>NW_027362762.1:650515669-651830669 GCF_046119375.1 Phyllobates terribilis
TAATAAAAAATAAACCCCACATACAGATATTTGGTATAGCCGTGTTCAGAATCGCCCGATCTATCAATATAAAAAAATAATTAATCCAATCGGTAAATGGCGTAATGATAAAAAAATTCTAAACGCCAGAATTAAGTTTCTTTGGTCGCCGCAGCATTGCAATAAAATGCAATAACGGGCGATCAAAACATCAGATCTACCCCAAAATGGTATTAATAAAAATGTCAGCTTGGCGCGCAAAAAATTAAGCCCTCACCCGGTCCCAGATCCCGAAAAATGGAGACGCTACGGGTCTCGGAAAATGGTGCCATTTTTTAAATTTTTTTTTAGCAAACTTTGGATTTTTTTTTCGCCACTTAAATTAAAAAGAACCTAAACATGTTTGGTGTCTACGAACTCATAATGACCTGGAAAATAATAATGGAAGGTCAATTTTAGCATTCAGTGAACATGGTAAAAAAAATAAAAGAAAAACATCTGTGGTATTGCACTTTTTTTGCAATTTCACCACACTTGGAATTTTTTTCCTGTTTTCCAGTACATGATATGGTAAAATTAGTAATGGTGTTTAAAATTACAACTCATCCCGCAAAAAATAAGCCCTCACATGGCCATATTGACCAAAAAATAAAAACGCTATGGCTCTGGGAACATGGGGAGCAAAAAACAAAAATGCAAAAAGGGAAAATCCCAAGGGCGCGAAGGGGTTAAACAACTCAACTAAATCTGAATCCCAGGGTAGCTTCTGTTTCTATATGAAAGTGTGCTCCCTGTGTTTTGAGATACAATATTTTTTTTAAAAAGAGAAATCTCCCAAATCCTGAAACTTAAACACAAATGTTTATCTACCAAAGTGTGCAAGTTGTTTGAAATAATTTTATGAGCCTGTTTTTTTTGTCCAATATTACAGGCATAAACATGTCACCTGAATACAGTGACCAGCTATGCATGCTTGCTATTGGAGCATGAGTATGCCTAGATTTCCTGGTGTCATCATATGTGGTAAAGGCACCTGGACTTTTTAACACTTTTTTAAAAAAATTTTAAGGAAAAAAAAACTGCTGAAAAAATGACTTTATAAAGGCACATGATATTTTTTTTTCTTTCAACCATAATATAAAAGGTCTTTTTATTTTTGAAATAGCTGTTTTAATTGTTTACTCTAAATACTGTACACACCACGGACACACTGCCATTGTTACCTCATATCTTTTAGAAGTTGTTGTGAACCTACCTTTAGCAACTTCACAACCTCGCATTTTAGGTTTCATCAACTTACTTTTCATCTTGGTTGGACGTCACTATTAAAAGAAAAAAACAATATGACCTTACAGTTTTGCAACTGTTTGACTAGTTGCATTTAACAATTGTAGGTGCTACAACAATTCTGTTGGTTGTTGCTACAAATTACTTTCCATGTGTGTACTTATATAGAGACCACTTTATTTAGGGTTAAAGGGGTTGTTTGGTCTTAAGTTATAGGCTGCAACCACTTTATGTATTGTTTCCAGAAAAAAAAGGGGATAATTCTTTAATGGCTTCATAAAAAGCCTTTGTAATTGCCTAATGATTTTGTGATTAGCAACCAGTTGCGGACACCAAAGAAGGGATGTTTTTTCACTTTTGGTTGATAGGCCATTACTTCTTCACATTCAAAACAGAACAGTACACCTGTTTTATTTCTCTATTAAATGGATCATTTTTGAATGGCTTAAAAAAAAGCAAAGCTTTTCATACTACCCAAAGAAGGATAATTGTTTCACCAAACCATGTGAAAATGTCATAACTTCTTCAGTTTGTACCATCTGTCTATAACCAACAGCAATGCATGCATCCGCCCCCCACCCCCGAAGGGGATAATTTTTAGACCCTTCCTCCAATTTAAGTATGCTGTTGGTTGCCTCTGGTTGGCATCCGTTTTCCCCTAGCCAGATAGGTTGAAGTCATTTGGTTATTATAAAGGCTGTGTTTGCATTAGAGATCTCAAAATGGTTGAGAACTTCAATAGGAGCTCACAATGTTCTGCACATATTTTTCAGGCAAATAGAGGCTTTTTAATTATGCGATTCACACGATTATATTCACCGCAAATTGAATTTCTAGGGGAAATTTGCTAAGTATTCAACAATATTAGCAGTTTTTAAAACAATTCTCATAATTAATTGTGCAAGCTGTATTTGGTCATAATAATTCATAGTAATGATGTAGCAAAAGCATCTATATTTTGCTAGTGTAGCACCTATGCTAAAATTGGAATGATAGAGAGAAAGATTAGCATGGCCTCTGCACAAGGATAACTTGAAACTTTTTGAAGTGTTCCATATTTTTTTCTAGTCTTTTTTTGTTTTCTTTCCCATTTTACCTATTTACTACTTTTTCTTCTCATTCCAGTTATCGGGATAACACCACACCCATTTTCATTGTTCATTCAATTTTATTTTCTAATAACGTTTTGTATTTTCATGATTGTTAGCAACACATACTGAGAAATTGTGGAGCATCAATGATACTAATAACATAAGGAACAAGTACCAATGTTCAAAGACTGAAATCCTCATCATGAGCACTGATTACATGCTATCTAACTGGAGACCAGCTCATTAGCCATGGGATACTATTGAAAGACCCCATTAATAATGAGTGTAACAATATACTTTATATATAATTTTTTTCATAATGATAAACACCAACTTGAAATTATTCTTTATGTATACTTTATTGTGTATTTTGTTTTTTATGTTGTAGAACATCTTCTATAAAGGATTTATTTTACTTTCCTGGTAAAAAGTTATTGGGATATAAGACTTTACCAAACACAAAAGCTTAATCAGGACCTAATTTGCAGGTAAAGGTTTGTGTTAGGCTGTGTGCCCACGATGCGTTTTTTAAGCATTTCTGCAGCGGCAAAAACGCTGCAGAAATGCTTAAAAACGCATGGTAGAAGGCCTGCCATGTTCCCCAATGATAATCCGCATGTGCTGTGCACATGCTGTGGAAATTTCCGCTGCGGATTATCATTGCAGAAAAAAACGCAGCACTTCCAATTATTTTGCGGAAGTGCTGCGTTTTCGCCGCCATTGACTTGCATTAGAACGCATGCATTCCTCTTCACTAGATAAGCACATGTGGAATGCATGCGTTCAATGTGCGGATGGTACCCAGGTCTAGAGGACAGGAGACTCTCCTCCAGACCCGGGTACCATAGAACCTGTGAAAAAAAAAAAAAAGATTATATTTACCTTCTGGCGGCCCCCGGTGCGCTCGTCCTTTCATGCCGGCAGCTAGCGATGGACTGAAGGACCTGCGCTGACGTCATAGTCATGTGACGGGTCACACGACGCTGATGTCGGCAGGTCCTTCAGTGTACCGCTGCCGGCAGCCAGGATGGAGGGAAGCAAGACAGCGCGGGCCATCGGAGGGTAAGTATAGATTTATTTTTTATTTTTTACCATTCTTTCGGTCACAGTATATAAATCCATGCCGTTTGCATGGATTTATATAGTGTGACAAAGTTGACAAGCACTTTCCAAGTGATGCTAAAATCGCTTGGAAAGCGCTTGTCAACCCGCATGCGGAAATGCAAGTGAAGAACGCTTCACATCCGCATGTCCCTGGCATGAAAAACGCATGTACAATCCGCATGCGTTTTTTCTGCCAGGGAGATACAGAAACGCTCAGGAAAAAATCCTGAGCATTCTGCATCGTGGGCACATAGCCTTACAATCATTTTGCACACATCACCTGCAAGGGAAAATAAATAACACAGCATGTCAGAGTCAATTTGTCTACATAATCACTAATTGTCAGTTGTTAATGTCACACTTAGGCTGTGTGCCTACGATGCGTTTTCCAAGCGTTTATGTTACGGAATTTCCGCAGCGTAAACGCTTGGTAAACTTTCCCCCATGGTCTCCAATGCAATTCCGCACTTTCAATGCCCATGCTGCGTATTTTTCCGCAGCGTTTATGCTGCGCTCAAAAATATGCAGCATGTCCATTAATTTTGCGGACACGCAGCGTAATCGCCGACTTTGACTTGCATTAGAAAGCGCCAATTTCGCAAGACTGCATCTGTACTTGCGTAATTGGCGCGTTCTAATGTGCGGATGGTACCCAGGTCTGGAGGAGAGGAGACTCTCATCCAGACCAGGGTACCATAGAATCTGTAAAAAAAAGAATTTAAAATAAAAAATAAAGTTTATACTCACCTTCCGATGTCCTCCCGGTCATCACACCTATGATTAAGAACCCTTGTTTGGTTCGAAATGCGTAAGGTCTGCCTTACATATGGCGCTTTTTTAATGGAACTAATAATATGGACGTTTTAACTTTACATTTCTTGTGATGGATACGGAGAAGGTGCTGGAGTTTTTCTAAACTACTTCCTACTGCTTCTCATCCCTGGACTTGCTACCAAGGATTTCCGTGCACCAGTGGACCCTTATGGCATATGCATGGTAGGCTGAAATTCCCATTTTTTTTCCTTATATACCTATGTAGAACAATAGCTATGCTCATGGCCGACGTCAGCACAGGTATTATGAGGGGACTCAGTGTGCAGATGGATTAATATGGGGAGTCTGTGACTGGAGATTGGGCAGTATGGGGATCAGAATGGACAAGGGGCAGCATTTGAAGGACAGTGTAAAGAACAGGCTCAGTAATGAGTGGGGGAACAGTATGAAGAGGAGGCTCAATATGGAGTGAAAGCATAGTGGGGGATCAGCATTGGGGGAGAACAATGTGGAGGTCATAATCCATAAAGAAGGAAGGTGTTTTGGGTATATCTCATAATGGAGAAAAATGTGGCAGCTGTAGTTCACCAGGGCATACAGCATGGTGGTAGTCATAGTAAAAAAAAAAAGTGGAACAGTGCGATGGGAATATATTATAAGAGGGGGCAGTGTGGACACTATGTAACATAAGAGACAATATGGGGTAATTTTTGTGCAAAGAGCACAGTGAGGGGCAATTATTTACTCCGGGGCACAGTCTAGGGCTTACTTAGGGCACAGTATGGGTGGTCATATTTATTCTATACTGTACTATACCTATATCTCTCTGCCATATATGTGCATCATGAATCGTGGCATGTGTTAAAGGGGCCCACTGAGACTCTTTCGCCCAGGGCCCACAAAAACCTGGAGCCGGCCCTGGCTGTGCTTATACCATCATAGTTACATAGTTAGTAAAGCCGAATAAAGACTTGCGTCCATCAAGTTCGACCTGTTAGTTCTGTAATTGCTAAAGTTGATCCAGAGGAGGGCAAAAACCCCAAATGATTTAGCCAATCTTCACCTGAGGAAAAATTCCCTCCCGACTCTGAAACCAGCAGTCAGAATAAATCCCTGTATCAACCTACTATTTTATTCTATTTTTAAGTATATAAACTTCAATCTTCAGTTGATTTCTGTACATACCATAGCAAATATAAACATTTCAAATAAGAAAAATGACATGATATATATATTTTTCAGGTATGTATATTTAAATAAAAAATCTAATAAGATGTTTTTAAAATTATTGTACCAGAAAAGTATAATGGATCGGGTATTTTAAAAAACTAGGATCGCAAGTATCAGCAGCTAGAATTTGAAGTTTGGATTGCGAAATCTGAGGTTTTAATGTTTAACTACTCAACACGCTATGTAAAATAAATCATAGGGAGACACAAGGCTATAGCAAAGCGTAATTCTTCTACCGCGTAAAGAAAAAAGGTCCAGTCACACAGTTACATGATCTAAATTCTAATCAAACATAATTTAAAGCATGTTTTATTTTGGCCTCTGGAGAAATTGTCCCCCCCTTCACTTCTCCATGGCAACCAGTGTCTCATTTCAGAGATGTCATGCCACATTATCATCAGGCCAGCTCTCACACTCTCGCCTGACAAGTTCTCTTTTTCCCTTGCGACAACCTTTCCAGGCTTATGCTGTTTATTTTCAGTGTCAGATCGAGCACCGCAGATTGAAAGGAAATCTGAACACTTGAATAAGAAGCATCACAACCTATTTGGTAATAAGAGATAATTTGTGAAGATATTTGCTTACATGTGTATCATCAATTTTCTGTATGATACATTCCTGGCATGTCATACCAAGTATAAGACCAGATATAGCCTATCAGAAAATGTAACCTAGCATCCTATTATTTTCTTCATAAAATAAGTGGCTGGAGATTAGGGGTTTGTGAAAATGAATGCAATTCACGCACTATATTATGGCACAAATGAAATTCTGTAACTCAGTTCTTACTGTAAAGAGAAATGTGAATATTTTTTTTTCATTGCAAAATATTTCATAATTGGTAATAAGCAAATTTTAAAAGATTTTTTTTTGGCAACATCATACATGTCATTGACTGTTAAGTATACAACGTGTAGCCTGTTACACTGAAAATAGTCTTCAGCTTTTTGGGAGTGGTCATTAGTTTGCAGCTTCTTGGGAGTGGTCTCATGATTTGGAGCACACCTACTTATAGTATTTTTTTTTTCCTTTTCTAAACATGTTAAAATAATAGAAACTTCATTGCAACTACAGTGGCATGCAAAAGTCTTGGCATCCCTGGTCAAAATTACTGTTATTGTGAACAGTTAAGCAAGTTGAAGATGAATGATCTCTAAAAAGCCTAATGTTAAAGATGACACATTTCCACACATTTAAGTTTGCATCAAGAATTTGTTGAAATTTCCTTGAATCCAGTCTTTCCTCTACCTGTGAAATGTTCCCCGTGCCATTGGCTGCAATAGAACCCCAAAGCATGATTGATCCACCGCCATGCTTAACAGTTGGAGAGATGTTCTTTTCCTGAAATTGTGTGTCCCTTTTCCTCCATAAATATTTTTGATCATTGTGGACAGAGTTCTATTTTAACCTCATCTGTCCACAGGATTTGTTTATAAAATGCATCAGGCTTGTTTAGATGTTCCTTTGCATACTTCTGATGCTGAATTTTATAATGAGGATGCAGGAGAGGTTTTCTTCTGATGACTTTTCCTTGAAGGCCATATTTGTGCATGTGTCTCTGAACAGTAGAACAATGTACCACAACTCCAGAGTCTGCCAAATATTTTTGAAGGTCTTTTGTAGTCAAGCGGGGGTTCTGATTTGCCTCTCTAGAAATCCTCCGAACAGCTCTCACTGAAATTTTCCTTGGTCTTCCAGACCTTATCTTGACCTCCACTGTTCCTGTTAACTGCCATTTCGTTTTTTGTAAATCAGAATTTTATTGATGCTTTCAAGGCATATTAGAAAATACATACAATCAAAGTTGTAAAAAGCTTGACAAAATGTTAGAACTGCTAAATCACATAGTAACAAAATATACAGAAATGAGCTTGTAAACAATTAGGTGGTAATTGAGTGAAATTTTAAGGAAACTATCTCTATAGCTCATATCGTAAATGGGTAATCTCATGTAACTTATATAAATAAGGGTAGAGAAAGAAAAAGAAGGGTAGTATACAGGTTAAAACAAACTAGGTGTGATTAAGAGAAGGGTGGGATAAGAGAGAGTAAGAGAGAGTAGGAGAGAGTAAGGGAATTTGGTTTCTCTTCCTGTAGGTATTATTTTAATTTTTGTAAAGACAGGTCAGATCCACAAAATGCCACATTACAATGTGTCAATAAATGTGATTTATTTTGAAAGTATATATTTAAATGCTAAATATTAAATATTGAGAGCTAATGCTGCTGATTGCTATTCCACTTCAATTTAACCAGATGGTCAGTCCTGAAGTTTCTCTGAACGCAATTCAAGGTGCCTAGGTGTTATATATCTTGTCCGAGTTCCCGGTGCTTTAGCCTATCAGTTGCTCTATTCTAAGGATATTATTAAGTTCACATACGAAATCAAAGCGTGATGGGGAGTTTGTTTGTTTCCAATAGCGGGGGATTAAATTCCTGATAGCTGTGAGGACGTGTCTAAGTAAGCCTTTCTTAAATCTGGAGATGGAAATGTCACATAAATATAGTAACGCTAATTCCATAGTAGGCTGGATTTTGTATAGAGACATTTTGTTGTATGGATCAAATATTGATAGTCATAGACTTTTAATTGGAGGGCATGACCACCATATGTGCGAGTATGAGCCCCTTTCCTCCCAACACCTCCAACACGTGTCTGGAGCTGTAGGGAACATGGAATAAATAGTGGATGGACATCTGTACCACCGAGATAGTATATTGTAGCTTCTCTCTTGGGACACTGAACAGAGTGAGGATCTGAATGTGAATAGGAGAATTTTAGAGCGGTCCTCAGGTGATAGGGGTTTTCCCAGGTCACTCTAACATTTTGAGAAGAATAAAGGGGGATCATGTGACGTCATTTGATTTTCTTGGAATGTCTTGTATAGTAGAGAGATGGTATGGTCTGGTGGGTTCCTCATCAGGCACTGAGATTCAAAAGAAGTGAGTGGCCTAAAAATATTAGCCTGCTTAGATATCGTGTTGATAAAACTTTTGAGTTGTTTGTAAAAGAACCATGAGCCTACTGGAGGTTTGATTCCAGAGAATATATCCTGTAGTGTTTTCATTTCCGAGTGGTCTATGTAATCATAAACAATTGGATATTTGTCTTTGTGTTTGTTAAGAAAGATTGTTTTATTTATACCTGCCGGAAAGGCTGGAAATTGGTGTTAATGGGCCTGGTATGGATGACATATGAAGTGATCTGTTGCTATGTCTGATGAATAAGACCAGGTTCCTAGTGAGAAAGGAGAGAGTGCCACTATGTTCATCTGCATTTCTCCCTGACCATAAAGTTGCCAAAGGGTTATATTGAGAGAGAGCCACCTCCAATTCAACCCATTTCTTGCCATTTTTATGGTGAAATACAGTAGATCTAAAGTACAGGTTCCGAGCGAAGCATAATTCTAGAGGGAAAAATCCGGAAGACCCATACCTCCAGCCTGTTTTGATCTACTTAGTAAAAAATAGGATATGCGTGGGTGTTTGTTGGACCATATGAATCTTGTTATTGCCTTCTTGAGTCTGGAGAAAAAGGAATCTGGAAGGAAGAGGGGAATTGTTTGGAAGAAATATAAGAGGCATGGTAGAAGATCCATTTTAATTGCATTTATCCTTCCAAGCCAAGATAGTTGTAATTTATTCCATTTCTCCAGATCAAGTTCTGTCTTATGTAAAGCTGTCTTATAATTGGCATCATATAATTGTGATGTTTTTGCAGTTAATTTTATGCCTAGGTAAGTGAGGAAATCCTAGAGCCATTTGAACAGAAAAGAGGAGCATAACTGGGATACCAGAGTTGGTTGTAGTGATATATTCAACATCTCAGATTTGTGGGAGTTTATTTTGAAATTACTTACGGAGCCAAATTTGTGCAATTCCTAGATAATATTGGGTAAACTAGTGATGGGGGATGTGACATATAAGAGTATATCGTCTCCGAAGAGCGCCAACTTGTGTTTCTCTGATTGGATCTTTATTCCCTGTATTGATGGGTTGTTGCGTATTGCGATTGCCAAATGTTCCATGGTTAACACATACAGTAAAGGCGACAATGGACAACCCTGTCTTGTGCCATTGTGTATATGGAATGGGCATGATAGGGATCCATTAACTTTGACCTGAGCGGTGGGGAAGCATAAAGCACCGCAATTCTCCGCAACATATTTTCTCTAAGCCCGATACCTTCAAGCGTCTGGGACATAAATTCCCAGTGTACCCTATCGAACGCTTTTTCAGCATCAATTGACAGGACACAGATGGGGTCGCCCCTTCTTCCCTCTCTGTCTATTAATGATATAGACCTTATGGTGTTATCCCTTGCTTCTCGCCCAGGTATAAAGCCTACTTGATCCTGGTTTATCAAATTCGGCAGAAGGTGACCCAGGCTCCTCGACATCATTTTTGCGTAAATTCTTATGTCTATATTTATTAGAGAAATGGGACTATAGTTGCTACATAAAGATAAATCTTTTCCTGGCTTTGGTATCACCGTTATGTGGGCTATTAGGGCTTGCGGTGGGAAGGAGCCACTTGATGACACAAAATTACATATTGATAGGAATAATGGGCATAGTAAATCGGAGAACTGTTTGTAAAAACCAGCAGTATACCTGTCTGGGCCGAGACTTTTTCTAGTGTTAAATCTTTAACTACAGAAGTGACCTCCTCTAACGTAAAATCCTTTTCTAAATCTATTAATGTTTCCTCAGGTACTGTAGGCAATTTATTTAGTTGTAAATAACATTTGATTTTTTCTGGGAGTGAATGTGTGAGGAGATCTTTATAGTGTCCAGCTATGTTGTATAGAGATTGATAGTAGTCGTTAAAACCTGAAAGTATGTCTTTGGTACTATGGACCTTCCTCCCCTTAGTAATTTTTATGAATGAGATAAAAGTATGTGGGTTGTGTGAATGCAATGCGCTCGCCAAAAATTTACCACTTTTGTTACCCAGTTGATAGAAACGACTTCTGATCCTCTCTCTCAAGCAACGTGTTTTCTGGTCTAAGATAGTAAGTAGTTTTTGTCTGGTTGTGGAAAGTTGTGTTAATGTGAGTGGTATGAATAAAGAGAAAATTTCAGCCCACCCCTGAGATGCAATCCCAGTCCGGCATGGAGCACGGAGTCCACGCTGCTGCATAGCGCCTGGGTCAATGAGGAAATGAAGATGAATCCAGCTCAACACACCAGGCAATTGATTAAAATTCAACAATCTTTATTGGCAAATCCTTTTAAAAATTTGTAGAAAAAAACAAAAAATGGACATCTCAGGCGACAAAGCATATATTATGGGGTGGTGTGTATAAAAAATGGCATTTTTTATACACATCACCCCATAATATATGCTTTGTTGTCTGAGATGTCCACTTTTTGTTTTTTCTTTCTACAAATTTTTAAAAGGATTTGCCAATAAAGATTGCTGAATTTTAATCAATTGCCTGGTGTGTTGAGCTGGATCCATCTTCACTTCCTTAATGTGAGTGGTGACAAGTCTTGTTTATGTTGCGTCTCAAGTTTATGAATCTGTGAAGAGAGGCTAGTTATTAGTGTTGAGCCACCACCGTAGTGTTCGAGTTCGGTTCGGTTCGTCGAACACCCATATGTTCGCCGAACTGTTTGTCGAACTGTTCGTCGAACACCTTCGAACACCGTTAACACCAATGGCAGGCAAACAAAAACAAATAGAAACACATAGAAAACACTTTCAAAGGTGTCCAAAAGCTGACAAACTGCTCAGAAGACACAACTAACACATGGAAAAGTGACAAGTACATATAGTCATGCGAAAAGAAAAGAGGTGGAGGAGTAAAAGGAGGGCGAGACACAGATATAGGCATGTCATGCCTTTCTAAAACCGAAAAAGTGCAAAGCAGACACGGCCAGTCCGTTCCTGCCCGTGCGACCTCCGTGTCGCCGGGTTTGTGCCAGAGCTGCGGTGGACCCTGATGGCCAGCCCCCCTCTCCCAATACTGGTGCCTGTCCGCTGGTGGGTCAAGCGAGCCCCCCTGTGCTGGAGGCAGGTCTAAGATTTTTAATTTAAATTGTCTCTCTAATTTGAATGAATGCACTTTAAATCCTTTTACAAGGATCTATTGGAGGGCAAGTCTCATGCCAGCAGCCGTGTAATTCCAGCTCCAGTAGCGTCCACTAAAGCTGCTGCAGTTAAAAACCTTTTATAAGGATCGAGCTCGGCGGTCCACCGCAAGGTGTCCTACCGCCAGTCCCAGCCCCTATGCCTTGAGTGCCTCCTGATGCTCTTCACTGAGTATCCCGGGGTCCCGAAGCATTTCCTTTGAAAAAATGAAGTGTCCAAACTACATGTGGTGCAGCTTGCTTAACAGCTTGGATAATCCACTGACTAGCAGACACTGCTACTTGGCACAAAGTATTTCCTGGGCTAGATGCAGTTAAAAATTTGTAATTAGATACTCTCGTTGGATGCTGAGAAAGCATTCCATAGAGTCTCCTGGAACGCAATGTAACGGGTCTGGGAGGTGGAACCTCTGAGCAACTATACAAAGGGGCAGTCCTTGTAAGGAAGCGGGTGGCTCCCAGGGTAGGCGGGCAGGTAGTCACGGCTAGTGACGGGGACTGTCTCTGGGTAGAAGGGCAGGAGGTCACGGCAAGTGACGGGGACAGTCTCTGGGTAGAAGGGCAGGCGGTCACGGCAAGTGACGGGGACAGTCTCTTGACAGGCAGGTCCTCACGGCAAGTGACGGCTAAGCCTCCAGATAGACTAGCAGGCGGGTAGCAGGTGGACGCTCCCAGGTGAGCGGGCAAGAGTCTCTGGACAGGCAGGAGGACACAGCAAGTGACGACTAAGCCTCCAGATAGGCTAGCAGGCAGGTAGCAGGTGGACGCTCCCAGGTGAGCGAGCAAGAGTCTCTGGACAGGCAATTGGTCACAGCAAGTAACGGCAGAGCCTCCAGGTAGGCTAGCAGGCAGGTAGCAGGCGGACGCTCCCAGGTGAGCGGGTAAGAGTCTCTGGACAGGCAGGTGGTCACAGCACGTGACGGCAGAGCCTCCAGGTAGGCTAGCAGGCAGGAAGCAGGTGGACGCTCCCAGGTGAGCGGGTAAGAGTCTCTGGACAGGCAGGTGGTCACAGTACGTGACGGCAGAGCCTCCAGGTGGGCTAGCAGGCAGGTAGCAGATGAGCACTCCCAGGTGAGCGGGCAAACAGATCCATAGACAGACTGGCAGGGCTGGTAGGCAGACTGTCGGACCGCAGGAATGTAAGCAGATAGACAAGTATCAGGCAGGTATCAAGCAGGATTCTGGCAGGTAACTGGCAGGTATCTGGTTACGGGACCTGAGGGCTGAAGCAGAGTGATAGGCTATGCAACAACATTGCTCGGGCACCTCCATTTTGGAGGAGGTGCCTTATATATGGTGAGGTCCTCCGGCCATTGGCCGGGGACTCCTTAGGATGGCGTGCGCGGCCCCTTTAAGAGAGGGGGAGCGCGCGTGCGCCCTAAGCACAGTGGCCGGGAAGCAGTGCGCGCTGCCAGCAGAGTGGGAGGAAGACGCCGGGCACGGAGCGGAGAGGTGAGGGGAACAGCATCCCTGCCTAGCAGGAGGCAGGGACGCCGACGCTACAGTACCCCCCCTTTAGGCCCCCCCTTTTTTAGGCCAGACAGAAATTTATCAAGGATGAGAGGGGCATGGATGTCCTCCCGGGGCTCCCACGTTCTCTCCTCAGGACCAAACCCCTTCCAATCTACTAGAAAAAAGGTCTTTCCTCTTACCCTTTTGGTGGCCAGAATGTTCTCTACCTCAAACTCGTTTTCAGCGGAAACCGGAGCAGGAGGCGTACCTGTAGACTTGGAGAAAGAGTTAAGTACCACGAGTTTGAGGAGAGATACATGGAAGGAGTTAGGGATCCGCAATGGAGTTTCAATTTATAGGCCACCGGGTTGATTTGCTTGATAACTTCCAGTGGGCCGATGAACCGAGGCCCTAACTTGTAGGAAGGAATCTTGAGCCGGACATACTTGGACGAGAGCCAGACTTTATCTCCAGGACGGAATTGTGGAGGATCCAGGCGTTTTTTGTCAGCGTGTTTTTTCATCCGCTCGGACGACTGAAGGAGTGCGGATCGGGTACTCTCCCAAATGGAGGAGAATTCGCTAACGAGAGATTCCGCAGCCGGATTGTCCACCGAGGTGGAGACGGGAAATGGGATCCGAGGATGATGACCGAAGACTACAAAAAACGGGGATTTGGAGGAAGATTCGCTCTCGTGATTATTGTAAGAGAACTCGGCCCATGGTAGGAGATCCACCCAGTCCGAATGGTGGGCATTAACGAAGTGCCGGAGGTAACTGGTCAGGATCTGATTGATCCGCTCCACTTGACCATTGGACTGTGGGTGGTAAGCGGAGGAGAAGTCCAGGGTGACGTCAAGCAGCTTACATATGGCTCTCCAGAAGCGTGAGGTGAACTGAACCCCATGATCCGACACGATGTGGAGGGGCAGGCCATGGAGACGGAAGATGTGGCGGATAAAGTCTTTAGCCAGCTCGGGTGCAGATGGGAGGCCCGGCAGCGGAATGAAGTGAGCCATCTTGGAAAAGCGGTCAGCGACCACCCAAATGACCGTACAACTGGCAGAGACAGGGAGATCCGTTATAAAGTCCATAGCTATATGCTGCCACGGGGCAGCAGGTACTGGAAGAGGAAGGAGGCGACCGGCTGGCAGGTGTCTCGGAACCTTGTTGCGGGCGCAGGACACACAGGCTGAAACAAAGTCTATTACGTCCTTGTGCAGGGTAGGCCACCAGTAATGCCGGGTAATAAGCTGGAGGGTCTTTTTCTGACCGGCGTGGCCAGCTAGCTTAGACGAGTGACCCCAGTGTAGGACCTTCTTCCGATCAGGTACTGTTACGAACGTCTTACCGGGAGTGAGACGATTTAGATTCACGGGGGCCACCTGCATTACTCTGGTGGGGTCAATGATGTGCTTAGGCTCCTCCTCTAGATCAGACACCAGGAAGGATCGGGACAAGGCGTCAGCTTTGATGTTTTGTCTGCCGGGCGAAAATGAAGAACGAAATCAAAGCGGGAAAAAACAAGGACCACCGGGCTTGGCTCGGGTTAAGTCTCTGGGCGCTCTGAAGGTAAGCCAAGTTCTTGTGGTCCGTGTAAATAATTACCCGGTGAAGAGCCCCCTCGAGCAGGTAACGCCACTCCTCCAGTGCCATCTTAATGGCCAATAACTCTCGGTCTCCTATAGAATAATTGCGCTCAGAAGGGGAGTAGAGTTTGGAGAAGAAGCCGCAAGTTACCATTCTTCCGGAAGACGACTTTTGGGTAAGTACCGCTCCGGCTCCAGAGGAGGAGGCGTCCACTTCCAGGAAGAATTGTTTGTTGCAGTCCGGACGATGCAGCACCGGGGCGGAAGAGAAAGCCTGTTTTAAGGAAAGAAAGGCTTCCTCTGCTTCGGGCGGCCATTCTCTGGGATTAGTGCCCTTACGGGTGAGCGCAGAGATTGGAGCAGTCCAGGAAGAGAAGTGCGGTATGAAGAGGCGGTAGTAGTTGGCGAAGCCCAGGAACCGCTGAATAGCCTTCAACCCCTCTGGTCGGGGCCACTTCTGGATGGCAGACAGTTTCTCAGGATCCATTCGTAGGCCGGTCTGAGAGATTATGTAGCCCAAAAACGGAAGCGAGGTCTGCTCAAAGAGGCGCTTCTCATATTTAGCGTAGAGGTGGTTCTGCCTGAGCCTGAGCAGGACCTGACGAACATCCCTCCGGTGAGAGAGAAGATCTGGAGAGAAGACCAAGATGTCGTCCAGGTACACCACTACGCAGGAGTAGAGAAGGTCCTGGAAGATGTCATTGACCAACTCTTGAAAGACGGCGGGAGCGTTACAGAGACCGAAGGGCATTATCAGGTATTCATAGTGGCCGTCCCGGGTGTTGAATGCCGTCTTTCGTTCATCCCCCTGACAGATACGGACCAGGTTATACGCCCCACGGAGGTCCAGCTTGGTGAAGATTCTAGCCCCCCTCAGACGGTCAAATAATTCCGGAATGAGCGGAAGGGGGTATTTATTCTTCACCGTGATCTGGTTAAGGCCTCTATAGTCCATACAGGGACGGAGTGAGCCGTCCTTCTTTTTGACGAAGAAGAAGCCTGCTCCTGCCGGGGAGGTCGATTTCCGGATAAATCCCCAGGCCAGATTCTCCTCAATATATTCAGACATGGACCGGGTCTCAGCAGCGGACAAAGGGTAAATATGCCCACAGGGAGGAGTAGCGCCGGGTATCAGGTCGATTGGGCAGTCGTATGGTCTATGAGGGGGTAATGTCTCTGCCTCCTTTTTATTAAAGACGTCCGCATAAGACCAATAGGGAACCGGAAGACCAGGTAGATTGGCTGGGGTAGGAGAAGGACAGGATGGACGGGAACTAAACAAGTCTTATGGCAGTCCTGTCCCCAGCGAAGGACTTCTCCGGTCTGCCAATCAAGCACGGGTGCATGTTTCTGAAGCCAAGGTAGGCCTAGCAAGAGGGCGTGAGAGAGTCCAGGCAGAACATGAAAGAAGATGCTCTCTGAGGGCAGCATTCCCACCTGCAGGGTTATGGATTCGGTGATGAGTTGGATGGGATGTGGTAAGAGGCCCCCATCTACGGCAGCAACAGAAAAGGGTACAGCTAGAGGTTTGGTGGGAATGCGGTATTTCTCTACCAGGGACTGAGAAATGAGATTTCCGACAGCTCCAGAGTCAAGTTGGGCTAGTTCAAAATAACGGTTCTCCCCGCAGATGATAGAGACCGACAGCAACAGAGATGGAGAGGGTTTACTCTTATCTAGGACTACCTCTCTGAGCGATCCTAGACACAGGCGTTTCCCGACCTCTCCGGGCAGGAACGGATCCGGTGCTCCTTACTGCCACAGTAGAAGCAGCTCCCCTCGGCTCGGCGTAACCCTTGACGGGTCTTAACCATCTTGGTCTGGTCGACCTGCATAGGCTTGGGTGAGTGCGCCTGGGGAGTAATGGGAGAAGTGACGGATTTCTGGAAGGTAGGGGCTAGACGTGGAAACCTCCTCTCATGGGTGACCTCTTTGGCGCGCTCCTGGAACCGGATGTCAATCCGGGTGATAAGAGTTATTAAGTCGTCGAGAGTGGTAGGAATGTCCCGACCGGCGAGTTCATCTTTAATACGGCCGGACAGACCCTCCCAAAAGACAGACACCAGGGCGTCGTTATCCCAGGCCAGCTCTGAAGCAAGGGCACGGAACTGTATGGCATATTGGCCCACGGTGAGATTTCCTTGACGAAGGCGTAGCAGAGATGATGCGGATGAGGTCTTCCATCCTGGTTCGTCGAAGACTTTCCGGAAAGCCGTGAGAAAGGCTGGCAGGTTGGACACCAGGGGGTCTCCTCTCTCCCATAGAGGATTTAGCCAAGCCAGTGCCTCTCCCGTGAGATGGGACTTGATGAAGGCTACTTTGGCTCGGTCGGTGGAAAACTGGTGTGCCAACAGTTCGAAGTGCAGAGTGCACTGGTTAATGAAGCCCCGTACCTGGCTGGGATCTCCGCCAAAACGAGGAGGAGCGGAGAGGCGGGACCGGGAAGAGATGCCATGGTGTGGATGGGCTGCAGCGGTGCCGGGGTAGTAAGTGTGCGTGTGGAGGCAGCTCCCGAAGAGGTAGACAATGTGTCCAGGCGGGAGTTAACACTACGCAGGTGACTCAGGATGGACTCCTGTTGGGACCTCTGACGGGAAAGTTCATGATATAAGTCAGAGAGCGAGGGAGCTTGGGTGCCACCGGGATCCATGGCCCGAGCAAACTGTAACGGGTCTGGGAGGTGGAACCTCTGAGCAACTATACAAAGGGGCAGTCCTTGTAAGGAAGCGGGTGGCTCCCAGGGTAGGTGGGCAGGTAGTCACGGCTAGTGACGGGGACAGTCTCTGGGTAGAAGGGCAGGAGGTCACGGCAAGTGACGGGGACAGTCACTGGGTAGAAGGGCAGGAGGTCACGGCAAGTGACGGGGACAGTCTCTTGACAGGCGGGTGGTCACGGCAAGTGACTGCTAAGCCTCCAGATAGGCTAGCAGGCGGGTAGCAGGTGGACGCTCCCAGGTGAGCGGGCAAGAGTCTCTGGACAGGCAGGTGGTCACAGGACGTGACGGCAGAGCCTCCAGGTAGGCTAGCAGGCAGGTAGCAGGCGGACGCTCCCAGGTGAGCGGGTAAGAGTCTCTGGACAGGCAGGTGGTCACAGCACGTGACAGCAGAGCCTCCAGGTAGGCTAGCAGGCAGGTAGCAGGCGGACGCTCCCAGGTGAGCGGGTAAGAGTCTCTGGATAGGCAGGTGGTCACAGTACGTGACGGCAGAGCCTCCAGGTAGGCTAGCAGGCAGGTAGCAGATGAGCACTCCCAGGTGAGCGGGCAAACAGATCCATAGACAGACTGGCAGGGCTGGTAGGCAGACTGTCGGACCGCAGGAATGTAAGCAGATAGACAAGTATCAGGCAGGTATCCAGCAGGATTCTGGCAGGTAACTGGCAGGTATCTGGTTACGGGACCTGAGGGCTGAAGCAGAGTGATAGGCTATGCAACAACATTGCTCGGGCACCTCCATTTTGGAGGAGGTGCCTTATATATGGTGAGGTCCTCCGGCCATTGGCCGGGGACTCCTTAGGATGGCGTGCGCGGCCCCTTTAAGAGAGGGGGAGCGCGCGCGCACGCGCCCTAATCACAGTGGCCGGGAAGCAGTGCGCGCTGCCAGCAGAGCGGGAGGAAGACGCCGGGCACGGAGCGGAGAGGTGAGGGGAACAGCGTCCCTGCCTAGCAGGAGGCAGGGACGCCGACGCTACAGTACCCCCCCCTTTAGGCCCACCCTTTTTTAGGCCAGACAGAAATTTATCAAGGATGAGAGGGGCATGGATGTTCTCCCGGGGCTCCCACGTTCTCTCCTCAGGACCAAACCCCTTCCAATCTACTAGAAAAAAGGTCTTTCCTCTTACCCTTTTGGTGGCCAGAATGTTCTCTACCTCAAACTCGTTTTCAGCGGAAACCGGAGCAGGAGGCGTACCTGTAGACTTGGAGAAAGAGTTAAGTACCACGAGTTTGAGGAGAGATACATGGAAGGAGTTAGGGATCCGCAAGTTGGCCGGGAGTTTCAATTTATAGGCCACCGGGTTGATTTGCTTGATAACTTCCAGTGGGCCGATGAACCGAGGCCCTAACTTGTAGGAAGGAATCTTGAGCCGGACATACTTGGACGAGAGCCAGACTTTATCTCCAGGACGGAATTGTGGAGGATCCAGGCGTTTTTTGTCAGCGTGTTTTTTCATCCGCTCGGACGACTGAAGGAGTGCAGATCGGGTACTCTCCCAAATGGAGGAGAATTTGCTAACGAGAGATTCCGCAGCCGGATTGTCCACCGAGGTGGAGACGGGAAATGGGATCCGAGGATGATGACCGAAGACTACAAAAAACGGGGATTTGGAGGAAGATTCGCTCTCGTGATTATTGTAAGAGAACTCGGCCCATGGTAGGAGATCCACCCAGTCCGAATAGTGGGCATTAACGAAGTGCCGGAGGTAACTGGTCAGGATCTGATTGATCCGCTCCACTTGACCATTGGACTGTGGGTGGTAAGTAGAGATGAGCGTTGTTCTACTCGAACTGTTCGCCAATCTCAAATTCGAGCTGTTTTGGGCGGTGTTCGAGCCTTCGGCGAACACGAACAATTTGAGAAAAATTCGGCTGTTCGAGGTTATGTTCGATAACTGTTCGTGCACCAAAATCATAACTGGATTTTTTCTCAGTAATGATGAAAATTAATGTTAATACGCAGTTTGAGTGTACAGCGGGGTGGGGGGAGGGGCAGGGGATGGATCTCTGCAGGAACAATGAAGATCTCCATTTTTTTTTCTCTTTCCCGCATTTGCAGTGGGGAGGTGCAATCTGTCAGCCTATCAGCAGCGCACACACGGAGCGAAGTGCTTTTTTTCACACAAGCAAGGGCATGTGTCATTGGCAGTGTATGTCACATGTCCTTGCCCTATAAGACCAAGCCATTTTCCCCGTCGCCACCATTTTCTCACTGCTGCAGCTGCGTGTTAGACGGCACCGCTGTTGCTGTGTGCGCTATACCTTGTTAACTTCAAGCCAATTTTCGCACAAATATACAGATAGCTTGGGAGTAGGGAATAGTTGTGATTGCAGTCCTTTTAAGGACTAGGTTACAGCATTTCCTACGACTTTTATCAGGGAGGTCTGTGCTCTCAAATAGATAGGTTGTGGGAGTAAAGACTAATTGTAATTGGAGTCCTTTTCAGGACTAGGTTACATGAGTTCCTATCAGTTTTTGCCAGGCAGGTCTGTGCCAGTGCTGTGCAAGTTTTTTTCACAGCATTTGGCTGAATCTAGCAAAGCTAATCCTTTTTGGCCTATTGCAGAGTGTGTTAGTCAGTGGAGTAGCCTATCTGTGTTGCAAGATATAACACCTGTGTATAGAATACCAATTTTTTTACTGCACCTAGTGAAGTAAAATCTTTTGGGCATAGCATCATTCTATTAGTCCATCTATACTGACCTCCATCAGGTTGCAAACTGAATATAATTTTTTTCTGCATCTAGCTCTGAAAAAATATTTGGGCTTCTAGCAGTGTGTGGGACTTGGTCTATTAGTCCATCTATACTGACCTCCATCAGGTTGCAAATTAAAAATAATTTTTTTCTTCATTTAGCTCTGAAAAAATATTTGGGCTTCTAGCAGTGTGTGGGACTTGTTCTATTAGTCCTTCTATACTGACGTCCAGCAGGTTGCAAATTGAATATAATTTTTTTCTGCATCTAGCTCTGAAAAAATAGTTGGGCTTCTAGCGGTGTGTGGGACTTGGTCTATTAGTCCATCTATACTGACCTCCATCAGGTTGCAAATTAAAAATAATTTTTTTCTGCATCTAGCTCTGAAAAAATATTTGGGCTTCTAGCAGTGTGTGGGACTTGGTCTATTAGTCCATCTATACTGACCTCCATCAGGTTGCAAATTAAAAATATTTTTTTTCTGCATCTAGCTCTGAAAAAATATTTGGGCTTCTAGCAGTGTGTGGGACTTGGTCTATTAGTCCATCTATACTGACCTCCATCAGGTTGCAAATTAAAAATAATTTTTTTCTTCATTTAGCTCTGAAAAAATATTTGGGCTTCTAGCAGTGTGTGGGACTTGTTCTATTAGTCCTTCTATACTGACCTCCAGCAGGTTGCAAATTGAATATAATTTTTTTCTGCATCTAGCTCTGAAAAAATAGTTGGGCTTCTAGCGGTGTGTGGGACTTGGTCTATTAGTCCATCTATACTGACCTCCATCAGGTTGCAAATTAAAAATAATTTTTTTCTGCATCTAGCTCTGAAAAAATATTTGGGCTTCTAGCAGTGTGTGGGACTTGGTCTATTAGTCCATCTATACTGACCTCCATTAGGTTGCAAATTTAAAATAATTTTTTTCTGCATCTAGCTCTGAAAAAATATTTGGGCTTCTAGCGGTGTGTGGGACTTGGTCTATTAGTCCATCTATACTGACCTCCATCAGGTTGCAAATTAAAAATAATTTTTTTCTGCATCTAGCTCTGAAAAAATATTTGGGCTTCTAGCAGTGTGTGGGACTTGGTCTATTAGTCCATCTATACTGACCTCCATCAGGTTGCAAATTAAAAATATTTTTTTTCTGCATCTAGCTCTGAAAAAATATTTGGGCTTCTAGCAGTGTGTGGGACTTGGTCTATTAGTCCATCTATACTGACCTCCATCAGGTTGCAAATTAAAAATAATTTTTTTCTTCATTTAGCTCTGAAAAAATATTTGGGCTTCTAGCAGTGTGTGGGACTTGTTCTATTAGTCCTTCTATACTGACCTCCAGCAGGTTGCAAATTGAATATAATTTTTTTCTGCATCTAGCTCTGAAAAAATAGTTGGGCTTCTAGCGGTGTGTGGGACTTGGTCTATTAGTCCATCTATACTGACCTCCATCAGGTTGCAAATTAAAAATAATTTTTTTCTGCATCTAGCTCTGAAAAAATATTTGGGCTTCTAGCAGTGTGTGGGACTTGGTCTATTAGTCCATCTATACTGACCTCCATCAGGTTGCAAATTTAAAATAATTTTTTTCTGCATCTAGCTCTGAAAAAATATTTGGGCTTCTAGCGGTGTGTGGGACTTGGTCTATTAGTCCATCTATACTGACCTCCATCAGGTTGCAAATTAAAAATAATTTTTTTCTGCATCTAGCTCTGAAAAAATATTTGGGCTTCTAGCAGTGTGTGGGACTTGGTCTATTAGTCCATCTATACTGACCTCCATCAGGTTGCAAATTAAAAATAATTTTTTTCTGCATCTAGCTCTGAAAAAATATTTGGGCTTCTAGCGGTGTGTGGGACTTGGTCTATTAGTCCATCTATACTGACCTCCATCAGGTTGCAAATTAAAAATAATTTTTTTCTGCACCTAGCTCTGAAAAAATATTTGGGCTTCTAGCAGTGTGTGGGACTTGTTCTATTAGTCCTTCTATACTGACCTCCAGCAGGTTGCAAATTGAATATAATTTTTTTCTGCATCTAGCTCTGAAAAAAATAGTTGGGCTTCTAGCGGTGTGTGGGACTTGGTCTATTAGTCCATCTATACTGACCTCCATCAGGTTGCAAATTAAAAATAATTTTTTTCTGCATCTAGCTCTGAAAAAATATTTGGGCTTCTAGCTGTGTGTGGGACTTGGTCTATTAGTCCATCTATACTGACCTCCATCAGGTTGCAAATTAAAAATAATTTTTATCTGCATCTACAGTACCTCTGAAAAAATATTTGGGCTTCTAGCAGTGTGTGGGACTATTTGTATTAGTCCATCTATACTGACCTCCATCAGGTTGCAAATTCAAAATAATTTTTTTCTGCATCTAACCCAGCCAATAGTTTTGGCCTAATACCACAGTTTGGCCACTCAGCTCTGCTCGGTTACCATCCATTGTTTTTTTGTGCAAACAACTCCAGAGTTGTGAATTAGTTAACCACCAAAATGAGTGGAAAAAGGCCTGCTGCTGGTGGAAAGGGGAATAGGCGTGTTGGGAAGGGGAAAAAAGGTTGTGTCTGTGGGGTAGGTGTTAAAGCAACAGTAACATCTGCAGAAGAAAGACCATCTTCCAGCCAAACTAAAATGTCTACTTCTTTTAGCGGACGATGTGATAAGATCCCTTTCTTACCGCCACGCCAATCGCTACAAATTTCAGATGAGGCACAAAAACAGCAGGTGCTTCAACGGATATCAAGTGCTCCTTTAAGTGGGCTCTCCTCCACATCAACTTCAACATCACAAATACTCCAGTCCTCAAAGGTGTCACCCAAATCGCACTTGCTTCCTCACAGCTCCCAAATCTCCAGCTGCCCGTCTGAGTATGAGGTAGAACAGATGGTTGAGTCTGCAGAGCTGTTTACTCATACTATAGCCTGGGAATCAGAGGTCGACTCCAGCACTTCTGTGAATCCAGACGAGGAAATGATCTGCACTGATGCCCAGAATCTTTATGAGTCGGATCCAGGACCAGACGCAGAAGGTTCTGACCATAATGTAGACCCTCATTCCCAAACTGTAACTCCTGTTGGTGGAGACAATGAGGAAGACGATGATAAGACTCAAATACCTGATTGGAGCGACAACTTTAGTTTTTTGTCAGGGCAGGAACAGGTTGGCTCTGAGGACGACGGGTGTGATAACGCACAGGGTGATGATGATGAGGTCGGAGATCCCACTTACTGTCAACCCACAGTCAGCCAAGAGATGAGGTCAGCAGAGGAGGTGGAGGAAGATGCTAGTGACGACGAGGTCAGGTTGCGCCTTCCTGGACAGAGACGTAGTACTGGAAGCACGTCAACAACTGCATCCTCAAACACAACTCTGCCTCTCACCACAAGTCGTGGTGGCTCTTCAGGTCGCATGGGTGCTAAGCCTTGCATAGCCTGGGCATTTTTTCAGATCGATAAAGATGACCCAACTCGTGTTATCTGTAACATTTGTCAGCAAAAGCTAAGTAGAGGCCAAAAAATACATAGTTTGAGTACTTCATGCATGAACCGGCACATGGACATGAAGCATAAGTTGCAGTGGGAAGCTCAGTGTGCTACAATGCGGCCTAGCCGGCCGGGCCAATCACCGTCTGCCATATCTTGTGCATCTGCGGCCTCTTCATCCTCTGTGACTGGGGGGACAGCAGTCACACCTGTTTTGGGGCGCAGACCTGCCACCTCTTTAACCGCAACAGCCAGCGTGATTGGCGGCAGGTCATCATTTTCTTTGGAGGTGGTAACACCAGCTGGTGTTGAGCGCTGTCCGACATCGATAGCACCACCTTTGGATCAAGGCAACCTAACATGTCCGCCTGCATCTTCCTCACAGACCGGCAGTTTGCCGGGGACACCCTTATCAACCCCGTCTAAGCACAATAGCCAGCCCTCGGTCCCTCAGATGTGGACAAGTAAAAGACCATTTCCTCCTAGCCATGAGAAAGCTAAGAGGTTGAATTTCACCATCTGCAAGCTCTTGGCTACAGAAATGCTGCCTTTCCGCCTGGTGGACACAGAGGATTTTCGAGACCTTATGTCCGTCGCAGTGCCCCAGTACCAGATGCCCAGTCGGCACTACTTCTCAAAGAAAGGTGTGCCTGCGCTCCACCAGCATGTCGCACACAACATCACCGCTTCTTTGAGAAACTCTGTGTGTGACAGGGTGCATTTCACCACAGACACTTGGACGAGTAGGCATGGACAGGGGCGTTACATGTCGCTGACTGGGCACTGGGTAACTATGGTGACAGCAGGACAAGGGGCTGCTGTCCAAGTCTTGCCGTCCCCACGAGTTGTGCGTCAATCCTCTTTATGTCAAAGTTCCTCCACTGCTTCTGCCTCCTCAACCTCCTCTCGGTCTTCCACCTGCACCCAAAGCCTGTCTGGTCATGCCACAAGCTTTCTAACTGCGCAGAAGGGATCCTGCACACCTCCTTACTATGCTGGCAGTAGGGCTCAACGTCATCAGGCGGTTTTTACATTGAAATGTCTGGGAAATGTGAGTCACACAGCTGAGGAGTTGTGGTCAGCTCTGGAGATCCAATTTCATGAATGGTTGTCTCCACTGGACCTGAAACCAGGGAAGGCCGTGTGCGACAATGCTGCAAACCTGGGTGCGGCCCTTCGCCGGGGCAATGTCACACACGTGCCTTGTATGGCTCACATGTTGAACCTGGTTGTCCAGCAATTTTTAGCCCACTATCCCAGACTAGATGGCCTTCTGCAGAGGGCATGGTCGCTGTGTGCTCACTTCCGCCGTTCGCATCCCGCAGCTCAGCGACTTACATCTCTACAGAAGTCGTTGGGCCTGCCACTTCACCGGCTAAAATGCGATGTGCCTACCCGGTGGAATTCAACTCTGCACATGTTGCAGCGACTGTGGCAGCACCGACAAGCCCTGGTGCAATACGTTCTGACGTATAGCCTGGGCCAACGAGATTCAGAGGTGGGGCAAATCACGCTGGAGGAGTGGTCTCAGATCAGGGACCTATGCACCCTTCTGCACAGTTTTGAAATGGCGACGAAGATGTTTAGTGCTGACGATGCCATTATCAGCATGACTATTCCGGTGATTTACATGCTGGAGCACATGTTAAACAGAATTCGGAGTCAGGTGGTGGCACAAGAGGAGGTGGAGGAAGTAGAGGAGGAGGAGTTGTATGCGGAAGGGCTAACATCTGCAAGGTCCAGACGGTCGGCAGCACCAAGGCGGCAGGCATGTGAGGGTGGGGGAGATGGTTTTACCAGGGCGCATGGTAGCAGCCAAACTAGTGAGGAAGGTGCAGGAGCCCAGGAAGAAGTGGAGGACGAACTGATGGAAGACTCATCAGATGAGGGAGACCTTGATCACATTTCTGTTGTGCGAGGTTGGGGGGAGAGGACAGAGGAAGGAAGCATGATTGTTACCTCGCCACCAACACAACAGGGACTTGGTGCTCCTGGATGCGCAACACACATGAGTGCCTTCTTGCTGCACTACCTGCAACATGACCCTCGAATTGTGAGAATTAGAAATAATCCTGACTACTGGGTTGCCACACTGTTAGATCCCCGGTACAAAAGTAAATTTGCAGAAATTATTCCTGCCATAGAAAGGGATGCACGCATGCAGGAGTATCAGCAGAGACTGTTGCAGAATCTTACATGTGCTTTTCCACAAAATACCAGTGGTGCACGTAGTGAATCTCACAGTTCCAACTTGCCAACCGTGGGACCGTCAAGTGTTCAGCACTCAAACCATAACAGAACCACAGTATCTGCTGGTAACATCAATTTTGCGGAATCATTTCACCACTTTTTTAGCCCATCCTTTGCAAGGTCACAGGAGACAAGAAGTCTGACACATAGTCAACGCCTAGAGACGATGGTACAGGAGTATCTCCAAGTAAACATTGAAGCCACGACTGTGTCACTGGACCCTTGCTCTTTTTGGGCTTCCAATCTGGATAAATGGCCGGAGCTAGCCACTTACGCCTTGGAGATCTTGTCATGCCCCGCAGCCAGCGTTCTGTCTGAACGTGTGTTCAGCGCTGCTGGTGGTGTGCTGACAGATAAGCGCACGCGGCTCTCCACTGATAATGTAGACAGACTCACGTTCATAAAGATGAACAAATCATGGATCCGAAACGACTTTTCTACCCCTGTGTCATCCTGGGGAGAGTAAAAGCTTGATGATTGGTTAAAATCACCCTACCAACCGTTTTAAGCTTTCAAATTACTAATCATGTTTATCTGTATCTTGACTGGAAAATAATTTGGGCTTTGTAGCAGTGTGCAGCACTGATCCTATTAGGCCATCTATACTAAAGCTTCACCAGATTTAAAATTAAAAATAATTTTTAGCTGCATCTAGCCCGGAAAATAATTTTGGGGCTCCGAGATGCGCAAGGCACATAAGTGCCTTCTTGCTGCACTACCTGCAGCATGACCCTCATATTGTCAGAATTCTAAGTAATCATGACTACTGGGTTGCCACACTCTTAGATCCCCCAAACTTTTCGATCAACCTTTTCATTTTAATAAAGACCAAAAAAATGGTCATTTTTGAAATTATAAGCATTAGCAGGTTGTTAGAAACTGAAATCAAACAGTTTTCAACTCAAAACTTTATTCTAGGTGATGTTACATTTTCACATAGGACCCCTTGTTCGAAAGGAGCTTCTGAACTCTCTCGTCCATTGAATTTGTCAGGTTTTGGATGGTTTCTGCTTTAATTGTTTTGCATGAGGACAGAATACCCTCCCAGAGCTGTTGCTTAGATGTGAACTGCCTCCCGCCATTATAGACACTCCTTTAAATGATGCTCCAAAGGTTCTGAATGGGGTAGAGGTCAGGGGAGCATGGGGGTCACACCATAAGTTTGTCCCCTTTTATGCCCATATCAGCCAGAGATGCAGATGTTTTATGTGCAGCATGAGATGGTGCATTATCATGCAGAAAAATGATCTTGCTGTGAAATACACGGTTCTTCTTCTTGAACCATGGCAGGAAGTGCTGTTTGAGAAAATCCACATACATTATGGAGTTCATCTTTAGCGCCTTCAGGGATCCTAAAGGGGCCGACAATCTCTCTCCCCATGATTCCAGCCCAAAACATTACTCCACCTCCTCCTTGTTGGCGCTGTAGCCGTGTTTGCGTGGGGTGTCCATCAACCAGCCATCCTCCACTCCATCCATCTGGACCATCGAGCGCTGCACGGCACTCATCCGTGAACAAAACAGTTTTGAAATCAGTCTTCATGTAATGTTTGGCCCACTGGAGCCGTTTCTGCTTGTGTGAAGTGGATAGAGGAGGTCGACAGGATGGCGCATGCACAGCTGCAAACCTCTGAAGGACCCTGCATCTTGTTGTTCGGGGGACGTTGGAGGCACAAGCAGCTTCAAAAACTTGTCTGCTGCTATGACAAGGCTTTTTTGCCGCTGCTCTTTCAACCTGACGTAATTGCCTGTAGGAAAGAGTCCTCAATTTGCCCTTATCAGCACGCACACGTGTGTACTGTGAATCAGCTACATACTTCTTGATTGCCAAGACACTTCATCCTGATCATCGCACAATGTTGATTGTAGTCATGCCTTGACCTAAACACTCCACAATTTGTTGCTTCTCAGCAGCCGACACATCCTTTTTCTTTCCCATTTTGGCAGAAAATGTAGGCTGCTTAATAATGTGAGAGAGCCTTCTTAAGTAGTCTTGCCTTTCATTGGACACACCTGCCAAACTAATTAGCACAGGTGTCTGCAATTGCTTACAGTGATATAAAGAGCCCTGACACACATCACCATCAATGAGTTTAACTGACAAACAAACAAATTCTTCCCTTATCACTCCTAAACACTTTTTGTATAATAATTTGGAATGCAGTGTACATGTGCTTTTCCACAAAACACCAGTGGTTCACGTAGTGAATCTTACAGTTCTAACTTGCCAACCGTGGTCTGTATGGAGTTGTTCAATAAAGGGCCCAAAATTAAGATAACATAGATGGGAGAGGTCTCTATGAATAGGAATTCCTAAGTATTTGATACCCTGTGAGGGCCAGGCAAAGGGAAAGTTGGACTGGATGGAATCCTATATGGATTTGGGGAGGGAGACATCGAGGGCCTCAGACTTCGCTGCATTGTTTTTAAAATTTTACCATGTAACAAAGTGATCTATTTCAGCCATAACAGCATGGATGGATATATGTGATTGAGTGATATATACTAGGACATCATCAGCAAATAGAGAGCACTTGTACTCGGTGCCTCCCACCTCAATCCACCTAATATTGGGGTTATGGCGAATTGATGAGAGCAGGTGCTCCGTCACTAGGATGTATAAGAGAGGGGACAGAGGACATCACTGCCTTGTCCCATTGGTGATTGTGAAAGGTGATGAAAATGTTCTGACGCACCCCCTGGTCCTTGGGACACCCGGAGCCGGACCCTTTTTGGTGGATGCTGGTGGTTGTAGTCTTCATGGCGGCGACCCAGTTCCGTGGCTCAGGGCGGTCAAATCAGTGGCGGAACTATTTATGTGGTTTTCATGTTTAAATGTCCGACTACGCCACCCGTGGATTGCGGTCAGAGTGAACCGCCGCTACAGGGCAGACCACTGAGGCTGGTGTTGTGGGTGCAGCAGAGCGTAGCATAACTCCCCACGGGAGGAGTATAGCCTCAGGGCAGTGTATGCGGAGGATGGGGGTGATGGTGCAGGGCAGCAGCAGTAACGACACGGAGTCAGTGATGCAGTCCAGGGCCTTTACTCACAGTTCTTATTATCCAGACCACGTCTGCAGGTAACGGCTGCCCACGTCGTACTGTGCTCACCAGGTGAGGGGCTCAGACAGCTCCCAGATAACTTTGGAGCACTTCACAGGACCCCCTTTGTGTGTCCTTTGTCTGGCCTTTCTTACCAACACTTCTGTCCGGCTGCCTCGGGCCTCCTCTTGGTAAACTTGGCGCCAGTTTCCCTGACCCTATGTGGTGCCTTCCTAGCGGGTGTAGCGAGGGGCTGCGCCACATAAAATGTCAGAGCCTCCGGTTTCTAGCTGAGGGTCGTTTCCTGCCTCCACTAGTTCGGGGACCGGTCTCCCCCTTTGGCCTGACCCCTCCACGCAGGTGGATTCGGGCGTGCGGTGGCGACTCGCCGGTCCGCACCCCTGGGATCCCTTCATTCCTCATTCCTGGAGCCTTCTCCGCTCCTCTTCCTTCCTTCTCCCTCTTCCAGGCCTGGGCCTCTGTTACTAGGCCCGCCTCCGGAGCAGAGCTCATGCAGAGCCCCTGCTCCCTGCCACTTCTGCTCAGACTTCTCTGCACTGAACTAAGATATTGCCCACCTTTTATACTCCCTTCTCAATGCACCCAGGAACTGCTTCCTCCCTGCTCCTGCACTACAGGGTTCCCCTTCCTCAGTGTTCCCTCCCCCCACTCCAGCCAGGGACAGGGACTGTCGTGCCCATCTCAGGGGCATATTGGTCGCCCTGCCCCACGGCAATGTGGTGTAATGCATGCAGGTGTCGGGTCCTGATCCACACTCCATCCTTACCTGAGAGTGAGATATCACACCTCTGGGTGAGGTGCAATACGTCTGTAGCAATAGAGCCCTCAGGGTGCTACAGTTCCATTTATCTTCAGCCTAGGTGACGTATTGCGATACAGGGCCGTGATTTTGGCTATAAAAGAGTCCCCTAGACCCCTACCCCAAGCTTTTTAAGAGAATCATATATGGCGTGCCAGGAGACTCTATGGAATGCTTTCTCAGCATCCAACGAGAGTATCTAATTACAAATTTTTAACTGCATCTAGCCCAGGAAATACTTTGTGCCTAGTAGCAGTGTCTGCTAGTGAGCGGATTATCCCGGCTGTTAAGCAAGCTGCACCACCTGTAGTTTAGACACTTAATTTTTTCAAAGGAAATGCTTCGGGACCATGGGATACTTAGTGAAGAGCATCAGGAGGCACCCCAAGGCATAGGGGCTGGGACTGGCAGTAGGATGCCTTGCGGTGGACAGCCGAGCTCGATCCTTATAAAAGCTTTTTAACTGCAGCAGCTTTAGTGGACGCTACTGGAGCTGGAATTACCGCGGCTGCTGGCATGAGACTTGCCCTCCAATAGATCCTTGTAAATGGATTTAAAGTGTATTCATTCAAATTAGAGAGACAATTTAAATTAAAAAGCTTAGAGCTGCCTTCACCACAGGGGGGCTCGCTCGACCCACCAGCGGACAAGCACCAGTATTGGGAGAGGGGGGCTGGCCGTCAGGGTTCACCGCGGCTCTGGCACAAACCCGGCGACACGGAGGTGGCACGGGCAGGAGCGGACTGGCCGTGTCGGCTTCTCACTTTTTGGATTTTAGAAGGGCATGACATGCCTATATCTGTGTCTCCCCCTCCTTTTACTCCTCCACCTCTTTTATTTTCACATGACTATATGTACTTGTCACTTTTCCATGTGTTAGTTATGTCTTCTGAGCAGTTTGTCAGCTTTTGGACACCTTTGAAGGTGTTTTCTATGTGTTTCTATGTGTTTTTGTTTGCCTGCCATTGGTTTTAACGGTGTTCGAAGGTGTTCGACGAACAGTTCGACGAACAGTTCGGCGAACACACGGGTGTTCGACGAACCGAACCGAACTCGAACACTACGGGGGTGGCTCAACACTAGTTATCAGCAGAGTCTTTATAAAAATTCCAGACTCTGGAAGACCTACAGGTTGTCCTGGCAACGTCCCTCGTGTTGGTGTTACGGGGAACTGTTGCCTGCCTTCTGTGTGCGGCCACCACACTGCTTCTTCCTGCCTGTTGGAGTACTCTGCCTCCCTCCCCCTGTGTGCTGCTGGCCTCAATCTGAATGTCCTCCTGCCACTTTGGGTCAGTTATTAGCTCATACACCACATCCTCCTCTTCCACTTGCGCACCATGATCCTCCTCCTCACTTCCTGGCAATTGTGTCTCGTCATCGTCCACCTCTTGTGACAAATTGCCAGCGTCGACTTCCTGTGGCCGTGGCTGTTCAAATATTTGGGCATCGCTACATGGGATCTCCTCTTCCACCACTTCAAGCGGAGCAGGCGAGGGGCACAAATCTGGAAATGGACAGGTGAACAGCTCTTCAGAGTGTCCAAGTGTGCGATCAGTTGCTGTCTGACGACACTCTGCATGGTGGGAGGAAGGAGCATCAGGGTGAGGAGGAGTATGCGGTCGAGACTCACGGCTACTAAGATTTGACCGTGTGGAAGACAGATCGGAGGTGGTGGTGCCCAGGTAACTGGAAGAATTATCTGCGATCCAATTAATAACCTGTTCACACTGATCAGGTCGCAATACTGGTGTTGTTCTGTGCTTCCCTAGTAATTCGGTCAAGAACTTTGAGTGAGAAGATGTGGCTGTTGGTTGTGGCACATTTTCACCTTGGCCACGGCCCCGTCCTCTGCACGCACCATCACCAGAAAGTCCAGTTCCACGTCCCTTGCCACGCGCCTTGCCCATTGTAAATGAAGTAAAATAGCTTACACTCGCACTATCAATGGAAAAAGGGTAATAAAAAGTAGATTAGAACCGTGGAAGAGGAAAACCACAGTTCTATTTCTCTGGCCTACACCCGACTCTTTTAAACAATCTGAACAATCAGGGAGAAACTATTACTGTTTTTCTTTACGGAAAAAATACCAAAAGCTGGATAATAGAGATTTTTTACCGTGCAACGGCAAAATCACAGTTATAATTTACTGGTGTATACCAGACTCTTTTAAACTGATATATTTGTGTCTGAACAATCAGGAGACACCATTAATGTTTTTCTTTTCGGCAAAAAATGCCAAAAGCAGGATAATACAGAGATTTGACCCGTGGAACTGCAAAACCACACTTCTATTTCTCGGGCCTACACCAGACTCTTTTAAACAGATATATTTGTGTCTGAACAATCAGGAGACATTATTACTGTTTTTCTTTACGGCAAAAAATGCCAAAAAGCAGGATAATACAGAGATTTGACCTGTGGAACTGCAAAACCACACTTCTATTTCTCGTTCATACACCAGACTCTTTTAAACAGATATATTTGTGTCTGAACAATCAGGAGACACTATTACATTTTTTTTTTACGGCAAAAAATGCCAAAAAGCGGGATAATAGAGATTTTTTACCGTGGAACGGCAAAACCACAGTTATAATTTACTGGTGTATACCAGACTTTTTAAATAGATATATTTGCGGCTGAACAGTGAGCGACACAATCAAACTGGGTTTTTTTAGGTAAAAATGGCCCAAAAGTGGATAATACAGAGGTTTGAACCGTGGAACTGCAAAACCACACTTCTATTTCTCTGGCCTACACCAGACTCTTTTAAACAGATATATTTGTGTCTGAACTGTCACAGACACACTTTTTTTTTTTTGGGGGGGGGGGACTCCAAAAGGTTAATAAGACTGCTATTTGTACAGTGTGAAGGAGGAAAAAAAAAAAAAAGGAGGATTTAGATGAAAAAAAAAAGGATTTTTCCTTGCCCCCGAGTCCTGGAGCTAAGTCCGGCAATTTCAGCAACAGGAGCACACAGGACTGTAGTGCATTCTCCTATACAGCCTGCCTGAAATCTGGGATGGATATTAGTCCTGAGAAGGACTGTTTGTTTGATTTGGCAGGCTTTACAGACCCTACACTAACTATTTTGCAGTTTATATCTCTACCTAATTCAGCAGCGCTGTCCCTACACTGTCTGATCCCGGCCGTCTGTGTCCAAGATGGCGGCGCCCGGTTTTAAATACTCGAGGTGACGCTGTGCGGCCAGCCAATCAATGTAATGCCCACAACCAACATGGCTGCGGCATTACAGTGACTGGCTGGCAATCCCTACATGTTCATTGGATCTGTAAAGATCGCCAAACCTGCAGGGCGGAGACCCGAGCTCCCGCCCGAGAAATGCTCGGTGCTCACCGAACATCCCGAGTAGCGTGATGCTCGGACGAGTACCGAGCAGTGTCGAGCATGCTCGCTCAACACTAATTTTTACACTTTTGCATTGCTTTCAACCAAGACAAATGCATTCACAGGGAAATGTAATTTTAACATTTGACAACCTTATCTGGCCATGTGGTGTGTGACACATCATCAGACACATCCTGTTTAATTTATGATGGATGGACTCTGAAAGTCACAAAGACTATGTTTATAGGGCCATTAGACGGCCCTTACTATTCTTAAAGGGCCAGCAGTCAGCTATGCTTTGTTGTTCCCATTATTAACGAGTTGGTCTCCTATACTGTAATTGCGTATGCACTGACTGCAACGGTTGCCAAAAATTTTGAGCAACTCCAATGCCCCTTGCAAGAGACATAGTGGTTGGAGGGCCTCTTGAAAACAATGTTCCCATTATTAGGAAGTGTGTCTCCCATCCCATACTGTTTGCCTAAGCAGTGAAGCAACGGCTGCCAAAAATTTGGAGGAACTCCAATGCCCCTTGCAAGAGATGTAGATATGTTGATATGGTACATATGGTGGTGATATGGTGGTGGAGGATGAGGATGCGGAGAAGAAGGAGAACGAACAAATAGTCAAAATCAATCAGCGTATACCCATGTCTGGGTGTGAACACAGAGATGCATGGGAATAGAGTTAGACCTCCCAAAAAAGACGCTGTATTTGAGTTTATATTACGCTGCTATCATTCGGTGGTGTTGAGAAGTCTGGCCCAATCCAGCTCTTGTTTATTTTTATAAGAGTCAGCCTGTCAGCATTTACAGATGACAGGCGGATGCGCCTATCGGTTATAATTCCACCAGCGGCACTAAAAACCCGCTCTGACAAAACACTAGCGGCAGGGCAGGCCAGGACCTCCAAGGCGTAGAGAGCCAGTTCATGCCACGTGTCCAGCTTGGATACCCAATAATTATAAGGCACAGAAGAATCACGGAGGACGTTGGTACTCCCTCACCATTTTCCAAAACTTTAACTTCCTTGGGAGTATACCCCACGCCACAGGGCCTGTGCAATGGGAGGGTCTGAGAAAACTGTCCTACAAATTTGACAGTGTTCCCCTGCCTCTGCTGGATTGCATTTGTGTTTCTCTAGCCTGTACTCCTGGGGTGTCCAACAAACTGCGACCTCTGCCGCCAGCGTTTTCAGGTGGGAATTTTTTAAATAATGCCGCAACAAGGGTCTTCTCGTAGTGCCCCATTTTATTAGACCTGTACTGCAAGTGAATAAGAGACAGAAAGTTCTCCTTGTAGTGTGGGTCTAGAAGTGTCACCAACCAGTAATGACTGTCACGCAAAATTTGGACAACGTGAGGGTCACAGGAAAGGCAGCGTAACATAAACTCAGCTATGTGTGCCAGACTGCAACAAGGCTAGAATTCCTTGCCCTCAACTAGAGGACGACTGACCACCCGCTCCTCCTCATCCTCCTCCTCTTCCTCCTCCCTGTCCTCAGGCTATCCATGCTGAACAGACAGTATGACAATTGTGCAGGCAGTACTGTCTATAGCACAGGAAACTAGATCTTGTTCTTCTCCTCCTCCTCTTCCTCATTGTCACCCAATCCACGTTGGGATGAGATGAGGCTGGGCTGTGTGTAATCACCCTGTATGGTTCCTTGCACCATCTCATCGAGCTCCACCTGCAATGCATCCTCTTTGATTGTGAGCAGAGAGCGTTTCAGAAGACAGAGAAGAGGGATGGTGACGCTAATTATGGCATCATCACTGCTCACCATCTTAATGGAGTCCTCAAAGTTTTCGAGGATGGTACAAATGTCTGACATCCATGTCCACTCCTGAGGTTTTATGTCTGGAGTCTGACCTGAATACCGACGGCCTTGTTGATGCTGGTAGTCAACAACTGCCCTCTTCTGCTCACAAATCCTTCCCAACATCTGCTATGTAGAGTTCCAATGCGTGGGGACATCGCAGATCAGTCAGTGAGCTGGAAGCTGCAAACGCTTCTGAAGCACGGCAAGGGCGGCGGAAGCTGTAGCTGACTTTCTAAAATATGCACACAGGCGGCGTACTTTGACAAGCAGATCCGACAGATCCAGGTAGGTTTTGAGAAACCGCTGAACCACAAAGATAAGCACATGGGCCAGGCATAGTACATGTGTGAGCTCGGGTAGTGGTGGTGGTGGCTAAGTGACTGGAAGCATTATCTGCTATCCAACCAATAACCTTTTGACACTGCTCTGTGTTCAATCGTGGTGTTCTGCGGTCCCCTATTAATTGGGACAGGAAGGTCAAGCGACAAAATGTGGGTGTTTCTTGTGGCACAATTTCAGCTTGCCCACGGCCACGTCCTTGGCCTCTAAATGCACCATCATCATCATGTCCACTCCCCGTCTCTTGCCACGCACCTTGCCCATTTTTAATGGAGGACAATATTTTCCACATTCACGAGAAATGGCTGATTTTTGAACGCAGTTGTATGTGATACATCTGACAGAGAACCACGACTTTAAATAGCAGGTCTGTAATTTGCTAATACTATCCTTCACAGACACCTAGTGTGAATAACTTGACCAACACACTGCAACATAATGAAAATGGAAGAAATGTCTGATTTTGGAACACGCTTATAGGTTTTATGTCTGACAGAGAACCACGGTTTTAAATAGCAGCCCTATTTTCGACATTCAGTTCAAATTTCTGGATTTTTATCGCTGAAATATGAAACAGATCTGGCTTTATTCTGCAGTGAGAACAAGCAAAAGGAGCAGAAAAATTGTATACTCTGGATTGCTTTTTAAGCAAATAACCAGGATTAAGATAAAAAAAAAATTTGCCCTGTACCCTGATATCTGGGGCTATGTCTACAAATATCCATAAGAACAGCAGCAGGAACGTTCAATGGACCCTCTTGCACTATATGCACTGCAGTCTGTCACATACACTGCCTGCCTGCCTAATTCCTGCTATCACCACTGAATATATGCACCTGGATTAGTCCTCAGAAGGACTGTTAGTTCAGTTGGATATACAGTACAGACCAAAAGTTTGGACACACCTTCTCATTTAAAGATTTTTCTGGATTTTCATGACTATGAAAATTGTACATTCACACTGAAGACATCAAAACTATGAATTAACAAATGTGGAATTATATACTTAACAAAAAAGTGTGAAACAACTGAAAATATGTCTTATATTCTAGCTTCTTCAAAGTAGCCACCTTTTGCTTTGATGATTGCTTTGCACACTCTTGGCATTCTCTTGATGAGCTTCAAGAGGTAGTCACCGGAAATGGTCTTCCAACAATCTTGAAGGAGTTTCCAGAGATGCTTAGCACTTGTTGGCCCTTTTGCCTTCACTCTGCGGTCCAGCTCACCCCAAACCATCTCGATTGGGTTCAGGTCTGGTGACTGTGGAGGCCAGGTCATCTGGTGTAGCACCCCATCTCTCTCCTTCTTGGTCAAATAGCCCTTACACAGCCTGGAGGTGTGTTTGGGGTCATTGTCCTGTTGAAAAATAAATGATGGTCCAACTTAATGCAAACCGGATGGAATAGCATGCCGCTCCAAGATGCTGTGGTAGCCATGCTGGTTCAGTATGCCTTCAATTTTGAATAAATCCCCAACAGTGTCACCAGCAAAGCACCCCCACACCATCACACCTCCTCCTCCATGCTTCACGGTGGGAACCAGGCATGTAGAGTCCATCCGTTCACCTTTCCTGCATCGCACAAAGACACGGTGGTTGGAACCAAAGATCTCAAATTTGGACTCATCAGACCAAAGCACAGATTTCCTCTGGTCTAATGTCCATTGCTTGTGTTCTTTAGCCCAAACAAGTCTCTTCTGCTTGTTGCCTGTCCTTAGCAGTGGTTTCCTAGTAGCTATTTTATCATGAAGGCCTGCTGCACAAAGTCTCCTCTTAACAGTTGTTGTAGAGATGTGTCTGCTGCTAGAACTCTGTGTGGCATTGACCTGGTCTCTAATCTGAGCTGCTGTTAACCTGCGATTTCTGAGGCTGGTGACTCGGATAAACTTATCCTCAGAAGCAGAGGTGACTCTTGGTCTTCCTTTCCTGGGGTGGTCCTCATGTGAGCCAGTTTCTTTGTAGCGCTTGATGGTTTTTGCAACTGCACTTGGGGACACTTTCAAAGTTTTCCCAATTTTTCGGACTGACTGACCTTCATTTCTTAAATTAATGATGGCCACTCGTTTTTCTTCACTTAGCTGCTTTTTTCTTGCCATAATACAAATTCTAACAGTTGTAATGCAGCGGCTTGCTGTATTGCTAAAATGTCCAGGGGGTGTGTTCTGGCTGACCATTTACCTCCCCCTCAGGTGACTGATCACATGACTGTGACATCATCACAGGTCCTGTGTGCACAGAAGGATATATAAATCCTGGTGGTTTGAAACAGACAAGGAGAGAGAGAGGCCTGGTGAAGCCTGGAAGGCAAAGGCTGGATCCCTGTGTTTGGGGATACCAATAGCCTTAGAAGGCATATGGCCTAGAGACTACAGCCTTAAACGACAGCTTTGGCAGAACAGAGCTGAGAGAAGCAGCTAAGACCCGGCACAGGTAAAACGCTGCTTGATGTGGACATTGATATTGTTACCTTGCTGAAGGCTGTATCTGGACTCAAGTGGGCATATCTGTCACTGGAAAGGCTCTTGGATATTATATGTGAAACATGTCTGCGAGCCACTGAGATGGACTATGTTCTGAGCGGTTTATGATATGTAATAAACTGCTGGACTGTGAATTACCGGAAAAAAACGGTGCATGTGTGCTTTAATTGACCCGGCGAAGCGAGTACCCTAGAGTGATGAATAGCGCTACCTTACACAGTCTATTCAGTAGGACTATCAGCTGTGTATCCATCAGACTTCTGCACAACACAACTGATGGTCCCAACCCCATTTATAAGGCAAGAAATCCCACTTATTAAACCTGACAGGGCACACCATTTTCTTGAAGCTCATCAAGAGAATGCCAAGAGTGTGCAAAGCAGTCATCAAAGCAAAAGGTGGCTACTTTGAAGAACTTAGAATATAATACATATTTTCAGCTGTTTCACACTTTTTTGTTAAGTATATAATTCCACATGTGTTAATTCATAGTTTTGATGCCTTCAGTGTGATTGTACAATTTTCATAGTCATGAAAATACAGAAAAATCTTTAAATGAGAAGGTGTGTCCAAACTTTTGGTCTGTACTGTATATATGTTGTGAAATACCTATACTAACTATGAAGAAGCAAATCTCTCCCTGACGCAGCAGAAGCTCTTCCTACTCTGCCTATTTCTGGAGTAGACTGTGACGAGCATAGCGGCGCCCAGTGTTATATACACCTGACAATGCTGTGCGGCCAGCCTATCACTGTAATCATAACAACCAACATGGCTATGGCATTACAGTGCATTGCAGGCAATCCCTGCATGTTCTAAAGAGCGCCAAACATGTAGGGAGGGGACCTGAGTTCCCGCCCGAGCAACCCGGAAATACTTGCCGAGCGCCGAGCTCATCGAGCACAGTGATGCTTGGGGGAGTATGGAGTAGTGGCAGGCTTGTTCACTCATCACTGATATATACACTGCTCAAAAAAATAAAAGGATCACTCAAATAACACATCCTAGATCTGAATGAATGAAATATTCTCATTGAATACTTTGTTCTGTACAAAGTTGAATGTGCTGACAACAAAATCACACAAAATCATCAATGGAAATCAAATTTATTAACCAATGGAGGCCTGGATTTGGAGTCACCCCCAAAATTAAAGTGGAAAAACACACTAAAGGCTGATCCAACTTTGATGTAATGTCCTTAAAACAAGTCAAAATGAGGCTCAGTATTGTGTGTGGCCTCCACGTGCCTGTATGACCTCCCTGCAATGCCTGGGCATGCTCCTGATGAGGTTGCGGATGGTCTCCTGTGGGATCTCCTCCAAGACCTGGACTAAAGCATCCGCCAACTCGTGGACAGTCTGTGGTGCAACGTGACGTTGGTGGAAGGAGTGAGACATAATGTCCCAGATGTGCTCAATCGGATCCCGGTCTGGGGAACAGGCGGGCCAGTCCATAGCTTCAATGCCTTCATCTTGCAGGAACTGCTGACGCACTCCAGCCACATGAGGTCTGGCATTGTCCTGCATTAGAAGGAACCCAGGGCCAACTGCACCAGCATATGGTCTCACAAGGGGTCTGAGGATCTCATCTCGGTACCTAATGGCAGTCAGACTACCTCTGGCGAGCCCATGGAGGGCTGTGTGGCTCTCCAAAGAAATTACACAGAACATCATTATTGCCAAAGTCGCCACTGGCACCCTGTGCTCTTCACAGATGAAAGCAGGTTCACACTGAGCACATGTGACAGACATGACAGAGTCCGGAGACACCGTGGAGCACGATCTGCTGCCTGCAACATCCTTCAGCATGACCGGTTTGGCAGTGGGTCAGTAATGGTGTGAGATGGCATTTCTTTGGAGGGCTGCACAGCCCTCCATGTGGTCGCCAGAGGTAGCCTGACTGCCATTAGGTACTGAGATGAGATTCTCAGACCCCTTGTGAGACCATATGTTTGTGCGGTTGGCCCTGGGTTCCTCCTAATGCAGGACAATGCCAGACCTTATGTGGCTGGAGTGTGTCAGCAGTTGCACCACAGACTGTCCAGGAGTAGGCGGATGCTTTAGTCCAGGTCTAGGAAGACATCCCACAGGATACCATCCGCAACCTCATCAGGAGCATGCCCAGGAATTGTAGGGAGGTCATACAGGCACGTTGAGGCCACACACAATACTGAGCCTCATTTTGACTTGTTTAAGGACATTACATCAAAGTTGGATCAGCCTGTAGTGTGTTTTTCCAATTTAATTTTGGGGGTGACTCCAACTCCAGGCCTTTATTGGTTAATAGATTTGATTTTCATTGATGATTTTTTGTGTGATTTTGTTGTTAGCACATTCAACTTTGTACAGAACAAAGTATTCAATGAGAATATTTCATTCATTCAGATCTAGGATGTGTTATTTCAGTGTTCCCTTTATTTTTTTGAGCAGTGTATATATATCCATCTGAACTAACAGTCCTTCTGAGGACTAATCCAGCTGCATATAATCAGTGCTAGGCAAGCAGTCAGTGTATGTGGCAGACTGCAGTGTATGATACAGCACAAGAGGTTCCATTAAACATCCTGTCTACTGCTGCTGCAATAATTACACATATTTGTAGTCATAGGACCAGATATGAGGGGCCAGGGCAAATTTTTTTTTTATCTTAATCCTGGTTATTTTCTTAAAAAGCAATCCAGAGTACACCATTTTTCTGTTCCATTTCCTTGTTCTCACTGCAGAATAAAGCCAGATCTGTTCCATATTTCAGCGATAAAAATCCAGAAAATTGAACTGAGCGTGGAAAATATTGGCCTCCTTTTCCATTTTGTTGCAGTGTGTCGGTCAAGCTATTAACACAAGGTGTCTGTGAAGAATAGTATTAGTAAACAAGAGGCCTCCTATTTAAAACCGTGGTTCTCTGTCAGACATATCACCTCTAAGACTGTTCCAAAATCAGCCATTTCTTCCATTTCCATTCTGTTGCAGTGTGTCGGTCAAGCTATTCACACTAGGTTTCTGTGTAGAATAATATTGGTAAATCACAGGTCTGCTACTTAAAATCGTGGTTCTCTGACAGACGTATCACATATAACTTCACTCCATAATCAGCTATTTCTCGTAAAAGTGGAAAATATTGTCCTCCATTTAAAATGGACAAGGTGCGTGGCAAGGGACGGGGAAGTGGACGTGACGGCGAGGGTGCATTTAGAGGCCAAGGACGTGGCCGTGGGCAATCTGAAATTGTGCCACAACAAACACCCACATCTTGTTTATCGATCTTCCTGTACAAATTACTAGGGGACCCCAGAACACCACTTTTGAACACAGAGCAGTGTCAAAAGGTTGTTGGTTGGATAGTAGATAATGCTTCCAGTCACTTTGCCGCCACCATCACCACCCTGTATTCCATACGGTCAAGTCTCAGTAGCCATGAGTGTGGACCACATATTCCTCACCCTGATCCTCCTTCCTCCCACCATGCTGAGTGCCCGGAGACAACTCATCCCACACTTGGACACTCAGAAGAGCTGTTCACTTTTCCATTTGTAGATTCGGGCCTCTCGCCCGGCCAGCTTCAAGCAAATCAAGAGGATAACGCATCTAGCGATGCCCAAATATTGGAGCAGCCACAGTCAGATGAAGGCGACGGTGGGAAAGTGCAATTACTGTCGCAAGAGGTAGATGATGATGATGATGAGACACAATTGCCAGAAAGTCAGGAGGAGGACCAGGGAGCGAAAGTGGAAGACGAGGTGGTGGATGATATAGTAATTGACATAACCTGGCAGGGGGACATACAGAGTGAGGACAGCAGCACACAGAGGGAGGGAGGCATAGCACCACAACAGGCAGGAAGAAGCAGTGTGGTGTCCGCAGACACAAGGCAGGAAAGCATTCCTCATAACACCAACACGACGGAAGTTCCCAGTACAACTCTTAGGTCTTCCCGAGTCTGGTTATTTTTTAAAGACTCTGCAGATAACCCCAAAAAGGTGATTTGCACCACCTGCCTGGCCAGCATCAGCAGGAGTAGCAAAACTAGCAGCTTGACTACTACCAGCATGATCAGGCACATGGCAGCAAAGCACCCGATTAAGAGGGCTGAACCCCAGGGTCCAGCAACAGTGTCTGTGGGTGATACCACTACTTCTTCTGCTGTTGTGCATACACGCCAAACCCCTGTCCATGGTGCATGCCAAGATGCCTCACGCCCTGCACCTGTCATTGAACACTCTTAACTAGCACTATCAGAAACCACTTCCATGTCCTTGTCCATGTGCAGCGTTCAGTTGTCCCTGCCCCAGTCCTTGGAACGCAATTGCAAATACGCAGCCAATGCTCCACAGGCCACACTACTAAATTCACACAGTTCGCGAATGCTTGCGCTCAAAATGTTGCCTTTTTATCTCGTGGAGATGGAAACTTTCCGCAACCTGATGACGGCGGCCATCCCTCGGTACTTGGTCCCCAGCTACCACTCTTTCTCCAAGTGTGCTGTCCCCGCATTACACGAGCATGTGTCCCACAACATTAGACGTGCCCTCAACAACGCAGTTGCTGGGAAAGTCCACGGACACGTGGACAAGTGTTTGTGGGCATGGATGGTACATTTCGCTGATGGCACACTGGGTTAATATATTGGAAGCCGGGACCCAGTTGAACCTTGGGACGGAACACATCCTCCCGACACCGAGGATTGCGGGCCCTGGGTCAATCAGGGTTGCCCCCACATTCTACAGCTTCTGCACCTCCTCCTCTTCAACCTCCATCTCTGTAATGACCACATCAGTCGCAAGATGGAAGCATTGCAGCACTGCCTCAGCCAAGCAGCAACAGGCTGTGCTGAAGCTAATATGCTTAGGTGACAAACTGTGCAACACTGAAGAGTTGTGGACAGCTCTGAAAGAGCAGACAGATCTGTGGCTGACACCACTGACCCTACAGTCAGGCATGGTCATGTGTGACAATGGCTGAAACCTGGTGGAGGCTCTGAGGAGAGCTCACACACATAACATGCCTGACCCATGTGCTTAACCTCATGGTTCAGCAGTTTCTCAAAACCTACCCAGATCTTCCAGATCTGCTTGCCTGTGTGCCCATTTTAGAAAGTCAGCTACAGCTTCCGCTCACTGACTGATCTGCGATGTCCCCACGCGTTGGAACTCTACATTGCAGATGTTGGGAAGTATTTGTGAGCAGAAGAGGACAGTTGCTGACTACCAGCACCAACAAGCCTGTCGGTATTCAGGTCAGACTCCACACATAAAACCTCAGGAGTGGACATGGATTTCAGACATTTGTACCATCCTTGAAAACTGTGAGTACTCCACCAAGATGGTGAGTGGCAATGATGCCATAATTAGCGTCACCGTCCCGCTTCTCTATCTTCTGAAATGCTCTCTGCTCACAATTAAAGAGGATGCATTGCAGGCGGAGCACGATGAGATGAAGCAAGGAACCATACAGGGTGATTACACACAGCCCAGCCTCATCTCATTTAAAAGTGGATTGGGTGACAATGAGGAAGAAGAGGAGGAGGAAGAACAGGAGCTAGTTTCCTGTGCTATAGACGGTACTACCTGCACAACTGTCATACCGTCTGTTCAGCGTGGATGGCCTGAGGACAGGTAGGAGGAGGAGGAGGATGAGGAGGAGAGCATGGTCAGTCGTCCTCTTGGCGATGACAAGGAATTCTTGCCTCTTTGCAGTCTGGCACACATGGCTGAGTTTATGTTATGCTGCATTTCCCGTGACCCTCGAGTTGTCCAAGCTTTGGATGACAGTCATTACTGGTTGGTGACACTTCTAGACCTATGCTACAAGTAGAGCTTTCTGTCTCTTATTCCCTTGCTGGACAGGCCTAATTAAATGGGGCAGTACGAGCAGGCCCTTGCTGCGGAATTATTAAAAAAATTCCCATCTGAAAACGCTGGCAGCAGAGGTCACAGTTCATTGGACAACCAAGGAGTGCATGCAAGAGAGACACAAATGCAATCCAGCAGAGGCAAGGGAACACTGTCAAAGTTCTGGGACAATTTTCTCAGACCCTCACATCGCACAGGCCCTGAGGTACAGGGTATTCTCCCAAGGAAGGAAAAGTTTTGGAAGATGGTGAAGGAGTACCTTGCCGACCATACCAACGTCCTCCGTGATTCCTCTTTGCCTTATAATTATTGGGTATACAAACTGGACACGTGGCATAAACTGGCTCTCTACGCCTTGGAGGTCCTGGCCTGCCCTGCCGCTAACGTTTTGTCAGAGCGGGTCTTTAGTGCCGCTTGTGGAATTATAACCAATTGGCGCATCCACCTGTCAACTGAAAATGCTGACAGGCTGACTCTTATAAAAATAAGGGCTGGATTGGGCCAGACTTCTCAACACCACCGAACGATAGCAGCGTAACATAACTCAAATAAAGTTTCTTTTTTTTGGGAGGTCTAACTCTATTCCCATGCACCTCTGTCTTCACACCCAGACATGGGTATACACTTCCTGATTTTGTCTATTTGCTCTTGTCCTCCTTCTTCTTCGCATCCTCTTCCTCCACCACCATATCACCACCATATGTACCATATCAACATATCTACATCTCTTGCAAGGGGCATTGGAGTTCCTCCAAATTTTTGGCAGCCATTCCTTCACTGCATAAGCAAACACTTCCTAATAATGGTGACATTGTTTTCAACAGGCCTTCCGACCTATACTTCTCTTGCAAGGGGTATTGGAGATCCTCTAAATTTTTGGCAGCCATTGCTTCACTGCATAGGCAAACAGTTTGAGAGACACACTTCCTAATAATGGGAGCATTTTTTGCAGGAGGCTCTCCAACCTCTATGTCTCTTGCAAGGGGCATTGGAGTTCCTCTAAATTTTTGGCAGCCGTTGCTTCACTGCATAGGTGAACAGTATGGAATACACACTTCCTAATAATGGGAGCATTTTTTGCAGGAGGCCCTCCGACCTCTACGTCTCTTGCAAGGGGCATTGGAGTTCCTCAAAATTTTTGGCAGCCATTGCTTCACTGCATAGGCAAACTGTATGGGAGACACACTTTCTAATAGTGGGAGCATGTTTTGCAGGAGGCCCTCCGACCTCTATGTCTCTTGCAAGGGGCATTGGAGTTCCTCCAAATATTTGTCAGCTGTTGCAGTCACTGCTTACGCAATAACAGTATAGGAGACCCAATCGTTAATAATGGGAACAACAAAGCATAGCCGACTGCTGGCCCTTTAAGAATAATAAGGCCTATAAAAATAGTCTTTGTGACTTTCAGAGTTTCTCCATCAAAAATGAAACAGGATGTGTCTGATAATGTGTGACACACCACGTGGCCAGTTAAGGTTGTAAAATGTTAAAATGACATTTCCGTGTGAATACATGTCTTGGTTGAAAGCAATTCAAAAGTGCAAAAACGCTACGTGTGAACATAGCCCAAGGTGTAGAGGAGTATTTTTGTTTTTGGTTATTTATTTTGCCTTCTATACAAGCCATTACCCTGGAAAGGATGTTCCTTAACATATTTCCCAGGAAAATACATTTTGGTTTTGTTTTTGTATGTTTTATTGTGAGTCCGTAAAAGTGGCGTAATACCTCTGACAGCGTTGTTGACAGCAGTTACCTGGGAGTCAGAAATGCTTCCAGGGGTCTTCCCCATGCTGTTCTCTTGTCATTTGCGCACTGTTCCCATTGATTTGGGCAATTTTTAGGCCCTCTGCAGACCGCCGGAGCGAGCCGCCAGAAAAATGCTTGAGTTTCCCATAGACTTACATTGGGCTCGTTACTCTGACCGAGCACTCGAGCATTCCAATTTGCTCGACTCGAACAACAAGTACCCGAGCATTTTAGTGCTCACTCATCACTATTTCTTACTACTTTCTTTTTCATAAGCCTGCATTTACAAATTGTTCTCAGGATAGACAGAAACCTACCTTATTCTCACAAAACAGCTCAAGGGTAATATGTTGCATTTTTAGCAAAAGTGCTGCATTCTTGTGGCATAAAAACATTGTTGACAAATGTTGACTATAAGTAAAAAAGCTTTCATAGTCTTTTTTTCCATAATTTTGATGGATTTTGAGGTCTTAGGAATCTTACACTATGCTTTAAGTTACATGTTGTTCATGTGGTGTGAATTTGTAAAAAAAAAACAAATAAAAAAAACATTCTTTTGAAAACATCAGAAAAAATGCAGAGAACTGGGCAGGAAATATATGAGATATTAGCACACTGCAAAACAAAGCAAAGATACATACCATGCACAGGTCCGAGTTTCTTACATAAATTCCCTACATTTCTCTTTTGTGAATAGAACACGTACCCAACAGTCTATCGGACTTTTTTATATGTACCTTTTTTATCAGAGTAATGGTCCATAAAGATAAATGGAGACATGTCTGAGTTTGGTCTGGTTCACCTATCCTACTACCAATTGAAATTAATAGCTCTGTGAAGAAAATAGACAGCACACACATGCAATATGTGTTGTATCTGTGTGCTGACCAATTTTCACTAATTTTAGTAGATGCTCGGAAAACCCCCATATGTTTTTTTTTATCTCATACAAGAAAAGTGGATAACAGGAAAATGTGAAAACAGACATAGAGACTAAAGACTGATGAATATCAGATCCAGAAAACTCATGAAAATCTTTCTTTTTTATTAGAACAAAATCTGAATTTGAGCAATGTCTCCTCCTAATAAGATGAAATAAAACCACAAGTGCTGATTTGCTGTGACATCAACCAAACACAAGGATGCAGCAGCACTCTATGGTCACTCGGACAATTCAGATGCTGAGAATCTTAAACTTGAGAAATCAATTTCACCATCTTTATAGATGAGTGAAGCATTATAAAGTCGATGATTCTTCAATCGGTCTTTCAATGGGTTTACTAGACCTAGCAAACCCCAAATCACATGTAAATAAGGATTTTTTTTGTAAGTCAAATGTATTTTCTTACATTGGCAATTATTAGACACATAGCATTCACAAGTGTTTGTGCAGATTACATTATTTTTTACTAACTATACAGTGTTTATTCTGAATGTCCTCTTAGGTTTGCAAACCCAGTTGCATATTGGTTTCTGAAAAGTATCCATTCATTACAATCTCCAGTGCCGTCTAATCTGGAGGGATATTATACATTAAATTACTTTACATTGAAAATGTAATTTCATTCAAAATACTGTAACAATAAATCAAAACTGTCTAATAGAACAATAACTGAACTTCATGGTTAAAGCAACCTATCAGAGCTCAGCTTACCTTTCATTAAGAGAATATCCCACATGGAAGGCAGGTAGATACGGAGCTCACTAGTCAAATTTGAAAGTAATAAAATGCACATTATTCTATAAATGTGCACAACAGGTGGAAGGAAATACAAAGCATATATCATATGGCTGTTTATACAGTCAGCACTTTCTCAAGGCATCAATGGGAAAAGGCTGACTGTGTGAAATGGCCATAGGCTATCTGCTTTGTTTTTCCTTTCACCTGTATATATGAAACTAGCTATTAAACACGTTCTACGCCCGGGTGGTGAGCATTTTTATTGGTACATTTCTGGTGCCATTTTTTTTAAGACACTGTGTCTGAGAATTTGGATATACAGTGTCTTCAATAAAATGGCGCCGGAGATCACGCTATTGGCACGCGTTGACTCGGGCGCCATTTTATTGAAATAATGTACTGCAATATTGATGTTATACTACATTACTTCAAAGAAATGGCGCCGGAGTCAGTGTGTGCGCTTACCACGATCTCCGGTACCATTCTATTAAAGACACTGTATATGCGAATTCGCATACACAGTGTCTTAAAAAAAAAAATGGCACCGGACAGCACGGAATGCACACGCGTTGACTTTGGCACCATTTTATTGAAGTACTCTACTACAAAATTAAAGAGAACCTGTCACCATAAATAACACTGTTAACCTGCAGATATGCGATTAATCTACAGGTTAACAGCATATTATGCTGCCTGGTGCCTTCACGCAGCCAAATGCAGTGGGGAGAAAATGAACTTTATTGTCCTCGTCAGCATTTGGTTTCAGTCATGGGGGCGGCGCTGGTTCAGTCATTGCTCTGAGAAAACAGAGCGGCCGCTGTAACTGCGAAACCCAGCCCTGACTCACACTGGCTCTTCACTAAGGCCGGCTATCAGTTAGGGCCAGGGGCGCGGTCACAGAGGCCGCTCTGTATTCTCAGAGCAATGACTGAACCCACAGTGCCCCCTCCGACCCCATAACTAAAGCCGAATGCTGATGCAGAGAATCCTGTTGGGAAAATCCTGCTGGAACAGCAAACTTTATTTGGGTTAATCAGAAACACCTTAAATGATGGCAGCTGTACACTCCCTGACAGAAGTTATGTCGTTTATCCATGTTATTGGTTTTATAAATTTCTCTTTTGAAAGCTGAAACCCTCCCAAATTTGGTTTAGGTTAAGAAAATAAATTGGCATCAATGCTGAAATATTGATCATTTAATGAACACAGAATGGTCAGATTTTGGCAAGACAAAAGTTTTGTCGCCCACAAAAAGTAATGTGATATTCAAACAAATAATTATCTTAAAATACAAATATATGTTGCATAACATTGGTGAATGAAGTTGTGGTGCTATTAGAGTCATATTTAATATTTTGTGTGACTTCCATGAGCTTGAAGGACTGCATCCATGTGGTTCAACAATGATTCATACAATTTATTAATGAAGTCATCAGGAATAGCAGAGAATGCCGTCTTACATGCCTCCCAGAGGTCATCTACATTCTTTGGTTTTGTCTTCCAAGCTTCCTCTTTCATCCTACCCCAAACATGCTGAATGATGTTCATGTCTGGTGACAGGGCTGAACAGTCCTTGAGCAACTTGATCTTTTTTGCCTGGAGGAACTTTGTTGTAGAGATGGATGTATGAGATGGAGCACCATCCTGCTGCATAATTTGACCCCTTTTATGATTTGGAATGTAAGAGGTAGCTAAAACTTCTTGATATTTTAGGCTATTGATATTGCCTTCCACCTTGCAAATGTTTCGCACACCCCACATACTGAATGTAACCCCAGACCATGATCTTTCCACCACCAAATTTAACTTTTCTGGGTGTATTTTGGATCCATATGGGCTCCAGTAGGTCTCCTGCAGTATTTGCGGCAGCTGTGGTGTAATTCTACTGAAGATTCATCAGAGAAATCCACCTTCTGCCACTTTTCCAGCGTCCATCTGTTTAGCAGGCTGTGGGACTTTGCAAATGCCACACAGTTTTTTTATTTGCCTTTTGTTTAGTGCTGGCTTCTGGGCACTGATTCGACCATGGAGGCCATTTCGAGACAGAATCCTACAAACTGTTCTAGCTGACACAGGGACTTGAGGTGACCAGGTCTGTTGGAGCTCTGCTGCAGTGGAAGAGGGGCTTGCTTTGGATTTTCTAACCAACAAACGTTCCTCCTGAGCAGTTGTCTTGCGGGGTCTGCCGGACCTGGGCTTGTCAAACACATCTCCAGTCTCTTCAAATATTTTTTTAATTCTTTGTACTTGACGCTGAGACACATTAAAGGTGCCAGCCACCTCTGCAGTGGATCTGGTCTTCAGCCTCTTGATAATCAAGGCTTTGGTTGCAGGGTTGATTTTTGGCATGTTGTCAGAGCTCAAGTTGCAGTTCAAGTGAAGGTCTGGGGTGCTGGGTTTCTTTTTATACACACCCACTAATTAACCGATCATTTACTGAGCACTGGTGAGGATGTAAACTAGGATTGGGTGCATTATATGACCAGGCGACAAAACTTTTGTCTTGCCAAAATCTGACCATTCTGTGTTCATTAAATGATCAATATTTCAGCATTGATGCCAATTTATTTTCTTAACCTAAACCAAATTTGGGAGGGTTTCAGCTTTCAAAAGAGTAATTTATAAAACCAATGGATGAATTTAACGTCAGGTTATAAGCTTTTATTTACATAACATGGATAAGCGACATAACTTCTGTCAGGGAGTGTATATTACCTACTGTTAATCATGAGATTCCATGTTATTGACTAATTCTTAACACAACCACATCACCAATTATAAGAGTGTGCACACCTATGCAACCACATTATTTTAGTATTCTTATTTTATTATCTCCATCAAAATGAATTGTCTTTCTTCTTTTTGCATGAAAAAAAAAACTTTTTATTTTTTTTTTATTTTTTTATTATATAAGAGTGTATATACGGTATGTATATATCAGTGCAGTTTTTTTTGTTTGCATTTTCTTACTCGTCTTTGAGTTTCTTTCTGTTTCTCTCCAGTTTGCCGATTTAAATCATCTATTTAGTACTTGGCATGCAATGATTTGCCAAAGTTGGCTTACCAGAAGCTAAAAGGCAAAAGTCCTGGATTCATTTTCTTGCCTGGTTTTGCCTCAGATATAAATGCTCAGAAAGCTGTGGCCCTTGAAGACTTTTGCAAATCTCTTGGACACTCATTTATATGGTAACACCAATAAAAACACCATACAAGTCGTTTTTTTTTGTTGTTTTTTTAAAAAGGTTATTGACACTTGTGCACAGATTTATTTTTTTTTTAATGCACTTTCTTTCTGAATTCAACTTATTCTTCATTAGAAAATTTATACCAAACGCGCTCGCGTTGTAAGGATTCTCTGGGGGCGGTCATGTGACTGCAAGTGTATGATTTGCATACTTCTGGCCACATTTGACTAGACTTGTTTGGCCTTGCTTAATTCTCTTACATTTAGCAAGGCTGCGCACGTTTAGTCAGCACGTGACCGTATGTATGCAGATCACATACTTGCAGGTGCCATGCAGCATAATAAGACTGTTAATCTGCAGATTAACCCCATATCTGCAGGTTAATAGCATTATTTCTGGTAACGGGTTCCCTTTAAAATAGCACAAAAGTGTACCAATAAAAATGCTTGCCACCCTTGAGTAGAACGGGTTCAATAGCTAGTTATCATATTTTGTGGATTATAAAATGCACTGGATTATAAAACGCACCTTGGTTTTAGAGGAGGAAAATAGAAAGAAAATCGAAACAAAAAATGGGGTCATGATGCACTGTTATTGGGGGATCTGCTGCTAACATGGTTATGGGGGTAATGTCCCCCCAATTCTATACTAATGTCTCCCATCTTGGTGTATATGTGGCCCATCCTTGTCCCATCCTGGTATATATGGATCCCATCATAGTATATATGGATCCCCATCCTGGTGTATATAGATCTCCATCCTGGTATACAGCTCTGGCAAAAATTAAGAGACCACTGCAAAATTTTCATTTTCTCTGATTTTTCAGTCTTTCATACTGCTTTTGGGTGACCTTATGCCACTCCTGGCACAAAAATTTAAGCAGTTCTTCTTTGTTTGATGGCTTGTGACTATCCATCTTCCTCTTGATTACATTCCAGAGGTTTTCAATGGAGTTCAGGTCTGGAGATTGGGCTGGCCATGACAGGGTCTTGATGTGGTGCTCCTTCATTCACACATTGATTGACCCAGCTGTTTGGCATGGAGCATTGTCCTACAGGAAAAAACAGTCCTCAGAGTTGGGGAACATTTCCTGAGCAGAAGGAAGCAAGTGTTTTTCAAGGATAATCTTGTATGCGGCTTGATTCATATATCCTTCTCAAAGATTAACTTGCCCAATTCCAACCTTGCTGAAGCATCCCCAGATCATCACCTATCCTCCACCAAATTTCACAGTGGGTGCAAGACACTGTGGATTGTATGCCTCTCCAGGTCTCCGTCTAACCATTAGATGACCAGGTGTTGGGCAAAGCTGAAAATTAGACTCATCAGAGAAGATTACCTTACTCCAGTCCTCTATGGTCCAATCCTTATGGTCTTTGGCAAACTTCAGTCTGGCTCTCCTTTGCGTCTCATTGATGAAAGGCTTTTTTCTAGCTTTACATGACTTGAGGCCTGCCTCTAGGAGCCTGTTACCATCTGTTCTCACCCAAGCTGCCATTTGCCATTCCTTTTGTAGGTCACTTGATGTCATCCTGTGGTTGCTGAGTGACATTCGAATAAGATGACGGTCATCCCGGTCAGTGGAGAGTCGCTTTCGCCCTCTGCCAGTCTGTAGCTTTGTTGTCCCCAAAGCCTGCAGCTTGACCTTGTTGTAATGGACTGCCGTCTTCGAAATTTTAAGGATGGAGGCAACATGACCCTCACTGTATCCCTCTGCTTGTAAAGCCAGAATTGATCCCTTCTTTTCCTCACTCAAGACTTTTCTTTTCAAGTCATTTGGCATGGTTAAAAGTTATTTTTTCATTGAAATTACTTTTGGGCTCTTCCTAGCTCTTGTTTTGCCATCCAGCTTGTCCTATTGCAAGAGGATTGTGAAGACCACAGCAGTGTTTTTTATACTTTCCCTCGTTACATAAGATTTGGTTCATGTGATCACCTGATCAGGAGCACCTTAAGTAGAATGAGGTGTACTTTGGTTGGAATTCAAATGACACTGGAATGGAATGGCTGTCAGACATGTAGAGATGGTGATTTTTAGAAAACTGTGCAGTGGTCTCTTTAATTTTTTGCCACAGCTGTATATGATCCCCATCTTGGTATATATGATCCTCATATTATTTGATGGCTAGATAGAGGGATAGTTCTGTGTAAAGTTAGCTGCCGAGTGTAATTGTAACACTGATCTTTTTATTATTTGTTCCAACTGACCAGTGTCTAGATGGCTGAATGAAGTGAAAAGTCAGGAGTGGAGATAAAGATTACACTATCTGCCAGTGATAAAATAAACACATTAAGGCCCACGATGCAGATTTAATGGGTTTCCGCCACAAAAACGCATTAAAAATACTTGTTAAGTTGTCTGCCATGTTTCTCATTGATAATCCACATGTGCTGTGCACATGCTGCGGAAATTTCCGCTGTTGATTATCATTGCAGAAAAAAACGCAGCACAACAATTAATTTTGCGGAATCGCCGCCATTGACTTGCATTGGACCGCATAACATCCGCATGACTACACGTACACATGTGGATATTATGCAATTCAATGCGTGGATAGTACCCGGGTCTGGAAAAGAGGAGACTCCTCCAGGCCCGGGTACCATACTACCTGTTGTTAAAAAATAATTAAAATAAAAAAAATATTTACTTACCTTCTGATGGCCCCCTGTCAGCTCCCGGTTTGGCTGCTGGCTCTTCGGCTCTTCGCGGTGGTGTAAAAGGACCTTCCATGACGTCATTTAGTCATGTGACAGGTCACGCGACCGCTGACATCGGCGGTCGCGTGACCTGTCACATGACTAAATGACGTCATGGAAGGTCCTTTTTAGAGCACCGCGAGCTGCCGAAGACACCAGACACACCGGAGAAGGAGACCGGGGGCCATCGGAAGGTGAGTATAATGTTTTTTTTTATTTTTCAACATTTTTCTTTTTCTTACTATTGATGTTGCATTTGCAGCATTGTAACTTGATCACACAACATAAATCCATGCCGGTTGCATGGATTTATATAGTGTGACCAAGTTGTCAAGCACTTTTCCAAGTGATGCTAAAATCACTTGGAAAAGCGCTTGACAACCTGCATGCGAAATCGCATGTTCAAAATGCTTCACAAACACTTCTACCTGGCAGAAAAAATGCATGTAAAATCTGCATGCGTTTTTTCTTAGTTAAGCTAACTGTCGCTAATAAGTCTATTCCTGCTTGGCACATAGGGAGTATAAAAGGAAATGAATATGCACTTCTCCCTATGCCCATAGTCCCTCATACCTCCCTGTGCTGGCTCCAGTGCAGAAAGGTGGGCGTGGGGAGCAGTTTATATTTATTTTCTCTAAGAGCAGGCACACGTGTTAGCCCCCAGCTCCGACTCCTCTGCCTCTGCTCCTGTCTCCTTTGACAAATTCCTCTAACACAGGGCTGCACAGCACATGTCGGTCTCCTCATCACCGCCGGCCAGGAGGTGCAGTATCCACAGTCCCGGTGTCTCACCGGCAGCGCAGCACCTGCCAGTCTCCTCATCACAGATGGTAAAGCCACTGCCACAGAGCCGACATCGTGGAGATGACCCCAATCACATCCAACAGCATCGCCCTCCTCTCCAATAAAATGGCACCGTAGTGCGGCATGCACGCGTGCTGATTCCGGCGCCACACTGCACAGGCACTAGAGGCTTTGAACAGAAGGACACATCTACCATTATATGTAAGATAAAGTACATTTTATTGCTTCCAAATGTGACTAGTAGTGATGAACGAACGTGCTCACCACTCCTCGGTACTCGCCCGAGCATCACGGTGCTCGACAATACCGGCACTGGGCGAGTATTTGCGCGGTGCTTGGGCGGGAACTTGGGTCCCCGACCTGCATGTTGGGTGCTCTTTAGAGAGCCAATGAACATGCAAGGATTGCCTGTCACGCACTGTAATTCTGTAGCCATGTTGGTTGTGGGCATTACAGTGATTGGATGGTGGCACAGCATCATCAGGTCTATATAAGACTTGGCGCCGCTATGCTCGTCACAGTCTACCCCGGAATCAGGCAGAGTAGGGAGAGCTGCTGTTGAATCAGGGAGAGATTTGCATGTTTAGAGTTAGTATAGGTATTCAACAAAATACTGGATATCTATATATCCATCTGAACTAACAGTCCTTCTGAGGACTAATCCAGGTGCATATTTTCAGTGGTGAAGGTGATATTAGGAGTTAGGTAGGAGGGCAGTGTATGTGGCAGACTGCAGTGGATATAGTGGAAGAGAGTCCATAGCATGATCCTGCTGCTGCTGTTCTTACAGATATTTGTAGACATAGACCCATATCTCAGGGGCCAGGGCAATTTTTTTTTATCTTAATCCTGGTTATTTGCTTAAAAATCAATCCAGAGTACACCATTTTTTGCTCCATTTGCTGGTTAGTACTACAAAATACAGCCAGATCTGTTCCATATTTCAGCGATAAAAATCCAGAAATTTGAATTGAACCTGGAAAATATTGGCCTCCTTTTCCATTCTGTTGCAATGTGTCGGTCAAGCTATTCAAACTAGGTCTCTGTGCAGAATAATATTAGTAAATTACAGGCCTGCTATTTAAAACCGTGGTTCTCTGTCAGACATATCACATATAGCAGAGTTCCAAAATCAGCCATTTCTGCCTTCCATTTCATTGCAGTGTGTCAGTCAAGCTATTCACACTAGGTCTCTGTGAAGAATAATATTAGTAAATTACAGGCCTGCTATTTATAACCTTGGTTCTCTGTCAGACATATCACATATAACAGTGTTCCAAAATCAGCCATTTATGCCTTCCATTTCATTGCAGTGTGTTGGTCAAGCTATTCACACTAGGTCTCTGTGTAGAATATTATTAGTAAATTACATGCCTACTACTTAAAACTGTGGTTCTCTGTCAGGCATATCACATATAACAGTGTTCCAAAATCAGCCATTTCTGCCTTCCATTTTGTTTCACTGTTGGTCAAGCTATTCACACTAGGCCTCTGTGTAGAATGATATTAGTAATAGAGATGAGCGTTGTTCTACTCGAACTGTTCGCCAATCTCAAATTCGAGCTGTTTTGGGCGGTGTTCGAGCCGGTCGGTGAACACGAACAATTTGAGAAAAATTCGGCTGTTCGAGGTTATGTTCGATAACTGTTCGTGCACCAAAATCATAACTGGATTTTTTCTCAGTAATGATGAAAATTAATGTTAATACGCAGTTTGAGTGTACAGCGGGGCGGGGGGAGGGGCAGGGGATGGATCTCTGCAGGAACAATGAAGATCTCCATTTTTTTTTCTCTTTCCCGCATTTGCAGTGGGGAGGTGCAATCTGTCAGCCTATCAGCAGCGCACACACGGAGCGAAGTGCTTTTTTTCACACAAGCAAGGGCATGTGTGATTGGCAGTGTATGTCACATGTCCTTGCCCTATAAGACCAAGCCATTTTCCCCGTCGCCACCATTTTCTCACTGCTGCAGCTGCGTGTTAGACGGCACCGCTGTTGCTGTGTGCGCTATACCTTGTTAATTTCAAGCCAATTTTCGCACAAATATACAGATAGCTTGGGAGTAGGGAATAGTTGTGATTGCAGTCCTTTTAAGGACTAGGTTACAGCATTTCCTACGACTTTTATCAGGCAGGTCTGTGCTCTTAAATAGATAGATTGTGGGAGTAAAGACTAATTGTAATTGGAGTCCTTTTCAGGACTAGGTTACATCAGTTCCTATCAGTTTTTGCCAGGCAGGTCTGTGCCAGTGCTGTGCAAGTTTTTTTCACAGCATTTGGCTGAATCTAGCAAAGCTAATCCTTTTTGGCCTATTGCAGAGTGTGTTAGTCAGTGGAGTAGCCTATCTGTGTTGCAAGATATACCACCTGTGTATAGAATACCAATTTTTTTACTGCACCTAGTGAAGTAAAATCTTTTGGGCATAGCATCATTCTATTAGTCCATCTATACTGACCTCCATCAGGTTGCAAACTGAATATAATTTTTTTCTGCATCTAGCTCTGAAAAAATATTTGGGCTTCTAGCGGTGTGTGGGACTTGGTCTATTAGTCCATCTATACTGACCTCCATCAGGTTGCAAATTAAAAATATTTTTTTTCTGCATCTAGCTCTGAAAAAATATTTGGGCTTCTAGCAGTGTGTGGGACTTGGTCTATTAGTCCATCTATACTGACCTCCATCAGGTTGCAAATTAAAAATAATTTTTTTCTTCATTTATCTCTGAAAAAATATTTGGGCTTCTAGCAGCGTGTGGGACTTGTTCTATTAGTCCATCTATACTGACCTCCATCAGGTTGCAAATTAAAAATAATTTTTTTCTGCATCTAGCTCTGAAAAAATATTTGGGCTTCTAGCAGTGTGTGGGACTTGGTCTATTAGTCCATCTATACTGACCTCCATCAGGTTGCAAATTAAAAATAATTTTTTTCTGCATCTAGCTCTGAAAAAATATTTGGGCTTCTAGCAGTGTGTGGGACTTGGTCTATTAGTCCATCTATACTGACCTCCATCAGGTTGCAAATTAAAAATAATTTTTTTCTTCATTTAGCTCTGAAAAAATATTTGGGCTTCTAGCAGTGTGTGGGACTTGTTCTATTAGTCCTTCTATACTGACGTCCAGCAGGTTGCAAATTGAATATAATTTTTTTCTGCATCTAGCTCTGAAAAAATATTTGGGCTTCTAGCGGTGTGTGGGACTTGGTCTATTAGTCCATCTATACTGACCTCCATCAGGTTGCAAATTAAAAATAATTTTTTTCTGCATCCAGCTCTGAAAAAATATTTGGGCTTCTAGCAGTGTGTGGGACTTGGTCTATTAGTCCATCTATACTGACCTCCATCAGGTTGCAAATTAAAAATAATTTTTTTCTGCATCTAGCTCTGAAAAAATATTTGGGCTTCTAGCAGTGTGTGGGACTTGGTCTATTAGTCCATCTATACTGACCTCCATCAGGTTGCAAATTGAATAAAAAAATTTTCTGCATCTAGCTCTGAAAAAATATTTGGGCTTCTAGCAGTGTGTGGGACTTGGTCTATTAGTCCATCTATACTGACCTCCATCAGGTTGCAAATTAAAAATAATTTTTTTCTGCATCTAGCTCTGAAAAAATATTTGGGCTTCTAGCAGTGTGTGGGACTTGGTCTATTAGTCCATCTATACTGACCTCCATCAGGTTGCAAATTGAATAAAAAAATTTTCTGCATCTAGCTCTGAAAAAATATTTGGGCTTCTAGCGGTGTGTGGGACTTGGTCTATTAGTCCATCTATACTGACCTCCATCAGGTTGCAAATTAAAAATAATTTTTTTCTGCATGTAACCCAGCCAATAGTTTTGGCCTAATACCACAGTTTGGCCACTCAGCTCTGCTCGGTTACCATCCATTGTTTTTTTGTGCAAACAACTCCAGAGTTGTGAATTAGTTAACCACCAAAATGAGTGGAAAAAGGCCTGCTGCTGGTGGAAAGGGGAATAGGCGTGTTGGGAAGGGGAAAAAAGGTTGTGTCCGTGGGGTAGGTGCAGAAGAAAGACCATCTTCCAGCCAAACTAAAATGTCTACTTCTTTTAGCGGACAATGTGATAAGATCCCTTTCTTACGGCCACGCCAATCGCTACAAATTCCAGATGAGGCACAAAAACAGCAGGTGCTTCAACGGATATCAAGTGCGCCTTTAAGTGGGCTCTCCTCCACATCAACTTCAACATCACAAATACTCCAGTCCTCAAAGGTGTCACCCAAATCGCACTTGCTTCCTCACAGCTCCCAAATCTCCAGCTGCCCGTCTGAGTATGAGGTAGAACAGATGGTTGAGTCTGCAGAGCTGTTTACTCATACTATAGCCTGGGAATCAGAGGTCGACTCCAGCGCTTCTGTGAATCCAGACGAGGAAATGATCTGCACTGATGCCCAGAATCTTTATGAGTCGGATCCAGGACCAGACGCAGAAGGTTCTGACCATAATGTAGACCCTCATTCCCAAACTGTAACTCCTGTTGGTGGAGACAATGAGGAAGACGATGATAAGACTCAAATACCTGATTGGAGCGACAACTTTAGTTTTTTGTCAGGGCAGGAACAGGTTGGCTCTGAGGACGACGGGTGTGATAACGCACAGGGTGATGATGATGAGGTCGGAGATCCCACTTACTGTCAACCCACAGTCAGCCAAGAGATGAGGTCAGCAGAGGAGGTGGAGGAAGATGCTAGTGACGACGAGGTCAGGTTGCGCCTTCCTGGACAGAGACGTAGTACTGGAAGCACGTCAACAACTGCATCCTCAAACACAACTCTGCCTCTCACCACAAGTCGTGGTGGCTCTTCAGGTCGCATGGGTGCTAAGCCTTGCATAGCCTGGGCATTTTTTCAGATCGATAAAGATGACCCAACTCGTGTTATCTGTAACATTTGTCAGCAAAAGCTAAGTAGAGGCCAAAAAATACATAGTTTGAGTACTTCATGCATGAAACGGCACATGGACATGAAGCATAAGTTGCAGTGGGAAGCTCAGTGTGCTACAATGCGGTCTAGCCGGCCGGGCCAACCACCGTCTGCCATATCTTGTGCATCCGCGGCCTCTTCATCCTCTGTGACTGGGGGGACAGCAGTCACACCTGTTTTGGGGCGCAGACCTGCCACCTCTTTACCCGCAACAGCCAGCGTGATTGGCAGGTCATCATTTTCTTTGGAGGTGGTAACACCAGCTGGTCTTGAGCGCTGTCCGACATCGATAGCACCACCTTTGGATCAAGGCAACCTAACATGTCCGCCTGCATCTTCCTCACAGACCGGCAGTTTGCCGGGGACACCCTTATCAACCCCGTCTAAGCACAATAGCCAGCCCTCGGTCCCTCAGATGTGGACAAGTAAAAGACCATTTCCTCCTAGCCATGAGAAAGCTAAGAGGTTGAATTTCACCATCTGCAAGCTCTTGGCTACAGAAATGCTGCCTTTCCGCCTGGTGGACACAGAGGATTTTCGAGACCTTATGTCCGTCGCAGTGCCCCAGTACCAGATGCCCAGTCGGCACTACTTCTCAAAGAAAGGTGTGCCTGCGCTCCACCAGCATGTCGCACACAACATCACCGCTTCTTTGAGAAACTCTGTGTGTGACAGGGTGCATTTCACCACAGACACTTGGACGAGTAGGCATGGACAGGGGCGTTACATGTCGCTGACTGGGCACTGGGTAACTATGGTGACAGCAGGACAAGGGGCTGCTGTCCAAGTCTTGCCGTCCCCACGAGTTGTGCGTCAATCCTCTTTATGTAATTTTTCCTCCACTGCTTCTGCCTCCTCAACCTCCTCTCGGTCTTCCACCTGCACCCAAAGCCTGTCTGGTCATGCCACAAGCTTTCTAACTGCGCAGAAGGGATCCTGCACACCTCCTTACTATGCTGGCAGTAGGGCTCAACGTCATCAGGCGGTTTTTACATTGAAATGTCTGGGAAATGTGAGTCACACAGCTGAGGAGTTGTGGTCAGCTCTGGAGAACCAATTTCATGAATGGTTGTCTCCACTGGACCTGAAACCAGGGAAGGCCGTGTGCGACAATGCTGCAAACCTGGGTGCGGCCCTTCGCCGGGGCAATGTCACACACGTGCCTTGTATGGCTCACGTGTTGAACCTGGTTGTCCAGCAATTTTTAGCCCACTATCCCAGACTAGATGGCCTTCTGCAGAGGGCACGGTCGCTGTGTGCTCACTTCTGCCGTTCGCATCCCACAGCTCAGCGACTTACATCTCTACAGAAGTCGTTGGGCCTGCCACTTCACCGGCTAAAATGCGATGTGCCTACCCGGTGGAATTCAACTCTGCACATGTTGCAGCGACTGTGGCAGCACCGACAAGCCCTGGTGCAATACGTTCTGACGTATAGCCTGGGCCAACGAGATTCAGAGGTGGGGCAAATCACGCTGGAGGAGTGGTCTCAGATCAGGGACCTATGCACCCTTCTGCACAGTTTTGAAATGGCGACGAAGATGTTTAGTGCTGACGATGCCATTATCAGCATGACTATTCCGGTGATTTACATGCTGGAGCACATGTTAAACAGAATTCGGAGTCAGGTGGTGGCACAAGAGGAGGTGGAGGAAGTAGAGGAGGAGGAGTTGTATGCGGAAGGGCTAACATCTGCAAGGTCCAGACGGTCGGCAGCACCAAGGCGGCAGGCATGTGAGGGTGGGGGAGATGGTTTAACCAGGGCGCATGGTAGCAGCCAAACTAGTGAGGAAGGTGCAGAAGCCCAGGAAGAAGTGGAGGACGAACTGATGGAAGACTCATCAGATGAGGGAGACCTTGATCACATTTCTGTTGTGCGAGGTTGGGGGGAGAGGACAGAGGAAGGAAGCATGATTGTTACCTCGCCACCAACACAACAGGGACTTGGTGCTCCTGGATGCGCAACACACATGAGTGCCTTCTTGCTGCACTACCTGCAACATGACCCTCGAATTGTGAGAATTAGAAATAATCCTGACTACTGGGTTGCCACACTGTTAGATCCCCGGTACAAAAGTTAATTTGCAGAAATTATTCCTGCCATAGAAAGGGATGCACGCATGCAGGAGTATCAGCAGAGACTGTTGCAGAATCTTACATGTGCTTTTCCACAAAATACCAGTGGTGCACGTAGTGAATCTCACAGTTCCAACTTGCCAACCGTGGGACTGTCAAGTGTTCAGCACTCAAACCGTAACAGAACCACAGTATCTGTTGGTAACATCAATTTTGCGGAATCATTTCACCACTTTTTTAGCCCATCCTTTGCAAGGCCACAGGAGACAAGAAGTCTGACACATAGTCAACGCCTAGAGACGATGGTACAGGAGTATCTCCAAGTAAACATTGAAGCCACGACTGTGTCACTGGACCCTTGCTCTTTTTGGGCTTCCAATCTGGATAAATGGACGGAGCTAGCCACTTACGCCTTGGAGATCTTGTCATGCCCCGCAGCCAGCGTTCTGTCTGAACGTGTGTTCAGCGCTGCTGGTGGTGTGCTGACAGATAAGCGCACGCGGCTCTCCACTGATAATGTAGACAGACTCACGTTCATAAAGATGAACAAATCATGGATCCGAAACGACTTTTCTACCCCTGTGTCATCCTGGGGAGAGTAAAAGCTTGATGATTGGTTAAAATCACCCTACCAACCGTTTTAAGCTTTCAAATTACTAATCATGTTTATCTGTATCTTGACTGGAAAATAATTTGGGCTTTGTAGCAGTGTGCAGCACTGATCCTATTAGGCCATCTATAATAAGCTTCACCAGATTTAAAATTAAAAATAATTTTTAGCTGCATCTAGCCCGGAAAATAATTTTGGGGCTCTGAGATGCGCAAGACACATAAGTGCCTTCTTGCTGCACTACCTGCAGCATGACCCTCATATTGTCAGAATTCGAAGTAATCATGACTACTGGGTTGCCACACTCTTAGATCCCCCAAACTTTTCGATCAACCTTTTCATTTTAATAAAGACCCAAAAAATGGTCATTTTTGAAATTATAAGCATTAGCAGGTTGTTAGAAACTGAAATCAAACAGTTTTCAACTCAAAACTTTTTCCTAGGTGATGTTACATTTTCACATAGGACCCCTTGTTCGAAAGGAGCTTCTGAACTCTCTCGTCCATTGAATTTGTCAGGTTTTGGATGGTTTCTGCTTCAATTGTTTTGCATGAGGACAGAATACCCTCCCAGAGCTGTTGCTTAGATGTGAACTGCCTCCCGCCATCATAGACACTCCTTTTAATGATGCTCCAAAGGTTCTGAATGGGGTAGAGGTCAGGGGAGCATGGGGGTCACACCATAAGTTTGTCCCCTTTTATGCCCATAACAGCCAGAGATGCAGATGTTTTGTAACGGGTCCGGGAGGCGGAACCTCTGAGCTACTATACAAGGGGGCGGCCCTTGTACGGGAGCGGGTGGCAGTCTCCGGGTGAACGGACAGGGAGTTACGGCAAGTGATCAGGGCAGTCTCTGGGTAAGGGGTAGGTACGACCTGTGATGGCAGAACCTCCGGGTAGGCTAGCAGGCAGATGGTAGACGTGTGCTCCCAGGTGAGCAAGCGAGAGTCTCTGGAATAGCAGGTGGTCACGGCACGTGACGGCGGAACCTCCGGGCTGGCAGGCAGGTAGGTAACGGAGAAGCGCTCCCAGGTGAGCGGGCAAGAGTCTCTGAGATAGCTGGTGGTCACAGCACGTGACAACGGAGCCTCCAGGCTGGCAAGCAGGCAGGTAGCGGAGAAGCGCTCCCAGGTGAGCGGGCAAGCTGGTCCATAGACAGACTGACCGGAGTTGTAAGGCAGACCGTCGGACCTCAGGCAAGCAGGCAGGTAGCTGATGTGCGCTCCCAGGTGAGCGGACAAGTTGGTCCTTAGACAGACTGACCGGAGTTGTAAGGCAGACCGTCGGACCTCAGGCAGGCAGGCAGGTAACGAGTATTCAGGCAGGAATCAGGCAGGTAACTAGCAGGAAACTGGCAGGAAACTGGCAGGTAACTGGCAGGTAACTGGCAACGGGACCTGAGGGCTGAAGCACAGGTGAGACACAGGTGCAAACAACATTGCTCGGGCACCTCCATTTTGGAGGAGGTGCCTTATATATGATGAAGTCCTCCGGCCATTGGCCGGGGACTCCTTAGGACGGCGCGCGCGGCCCCTTTAAGAGGAGGGGAGCGCGCGCGCGCGCGCCCTAAGCACAGGGGCCGGGAAGGAGCGCGCGCTGAGAGCAGAGCGGGAGGAGGACGCCGGGAAGGAGCGCGCGCTGACAGCAGAGCGGGGAGAGGACGCCGGGCACGGAACAGAGCGGTGAGAGGAGCAGCGTCCCTGCCTAGCAGAGGGCAGGGACGCCAGCGCTACAGTACCCCCCCCTTTAGGCCCCCCCTTTTTTAGGCCAGACAGAAATTTAGCTAGGATGAGAGGGGCATGGATGTTCTCCCGGGGCTCCCACGTTCTCTCCTCAGGACCAAACCCCTTCCAATCTACTAGAAAAAAGGTCTTTCCTCTTACCCTTTTGGTGGCAAGAATGTTCTCTACCTCAAACTCGTCCTCAGCAGAAACCGGAGCAGGAGGCGTACCTGTAGACTTGGAAAAAGAGTTAAGCACCACAGGTTTGAGGAGAGACACATGGAAGGAGTTAGGGATCCGTAAGTTGGCTGGGAGTTTCAATTTATAGGCCACCGGGTTGATCTGACTGATGACCTCCAGTGGGCCGATGAACCGAGGCCCTAACTTATAGGAAGGGATCTTGAGCCGGACATATTTGGACGAGAGCCAGACTTTATCCCCAGGGCGGAATTGAGGAGGGTCCAGACGTTTTTTGTCAGCGTGTCTTTTCATACGCTCGGAAGACAGAAGGAGTGCGGACCGGGTACTCTCCCATATGGAGGAAAATTTGTTAACAAGAGATTCCGCAGCCGGATTGTCCGCCGAGGTGGAGACGGGAAACGGGATCCGAGGATGCTGACCGTAGACTACAAAAAACGGGGATTTGGAGGAAGACTCGCTCTCGTGATTGTTGTACGAGAATTCGGCCCATGGCAGGAGATCCACCCAGTCAGAATGGTGGGCATTAACGAAGTGCCGAAGGTAACTGGTCAGGTTCTGATTGATCCGCTCCACTTGACCATTAGACTGTGGGTGGTAAGCGGAGGAGAAGTCCAGGGTGACGTCCAGCAATTTACAAGTGGCTCTCCAGAAACGGGAAGTGAACTGTACCCCACGATCCGACACGATGTGACGGGGCAGGCCATGAAGACGGAAGATGTGGCGGATAAAGTCTTTAGCCAGCTCGGGTGCAGACGGAAGACCTGGCAGTGGAATGAAGTGAGCCATCTTGGAGAAGCGGTCAGCGACCACCCAAATGACCGTACAACCGGCAGAGACGGGTAGATCAGTAATGAAGTCCATCGCTATATGCTGCCAGGGGGCAGCAGGTACTGGCAGAGGTAGGAGGCGGCCGGCCGGCAGGTGTCTCGGAACTTTGTTGCGGGCGCAGGACACACAGGCAGAAACAAAGTCTATTACATCCTTGTGCAGGTTAGGCCACCAGTAGTGCCGGGTAATAAGCTGGAGGGTCTTTTTCTGACCGGCGTGGCCAGCTAGTTTAGACGAATGACCCCAGTGTAGGATCTTCTCCCGATCAGGTACAGGTACGAACGTCTTACCAGGAGGAAGACGATTTAGACTCACGGGAGCCACCTGCATTACTCTGGCGGGATCGATGATATGTTTCGGATCCTCCTCGAGATCAGACACCAGAAAGGACCGAGACAAGGCGTCCGCCTTGACGTTTTTGTCAGCCGGGCGAAAATGAAGGACAAAATCAAAACGAGCAAAAAACAAGGACCACCGGGCTTGGCGCGGGTTAAGTCTCTGGGCATGCTGGAGGTAAGCCAAGTTCTTGTGGTCAGTGTAAATTATTACCGGGTGAAGAGCCCCCTCGAGCAGGTAACGCCACTCCTCCAATGCCAGTTTGATGGCCAATAACTCTCGGTCTCCTATGGAATAGTTGCGCTCAGAGGAGGAGAAGAGTTTAGAGAAGAAGCCACAAGTTACCATCCTCCCGGAAGATGATTTTTGAGTAAGTACCGCTCCGGCTCCAGAGGAGGAGGCGTCAACCTCCAGGAAGAACTGTTTGTTGCCATCTGGGCGATGCAGCACCGAGGCGGAAGAGAAGGCCTGTTTAAGGGAAAGAAAGGCCTCCTCTGCTTCGGGTGGCCACTCTTTGGGATTAGTACCTTTACGGGTGAGCGCAGAAATTGGAGCCGTCCGGGAAGAGAAGTGTGGTATGAAGAGGCGGTAGTAGTTGGCGAAGCCCAGGAATCGCTGAATGGCCTTCAACCCCTCCGGTCGGGGCCATTTCTCGATGGCAGACAGTTTCTCAGGATCCATTTGTAGGCCGGTGTGAGAGATAATGTAGCCCAGAAACGGAAGCGAGGTCTGCTCAAAGAGGCACTTCTCAAATTTAGCGTAGAGATGGTTCTGCCTTAGCCTGAGCAGGACCTGACGAACGTCCCTCCGGTGAGTCTGGAGATCCGGAGAGAAGACCAAGATGTCGTCCAGGTACACTACTACGCAGGAGTAGAGAAGGTCCCGGAAGATGTCATTGACCAACTCTTGAAAGACGGCAGGAGCGTTACAGAGACCAAAGGGCATTACCAGGTATTCATAGTGGCCGTCCCGGGTGTTGAATGCCGTCTTCCATTCATCCCCCTGACGAATACGAACCAGGTTGTACGCCCCACGAAGGTCCAGTTTGGTGAAGATCCTAGCCCCCCTCAGGCGATCAAATAATTCTGGAATGAGCGGAAGGGGGTACTTATTCTTCACCGTGATCAGGTTTAGGCCTCTATAGTCTATACAGGGACGGAGAGAGCCGTCCTTCTTTTTAACGAAAAAGAAGCCTGCTCCCGCCGGGGAGGTAGATTTCCGGATGAATCCTCTGGCCAGATTCTCCTCAATATATTCGGACATTGACCGGGTCTCAGCAGCGGATAAAGGATAGATACGCCCACGGGGAGGAGTAGTACCGGGTAGCAGATCGATGGGACAGTCGTATGGTCTATGTGGTGGTAATGTCTCTGCCTCCTTTTTATTAAAGACATCTGCATAAGACCAATAAGGAATCGGAAGTCCAGGTAGATTAGCTGGGGTAGGAGAGGGACGGACGGGATGGATGGGAACCAGGCAGGTTTTATGACAGTCTTGTCCCCAGCGAAGGACCTCTCCGGTTTGCCAGTCTAGCACGGGTGCATGTCTCTGGAGCCAGGGCAGACCTAGCAAGAGGGCGTGAGAGAGTCCAGGTAGAACATGAAAGGAGATACTTTCAGAATGCAGCATTCCCACCTGCAGGGTAATGGATTCGGTGATGAGTTGAATGGGGCGAGGTAAGAGGCCCCCACCCACGGCAGCGACAGACAAGGGTACAGCCAGAGGTTTGGTGGGGATGCGGTATTTCTCAACCAGGGACTGTGAAATAAGGTTCCCGGCTGCTCCAGAGTCAAGTTGGGCTAGTTCGAAATAACGGTTCTCCCCGTAGATGATCGAAACTGACAACAGCAGGGATGGAGAGGATTTATTCTTGTCTAGGTGGACCTCTCTGAGCGAACCTAGACACAGGCGTTTCCCGACCTCTCCGGGCAGGCACGGATCCGGTGCTCCTTACTGCCACAGTAGAAGCAGCTCCCCTCGGCACGGCGTGAGTCCTGACGGGTTTTGACCATCTTGGTCTGGTCGACCTGCATAGGCTCAGGAGAGTGTACCTGGGGAGAGATGGAGGGAATGACGGGTTTCTGGAGAGTAGGAGATAAACGTGGAATCCTTCTCTCACGGGTGACCTCTTTGGCACGCTCCTGGAACCGTAGGTCAATCCGGGTGGCAAGGGTTATTAGATCATCGAGAGAGGTAGGAATGTCCCGACCAGCAAGTTCATCTTTAATACGACCGGACAGACCCTCCCAGAAGACGGATACCAGAGCGTCGTTATCCCAGGCCAGCTCCGAGGCAAGGGAGCGGAACCGTATGGCATATTGGCCCACGGTGAGACCCTCCTGACGGAGGCGTAGCAGAGAGGATGCGGATGAAGTCTTCCGTCCGGGTTCGTCGAAGACTTTCCGGAAAGCCGAGAGAAAAGCAGGCAAGTTGGACACCAGGGGGTCTCCTCTCTCCCATAGAAGATTTAGCCAGGCCAGGGCCTCCCCGGTGAGATGGGACATGATAAAGGCAATTTTGGCCCGGTCGGAATTAAACTGATGGGACAAAAGTTCAAAGTGCAGGGTGCACTGATTTATGAAGCCCCGAGCCTGGACGGGGTCGCCTCCGAAGCGAGGAGGTGCAGAGAGCCGGGGTCCGGGGTAGGATACCATAGTATTAGTGGGCAGCGGAGCTGCCGGTTTGCAAGATATGGCACTGGCGGAGGTTGTTGGTGGATCAGACAGAGTGTTCAGGCGAGTATTAACATTCCGCAGGTGACCCAGGATGGCCTCCTGTTGGGACCTCTGACGGGACAGTTCAAGACAGAGGTCCGAGAGCGAGGGAGCTTGGGTGCCACCGGGTTCCATGGCCCGAGCAAACTGTAACGGGTCCGGGAGGCGGAACCTCTGAGCTACTATACAAGGGGGCGGCCCTTGTACGGGAGCGGGTGGCAGTCTCCGGGTGAACGGACAGGGAGTTACGGCAAGTGATCAGGGCAGTCTCTGGGTAAGGGGTAGGTACGACCTGTGATGGCAGAACCTCCGGGTAGGCTAGCAGGCAGATGGTAGACGTGTGCTCCCAGGTGAGCAAGCGAGAGTCTCTGGAATAGCAGGTGGTCACGGCACGTGACGGCGGAACCTCCGGGCTGGCAGGCAGGTAGGTAACGGAGAAGCGCTCCCAGGTGAGCGGGCAAGAGTCTCTGAGATAGCTGGTGGTCACAGCACGTGACAACGGAGCCTCCAGGCTGGCAAGCAGGCAGGTAGCGGAGAAGCGCTCCCAGGTGAGCGGGCAAGCTGGTCCATAGATAGACTGACCGGAGTTGTAAGGCAGACCGTCGGACCTCAGGCAAGCAGGCAGGTAGCTGATGTGCGCTCCCAGGTGAGCGGACAAGTTGGTCCTTAGACAGACTGACCGGAGTTGTAAGGCAGACCGTCGGACCTCAGGCAGGCAGGCAGGTAACGAGTATTCAGGCAGGAATCAGGCAGGTAACTAGCAGGAAACTGGCAGGAAACTGGCAGGTAACTGGCAGGTAACTGGCAACGGGACCTGAGGGCTGAAGCACAGGTGAGACACAGGTGCAAACAACATTGCTCGGGCACCTCCATTTTGGAGGAGGTGCCTTATATATGATGAAGTCCTCCGGCCATTGGCCGGGGACTCCTTAGGACGGCGCGCGCGGCCCCTTTAAGAGGAGGGGAGCGCGCGCGCGCGCGCCCTAAGCACAGGAGCCGGGAAAGAGCGCGCGCTGAGAGCAGAGCGGGAGGAGGACGCCGGGAAGGAGCGCGCGCTGACAGCAGAGCGGGGAGAGGACGCCGGGCACGGAACAGAGCGGTGAGAGGAGCAGCGTCCCTGCCTAGCAGAGGGCAGGGACGCCAGCGCTACATGTTTTATGTGCAGCATGAGATGGTGCATTATCATGCAGAAAAATGATCTTGCTGTGAAAAACACGGTTCTTCTTCTTGAACCATGGCAGGAAGTGCTGTTTGAGAAAATCCACATACATTATGGAGTTCATCTTTAGCGCCTTCAGGGATCCTAAAGGGGCCGACAATCTCTCTCCCCATGATTCCAGCCCAAAACATTACTCCACCTCCTCCTTGTTGGCGCTGTAGCCGTGTTTGCGTGGGGTGTCCATCAACCAGCCATCCTCCACTCCATTCATCTGGACCATCGAGCGCTGCACGGCACTCATCCGTGAACAAAACAGTTTTGAAATCAGTCTTCATGTAATGTTTGGCCCACTGGAGCCGTTTCTGCTTGTGTGAAGTGGATAGAGGAGGTCGACAGGATGGCGTATGCACAGCTGCAAACCTCTGAAGGACCCTGCATCTTGTTGTTCGGGGGACGTTGGAGGCACAAGCAGCTTCAAAAACTTGTCTGCTGCTATGACAAGGCTTTTTTGCCGCTGCTCTTTCAACCTGACGTAATTGCCTGTAGGAAAGAGTCCTCAATTTGCCCTTATCAGCACGCACACGTGTGTACTGTGAATCAGCTACATACTTCTTGATTGCCAAGACACTTCATCCTGATCATCGCACAATGTTGATTGTAGTCATGCCTTGACCTAAACACTCCACAATTTGTTGCTTCTCAGCAGCCGACACATCCTTTTTCTTTCCCATTTTGGCAGAAAATGTAGGCTGCTTAATAATGTGAGAGAGCCTTCTTAAGTAGTCTTGCCTTTCATTGGACACACCTGCCAAACTAATTAGCACAGGTTTCTGCAATTGCTTACAGTGATATAAAGAGCCCTGACACACATCACCATCAATGAGTTTAACTGACAAACAAACAAATTCTTCCCTTATCACTCCTAAACACTTTTTGCATAATAATTTGGAACGCGGTGTACATGTGCTTTTCCACAAAACACCAGTGGTTCACGTAGTGAATCTTACAGTTCTAACTTGCCAACCGTGGTCTGTATGGAATTGTTCAATAAAGGGCCCAAAATTAAGATAACATAGATGGGAGAGGTCTCTATGAATAGGAATTCCTAAGTATTTGATACCCTGTGAGGGCCAGGCAAAGGGAAAGTTGGACTGGATGGAATCCTATATGGATTTAGGGAGGGAGACATCGAGGGCCTCAGACTTCGCTGCATTGATTTTAAAATTTTACCATGTAACAAAGTGATCTATTTCAGCCATAACAGCAGGGATGGATATATGTGATTGAGTGATATATACTAGGACATCATCAGCAAATAGAGAGCACTTGTACTCGGTGCCTCCCACCTCAATCCACCTAATATTGGGGTTATGGCGAATTGATGAGAGCAGGTGCTCCGTCACTAGGATATATAAGAGAGGGGAAAGAGGACATCCCTGCCTTGTCCCATTGGTGATTGTGAAAGGTGATGAAAATGTTCTGACGCACCCCCTGGGCCTTGGGACACCCGGAGCCGGACCCTTTTTGGTGGATGCTGGTGGTTGTAGTCTTCGTGGCGGCGATCCGGTTCCGTGGCTCAGGGCGGTCAAACCAGTGGCGGAACTATTTATGTGGTTTTGATGTTTAAATGTCCGACTACGCCACCCGTGGATTGCGGTCAGAGTGAACCGCCGCTACAGGGCAGACCGCTAAGGCTGGTGTTGTGGGTGCAGCAGAGCGTAGCATAACTCCCCACGGGAGGAGTATAGCCTCAGGGCAGTGTATGCGGAGGATGGGGGTGATGGTGCAGGGCAGCAGCAGTAACGACACGGAGTCAGTGATGCAGTTCAGGGCCTTTACTCACAGTTCTTATTATCCAGACCACGTCTGCAGGTAACGGCTGCCCACGTCGTACTGTGCTCACCAGGTGAGGGGCTCAGACAACTCCCAGATAACTTTGGAGCGCTTCACAGGACCCCCTTTGTGTGTCCTTTGTCTGGCCTTTCTTACCAACAGTTCTGTCCGGCTGCCTCGGGCCTCCTCTTGGTAAACTTGGCGCCAGTTTCCCTGACCCTATGTGGTGCCTTCCTAGCGGGTGGAGCAAGGGGCTGCGCCACATAAAATGTCAGAGCCTCCGGTTTCTAGCTGAGGGTCGTTTCCTGCCTCCACTAGTTCGGGGACCGGTCTCCCCCTTTGGCCTGACCCCTCCACGCAGGTGGATTCGGGCGTGCGGTGGCGACTCGCCCGTCCGCACCCCTGGGATCCCTTCATTCCTCGTTCCTGGAGCCTTCTCCGCTCCTCTTCCTTCCTTCTCCCTCTTCCAGGCCTGGGCCTCTGTTACTAGGCCCGCCTCCGGAGCAGAGCTCATGCAGAGCCCCTGCTCCCTGCCACTTCTGCTCAGACTTCTCTGCACTGAACTAAGATGGTGCCCACCTTTTATACTCCCTTCTCAATGCACCCAGGAACTGCTTCCTCCCTGCTCCTGCACTGCAGGGTTCCCCTTCCTCAGTGTTCCCTCCCCCCACTCCAGCCAGGGACAGGGACTGTCGTGCCCATCTCAGGGGCATATTGGTCACCCTGCCCCACGGCAATGTGGTGTAATGCATGCAGGTGTCGGGTCCTGATCCACACTCCATCCTTATCTGAGAGTGAGATATCACACCTCTGGGTGAGGTGCAATACGTCTGTAGCAACCGAGCCCTCGGTGCTACAGTTCCATTTATCTTCAGCCTAGGTGACGTATTGTGATACAGGGCCGTGATTTTGGCTATAAAAGGGTCCCCTAGACCCCTACCCCAAGCTTTTTAAGAGAATCATATATGGCGTGCCAGGAGACTCTATGGAATGCTTTCTCAGCATCCAACGAGAGTATCTACTTACAAATTTTTAACTGCATCTAGCCCAGGAAATACTTTGTGCCTAGTAGCAGTGTCTGCTAGTCAGCGGATTATCCCGGCTGTTAAGCAAGCTACACCACCTGTAGTTTGGACACTTAATTTTTTCAAAGGAAATGCTTCGGGACCACGGGATACTTAGTGAACTAGGATGCCTTGCGGTGGACAGCCGAGCTCGATCCTTATAAAAGCTTTTTAACTGTAGCAGCTTTAGTGGACGCTACTGGAGCTGGAATTACGCGGCTGCTGGCATGAGACTTGCCCTCCAATAGATCCTTGTAAATGGATTTAAAGTGTATTCATTCAAATTAGAGGGACAATTTAAATTAAAAAGCTTAGAGCTGCCTCCACCACAGGGGGGCTCTCTCGACCCACCAGCGGACAGGCACCAGTATTGGGAGAGGGGGGCTGGCCGTCAGGGTTCACCGCGGCTCTGGCACAAACCCGGCGACACGGAGGTGGCACGGGCAGGAGCGGACTGGCCGTCTCGGCTTCTCACTTTTTGGATTTTAGAAGGGCATGACATGCCTATATCTGTGTCTCCCCCTCCTTTTACTCCTCCACCTCTTTTCTTTTCGCATGACTATATGTACTTGTCACTTTTCCATGTGTTAGTTGTGTCTTCTGAGCAGTTTGTCAGCTTTTGGACACCTTTGAAGGTGTTTTCTATGTGTTTCTATGTGTTTTTGTTTGCCTGCCATTGGTTTTAACGGTGTTCGAAGGTGTTCGACGAACAGTTCGGCGAACACACGGGTGTTCGACGAACCGAACCGAACTCGAACACTACGGGGGTGGCTCAACACTAATTAGTAAATTACAGGCCTGCTATTTAAAACCATGGTTCTTTGTCAGACATATCACATATAGCAGTGTTCCAAAATCAGCCATTTCTGCCTTCCATTTTGTTGCAATGTGTCAGTCAAGCTATTCACACTAGGTCTCTGTGTAGAATAATATTAGTAAATTACAGGCTTGCTATTTATAACCTTGGTTCTCTGTCAGACATATCACATACAGTATAACAGTGTTGCAAAATCAACCATTTATGCCTTCCATTTCGTTGCAGTGGGTTGGTCAAGATGTTCACACTAGGCCTCTGGGTAGAATATTATTAGTAAATTACAGGCTTGCTATTTAAAACCATGGTCCTCTTTCCGACATATCACATATAATAATGTTCCAAAATCAGCAATTTCTGCCTTCCATTTTGTTGCAGTGTGTCGGTCAAGCTATTCATACTTGGTCTCTGTGTAGAATATTATTAGTAAATTACAAGCCTACTACTTAAAACCGTGGTTCTGTCAGGCATATCACATATAACAGTGTTCCAAAATCAGCCATTTCTGCCTTCCATTTTGTTGCAGTGTGTCGGTCAAGCTATTCACACTAGGTCTCTGTGAAGAATATTATTAGTAAATTACAAGCCTACTACTTAAAACCGTGGTTCTGTCAGGCATATCACATATAAGAGTGTTCCAAAATCAGCCATTTCTGCCTTCCATTTTGTTGCAGTGTGTCGGTCAAGCTATTCACGCTAGGTCTCTGTGAAGAATAGTATTAGTAAATTACAGGCCTGCAATTTAAAACTGTGGTTCTCTGTCAGATGTGCCACAAATAACTGCGTTCCAAAATCAGCCATTTCTAGTGAACGTGGAAAATATTGTCCATCATTTAAAATGGGCAAGGTGCATAGCACAACAAACACCCAAATCTTGTCGCCCAACCTTCCTATCCCAATTGCTAGGGGACCGCATCACACCACTATTGAACCCAGAGCAATGTCAAAAGGTTGTTGGTTGGATAGCAGATAATGCTTCCAGTCACTTTGCCACCACCACTACCACCCTGTCTTCCACATGGTCAAGTCTCAGTAGCCGTGAGTCTGAACCGCATATTCCTCACCCTGATCCTCCTTGCTCCCACCATGCCGAATGCCCGGAGACAACTGATCTTACACTTGGACACTCAGAAGAGCAGTTCACTTTTCCATTTGTAGATTTGGGCCTCTCGCCCAGCTAGCTTCAAGTGAGTCAAGAGGAGATCGGGTGTAGCGATGCCAAATATTTGAGCAGCCATGGTCACATGAAGGCAACGGTGGGAAAGTGCAATTACTGTCGCAAAAGGTGGATGATGATGATGAGACACAATTACCAGAATGTCAAGAGGAGGACCCGGGAGTGGAAGTGAAAGACGAGGTGGTGGATGATATAGTAATTGACCCAACCTGGCAAGGGGACATGCAGACCGAGGACAGCAGCACACAGGGGGAGGGAGGCATGGCAGCACAACAGGCAGGAAGAAGCAGTGTGGTGGCCGCAGACACAAGGCGGGAAAGTATCCCTAGTAACACCAACACGACGGAAGTTGCCAGTACAACTGTTAGGTCTTCCCGAGTCTGGTTGTTTTTTAAAGACTCTGCAGATAGCTCCAAAAAGGCCATTTGCACCACCTGCCAGGCAAGCATCAGCAAGGGAAGCAAAACTAGCAGCCTCACCATCATCAGCATGATCAGGCACATGGCAGCAAAGCACCCTACTAAGTTGGCCGAACCCCAGGGTCCAGAAACAGTGTCTGTGGGTGCCACCACTGCTTTTTCCACCGTTGTGAGTGCATTCTAATCCCCTGTTCATGGCGCATGCCAGAATGTCTCCCGCCCTGCACGTATTGTTGCACACTCTCAACTAGCACCATCAGCAAGCACGTCCACGTCCTTATCCATGCGCAGAGTTTAGTTGTCCCTACCCAGTCCTTGAAACACAAGTGCAAATACGCAGCCAATGCCCCACAGGCCACACTACTAAATTCACACATTTCGTGACTGCTTGTACTCGAAATGTTGCCTTTTAGGCTCGTGGAGACGGAAGCTTTCCGCAACCTGATGGCGGCAGCTGTCCCTCGGTACTTGGTCCCCAGCCGCCACTATTTTTCCCGGTGTGCCGTCCCCGCTTTACACAAGCATGTGTCCAACAACATTAGCCGTGCCCTCAACAATGCAGTTACTGGGAAAGTCCACCTAACCATGGACACGTGGACAAGTATTTGTGGGTAAGAATGGTACATCTCGCTGACAGAACACTGGCTTAATATAGTGGAAGCCGGGACCCAGTCGGACTTTGGGACAGAACACGTCCTCCCGACACCGAAGATTGCGAACCCTGGGTCAATCAGGGTTGACCCCACATTCTACAGCTCCTGCATCTCCTCCTCATTCTCCTCTTCAGCCTCCATCTCCGAAATGAGCACAACAGTCAGAAGCTGGAAGCACTACAGCACTGCCTCGGCCAAGCGACAACAGGCTGTGCTGAAGCTAATATGCTTAGGTGACAAACCGCACAATGCTGAAAAATTGTGGACAGCTCTGAAAGTGCAGGCAGATCTGTGGCTGACACCACAGAACCTATAGCCAGGCATGATCGTGTGTGACAATGGCCGGAACCTTTGTGGCGGCTCTGAAGCGAGGCGAGCTCACACACATACCATGCCTGGCCAATTTGCTCAATCTCGTGGTTCAGCAGTTTATCAAAACCTACCCAGATCTGTCGCATCTGCTTGTCAAAGTATGTCACGTGTGTGCCCATTTTAGAAAATCAGCTACAGCTTCCGCCGCCCTTGCAAGTGCTTCAGCAGCGTTTGCAGCTTCTAGCTCACTGACTGGTGTGCAATGTCCCCACGCATTGGAACTCTACATTGCAAAGGTTGGGAAAAATTTGTGAGCAGAAGAGGGCAGTTGTTGACTACCAGCATCAACACGGCTGTCGGTATTCAGGTCAGACTCCACACATAAGCATAAGACCTCAGGAGTGGACATGGATGTCAGACATCTGTACCATACTCCAAAACTTTGAGGAGTCCAACAAGACGATGAGCGGCGATGACGCCATAATTAGCATCACCATCCCACTTCTCTGTCTTCTGAAACGCTCTCTGCTCACAATTAAAGAGGATGCATTGCAGGCAGAGCACCATGAAATGGAGTAAGGAACCATACAGGGTGATTCCACACAGCCCAGCCTCATCTCATCCTAAAGTGTATTAGGTGACATTGAGGAGGAGGAGGAGGAAGAACAGGAGCTAGTTTCCTGCACTATAGACGGTACTACCTGTACAACTGTCATACCGTCTGTTCAGCGTGGATGTCCTGAGGACAGGGAGGAGGAAGAGGAGGAGGAGGATGAGGAGGAGAGCATGGTAAGTCGTCCTCATGGTGAGGAGATAGAAGTCTTGCCTCTTTGCAGTCTGGCACACATGGCTAAGTTTATGTTACGCTGCCTTTCCCGTAACCCTCGCGTTGTCCAAATTTTGTGTGGACAAATTTTCAGTTCAGCTGGTGGAATTATAATTGATAGGCGCATCCGCCTGTCAACTGAAAATGCTGACAGGCTGATTCTTATAAAAATGATCAAGGACTGGATTGGGCCTGACTTCTCAACACCACCAAATGATAGCAGCGTAGCATAAACTCAAATACAGTGTCTTTTTTTGCGGGGGTCTAACTCTATTCGCATGCACCTGCTTCCTGATTTTGTCTATTTGCTCTTGTCCTCCTCCTTCTCCTCATCCTCATCCAAACCACCATATCACCACAATATCTACCATATCACCATATTGTGTCTCGTCATCGTCCACCTCTTGTGACAAATTGCCAGCGTCGACTTCCTGTGGCCGTGGCAGTTCAAGTATTTGGGCATTGCTACATGGGATCTCCTCTTCCACCACTTCAAGCGGAGCAGGCGAGGGGCACAAATATGGAAATGGACCAGTGAACAGCTCTTCAGAGTGTCCAAGTGTGGGATCAGTTGCTGTCTGATGACACTCGGCATGGTGGGAGGAAGGAGCATCAGGGTGAGGAGGAGAATGCAGTCGAGACTCACGGCTACTAAAACTTGACCGTGTGGAAGACAGACCGGAGGTGGTGGTGCCCTGGTTACTGGAAGTATTATATGCTATCCAATTAATAACTTGTTCACACTGATCAGTTCGCAATACTGGTGTAGTGTGCTTCCCTATTAATTCGGTGAAGAAGTGGGAGCGAGAAGATGTGGCTGTTGGTTGTGGCACATTTTTACCTTGGCCACGGCCCCGTCCTCTACACGCACCATCACTAGAACGTCCAGTTCCACGTCCCTTGCCACGCACCTTGCCCATTGTAAATGAAGTAAAATAGCTTACACTCACACTATCAATGGAAAAAGGGTAATAAAAAGGAGATTAGAACCGTGGAAGAGGAAAAACACAGTTCTATTTCTCTGGCCTACACCAGACTCATTTAAACAGATATATTGGTGTCTGAACAGTGAGGGAGACACTATTACAGTTTTTTTTATGGCAAAAAATGCCAAAAGCAGGATAATACAGAGATTTGACCTGTGGAACTGCAAAACCACAGTTCTATTTCTCTGGCCTACACCAGACTCATTTAAACAGATATATTGGTGTCTGAACAGTCAGGGAGACACTATTATTGTTTTTTTTTACGGCAAAAAATGCCAAAAGCAGGATAATACAGAGATTTGACTCGTGGAACTGCAAAACCACAGTTCTATTTCTCTGGCCTACACCAGACTCATTTAAACAGATATATTGGTGTCTGACCAGTCAGGAAGACACTATTACTGTTTTTTTTAGGGCAAAAAATGCCAAAAGCAGGATAATACAGAGATTTGACCCATGGAACTGCAAAACCACAGTTCTATTTCTCTGGCCTACACCAGACTCTTTTAAACAGATATATTGGTGTCTGACCAGTCAGGGAGACACCACACTCAATTTTTTTTTTTGGGGGGGGGGCGGAAATACCAAAATGTTAATAAGACGAGTATTTGGACAGTCTGACTGAGGAAAAAAAAAATACAGGATTTAGATTTTAAAAAAAAAGGATTTTTCCTGACCCCTGAGACCGGGGAATAAGTCTAGCAATTTTACCAACAGTAGCACACAGGACTGTAATAACCACTGCATCTCCTATACAGCCTGCCTGCCTGCCTGATATCTGGGATGGATATTAGTCCTGAGAAGGACTGTTTGTTTGATTTGGCAGGCTTTAGAGACCCTACACTACCTATTTAACACTATATATCTCTCCATAACTCAGCAGCACTCACACTGTCTGTTCCGGAGCGACTGTTTCCAAGACGGCGGCGCCCGGTTTTAAATACTTGAGGTGACACTGTGCGGCCAGCCAATCACTGTAAAGCCCACAAACAACATGGCTGCGGCATTCCAGTGACTGGCTGGCAATCCCTGCATGTTCATTGGCTCTGTAAAGAGCGCCAAACGTGCAGGGAGGAGACCCGAGCTCCCGCCCGAGTAACCCGGAAATGCTCGGTGCTCGCCGAACATCCCGAGTAGTGAGATGCTCGGGCGAGTACTGAGCAGTGTTGAGCATGCTCGCTCAACACTACTGTTTACCAATACTTTACACAAAATGTGTCTTCCATACTTATCCCTAGAACGCATGACCATAAAAATCTACACTTTCACATACCTGGGGCCTTTTAGGCCCGTATGCAAATAACATGGAATAACTCAAACAAAAATGACAAACAACTATATACCTGAGGAATACCTAGAGTTTCAAAATTCTAACTAAAGTAATCTTGCAGAAAATAGAAAACAATTAACAGGGCGGGCCTGCGAGGCCCCAAGTATGCGTTCTAGGGTTATACATACATTTTTTAGGTTAGAGCCAAAGGGTCACTTACAGGGTTCGCTCACATTTGGTTATAAAATCGGTCCCATTCTCATCCATGATAGTGGGACGATATTTGCTTACTTGTCATCCATGTGCAATGCGTTCGTTATATTACTCAGCAGCTATTCATCTTTTACAGGACCATTTACAGTTTCCTATGCTACAGAATTGTAATGTATCCGTAAAAATCCGATCCCACTTTGATGGTCTGTATGGCATGAGATTTTTTTCTCTCACTGTCCAATTTTGGAGTGAAATCACAGCATGCTGAATACAGCTGAGAAAAAATACGCAGATCTGCACTGCCTCATTGAATCACATTGGTCCCAGAGCAATCCAATTTTTTATCTGATTGCACTAGTCCAATTTATATGCTAGTGTGAGCGAGCACTAACGCAGATTAGTGCAATCCAATAAAAAATTAGAATGGGACCGATTATTTATTGACAAGTGTGAGCGAACCTTAAAAAGGTTCAAATATGAATGGTTTACCATAGAAAGGAGAGGTGTACCTGCACCAGCAACCTGTTTGTATTTGTATCGACTCAATTATCAGCCAGAACAATTGTTGACAAATGATACCGGGTACTCAGGACCTGCTGAAGCACACACCAATGTGAAACGGCCGTCGTCCCCTGTGGTGCTTTCTCCCTCCTTTTTAAATGCTGTAAATACAGACGTTGGATTTTAAAAGACCGGTGAGTGACATTTTTTCTGTTCCACATAACCAATATGAATGTTTTATCAACTGTGACATTTCCAGTTTTATTGTCATGCATGTTCAAATCTTTCAAGAAAATCAGGTCAAGATTATTATGTTAGTAGATAGTGAGGCTTATTTATCAAAAATGCCTAATAGTAAAAATGACCGTGTTGCCCATATCAACAAATCACAATGCAGCTTTCACTTTTCCACAGTAGTTTATGAAATGGAAGCTGAGCTGTGATTAGTTGATACGGACAACAAGGCCAGTTTTACTCTTGGACAGTCTTGATAAGATAGTCCAATATGTTTTCTTTTCTAGGCGTAACTGGTTAGACAGTGTGTTCTTATCTTTCATATTATCAACTACATCCATTGCAAAAATGTAATATTACAGGGAAAACTTATGGCATTTTATGAATGCCTCATGAACTATTTTATTAAATGAAATTATATAGAACATTTTTTTCTAAGTGTTTGGTGGAGAATATACTTTTTGTTTTTAAAGTAAGGTTTTAAACCTTCATGTTTATCAACCCTCAGTGAATATAGTCTTTCTCTGGAATAATTACAATTATTTTTTATTTAGGAGATTTTTTGTATTCTAGCCACCAATAATCTACTGTAGTTCCTCTATAACAAGCTTCAAGACAAGGGATTTATCAAGCTAATAAAATGGATGAAATTCTATGTTTTGTTAAAAGAATTTGAAAAAATACACTGTGACTTTCATCACCTAGCAGAGACCAAATTTTCACTTGCTTGCGTGTCTCTTCTCCTGGCATGCTAAGACCTGTTACCATTCCGGCTCTCACCAGGACAGTGTGACTTTGATTTTTGACTGCTGGGCAATTTTTTTCACTAGATGGAGTGGATCAGAAGGTGGAAATTAGGTGTCCTTATATCTTCCCCTCTTTTAGCAATAAGGAATACATTGCTCTGGGGATTTTTATTGAATGCTTATTATTACCAAATTACATGGTGTTATTTCTATCAATTATGTGTATTCAAATGAGACATAGAACTGAGACACAGATATCATATACATAATTGCCACTATAATAGATCATTGTAAGCAGACTTCTCAACTCTATATGAATTTAATGTGAAATTTATTCAAGAAATGTGTGTTTGGATTGCATGTTTTATTTGTAGAATAACATATTGGTTAGGTTAGGTATAGCAATGTCTTATTTTATTTTAAGTTTCAGAATTGTACTCAATGTCCTACCCTTTAGCAATCCTTGCAGCCGCAGCATAACCAGGGATGTTAGCCAAGTCAAATACCCAATCTACAGACAACTGTTACTGGGTACTTACCCCTCATCAGTGCAGAGTAATATTTGACTGCCTGAACTACCTTTTAAAAACACAAACAAAATGCTATGGGACCGCAGTGTGTCAACACAGGGTTAGCCTCCAAGCTGGTATGTAAAACTACACAAGGGGCTGGCTGGCAAATTTTAGTCTGGGGTGTCAAGCACACAGCAGTGGCCTATGTGTAGTGGCCCATCCTTATAGGGGTTGTCCGGCTTTATGCTGCAAGTCTTCAGGCACTCTATGTGACTGCAGACTTGTTAATCTGCACTGCATGCAGTGAGGATTCTCCGGTGCCTGCACCAGAAGAGGAGGGTGCACGACCACATTTATGTGATTCACATACATGCATGGCGACTATATGGACGCGGCTTCACTCAATGCAAGTGTATTGAGCAAGCCCATAAATGTCTAGTCTTAATGTGGCTGAAAGTGTGCAAATTGCATAATTGCAGTCACATGACTGAAAGTATCCGGCGCTGGCGATTCCTCACAGTGTGTGCGTTGTGAGGATTCACAAGTCTGCAGTCACATAACGTGACTGCAAACTTTAAGCCTAAGGCTGGACAACCCCTTCAACATGTTTACTGCAGGCTGCTTCATGGACTATGTTCACAGGACTGCATTGTCTGTCTGAAGGTTGCCTGTGGAAAAAACTGACAGCACTTGGACCAGTTCAGATGTAGTGGTCAGGTATAATATTCCTATACTTACGTATTACGATCTTTAACCCCTTTCCAACCCTTGCCGTATTAGTACGCACATTTGCGTACCCCCGGTTCAGTGAGGGCTCCGGAACTGAGCCCGCACTGAACCGAGCACATGTCAGCTGATTCTTACAGCTGACATGTGCCCGCAACAGCCGCGGGTGGAATCGCGATCCACCCGCGGCTGTTAACATGTTAAATGCCGCTGTCAATCTCCGACAGCGACATTTAACGCGCGCTTCCGTGTTGCGCGTCATAAGCCCCGCCCACCGGCGACCCCGTCACGTGATCGCGGGTCACCGATGGGCATGCATAACAACCCAGCGTCTGCAGCAGACGCCTGTGGTTGTCATGATCTCGTCGCTATGAGCGCCACCTAGTGGTCGGCGCTCATAGCACAGGACCATTTCTGCTGCATGCAGGGGATCTGCTGGTCCCCTGTATGTAGAAGAGACGATCAGACAACTGCTGCTTCTAGTCTTCTATGGAGACTATTGAAGCATGCAGTAAGTAAAAAAAAATGTTTTTAAAAATATAAAAAAATAAAAAAAATAAAAAAGTTTAAATCACCCCCCTTTCACCCCATTCAAAATAAAATATAAAAAAAAAACCCCACATACACATATTAGGTATTGCCGCGTTCAGAATTGCCCCATCTATCAATATAAAAAAAGAATTAATCTGATCGGTAAACGGTGTAACGAGAAAAAAATTCTAAACGCCAGAATTACGTTTTTTGGTCGCCCCAAAATTGCAATAAAATGCAATAACGGGCGATCAAAACATCGGATCTAACCCAAAATGTTATCAATAAAAACGTCAGCCCGGCGCGCAAAAAATAAGTCCTCACCCAGCCCCAGATCCCGAAAAATGGAGACGCTACAGGTCTCGGAAAATGGCGCTTTTTTTTTTTTACCAAATTTTGGAATTTTTTTTCACCACTTAAATATAAAATAACCTATACATGTTTGGTGTCTACGAACTCGTAATGACCTGGAGAATAAGAATGGCAAGTCAGTTTTAGCATTCAGTGAACGTGGTAAAAAAAATAAATAAAAAACAACTGTGGTATTGCACTTTTTTTGCAATTTTACCGCACTTGGAATTTTTTTACCGTTTTCCCGTACATGATATGGTAAAACTAGTAATGGCGTTGAAAAGTACAACTTGTCCCGCAAAAAATAAGCCCTCACACGGCCATATTGTCCAAAAATAAAGATGCTATGGCTCTGGGAACAAGGGGAGCAAAAAACGTAAAAGCAAAAACGACAAAACCCAAGGTTGCGAAGGGGTTAAAGGGGTTTTCCCATAAACAAAAGTTGATTTTAATCAATAGATTTTGGAATAATAATAACTTCCACAATTGGATGTGTTTAAGTAAAATGTTCCTGTGCTGAAATAATCTTATAAATGTGCCCCTGCTGTGTACTGTGTAATGGCTGTGTCTGACCGTACAGGGACATGGTCTGATCATACCACAGATCCTGGGCAGGGGAGGAAGAAAAAGAGTAAACAGACATTACAGCATGGGATCACAGCTGATTCTTTCTTTGAAGTAAAATATTGTTCAAAAACAGGCAGGGAAATGTTTTACCTCAGAAAAAGAATCAGCTGTGATCCCCTGCTGTAATGTCTGTATACTCTTTTGCTTCCTCCCCTGCCCAGGAGATGTGGTATGATGAGACCATATTCCTGCACAGTCAGACACAGACATTACACAGTACACAGCAGGGGCGCATTTAGAACATTATCTCAGCACAGGAACATTTTATTTAAACACATACAATTGTGAACATTATTATATTTCCAAGATCTATTAATTAAACTAAACTTTTGTTCGGGGAAAAACTCCTTTTAAGCCGGATATACGTTTTCCAAGATGCTTTTCCATACTCCTAAAAAAAACGAAAACATCCCCAGAGTAAAGGCGGTCCCACATAAGCATAGGTCTGTTTGATAGTTACTCGCTCAACCAAGTCACCAATGTAAACTTTAACTCCATAGCAATAAAAAAAAGTTATAGTATATGATATACCAGTCACTTATTATCCTGAGTATACATCTGATGTCTGTGCACATAGTATACATATTATGCCACATACAGTATAAAGGAGAAAATATGACTGGTATAGAGATGAACAACTTAATTTGCAGGAATCTGGTCCAGTGGTCAGACCAATACTCAGTGGCTGCTGGACAGGAGCCCTGTTACCCGTCTCCTACATGACGGCATCCTCTTTCTCTTCTTTTCATGCCACAAAGATGACATCTCATAAGGATTACAAATCAAATGAGGAGCCAGAGATGCCAGCAGGTAGGAGGAGTCTTGCAGGGCTCTGAACTGGTGGCTATGGTCTACTGACTTGACTGGTTGGCCAGTGTCCTTCAAATCAATTTGCTTATCTCTACTGGTATATACATTATGACAACACACATCAGATATTATATACAGGATAGTGTGAGATGGTAATGAATAGACATTGTTTCATTATCAGATTCCGGCCACAAGATTTCGCTGTTGCTTCTTGAATAGACTCTATTGCAGTCCTCATGGTGTTTTTTCAGTTGGAGGAGAGAGCTGACTGGAGTAGGACAATCGACTGCCATCCTGAAGCTCTGAGTTCTCTGTGTGCTAGAAACTAATCAGAGTACTGGAGAAAAGAGTACCTTTTCCCGTGGCACCATTTAGAAAGAAATAATTACTTTGGGGGGGGACTACAGTTGGATGCAGAGTTGGATTCCTCCCAAGGAATCTGCTGTGATGTGGAGGGTCTCCTGCTAGCCCATCATTCTAAAACTATGCTCCAGATGACAAGTCCAGGATCCACTCCTTGGCTCTCCAGCTAAGCGGTCGAACGGCCGATCTGTCAGCCTCATCAGTGACCAGGTTACGGCCAGTAAGTCCTGAGCTCAGGCCCCACCACAGGGATGCCGGTAGGAGCATGCACACATACTTGGAGAGAGAGTTTGGGGCCAAACATAGATTCTCAGTTAGAGACAATATTTTGTAGTAGGACTGAGTGACCCAGAGCTAAATACTCAACTCATTAGGAGGAATTGTTTACAAATGGCCTATCAGAATTGTAATCTTAGAGAATTGTTAAGTTTGTGAATCTCTGTGCTGCACCACTGCAGGGGCCGCCTCTTGCACCCATCTATTTACACACTTGTACTTGGGTAACCCTCGGTTACTGCATTAGGTGGAACTACAGGTAGGCAAATTATAGTGTATCCGATAGAATATCCTGGGCCTATCGATTGTGCAGTGCAGGAATCCTAGCTGACCCAGGCAAGGTGTGTGTGAAATTTAACTGTGTTTATATCTTGTGTTGTCGTGGTACACAGGTTCTGTTAGTAAAAAATAGTCCCTTGACAAATTGTCTGGTCATGTTCTTTGTCCTTGGATTGCTTTATTCTGGAAGAAACCACCCCGGTACACGGTCTACAATAGTATGTGAGCGTTGTATATTACACCAGGTCTACAGAACATCAGATAATACACCAGTCACATATTATCCTGTATATAACATCTCATAGCATAGCACAAACAGAATATAGTGTACATGACTGATATATATATATACAGTGATACAGATGTTAGATGTCATATACAGGATGTGTGATCATATATATTACACACTATGACTACACACATCAGGAGTTGAGCAACATCTTTCCTGCTACCCCCTCACTGAGACCTCCTGCCCCGACACTATGATGACCTCACATTTACCACCATACCTCCATAATTTTTAAGAACAGAAAGAGGGACAGATTATGCGGCGCGCATAGCAAATTTTGGCCACACCCCATTCAACGCCTGTTTGCCATTTCTTTCTCCCCTGGCAGGAGGAGTTGTCAGAGGTGCTGTGGTAGCGAGAGACATTCAGCTGGCGCCCGAGACTTTAGACCCAAATCCGGGACTGTCCTCTGTATCTGGCACAGTTGGGACTAGAGATGAGCGGATGGATTCCCGGGTCTCTGGTCCAGCATCTAGGTCAGTGGCACCTGGCGGCTGGATGAAAGGCCGCGAATGTCCAACCTTCCGGCGTCCCCAGCAGCTTTTGGTCACCCAGGGCAGCGCAACGTCATCTGTGCATCCTGCTCATCTCTAGTTGGGACCTGTGGATTGTTTTTTGCTCCTTCATTCACAGTCGGAGCCGCCAGAACTTTCTCATCTTTATGTAGTTTCAGTTCATGACATCCGGCTTTTTTGTGTCTGTAAGGCCATGTTCACATGTTGCAGAAATACTGTATTTTTTGTTTTCTGCAGGATCAGCACCAAATTACACAATAATAATTTTTGCCACCTTATTTGATGCATTTTAGTGCACATGTGAAGTCACATTTTTAATATGCTTTATATAGTATAGAAAAGCTTTGATTGTGCACTTAAAAAAGGACCTGCAGTTTTTTTACATGCGTTTTTTTAGGCTCCACATAGAAGCATCTAGAGAGAAAAAAACACCAAAAACGCAGAGTTCAGCCTTGGGTGCACAGCAGGCGCCTTTTTTCTTTTAGTAGTTTTTATTAAGGATTTTTTAAATAAATTGGGTAAAGAAAAAGAGGGATAAATATATTATAAATACACAGTAATATAAAAGCTAACAAGAACAAAATAAAAGCAAAAAAAGCTAAATTTAAAGGGATAAAGATACAGGTCAAATAAAGGGTGGAAAGGGTTAAGGATGAGAAGGGGGGAGGAAAAATATGGTTTATTAAGGAAAATGGGAAAAACAAAAAATTAAAGGGATAGAAGGAGAATGAAAAATATTGGTATGTACAGGATAGGCAAGAGAAAGAGGTTATGATACACATATAAGATACCTTATCTATAAACAGTTAAGAGGTAGGAGGGGAAGAAAAAGAATGGGAAAGGCAAGGAAAGAAAAAGGAAAAGAACAACTGTACAAACAGGTGAATGGCAAGCATATAGATAAATACTAACTTTTAAATAGTGTAAAATACTGTTTGTTGAATTCTAATAGTGAGCGCAGTTCTCATGAAATCACATCCATGTGATTCCATGAAATTTTCGCCCCCTGTGGTCTGAAGACTCTGCTGAACTCTGTGGTTTTGGTGCATTTTTTCTCTATAAGCTTCTTCTGAAAAAAACACATGAAGAAAAAAACGCCATTGCATTTTTAAGCGCAGAATCAAACCTTTTCTGTACAATTAAAAAGCGTTAAAAACTGTGTTTCATATGTGCCCCAAAAATTAATCAAATAAGGGGAAACGCATTAAAGAAATGCAGCAAGCACGCAATAATCAGAGAAGATTATTACGTTGTGTATTGCGGACACCTGCAGAAAGTGCATCATTTACACTATGTGTGAACACGGCATCAGTGTTACAGTTTTATTACTTTTTTTTATTGGTTTAATGGAGAAAAGTATCAATGACACCATTTTTTTATGTCATTTACCGATTCCCAAAAATAATCTGATCTCTGTGTTGTATGGGTCGTAATGATTACAGGGACATCAAATATGTTTGTGTTATTTGCTGATTTGTGATGTTTATTATATATATACGGTATATATAAAAAAAACGCATTAAAAATTACAATATTTGTTTCATTATTGAGTGTTTTTCATTATTAATTTTTAGCAATTTGATAGGATGAAAAAATCTCTCATTTTCCCTCTAGAATAAAAATACATACATTGTACATAGCAGTTTATTTCTGTCAGTATCATCTGCCTGTAGTCAGATCCTGACGTACAAATCAAGTACTGAAAATTCGCTAAGACTCAGGAACTTAAGGCTCAGCAGGTTAAGTTCCTTCCTGTCTGTAATGTAAAAGTTGTGGGTTCGAGACTTTAAGACTCACAGAAAAAAAAATTGTAATTGCTTATTATTCATTGGATTCATTGCCTGCAATTGAGGTCAAGATTACTAAATTTTCCTATCTCCGGCGTTGTAAGCTGTTGCTCATTGGTAGAGCTTCAGCCTGCAAACAATGAAATGCAAGGAGATGTGAGTTCAAGTACTGGGCAGACCAGATCACAGGAGAAAGAAGAGATGAGTAATACAATTTAATTAATGCACAGAGCTGATAACACCCCCCCTCCACCCAAGGAGGAGGTGCTATGGAGGAATCAATGAAGGATCGTCAGAGACTGTGACAGGACTCTGGACAGTCCCGCCAAAACCAGGACACTGCTTACCACTGAGGTCTCTGTTCTAATCCACAAGCTCCTCTGTGGCAGAAAGAAGCAGAACCAGAACTGAGTGATGTTGATTAGGTACATCCAGCACACACAGTTTGCTTCACTGTGATTTGGCCAGGCTAGCACCTAAACATATTCAAAGGTACAGTGTTGGTGGGCCTACACACTCAGCTTCTTGGTAACCAGCCGGGGATACATGTGTCCCTCTGCCCCTGAATCACACTTAGTGTAATAGATTGGTTTTCTGTCTTGGCTAATATTCCTAGTCATGTTGAAAGGCCCATTAAAGGGTCAGACAATGACTTATAGGTAATCCCTAAAAAAATAGCAGACCCCAAATATTTGCATTTAGTAACTGACTACTACTCCAAGATATAAAGTACAACCAATCAGCAGAAATCAGTGTATAATGATTAGTGTTGAGCGAGCACTAAAATGCTCGGGTGCTCGAAGCTCGTTCCGAGCTCACTGTGATACTCGAGTGCTCGACCCGAGCAACGAGCCCAATGTTAGTCTATGGGAGACCCGAGCATTTTGGCGGCGGCACCCCCGGCAGTCTGTAGAAAGCCTAAAAACTGCCCAAAACGATAGTGACAGTGCTCAAATGACATGGGGACAGCATGGGGATCGCCCCAGGAAGCATTTCTGACCCCCAGGTCACTGCTGTCAACAACGTGGTCAGAGGTATTAAGCCACTTTTACGGGCTCACAATAAAACGTTCAAAAACGAAACTGAAAGTGCTTTCCTGTGAAATATGTTAAGGAACATCTTTTCCAGGGTAAAGACTTGTGTATAATGTAAAATAAATAACCAAAAACAAAAATACTCCTCCACATCTTGGGCTATGTTCACAAGTAGCATTTTTTATGCGTTTTTGCACTTTTGTATTGCTTTCAACCATGACAAATGCATTCACCGGGAAATGTCATTTTAACATTTTACAACCTTATCTGGCCATGTGCTGTGTGACAAATGCATACAGTGCTGAAAAGACATGGGAAGAGCATGGGGAAGACCCCTGGAAGCATCTCTGACACCCAGGTCACTGCCTAAAAGTGTACCCATCAGAAGTGATCCTTGCCACATCAGAAGATGCAGACTTGCAACTATCCCTGTGCAAGACCTTGTCCCAGGGCGGTGTTCAATTTTACCTCCCCCATTCCTTACAATGCAAGCTCAAGTATGCAGCCTGCCACCCACCCATCCCGAGGCTGCAATACCATACTGCTTGCTTGCTTGCACTTGAAATTGGGCCTTTTAGGCATGTGGAGGCGGAATCTGGCCACCACGTCGGCGGCCTCGTATCCATACTCAGTCCCCAGCCGCCCAGCGGTCGGGTGTCCACGCTTGGTCCCCAGCCGCCCCTATTTGTCCTGGTAACCTTCCCCACACTTTTCTTAGCCTGGCCTGCTTTAGGGCAGCATTGGCCGAGCCCACCAGACAACCAGACTCCTCTGGTGGGCCCTGGCTTCTCCATCAGGGGAGTTGAGAGTGCAAAGGTGAGGAGCATGATGATGATGATAGAAGTTAGCATCTGCTTTGTTTTCGTGGAATGCAAGCGTAAGTGTGCAGCCTGCCACCCACCCACCCCCAGGCTGCAATACCATACTGCTAGCTTGCTTGCACTTGAAATGAGGCCTTTAAGGCTTATGGAGGCAGACGCCGGCCACCACGTCATGGCTGCATCGGCGGCCTGGTATCCATACTCATTACCAAGCCGCCCGGCGGCCGGGTGTCCACGCTTGGTCCCCAGCCGCCAGGGAGTGGCCGGGTGTCCATATTTGGTCCCCAGCCGCCCCGCGGCCGGGTGTCCACACTCGGTCCCCAGACGTCACGGGGCGGCCGGGTGTCCATATTCGGTCCCCAGCCACCCCTATTTGTCCCGGTAACCTTCCCCACACTTTTCTTAGCCTGGCCTGCTTTAGGGCAGCATTGGCCGAGCCCATCAGACACCCAGACTCCTCCGGTGGGCCCTGGCTTCTCCATCAGGGGAGTTGAGAGTGTCAAGGTGAGGAGCATGATGATGATGATAGAAGTTAGCATCTGCTTTGTTTTCTTGGAATGCAAGCGTAAGTGTGCAGCCTGCCACCCACCCACCCCCAGGCTGCAATACCATACTGCTAGCTTGCTTGCACTTGAAATTGGGCCTTTTAGGCATGTGGAGGCGGAATCTGGCCACCAAGTCATGGCTGCGTCGGCGGCCTGGTATCCATACTCAGTACCCAGCCGCCCGGCGGCCGGGTGTCCACGCTTGGTCACCAGCTGCCAGGGGGCGGCCGGGTGTCCATATTCGGTCCCCAGCCACCCCGCGGCCGGGTGCCCACACACGGTCCCCAGCCGCCTGGGGGCGGCCGGGTGTGCATAAATGGTCCCCAGCCGCCCCTATTTGAGGGACAGCCTAACCACAAACACGTGGAAAAGTGAATGTGGCTAGGGATGGTCCATCTCACTGACGCCTACACACTGGGTTAATATTGTGGAAGCCGGGACACAGTTGAACACTGGGATGCAACACGTCCTCCAGACATAGAGGATTGCGGGTCCTGGGTCAATCAGGCTTCAACACAAAGTTCAGAAGGTAGACACCAGCAGTGGTCGGCCTCCTACACAACGAGTAAATTATTCATGATCATGAGGCCATCCATCTTCTTAGCTTTCTGTTCCTTGGCATGCAAGCGCATGTATGTAGTAGCAGCAAGGCCTGAGGTGGTCAGCGTTTTGGCGCATATCCTACCTCCTCCGAGGATTGCTGGATGTTTTCCTGCTACTATCCCAGTTCTATGACTCCGGTTAAAACAAAGCTTCAGGTGATGAATGATGGATGAGGTGGTGGCAAAGGAGAAAGAGCAGGAGGAACAGGGACCATTCACATCAATATCAGGCCAGTCAACCACACATGTCTTGTAGGATATGTTTCTGTACCAAAAGGAGCGGTTCGGCTACACAGTTATAGGGCATACAGTGAGTGCAATGCCTACCAAAAATTTCAAGGCACTCCAATGCCTCTTGGAAGTGACATGGAGGTCAGAGGGCCTTAACTAAACCGTTTTTTCCATTTATAGCAACTGGGTCTCCTGTACACTGTTGGCCTAAGCAGTGAATGGAAGGCTTTCCAAAAATTATGAATAACTGCAATGCCCCTTGAAACAGACGTGGATTACAGCGGACTAAAAACCTTCTACCCATTATTGGGGAGTGGGTCTCCCTTAGTGTTCGCCTATGCATTGAAAAGCAAAAGCTGACTAAAATTAGGAGGAAATGCAAAGCCCATTGGAAGAGTCGTGGAGGTTAGAGGTAATTAAAAACAACATTTCAATGCCCCTTGGAAGAGCTGTGGAGTTCAGAGTGGTTTAACAAGACGGTTTTAATGCCCCTTGGAAGAGTGGTGAAGGATGCAGTGTAATAAAAAGACAATATCAATGCCCCTTGGGAGAGTTGTGGAGGTCGCAGTAGCTTAACAAGATGGTTTAAATGCCCCTTGGAAGAGACGTGGAGGTCACAGTGGAATAAAAAGACAATATCAATGCCCCGTGGAAGAGACATGGAAGTCACAGTAGCTTAACAAGATGGTTTTAATGCCCCTTGGAAGAGTGGTGGAGGTCGCAGTAGCTTAACAAGACAGTTTTAATGCCCCTATAAGGGATGTGGAGGTCACAGCGGCTTAACAAGATGGCTTTAATGCCCCTTGGAAGAGACGTGGAGGTCACAGTAGCTTAACAAGACAGTTTTAATGCCCCTTGGAGGAGTGGTGGAGGTCGCAGTGGAATAAAAATACAATATCAATGCCCCTTGGAAGAGAGGTGGCGGTCGCAGTATCTTAACAAGACGGGTTTAATGCCCCTTGGAAAAGTTGTGAAGGTCGCAGTGGAATAAAAAGACAATATAATGTCCCGTGGAAGAGACGTGGAGGTCACAGTAGCTTAACAAGTCGATTTTAATGCCCCTTACAAGAGCCATGCAGTACAGCATTTTAAAAACATTATTTCCATTATTGGGGAGTGGGTCTACCATAATCTTTGCCTATGCCTTCCAAGCAAAAGCTGCCAAAAACCAGGACGGAGGAACTTGCAATGCTGGCAACACGGACCATGGTCACCCTAGTGGTATAGTCGTGCTGGAGGCTGGGGATAAGGAGAATAGCAAAAAACAGCCGAAATGAGGAAGCGTATACCCATGTCTGGATGTAAAGCGGTGCATGGGAATACACCTCCCAAAACAACACAGTGGATTTGACTTTATGTTACTCTGCTGTCATTTGGTGGTGATGAGAAGTCTGGCCCAATTCAGCCCTTGTTCATTTTGATAAGGGTCAGCTTGTCAGCATTGTCAGTTGACAGGCGAGTGCGCTGATCAGTTATAATTCCCCCAGCGGCACTAAAAACACGCTCCGATAACACGCTCCGATAACACGCTACAAGCCATGATCTCCAAGGCGTACAGAGCGAGTTCATTCCTAGTGTCCCGCTTGGATACACAATAATTAAAAGGCACAGAGGAAACACGGAGGACGGTCGGCAAGGTACGCCCTCACCATCTTTTGAAACCTTCCACTCCTTTTGAGAGTACCCCGCGCCTCGGGGCCTGTAAGCTGGGCGGGTCACAGAATACTGTCCCAGAACGTTGACAGTGTTCCCCTGCCTCTGCTGGATTAGAGTTGCGTCTCTCTCGCCTGTACGCCTTGGTTGGTCAGCGAACTGTGACCTCTGCCGCTAGCGTGTTCAGATGGGAATTTTTTTAACAGTCCTGCAGCAAGGGCCTTCTGGTCCTGCCCCATTTTTGTAGACCTCTCCACCTCAAGAATAAGAGAGTGAAAGTTCTCCTTGTAGTGGGGGTCTAAAAGTGTCACCAACCAGTAATGACGGTCACCCAACATTTTGACAACGCAAGGGTCACGGTTAAGGCAGCGTAACATAAAGTCAGCCATGCGTGCCAGACTGTTAACGGGCAAGACTTCCATGTCCTCACCAAGATGACGACTGATCATGCTCTCCCCCTCCTCCTCCTCCTCCTCCTCCCCCCTGTCCTCAGGCCACCAACGCTGAACCGACGGTATGACAGTTGTACAGTTACTACCATCTACAGCGCATGATACCAGCTCCTGTTCTTCATCCTCCTCCTCCTCCTCTCCCTCATTGTTCCCCAATGCATGTTGGGATGAGATGAGGCTGGGCTGTGTGTAATCGCCCGCTACGGTTTCTTGATCCATCTCATCATACTCTGGCTGCAATGCCTCCTCTTTAATTCTCTGCAGAGAGCGTTGCAAAAGACAGACAAGTGGGATGCTGATGCTAATGATGGCTTCATCACCACTCACCATCTTGGTGGACTCCTCAAAGTTTGTCAGGATGGTACATATGTCAGACATCCAGGTCCACTCCTGAGGCCTTATGTGTGGAGTCTGACCTGAATATCGACGGCCTTGTTGCAGCTGGTATTCCACAACTGCTCTCTTCTGCTCACAAATCCTTTGCAACATGTGGAGGGTAGATTTCCAAAGTGTGGGGACATCACACACCAGTCGGTGTGCTGGAAGCTGCAAACGCTGCTGCAACAAAGCAAGGGCGGCGGAAGCTGTAGCCGACTTCCGAAAATGAGCTGACAGGCAACGTACTTTGACAAGCAGATCTGGCAACTCGGGGTACGATTTAAGAAACAGCCGAACCACGAGGTTAAGCACATGAGCGAGGCATGGTACGTGTGTGATCTCGCCTCGCCTACACTATGGGGGCAACTCTGACTGACATAGGGCCCGCAATCCTCGGTGTGGGGAGGATGTGTTCAGTCCCAAGGTCTGACTGGGTCCCAGCTTCCACTATGTTTACCCAGTGTGCCGTCAGGGAGATGTACCGTCCCTGGCCACAAGCACTTGTCCACGTGTCCGTTGTCAGGTGGACTCTCGCAGTTACTGCGTTGTTAAGGGCACGGCAGATGTTTTGGGACATGTGCTTGTGTAGTGCGGGGATGGCACACCGGGCAAATGAGTGTCGGCTGGGGACCGAGTACCGAGGGACGGCCACCGCCATAAGGTTGCGGAAGGATTCCGTCTCCACCAGCCTAAAAGGTAGCATTTCCAATGCGAGCAGTCATGAAATATGCGAATTTAGGACTGTGGCCTGTGGGGCATTGACTGCGAATTTGCGCTTTCGTTCAAAGGTCTGGGATATGGACAATTGAACGCTGCGGTGGGACGTGGACGTGGATGCTGTTTCTTGAGAAACTGCCATAACAAGTAAAGACTGAGAGGAGGGGGCATCTTTGCATGCAGTATGGAGAGGGGATTGCCTTGCACGCACAACAAGGGGTTCTCTTACATGCACAACAGCGGAAGAAGCATTGGTGACACCCGCTGACACTGGTCGTGGACCCTGGGGTTCGCTCCACAAAGTCGGGTGCTTTGCTGCCATGTGCCTGATCATGCTGGTGGTGGTCAGGCTGGTAGTTTTGTCACCCCTGCTGATGCTGGCCTGGCAGGTGGTACAAATGCCTTTTTGGGGTTATCAGCAGAGTCTTTATAAAAATTCCAGACTCTGGAAGACCTACCGGTTGTACTGGCAACGTCCCTCGTGTTGGTGTTATGGGTAACGGTTGCTCGCCTTCTGTCTGCGGCAACCACACTGCTTCTTCCTGCCTGCTGTAGTACTCTGCCTCCCTCCCCCTGTGTGCTGCTGGCCTTGCTCTGCATGTCCTCCTGCCACGTTGGGTCAGTTACTAGATCATCCACCACCTCCTCCTCTTCGACTTCCGCTCCACGGTCCTCCTCCTCACTTTGTGGCAATTTTGTCTTGTCATCGTCTGCCTCTTGTGACAAATTGCCAGCGTCACCTTCCTGTGGCAGTGGCTGTTCAAATATTTGGCCATCGCTACATGGGATCTCCTCTTCCACCACTTCAAGCAGAGCAGGCGAGGGGCCCAAATATGGAAATGGACCAGTGAACAGCTCTTCAGAGTGTCCAACTGTGGTATCAGTTGCTGTCTGACGACACTTGGCATGGTGGAAGGAAGGAGCATCAGGGTGAGGAGGAGTATGCGGTCGAGACTCACGGCTACTAACACTAGACCATGTGGAAGACAGACCAAAGGTGGTGGTGCCCAGGTGACTGGAAGTATTATCTGCTATCAAATTATTAAATGTTCACACTGATCAGTTCGCAATAGTGGTCTTGTTGTTGTGTGTTCCCAAGTAATTCGGTCAAGAACTGGGAGCGAGAATATGTGGCTGTTGGTTGTGGCACATTTTCACCTTGGCCACGGCCCTATCCTCTGCACAAACCATCACCAGAACGTCCAGTTCCACGTCCTTTGCCACGCGCCTTGCCCATTGTAAATGAAGTAAAATAGCTTACACTCGCACTATCAACGGCAAAAGGGTAATAAAAAGGAGATTAGAAGCGTGGAAGAGGAAAACCACAGTTCTATTTCTCTGGCCTACACCAGACTCTTTTAAACAGATATATTGGTGTCTGAACAGTCAGTGAGATACTGAAAATGTTTTTTATATGCAAAAAAGACAAAAAAGTGGATAATACAGAGATTAGAACCGTGCAACTGCAAAACCACAGTTATAATTTCCTGGTGTATACCAGACTTGTTAAAATAGATATATTGGTGTCTGAATAGTCAGCGACACACTCAAACTGTTTTTGGCAAGCAGGTTGATAGCACCCATATTTGAACCGTGGAAGAGGAAAAACACAGTTCTAGTTCTCTGGCCTACACCAGACTCTTTTAAACAGATATATTTGTGTCTGAACACTCACAGACACACTCAATTTTTTGGGGGGTGGGGGGAGAAATACCAAAAGGTTAATAACACGGGTATTTGTGCAGTCTGACTGAGGAAAAAAAAAAAAAACAGGATTTAGATGAAAAAAAAATTATTTTTCCTGGCCCCTGAGACCTGGGGCTAAGTCTAGAAATTTGACCAGCAGGAGCACACAGGACTGTAATGCAGTGTTTGTTGGTATAACCACTGTGTCTCCTATACAGCCTGCCTGCCTGATATCTGGGATGGATATTAGTCCTGAGAAGGACTGTTTGTTTGATTTGGCAGGCTTTAGAGACCCTACACTAACTATTTTGCAGTATAAATCTCTCCCTATCTCTGCTGCACTGACCCTACACTGTCTGATCCGGAGCGACTGTGTCCAAGATAGCGGCGCCCGGTTTTAAATACTCGAAGTGACGCTGTGCGGCCAGCCAATCACTGTAATGTCCACAAACAACATGGCTGCGGAATTACAGTGACTGGCTGGCAATCCCTATATGTTCATTGGCTCTTTAAAGAGCGCCAAACATGCAGGGCAGAGACCCGAGCTCCCACCCGAGTAACCCGGAAATGCTTGGTGCTCGCCGAACATCCCAAGGAGTGAGATGCTCGGGTGAGTAACGAGCAGTGTCGAGCATGCTCGCTCAACACTAATAATGATATTAAAAAAATAACCATACATAAGAGGAATTGGCTAGCCAATAGCAGCTAAGTAGCATCATATCATAAATGAAGTCATGTATAGTAGACAACAGATATGCTTCACTGGCTACATGTAGAAATCACAATGAAAACTGTAACTCCCAAAGTGTTAGAAAAGCAATAGTACAGTCATGGCCAAAAGTTTTGAGAATGACACCAAAATTATATTTTCACATGATCTGCTGGCCTCTGGCTTTTATTAGTGTTTGTCTGATGTTTATATCACATACAGAAATATAATTGCAATCATATTATGAGTACCAATAGGTTATATTGACAGTTAGAATGAGTTAATGCAGCAAGTCAATATTTGCAGTGTTGCCCCTTCTTCTTCAAGACCTCTGTAATTCTCCATGGCATGCTCTCAATCAACTTTTGGACCAAATCCTGACTGATAGCAGTCCATTCTTGCATAATCAATGCTTGCATTTTGCCAGAATTTGTTGGTTTTTGTTTGTCCACCCGTCTCTTGATGATTGACCACAAGTTCTCAATGGGATTAGGATCTGGGGAGTTTCCAGGCCATGGACCCAAAATCTCTATGTTTTGTTCCATGAGCCATTTAGTTATCACCTTTGCTTTATGGCAAGGTGCTCCATCATGCTGGAAAAGGCATTGTTGGGCGTGTTTTTAGCTGTGTTTTTAGGCAAGACTGTGAGTGAGCCGATTCCCTTGGCTGAGAAGCAACCCCACACATGAATGGTTTCAGGATGCTTTACAGTTGGCATGAGACAAGACTGGTGGTAGCGCTCACCTCTTCTTCTCCGAATAAGCTGTTTTCCAGATGTCCCAAACAATCGAAAAGGGGATTCATCAGAGAAAATGACTTTGCCCCAGTCCTCAGCAGTCCACTCGCTGTACCTTTTGCAGAATATCAGTCGGTCCCTGATGTTTTTTCTGGAGAGAAGTGGCTTCTTTGCTGCCCTCCTTGAAACCAGCCCTTGCTCAAAGAGTCTCCGCCTCACAGTGCGTGCAGAAGCATTCACACCAGCCTGCTACCATTCCTGAGCAACCTCGGCACTGCTGGTAGTCCGATCCCGCAGCTGAAACAGTTTTAAGATACGGTCCTGGCGCTTGCTGGTCTTTCTTGGGCGCCCTGGAGCCTTTTTGACAACAATGGAAGCTCTCTCCTTGAAGTTCTTGATGATGCGATAGATTGTTGACTGAGGTGCAATCTTTGTATCTGCGATACTCTTCCCTGTTAGGCCATTTTTGTGCAGTGAAATGATGGCTGCACGTGTTTCTTTAGAGATAACCATGGTTAACTGAAGAGAAACAATGATACCAAGAACCAGCCTCCTTTTAAAGTGTCCAGTGATGTCATTCTTACTTAATCATGACTGATTGATCGCCAGCCCTGTCCTCATCAACACCCACACCTGTGTTAATGGATCAATCACTAAAACAATGTTAGCTGCTCCTTTTAAGGCAGGACTGCAATGATGTTGAAATGTGTTTTGGGGGTTAAAGTTCATTTTCTGGGCAAATATTGACTTTGCAAGTACAGTAATTGCTGTTAAGCTGATCACTCTTTGACATTCAGGAGTATATGCAAATTGCCATTACAAAAAATGAAGCAGTAAACTTTGGAAAAATTACTATTTGTCTCATTCTCAATACTTTTGGCCATGACTGTAGGTTTGAAACAGTAGAACAACAAAACACCCAAATGTATGCCTTGCCCTGCTTCATCTGTGGTTTCTTTGTTATTCATATCTATTTTAATTGGATCTTTGATAATGATTTTACATGAGCTACATACAGTATACTTATTTCTGCTCACTGACTTATAAGGTAGCTACTTTCAATAGTTTTCTTTTCTCCTGACAACAGCAAATTTGCAGACTGATTTAGAAAAGCTTCCGTTATCTTTATACGTTCTTTTATAATTTGACGTTTTATCTGATTTACTCTTAATTTATAATGATGAATTGATATTGCGCTTGAAATAATATAATTAGTTTTTCCAGCATATTTTATTTACCCTAACATGATGCCATTTGGCCTCATTGTTGCTCACTCATGTCATGCTATCATTAAAGGGGTTATCCGGGAATTTTATTATTTTTGTGTATTGGGCTAAGAACTAACAGGCAGGTAGTTGCTAACTACTTTCTTGGTCTGCCCGCTGCTGATCTCTATTGGCTTTGTACTGTCTCGTACCGCTACTGCAGGTAATTGCCCTGCTTCTGCTGACATCACATATTCAGAGCAGTGTCTTCTATCCCACACTGTCTGTGGATGGGGCATCTTTGCTGATGTCATGCTGATTAACAGCCAACTGTCTGCTACCTAACTGTGAGGAGCCGACTGTCAATCAGCATGACGTCTGCATAACTAATGCACTACAAGATGCAGCAGCCCCATGATAAAGGCAGAGGCAGCACATGTGCAAAATACTAGGGTGGTTGCCTAGTATTATACTGTACATTCGCATGGACATGGCTTGTAGAGTGCTCCAGTCATACAGATATATGTAGTTCAGTGTATGTTTTGAAGCCTATTAGTGACGCCCATACAATTAGATCAAGCAGCCGCCCAGCACTATATACGTACGCCCCGCAGGTGTACAACCCAATTTCCCTGGCCAACACTAGAGGGCCTGGTTAGATTCTGCATAGAAGTGAAAAAATGTGCAATCAGATTAAAGAGAATGTATAATATGCATAAGGTATTGATCGATACTATTACCAAAATATGTAAGTTCGCATCCCATGTCAAAAGTCCTAATTGTCTTGTTAGTCTCTAGATTAAATTTAAAAGCAAAAAAGGCAGCCATGACTACCAATACCAGGTCATAAAACTAATGCACTACAGAATGCAGCAGACCCCCACGATAAAGGTGGAGGCAGCACAGGTGCAAAATACTGTTGAAACAACCACTTGCACATCTAGCATTTATGAAGTTGGCAGTTGCCTAGTATTATATATGCACATGGATATTGTATAGAGTCACACAAATTTGCGTAATGTGAAATGTCTGGCTTAAAGTCTAAGTCTATCTGATACCTGGCTTTTTTGCTGCATTTTTGCTTCTGTGTCCTACGAACTCAATGCTCTACCAATGAGTTAAGTAAACTATTCCCGACCAATCTTCCTTCCCCTGCTGTTACATTTGTAATTGTGTATTTTTTCATGTAAACTTTTTTGTTCAGAATAGTCACTATTTTTTCAGACTTAAAAATCTTTTTCCACTAAATAATTAGATCAAATTGCCCTTTTTCCAAAATGGTTTTATGGTTGCTCATATGTATTGCATTGGTGACCTGTGTTCATTCTTCTGTGGTGGAAGCAAAGCTGGACTTTGGAATCTTGAAAAACGCAGCAAAAAATGCATCAAACAACACAGCAAAACATGATTTTTGTAAGCAGTTTCTTTACGACCAAGAAAGCAAGTTTTGCCTGCTGAAAAAAACACAGCAAAAACGCAAAGTGTGAACATAGCCCTAGACTACATGCACACGTTGAGTATTTGATTGCAGACATTTCTGCATGGTTTCTGCATGGTTTCTGCATCTCTTAGCAGCAAAAAACACACATTTTTGTGGCGTTTTTGGTGCATTTTACATGCATTTTTTGCATACTTTTTTAAAGAGTTTTTGTAGAGCAATGCATGCTATTTGGAGCTAAATAAATATATTTGAAAAAAGAAACATGGGACATCGCTTTAACCCTTAGATTACTGTCGGACCTGGGGTGATTATATTGCGTTAATTAAATGATTCAAGAATGTGTCTGTTTTATTTCAAACAAAGTGTTTTATTCTCAGTTTGTGTGTTTATTGAAATCTTGACTTACAGGTTTAGTAATGAGGGTGTCTGGCTGACACTTCTTCATTACTAAACCTGAGTGTACGCAATACCTAATCCTATTACATAATCCCATTACCCCTAATTTCCCCATTACCTCTAATCCCATTCAAATATGAAGTCCCATTTCTGGGGCAGCTGAGGGCTGCTACTTTTAGCCTAGGAAGGGGCCATTAGCCTTTGGGTACGTCCCAACTATCAGGAAACCAGCAGCGCATTTTCGCTGCATCCAAAATGTTGCATTCTAAAAGCTAAACAGAAAAGCTGTAAGCTGATATTAATAGCAAGGGAAGGGGCCATGGATACTGGCCCCCTCCGAGGCTAATAATATCAGCTCTCAGCAGCCCCAGAAATGGCTTATCATTACGATGTGCCAATTCTGATGCTTAGCCTCATTCTTTCCACTTACGCTGATGGGGTGGCAAGTGGGGTAATAGGGTTGGGGTTAATGTCAGCTTTGTATTGGCAGATGACATGAAGCCCAAGTTAGTAATGGAGGACATTTATAAGACACCCCCATTACTAACCCCATAGTAAAGGTTTGGAAATAAACACACAGCCTGAAAAAAATCCTTTATTTGAAACAAAAGTCCACACTGTTTAAATAATTTATTTAAAAATAAAAAACAAACAGTATACCCACCTAACTCCTAATCCCCTGAAGCTGATGTCCCCTGTAAAAAAATAAAGCAGAAAATTAAAAAACAACCTTATAGTCACCTAAAGCCTAATCCATTTGAAATCATTATCATGTGTAAAAAAGCAAATCTAAAAAATAATCCCTCCCCTGTCTGATGTGATCACATAATCCAGAGTGTCCCTTGGCGATCGGATCATTTGTAGAGCAATCACATCACTGTTGTGACTGTTCTACAAGAAAGCAGGCTAAACTGACATGGGAATGTAATCACTCCTGTGTCAGTGCATAGCGCTGAGCTGCAGTGAGAGAGGTCACACGAGTTCATAAATTGATGAGCTCCGGTAACCTCACTTACTGCACCACCGCTGCGTAAGAATTTTCTCACACAGTGGTGGTGCCGTAAATGAGGTCAAAGAAGTTCATCAGCTGATGAACTCGTGTGACCTCTCTCACGACAGCTCAGTGCTATACACTGAAGGATTGATCACACTCCTGTCAGTGTATTGCCAGCTGCTGGGTAGAGCAGTCACATCTCTGGTGACTGCTCTACAAATGAACCAATCGCCATGGGACACTCTGGATTATGTGGATTGCGGCGGACAGGTGAGGGATATGGTGTTTTTCATTTTTGATTTTTTACAGATGACATGGGTATTTGGGATTTGGTGTTAGGTGAGTATAATGTGTTTTTTTTTATTTCCATATTTATTTCAACTTTTTTTTTCTTGACTGCGGGTCACAGGTAGTGTTGAGCCACCCCCGTAGTGTTCGAGTTCGGTTCGGTTCGTCGAACACCCGTGTGTTCGCCGAACTGTTCGTCGAACTGTTCGTCGAACACCTTCGAACACCGTTAAGACCAATGGCAGGCAAACAAAAACACATAGAAACACATAGAAAACACCTTCAAAGGTGTCCAAAAGCTGACAAACTGCTCAGAAGACATAACTAACACATGGAAAAGTGACAAGTACATATAGTCATGCGAAAATAAAAGAGGTGGAGGAGTAAAAGGAGGGGGAGACACAGATATAGGCATGTCATGCCCTTCTAAAATCCAAAAAGTGAGAAGCCGACACGGCCAGTCCGCTCCTGCCCGTGCCACCTCCGTGTCGCCGGGTTTGTGCCAGAGCCGCGGTGAACCCTGACGGCCAGCCCCCCTCTCCCAATACTGGTGCCTGTCCGCTGGTGGGTCGAGCGAGCCCCCCTGTGGTGGAGGCAGCTCTAAGCTTTTTAATTTAAATTGTCTCTCTAATTTGAATGAATACACTTTAAATCCATTTACAAGGATCTATTGGAGGGCAAGTCTCATGCCAGCAGCCGCGGTAATTCCAGCTCCAGTAGCGTCCACTAAAGCTGCTGCAGTTAAAAAGCTTTTATAAGGAACAAGCTCGGCTGTCCACCGCAAGGCATCCTACTGCCAGTCCCAGCCCCTATGCCTTGGGGTGCCTCCTGATGCTCTTCACTAAGTATCCCATGGTCCCGAAGCATTTCCTTTGAAAAAATTAAGTGTCTAAACTACAGGTGGTGCAGCTTGCTTAACAGCCGGGATAATCCGCTCACTAGCAGACACTGCTACTAGGCACAAAGTATTTCCTGGGCTAGATGCAGTTAAAAATTTGTAATTAGATACTCTCGTTGGATGCTGAGAAAGCATTCCATAGAGTCTCCTGGCACGCCATATATGATTCTCTTAAAAAGCTTGGGGTAGGGGTCTAGGGGACCCTTTTATAGCCAAAATCACGGCCCTGTATCGCAATACGTCACCTAGGCTGAAGATAAATGGAACTGTAGCACCCTGAGGGCTCGGTTGCTACAGACGTATTGCACCTCACCCAGAGGTGTGATATCTCACTCTCAGGTAAGGATGGAGTGTGGATCAGGACCCGACACCTGCATGCATTACACCACATTGCCGTGGGGCAGGGCGACCAATATGCCCCTGAGATGGGCACGACAGTCCCTGTCCCTGGCTGGAGTGGGGGGAGGGAACACTGAGGAAGGGGAACCCTGTAGTGCAGGAGCAGGGAGGAAGCAGTTCCTGGGTGCATTGAGAAGGGAGTATAAAAGGTGGGCACCATCTTAGTTCAGTGCAGAGAAGTCTGAGCAGAAGTGGCAGGGAGCAGGGGCTCTGCATGAGCTCTGCTCCGGAGGCGGGCCTAGTAACAGAGGCCCAGGCCTGGAAGAGGGAGAAGGAAGGAAGAGGAGCGGAGAAGGCTCCAGGAACGAGGAATGAAGGGATCCCAGGGGTGCGGACGGGCGAGTCGCCACCGCACGCCCGAATCCACCTGCGTGGAGGGGTCAGGCCAAAGGGGGAGACCGGTCCCCGAACTAGTGGAGGCAGGAAACGACCCTCAGCTAGAAACCGGAGGCTCTGACATTTTTTGTGGCGCAGCCCCTCGCTACACCCGCTAGGAAGGCACCACATAGGGTCAGGGAAACTGGCGCCAAGTTTACCAAGAGGAGGCCCGAGGCAGCCGGACAGAAGTGTTGGTAAGAAAGGCCAGACAAAGGACACACAAAGGGGGTCCTGTGAAGTGCTCCAAAGTTTTCTGGGAGTTGTCTGAGCCCCTCACCTGGTGAGCACAGTACGACGTGGGCAGGTGTTACCTGCAGACGTGGTCTGGATAATAAGAACTGTGAGTAAAGGCCCTGAACTGCATCACTGACTCCGTGTCGTTACTAGTGTTGAGCCACCCCCGTAGTGTTCGAGTTTGGTTCGGTTCGTCGAACACCCGTGTGTTCGCCGAACTGTTCGTCGAACTGTTCGTCGAACACCTTCGAACACCGTTAAAACCAATGGCAGGCAAACAAAAACACATAGAAACACATAGAAAACACCTTCAAAGGTGTCCAAAAGCTGACAAACTGCTCAGAAGACACAACTAACACATGGAAAAGTGACAAGTACATATAGTCATGCGAAAAGAAAAGAGGTGGAGGAGTAAAAGGAGGGGGAGACACAGATATAGGCATGTCATGCCCTTCTAAAATCCAAAAAGTGAGAAGCCGAGACGGCCAGTCCGCTCCTGCCCGTGCCACCTCCGTGTCACCGGGTTTGTGCCAGAGCCGCGGTGAACCCTGACGGCCAGCCCCCCTCTCCCAATACTGGTGCCTGTCCGCTGGTGGGTCGAGAGAGCCCCCCTGTGGTGGAGGCAGCTCTAAGCTTTTTAATTTAAATTGTCCCTCTAATTTGAATGAATACACTTTAAATCCATTTACAAGGATCTATTGGAGGGCAAGTCTCATGCCAGCAGCCGCGTAATTCCAGCTCCAGTAGCGTCCACTAAAGCTGCTGCAGTTAAAAAGCTTTTATAAGGATCGAGCTCGGCTGTCCACCGCAAGGCATCCTAGTGCCAGTCCCAGCCCCTATGCCTTGGGGTGCCTCCTGATGCTCTTCACTAAGTATCCCGTGGTCCCGAAGCATTTCCTTTGAAAAAATTAAGTGTCCAAACTACAGGTGGTGTAGCTTGCTTAACAGCCGGGATAATCCGCTGACTAGCAGACACTGCTACTAGGCACAAAGTATTTCCTGGGCTAGATGCAGTTAAAAATTTGTAAGTAGATACTCTCGTTGGATGCTGAGAAAGCATTCCATAGAGTCTCCTGGCACGCCATATATGATTCTCTTAAAAAGCTTGGGGTAGGGGTCTAGGGGACCCTTTTATAGCCAAAATCACGGCCCTGTATCACAATACGTCACCTAGGCTGAAGATAAATGGAACTGTAGCACCGAGGGCTCGGTTGCTACAGACGTATTGCACCTCACCCAGAGGTGTGATATCTCACTCTCAGATAAGGATGGAGTGTGGATCAGGACCCGACACCTGCATGCATTACACCACATTGCCGTGGGGCAGGGCGACCAATATGCCCCTGAGATGGGCACGACAGTCCCTGTCCCTGGCTGGAGTGGGGGGAGGGAACACTGAGGAAGGGGAACCCTGCAGTGCAGGAGCAGGGAGGAAGCAGTTCCTGGGTGCATTGAGAAGGGAGTATAAAAGGTGGGCACCATCTTAGTTCAGTGCAGAGAAGTCTGAGAAGAAGTGGCAGGGAGCAGGGGCTCTGCATGAGCTCTGCTCCGGAGGCGGGCCTAGTAACAGAGGCCCAGGCCTGCAAGAGGGAGAAGGAAGGAAGAGGAGCGGAGAAGGCTCCAGGAACGAGGAATGAAGGGATCCCAGGGGTGCGGACGGGCGAGTCGCCACCGCACGCCCGAATCCACCTGCGTGGAGGGGTCAGGCCAAAGGGGGAGACCGGTCCCCGAACTAGTGGAGGCAGGAAACGACCCTCAGCTAGAAACCGGAGGCTCTGACATTTTATGTGGCGCAGCCCCTTGCTCCACCCGCTAGGAAGGCACCACATAGGGTCAGGGAAACTGGCGCCAAGTTTACCAAGAGGAGGCCCGAGGCAGCCGGACAGAAGTGTTGGTAAGAAAGGCCAGACAAAGGACACACAAAGGGGGTCCTGTGAAGCGCTCCAAAGTTATCTGGGAGTTGTCTGAGCCCCTCACCTGGTGAGCACAGTACGACGTGGGCAGCCGTTACCTGCAGACGTGGTCTGGATAATAAGAACTGTGAGTAAAGGCCCTGAACTGCATCACTGACTCCGTGTCGTTACTGCTGCTGCCCTGCACCATCACCCCCATCCTCCGCATACACTGCCCTGAGGCTATACTCCTCCCGTGGGGAGTTATGCTACGCTCTGCTGCACCCACAACACCAGCCTCAGTGGTCTGCCCTGTAGCGGCGGTTCACTCTGACCGCAATCCACGGGTGGCATAATCGGACATTTAAACATGAAAACCACATAAATAGTTCCGCCACTGGTTTGACCGCCCTGAGCCACGGAACTGGGTCGCCACCACGAAGACTACAACCACCAGCATCCACCAAAAAGGGTCCGGCTCCGGGTGTCCCAAGGCCCAGGGGGTGCGTCAGAACATTTTCATCACCTTTCACAATCACCAATGGGACAAGGCAGTGATGTCCTCTGTCCCCTCTCTTATACATCCTAGTGACGGAGCACCTGCTCTCATCAATTCGCCATAACCCCAATATTAGGTGGATTGAGGTGGGAGGCACCGAGTACAAGTGCTCTCTATTTGCTGATGATGTCCTAGTATATATCACTCAATCACATATATCCATCCATGCTATTATGGCTGAAATAGATCACTTTGTTACATGGTAAAATTTTAAAATCAATGCAGCGAAGTCTGAGGCCCTCGATGTCTCCCTCCCCAAATCCATATAGGATTCCATCCAGTCCAACTTTCCCTTTGCCTGGCCCTCACAGGGTATCAAATACTTAGGAATTCCTATTCATAGAGACCTCTCCCATCTATGTTATCTTAATTTTGGGCCCTTTATTGAACAACTCCATACAGACCACGGTTGGCAAGTTAGAACTGTAGGATTCACTACGTGAACCACTGGTGTTTTGTGGAAAAGCACATGTACACTGCGTTCCAAATTATTATACAAAAAGTGTTTAGGAGTGATAAGGGAAGAATTTGTTTGTTTGTCAGTTAAACTCATTGATGGTGATGTGTGTCAGGGCTCTTTATATCACTGTAAGCAATTGCAGACACCTGTGCTAATTAGTTTGGCAGGTGTGTCCAATGAAAGGCAAGACTACTTAAGAAGGCTCTCTCACATTATTAAGCAGCCTACATTTTCTGCCAAAATGGGAAAGAAAAAGGATGTGTCGGCTGCTGAGAAGCAACAAATTGTGGAGTGTTTAGGTCAAGGCATGACTACAATCAACATTGTGCGATGATCAGGATGAAGTGTCTTGGCAATCAGGAAGTATGTAGCTGATTCACAGTACACACGTGTGCGTGCTGATAAGGGCAAATTGAGGACTCTTTCCTACAGGCAATTACGTCAGGTTGAAAGAGCAGCGGCAAAAAAGCCTTGTCATAGCAGCAGACAAGTTTTTGAAGCTGCTTGTGCCTCCAACGTCCCCCGAACAACAAGATGCAGGGTCCTTCAGAGGTTTGCAGCTGTGCATGCGCCATCCTGTCGACCTCCTCTATCCACTTCACACAAGCAGAAACGGCTCCAGTGGGCCAAACATTACATGAAGACTGATTTCAAAACTGTTTTGTTCACGGATGAGTGCCGTGCAGCGCTCGATGGTCCAGATGGATGGAGTGGAGGATGTCTGGTTGATGGACACCCCACGCAAACACGGCTACAGCGCCAACAAGGAGGAGGTGGAGTAATGTTTTGGGCTGGAATCATGGGGAGAGAGATTGTCGGCCCCTTTAGGATCCCTGAAGGCGCTAAAGATGAACTCCATAATGTATGTGGATTTTCTCAAACAGCACTTCCTGCCATGGTTCAAGAAGAAGAACCGTGTATTTCACAGCAAGATCATTTTTCTGCATGATAATGCACCATCTCATGCTGCACATAAAACATCTGAATCTCTGGCTGATATGGGCATAAAAGGGGACAAACTTATCGTGTGACCCCCATGCTCCCCTGACCTCTACCCCATTCAGAACCTTTGGAGCATCATTAAAAGGAGTGTCTATGATGGCGGGAGGCAGTTCACATCTAAGCAACAGCTCTGGGAGGGTATTCTGTCCTCATGCAAAACAATTGAAGCAGAAACCATCCAAAACCTGACAAATTCAATGGACGAGAGAGTTCAGAAGCTCCTTTCGAACAAGGGGTCCTATGTGAAAATGTAACATCACCTAGAATAAAGTCTTGAGTTGAAAACTGTTTGATTTCAGTTTCTAACAACCTGCTAATGCTTATAATTTCAAAAATGACCATTTTTTTGGTCTTTATTAAAATGAAAAGGTTGATTGAAAAGTTTGGGGGATCTAAGAGTGTGGCAACCCAGTAGTCATGATTACTTCGAATTCTGACAATATGAGGGTCATGCTGCAGGTAGTGCAGCAAGAAGGCACTTATGTGCCTTGCGCATCTCGGAGCCCCAAAATTATTTTCCGGGCTAGATGCAGCTAAAAATTATTTTTAATTTTAAATCTGGTGAAGCTTTAGTATAGATGGCCTAATAGGATCAGTGCTGCACACTGCTACAAAGCCCAAATTATTTTCCAGTCAAGATACAGATAAACATGATTAGTAATTTGAAAGCTTAAAACGGTTGGTAGGGTGATTTTAACCAATCATCAAGCTTTTACTCTCCCCAGGATGACACAGGGGTAGAAAAGTCGTTTCGGATCCATGATTTGTTCATCTTTATGAACGTGAGTCTGTCTACATTATCAGTGGAGAGCCGCATGCGCTTATCTGTCAGCACACCATCAGCAGCGCTGAACACACGTTCAGACAGAACGCTGGCTGCTGGGCATGACAAGATCTCCAAGGCGTAAGTGGCTAGCTCCGGCCATTTATCCAGATTGGAAGCCCAAAAAGAGCAAGGGTCCAGTGACACAGTCGTGGCTTCAATGTTTACTTGGAGATACTCCTGTACCATCGTCTCTAGGCGTTGACTATGTGTCAGACTTCTTGTCTCCTGTGGCCTTGCAAAGGATGGGCTAAAAAAGTGGTGAAATGATTCCGCAAAATTGATGTTACCAGCAGATACTGTGGTTCTGTTACGGTTTGAGTGCTGAACACTTGACGGTCCCACGGTTGGCAAGTTGGAACTGTGAGATTCACTACGTGCACCACTGGTATTTTGTGGAAAAGCACATGTAAGATTCTGCAACAGTCTCTGCTGATACTCCTGCATGCGTGCATCCCTTTCTATGGCAGGAATAATTTCTGCAAATTTACTTTTGTACCGGGGATCTAACAGTGTGGCAACCCAGTAGTCAGGATTATTTCTAATTCTCACAATTCGAGGGTCATGTTGCAGGTAGTGCAGCAAGAAGGCACTCATGTGTGTTGCGCATCCAGGAGCACCAAGTCCCTGTTGTGTTGGTGGCGAGGTAACAATCATGCTTCCTTCCTCTGTCCTCTCCCCCCAACCTCGCACAACAGAAATGTGATCAAGGTCTCCCTCATCTGATGAGTCTTCCATCAGTTCGTCCTCCACTTCTTACTGGGCTCCTGCACCTTCCTCACTAGTTTGGCTGCTACCATGCGCCCTGGTAAAACGATCTCCCCCACCCTCACATGCCTGCCGCCTTGGTGCTGCCGACCGTCTGGACCTTGCAGATGTTAGCCCTTCCGCATACAACTCCTCCTCCTCTACTTCCTCCACCTCCTCTTGTGCCACCACCTGACTCCGAATTCTGTTTAACATGTGCTCCAGCATGTAAATCACCGGAATAGTCATGCTGATAATGGCATCGTCAGCACTAAACATCTTCGTCGCCATTTCAAAACTGTGCAGAAGGGTGCATAGGTCCCTGATCTGAGACCACTCCTCCAGCGTGATTTGCCCCACCTCTGAATCTCGTTGGCCCAGGCTATACGTCAGAACGTATTGCACCAGGGCTTGTCGGTGCTGCCACAGTCGCTGCAACATGTGCAGAGTTGAATTCCACCGGGTAGGCACATCGTATTTTAGCCGGTGAAGTGGCAGGCCCAACGACTTCTGTAGAGATGTAAGTCGCTGAGCTGCGGGATGCGAACGGCGGAAGTGAGCACACAGCGACCGTGCCCTCTGCAGAAGGCCATCTAGTCTGGGATAGTGGGCTAAAAATTGCTGGACAACCAGGTTCAACACGTGAGCCATACAAGGCACGTGTGTGACATTGCCCCGGCGAAGGGCCGCACCCAGGTTTGCAGCATTGTCGCACACGGCCTTCCCTGGTTTCAGGTCCAGTGGAGACAACCATTCATGAAATTGGTTCTCCAGAGCTGACCACAACTCCTCAGCTGTGTGACTCACATTTCCCAGACATTTCAATGTAAAAACCGCCTGATGACGTTGAGCCCTACTGCCAGCATAGTAAGGAGGTGTGCAGGATCCCTTCTGCGCAGTTAGAAAGCTTGTGGCATGACCAGACAGGCTTTGGGTGCAGGTGGAAGACCGAGAGGAGGTTGAGGAGGCAGAAGCAGTGGAGGAACTTTGACATAAAGAGGATTGACGCACAACTCGTGGGGACGGCAAGACTTGGACAGCAGCCCCTTGTCCTGCTGTCACCATAGTTACCCAGTGCTCAGTCAGCGACATGTAACGCCCCTGTCCATGCCTACTCGTCCAAGTGTCTGTGGTGAAATGCACCCTGTCACACACAGAGTTTCTCAAAGAAGCGGTGATGTTGTGTGCGACATGCTGGTGGAGCGCAGGCACACCTTTCTTTGAGAAGTAGTGCCGACTGGGCATCTGGTACTGGGGCACTGCGACGGACATAAGGTCTCGAAAATCCTCTGTGTCCACCAGGCGGAAAGGCAGCATTTCTGTAGCCAAGAGCTTGCAAATGGTGAAATTCAACCTCTTAGCTTTCTCATGGCTAGGAGGAAATGGTCTTTTACTTGTCCACATCTGAGGGACCGAGGGCTGGCTATTGTGCTTAGACGGGGTTGATAAGGGTGTCCCCGGCAAACTGCCGGTCTGTGAGGAAGATGCAGGCGGACATGTTAGGTTGCCTTGATCCAAAGGTGGTGCTATCGATGTCGGACAGCGCTCAACACCAGCTGGTGTTACCACCTCCAAAGAAAATGATGACCTGCCAATCACGCTGGCTGTTGCGGGTAAAGAGGTGGCAGGTCTGCGCCCCAAAACAGGTGTGACTGCTGTCCCCCCAGTCACAGAGGATGAAGAGGCCGCGGATGCACAAGATATGGCAGACGGTGATTGGCCCGGCCGGCTAGGCCGCATTGTAGCACACTGAGCTTCCCACTGCAACTTATGCTTCATGTCCATGTGCCGGGTCATGCATGAAGTACTCAAACTATGTATTTTTTGGCCTCTACTTAGCTTTTGCTGACAAATGTTACAGATAACACGAGTTGAGTCATCTTTATCGATCTGAAAAAATGCCCAGGCTATGCAAGGCTTAGCACCCATGCGACCTGAAGAGCCACCACGACTTGTGGTGAGAGGCAGAGTTGTGTTTGAGGATGCAGTTGTTGACGTGCTTCCAGTACTACGTCTCTGTCCAGGAAGGCGCAACCTGACCTCGTCGTCACTAGCATCTTCCTCCACCTCCTCTGCTGACCTCATCTCTTGGCTGACTGTGGGTTGACAGTAAGTGGGATCTCCGACCTCATCATCATCACCCTGTGCGTTATCACACCCGTCGTCCTCAGAGCCAACCTGTTCCTGCCCTGACAAAAAACTAAAGTTGTCGCTTCAATCAGGTATTTGAGTCTTATCATCGTCTTCCTCATTGTCTCCACCAACAGGAGTTACAGTTTGGGAATGAGGGTCTACATTATGGTCAGAACCTTCTGCGTCTGGTCCTGGATCCGACTCATAAAGATTCTGGGCATCAGTGCAGATCATTTCCTCGTCTGGATTCACAGAAGCGCTGGAGTCGACCTCTGATTCCCAGGCTATAGTATGAGTAAACAGCTCTGCAGACTCAACCATCTGTTCTACCTCATACTCAGACGGGCAGCTGGAGATTTGGGAGCTGTGAGGAAGCAAGTGCAATTTGGGTGACACCTTTGAGGACTGGAGTATTTGTGATGTTGAAGTTGATGTGGAGGAGAGCCCACTTAAAGGAGCACTTGATATCCGTTGAAGCACCTGCTGTTTTTGTGCCTCATCTGGAATTTGTAGCGATTGGCGTGGCCGTAAGAAAGGGTTCTTATCACATTGTCCGCTAAAAGAAGTAGACATTTTAGTTTGGCTGGAAGATGGTCTTTCTTCTGCAGATGTTACTGTTGCTTTAACACCTACCCCACGGACACAACCTTTTTTCCCCTTCCCAACACGCCTATTCCCCTTTCCACCAGCAGCAGGCCTTTTTCCACTCATTTTGGTGGTTAACTACCGGTAATTCACAACTCTGGAGTTGTTTGCACAAAAAAACAATGGATGGTAACCGAGCAGAGCTGAGTGGCCAAACTGTGGTATTAGGCCAAAACTATTGGCTGGGTTAGATGCAGAAAAAAATTATTTTGAATTTGCAACCTGATGGAGGTCAGTATAGATGGACTAATACAAATAGTCCCACACACTGCTAGAAGCCCAAATATTTTTTCAGAGGTACTGTAGATGCAGATAAAAATTATTTTTAATTTGCAACCTGATGGAGGTCAGTATAGATGGACTAATAGACCAAGTCCCACACACTGCTAGAAGCCCAAATATTTTTTCAGAGCTAGATGCAGAAAAAAATTATTTTTAATTTGCAACCTGATGGAGGTCAGTATAGATGGACTAATAGAGGAAAGTCCCACACACCGCTAGAAGCCCAACTATTTTTTCAGAGCTAGATGCAGAAAAAAATTATATTCAATTTGCAACCTGCTGGAGGTCAGTATAGAAGGACTAACAGAGAAAGTCCCACACACTGCTAGAAGCCCAAATATTTTTTCAGAGCTAAATGAAGAAAAAAATTATTTTTAATTTGCAACCTGATGGAGGTCAGTATAGATGGACTAATAGACCAAGTCCCACACACTGCTAGAAGCCCAAATATTTTTTCAGAGCTAGATGCAGAAAAAAATTATTTTTAATTTGCAACCTGATGGAGGTCAGTATAGATGGACTAATAGACCAAGTCCCACACACCGCTAGAAGCCCAAATATTTTTTCAGAGCTAGATGCAGAAAAAAATTATTTTTAATTTGCAACCTGATGGAGGTCAGTATAGATGGACTAATAGACCAAGTCCCACACACTGCTAGAAGCCCAAATATTTTTTCAGAGCTAGATGCAGAAAAAAATTATTTTTAATTTGCAACCTGATGGAGGTCAGTATAGATGGACTAATAGACCAAGTCCCACACACCGCTAGAAGCCCAACTATTTTTTCAGAGCTAGATGCAGAAAAAAAATATATTCAATTTGCAACCTGCTGGAGGTCAGTATAGAAGGACTAATAGAACAAGTCCCACACACTGCTAGAAGCCCAAATATTTTTTCAGAGCTAAATGAAGAAAAAAATTATTTTTAATTTGCAACCTGATGGAGGTCAGTATAGATGGACTAATAGACCAAGTCCCACACACTGCTAGAAGCCCAAATATTTTTTCAGAGCTAGATACAGAAAAAAAATATTTTTAATTTGCAACCTGATGGAGGTCAGTATAGATGGACTAATAGACCAAGTCCCACACACTGCTAGAAGCCCAAATATTTTTTCAGAGCTAGATGCAGAAAAAAATTATTTTTAATTTGCAACCTGATGGAGGTCAGTATAGATGGACTAATAGACCAAGTCCCACACACTGCTAGAAGCCCAAATATTTTTTCAGAGCTAGATGCAGAAAAAAAATATTTTTAATTTGCAACCTGATGGAGGTCAGTATAGATGGACTAATAGACCAAGTCCCACACACCGCTAGAAGCCCAAATATTTTTTCAGAGCTAGATGCAGAAAAAAATTATTTTTAATTTGCAACCTGATGGAGGTCAGTATAGATGGACTAATAGACTAAGTCCCACACACTGCTAGAAGCCCAAATATTTTTTCAGAGCTAGATGCAGAAAAAAATTATTTTTAATTTGCAACCTGATGGAGGTCAGTATAGATGGACTAATAGACCAAGTCCCACACACCGCTAGAAGCCCAAATATTTTTTCAGAGCTAGATGCAGAAAAAAATTATATTCAGTTTGCAACCTGATGGAGGTCAGTATAGATGGACTAATAGAATGATGCTATGCCCAAAAGATTTTACTTCACTAGGTGCAGTAAAAAAATTGGTATTCTATACACAGGTGTTATATCTTGCAACACAGATAGGCTTCTCCACTGACTAACACACTCTGCAATAGGCCAAAAAGGATTAGCTTTGCTAGATTCAGCCAAATGCTGTGAAAAAAACTTGCACAGCACTGGCACAGACCTGCCTGGCAAAAACTGATAGGAACTCATGTAACCTAGTCCTGAAAAGGACTCCAATTACAATTAGTCTTTACTCCCACAACCTATCTATTTAAGAGCACAGACCTCCCTGATAAAAGTCGTAGGAAATGCTGTAACCTAGTCCTTAAAAGGACTGCAATCACAACTATTCCCTACTCCCAAGCTATCTGTATATTTGTGCAAAAATTGGCTTGAAATTAACAAGGTATAGCGCACACAGCAACAGCGGTGCCGTCTAACACGCAGCTGCAGCAGTGAGAAAATGGTGGCGACGGGGAAAATGGCTTGGTCTTATAGGGCAAGGACATGTGACATACACTGCCAATGACACATGCCCTTGCTTGTGTGAAAAAAAGCACTTTGCTCCGTGTGTGCGCTGCTGATAGGCTGACAGATTGCACCTCCCCACTGCAAATGCGGGAAAGAGAAAAAAAAATGGAGATCTTCATTGTTCCTGCAGAGATCCATCCCCTGCCCCTCCCCCCACCCCGCTGTACACTCAAACTGCGTATTAACATTAATTTTCATCATTACTGAGAAAAAATCCAGTTATGATTTTGGTGCACGAACAGTTATCGAACATAACCTCGAACAGCCGAATTTTTCTCAAATTGTTCGTGTTCGCCAAACGGCTCGAACACCGCCCAAAACAGCTCGAATTTGAGATTGGCGAACAGTTCGAGTAGAACAACGCTCATCTCTAGTCACAGGTGCCGGCTAATGAGAGACTAATCCTCCCATCAACAATGCATGCTCTCGCTATTACCAGCGGCAGCAACAATAGGCTGATGGGAGTAGTAGTCTCTCATCAGCCGATGCCTGTGATCCGCAGTCAATTTGTTTGTGCGTTTTTGCCACATTTTTTTCCATTGACTTAAATTTAATCAGTCAAATCCGCAGCAAAAATCCGCAGCAAATCCGCAAATATTTGTACACCTGCGTTTTTGCTGCGGATTTGACTGACTCAATTGATGTCAATGGGTAAAAAACGTGGCAAAACCACACTAAGAATTGACATGTTGCAGATTTAAACACACTGCAAATACTCAAAGGAAAATTGCCTGATCATGTGCACTGTACTTCAGGATTCTCATTTAATTAGCTGGCAGAAGGATTCCCTAGCGTTTTTGGCCCAATTCCGCACAGAAAAGACGCTGAGAAAACGCACCAAAAGCGCACTGTGTGCACACAGCCTTATAGTGACACCCATCCTATTAGATCAGGGGGGCCCCACAGCACTGCATAAGTGCATTCCACAGGGACAAACACCCCATTTTCTCCAGCCAACACTAAACTTACACCAATTAATGAATTTGGCACATCTTACACCAGCACACAGTTTATTAGGACTGGCTTACCAAATGTCAGTCTTGTTGAATTGAGCTTATAGTCCAAGTCACTGACTATTCTAAAGGCATCACAGTAGATATAAAAGGACAGTAAGTGGTTTCTACATATTGTCATTCCTTGGTTCTGAACTTTCTAATAACTGATTTAGAAGGTAGTGGTGAACTAGTGGCTACAGAACTGAGGACACAGATTCAGAAGGTAGTGGCTACAGAATAGCCTTGCAGGTAGAGCTATTATTAAAATCCAGTTGCAAACTTCTGTAAATGTATCAGTTTAACATGTTTTCTATGACGAAATTCATCAAACAGTTGCAAGCTGCAGGGTGAGAATACTTTAGTCTCCATTTAAAAATTGATGCTGACTGCCGCTTCTTCCAACTCCAGCAATTATTCAGTTGAAATCAATTATCTAATCGTGGGAATTATTAATAGCGCTACCCATACACATTGAATAACTGTCAGCCAAATGTACAAGTTTATTGCAACTGGAGAGTGGAATAAAATGCTTTCAGACACTTTTGGCATCAGCCGTAGGTGAATGAAAGTTAGCACTGATCTATGCCTGATTCATTTTGACAAATGTAAAGTTTTCCATGCTGGTGGAAGATAACTTGTTTTTCTAGGATGTGATGAAGCCGGCAGATGCATTAAATTTAGTGATGAGCAAGCATGTTCGCTACTGCTCGGTGCTCACCCGAGCATCTCACTGCTCAACATGCTTGGCGAGTATTTCCGCGTGGCTCGGGCGGGAACTCGGGTCCCCTCCCTGCATGCTTGACGCTCTTTAGAGAGCCAATGAACATGCAGGGATTGCCTGCCATGCACTGTAATGCCGTTGCCATGTTGGTTGTGGGCATTACAGTGATTGGCTGGCCGCACAGCGTCATCAGGTCTATATCAGACCTGGCGCAGCCATGCTCGTCACAGTCACTCCGGATTAGACAGTGTAGGGAGAGCTGCTGCTGTGTCAGGGAGAGATTTGATCGTGTATTAGGTAGTGTAGGGAGAAAAACCGTACATTACACATATCCATCTTAACAAACAGTCCTTCTGAGGACTAATCCATCTGCAGAGTTATCAGGCAGGCAGGGTGTATAGGCAGGCAGTGTGTATAGGCAGGCAGTGTATATAGCAGACTGCAGAGCATAAAGCACAAGAGGCTCCATACCAATTCTGCCCTCTGCTGCTGTTAGATATTTCTATACAAAGGCCCAGGTCTCAGGGGCCAGGAATACTTTTCTTTGGATCTTAATCCTCATTATTTGCTTAAAAAGCAATCCAGAGAACACCATTTTTCTGTGCCATTTGCTTGTTTTGGGAGAGGTGCTGCTGCGTCAGGGACAGATTTGCTTGTGTATTAGGTAGTGTAGAGAGAAAAACCGTACATTACACATATCCTTCTTAACAAACAGTCCTTCTGAGGACTAATCCATCTGCAGAGATATCAGGCAGGCAGGGTGTATAGGCAGGCAGTGTATATACCAGACTGCAGTGCATATAGCACAAGAGGCTCCATTCCAATTCATCGTTTTTTCTGCGCCATTTGCTTGTTGGCACTGCAGAATACAGCCAGGTCCTTTCCATAATAGAGCACTAGAAATCCAGCTATTTAAAACTGTGTTTTCTCCGTCAAACGGATCACATATACGTTGTCAAAAAATACTGCCATTTCTAACCTCCATTAAAAATTTCCTTTAGAGTGTCAGTGAAGCAATTCACAGCAGTTTGCTGTTCAAACTACTTACCTACAGGCCAGGAATTTAAAACTCTGTTTTCTCCGTCAAACGGGTTAAATATACGTTGTCAGAAAATACTGCTATTTCTGGCCTCCATTAAAAATTTCCTTTAGAGTGTCAGTGAAGCAATTCACAGCAGTTTGCTGTTCAAACTACTTACCTACAGGCCAGGTATTTAAAACTCTGTTTTCTCCATCACACGGATCACATATAAGTTCGCTCCAAACTCAGTCATTTGTAGTGAGCGTGGAAGATACTGTCCTCCATTTAAAATGGGCAAGGCACGTGGCAAGGGACGGGGAACTGGATGTGATGGTAATGGTGCATGCAGAGGCGGAGGACAAGGCTGTGGGCAAGCCGAAATTGTGCCACAACAAACACCCACATCTTCTCGCCTGACCTTCCTGTCCCAATTTCTAGGGGACTGCAGCACACCACTATTGAACCCAGAGCAGTGTTAAAAGGTTGTTGGTTGGATAGCGGATAATGCTTCCAGTCACTTAGCCACCACCACCACCCTGTCTTCCACACGGTCAAGTCTCAGTAGCTGTGAGTTTGGACCGCATATTCCTCACCCTGATCTTCCTTCCTCCCACCATGCCGAGTACCCAGAGGCAACTGATCCCATACTTGGACACTCTGAAGAGCTGTTCACTTTTCCATTTATAGATTCGGGCCTCTCGCCCTGTCCACTTGAAGCGGGGCAAGAAGAGATCGCGTGTAGCGATGCCCAAATATTTGAGCAGCCACAATCACACGAAGGCGACGGTGGGAAAGTGTCACAAGAGGTGGACGATGATGAGACACAATTGCCAGAAAGTCAGGAGGAGGAACAGGGTGTGGAAGTGGAAGATGAGGTGGTGGATGATATAGTAACTGACCCAACCTGGCAGGAGGACATGCAGAGCGAGGACAGCAGCACACAGGGGGAGGGAGGCAGAGCACCACAACAGGCAGGAAGAAGCAATGTGGTGGCCGCAGACAGAAGGCAGGCAACTGTTCCCCGTAACAACAACACGAAGGAAGTTGCCAGTACAACTGTTAGGTCTTCCCGAGTATGTTTTTTTTTAAAGACTCTGTCGATAACCACTAAAAGGCCATTTGCACCACCTGCCAGGCCAGCATCAGCAGGGGTGGCAAAACGACCAGCCTGACCACCACCACAATGATCAGGCACATGGCAGCAAAGCACCCGACTTTGATGGCCGAACGCCAGGGTCCAGGAACAGTGTCTGACGGTGGCACCATTGTTTCTACTGCTGCTGTGCATGCAAGCCAATCCCCTGTCCATGGTGCATGAAAAGATGCCTCCTGCCCTGCCCCTGTCGTTGCACACTCTCAAGTAGCAGCATCAGGAAGCACGTCCATGTCCTTGTCCCAGCGCAGCATTCAGTTGTCCATACCCCAGTCCTTATAATGCAAGCGCAAATATGCAGCCAACGCTACACAGGCCACACTACTAAATTCTCACATTTCACGACTGCTTGAGCTCGAAATGTTGCCTTTTAGGCTCGTGGAGACGGAACATTCCGCAACCTGATGGCAGCGGCCGTCCCTTGGTACTTGGTCCCCAGCCGCCACTATTTCTCCCGATGTGCCGTCCCCGCATTACACAAGCATGTGTACCAAAACATTAGCCGTGCTCTCAACAACGCAGTTACCGGTAAAGTCCAGCTAACCGCGGACACGTGGACAAGTGCTTGTGGGCAGGGATGGTACATCTCGCTGACGGCACACTGGGTTAAAATAGTGGAAGCCGGGACCCAGTCGGACCTTGGGACGGAACACATCCTCCCAACACCAAGGATTGCGGGCCCTAGGTCAATCAGGGTTGCCCCCATGGTCTACAGCTCCTGCACCTCAACCTCCTCAGCCTCCACCTCCTCTTCAGCCTCCATTTCTGAAATGACCACATCAGTCACAACCTGGAAGTACTGCAGCACTGCCTCGGCCAAGCGGCAACAGGCTGTGCTGAAGCTAATATGCTTAGGTGAAAAAACGCACAATGCTGAAGAGTAGTGGACAGCTCTGAAAGAGCAGGCAGATCTGTGGCTCACACCGCTGAACCTACAGCCAGTCATGATCGTGTGTGACAATGGCCGGAACCTGGTGGCGGCTCTGAGGGAGGTGAGTTCACACATGCCTGGCCCATGTGCTTAACCTCGTGGTTCAGTGGTTTCTCAAATCCTACCCGGAGCTGCCGGATCTGCTTGTTCAAGTATGCCGCCTGTGTGCCCATTTTAGAAAGTCAACTACAGCTTCCGCCGCCTTTTCAGTGTTTCAGCAGCATTTGCAGCTTCCGGCTCACGGACTGGTGTGTGATGTCCCCTCGCGTGGGAACTCTACACTGTAGATGTTGGGAAGGATTTGTGAGCAGAAGAGGGCAGTTGTTGAGTACCGGCATCAACAAGGCCGTCGGTATTCAGTTCAGACTCCACACATCAGACTTCAGAAGTGGACATGGATGTCAGACATATGTACCATCCTCCAAAACTTTGAGGACTCCACCAAGATGGTGAGCGGCGATGATGCCATAATTAGCGTCACCATCCCGCTTCTCTGCCTTCTGAAACGCTCTCTGCTCACAATCAAAGAGGATGCATTGCAGGCGAAGCAAGATGAGATGGAGCAAGGAACCATATAGGGTAATTACAAACAGCCAAGCCTCAACTCATCCCAACGTGGATTGGGTGACAATGAGGAAGGGGAGGAGGAGGAGGAAGGACAGGAGCTAGTTTCATGCACTATAGTTGGTACTACCTGCACAGCTATCATACCGTCTGTTCAGCGTGGATGGCCAGAGGACAGAGAGGAGGAGAAGGAGGAGTAGGAGAGCATGGTCAGTCATCCTCTTGGTGAGGACACGGAAGTCTTGCCTGTTAGTAGTCTGGCACACATGGCTGAGTTTATGTTATGCTGCCTTTCCCATGACCCTCGTGTTCTCAAAATTTTGGGTGATAGTCATTACTGGTTGGTGACACTTTTAGACCCAAGCTACAAGGAGAACTTTATATCTCTTATTCCTGAGGCGGACAGATGTACAAAGTGGGGCAGTACCAGAAGGCCCTTGTTGCGGTACTATTAAAAAATTCCCATCTGAAAACGCTAGCGGCAGAGGGCACACTTCGTTGGACAACCAAGGAGTACAGGCGAGAGAGACACAACTTCAATCCAGCAGAGGCAGGGGAACACTGTCAAAGTTCTGGGAGAGTTTTCTCAGACCCTCCCATCGCACAGGCCCTGAGGCGTGGGGTACTCTCACAAGGAGTGCAAAGTTTGGGAAGATGCTGAGGGAGTACCTTGACGACCATACCAATGTCCTCTGTGATTCCGCTGTGCCTTATAATTATTGGGTATCTAAGCTGGAATGAACTGGCTCTCTATGCCTTTGAGGTCCTGACCTACCCTGCCACCAGCGTTTTATCAGAGCGGGTTTTTAGTGCCGCTGGTGGAATTATAACTGATAAGCGCATCCGCCTGTAAACTGAAAATGCTGACAGGCTGACTCTTATAAAAATGAACAAGGGCTGGATTGGGCCAGACTTCTCAACACCACCGAATGATAGCAGCGTAACATAAGCTCAAATCCAGTGTCTTTTCTTGGGACGTGTATTCCCATGCACTTTTTCACACCCACACATGGGTATACGCTTCCTGATTTTGGCTATTTGCTCTTGTCCTCCTCCTTCTCCTCATCCTCCACCACCATATCACCAGGGTGACCAAGGTCGGTGATGCAACACCCACATAATTTTTTTAAAGGGTGTTTATGATGCCCGTAAAAAAAAAAATTTATACAGTATGTTCATGTATACCCCCCAGGGGTAAATGTTTGTCAGCCCATATACTTAGTGCATGGGCATTACAAGTATAGGAGGCCCACTCCTTTCTAATGGGAACATTTTTTTATGAGGCCCTCCTCCACGTCTTTTCCAAGGTGCACTGGAGTGCCTCCCAATTTTTGGCAGCCCTTGCATTCACTGCATAGGCCAACACTATGGGAGACCCACTTCCTAATAATGGGAACATTTTTTTATGATGCCCTCTACATCTCTTCCAAGGGGCATTGGAGTGCCTCCCAATTTTTGGCAGCCCTTCCATTCACTGCATAGGCCAACACTATGGGAGACCCACTTCCTAATAATGGGAACATTTTTGCTTGAGGCCCTCTAGGTCTCTACCAAGGGGCATTGAAGTGCCTCCCAATTTTTGGCAACCCTTGCATTCACTTCATAGGCCAGCACTATGGGAAACCTACTTAACAATAATGAGGACATTGTTTTCAGGAGGCCCTGTGACCTCCATGTCTCTTCCAAGGGGCATTGGAGTGCCTCCAAATTTTTGGCAGCCCTTACATTTACTGCATAGGCCAACACTATGGGAGACTCTCTCCTTTCTAATGGGAATTTGTCGCTACTGAGGCCCTGCTCTTGGTGTCTTTAAATTCTTAGTGGGGTTTTTCCAAAAATTGGTCATTCATTGGACTCACTGCATACCCTATAACTGTATAGCAGACCCTCTCCTTTCTAATGGGAACATGTCGTACCTTGTTACTGTGGCACTGCTCTATGTGTCTTTAAATTCTTAGTGGTGTTTTTATTAAAATTGGTCAGCCGTTGGACTCACTGCATACCCTATAACTGTATAGCAGACCCTCTCCTTTCTAATGGGAACATGTCGTACCTTGTTACTGTGGCCCTGCTCCGTGTGTCTTTAAATTCTTAGTGGTGTTTTTCCTAAAATTGTTCAGCCGTTAGACTCACTGCATACCCTATAACTGTATAGCAGACCCTCTCCTTTCTAATGGGAACATGTCGTACCTTGTTACTGTGGCCTTGCTCCATGTGTCTTTAAATTCTTAGTGGGGTTTTTCCTAAAATTGGTCAGCCGTTGGACTCACTGCATACCCTATAACTGTATAGCAGACCCTCTCCTTTTTAATGGGAACATGTCGTACCTTTTTACTGTTGCCCTGCTCCATGTGTCTTTAAATTCTTAGTGGGGTTTTTCCTAAAACTGGTCAGCTGTTGGACTCACTGCATAGCCTCTAACTGTATAGCAGACCGTCTCCTTTCTAATGGGAACATGTCGTACCTTTTTACTGTTGCCCTGCTCCATGTGTCTTTAAATTCTTAGTGGGGTTTTTCCTAAAATTGGTCAGCCGTTGGACTCACTGCATAACCTATAACTGTATAGCAGACCCGCTCCTTTCTAATAGGAACATGTCGTACCTTCTTACTGTGGCCCTGCTCTATGTGTCTTTAAATTCTTAGTGGGGTTTTTCCTAAAATTGGTCAGCCATTGGACTCACTGCATACCCTATAACTGTATAGCAGACCCTCTCATTTCTAATGGGAACATGTCGTACCTTGTTACTGTGACCCTGCTCCATGTGTCTTTAAATTCTTAGTGAGGTTTTTCCTAAAATTGGTCAGTCGTTGGACTCACTGCATACCCTATAACTGTATAGCAGACCCTCTCCTTTCTAATGGGAACATGTCGTACCTTGTTACTGTGGCCCTGCTCCATGTGTCTTTAAATTCTTAGTGGAATTTTTCCTAAAATTGGTCAGCCGTTGGACTCACTGCCTACCCTATAACTGTATAGCAGACCCTCTCCTTTCTAATGGGAACATGTCGTACCTTGTTACTGTGACCCTGCTGCATGTGTCTGTAAGGGGGAAGACCGGAGTGTAAGTACTTTCAGAACAAGGGATCCGGAACTGCCGGGGCCGTGCCTCTGGTTGCAGGGGAAGACAGACTGCGAGAACAGGAGTCAGGTGACCGGAAAGCTGGGGGCTTGTCTAGGAAGAGGGAGAAAAAGGAGTTTTGCGTGGGAAAGCAGGCAGTTGACAGTGGGAGTCAAGCCTGACTAGAGGGAGAAGAGACGCAGGGTCCGTGGAGCCGAGCAAGTGAGGTGTAGTGTTATGGACTAGGGGCTCAGCTGGTTAAACCGGAGACCGCCCGCTGCCGCCAGAAGATGGAGCATTGTTTAGGCGGGGAAGCCAGAAGAAAACACCGGCATTAGCCGGCATCTGCCTTGTTGGGAACAAGAGTCCGCTAAGTGTAAAACTGCCGATTACAACCGTGTTGACTCTGCTACATCTAGCCAAACTGTGAATTGTCGTTTATAGTCTGTTACCTGCTACTCCCCTTGTTGTCCCCATATTTCCCCTTTTACTCCCTGTGTGGAGATTGACCCTGTTACAGTAAATCCCCCTTGTTTATTAACCCTGTACTGGCTGCTCTTTGTTTCTGTGACTCTGCATCTAAAGTACCTGTTACATTTGGCGTAGTTGGCAGGATGCAGTCTTTAGACACAGACTCTGCAGATCAGTCCCTCCTGGGAGCCCCTGGATCTAGCTTGCTGCTGTGGGCCATGCTCAGTAATCTCCCAAGGTTCACCGGGGACAACATGATGCTGTGGGACTGGGTTGAGAGAGTAAGGAGTATGTTACGTATGCATCCAATGACCCCAGCTATGCAAGCCAAAATAGCCCTACTGGCCCTAGACGGCGATGCCCGGCACTCCGTGATGTACCGCCCTCTCCATGACCGTGATACTGTAAAAAAAAGTGGTGCGGATATTGGAGAAGATGCATGGGGATCCCACCAATGTAGGAGAGCTGAGGATATGGCTGTTTCACCAAGTGCAGCAGGAGGGGGAGACTGTGATGCAGTATGTTAATGCCTTACAGAGGGTGCATGCCTATATCACTAGAAAAGACGACATGGGGAATTTGGCAATGGGCCCCCCTGACGTGATCTTAAGTAGAGATGAGCGGTGTTCGACTCAAACTGTTCGCCAATCTCAAATTCGAGCTGTTTTGGGCGGTGTTCGAGCCGTTCGGCGAACACGAACGATTTGAAAAAGATTTGGCTGTTCGAGGTTATGTTCGATAACTGTTCGTGCACCAAAATCATAACTGGATTTTTTCTCAGTAATGCTGAAAATTAATGTTAATACGCAGTTTGAGTGTACAGCGGGGTGGGGGGAGGGGCAGGGGATGGATCTCTGCATGAATAATGAAGATCTCCATTTTTTTTTCTCTTTCCTGCATTTACAGTGGGGAGGTGTAGTCTGTCAGCCTATCAGTAGCGCACACACGGAGCGAACAGCTTTTTTTCACGCAGTGTATGTCACATGGCCTTGCCCTATAAGACCCAGCCATTTTCCCCCTCGCCACCATTTTCTCACTGCTGCAGCTGCGTGTTAGACGGCACCGCTGTTGCTGTGTGAGCTATACTTTGTTCATTTCAAGCCAATTTTCGCACAAATCTACAGATAGCTTGGGAGTAGGGAAGAGTTTTGATTGCAGTACTTTTAAGGACTAGGTTACATCATTTCATACGACTTTTATCAGGCAGGTCTGTGCTCTTAAATAGATAGGTTGGGAGTAAAGACTAATTGTAATTGCAGTCCTTTTCAGGGCTAGGTTACATCAGTTCCTATCACTTTTTGCCAGGCAGGTCTGTGCCAGTGCTGTGCAAGTTTTTTTCACAGCATTTGGCTGAATCTAGCAAAGCAAATCCTTTTTGGCCTATTGCAGAGTGTGTTAGTCAGTGGAGTAGCCTATCTGTGTTGCAAGCTAAACCACCTGTGTATAGAATACATTTTTTTACTGCCCCTAGTGAAGTAAAACCTTTTGGGCATAGCATCATTCTATTAGTCCATCTATACTGACCTCCACCAGGTTGCAAATTCAATATAATATTTTTCTGCATCGAGCTCTGAAAAAATATTTAGGCTTCTAGCAGTGTGTGGGACTTGTTCGATTAGTCCATCTATACTGACCGCCATCAGGTTGCAAATTCAATATACTTTTTTTCTGCATCTAGCTCTGAAAAATTATTTAGGCTTCTAGCAGTGTGTGGGACTTGTTCTATTAGTCCATCTATACTGACCTCCATCAGGTTGCAAATTCAATATAATTTTTTTCTGCATCTAGCTCTGAAAAAATATTTAGGCTTCTAGCAGTGTGTGGGACTTGTTCTATTAGTCCATCTATACTGACCTCCATCAGGTTGCAAATTCAATATAATTTTTTTCTGCATCTAGCTCTGAAAAAATATTTAGGCTTCTAGCAGTGTGTGGGACTTGGTCTATTAGTCCATCTATACTGACCTCAATCAGGTTGCAAATTCAATATAATTTTTTTCTGCATCTAGCTCTGAAAAAATATTTAGGCTTCTAGCAGTGTGTGGGACTTGTTCTATTAGTCCATCTATACTGACTTCCATCAGGTTGCAAATTCAATACAATTTTTTTCTGCATCTAGCTCTGAAAAAATATTTGGGCTTCTAGCAGTGTGTGGTACTTGTTCTATTAGTCCATCTATACTGACCTCCATCAGGATGCAAATTCAATATAATTTTTTACTGCATCTAGCTCTGAAAAAATATTTAGGCTTCTAGCAGTGTGTGGGACTTGGTCTATTAGTCCATCAATACTAACCTCCACCAGGTTGCAAATTAAAAATAATTTTTATCTGCATCTAGCTCTGAAAAAATTTTGGGCATCTAGCAGTGTGTGGGACATGGTCTATTAGTCCATCTATACTGACCTCCATCAGGTTGCAAATTCAATATAATCTTTTTCTGCATCTAGCAATGAAAAAATATTTAGGCTTCTAGCAGTGTGTGGGACTTGGTCTATTAGTCCATCTATACTAACCTCCACAAGGTTGCAAATTAAAAATAATTTTTATCTGCATCTAGCTCTGAAAAATATTTAGGCTTCTAGCAGTGTGTGGGACTTGTTCTATTGGTCCATCTATACTGACCGCCATCAGGTTGCAAATTCAATATAATTGTTTTCTGCATCTAGCTCTGAAAAAATATTTAGGCTTCTAGCAGTGTGTGGGACTTGTTCTATTTGTCCATCTATACTGACCTCCATCAGGTTGCAAATTCAATATAATTTTTTTCTGTATCTAGCTCTGAAAAAATATTTAGGCTTCTAGCAGTGTGTGGGACTTGGTCTATTAGTCCATCTATACTAACCTCCACCAGGTTGCAAATTAAAAATAATTTTTATCTGCATCTAGCTCTGAAAAAATATTTAGGCTTCTAGCAGTGTGTGGGACTTGTTCTATTATTCCATCTATACTGACCTCCATCAGGTTGCAAATTCAATATAATTTTTTTCTGTATCTAGCTCTGAAAAAATATTTAGGCTTCTAGCAGTGTGTGGGACTTGGTCTATTAGTCCATCTATACTAACCTCCACCAGGTTGCAAATTAAAAATAATTTTTATCTGCATCTAGCTCTGAAAAAATTTTGGGCATCTAGCAGTGTGTGGGACATGGTCTATTAGTCCATCTATACTGACCTCCATCAGGTTGCAAATTCAATATAATCTTTTTCTGCATCTAGCAATGAAAAAATATTTAGGCTTCTAGCAGTGTGTGGGACTTGGTCTATTAGTCCATCTATACTAACCTCCACAAGGTTGCAAATTAAAAATAATTTTTATCTGCATCTAGCTCTGAAAAAATATTTAGGCTTCTAGCAGTGTGTGGGACTTGTTCTATTAGTCCATCTATACTGACCGCCATCAGGTTGCAAATTCAATATAATTGTTTTCTGCATCTAGCTCTGAAAAAATATTTAGGCTTCTAGCAGTGTGTGGGACTTGTTCTATTTGTCCATCTATACTGACCTCCATCAGGTTGCAAATTCAATATAATTTTTTTCTGTATCTAGCTCTGAAAAAATATTTAGGCTTCTAGCAGTGTGTGGGACTTGGTCTATTAGTCCATCTATACTAACCTCCACCAGGTTGCAAATTAAAAATAATTTTTATCTGCATCTAGCTCTGAAAAAATATTTAGGCTTCTAGCAGTGTGTGGGACTTGTTCTATTATTCCATCTATACTGACCTCCATCAGGTTGCAAATTCAATATAATTTTTTTCTGTATCTAGCTCTGAAAAAATATTTAGGCTTCTAGCAGTGTGTGGGACTTGGTCTATTAGTCCATCTATACTAACCTCCACCAGGTTGCAAATTAAAAATAATTTTTATCTGCATCTAGCGCTGTAAAAATATTTGGGCTTGTAGCAGTGTGTGGTACTCATTGTATTAGGCCATCTATACCAAGCTCCACCAGCATTGAAATTAATAATAATTTTTAGCTGCATCTAGCCCTGAAAATAATTTTTCTTCCCAATAGTGGTAGCAATAGAAATATGGGGCGCATGCCTGGCTAACAAAAATATGCGCTTCATAACAAAAAACACAAGCAGAGCGCATTGCATTAATAAGATGGCATCATCGTCTCTCCCAGTGCTAGGCCTACTATGCCGGCTAGCATTCCTGTGCCTAAAACACAATGTATGGATCCGCGCTAGCCACTACGCTGAGGGGTCTAAAGCTGCTGCTAACGCTTTATAACAATTCAATTGGCAGATTTTCACAGAGCTCTTCCCCAACGCCCACCCATCGGGCAACAGTTGCCCACCCTCCCTATGGGATCTAGTGCCGAATAGTTGATGACATTAATCAGAGAGTCAGTTGCCCCGTCGACATGGCAAGCATATGGTAAGGCATGGGAAGACTGGACACGACTAGTAGCAGGCAGACGGGTTGACCAATGTGAACAAGCCAGATCACAAGTCACCATAGAATTTCTCCACCAGCTAATGATGAGGGGCATATCAGGGGCGTCAGCGCAGCGGTGTCTGACCGGAGTAGCATTTCCCTTCCAACTACTGAATTGGGGATATGTGACAAAGATTCATCATCAGACAATCCATAAAAGGGTGAAAAAGGGGTCAGCCAAGTCAGGAGTGTAGACGTCCCGTCCCGTGTCACTAAAACTGATTTCTCACATCATATCCCTAACACCTTTAACATGACACTCACAATTTGAAGCAACACTACTGTCTACTGCATTTGTGATCGCCTTCTTCGGGACGCTATGCATAAGCGAATTAGTCCCTCAATCCAAAATTACCACCAATGGAGGCTTATTACACCAGGACGTAGTCATAGCCAATAATGCAATACGTCTACACATACACCAATCGAAAACGGTTCCAGCAGGCAAGGGCACTTGGGTACTTCTACAACCCACAAACGGTACACTGAGTCGGGTAACAAAAGTAAAAACATATGTAACCATCAGATCACAAAGTAATTTCTTCCTATCACACATTGATGGAACGCCATTATCAAGATACCAGTTCCAAGCTATATTTAATAAATGCATAACATCGGCAGGGAACCACCCCAAAGATTACGGGACACACTCATTCCGCATAGGCACGGCCACGGAAGCAGCAAGAGCAGGACTGTCAGAAACGGAAGTTCAGAGGATAGGGAGATGGCGATCCATGTGTTTGGTGAGATACATAAGACCGGACTTGTTATTCTAACGTGGCTTGTTTCTTTTACAGGTGACGCTAAGCCAACAGTGTGGGTGATAGGCCACTCGTATATATATTGGGCAGAAAAAAGGGCGAAAGTCTGCCCAGGCGGGAGGAAATTAGAGTTTCATAACACATATTTCAACTGGAGAGGTATTAGAGGCCTGCTATGGCCACAGGTACTAATGGAGGTAATCAAGGTAGGGAGAGAGGCAAGAGGTCTGGTCATCTTAGTTATACAGGCCGGGGGATACAACCTAGGTCATCACAAGAGCGCATAACTAATGGCAATAATGAAACTAGACACTGAGCGCGTCAGAGAATTTTTCACAAAACTAGCTATAGTATGGTCAGAGATTGTGCCGATAGCGGTATGGCAAGGTGCGCGAGACATCACAGCCATCGAACGGACAAGGCGGGTAATAAATATTCGGATGGCAAAATTTAGAAGAGACAGAGGCGGTGTAGTGATACGTCACCGACAACTGGAAGGAGAAAAAGCAGGCCTCATACGGCCCGACGGTGTTCACTTAATGGATATTGGACTGGACATATTCCTGTCAGGACTCCAGGATGGAGTGGAACAAGCGTCAAGAGTGATGGGTGGGGGTCAGAGTCCTGCATTCCAGTACGCAGGATCCTCCGTGGCCTGGAAATAAAAAGGACATGTTGGAGAGTTACACTTGTTGGCCAACTTGCCGGAGTGGAGACCCAGGGCATGCTGCAACACGCTGAATTATTTTAGAAATAAAATGCCTTTCTAATAGAATGAGTATAAAGAGTTAATAAAGCTGTGACCGATCCTCACCCATCCAGTTGTAAGAGTTACATTATTGTATTGTCAAGGAAAGTGGGGTGGTAGGGGGGCTGAGCGTCTGGGTTTGGTTGGGGGTCCCCACAGTCTGCCTAGGCTAGATGCATTTAAAAATTCTTATTAGATACACAGGCGGTGCAGCTTGCTTCGCAGCTGGGCTACTATGCCCAAAGTATTACCTAGGCTAGATGCAGTTAAAAATTCTACGCTGACAAGCAGACACTGAAGCTTTGGAGCAGACCTCTGAGTAAACAGCTCTTCAGACTCAACCATCTGTGTTACCCCAAGCCATAGTGTATGTAGTTTCTTACAGTTAAAAGGGGGGGGGCGACCCAACCCACCTGGAATTGACGATGCCAACGTCACGTAAGACACAGCAAGGGGACTCCAAAAAGAGTCTCCATTTTTTCCCAAAATTGTGGCACAGACACCAATTAACCCTAGAACACATATCTGGGGCCTCGCAGGCCCGCCCTGTTAATTGTTTTCTATTTTCTGCAAGATTACTTTAGTTATAATTTTGAAACTCTAGGTATTCTTCATGTATACAGTAGTTTGTCATTTGAGTTTCAGTTATTCCATGTTATTTGCACACGGGCCTAAAAGGCCCCTGGTATGTGAAAGTGTAGACTTTTATGGTCATGCGTTCTAGGGTTAAGTGGCATCAATTGCCCCACAGTTGCTTAAAACGGTTGGTGAGGTGATTTTACCAAATCCTCAAGCTTTTAATCTCCCCAGGATGACACAGGTGTAGAAAAGTCCTTGCGAATCCATGATTTGTTCATCTTTATGAAAGTGAGTCTGTCTACATTCTCAGTGGACAGCCGTGTGCGCTTATCTGTCAGCACACCACCAGCAGCGCTGAACACACGTTCAGAGAGAACTCTGGCTGCAGGGCATGACAAGATCTCCAAGGCGTGAGTGGCGAGCTCCGGCCATTTTTCCAGATTGGAATCCCAAAATGAGCAAGGGTCCAGTGACACAGTCATGGCTTCGATGTTCACTTGGAGATACTCCTGTACCATCCTCTCTAGGCGTTGACTATGTGTCAGACTTCTTGTCTCCTGTGGCCTTGCAATGGATGGTCTAAAAAAGTGGTGAAACGATTCCACAAAATTGCTGTTACCAGCAGATACTGTGTTACTGTTACGGTTTGAGTGATGAAGACTCGACAGTCCCACAGTGGGCAAGTTAGAACTGTGAGATTCACTACGTGCGCCACTGGTGTTTTGTGGAAAAGCACATGTAAGATTCTGCAACAGCATCTTCAGATACTCCTGCATGCGTAAATACCTTTTTATGGCAGGAATTATTTTGGCAAATGTACTTTTGTACCTGGGATCTAAGAGTGTGGCAACCCAGTAGTCGGGATTACTTTGAATTCTGACAATCCGAAGGTCATGTTGCAGGTAGTGCAGCAAGAAGGCACTCATGTGTCTTGCGCATCCAGGAGGACCAAGTCCTTGTTGTGTTGGTAGCGAGGTAAGAATCATGCTTCCTTCCTCTGCCCTCTCCCCCCAACCTCGCACAACAGAAATGTGATCAAGGTCTCCCTCATCTGATGAGTCTTCCATGCCCATCGCCAGTTCGTCCTCCTCTTCTCCCTCGGCTCCTGCACCTTCCTCAACAGTTTGGCTGCTACCATGCGCCCTTGTTAATCCCTATCCCCCACCCTCCCATGCCTGCCGCCTTGGTGATGCCCACCGTCTTTACCTTGGAGATGTTATCCCTTTCGCATACGACTCCTCCTCTACATCTTCCACCTCCTCTAGTCCCACCACCTGACTCTGAATTCTGTTTAACCCCTTAACCCCCGAGGGTGGTTTGCACGTTAATGACCAGGCCAATTTTTACAATTCTGACCACTGTCACTTTATGAGGTAATTACTCTGGAACGCTTCAATGGATCCCCCTGATTATGAGATTGTTTTTCGTGACATATTGTACTTCATGATTTTGGTAAAATTTCTTCGATATCACTTGCGTTTATTTGTAAAAAAAAATGGAAATTTGGCAAAAGTGTTGAAAATTTTGCAATTTTCAAAATTTGAATTTTTACGCCCTTAAATCAGAGAGATATGTCACACAAAATAGTTAATAAATAACATTTTCCACATGTTTTCTTTACATCAGCACAATTTTGGAACCAAAATTTTTTTTTGTTATGGAGCTATAAGGGTTAAAAGTTGACCAGCGATTTCTCATTTTTCCAACAAAATTTACAAAACCATTTTTTTAGGGACCACATCACATTTGAAGTCACTTTGAGAGGTCTTTATGACAGAAAATACCCAAAAGTGACACCATTCTAAAAACTGCAACCCTCAAGGAGCTCAAAACCACATTCAAGAACTTTATTAACCCTTCAGGTGCTTCACAGGAATTTTTGGAATGTGGAAGAAAAAAATGAACGTTTAACTTTTTTCACAAAAATGTTACTTTAGACCCAATTTTTTTTTATTTTCACAGGGGTAACAAGAAAAAATGGACACCAAAATTTGTTGTGCAATTTCCCCTGGGCACGAAGATACTCCATATGTGGGGAAAAAACACTGTTTGGGCGCACGGCAGGGCTCGGAAGGGAAGGAGCGCCATTTGACTTTTTGATTGTAAAAGTTGCTTGAATAATTAGCGGACGCCATGTTGCGTTTGGAGAGCCCCTGATGTGCCTAAACATTGGAGCTCCCACACAAGTGACCCCATTTTGGAAACTAGACCCCCCAAGGCACCTATCTAGATGCATAGTGAGCACTTGGAACCCCCAGGTGCTTCAGAAATTGATTCGTAAAAATGAAAAATTGGTTTTTTTTTTCACTTTTTCATTTTTACAATTCAATTTGTGAAGCACCTGGGGGTTCCAAGTGCTCACTATGCATATAGATAGGTGCCTTGGGGGGTCTAGTTTCCAAAATGGGGTCACTTGTGGGGGAGCTCCAATGTTTGGGCACACAGGGACTCTCCAAATGCAACATGGAGTCCGCTAACAAATTGAATGGAAAATCGGCTCAAATTGTTAGCGGACACCATGCTGCGTTTGGAGAGCCCCTGTGTGCCCAAACATTGGAGCTCCCCCACAAGTGACCCCATTTTGGAAACTAGACCCCCCAAGGCACCTATCTAGGTGCACAGTGAGCACTTGGAACCCCAAGGTGCTTCACAAATTGATTCGTAAAAATTAAAAAGTGAAAAAAAAAATACTTTTTCATTTTTATGAATCAATTTGTGAAGCACCTGGGGGTTCCAAGTACTCACTATGCATCTAGATAGGTGCCTTGGGGGGTCTAGTTTCCAAAATGAGGTCACTTGTTGGGGAGCTCCAATGTTTGGGCACACAGGGGCTCTCCAAACGCAACATGGTGTCCGCTAACAATTTGAGCCGATTTTCCATTCAATTTGTTAGCGGACACCATGTTGCATTTGGAGAGTCCCTGTGTGCCCAAACATTGGAGCTCCCCCACAAGTGACCCCATTTTGGAAACTAGACCCCCCAAGGCACCTATCTGGATGCATAGTGAGCACTTGGAACCCCCAGGTGCTTCACAAATTGATTCGTAATAATGAAAAAATGTTTTTTTTTCACTTTTTCATTTTTACGAATCAATTTGTGAAGCACCTGGGGGTTCCAAGTGCTCATTATGCATCTAGATAGGTGCCTTGGGTGGTCTAGTTTCCAAAATGGGGTCACTTGTGGGGGAGCTCCAATGTTTAGCCACACAGGGCCTCTCCAAACGCGACATGGTTCCAATTTGTTAGCGGACACCATGTCGCGTTTGAAGTGCTCCTGTGTGCCTAAACATTGGAGCTCCCCCACATGTGACCGCATTTTGAAAACTAGACCACCCAAGGCACCTATCTAGATGTATAGTGAGCACTTGGAACCCCCAGGTGCTTCACAAATTGTTTCGTAAAAATGAAAAAGTATTTTTTTTCCACTTTTACATTTTTACGAATCAATTTGTGAAGTTCCAAGTGCTCATTATGCATCTAGATAGGTGCCTTGGGTGGTCTAGTTTCCAAAATGGGGTCACTTGTGGGGGAGCTCCAAAGTTTAGGCACACAGGGGCTCTCCAAACGCAACATGGCGTCCGCTAACAATTTGAGCCGATTTTCCATTCAATTTGTTAGCGGACACCATGTCGTGTTTGGAGAGCCCCTGATGCACCTAAACAGTGGAGCTCCCCCACAAGTGACCCCATTTTGGAAACTATACCCCTCAAGGATTTTATTAAGGGGTATAGTGAACATTTTGAACCCAGAGGTACGACACAGAATTTGATAACATTAGGTCATCATATTGAATAAGTTGTCATTAGTCTTGAGCACAAGTGCTCGCTACTTGAGTTTGCATCGGGTACTCAGGTATGCATCATGTACTGCGTGTGCTCGAGTGACATGCTCGAGTCCCCGCCGGATGTTTCACGGTTATTAGACACCCAAAAAAAACCATGCGGGGATCGCTCGTGCATGGCAGGCAATCTCCGCAAAGTTTTTTGGGCCGTGAAGCATATGGGACGGAGACTCGAGCATGTCACTCAAATACCCACAATACTCAATGCATACCAGAACACGCGATGCAAACTCAAGTAGCGAGCACTTGCGCTCAACACTAGTCGCCATATCGTCATCTTTTTTTCTTACTTTTGAAAAAAATCACAACCCCATCACAACCCTAACCCCAACCCTAACCTGAACCCCAGCCCTAACCCTAACACAACCCTAACCGTAGCACAACCCTAACCCTAGCACAACCCTAACCTGAGAGTTTATTTTTTACGCCGTTCCTCATGCGGTATAAGTGATTAGACGACCTTATTCTTCGGGTCGGTGAGACTACAGCGATACCAGAATCATATGGGGTTTTTATGACTGACAGCTGTCACACACTAAAAGACGCATTTTTTGTAAAATCTAGTTTTTGCATCGCCATATCTTGAGAGCTATAATTTTTACAGATTTTGGCAGACAGTCATTTGATGGCTTGTTTTTTGCGGGATGAGTTGACGTTGTTATTGGTGCCATTTTCAGGCACGTGACATTTTTTGATAGCTTTCTATTCCGATTTTTGGGAGGCAGAATAAACATAAACCAACAATCCAGGAATTGTTTTTTTTTTTTTTTTTTTATTCTGTTCCGCGTGTGGTAAAATTGATAAGGCAGCTTTATTCTTTGGGTCAGTAATTTTACAGCGGTACCACATTTATATCGTATTTCTATGTTTTGGACTTTTACATAATAAAAGCAATTTTATAGAAAAAATTATTTTTTAGCATAGCTTTATTCTGAGAGCTATAACTTTTATTTTTCGGCTGATGGAGCTGTATGGTGGCTTGTTTTTTGCGGAACGAGATGACATTTTCAGTGGTACCATTTTTATTTATATTTGTCTTTTTGATCGCGTGTTATTCCATTTTTTGTTTGGCGGTATGGTGATAAAGCATTGTTTTTTGCTTCGTTTTTTTTTTTTTTTTTTACCGTGTTCACTGAAGGGGTTAACTAGAGGGATAGTTTTATAGGTCAGGTTGTTCCGGACGAGGCGATACCAAATATGTGTACTTTTATTGTTTTTTTTGTTTTTTTTTTATAATAATATTTATTGATGGGTACATTATATTTTTATTTTTTGGTGGATTATTTTTTTTATTTTTTTTTATATTTTTACAATTTTTTTTTTTTTTTCACTTTCTGACAGTTTTTATACTTTATTACTTTGTCCCACTATGGGACTTTCACTTTTTTTTCTCTGATCGCCTGCATGGCACAGGAATGCAGCACCATCCCTGTGCCATGCAGGCTGTCAGCACTGGACAGGGAGAAGATTGTTTGGAGATGCACTGCGCATGTCCAAAAAATCTCCCTGCTGTCTGGTGACCCGGATGTTGTCATGACGACATCGGGTCGTCATGGCAACATCCTGGAAGCCACGGCAGACAACGCTGGCGGCCGGAAGAGGAGGTGAGTATCACCTCCCCTTGCCTCCGCAAAGCTGCGTTCGACTTCGATCGCAGCATCGCGGGGGTCAATGTGCTGGGAGCGGTGCAGGACCATCCCAGCTGTGACAATCAGCTGACACCCGGCGGTGATCGCGCCCGCACAGCCTGTGTGCGCGCGCGATCGCCATGACGTACTAATACGGGTCTGGCTCTTAAGTACCAGGGCACAGACGCATATTAGTACGTCTAATGTTGTTAAGGGGTTAATGTGTGCTCCAGCATGTAAATCACTGGAATAGTCATGCTGATAATGGCATCGTCGTCAGCACTAAACATCTTCGTCGCCATTTCAAAACTGTGCAGAAGGGTGTGTGGCGCCCCTGAAGGTTCAGTCGCCACAGAGTTACTGCATCTCACCCAGAGGTGTGGTATCTCACCCTCAGGTAAGGAAGATGTATGGCTCGGGACCCTAACACCTGCATCCAACACATACCGGCAGTGGGGGTAGGGCGAGATTGCTCCTAAGGGAGAGCACAGTCCCAGGTCCCTAGCTGGTGGGAGGGTCCTATGTAGTGGGTGCTTAGGGGAGCAGCTTAGGGGAGCACATGACAGGGAGAGTATAAATAGGAAGCCATCTTAGAAAGAGCAAGCCTGTCAGAGGAGGAAAATTGACAGGAGTAGAGGCCCTGTATGAGCTCTGCTCCGGAGGCGGGTCTAGCCTGGGAGGCCCAGGACTGAAGGAGAGAAGAGAGGAGTGGAAGCAGGAAGGTTCCAGGAACCGAAGGGACCCTAGGGGTATGGGCCGTGCAGAAGGTCACCCGTTCTCCCGCTGCTACCAGGAGGTAGAGGGGTCAGGCAAGATAAGGGGAACCGGTCCCTCAACTAGCGGAGAAACAGCAAGGCTCAACTAGAAACCGGAGGCTGCAGCATTTCATGTACTGCAGGCCAAAGTTCACACCAATCTCACTAAGAAGGTAGCCACATAGGACTCAGGGGACGGAACAAATGTCGCCCGCCATGGCCCGAGGATACCGGATAGAAGTGTCACTGGGTGTGAGGTGCAGGGAGAAGGCCAGAGAAAGGACACACAGAATTGGTCCTGCTAAGTACTCTGGAGCTATCTGGGGGTGGACTGAGCCCCTCACTGAGTACGCACAGCATGACGGGGGAGATTGCTCTGGTACCTGTAATCTGGACTGCAACAACTGTGAGTAAAGATCTTGGGACTGCATCACACGGACTCTGTGTTCATTACTGACTCCCTGCACTAAAACCACCATCATCCACCCACACTGCCCTGAAGCTACACTCTTCCTGTGGGGAGTAATAATACCATTGCTGCAAAACCACCAGCTTCAGAGGACTGTTCCGCAGCGGCGGCCCCTTTGGCCGCACTCCACAGGTGGCATAGTCGGATATTATAAAACCCATATATACAAATTACCCTTGGATTGACCGCCCTGGGTCACGGACCGGGTCACCGCCACAGTGACTACAACCCCCAGCGTCTACCGGCCCGGCTCCGGGTACCCCACGGCCCAGGGGGCGCGTCAACTTCATAGGTCCCTCATCTGAGACCACTCCTGCAGCGTGATTTGCCCCACCTCTGGATCTCGTTGGCCCAGGCTATACATCAGAACATATTGCACCAGGGCTTGTTGGTACTGCCACTGTCGCTGCAACATGTGCAGAGTTGAATTCCACCGTGTCGGCATATCGCATTTCAGCCGGTGAACTGGCAGGCCCAACGACTTCTGTAGAGATGTAAGTCGTTGAGCTGCGCGATGCGAACGGCAGAAGTGAGCACACAGCGACCGTGCCCTCTGCAGAAGGCCATCTAGTCCGGGATAGTGGGCTAAAAATTGCTGGACAACCAGGTTCAACACGTGAGCCATACAAGGCATGTGTGTGACACTGCCCCGGCGAAGGGCCGCACCCAGGTTTGCAGCATTGTCGCACACGGCATTCCCTGGTTGCAAGTCCAGTGGAGACAACCATTCATGAAACTGGGTCTCCAGAGCTGACCACAACTCCTCAGCTGTGTGGCTCACATTTCCAAGACATTTCAAAGTAAACACTGATGCCGTTGAGCCCTGCTGCCAGCATAGTAAGGAGGTGTGCAGGATTCCTTCTGCGCAGTTAGAAAGCAGGTGGCATTACCAGACAGGCTTTGGGTGCAGGTGGAGGACCGAGAGGCTGTTGAGGAGGCAGAAGCAGTGGAGGAACTTCGAGATAAAGAGGATTGACACACAACTCGTGGGGACGGTAAGACTTGGACAGCAGCCCCTTGTCCTGCTGTCACCATAGTTACCCAGTGCCCAGTCAGCGACATGTAACGCCCCTGTCCATGCCTACTCGTCCAAGTGTCTGTGGTGAAATGCGCCCTGTCACACACAGAGTTTCTGAAAGAAGCCGTGATGTTGTGTGCGACATGCTGGTGGAGCGCAGGCACACCTTTCTTTGAGAAGTAGTGCCAACTAGGCATCTGGTACTGGGGCACTGCGACGGACATAAGGTCTCGAAAATCCTCTTTGTCCTCCAGGCGGAAAGGCAGCATTTCTGTAGCCAAGAGCTTGCAGATGGTGAAATTCAACCTCTTAGCTTTGTCATGGCTAGGAGGAAATGGTCTTTTACTTTTCCACATCTGAGGGACCGAGGGCTGGCTGTTGTGCTTAGACGGGGTTGAGTAGGGTGTCCCCGGCAAAGTGCCGGTCTGTGAGGAAGATGCAGGCGGACATGTTAGGTTGCCTTGATCCAAAGGTGGTGCTCTCGATATCGGAGAGCGCTCAACACCAGCAGGTGTTTCCACTTCCCAATGAACTGACGACCTGCCAATCACACTGGCTGTTGCGTGTAAAGAGGTGGCAGGTCTGCGTTCAAAAACATGTGTGATTGCTGTCCCCCCAGTCACAGAGGATGAAGAGGCTGTGGATGCACAAGATGGGGCAGACGGTGGTTGGCCGGGCCCGCTAGGCCGCATTGTAGCACAGTGAGCTTCCCACTGCAACTTATGCTTCATATCCATGTGACGGTACATGCATGAAATACTCAAACTATGGATTTTTTGGCATCTACTTAGCTTTTGGTGACAAATATTACAGATAACACGAGTTGGGTCATCCTTTTCGATCTGAAAAAATGCCTAGGCTATGCAAGGCTTAGAGCCCATGCGACCTGAAGAGCCACTATGACTTGTGGTCAGAGGCAGAGTTGTGGTTGAGGATGCAGTTGTTGACGTGCTTCCAGTGCTCCGTCTCTGTCCAGGAAGGCGCAACCTAACCTCATCGTCAATAGCATCTGTGACGCCCCGCTGCACTTGGTATCATAGATCCTAGAAGAGTGCATTGATGGAATCCTCCACAAGAGGCCCCCATAAACATTCACACATCTCCACCTTCCACCTCAGACCAGCAGAGGGAGCCCATTAGGGATATAAATAGGGAAGGTGGAGCTAGGCAGTTCAGTTCCTCTGAAGAGTTCCTGCAGTAGAGAAGCCTAAGAAAGGTCAGTCTGCAGTGGAGCTCAGCCTAGTCTAGAGAACTCAGTTAGTAGTGCAGCAGTGGAGCACGAGGCTCCTGTTAGCTAGATTCAGAGAGCCTAGTTAGAGCTTAAGGTGTGCCGCGCCATAAGATCGGTGAAGCGCGGCAAGCTGCCGTTAGTGTGTATAGAATCATAGAATCATAGAATCATAGAATGTAGAGTTGGAAGGGACCTCCTGGGTCATCTGGTCCAACCCCCTGCTCAAAGCAGGATTCACTAAATCATCTCAAACAGATGTCTGTCCAGCCTCTGTTTGAAGATGTCCATTGAAGGGGAACTCACCACCTCTCGTGGCAGCCTGTTCCACTCATTGATCACCCTCACTGTCAAAAAGTTTTTTCTAATATCTAATCTGTGTCTCCTCCCATTTAGTTTCATCCCATTGCTTCTAGTCTTTCCTTGTGCAAATGAGAATAAAGATGATCCTTCTACAATGTGACAGCCCTTGACATATTTGTAGACAGCTATTAAGTCTCCTCTCAGTCTTCTTTTTTGCAAGCTAAACATTCCCAAATCCTGCAACCGTTCCTCATAGGACATGGTTTGCAGACCAGTCACCATTCTTGTCGCTCTTCTCTGAACTTGCTCCAGTTTGTCTATGTCTTTTTTAAAATGTGGTGCCCAAAACTGTACACAGTATTCCAGATGAGGTCTGACCAAAGAGGAGTAAAGTCCGATAATGACTTCACGTGATCTAGACTGTATGCTTCTGTTAATACATCCCAGAATTGTATTTGCCTTTTTTGCTGCTGCATCACACTGTTGACTCATGTTCAGTCTATGATCTATTAGTATACCTAAGTCTTTTTCACATGTACTGTTGCTTAGCTCTATTCCTCCCATTCTGTATATGATTTTTTCATTTTTATTGCCCAGATGTAGTACTTTGCATTTTTCCCTGTTAAAAACCATTCTGTTTGTTGCTGCCCACTGCTCCAGTTTATTTAGGTCTTTTTGAATCCTCTCTCTCTCTTCTCTAGTATTAGCTATCCCTCCTAGCTTTGTGTCATCAGCAAATTTAATCAGTTTACCCTCAATTCCTTCATCTAAATCATTGATAAAGATGTTGAACAATACAGGTCCCAGGACGGAGCCCTGTGGTACCCCACTTGAGACATTCATCCAGCTGGATGTGAAGCCATTTACAACCACCCTTTGAGTCCGATCACTAAGCCAGTTATGAATCCACCTAACAGTTGCCTGGTCCATTGCATACTTGGTCATTTTTTCAATAAGGATGGTGTGAGATACTTTGTCAAATGCTTTGCTGAAGTCAAGATATACTATATCTACAACATTTCCCTGATCCACCCAGTCAGTGATTCTGTCATAGAAGGAAATTAAGTTAGTCTGACATGACTTGTTAGTTACAAACCCATGCTGACTCTGGTTAATCACTTCATTCTTATCCATGTACTTACCTACATGTTGTTTAATAATTTGTTCAAAGATCTTTCCTGGTATAGAAGTCAGACTCACCGGCCTATAGTTCCCTGGGTCCACCTTCTTCCCCTTTTTGAAGATAGGAACAACATTTGCTCTTCTCAGTCTTCTGGGACTTCTCCTGTTCTTCAAGAATTTTCAAAGATTATGGAGAGTGGTTCTAAAATTTCTTCTACGATCTCCTTCAGTACTCTGGGGTGTAATTCATCTGGACCTGGAGACTTGAACTCATTTATGTTAGCTAAATATTCCCTCACAATCTTTCTGTTTACAGATAACTTGGATTCTTCTATTCCTTTAAAACGACAGTGAAGATCAGTTGATGATACATTTTCCTTCTGAGAGAAAACAGATGCAAAATAGGAATTAAAAAGTTCGGCCTTCTCAACATCCTCTCTTACCATTTCTCCATTTTCATCCTGTAAAAATCCTATAGCATCTTTGACTTTTCTTTTACTTTTGACATACCCCCAAAATCCTTTTTTGTTGCTTTTGACATCTCTTGCAAGCCTTAATTCATTGTCAGCTTTAGCTAACCTGATACATGCCCTACAGGATCTGCAGACTGCATTATAATCTTCTTTAGATATGCCTCCCTCTTTCCATTTAATAAACATTTCTTTCTTTCTTTTTAGCACGTGTTTAAGTTCTGTGTTCATCCATCCTGGTTTCCTTAAATGCTTCCCATTCTTCCTACTTTTCGGGATTGTTAACGATTGTGCTTTGAGAATCTCAGTTTTAAAAATTTCCCATCCTTCCTGGACATTTTTGTCCTTAAGGACATCCAGCCATTGGATCCCTCCTATTCTCTTTCTGAGTCTCTTAAAATCTGCCTTTCTAAAATCTAACCTTGAAGTTTGAGTCTTCACATGTCTTCCTCCTCTAGTTATCGAAAATTCTATAATAGCATGATCGCTGCCTCCTAGGGTCCCAGCCACCTTTACCTCCTCAACCATTTCATCCCTGTTTATAAGGATTAGATCCAAAGTAGCAGATCCCCTTGTTTTCTCCCCTACCTTTTGGAAGATAAAGTTGTCAGCAAGAGAGAATAAGAATTTGCTTGACCTGTTAGTTTTACTTGAGAGAGATTCCCAACAAATGTCTGGATAGTTGAAATCTCCCATGACCACTACGTCATATTTTTTTGAGAACTTGGTCATTTGATACATAAAGAGTTCATCCATATCTTCAGCTTGCCCAGGTGGCCTGTAGTAAATGCCTACAATGGTGTCCTTTCCGTTGTTCTCTCCTTGTATTCTTACCCAAACAGTTTCCACAGAACTCCCAGTCTCTGAAGCTTCAATCTCTGTGCAGATATACGCTTTTCTAACATACAATGCGACACCTCCTCCTCGTTTATCAAGTCTGTTTCTTGCAAATAAGTTGTATCCTTTTAGCCTTTTATTCCAATCATGTGTATCGTCCCACCAAGTTTCAGTGATTCCAATGACATCATATTTCTTTTCCTGCATTAGTAGTTCCAATTCTCCTTGTTTGTTGCACATGCTTTGTGCATTTGTATAAAAACATTTTAGTTTGTGATTGGTTTCTCTTCCTCCCATATTTTTATTATTTAAATAGTTTTATCTTTGTTCTTCCTTTCCACTTCCAGTAGCAGAGATGTATAGCCTAGTGAGGGTCCGAGTAGGCCGAAGGCGAGTGGAGAGTTAGTACATAGGGGGCAGAGGAGCTTAACCAGCTCACCCCGAAGCATTTACCGGACACCGGATCCGAGCTTACTGGGATCTCTATGACCCAGTAAGGCATAACCGGAATCCCTGGAGAACTACAAGTCCCAGGATTGCTAAGGTGCTGATACGTAACAGAGCCAGGAGACGCTTAGGCCCCGCATACTGGGAGCGTGAACTCCAAGAGAAGGCCCTACCACAAGGTCAGCCAGCGCAGGACAGAGACAAAGTTAGGCCTAGCTCCAGGCAGGTCAGAAACTTACTACGCAGAGGCAAGAAACAGGAGGCCCTACACCCGCTCATTGGGGAGGATCCTGATATGCACCCTTCACCCTACAGTGCTCCGGGATGTGCCTGAATTTCCACCAGTAAAAGGTACTGAAGTGACTACTGTGTCCGTTCCCGTTCTTGCTCTGACCCAGCTGGGTCTCGCCTGTCCTCCATTCCCCCTGCATACGCTGCCCTGAGACCTAGCTCCACCTGTGGGGAGCTATACCATCGAGCTGCCTTATCACTGGCCTCAGTGGACTGCTGCAGCGCTGGTGCTTCTCACCAGATACCACAGGTGGCGTCACGAACTCTTATAAAATTAACAATTATCCACCCTTTTAAAGAGTGACCGCAGGGTACGGGCCAGGGAGCCGACCACCGCGACATCCCCAAGGCCAGGCAAAGGCCCGGGTATCGAGTCATCCCCATCCCCTGGGCTAGTCACATCCTCCTCCACCTCCTCTACTGACCTCATCGACTGGCTGACTGTGGGTTGACAGTAAGTGGGATCTCCAACCTCGTCATCATCACCCTGTGTGTTCTCACACCCGTCGTCCTCAGAGCCAACCTCTTCCTGCCCTGACCGAAAAGTCAAGTTGTCGCTCCAATCAGGTATTTGAGTCTCATCATCGTCTTCATCATTGTCTCCACCAACAGGAGTTACAGTTTGGGAACGAGGGTCTACATTATGCTCAGAACCTTCTTCATCTGGTCCTGGATCCGACTTATAAAGATTCTGGGCATCAGTGCAGATCATTTCCTCATCTGGATTAACAGAAGCTCTGGAGCAGACCTCTGTTTCCCAGGCTATAGTATGAGTAAACAGCTGTGCAGACTCCACCATCTGTGTTACCTCATACTCAGGCGGGCAGCTGGAGACTTGGGAGCTGTGAGGAAGCAAATGCGATTGGGGTGACACCTCTGAGGACTGGAGTATTTGTGATGTTGAAGTTGAGGTGGAGGAGAGCCCACTTGAAGGAGCACTTGATATCCGTTGAAGCACCTGCTGTTTTTGTGCCTCATCTGGAATTTATAGCGATGGGCGTGTCCGTAAGAAAGGGATCGTATCACATTGTCCACGAAAAGAAGTAGACATCTTAGTTTGGCTGGAAGATGGTCTTTCTTCTGCAGATGTTACTCCCCCCCCACCGTGGGGGGGCTCGACCCACCAGCGGACAGGCACCAGTATTGGGAGAGGGGGGCTGACCATCAGGGTCCACCGCGGCTCTGGCACAAACCCGGCGACACAGAGGTCGCACGGGCAGGAACGGACTGGCCGTGCCGGCTTCGCACTTTTTTGGTTTTAGAAGGGCATGACATGCCTATATCTGTGTCTCCCCCTCCTTTTACTCCTCCACCTCTTTTCTTTTCGCATGATTATATGTACTTGTCACTTTTCCATGTGTTAGTTGTGTCTTCTGAGCAGTTTGTCAGGTTTTGGACACCTTTGAAGGTGTTTTCTATGTGTTTCTATGTGTTTTTGTTTGCCTGCCATTGGTTTTAACGGTGTTCGAAGGTGTTCGACGAACAGTTCGACAAACAGTTCGGCGAACATACGGGTGTCCGACGAACCGAACCGAACTCGAACACTACGGGGGTGGTTCAACACTAATCTTAAGGGACAAATTTGTGGCAGGCCTCAGGGATGTGCAGCTGAAGCAGGCCTTGCAGGAGCGCCTGCGCGCTAACCCACATATGACTTTTCTAGAAGTGGGGGCGGAGGAACTTGTGAGAGTGTAGGAGATGGGGGTGACGGCCCTGGCAGGGATGGTCTGGAGTAATGAGGTACCCACCCTGCCTGCAGCTGAACCGGAATGGGCTCGAGAGATGCGAAAGGAGATACAGGAAATGCGGGGTGAATGGTGCAGTCTCAAGAAGACCCCTGCACCGACACCAGAGATACCCGGATCGATTGCCCTAATTAGGGAAAGAGGGTGGCCCCTATCGCAGTAGCCGTTAACCTAACGGGCTCCGTGTTTGGGGGACACAGCCCAGAGCCTAAGGAAGGGGAAAGAAAAAGAGGAAGTACCAAAGACCTAGTTTCCACCAGCCCGACTGTCTGGGCCGAAATAAGCGGTCGGGCTGTTCACTGCCTAATTGACACGGGATCCCAGGTGACTACGATGACAGAAGCCTACTTTCAGCAGCAATTTCCAGAGATAGCGCGGCCTGAATGGGGACCAGTAATTAGACTCATGGCAGCTAATCAATTACCCATCCCGGTCGCATGGGTGGTATGGATGAAGATTCGAGTGTATGGAAAAGATGTGCGAAAAAAAGGGGTCATCTTGGTCGCAGGGGAAACCGGAAGTGGACCCCCAGTGACCCTCGGAATGAATGTGCTGAAAGAGATTGGGCAAATCCTGATTAGTGAGCCAAAGGAGATTCCTCTAGACCGGTGGGACCCACGAAACCCCCCAAAGGGGGGGGCTCAGGAGACGATGATTGAAGAGAAGGTCCTGGGGAAAATAATAGTACCAGCAGCTGCGGCGCTCACCTTACCGCCAGGACAAACTGTACTCACGTTACCCGCACGGGCCTGCACACCTCTTGAGGGGGTCAAAGTTCAGATAGAACCAACATCGATGGACAAAGTACCCCCCGGACTCCTGGTGGCTCGGACACTGGCCACCATCCAGGGTGGCAATGTTATAGCGTGGTGCGTTAATCTGGGAGAAGGTGATCTCACACTCCCTCCCAGGGCGGAAATAGCCCAGATTCTAGGAATGCCAGAGAAGTTGGTGTGACCTGATGTGGTACAGCTGTCCACTGTACGAGGAGACCCCTGGACTCTGGCAGTCACGTGCCGGCGGAATCCCACCATGCTAGTGCGAAGGGGGGACGAAGAATCCTAGAACAAATGCGGACTGAATTGACTGGACTTTCACCTCGACAGGTGCAGCAGGTTGAGGAGCTACTGGAGCGGTACCAGGAAGTCTTTGCTCGCCATGAGGATGATTTTGGTTGCACCGAAGCCATTACCCACGAGATTCCCATGGGGAGCGCTGCCACAGTGCGGGAGAGATACTGGCAGATACCTCCCAGATGTATAAAGAGGTCAAGGAAATGCTAGCCCATATGTTACAGAATGGTGTGATACGGGAGAGTCAGAGTCCGTGGGCAGCCCCGATTGTCCTGGTCAGGAAGAAGATGGGACCCTGTGGTTCTGTGTCGACTATAGACGACTGAATGCCCGTACAGTACGAGACTCTTACCCACTGCCACTACCCCGAATCGAAGAGTCCCTGTCGGCCTTAGGGAAGGCAAGATACTTCTCCTCCTTAGATCTGGCCAGCGGGTATTGGCAAGTGCCCGTGGCCAAACATGACCGTTCGAAAACGGCATTCATATTACCCATGGTACTGTTCGAGTTCAATCGGATGCCCTTCAGCCTGACTAATGCCCCTGGGACATTCCAGCGTCTGATGGAGAGGTGCCTGAGCGATTTGAACTTCGAGGCGACACTGATTTATCTTGACGACATAATTGTCTATGCCGCCACCTTCGAGGAGCACCTCCAGCGACTGGAGCAAGTACTGAGTCATGGCCTAAAGGTGAAGCCCCAGAAGTGCCACCTGTTCCGCAAACAGATCGAATATCTCGGTCACACTGTGTCCGGTGAAGGAGTCAGGCCCACCCGGGAAAAGGTGGTCGCCGTACAGGAGTGGCCTACCCCGAAGACAGTGAAGGACATTCGGGCCTTCCTGGGACTTGCCGGGTACTACCGAAGATTCATGAAGAACTTCACCCGCATAGCCAACCCATTGCTGGAGCTGCTTAAGGGAGTGCCGGCGGGCTCCAAGAATCAGGTGATTCGGTGGGGAAGCAGCCAGGAAGAGGCCTTCCATGGCCTAAAAACGGCCCTGACCGTGGCCCCAATACTTGCCTATGCGGATTTCTCCCAACCACTCATACTCCACACTGATGGGAGGCTGCATGGTCTGGGAGCCGTGTTATCCCAAGTACAGGAGGAGAAAGAGTGCGTGATTGCGTACGCCAGTCGCTCCCTTCACGACTGAGAGGAACCCAGATAATTATAGCTCTTTCAAATTAGAGTTGCTGGCTCTGGTTTGGGCAATGACTGAAAAGTTTGCAGAGTATTTGTCCGGGTCCGAAGTACTGGTGAGAACAGATAACAACCCGCTGGCTCACCTGTAGAATGCGAAATTGGGGGCCCTGGAGCAGCGATGGGTGGCCCACATGGCCAGGTACCGGTATAAGATCGCCTACCGGTCTAAGGCAGAGAATACTCATGTCGACGCCCTCTCCAGAGTGACATATGAACTGCCTGATCATGACCGCAATGAAGATTTGGAGGCGGATGAGGTCCCTAGCTTCCGAAGTTTCGTGGGACCGCTGGTCGCGGCGCAAGGACAGATCGGAGAGACGTCAGAAGAACAAGTGCTAGGGCAGCCAAGAGATGACTGGGTCTGACTTCAACAGACTGACAAAGAAGTTGCCCAATTACGTCAACGGGTGGCTTTGAGACAGGTCCCCAGTCGAAAGGAGAGGAGTACACTGTCACCAGGGGCCCTGAAAATGCTGGGACAATGGGAGAGACTTTGTTTGCGAGATGGGCTGCTGTACCGATGGGTACAGCTACTGCGAGAGTTCGGGATCACTTGGCTAGTGGTAATCCCAGAGAAGTTGGTCGGAGTAGTGGCTAAGCAGGCTCATGAACGAGGGGCTCACAGAGAAGACATTTCAGTGGTTGCAGAGGCTGGTGTACCACCCCCGACTGCGAGCAACAATAGAAGACACTTGTCGAAGATGTCGGAGCTGTGAGCTGGTTAAGCCCCCGAAGTAGCGGGTCCCCATACAAACCATTGTGACTTCTGCCCCCTTGGAGGTGCTGATGATCGACTATTTGACTGTTGGACCGGCACATCTCGGGTATGAACATTGCCTAGTGATGACAGACCACTTCACAAAGTTTGCGGTGGTGACCCCGACCAGAGACCAGACCGCCGAATCTGCTGCACAGGCCATCTGCCGAGACTTCATTCGGGTGTACGGCTGCCCAAAGAGGATCCATTCCGATCAAGGCGCCTGCTTCCAGGGCCGGGTGATGGAAGAGCTGCACCGGTTGTACAGGATTGAGAAGTCACGGACTACTTCTTACCACCCTCAAGGAAATGGGGCCTGTGAACACTTTAATCGGACACTGATCCAAATACTCCACACGTTGGAGGAAGATCGGAAGGTACGGTGGCCTGAGTTTGTGGCCGAGCTGGTGTGGGTCTACAACAACCGAGTGAATAGTACGACGGGGTTCACTCCTTATACCTTATTGTTCGGGCAAAAGGGGCGAGAGATTACCGAGTTAGAGCTGGACCACGAGGAGGACTACCCACGGACGGGGATGTCTTTCTGGGTCCGGGAACACCGGCATCAACTGCAGACCCTACGACGGTTGGTACAACAAAAGTTTCGGGAGCTAAAACATCATGAGACATTGCCTCTTCGAGGGACAGCTCTGAAGCCCAGGGAGTGGGTGTTGGTTCCAGACAGGCGGCCCCGAGGCAAATTGAGAAGGCGGTGGGAACGGACCCTGCACCGAGTGAAGCGCAGGGTTGGCACTGAAGGACCTGTGTATGAAGTTAAACCTGAGGGGGCTGAAGGAGCCCCTACCAGAGTGGTTCACCGTAGTATGCTACGGCCCTGTCTGTCTAAAGATGACGAAGATGAAGAAGGATCACCTGCTTCTAGAGAGGGTCCTGTCACAGTTGCCCCAAGCCACGATGTGGATGAAGAAGAATTGTTGATTCTACCTCCGAGCCCCAGCACTCGATTACCTGCTGTCCCCAGTGCAGGCGGCGAGGGAACACCATCGGTTGAAGCCACCGGGCAGGCGGAGATTGGGAATCCAAGTGTCCCTGCACCCCCCATCGGTCAAACTGAGTTACGCTGGTCAGAACGCACAACAGCAGGAGTGCCTCCTCACCATTACGAACAAGATCAGTTTATATGGCAACATATCATTCAGGAAGTCCAAGAATGTGAACGTTTGGTGAAGGAACTCTCGCCCGTGGAATGGCGAGTTAAAGGAGACCGGAAGTGTAAGGGGGAAGACCGGGGTGTAAGTACTTTCAGAACAAGGTATCAGGAACTGCCGAGGCCGTGCCTCTGGTTGCAGGGGGAAGACAGACTGCGAGCACAGGAGTCAGGTGACAGGGAAGCTGGGGGCGTGTCCAGAGCAAGTGCTCAGGGGTCAGGTGACCGGGGAGCTGGAGGCATGTCTAGAAAGAGGGACAAAAAGGAGTTTTGCGCGGGAAAGCAGGCAGTTGACAGCGGGAGTCAAGCCTGACTAGAGGGAGAAGAGACGCAGGGTCCGTGGAGCCGAGCAAGTGAAGTGTAGTGTTATAGAATAGGGGCTCAGCGGGTCAAACCGGAGACCGCCCGCTGCCGCCTGAAGACGGAGCATTGTTTAGGCGGGGAAGCCAGAAGAAAACACCGGCATCAGCCAGCATCTGCCATGTTGGGAACAAGAGTCAGCTAAGTGTAAAACTGCCGATTACAACCGTGTCGATTCTGCTACATCTAGCCAAACTGTGAATTGTCGTTTATAGTCTGTTACCTGCTACTCCTCTTGTTGTCCCCATATTTCCCCATATTTTCCCTCTTACTCCCTGTGTGGAGAATGACCCTGTTACAGTAAATCCCTCTTGTTTATTAACCCTATACTGGCTGCTCTGTGTTTCTGTGTCTCTGTATCTAACGTACCTGTGTTACATGTCTTTAAATTCTTAGTGGGGTTTTTCCTAAAATTGGTCAGCCGTTGAACTCACTGCATACCCTATAACTGTATAGCAGACCCTCTCCTTTCTAATGGGAGCATGTCGTACCTTGTTACTGTGGCCCTGCTCTATGTGTCTTTAAATTCTTAGTGGAGTTTTTACTTAAATTGGTGAGCCAATGGACTCACTGCATACCCTATAACTGTATAGCAGACCCTCTCCTTTCTAATGGGAACATGTCGTACCTTCTTACTGTGGCCCTGCTCCATGTGTCTTTAAATTCTTAGTGGGGTTTTTTCCAAATTTTTGCAGCCCTTGCAGTCACAGCATGGACATTGCCACTAAAGGAGACCCGCTCCTTTATAATGGAAACATTTTTTTTTACTGAGACCCTCCTCTATGTCTCTTCAAAGGGGTATTGGGTTGCGTCCAAATTTTTGGCAGACCTTGCAGTCACTGAATACGCAACAAAGCATAGCCGGCTGATGGCTCTAACAATAGCTAGGGTCGACTGATGGCCTTTTAAGAATAGTAAGGGCAGTCTGATGTCCCTATAAAAATAGGCTTTATGACTTTCAGAGTCCCTCCATCATAAATAAAAAAGGATGTGTCTGATGATGTGTCACACACCACATTGCCAGATAAGGTTGTAAAATGTAAAAATGACATTTCCTGGTGAATGCATTTGTCTTAAAAAATAACGTAAAAAAAACAAAACAATAGAATCTTTCTTTAGTATAAAAAACAGCGCCACCAATTTAACCTCAATGTAATCACATTGTTCAGCTCATGCACCTCCTCCTCCATCTCCGAAATGACCACATCAGTCACAAGCTGACAGCACTGTTGCACTGCCTTGGCCAACCGGCAACAGGCTGTGCTGAAGATAACATGCTTAATGCTTAATTGACAAACCGCCCAGCGCTGCAGAGTTGTTAAAAGCTGTAACACAGCAGCCTGATCTGTGGCTCTCACCCCTGAACATACAGCCAGGCATAGTCGTGTGTGACAATGGGCGGAACCTGGTGACGGAGAAATGACAGCCGGGGTAGATACGGTTTCCCTCTATGCCAGTCCTTTCACCGAGCTAAAGAATATGGATGTGGTGAAATACTACTCCCACTGAGTAACTGTTTCAGATTGAAAAACATTGTGCCCACCAGAGGATTTGATTCTGAGGGATAACCTCTCTCACCCGCTCAAGAGACTCATAGCAGCTGCAAAGTTAGCGCTATCATGAACTCTCCTGAGGTAGAAGCCAAGGCACACCAGAGGATTCTCTGGTGGGACCGTCCAACCCTGCCGAGAAGCAGTTCTGGCTAAGAAAAGTGTATGGGAAGGTTCCTGGACACTCTATGGCTGCTTTTTTACTGAGGAGGAAACACACGCAAGCACGGGGAGAACATACAAAGTCCTTGCAGATGTTGTCCTTGCTGGGATTTGAATCCAGGATCCCAGCGCTGCAAGGCTTCAGTGCTAACCACTGATTCAATGTGCTGCCGTTCACCCTCTAATATCTAACAGGCTGGAGAAACTTGCACCTACTGCCACTCTATCTTCAGCTCCTTTGTGAGAAAATGTATTTGGGCAGCCACTCAGTCTACCAAATAAAATTCTTGAAAAGGAAATTGGGGATGGCTTCGCTAGTGGTACTGGGGGCAATGCTAATACCATGGCGTCGTACAATAGTTTGCTGGAAATATTCCAGGCCGGTAGGAGGCAAGCAAATTCCCACAGAAAAGTACCAGCAGTAACGTTCAGGCCACATTTCAAGTGCAAGCAGCTTTAGAAGACTTCCTGGGAGAAATGACATGCAGGGTAGATACGGTTTCCCTCTATGCCAGTCCCTTTACCGAGTTAAATACAACTCTTAGCAAAAAAAGTTGTGGACTGGCTCCGTACCGTCCCTGGCCACATTCACCAGACCACGTGTTTGTGGTTAGGCGGTCGATCCCAGTAAGTGCACTGGGGAGGGCACGGGTAATGTTGTGGGACCCGTGCTTGTGGAAGGCAGAGGCGATACCGGGAAATATAGTGGCGGCTGGGGACCGAGTATGGACAGCCATCCACCGCCGGCATGAGGTTATGAAAAGCTTCCGCCTCCACGAGCTTAAAAGGCCATATTTCAAGTGCAAAGAGCTGCCCTGAAATCTGGCAGTTTAGTGTTGAGGCCTGTGGGTGGGTGGGTGGCTGGCTGCATACTTGCACTTGCATTCCAAGTAACAGAAAACTAAGCAGATGGTGGCCTCTATCATCATCATGGCTTCACCTCGGCACTATGAACTCTCCTGAAGGAGAAGCCAGGGCCCGCCGGAGTAGTCTCCGGTTCTCTGGTGGGCCCGTCCAACTCTGCCGAAAAGCAGCCCTGGCTAAGAAAAGTGTGGGGGAAGGTTCCCAGACACTCTATGGCTGCTTTTTTAATGTGCATCGGCCATGCTTATGCATGTTATTTCTCAAAACGCATTACTGATCAGGCCATTGTCCAACTCTGTATTCAAGAAATTAAATGCACAAAGAAAGATGTGTGTGTGTCAAAGCACCACCGACAAGTGCGAGTTGATGTTGGACGGGCTGTCATTGCTTCTGCAACAAGCTCAATTACAGATATGCAGATTGCACATTTTCTGTTAGTACAATAAACCTCATTTCAAGGCAGAAACATTACTGTGTCCAACAGTTATTACATATATCAAACTGAAATAGCTGTTGCAAAAACAACAATTTTTATAAAACATTAAGCTTAAGTTTAATAGGGGTGCCCAAACTTTTTCATATAACTATCACTTTTTTTATAGTCTGTCTATTTGGAGTAGCCTTTGTTGGACCATCCTATCTAAGCCCTTCTTCCTTTTCTTATGTATATTCATTTTTAATCATGTTTTATCTATTTTGCTGTCTGTTGCTTTTGCTGTTCACTATGACTAATAAAAATGAAATTATTTTATATTGGGTGTGCACATCCTTCTTCCTTTGTCTCTCTTCTACATTTACCAAAATTCAAATTTCATCCCAAATTAAGAAGGTAAGTTGAATGGAAAAATTGATGTATGTAAGTAACACATATATTTTTTGAAAAAAAAATTGCATTATACTCCCAAACCTGGCATGGACAATTTTTTAGCACAATAAATAGGGCTAGGTATCATCCTTCGAAGTGCACTCTATTCTTCCACAAAAGGCAGTACAATAAAGGTGGTCTAGCATCAATTGTTGTGAACTTAGACATGTGAGAGTACAATTTACACATAATTGGGCGACTGGATTGAACACATATTTTTGGGCACACCAAAGAAGAACTGATGATTGAACAACGGTTGAGGAGGAAGTGTATGAAAGTCATGGTGAGGATGATGATGTGACTGATGACCAGGACAAGGCACTATTTGTGTGTGCAGACTGGTTTCCAGAAATACTATAACCTCGGGAAGAAGGAGGAGAGCTTGAGCCTTGCTCATCTTGCTGCTCGATAAGCATTTTTGGTGATGTTGCTTCATGTGCTGATGGAGTGATTTAGTTCCTAGTCATAGTGTGCCACAATGCTTATTCTCCAACAAAGCAGCCTGCAAACTGCAATAGATTGGTCATCTTGTAACATGGAAAATAATTTCCACAATGAGATGCCTGCACATAGGGTACCACGACCGTCGCCACAGATTTCGGGCACTGCTGAGCCTCCTACATCAACAGTTGCAACAACACCTACTCTAGAGCTGACCACAGAACAAGCAGGTTTTGATGAACTTTTAGCCACAAATCGCCTGCACTGTGCATCACTGTGTATGGCTGAGGCCATCAACTTCCTCCTCTGATGACATTGCATCCTCGGAACCCATGTTTGGTTCCCTGGTGTTGTCTACCACAGAAACATTCTCATTAATGATTAGCGAATATGTTAGAGATCCGATCTCCAAACTTAAGTTCGACACGAATGTGGCACATTTGGATTCGTGATCGTAAAGGCAAGCAAAGTTTGTTAAATTCGGTAACGTTCGTCGAATTTACGTAGTTACGTGATTGCGGGCCAACTACAGCAATTTTTACAGTTTTGCTAGCACAGTGCTTGTGTATGATGAGCGGGGAGAAGTGTCAGATTAGTGGGGGGGCTGGTGATAGCTCAGAGCAGGTCAGATCAGCGGTGCACGTTTTTTTTTCCTGTTGGCGGTAACTTTAAGTCAGGAAAGCGCGGCTAGCCAATCAGAGCGCAGGAATACTGAAGAGCGAGCATGCTCGCTACTGCTCGATGCTCGCCCGAGCATCTCATTGCTTGAGATGCTCGCCGTTCACCGAGTATTTCTGGGTTTGCTCGGCCGGAGCTCGGGTCTCCTCCCTGCATGTTTGGCACTCTTTAGAGTGCCAATCAACGTGCAAGGATTGTCTGCCACACACTGTAATGCCGCAGCCATGTTGGTTGTGGCATTACAGTGATTGACTGGCTTCACAGCATCATCACGTCTATATCAGACCTGGCGCCGCCATGCTCGTCGCATTGACTCCGGAATCAGGCAGTGTAGGGAGAGCTGCTGCTGAGCTAGGGAGGTATTTGCTTGTTTCTAGTTAGTGTAGGTATACCAGACTATATTAGAGACACATATCCATCTCAACTAACAGTCCTTCTGAGGACTAATTCAGCTGCATAGATATCAGTGTTAGGCAGGCAGGCAGTGTATGTGGCAGACTGCAGTGCATATAGCAAGAGGGTCCATTCCAGTTCTGTCTGCTTGTGCTTTGACAGATATTTCTAGAAATAGCCACAGGTATCAGAGGGCAGGAATATTTTTTTTTTCTCTTAATCCTGATTATTTACTTAAAAAACAATCCAGAGAACACAGTTTTTCTGTGCCATTTGCTTGTTGGCACTGCAGAATACAGCCAGGTCCTTTCCATATTACAGCACTAAAAATCCAGCTCTTTAAAACTGTGGTTTGTCCGTCACAAGGATCATAAATAATTGCGCTGAAAATATTGCCATTTCTGGCCTCCATTGAAATTTTGTTGCAGTGTGTCAATGAACTTATTGACATGAGGTCGGCGCTGTTAAAAATAGTTACCTACAGACGAGCTATTTAAAACTGTGGTTTGGCCGTCACACGGATCACATATAATTGCGCTGAAAATATTGCCATTTCTGGCCTCCATTGAAATTTTGTTACAGTGTGTCAATAAACTTATTAACAAGAGGTCGGCGCTGTTAAAAATAGTTACCTACAGGCCAGCTATTTAAAACTGTGGTTTGCCCGTCAAACGGATCACATATAATTGCGCTGAAAATTCTGTCATTTGTGGCCTCCGTTAAAATTTTGTTTCAGTGTGTAAGTGAAGTTATTGACACCAGTTTGCTGTTAAAAATAGTTACCTACAGGCCAGCCATTTAAAACTATTGAACCCAGAGCAGTGTGAAAAGGTTATTGGTTGGATAGCAGATAATGCTTCCAGTCACTTAGCCACCACCACCACCACCCTGTCTTCCACACGGTCAAGTCTCAGTAGCCATGAGTCTGGGCTGCATATTCCTCACCCTGATCCTCCTTCCTCCCACCTTGCCGAGTGCCCAGAGACAACTGATCCCACACTTGGACACACCAAAGAGCTGTTCACTTTTCCATTTATAGATTCAGGCCTCTCGCCCGGTCCACTTGAAGCGGGGCAAGAGAAGATCGCATGTAGCGATGCCCAAATATTTGAGCAACCACGGTCATACGAAAGCGACTGTGGGAAAGTGTCACAAGAGGTGGACAATGATGAGACACAATTGCCAGAAAGTCAGGAGGAAGACCAGAGTGCGGAAGTGGAAGAGGAGGTGGTGGATGATATAGTAACTGACCCAACCTGGCAGGAGGACATGCAGAGCGAGGACAGCAGTACACAGGTGGAGGGCACCCCAACAGGCAGGAATAAGCAGTGAGGTGGTCGTAGACACAAGGCAGGCAATCGTTCCCCGTAACACCAACACGACGGAAGTTGCCAGTACAACTGTTAGGTCTTCCCGAGTCTGGTTGTTTTTTAACCCCAAAAAGGCCATTTGCACCACCTGCCAGGCCAGCATCAGCAGGGGTAGCAATACTACCAGCCTAACCACCACCAGAATGATCAGGCACATGGCAGCAAAGCACCCGACTTTGTAGGCCGAATCCCAAGGTCCAGGAACAGTGTCTGCGGGTGACACCACTTTCTTCCACTGTTGTGCGTGCTAGCCAATCCCCTGTCCATGGTGTATGCAAAGATTCCTCCTGTCCTTAACCTGTCATTGCACACTCTCAACTAGCACCATCATCAATCACGTCCTTGTCCCAGCGCAGCTTTCAGTTGTCCATACCACAGTCCTTGGAATGCAAGCGCAAATACGCAGCCAACGCCCCACAGGCCACACTACTAAATTCCCACATTTCGCAACTACTTGTGCTCAAAATTTTGCCTTTTAGGCTTGTGGACACGGAAGCTCTCCGCAACCTGATGGCAGCGGCTATCCCTCGATATTCGGTCCCCAGCCACCACTATTTCTCTTGGTGTGCCATTCCTGCTTTACACAAGCACGTGTCCCACAACATTAGCTGTCCTCAACAATGCAGTTACAGGGAAAGTTCACTTAACCACGGACACGTCGACAAGTGCTTGTGAGCAGGGATGGTACATCTCGCTGACGGCACACTGGGTTAACATAGTGGAAGCCGGGACCCAGTCGGACCTTGGGACGGAACACATCCTCCCAACGCTGAGGATTACGGGCAATAGGTCAATCAGGTTTGCCCCCACTGTCTACAGCTCCTGCACCTCATCTGCCTCAGCCTCCTACTCCTCTTCAGTCTCCATCTCCGAAATGTCCACATCAGTCACAAGCTGGAAGCAGTCCAGCACTGCCTAAGCCAAGCAGCAACAGGCTGTGCTGAAGCTAATATGCTTAGGTGACAAACCAAACAATGCTGAAGAGTTGTGGACAGCTCTGAAAGAGCAGGCAGATCTGTGGCTGACACCGCTGAACCTACAGCCAGGCATGGTCGTGAATAACAATGGCCGGAACCTGGTGGCGGCTCTGAGGCGAGGCGAGCTCACACATGTGCAGTGCCTAGCCCATGTGCTTAACCTCGTGGTTCAGCGGTTTCTCAAAACCTACCCAGAGCTGCCCAATCTGCTTGTCAAAGTACGCCGCCTGTGTGCCCATTTTAGAAAGTCAGCTACAACTTCCGCCGCCCTTGCCGTGCTTCAGAAACGTTTGCAGCCTCTGGCTTACCGACTGGTGTGCGATGTCCCCATGCATTTGAACTCTACACTGCAGATGTTGGGAAGGATTTGTGAGCAGAAGAAGGCAGTTGTTGACTACCAGCATCAACAAGGCCATCGGTATTCAGTTCAGACTCCACACATAAGACCTCAGGAGTAGACATGGTTGTCAGACATCTGTACCATCCTCCAAAACTTTGAGGACTCCACCAAGATGGTGAGCGGTGATGAAGCCATAATTAGCATCACCATCTCGCTTCTCGGTCTTCTGAAACGCTCACAATCAAAGAGGATGCATTGTAGGCGGAGCACGATGAAATGGAGCAAGGAACCATACAGGGTGATTGCACACAGCCCAGCCTCATCTCATCCCAACGTGGATTGGGTGACAATGAGGAAGAGGAGGAGGAGGAGGAGTAAGAACAGGAGCTAGTTTCATGCGCTATAGACTGTACTACTTGCACAACTGTCATACCGTCTGTTCAGCGTGGATGGCTGGAAGACAGGGAGGAAGAGGAGGTGGAAGAGGAGGAGGAGAGCATGGTCAGTCATCCTCTTGGTGAGGACGCGGAAGTCTTGCCTGTTAGTAGTCTGGCACGCATGGCTGAGTTTATGTTATGTGTTATGCTGCCTTTCCCGTGACCCTCGCGTTCTCAAAGTTTTGGGTTACAGTCATTACTGGATGACACTTCTAGACCCACGCTACAAGGATTACTTTATATCTCTTATTCCTGAAGCATACAGGTCTACAAAAATGGGGCAGTACCAGAAGGTCCTAGTTGCAGAACTATTAAAAAAATTCCCATCTGAAAACGCTGGCGGCAGAGGTCACAGTTCGTTGGACAACCAAGGAGTACAGCCGAGAGAGACACAACTCCAATCCAGCAGAGGCAGCAAGAACACTGTCAAAGTTCTGGGAGAGTTTTCTCAGCCCCTCCCATTGCACAGGCCCTGAGGCACGGGGTACTCTCACAAGTAGTGCAAAGTTTGGGAAGATGCTTAGAGAGTACCTTGCCGACCGTAGCAACATCCTCCGTGATTCCTCTGTGCCTTATAATTATTGGGTATCCAAGCTGGACATGTGGCATGAACTGGCTCTATACACCTTGCAGGTCCTGGACTGCCCGGCCACTAGCATTTTTTAAGAGCGGGTTTTTAGTGCCGCTGGAGGAATTATAACTGATAAGCGCATCCGCCTGTCAACTGAAAATGGCTGGATTGGGCCAGACTTCTCAACACCACCGAATGATAGCAGCGTAACATAATCTCAAATCCAGTGTCTTTTTTGAGAGGTGTATTCCCATGCACGTTTTCACACCCGCACATGAGTATACGCTTCCTGATTTTGGCCATTTGCTCTGGTCCTCCTCCTTCTCCTCATCCTCATCCTCCACCACCATATCACCAGGGTGACCGTGATCCGTGATGCAACACCCACTTAATTTTTTTAAAGGGTGTTTATGATGCCCGTAAAAAAAAAAAAATTGCACAATATGTTCATGTATACCCCCCAGGAGTAAATGTTTGTCAGCCCATACCCTTAGTGCATGGGCATTACAAGTATAGGAGACCCGCTCCTTTCTAATGGGAACATTTTTTTATGAGGCCCTCCTCCACGTCTTTTCCAAGGTGCATTGGAGTGCCTCCCAATTTTTGGCAGCCCTTGCATTCACTGCATAGGCCAACACTATGGGAGACCCACTTCCTAATAATGGTAAAAAAATTTATGATGCCCTCTACATCTCTTCCAACGGGCATTGGAGTGCCTCCCAATTTTTGGCAGCCCTTGCATTCACTGCATAGGCCAACACTATGGAAGACCCACTTCTTAATAATGGGAACATTCTTGCATGAGGCCCTCTACGTCTCTTCCAAGGGGCATTGAAGTGCCTCCCAATTTTTGGCAACCCTTGCATTCACTGCATAGGCCAGCACTATGGGAAAACCACTTCCTAATAATGAGGACATTGTTTTCTGGAGGCCCTCTGACCTCCATGTCTCTTCCAAGGGGCATTGGAGTGCCTCCAAATTTTTGGCAACCCTTGCAATCACTGCATAGGTAAACACAATGGGAGACCCACTTCCTAATAATGGGAACATTGTTTTCAGGAGGCCCTCCTCTAAGTCTCTTTAAAGGAGTATTGGGGTGCATCCAAATTTTCAAAGGGGTATTGGGGTGCATCCAAATTTTGGGCATCCCTGCCATTCACTGCATACGCAATAACAGTATAGGAGACCCACTCTTTAGTAACGGGAACAAAAAAAGCATAGCCGGCTGATGGCTCTCTAAGAATAGCTGGCCCTTTAAGAATAGTAAAGGCCGCCTGATGGCCCTATAAAAATAGGCTTTGTGACTTTCAGAGTCCCTCCTTCATAAATGAAGCAGGATGTGTCTGATCATGTCTCACACACTCATGGCCAGATAAGGTTGTAAAATGTTAAAATGACATTTCCTGGTGAATGCATTTGTCACGGTTGAAAGCAATGCAAAAGTGCAAAAACGCATCAAAAATGCAATGTGTGAACATATCCCAAGGTCTGGAGGAGTATTTTTGTTTTTGGTTATTTATTTTGCCTTATATACAAGTCACTACCCTGGAAAGGATGTTCCTTAACATATTTCCCCGGAAAATCCATTTTGGTTTCGTTTTTGTATGATTTGTGAGTCCGTAAAAGTGGCGTAATACCTCTGACAACGTTGTTGACAGCAGTGACCTGGGAGTCTGAAATGCTTCCAGGGGTCTTCCCCATGCTGTTCCCATGTCATTTGAGCACTTTTCCCATCGATTTCGGTAATTTTTAGACACTCTGCAGACCGCCAGGGGGAGCTGCACCCGAGCATTCCAATTTGCTCGATCCGAGAATCCAAGCATTTTAGTTCTCGCCCATCACTACGCACAAAGCATCCACAGAGTCTCAGACACAAGGGTTTCTGCAATAGGCTGCTGAAATCACATGTCCTCTCCATATAAAACCGGCCATGTTCCATCAGCGCCATTTTATGCATGTCACTGAAGGAGATAGACACTTCTGTGTGTGCTGTGCTCCTGTGTAATGAGAGATATTAACTAGATAGATGGATGCTTCTGTGGAAGTCAGATAGTGTAGATAAGTCCTCTGCTGTGTACCTGTTCAATCAACCTTGCAGCTCTTTTTTTTGTTTTTGTGCAATTACTGAGATTTTGACAGAAAAAGCAGGGCCTATGGCACAGAACAGTGTTGTGCATAGGTTGTACTGTCTGTGCTCCATGCAGACCTTCAATCTATTTTTGCACTAGCTAATGTGATAAACCAAGCCAGCAAGCAAGCCCTTGCAGGCCACTTTTTTGGGGTTGAAATTCAGCTGCAGAGCTTGTCAGTGCAGAGATTCAGAGTGCAGAGCACAAAAACCTTTCTTTTTTATTTGCTAATGTGATATTGCAAGCTGTGTTAGCCCAGTTTGTTATTTTTTTTGTGGATGAACTTCAGCTTTATGCACAGTAGAACAAATATTTTTTTTCTGTTGCTAGCCACAGACAATCAAAGATTTTTTTGTGTGGCAAACGTGATACAGTCTGTTAAAAGCCACCTACTGTCTTAGTGGTGGTGAAATTCATCAGTTTTCAGAGTAAAAAAATAGATTTTTTGTTTTGCTAGGCACAGTCCACCAAAGTTTTTTTTATGTGGCAAACGTCATACACTGAGCTATATGTCAGCTACAACGTTAGTGGCGATGAACTTCAGCTGTTTTCAGAGTAAAAAAATAGATTTTTTTCTGTTGCTAGACAGAGTCCAAAAAATATTTTTTCCTGTAACAAACACGTTACACTCTGCTGTAAGCCACCTAGTCCTTTTAGTGGCGGTGAAATTCAGCTGTATTTATAGCTTGTGCAAAGTCCAAAAAATTATTTTTTGCTGTTGCTAATGTTATACAGCAGGCTAAATCTGAGTTTGTAATAGTTTGGAGAATATCTCCTATGTTATACAGTCGTCATCCACAGTAAATAAAATACTTTGTTCGGTTCCTAACGTTGTACAGCAGGGACATCTCAGTTTGAAATAGTTTGGAGAAAATCGAAAGCACTAGTGATCCAACACCGTAATGTCCTATACAAAGACAACTGACAACTTCTGTTACTGGACAGGCTACTCCACTCCCTTTCTTTGGCAGCCGCCCAGCGATACGCCTTATTGATAAGGGCCAGAAAGAGCAGGTGCTCCAGTGGATGGCAAGTGCTGCTTCAAGTGGCCTCTCCTCTTCTCCCTCCACCTCAACATCACACACAGTACAGTCCACAGAGGTGGCACCCCAATTACCCTTGCTTCCCCTCATGTCACTACTGTCCAAGCGCGCAACTTACTGTAGTGAACCACAGATGGGCGAGTCTGTAGAACTGTTCATCCATTCTATACCATGGGCATTAAAAGTGTACTCTAAACATTCTCAGAGTAAAGAAGAGGAGGAAAGCATCTGCACTGACTCCCAAAATTTTTTTACGTTGGATTCGGGGCAGGGTGGAGTAGGATCTGAGCAGGTTCCAGACCCTCATCACCAGACGTTAACCATCAGGAAGGGAGGTGATCTTGATGAGACTCAGATACCTGAGGTTCATGTGGACTGTACTGTGCTGTTAGGGAAACAAGAGGAGAAGGGTCACTCTAAGACGATGAATGGTATAACATATTGGATGATGACAAGGTTGAAGATCCTACTTGGTGTGAACCCAGAGTCACGCAGCCGAGTAGCACACTTTGCAAGAAAAAACTCAGTAGAGGGAAAAAGTGCAATAATTTGACTACTACATGCATGAACCTTCACATGCGCACACAACATGCGTTACGCTGGGAATCACACTGCGCTAAAATGCAGACCAGCGGACCACAACAACCATCAGGTGCCCCATCAACCGCATCCGCTGCTTCTTCCTCCTCTCTGATACCGTGACAAATATTGGCACGCGGGTCTCCCACCGCAAAATTTCTGGTTCTGTACCTGCTCCAGTCAGGCTGAGTGAGAGCGGTAGCGGAAGCGGATATGCCTGCTGTGTTTATTTCACCAAGCACACCACACGTTTCTCAATCCACCGTAACATCTGCACCTCACTCACAGTCCAGCAATTTGTCCGTTTCACCGTACTCCGCCCTTTCTCAGCACCACAGCCAGCCCTCGGTCCCACAGTTGTGGTCACGTAAAAGATTGTTTCTTCCCACATATGACAAAGCTAAGAGGTTGAACTAGACCATCTCAAATCTGTTGGCCACGGAAATGCTGCCTTTCCACCTGGTAGATACAGAGGGTTTCCGAAAGCTGATGGCTGTCGCAGTCCTCCAGTACCTGTTGCCCAGTCGCCATTACTTCTCTAAGAATACTGTGCCTGCACTACACCAGCATGTCGCAGAAAACATCACCCGTTCTTTGACTAAATCTATATCTGCCAGGGTGCATTTCACCACAGACACCTGGACGAGTATGCATGGCCAAGGGCGTTACATCTTGCTGACTGGGTACTGGGTGACTATTATCTGTGGGGACAGGAGGGGAAAGGGCTGCTCCACAAATCTTCGAATCCCCAAGGCTTGCAGAAGAAACATTCAGTATTTACCACTTCCTCCACTGCTTCTGCGTCTTCTACCTCCTCTAGGGCCTCCACCTGCGCATTCAACCTCTGCCTTAACGAGACACATGTTCCAACAGTGCAGAACAAATCCACACCACCTCTGTACTGCGCAGCCAGGGCTCACCGCAATCAGGCAGTCTTCAAATTATTATGCCTTGGAGACCACAGTCATACAGCTGAAGAGTTGTGGACAGCTCTCAAGGCTCAGTTTCAGCAATGGCTGACTCCGCTAAACCTGGAGCCAGGGAAGGCGATAACGGAGGGAACCTGTTGGCGGCCGTACACCAAGGCCAACTCACACACCTGCTTTGCATGGCTCATGTCCTCAACCTGGTGGTACAGCGATTTCTCTGCCACTATCCCGGCCTGGGTGAGCTGCTTCAGAAAGTACAGAAACTGTGTGCTCACTTCCGCCGTTCACATCCCTCATGTCATCGACTTGCATCGATACAGAGGTCTTTCTCCATGCCAGTTAACAGGTTGATATGCGACGTGCCGACGCAGTCGAATTCCACTCTGCACATGTTGCAGCGACTATGGGTTTGGTGATACCAGACATACTGTTAGTGAAGGTGCAAGATGAAGTGATGGGCGAGCAACAGTCAGAAGATGAAGAGGATAATCATCCCCTCTCTCTTGAACGTGGTTGGCAGGAAGAGACGGAGGAAACATGCATCAGTGTTAGACTCTGGCTTTGGACAACCTGGAAGAGCCTGACATGAGTGCCTTATTGCTGCACTTTCTGCAACATGATCGCCGTTTAGTTAGGATTCGAAATAATGCTGACTACTGGCTTTCCACTCTGTTAGATCCACGTTATAAGAGTAAATTTTGCCAGATGCTTCCCACCCTGGAAAGGGACACGCTAATGTTGGAGTATCGAAGCAAGCTTTTAAGCAACCTTAATAGAGCTTTTCCCCAAGATAGGAGTGAGGCACACAGTGTGCATCGCAGTTGTAGTCTTTCAACCGGCATGTCAGTTCGTCAATGCCAAAACATTAGCAGCAGCAGAGTAAGTTGCAGAAGCAATTTCTGTGAGTCCTTTCACACATTTTTTAGACCTACTCGTGCACCAGCACAACAGAGTACAAGTCTGACAGGTGGAGAACGACTGGAGAGGATGGTGCAGGACTATCTAGAGCTCAATACAAATACCATCATTGAGGATTTTGACCCTTTTACATTTTGGTCTTCAAAAATGGATGAATGGCCTGAGCTCACCTGTCACACCTTGTAGGTTTTATCATGCCCGGCAGCCAGCGTTCCCTCATAACGTGTGTTCAGCGCTGCTGATGGTGCACTGATGGATAAGCGCACCCGACTGTCCAATGAAAGTGTTGACAACTTTCATCAAGATGAACAAGTCATGGATCTCAAAGGACTTTTGCACCCCAACTGCAGACTGTACAGAGTAGGCGATGTTGTAGTTTTTAGTGAGCTGCATTGATCTTGCGGAATTGCAGTCTGTGATATGGCTTGTGTGCCTGTTCTTGCTCCGGCTGCAGGTTTTAGGCCCTAATTTTTGGAAATGTGGAGAATACAGATTTGGTCTCTCAATCCATTGGGTTGGCTGTAGTGGAAGAGGTGACGGTCCCCATTATACTACTTATACTCTAGTGAAATAATTCCACTTTGGTCGTTTTAGGCCCAAATGTTTTCAAATGGGAACAGTCCTGATTGGATCTCCATCTACTGGGTTGGCTGTAGGGGAAGAGGTGTCGTTCCTAATTGTACAATTTCTAATGTAGTGAAATTGATGCCACTTCGGTGGTATTAGGTAGTGATGAGCGAGTACTGTAATATTCGTAATCGCTATACTCGTAATGAGTACTTTGTAATAATCGTGTATTCGTTCCGAATAGCGAGTACAATGTAAGTCAATGGGAAATGCGAATAATTTTCTGCTGGACCCTACAAAGGGGTCTGGGGGCCTGAGAAAAAGGCTGAAATGGATGAGAAAGTGATGAAACAGAATGGGAAGAGCCTGGAGAATGTGCCTGCATGCATGTGCCTAACATATGGTTTCTGGGAATAAGTTTGTCGCAGTGTTACACCACTTTTGCAGACACACAAGAACAACTATGAAGCCTAACTTAAATTGCATGTAACAGGCAAAAATGGAAATATCAAATATATCATTTGTGCAAGGCAAAGGACAAAGGATATATCGTGCCCCCCTCCAGGATGGGTTGGAAAAGCTTCTCCAAATGGCTCAGAGATTTTGATTTTCAATATTCCACTGATTATATAGGAAGAGAAGACTTTTTGATACTGTACTACTTGGTCCAGTGCAGAATGTGCAGCATCGTATTTCCAAAAATTACTCCTGGGGGCTGTGTCATAGGTGCAGAGAGATTACATGACAAGGGCCTCCCTTTTCAAACATTATGTACAATGGAGTACTGTAGTAGTTGTGGCACTCAATTCAAGTTTTCAGGGGGCCATCAGTCGGTCATCAACAGTCAGTGTAAATTTCTATTAAATATGCATCCCCTATCTCAGTCACAATGTGGCACAACCTGTGACAAGGGCCTCCAATGACAAATATTAGTTTCGTAGGACCACTGTACATTTCAGATTTGTCCACTGCACAATGTGCATAGGGTTTCTAAAAATTAGCCCTCTGGGCTGAGTCATGGTTGAAGCAGGAAGCCATCATCACAAGGGCCTCCAATCACAAATAGTAGTTAGGCTGGAGTAGGAATACTGTCCTGGTTTTTCCACTGCACAATGTGCATAGAGTTTCTAAAAATTAGCTCTCTGGGCTGAGTCATGGTTGAAGCAGGAAGCCATCATCACAAGGGCCTCCAATCACAAATAGTAGTTAGGCTGGAGTAGGAATACTGTCCTGGTTTGTCCACTGCACAATGTGCATAGGGTTTCTAAAAATTAGCCTCTGGGCTGAGTCATGGCTGAAGAGGAAGCCATCATCACAAGGGCCTCCAATCACAAATAGTAGTTAGGCTGGACTTGGAATACTGTCCTGGTTTGTCCACTGCACAATGTGCATAGGGTTTCTAAAAATTAGCCCTCTAGGCTGAGTCATGGTTGACGAAGGAAGGAAACTTTTTTTATGGGAAGGGGGTGATGTTAACAGCAGTAGCATGAATCTGTATTTTTGGTGAATTTAAGTAAGCTTGCTGTCATCGATAGGGATTACAAACTGTGAAGATATCCAGTCCTTGTTGAATTTAATTAGAGTAAGTCTGTCTGCATTTTCCGTGGAGAGGCATGTGCCCCTATCAGTGATTATTGCCCCAGCGGAACTGAAAACATGCTCAGACACCACACTAGCAGCCGGGCAGGCCAGCACCTCCAAGACATAAAAGGAAAGGTCGGGCCAAGTGTTCAGCTTAGACACCCAATAATTAAAGGAAACTGAAGCATCAGAAAGGATGCACATATGGTCACTTAAGTACCCTTTGACCATGTTCTGCAACTTATCCCTCCTTGGCATTGTTCCAGGCACAGATAGCCCTTGATGTTGTGTTGGTTTATTGAAAATTGCCCAATTTTTGCACATTCCTCCCCCCACCTCTTTTGAAGCTGGTGTTTGTGTCCCTCCCCATTATCCCTTGGTGTTGAAAAGAGCCGGTACCTCTGCCACCAGCATTGTCTGAGGGTGATGTTTTCAGCAACTGATCTACAACGGTCCTCTTGAACGATTCCATTGTAAAACTCTTTGGTGACTCCAAAAGGAGAGAAGGAAATTTCTCCTTGTACCATGGATCGAGAAAAGTGGCCAACCAGTATAGGTTGTTGGATAAAATGTGTATCACGCGAGGGTCATGCCACAGACACTTACACAAGAACTGTGCCATGTGGGCCAAGCTGCAAAAAGGCCAATGTTCTGTGTCACCAACAGTAGAAACATTACCCATCCTCTCTTCACGCTGACTGGCCTCCTCCTCCACCTCCTCCTCTCCAGCCCATCCAGGCTGGACAGACATGAAGCTTGGGTTGAGTGTCCCCTCTGTAGCATTACGAGTCCCCTCAGTAGCACAGAAAAACAAGTCCTCTCCTTCCACATCCTCCTCATCTTCCTCCTCATCACCCAATGTTGCCTGAGAATATTGGCTAGGCTGGGTAGTATCACCCATTGGGAAATCTGGCTCCATACCAACATGCTGGGCACTCAAAGTTTCCTCTTTGAGATTCTGCGGTGATTGCTTCAAAAGACACAGCAGCGGGATGGTTATGCTGATAATAGCCTGATCACCGCTCACGAGGTTGGTGCAGTACTCAAAGTTCTCAAGAACCCCACAAATGTCAGCGATCCACACCCACTCGACAGTTGTTATATGTGGTGGCTGACTTTCAGTCTGACGGGCATGCTGAAGCTGGTATTCAGCTACTACCCTCTGCTGTTCACTAATCCTCGCTAACATATGAGTCTGAAAATTCAAGCACTTTTGCAGCGCTGTAAGAGCAGCAAAAGCGGTAGAGGAATGGCGGAAATGGGCGCTAATACGACGCACCTACTCAAGTAGGTACGGCAAGTCACGGTAAGTTTTCAGAAATTTCTGAACAACTAGGTTCAGCACGTGAGCCATGCCTGGCGCGTGTACCAGCTTGCCGACCTTTAAAGCTGCCACCACGTTACGCCCATTATCGCACATGACCAGAAAGGGTTGGAGGTGCAGCGGGGAGAGCCATTGATTGGTCTGTTGTTTTAAAGCTTGCCACAGCTCTGCTGCAGGGTGTGCTTTCTGACCTAAACAGATCAGCTTTAGCAGAGCGTGTTGCCGCTTTGCCGATGCGCTGCTGCTCAGGTCCCAGCTTGGCAGTGATGGGGTGGGTAATTCAGCAGAGGATGAGGAGTAGGAGGAGGGGAGAGAGGAAGTGGAATATGAAGAGGCGGAAACCCTGACAGAAGTTGGGCCCACTATTCTTGGCGTGGGTAGGATGTGTGTTGTTCCCGTTTGCACCTTTGTCCCACCCTCCACCAGTTTCACCCAGTGTGCTGTGACTGAAATGTATCGTCCCTGTCCACATTAACTTGTCCAGGTGTCTGTTGTTAGGTGGACCTTCCCGGTAACGGCGTTGGTGAGAGCACGGTTCAGATTATTTAAACACGTGCTTGTGTAACGCAGGGACAGCACACCGAGCAAAATAGTGGCGACTGGGAACACTGTATCGTGGGGCAGCCACAGCCAAGAGATCACAGAAAGACTGTGCTCTCACAAGCTTAAACGGCAACATCTCCACAGCTAGCAATTTGACAATCTGCGAGTTTAGTATTTGTGCCTGTGGGTGCATGGCTGGGTATTTACACTTTTTTTCCAAGCTCTCAGGCACGGAAAATTGGACGCTTTGCTGGCACAAGGAAGTGGATGTGGTTGATTGTTTGTTGAGCGTGAGCAACCGCAGCTTGTGGGCAGAAGGTATGAGTGCCTGCTTCCTGAACAGCAGATTCTAAAGGACATAGCCCAAGCGACACGGCATTGGTTTGACCCGCAGACGCAGATTTGGTACCCTGGTGTTCCGCCCTTCTTCTGGGGTGCTTGGCTGCCCAGTGGTTTCGCATACTGGTGGTGCTCAGGTTGCCTTTGCCCTGCCTTTGCCCATAGGGGGGATGGACACCTATCCTCTGGCCCTCTGCTGGTACTTCATACCAAGATATCGATGTGTGTTAATGTAATCTATCTTATATATGCTGCCTAGATTGTGTAGCCCCTACCGCACAGGAACATGTGCTCTGACTAAATAAACTTCGCACATACTGTTGTACTTAGCACTTTCTTCAGTACTATTTATATGATCTTGAGCCTTGTCCAAACTCGCCCTAGGTTTATCTCTTGCCTGCGTTAGTTTCCCTTGGTAATTCAGCTATCAGCCATAAAAACTTACATATTAATTGATAATCATGTTCTTGGGAATAGTCCCTTTTTGATATAAATAATTATATAAATTGATGACTTTGTCACATGATCTCATCTAGTACTTCCATTTAATTGTTGTTGGGTTATACCTATTGGGGATTTTTGTGGTGTCCCTTGTTTTTTCAATCGTGCACATGACTTTTTGTGTTTTCATACTCTGTATGTAATTTCATGGATTTTTATTCATATATATTTAATAAAGATTTCGATTTTTATATTGTGGGATTATACCTCGTTTATCTTTTTTTGCAAGTTTTCTGGCTTCCACACATGTTTATGCTCTAGACCGAGAATTTTTTCCAGAAACATAGTGGATGCATCAAGCTTCTTCTGACCTGACACAGACTGAGTGCCTTCTTGACCACCACGGACAACACCACGTCTACGTCCCTTAACAACAGGCTTTTTTGGCATTTTGGGTTTTGTTGACAGATTTCCAGATGTTGATGGCACAAGCCAAGCTAGCTGTTACAGCCAAAATAGTGGTTAAAATGGCCTGATGCGTGCTTTGCAGCAGGCAGTAGGAAATGTTTGGACTACTGTTTTGTGCAGCGCAATCAAAGATTTTTTACGTAGACTAATACAGACAGAAGGCAGGCTGACACCCCAAAATAGTGGTTAAAATGGCCTGGTGCTTGTTTCTAGCAGGCAGTAGGAAATGTTTGGACTACTACTTTGTGCAGGGCAATCAAAGATTTTTTACGTAGACTAATACGGACAGAAGGCAGGCTGACACCCCAAAATAGTGGTTAAAACGGACTGGTACTTGTTTATAGCAGGCAGTAGGAAATGTTTGGACTACTGCTTTGTGCAGGGAAATCAAAGATTTTTTACGTAGACTAATACTGACTGAAGCCAGGCTCTGACCCCTAAAACAGCAGGGAAAATAGACCAGTGCTAAAAAAAAAAAAAGGCAGCACACAATGCTAATTCTGTGTGTGCAGGAAAAATATTGCTTTGCCTCTGATAAGAGCCGTTTTAAGATGGACACTGGAAAAATACTTTATCCTCTCCCTAGTTAATGCACAAGCTCTCCCCTGTACTCTGACTTTGTTGTTAGTCTTCAGCTATTTTTTGGTGGTATTAAGGAGCTAATGAGCGGCTCCTTTAAACACAGAACTAGTACACACTGCAGGTAGCCATTACAAGGGCTTTTGTTTGATCAAGAGGCCTAAACACTCTCCCTAGCAGCTCGGCGATCTCTCCTTATGCTTGTAGAATGCAGGCTCCAGACTCAATGTGCACAAAATGGTGGCGGCAGGGCTTAAATAGATCCTATGACACTGGGAGGCAAGCCAATCACAGTAATGCCACAATCAAGATGTCTGCGGCATTACTGTGATTGGTTAAGAAGCCCAGCATGTTTAGTGACTTTCAACGGAGGTGCCAAAACTGCAGGGCGGGACATCCAAATATAGCGAGGCGAGTACACAAATACTCGCCGAATAACGTTTAACCTGAATACCGTACTATTCGTGCTAATAGCGAATACTAATGAATACACTCGCTCATCACTAATAATAGGCCCTAATTTAGGGAAATGTGAACACTCCTGATTGGGTCTCCATGTGCTGGGTGGGCTGCAGTGGAAGAGGTTTTGGTCCCCTTTACAATAGTTATACTCTAGGAAAAATAATTTTTTGGTGCAGATATTGTTCTCACAGGAGAACACATGATAAAATAGAAATTGGTTTTCTTTCTACCGTGGTATATAAAGCAGTCTACATCTCTGCTTAAAATTGTTTGGGGCAGATATTCTTCTCCACACAGGGGGGAAAAAAAAAGTTGGGTCTGAGCAGTTTCCTGACCATCGCCTGTACTGTGCTGTCACGGCAAGAAGAAGAGGAGGGTGACTCTGAGGGTGAGGAATGGGATAACATATTGGTTGATGAGGAGGTTGCACATGAAACTTGGTGTGAACCCAGAGGTACGCAGCTGAGAAGCTCACCTGACGAGGTGGATGAGGAAGACAAGGAGGTTACATTGCGTCCTATGGTGCAGACACGTAGTGATGCAAGCACGAGGAGCACTGCATCCTTAGCCACAACTGTGGCAGTGACAAGCAGCGGTCCCGGGTCTGCAGCTCGTAGGGGCATCAAGGGTTGCCTAGCTTGGGCCTTTTTGAGACCGCAAAAGATGAGCCAGCTCACGTTATCTGCAAACTTTGCGATAAAAAACTCAGTAGAAGGAAAAAGTGCAATAATTTGACTACTACATGCATGAACCTTCACATGCGCAATCAACATGCGTTTCTCTGGCAATCTCACTGCGACAAAATGTGGACCAGCGGACCTCATCAACCATCAACTGTCCCATCAACCGCATCCACTGCTTCCTCCTCCTCCTCTGTTACCATGCCAAGTATTGGCACACAGGTCTCTCATTGCAGAACCTCTTCTTCTCTACCTGCTCCAGTCAGGCTGAGAGAGCCCAGCAGCTGTAACGGAAGCGGACATGCATGCTGTGTATGTCTCATCGAGCACACCACACGTTTCTCAATCCACATAACATCTGCGCCTGCACCTCACTCACAGTCCAGCAGTTTGTCCGTTTCACCGTACTCCGCCCTCTCTCCACACCGCAGCCAGCCCTCAGTCCCGCAGCTGTGGTCACATAAAAGATTGTTTCCTCCCACACATGACAAAGCTAAGAGGTGGAAATCCACCATCTCCAACCTGTTGGCCAAGGAAATGGTGGTGTCAGGCCCTAATTTTTTGAACAGTGAACACTCCTGTATGGTTGCTGTTTTACTGAAGAGGTAACCCGAGAACTTGGAGGAAACCCCCACAAACACAGGGAGAACATACAAACTATTTGCAGATGTTGTCCTCTATCATCATAAAGGAGGAAGCTCTTTGTCTAGGAGACTGACCACAGTTGTTGTCTACCTTGTGAACATTGTGTTGAAGCTTGCAAGGTGTCACAGGTTTACCGTTACAGAGAGGAGCCAGAAGACCGCAGCGTCTGATTCCTCCCACTCCTGCAGTCATTAAAAAGAAGCCTTTCGCCTTCATATTAATTGGTGCAGGGATTAATCTGCTCAGTTGTGAGCTCCTTGAAGCTTAACGTGATTTAGACTCTTGACAGATTTGTCCCGTGCATCTCCCCTACTGTAATAATGCTGTACCCAAACATATCAGACTGTCGCCTACTGTGGAAACCTTGAAAAAGAAGCTGAAGACCCACTTATTGTGACAAGCGTACAATCTGTGGTAAGCCTTGCTCCAGCATACCGCTGCATGACTAGCTGTACCTTGACCTACTGTATCCTCACCCATCCCTTGTAGATTGTCGCTGTAATAGTAATAATAATTATAGTACTTGCACTCTGGGTCAATTGATGGCACTTTCCTAATTTGATGTGTTTTGGCAGCTTTTGGGCCCGTTTGAAGGTGTGTATGCGTATTTTTTGGTCCACCCATTGAATCCTATGGTATTTGGTAACGTTCGACGAACATTTGATGAATAAATCGGCGAATATTGCAAATTCGGCGATCGTAATCCGAATCGAATATTGAAACATTCGCTCATCTCTAATTCTCATCAATATCGTCATCACTGATTTGGCTGTCAGTTGCCTCTGTGTGGGAAATGACCTATGTTGCTTGCCCCCTATTTATTTCCTACCTCAAGATTTGCCATGACTCAGAGTGCTCCTATCAACACGACTCACAGAGCCAGCAACACAGCTTGTTGTAACAATCAAGTTCTTAATCTAATCCTGGCTTCAATGTACAAAAACTGACTGTTCATCTCTTCCAATACATAAACTGGAAGGAGTTTTTCTGGTGTAGTATGTAGAGATGAGCGTTGTTCTACTCGAACTGTTCGCCAATCTCAAATTCGAGCTGTTTTGGGCGGTGTTCGAGCCGGTCGGCGAACACGAACAATTTGAGAAAAATTCGGCTGTTCGAGGTTATGTTCGATAACTGTTCGTGCACCAAAATCATAACTGGATTTTTTCTCAGTAATGATGAAAATTAATGTTAATACGCAGTTTGAGTGTACAGCGGGGCGGGGGGAGGGGCAGGGGATGGATCTCTGCAGGAACAATGAAGATCTCCATTTTTTTTCTCTTTCCCGAATTTGCAGTGGGGAGGTGCAATCTGTCAGCCTATCAGCAGCGCACACACGGAGCGAAGTGCTTTTTTTCACACAAGCAAGGGCATGTGTGATTGGCAGTGTATGTCACATGTCCTTGCCCTATAAGACCAAGCCATTTTCCCCGTCGCCACCATTTTCTCACTGCTGCAGCTGCGTGTTAGACGGCACCGCTGTTGCTGTGTGCGCTATACCTTGTTAATTTCAAGCCAATTTTCGCACAAATATACAGATAGCTTGGGAGTAGGGAATAGTTGTGATTGCAGTCCTTTTAAGGACTAGGTTACAGCATTTCCTACGACTTTTATCAAGCAGGTCTGTGCTCTTAAATAGATAGATTGTGGGAGTACAGACTAATTGTAATTGGAGTCCTTTTCAGGACTAGGTTACATCAGTTCCTATCAGTTTTTGCCAGGCAGGTCTGTGCCAGTGCTGTGCAAGTTTTTTTCACAGCATTTGGCTGAATCTAGCAAAGCTAATCCTTTTTGGCCTATTGCAGAGTGTGTTAGTCAGTGGAGTAGCCTATCTGTGTTGCAAGATATACCACCTGTGTATAGAATACCAATTTTTTTACTGCACCTAGTGAAGTAAAATCTTTTGGGCATAGCATCATTCTATTAGTCCATCTATACTGACCTCCATCAGGTTGCAAATTAAAAATAATTTTTTTCTGCATCTAGCTCTGAAAAAATATTTGGGCTTCTAGCAGTGTGTGGGACTTGGTCTATTAGTCCATCTATACTGACCTCCATCAGGTTGCAAATTAAAAATAATTTTTTTCTTCATTTATCTCTGAAAAAATATTTGGGCTTCTAGCAGCGTGTGGGACTTGTTCTATTAGTCCATCTATACTGACCTCCATCAGGTTGCAAATTAAAAATAATTTTTTTCTGCATCTAGCTCTGAAAAAATATTTGGGCTTCTAGCAGTGTGTGGGACTTGGTCTATTAGTCCATCTATACTGACCTCCATCAGGTTGCAAATTAAAAATAATTTTTTTCTGCATCTAGCTCTGAAAAAATATTTGGGCTTCTAGCAGTGTGTGGGACTTGGTCTATTAGTCCATCTATACTGACCTCCATCAGGTTGCAAATTGAATAAAAAAATTTTCTGCATCTAGCTCTGAAAAAATATTTGGGCTTCTAGCGGTGTGTGGGACTTGGTCTATTAGTCCATCTATACTGACCTCCATCAGGTTGCAAATTAAAAATAATTTTTTTCTGCATCTAGCTCTGAAAAAATATTTGGGCTTCTAGCAGTGTGTGGGACTTGTTCTATTAGTCCATCTATACTGACCTCCATCAGGTTGCAAATTAAAAATAATTTTTTTCTGCATCTAGCTCTGAAAAAATATTTGGGCTTCTAGCAGTGTGTGGGACTTGGTCTATTAGTCCATCTATACTGACCTCCATCAGGTTGCAAATTAAAAAAAAATTTTTTCTTCATTTAGCTCTGAAAAAATATTTGGGCTTCCAGCAGTGTGTGGGACTTGTTCTATTAGTCCTTCTATACTGACCTCCAGCAGGTTGCAAATTGAATATAATTTTTTTCTGCATCTAGCTCTGAAAAAATATTTGGGCTTCTAGCGGTGTGTGGGACTTGGTCTATTAGTCCATCTATACTGACCTCCATCAGGTTGCAAATTAAAAATAATTTTTTTCTGCATCTAGCTCTGAAAAAATATTTGGGCTTCTAGCAGTGTGTGGGACTTGGTCTATTAGTCCATCTATACTGACCTCCATCAGGTTGCAAATTGAATAAAAAAATTTTCTGCATCTAGCTCTGAAAAAATATTTGGGCTTCTAGCGGTGTGTGGGACTTGGTCTATTAGTCCATCTATACTGACCTCCATCAGGTTGCAAATTAAAAATAATTTTTTTCTGCATCTAACCCAGCCAATAGTTTTGGCCTAATACCACAGTTTGGCCACTCAGCTCTGCTCGGTTACCATCCATTGTTTTTTTGTGCAAACAACTCCAGAGTTGTGAATTAGTTAACCACCAAAATGAGTGGAAAAAGGCCTGCTGCTGGTGGAAAGGGGAATAGGCTTGTTGGGAAGGGGAAAAAAGGTTGTGTCCGTGGGGTAGGTGCAGAAGAAAGACCATCTTCCAGCCAAACTAAAATGTCTACTTCTTTTAGCGGACAATGTGATAAGATCCCTTTCTTACGGCCACGCCAATCGCTACAAATTCCAGATGAGGCACAAAAACAGCAGGTGCTTCAACGGATATCAAGTGCTCCTTTAAGTGGGCTCTCCTCCACATCAACTTCAACATCACAAATACTCCAGTCCTCAAAGGTGTCACCCAAATCGCACTTGCTTCCTCACAGCTCCCAAATCTCCAGCTGCCCGTCTGAGTATGAGGTAGAACAGATGGTTGAGTCTGCAGAGCTGTTTACTCATACTATAGCCTGGTAATCAGAGGTCGACTCCAGCGCTTCTGTGAATCCAGATGAGGAAATGATCTGCACTGATGCCCAGAATCTTTATGAGTCGGATCCAGGACCAGACGCAGAAGGTTCTGACCATAATGTAGACCCTCATTCCCAAACTGTAACTCCTGTTGGTGGAGACAATGAGGAAGACGATGATAAGACTCAAATACCTGATTGGAGCGACAACTTTAGTTTTTTGTCAGGGCAGGAACAGGTTGGCTCTGAGGACGACGGGTGTGATAACGCACAGGGTGATGATGATGAGGTCGGAGATCCCACTTACTGTCAACCCACAGTCAGCCAAGAGATGAGGTCAGCAGAGGAGGTGGAGGAAGATGCTAGTGACGACGAGGTCAGGTTGCGCCTTCCTGGACAGAGACGTAGTACTGGAAGCACGTCAACAACTGCATCCTCAAACACAACTCTGCCTCTCACCACAAGTCGTGGTGGCTCTTCAGGTCGCATGGGTGCTAAGCCTTGCATAGCCTGGGCATTTTTTCAGATCGATAAAGATGACCCAACTCGTGTTATCTGTAACATTTGTCAGCAAAAGCTAAGTAGAGGCCAAAAAATACATAGTTTGAGTACTTCATTCATGAACCGGCACATGGACATGAAGCATAAGTTGCAGTGGGAAGCTCAGTGTGCTACAATGCGGCCTAGCCGGCCGGGCCAACCACCGTCTGCCATATCTTGTGCATCCGCGGCCTCTTCATCCTCTGTGACTGGGGGGACAGCAGTCACACCTGTTTTGGGGCGCAGACCTGCCACCTCTTTACCCGCAACAGCCAGCGTGATTGGCAGGTCATAATTTTCTTTGGAGGTGGTAACACCAGCTGGTCTTGAGCGCTGTCCGACATCGATAGCACCACCTTTGGATCAAGGCAACCTAACATGTCCGCCTGCATCTTCCTCACAGACCGGCAGTTTGCCGGGGACACCCTTATCAACCCCGTCTAAGCACAATAGCCAGCCCTCGGTCCCTCAGATGTGGACAAGTAAAAGACCATTTCCTCCTAGCCATGAGAAAGCTAAGAGGTTGAATTTCACCATCTGCAAGCTCTTGGCTACAGAAATGCTGCCTTTCCGCCTGGTGGACACAGAGGATTTTCGAGACCTTATGTCCATCGCAGTGCCCCAGTACCAGATGCCCAGTCGGCACTACTTCTCAAAGAAAGGTGTGCCTGCGCTCCACCAGCATGTCGCACACAACATCACCGCTTCTTTGAGAAACTCTGTGTGTGACAGGGTGCATTTCACCACAGACACTTGGACGAGTAGGCATGGACAGGGGCGTTACATGTCGCTGACTGGGCACTGGGTAACTATGGTGACAGCAGGACAAGGGGCTGCTGTCCAAGTCTTGCCATCCCCACGAGTTGTGCGTCAATCCTCTTTATGTCAAAGTTCCTCCACTGCTTCTGCCTCCTCAACCTCCTCTCGGTCTTCCACCTGCACCCAAAGCCTGTCTGGTCATGCCACAAGCTTTCTAACTGCGCAGAAGGGATCCTGCACATCTCCTTACTATGCTGGCAGTAGGGCTCAACGTCATCAGGCGGTTTTTACATTGAAATGTCTGGGAAATGTGAGTCACACAGCTGAGGAGTTGTGGTCAGCTCTGGAGAACCAATTTCATGAATGGTTGTCTCCACTGGACCTGAAACCAGGGAAGGCCGTGTGCGACAATGCTGCAAACCTGGGTGCGGCCCTTCGCCGGGGCAATGTCACACACGTGCCTTGTATGGCTCACGTGTTGAACCTGGTTGTCCAGCAATTTTTAGCCCACTATCCCAGACTAGATGGCCTTCTGCAGAGGGCACGGTCGCTGTGTGCTCACTTCCGCCGTTCGCATCCCGCAGCTCAGCGACTTACATCTCTACAGAAGTCGTTGGGCCTGCCACTTCACTGGCTAAAATGCGATGTGCCTACCCGGTGGAATTCAACTCTGCACATGTTGCAGCGACTGTGGCAGCACCGACAAGCCCTGGTGCAATACGTTCTGATGTATAGCCTGGGCCAACGAGATTCAGAGGTGGGGCAAATCACGCTGGAGGAGTGGTCTCAGATCAGGGACCTATGCACCCTTCTGCACAGTTTTGAAATGGCGACGAAGATGTTTAGTGCTGACGATGCCATTATCAGCATGACTATTCCGGTGATTTACATGCTGGAGCACATGTTAAACAGAATTCGGAGTCAGGTGGTGGCACAAGAGGAGGTGGAGGAAGTAGAGGAGGAGGAGTTGTATGCGGAAGGGCTAACATCTGCAAGGTCCAGACGGTCGGCAGCACCAAGGCGGCAGGCATGTGAGGGTGGGGGAGATGATTTTACCAGGGCGCATGGTAGCAGCCAAACTAGTGAGGAAGGTGCAGGAGCCCAGGAAGAAGTGGAGGACGAACTGATGGAAGACTCATCAGATGAGGGAGACCTTGATCACATTTCTGTTGTGCGAGGTTGGGGGGAGAGGACAGAGGAAGGAAGCATGATTGTTACCTCGCCACCAACACAACAGGGACTTGGTGCTCCTGGATGCGCAACACACATGAGTGCCTTCTTGCTGCACTACCTGCAACATGACCCTCGAATTGTGAGAATTAGAAATAATCCTGACTACTGGGTTGCCACACTGTTAGATCCCCGGTACAAAAGTAAATTTGCAGAAATTATTCCTGCCATAGAAAGGGATGCACGCATGCAGGAGTATCAGCAGAGACTGTTGCAGAATCTTACATGTGCTTTTCCACAAAATACCAGTGGTGCACGTAGTGAATCTCACAGTTCCAACTTGCCAACCGTGGGACCGTCAAGTGTTCAGCACTCAAACCGTAACAGAACCACAGTATCTGCTGGTAACATCAATTTTGCGGAATCATTTCACCACTTTTTTAGCCCATCCTTTGCAAGGCCACAGGAGACAAGAAGTCTGACACATAGTCAACGCCTAGAGACGATGGTACAGGAGTATCTCCAAGTAAACATTGAAGCCACGACTGTGTCACTGGACCCTTGCTCTTTTTGGGCTTCCAATCTGGATAAATGGCCGGAGCTAGCCACTTACGCCTTGGAGATCTTGTCATGCCCCGCAGCCAGCGTTCTGTCTGAACGTGTGTTCAGCGCTGCTGGTGGTGTGCTGACAGATAAGCGCACGCGGCTCTCCACTGATAATGTATACAGACTCCCGTTCATAAAGATGAACAAATCATGGATCCGAAATGACTTTTCTACCCCTGTGTCATCCTGGGGAGAGTAAAAGCTTGATGATTGGTTAAAATCACCCTACCAACCGTTTTAAGCTTTCAAATTACTAATCATGTTTATCTGTATCTTGACTGGAAAATAATTTGGGCTTTGTAGCAGTGTGCAGCACTGATCCTATTAGGCCATCTATAATAAGCTTCACCAGATTTAAAATTAAAAATAATTTTTAGCTGCATCTAGCCCGGAAAATAATTTTGGGGCTCCGAGATGCGCAAGACACATAAGTGCCTTCTTGCTGCACTACCTGCAGCATGACCCTCATATTGTCAGAATTCGAAGTAATCATGACTACTGGGTTGCCACACTCTTAGATCCCCCAAACTTTTCGATCAACCTTTTCATTTTAATAAAGACCAAAAAAATGGTCATTTTTGAAATTATAAGCATTAGCAGGTTGTTAGAAACTGAAATCAAACAGTTTTCAACTCAAAACTTTATTCTAGGTGATGTTACATTTTCACATAGGACCCCTTGTTCGAAAGGAGCTTCTGAACTCTCTCGTCCATTGAATTTGTCAGGTTTTGGATGGTTTCTGCTTCAATTGTTTTGCATGAGGACAGAATACCCTCCCAGAGCTGTTGCTTAGATGTGAACTGCCTCCCGCCATCATAGACACTCCTTTTAATGATGCTCCAAAGGTTCTGAATGGGGTAGAGGTCAGGGGAGCATGGGGGTCACACCATAAGTTTGTCCCCTTTTATGCCCATATCAGCCAGAGATGCAGATGTTTTATGTGCAGCATGAGATGGTGCATTATCATGCAGAAAAATGATCTTGCTGTGAAATACACGGTTCTTCTTCTTGAACCATGGCAGGAAGTGCTGTTTGAGAAAATCCACATACATTATGGAGTTCATCTTTAGCGCCTTCAGGGATCCTAAAGGGGCCGACAATCTCTCTCCCCATGATTCCAGCCCAAAACATTACTCCACCTCCTCCTTGTTGGCGCTGTAGCCGTGTTTGCGTGGGGTGTCCATCAACCAGCCATCCTCCACTCCATTCATCTGGACCATCGAGCGCTGCACGGCACTCATCCGTGAACAAAACAGTTTTGAAATCAGTCTTCATGTAATGTTTGGCCCACTGGAGCCGTTTCTGCTTGTGTGAAGTGGATAGAGGAGGTCGACAGGATGGCGTATGCACAGCTGCAAACCTCTGAAGGACCCTGCATCTTGTTGTTCGGGGGACGTTGGAGGCACAAGCAGCTTCAAAAACTTGTCTGCTGCTATGACAAGGCTTTTTTGCCGCTGCTCTTCAACCTGACGTAATTGCCTGTAGGAAAGAGTCCTCAATTTGCCCTTATCAGCACGCACACGTGTGTACTGTGAATCAGCTACATGCTTCTTGATTGCCAAGACACTTCATCCTGATCATCGCACAATGTTGATTGTAGTCATGCCTTGACCTAAACACTCCACAATTTGTTGCTTCTCAGCAGCCTACACATCCTTTTTCTTTCCCATTTTGGCAGAAAATGTAGGCTGCTTAATAATGTGAGAGAGCCTTCTTAAGTAGTCTTGCCTTTCATTGGACACACCTGCCAAACTAATTAGCACAGGTGTCTGCAATTGCTTACAGTGATATAAAGAGCCCTGACACACATCACCATCAATGAGTTTAACTGACAAACAAACAAATTCTTCCCTTATCACTCCTAAACACTTTTTGCATAATAATTTGGAACGCGGTGTACATGTGCTTTTCCACAAAACACCAGTGGTTCACGTAGTGAATCTTACAGTTCTAACTTGCCAACCGTGGTCTGTATGGAATTGTTCAATAAAGGGCCCAAAATTAAGATAACATAGATGGGAGAGGTCTCTATGAATAGGAATTCCTAAGTATTTGATACCCTGTGAGGGCCAGGCAAAGGGAAAGTTGGACTGGATGGAATCCTATATGGATTTAGGGAGGGAGACATCGAGGGCCTCAGACTTTGCTGCATTGATTTTAAAATTTTACCATGTAACAAAGTGATCTATTTCAGCCATAACAGCAGGGATGGATATATGTGATTGAGTGATATATACTAGGACATCATCAGCAAATAGAGAGCACTTGTACTCGGTGCCTCCCACCTCAATCCACCTAATATTGGGGTTATGGCGAATTGATGAGAGCAGGTGCTCCGTCACTAGGATGTATAAGAGAGGGGACAGAGGACATCCCTGCCTTGTCCCATTGGTGATTGTGAAAGGTGATGAAAATGTTCTGACGCACCCCCTGGGCCTTGGGACACCCGGAGCCGGACCCTTTTTGGTGGATGCTGGTGGTTGTAGTCTTCGTGGCGGCGATCCGGTTCCGTGGCTCAGGGCGGTCAAACCAGTGGCGGAACTATTTATGTGGTTTTGATGTTTAAATGTCCGACTACGCCACCCGTGGATTGCGGTCAGAGTGAACCGCCGCTACAGGGCAGACCGCTAAGGCTGGTGTTGTGGGTGCAGCAGAGCGTAGCATAACTCCCCACGGGAGGAGTATAGCCTCAGGGCAGTGTATGCGGAGGATGGGGGTGATGGTGCAGGGCAGCAGCAGTAACGACACGGAGTCAGTGATGCAGTTCAGGGCCTTTACTCACAGTTCTTATTATCCAGACCACGTCTGCAGGTAACGGCTGCCCACGTCGTACTGTGCTCACCAGGTGAGGGGCTCAGACAACTCCCAGATAACTTTGGAGCGCTTCACAGGACCCCCTTTGTGTGTCCTTTGTCTGGCCTTTCTTACCAACACTTCTGTCCGGCTGCCTCGGGCCTCCTCTTGGTAAACTTGGCGCCAGTTTCCCTGACCCTATGTGGTGCCTTCCTAGCGGGTGGAGCAAGGGGCTGCGCCACATAAAATGTCAGAGCCTCCGGTTTCTAGCTGAGGGTCGTTTCCTGCCTCCACTAGTTCGGGGACCGGTCTCCCCCTTTGGCCTGACCCCTCCACGCAGGTGGATTCGGGCGTGCGGTGGCGACTCGCCCGTCCGCACCCCTGGGATCCCTTCATTCCTCGTTCCTGGAGCCTTCTCCGCTCCTCTTCCTTCCTTCTCCCTCTTGCAGGCCTGGGCCTCTGTTACTAGGCCCGCCTCCGGAGCAGAGCTCATGCAGAGCCCCTGCTCCCTGCCACTTCTGCTCAGACTTCTCTGCACTGAACTAAGATGGTGCCCACCTTTTATACTCCCTTCTCAATGCACCCAGGAACTGCTTCCTCCCTGCTCCTGCACTGCAGGGTTCCCCTTCCTCAGTGTTCCCTCCCCCCACTCCAGCCAGGGACAGGGACTGTCGTGCCCATCTCAGGGGCATATTGGTCGCCCTGCCCCACGGCAATGTGGTGTAATGCATGCAGGTGTCGGGTCCTGATCCACACTCCATCCTTATCTGAGAGTGAGATATCACACCTCTGGGTGAGGTGCAATACGTCTGTAGCAACCGAGCCCTCGGTGCTACAGTTCCATTTATCTTCAGCCTAGGTGACGTATTGTGATACAGGGCCGTGATTTTGGCTATAAAAGGGTCCCCTAGACCCCTACCCCAAGCTTTTTAAGAGAATCATATATGGCGTGCCAGGAGACTCTATGGAATGCTTTCTCAGCATCCAACGAGAGTATCTACTTACAAATTTTTAACTGCATCTAGCCCAGGAAATACTTTGTGCCTAGTAGCAGTGTCTGCTAGTCAGCGGATTATCCCGGCTGTTAAGCAAGCTACACCACCTGTAGTTTGGACACTTAATTTTTTCAAAGGAAATGCTTCGGGACCACGGGATACTCAGTGAAGAGCATCAGGAGGCACCCCAAGGCATAGGGGCTGGGACTGGCAGTAGGATGCCTTGCGGTGGACAGCCGAGCTCGATCCTTATAAAAGCTTTTTAACTGCAGCAGCTTTAGTGGACGCTACTGGAGCTGGAATTACGCGGCTGCTGGCATGAGACTTGCCCTCCAATAGATCCTTGTAAATGGATTTAAAGTGTATTCATTCAAATTAGAGGGACAATTTAAATTAAAAAGCTTAGAGCTGCCTCCACCACAGGGGGGCTCTCTCGACCCACCAGCGGACAGGCACCAGTATTGGGAGAGGGGGGCTGGCCGTCAGGGTTCACCGCGGCTCTGGCACAAACCCGGCGACACGGAGGTGGCACGGGCAGGAGCGGACTGGCCGTCTCGGCTTCTCACTTTTTGGATTTTAGAAGGGCATGACATGCCTATATCTGTGTCTCCCCCTCCTTTTACTCCTCCACCTCTTTTCTTTTCGCATGACTATATGTACTTGTCACTTTTCCATGTGTTAGTTGTGTCTTCTGAGCAGTTTGTCAGCTTTTGGACACCTTTGAAGGTGTTTTCTATGTGTTTCTATGTGTTTTTGTTTGCCTGCCATTGGTTTTAACGGTGTTCGAAGGTGTTCGACGAACAGTTCGACGAACAGTTCGGCGAACACACGGGTGTTCGACGAACCGAACCGAACTCGAACACTACGGGGGTGGCTCAACACTAGTAGTATGCCCCTGGTATGCTGTGGATTAGCAGAAATATTATTCCAGTCACCAACTGAGGCACACTGTGGAGCATGACACTTTCCATATGCTCCTGATTCAATAAGATGTGTGCATTACTGATGTTGCCATTGATGAATCAGGGCCTAATGATATGGTGGCAGGGAAGAGGACTGAGCAATACACTGGCTCCAACTTATGGTTTCGCTGTCAAAAGCTACATCATCCTGCTGAGGTTAAGATGAGTGATGTGACAGACATTCCATTAAGCCCAATGCTTCATCCCCACTAATATGCTTGCCGGAAACATTGGAGGCCAGGTGTGACCCACGTTTGCTACTACTGCTGTCGGAACAGTTGCTGCCAGCAGTGTCAGTGGTGTTGATGCTGTTAGAGGCTCCCACATTTTTTTCCATGTTTTGGTTTCTCATACATTTTTGACACAAGTATAATGCTTAATCTATGTCCAAAACTTTTTTACCAGACTTAGCCAACCCATAAATAATATGACATCAACAAGGAATGCTCTGTAGACTTCATACAATGGACAAAAAGGATAATTCATCAATTGTGTGCCCCTAATATTGGTGTGGTGTGTATGTATTTCAAATTTGATAACTTAAACAGGTGTTGCAAGACAGGCCTGCAATGTTAAAGGTCTTGATTAATGTAATAATTTGTTTGCAAATTTTGGCTTAAAGCACATTAGCTTTCCGTGGCCAAAAAAAACCGCATAAAAACAAATGCCAGGAGGTCGAAATACCACAAAAAAATTCTGCAACAGACCTCAGTATATTTGTGTGGTGTACCATTGCCAACAGTATTGCAGTATATAGTGAAAAAGATATTCTCACATGAAGTCCAGCAACAAGGTAGACTTCACAGGAGGACCAATATGGTGGGAGCAGAGCTGTCATAACAACCCACTGATTTCCCGCACTATTTCTGGAGTGCGCTCTGGCCACTATAATTGTAGGCAGATGCTGCTATATGTTACAGCTCCTGAGCCTGCTTCATATGTAGGGATCGACATAAGACGTTCCATTAGGTCTTATGTTGGGAAAGGGTCTTTTATTTCTACATTTATAATATATTCTTTTACTGTATTTTTAGTCCTTTTAAAGGACCTGAACCTGCAATCGTCTTATCACTTATATTATATTGCCTCGAAAAAGTGTTCATATCCAGTGAACTTTTCCAAATTTTTTCTCTTTACACCCACAAACTTAAATGTATTTAAAAATAATTAGAAAACCATGCATCATTCATTGCCTTTACACTTCAGAAATACTTGCTACTTTGTGTTGGTATATCATATAAAATCGCAGTAAAATACATTCAAGTTTGGTAACGTGAAAAAAAGTGGAAAAGTCAAGGGGTATGAACACTTTTTCAAGGCACAGTATATACCGTAGTATATAATAAAAATGATGCTCTCCTATGAAGCCCAGCTACACATTGGCCTTCACAGAAGTAGCGTAATCGCAGGCACGGGGACTCTAGGAGACCTCCGGCTACCACAGCAACCCATCCGCAGGAGTAGGGGCCAGTGAACTTGTGAATACGTACTATCTCAGGTTTGCCCAATTTTAATGTAGGTGTCAGGGACTGACAGTGGCATCTAATGGGTTAACAGCATTTGACAGCGCTCAGTTCCACTTGCTGCTCTTAGACGCAGATGCTGACTGAATAATACAGCCAATAACTGTGGGTAATGATGAAGGATCAGTAAGACATTGAACATACTAGTACGGTTTGTCCAATGTCGAGAGTGGGTTAAAGGGAATATGACATTAGGATTTAACTCTAGAATGTATTAACAGCACTTTATCAGCATCCTAATACCATCTACTTCAGCATTACTTCAGAGCCAACGATTGGCTGCAGCAGTCAGATGCTGTAGTCATGACATCACCACTGCATTTTGTGAACAAAGACTGGAGGCAGTGCCAAAGAGGAATCGCTGGTTCAGAAGTGGATAAGTAATGATGATTTCATTATTTTTACACAGAGGACATCTATGCACTGAAATCTGTGCAATTTGGCAAATTCAAATTATGGTAAATCTGCTCATCTTTGTCACTATTGACAGTGTCATGTGAGGGGATAAAGAGGTTGTCCACTACTGTAAATGATGCCCCCATTGATTGAAACTTTGGAAAGAAGTTCTTTTGTAATTACCTTCTCTTGTTATAAGTTCCTGTGAGCTGCGCTATCGCTGACCACTCACAGGCATCACGTGACCCCAGGCTGCAGAAAACTCTGACAACCACTGATATCACGTCAAGTTCCGGGAAACCAGAAGCGTGACCCAGTGACACGCATCCCCCTGATTGACTGGGCTGTGGGTGGGGTTTCATATCACAGCCCAGCATCCAGCAAGCTGTCAGAGGAGGCTGCAGTCAAGGTCACGTGATGCCCAGTGAGCGGTCAGCGATAGCGCCGCTCGCAGACACTTATAACAACAGAAAGTAATTACAAAAATACTTCTTTACAAAGTTTAAATCGATGGGGGCATTATTTACAGTAGTGGACAACCTCTTTAACGTGCTGAAATTGGAGTTAGTTCCAGTCCCAGGACAATGCAGCAGCTTAGCTGTGTAACTGGACATCCAGATGCACAACTAAACCTCATCATGTACAGCTAGGTCCTGTTCTGTGAAGGGGTGAAGGTCCAGCAGGAGCAGGTATTCCTAATGATTAGAACAGTCAAAATAACCAAATTTTAATGAGATCCAAACACTGGATTTAAAGGTTTGAAAAGGTGCAAAGCAATGTCTGAGAATCAGACGTGACAGAATAAGCTGGGTTCATTCAGGGCACTGCCAGTTTTATTTAGAAACCTGCTGGTATATAATGAAAATATCAGAAAATAAGTACCTGCTGTTTAGAAAAAGCAGACTTCCATGAATAACAGCAGGACAGCGAGGTCCATCCAGTTTTCACAAACAAATACAGTTCACAGCAACCTTACTTTCACAGTTTTTAGGCTTATCTTCACCTCTCAACATATAAACTTTCCTGGTAGCCCTGTTTGAGAAGCTAGTTATTGCAACAGGTTCCTCTAAACACCCCTAAGCAACTGTACCATTGATTAGAGGCCATCAGCTGCAAAATCTGATTTTAGTGACCCATAAACCAAGATGACAAGTTATCGTAAGGCTGAAATCAGGAAGAAATGTATAGATTTTTTTTGGATGTCTAATGGAAGCTCTGGATTGCAATTTAGGCATTTATTGGGGCACATAGCATTATTGCCATTGCCTTTTCCCCCGTAGTTCCCTCTTTTGGTTGTTTGTTAGTCTGAATATGTCTTCTATTAGATAGTATAAGTTATGATTTTTTATTATTTTTTTTTATGTCAAGGATACTCAGGCTATGTGCCCACGTTGCGGAAATGAAGCATATTTTTTACGCTTCTCCCTGGCAGGAAAAACGCATGCAGATTTTACATGCGTTTTTCCCGCCAGGTAGTAGCGTTTGTGAAGCGTCTTTGCATGCATTTCCGCATGCGGGTTATGAAGCGCTTTTCCAAGCGATTTTAGCATCACTTGGAAAAGTGCTTGACAACTTGTTCACACTATATAAATCCATGCAACCAGCATGGATTTATAGTAGTGTGATCAAGTTAGTTAAAAAAAAGAATAAGAATGGTAAAAAAAAAAAAAAAAAGTTTATACTCACCTTCCGATGTCCGGTGTTTTGTCTGCTCCGTCCGGTCTCTTGCACTGCTTGCGGTAGTGTGAAGGACCTGCGGTGACGTCATTGAGCCATGTGATGGGTCACATGACCCTGTGACGTCATGGCAGGTCCTTACTATCAACACGAACATTGCAAGACACCGTCCCGGAGCAGACAAAACACCGGGAAAACATCGGTAGGTGAGTATAAACTTTATTTTTTATTTTAAATTCTTTTTTTACAGTTTCTATGGTACCCAGGTCTGGATGAGAGTCTCCTCTCCTCCAGACTTGGGTACCATCCGCAAATAGAAACGCATATAATCCGTGAGTACAAATGTACTGACACGGATTATATGCGTCTCAATGCAAGTCAATGGCGGCGATTACGCTACGTGTCCGCAAAATTAATGGACATGCTGCTTATTTTTTCGCAATGATAATTCGCAGCGGAAATTTCCACAGCATGTGCATAGCACATGCGGATTAATCATTGGGGACCATAGGGCTCGTATTACCAAGCATTTTTTAAGCGTTTTCGCTGCGGTAATTCTGCGGCAACAACGCTTGAAAAACGCATAGTGGGCACGCAGCCGAAGGCTTCAATGGATCCCCCTGATTCTGAGATTGTTTTTTCATGACATATTGTACTTCATGATAGTGGTAAAATTTCTTTGATATGACATGATTATTTGTGAAAAAATGAGAAATTTGGCGAAAATTGTGAAAATTTTGCAATTTTTAAAAATGTAATCTTCATGCCCTTAAATCAGAGAGTCTTGTAACAAAAAATAGTTCATAAATAAAATTTCCCAAATGTCTACTTTACATTAGCACAATTTTGGAACAATTTTTTTTTTTTCGTTAGGAAGTTATAAGGGTTAAAAGTTGACCAGCAATTTCTCATTTTGCCAACAAAATTTACAAAACCATTTTTTTTAGGGGCCACGTCACATTTGAAGTGATTTTAAGGGATCTATATGACAGAAAATACCCAAAAGTGACAACATTCTAAAAATTCCACCCATCGAGGTGCTTAAAACCACATTCAAGAAGTATATTAACCCTTCAGGTGCTTCACAGGAATCAATGGAATGTGAAAGGAAAAAATGAACATTTAAAAGGAACCTGTCAAGTCCTATCTACTATGTAAACAGCCCCCATTGCGTTGTTAGTGATGAAATTTCACAAAAATGTTACTTTAGACCCAATTTTTTTTTACTTTCACAAGAGTAACAGGAGAAAATGGACCCCAAAATTAGCTGTGTGTTAGGCACACGCCCGGACTGACTGGCGTGTGCGTGATTAGTGATCCCACTGTGAAATGAACCGGAGAGTGCCTGAAGGGGCGTAACTAAGTATAAACCCGATTCGACCCAGGTCGCATGACGGCTACGACGCCGTGCACCAGGGAGGAACCGAGCAGAGGGACCAGGTGCCACTCCAGGTCAGACCCCGGACACGGCTTTTGACCCACTCCGGGGAATACAGGAACAGGCAGGTTAGAGCACAGGCTGGGTAGGGTCCAGTACAGACTGGAAGACGGATTCAGAGCCGCAGATGCGGTAATCAAGCAGAGTAAAGCGAAACCGCCGGTGCGGTGGACAAGGCTGAGCAAAGCGAAGCCGCAGGTGCGGTGGACAAGGCTAAGCAGAGCGAAACCGCAGATGCGGTGGGCAAGGCTGAGCAGAGCGAAACCGCAGGTGCGTTGGACAAGGCTGAGCAGAGCGAAACCGCAGGTGCGGTGGACAAGGCTGAGCATAGCGAAACCGCAGGTGCGGTGGACAAGGCTGAGCAGAGCGAAACCACAGGTGCGGTGGACAGGGCTAAGCAGAGCGAAACTGCAGGTGTGGTGGACAGGGCTGAGCAGAGCGAAACCGCAGGTGCGGTGGACAAGACTGAGCCGAGCGAAACCGCAGATGCGGTGGACAAGGCTAAGCAGAGAGAAACCGCAGATGCGGTGGACAAGGCTCAGCAGAGCGAAACCGCAGATGCGGTGGGCAAGGCTCAGCAGAGCGAAACCGCAGATGCGGTGGACAAGGCTGAGCAGAGCGAAACCGCAGTTGCGGTAGACAAGGCAGAGCGGGCAGGAACCGCTGGAGTGGTAAGTAAGGCAGAGCAGAGATAAACCGCCGGGGCGGTAAGCAAGGCGGGAAACCGCCAAAGCGGTGAGCAAAGACAGTGCAAAGGGGACAGGGCTCTGTTCAGACGGAACAGACTAGAAGGGAAAGGCAGAACCAGATACACATGAGGTACTTGCAAAGAAGTAGCAAGTGGACTCCAAACTCACAAATGGAAGTACAGCGACAACGAGTAGGAGTTAGGTGCAGGTTCAGACTCTGCAGAAAAAGGAAAGGTACAGACATAGAGAAAAACAGGTAACAGGCTAGGAGAGTGTTCAGACAGGAACTGAGTGTTAAGACAGGAACTGACACTGCAGCGAGATACAGGAGTGAGTCTGGATATGCGGCCCCCAGAAGGTCCTGCCTAGGAGGCTAGGAGCGTGTTCAGACAGGCCTGGGAATATAGCCTCCAGGAAGGCGGACAGGCAGGAAAAACAGTTCAGGACCTGGCACATCAGAGGCAAGGAGCCCTCTGAGGATAAGAGTTGCTCAGGCACCAGCTTCAAGGTGGAGCTGGTTTAAATATCCAGTGACAGACAGCAATAGGCTGAGGACACATTTGGGGTGTGCCCACAGCAGCTACAAAAAACAGGAAGTAACCGGGCCGCCGCCCTAAGCAGTCAGAACACAGACAAGCAGACAGCATGAAAAGAAGCCAGGCTACCAGACTGGACTGAAGATCAAGTTTGCGATCTTGCATAGTGGGAGATGGTGCACTATGCAAGCCCGCCACCAGGTATGTTACAGTACCCCCCCCTTTACGCCCCCTCTTCTTCAAGCCCGCAAGAGTGTTGCGCAGAGAATTTGGAGGCCAATCCTCCTCTTCAAGAGGATTACCTCTTCTGTCCACTAGAGGAAGCGAAACTGGCCTCATCATCTTGGTAACTAGGATGCTTTCTCCCATCAATCCATCCTCAGCAACAGATGAAGTGGGTGAAGAACCAGGAACAGCACACAGGAAAGTCTCTCTCCATTTATTATCAGATAGCACCCCGGTGGATTCAGGAGACAACTGCGGGTCCTCCGCCTGGTTGGAGGGGTGCAGAGACTCGGGGGTAACCATCGCCATGACGTATACTTTGCCAAGCTTCCTAGATGAAGTGGGCGGCGTATCAAGTACAGGGTGTAGGAAAGTCTCTGTCCATTTGTAATCAGGTAACACCCCGGAAGGTTCAGGAGACAACTGGAGGTCCTCCGCCTGGTTGGAGGGGTGCAGAGACTCGGAGGCGACCACTGCTTCGGAGTACACTTGATCAAGCTCACTGGATGAAGTGGGCGAGGTATCAGGTACAGGGTGTAGGAAAGTCTCTATCCATTTGTAATCAGGTAGCACCCCGGAGGGTTCAGGAGACAACTGGAGGTCCTCCGCCTGGTTGGAAGAGAGCAGAGACTCGGGGGTAACCATAGCTTCGGAGTACACTGGTCAGGCTCACTGGATGAAACGGGCGAGGTATCAGGTACAGGGTGTAGGAAAGTCTCTCTCCATTTGTTATCAGGTAGCACCCCGGAGGATTCAGGAGGCAACTGGAGGTCCTCCGCCTGGTTGGTGGGGTGCAGAGACTTGGGGGTATCCACCGCCTCGATGGACGCAAGGCCAGATTTATTAGAGATGGGGGTTCGATGCTTTGGGACCATCCTCAAACTGGTTTCAGAGATGACATGTCTGTGAGGCGGGACGGTACCTGAAGCCAGATCATTGGTACAATCGTCGAGACTGTGTGGGGACATTGCCTCCGCTTCTCTTCCTTCGGAGACTTCAGCGCACAGCGAGTCAGCGACTAGCAGATCTGGTGAAGAAGAAGAAGACATTGCTGACTGTCCTGAAGATATGGGGACTGGACACCACTTGTACCTTAACAATCCCCCAAGATACACCATGCAAGGTCTCCAGATCTGAGCGAGCACTAGATCTCTGGGCTCTGGACGACTTGTGGGTAAACCAGTCAGCACCAGAAAGGAAAGCTTCTTTAAGTGTAATGCTCCAATCTAGAGCTTAATTTGTACAGACATCTTTTGACTGTTTCTGAGTAGGGCTCGTCCTTCTGCTGACAATGCCCAAACTGGCTTCTGGAGTTTTCGGATGGGAATCAGACATTGACTCTTCAAGGCTTTAAGCTGGAAACTTCCGATTAATCTGAGGCTTTTACTTGCCACGAAGACAGTCATGGTCATCTGTGGAGAGGAAACACTAACGCCAAGGGCAGCCTCTCCTACAGGCCTAATGTCTTGGGATTCTCCAACCTTCACTGGACAAAGACCGTCAGGGGGTCCCAAACAACCGCAGCGGGACTACAATCCAATTTCGTGACTGAGTTCCGGCCTCTGCTTTGCCTGCCGAACATGGTCAACCTTCATGGATTCCGTGCGGGTAGCTGCTTCTACAGGCTGGGGAACAGGAGATCTTTGGGAGGACAGAACCTGGCGTGATGGCTTGCCTCTACGCCTAGCACGTCTGGACTGCCTCTTGAGGTTGGGAAGAGAAGTATTCTGTGGAGCGTAGTCATCCTGTGAGGATTTTGGGTGGGAAGCAGTCTCTTCAGGCTGGAGAACTAGTGAGCTACCCACACACATTACCCATCGGGGCTGCTCCGGGATATTGGGAAGGGAAGCTTTAGCAGAGGCTTCAGGATTGGGGTCATCGAAGACCATTAAAAAGGCCACCAGGAAGGCCTGCAGGTCAAGGACGATAGGATCCCATGCTTCCCATAGGGGGGTGATCCATTTCAAGGCATCACCCGCTAGGTAGGATATCATAAATGCCACTTTAGCCCAATCGGTAGGAAAATAGAGAGGGTAGAACTTGAAATGCAGCATGCATTGCTCCACAAACGCATGGCTTTGTTTAGGATCACCATAGTACCGTGGCGGATCCGCAGGAACGGGTGCAGAAAGCTCCATTTGGGCTGGTGCGTACATCGCCTTGACATCAGCTTGCGAAAAAAAAATTTCTTGGTGCACGTCTTTGCCAGAAAATGTCTCCGAGAGCGGAGGGCCGTGGGGCTCAACGGGAACCATGGCCTGAGCAAACTGTTATGCGCACACCCGGACTGACTGGCGTGTGCGTGATTAGTGATCCCACTGTGCCATGAACCGGAGAGTGCCTGGAGGGGCGTAACTAAGTATCAACCCGATCCGACCCAGGTCACATGACGGCTACGACGCCGTGCACCAGGGAGGAACCGAGCAGAGGGACCAGGTGCCACTCCAGGTCAGACCCCGGACACGGCTGTTGACCCACACCGGGGAATACAGGAACAGGCAGGTTAGAGCACAGGCTGGGTAGGGTCCAGTACAGACTGGGAGACGGATTCAGAGCTGCAGATGCAGTAATAAAGCAGAGTAAAGCGAAACCGCAGGTGCGGTGGACAAGGCTGAGAAAAGCGAAACCACAGGTGCAGTGGACAAGGCTGAGCAGAGCAAAACCGCATATGCAGTGGACAAGGCTGAGCAGAGCGAAACCGCAGGTGCGGTGGACAAGGCTGAGCAGAGCGAAACCGCTGGTGCGGTGGACAAGGCTGAGCAGAGCGAAACCGCAGGTGCGGTGGACAAGGCTGAGCAGAGCGAAACCGCAGGTGCGGTGGACAGGGCTGAGCAGAGCGAAACCGCAGGTGCGGTGGACAGGGCTGAGCAGAGCGAAACCACATATGTGGTGCACAAGGTTGAGCAGAGCAAAACCGCAGATGCGGTGGACAAGGCTGAGCAGAGCAAAACCGCAGATGCGGTGGACAGGGCTGAGCAGAGCGAAACCGCAGATGCGGTGGACAAGGCTGAGCAGAGCGAAATCGCAGATGCGGTGGACAAGGCTAAGCAGAGCGAAACCGCAGTTGCGGTGGACAAGGCTGAGCAGAGCGAAACCGCAGATGCGGTGGACAAGGCTGAGCAGAGCGAAACCACAGATGTGGTGGACAACGCTGAGCAGAGTGAAACCGCAGGTGGGGTGGACAAGGCAGAGCGGGCAGGATCTGCCGGAGCGGTAATTAAGGCAGAGCGGAGATAAACCGCCGGGGTGGTAAGCAAGGCAGAGCAAGGGGGAAACCGCCAAAGTGGTGAGCAAGACAGAGCAGAGGGGACAGGGCTCTGTTCACACAGAACAGACTAGAAGGGAAAGGCAGAACCAGATACACATGAGGTACTTGCAAAGAAGTAGCGAGTGGACTCCAAACTCACAAACGGAAGTACAGCGACAACGAGTAGGAGTTAGGTGCAGGTTCAGACTCTGCAGAAAAAGGAAAGGTACAGACATAGAGAAAAACAGGTGACAGGCTAGGAGAGTGTTCAGACAGGAACTGAGTGTTAAGACAGGAACTGACACTGCAGCGAGATACAGGAGTGAGTCTGGGTATGCGGCCCCCAGAATGGCGGACAAACAGGCTAGTAGACAGAGATAACAGGTCTGGGTATGCGGCTCCCAGAAGGCAGGACAAACAGGCTAGGAGTGTGTTCAGACAGGCCTGGGAATACAGCCTCCAGGAAGGCGGACAGGCAGGAAAAACAGAACAGGACCTGGCACATCAGAGGCAAGGAGCCCTCTGAGGATGAGTTGCTCAGGCACCAGCTTCAAGGTGGAGCTGGTTTAAATATCCAGTGACAGACAGCAATAGGCTGAGGATGCATTAGGGGTGTGCCCACAGCAGCTACAAAAAACAGGATGTAACCGGGCCGCCGCCCTATGCAGTCAGAACACAGACAAGCAGACAGCATGAAAAGAAGCCAGGCTACCAGACTGGACTGAAGATCAAGTTTGCGATCTTGCATAGTGGGAGATGGTGCACTATGCAAGCCCGCCACCAGGTATGTTACATTGTGTAACTTCTCCTGAGCACAGCAATACCCAATATATCGGGGAAAACTACTGTTTGGATGCATGGCAGGGCTTGGACATGAAGGAGTGCCATTTGAGGTTTTGAGTGTAAAATTTGCTGGAATAATTAGCAGATGTCATGTTGCATTTGGAGAGCCCCTGACATTCCTAAAAAGTTTAAACCTCCCACAAGTGTCACCATTTTGGAAACTAGACCACTCAGGGAACTTATCTAGATGTGTGGTGAGCACTTTGAACCCTTAGGTGCTTTACAGAAGTTTATAACATTGAGCCATGAAAATGAAAAAAAAAAAAAACATTTTTCCCGCAAGAATGTTTGTTTAGCACAAAAATTTCCATTTTCACAAGGGTAACAGGAGAAAATGGACCCCAAAATTTGTTGTTCAATTTCTCTTGAGTGCGCAGATACCCCATATGTGGTCGAAAACTACTTTGAGGCATAGTGCAAAGCTCAGAAGAGAAGAAGCACCATATTGGAGTTCAGATTTTGCTAGACTGGTTTGAGGGTGCCATGTCACATTGGTAGAGCGCCTGAGGTGCCAGATAAGCTGAATCCCATTTTACAAAGTACACCTCTCAATGAATTCATCTAGAGGTGCAGTGATCATATTGACACCACAGGTGTGTCACATAATTTGAAGAAAAACTAATTATATTTTTACCAAAAAAATTTGTTTTAGCCCCAGATTTTACATTTTCACACTGGGAAATAGGTAAAAATGGCACCAAAATTTGTCCCACAATTTCTGCTGAATGTAGAAATACCCCATATGTGGCTGTACAGTACTGTAGCCACACGGTGAGACTCAGGAGGGACAGAGCGCTTTTTGCCTCCTGGAGCGCTGATTTTCCTAGAATAGATTGCTGACTCCATATACAGAGCCCCTACATGGTAGAAGTGCAGAATCCCCCTCAAGTGACCCCATTTTGGAAATTATATCCCTTTGTGAATTTATCTACAGGTGTAGTGACTATTTTGACTCCATGGGTTTTTTCCAAAAACAAGCAGCAGTGGATGTTGCTAAGTGATGATTGCAAACTGCCTTTGTAGTGACCAGTACGTTATGCCCAGCTCGTTCTCCTGGACACATGCACCCGTAAATTAGGCAGGCTCTCATCGCTACAGGAATGACAAACATGTGGACGCAAACTGTGGTTTAGACACACACTGGAGCTCAGAAGGGAGGGGGACATTTGGATGTGGGAGCACAGAATTTGCTGGATTTCTTTTGGAGGGCGAGGAGCCATTTAGTTTTTCCAGAGCCTTTGTGCTATGAGTAATGTGGAAGCCCCTATATTATTATTAACAGATGACAGACCGGAGTGGTGATTTGCTTTTTTTGTGAATGGAGTTGAAGCTTTTATTGGGAACATTTTACATAACATTTTGGATCACGCTTATCCTGCGCTCTACGCTGAGTACTTATATTAGAGTTTCCATCTAAATCTCAGAGTGACGTGAATCAGATGAAATCCACAAGGGATCCATTCACTATAATGAGGCAGCAGAGCTACTCTGGACTCCATTTGGCCTCTGTTCAGCGGTGTCCTTCTTTTCAGAAGTGCACAAAACTGTGGCCGATGGCACTTTTATGCATGCCTAATAAAAAGGCTAATATCACCTCACCTGTCTACGCTTGTGCACTCACACTGGGAGGAGCACAGCAGCATGCTCCAAGTGTCAGTGTGGGTGTGCGCTAGTGATGAACAACCGTGCTCATTTAACCCTTCAAACAAGCATGCTCGGGTACTCGCCGAGTAGTTTCGGCGTGCTCGGCATTTCAGTAACAGCCGCCATGGCTGCATGTGTCACATCTGTTAGACAGCCGTGACACATGCAGGGATAGCCCATCAAACACATCACACCACATCACAACGCCTTGTCCCCTCCTCAGTGTAGCCGCTCACTACTTCCAAGTGCACCAAGTGGCAGCCACAGACAGACAAGATCCATGCGTCAGAACGCGCCCACAGCCACATTATGTGCACACTAGTGATGAGCGAGCGTGCTTGTTTAACCCTTTAAATGAGCATGCTCGGGTACTCGCCGAGTAGTTTCGGCGTGCTTGGCATTTCAGGAACAGCCACCGCGGCTGCATGTGTCAGATCAGTTAGACAGCTGTGACACATACAGGGATAGCCTGTTTGATCTTGTCTGTCTGCGGCTGTCAGTCGGTGCACTTGGAAGTAGTGAGCGGCTACACTGAGGAGGGGACAAGGTATTGTGATGTGGTCTGCTCACTTCAATGCCCTTCCTCCTCATTGAGACTTCAGCCAAAAGCAGGCGGCAACTAGGTATCAGAACGCACCTGCAGCCACATTGTGTGTGCGTTCACACTGACACTCGCAGCGCTACTGTGCTCCTCTAGTGTCAGGGCACTAGTGCAGAAATGCACAGCCCTTACTCTTACCAAGGGACCTCTGACAATTATAAAAAGGCAATGGCTTTAATATGCAAATAGGAGAGTGTAACTGTGCACCAAGGCATAGACTGCGCCAAGGGTGCACAGAAGCGCCCTCATTTGCATATAAAAAAATAAAATAGTAGGCCAAGTTAAAACTGTAGATGACTGGGCTATGTCCCCTACATAATTGTGTATGCAGAATAATTGGCATTTTGGGGGGAGAAAGACTCCATTTATAAGCTATCGTTCGCAGCAACACGTTCTCTTGTGTACACATGTGCTGCTGAGAACGATACTTTTCTATGTGCACCGGATGATCATGTTAATGATCATTCTGTACACATGAAAGTGATCCCACATCCTGTCTAAACAGGTTATTAAGTGGCTGATGATCTGCTTAATATAGCAAATCAGCGGTCGTTTAAATGCTGCAACTGACCAATGAACTGTACATGCGCCTTAGATCTAAGTACCAGGCTCAATGATGACTTCTCAGAACCACAGCTTGTCTCTGCAGGCCTCCATCTTCTCCAGTCTTCTGCAGCACATCCCGAAACAGTGCCCTTAAAAATAACAGTGTCATTATAATGTTCCTGAATAAAAACAACCACTCACGCTGTGCCATAAATAAGCACTATGCTGTGTCCCAATATACTCCTTATGCTGTCCCTCACTGTACTCCCTGCATAAAAAATGACCCCACACTGTCTCACTAATGGTATTCGGCCTCCACACTATTCTTTCCTCTAAAATATTCCCACCACACTGTTTGTCCTAGTGAAATATGACAGTCACAGCACCCCCACCACACCTTCCTCATTTATGACTTATGATCTCCACATTGTTCAAACTTCATGCAGTCCTCTCTTTACTGCCCCCCATGTTGTCCCCACTCAATACTGAGCTCCCCCCATGTTCTCTATACTATGCTCCCCCGTGTTCTCTATATTGTGCTCCCCTCAAGTTCTCCATAAAGAGCTTCCCCCCATGTTCTCCATAGCTCCTTCATCCCCTCCATGTTCTCCATAGCAAGCTTCCCCCCTCATGCTGTCACGGGTGTGTCAGATGTAGCAGACAGTCGTTCTGCAGCTGGTTGCAGAAGGTCACTTTGTTTGGCATTACAGACGCCTTCTTAAATCTATCTTACTTTAGGACCCAGCGGCTACCTCCATCCTGCTCTGATTGAGACCCTGGCCTTGGTGTTTAAACACTTTCAGTTTGCTGTAGGGAGGTGCCGGTGATATTCACATGTTCCCTTCTGAAGGCTTGAAGCTATTGCAGTCTGCTTACTTCTTCTCTGGTGCTTGGAGGATGTTTGGGGTAATCTCTCTGAAGTCGGCTCAAGCTAAGTTTCTTCCCCCTGTGTTTGTCTCCCTTGTTGTCTTTAATTTATAGTGGGGACTGACAAGTGCTCACCACCCCCCCCTTTCCCTATCCAGGGCCTAGCTCTAGGTATTTACAGGACTTAGGTTTCCTGTTTGGCGATTGGTAAGGAGCCAATATAGGGATGGTAGGGGAGACAGGGTGATGTTAGATCAGCTTAGGAGGTCTCCACTCCCTCTTTTCCTACTGTCTGGGCTCCCTTCCCTTCATCCCTTCGCATTGCACTTTGTCTTTTCTACCCTGTGCGTGACACATGCTCTCCATAGCGTGCTTCCCCCATGTTCTCCATAGCTTCCTCGCCCCCTCATTTTCTCTATTGCGTGCTTCCCCCATGTTCTCCATAGCTTCCTCCTCCCTTCATGTACTCCATAGCTTCCCCCCTCTTCATGTTCTCCATAGCTTCCTCCCCCTTCATGTTCTCTGTAGCTTCCTCACTCCTCCATTTTCTCCATAGCGTGCTTCCCCCATGTTCTCCATAGCTCCCGCTCCATGTTTTCCATAGCGTGGTTCCCCTCATGTTCACCATAGCTCCCGCCCCCCTCATATTCTCCATAGCGTCTTCCCCCCTCATGCTCTCTATAGCGTGCTTCCCCCATGTTCTCCATAGATTTCTCCCCCCCTCATGTTCTCCATTACGTGCTTTCCCCATGTTCTTCATAGTATGATTCCCCTCATGTTCTCCATAGCTTCCTCCCTCCTCCATGTTCTCCATAGCTGCCACCCCATGTTTTCTATAGTGTGGTTCCCCTTATGTTCACCATAGCTTCACCCCCTTCATGTTCTCCATAGTTCCCCCCCTTCATGTTCTCCATAGCGTGCTTCCCCCATTTTCACCATAGTATCGCCCCTTCACATACTCAATAGCTTCCTCCTCCCTTCATGTTCTCCATAGCTTCCTCCCCCTTTCATGTTCTCAATAGCGTGCTTCCCCCTTCATGTTCTCCATAGCTTCCTCTCTCCCCTTCATATTCTCCATAGTGTGCTTTTCTCATGTTCTCTATAGATTCCTCTCACCCCTTCATATCCTCCATAGCATGCTTCCCCCATGTTTTCTATAGCTTCCCCCTTCATGTTCTCAATAGCTTCCTCCCCATTCATATTCTCCATAGCTTCTTCCCCCTTCATGCTCTCCATAGTTTCCCCCCATGTTCTCCATAGCTTCCCCCTTCATGTTCTCCACAGTGTGCTTCCCCACATGTTCTCCGTAGCTTCCCTCCCTCATGTTCTCCATAGTGTGCTTCCCGCATGTTCTCCATAGCTTCCCCCCTCATGTTTTTCACAGCTTCCTCCCCCCTCATTTTCTTGATAGCTTCCCCCCATGTTCTCCATAGCGTGCTTCCCCCCATGTTCTCCATAGCTTCTCCCTCCTCGTGTTCTCCATAGCATGCTTCCCCTCATGATCTCCATAGCTTCCTCCCCCCTCCATGTTCTCCATAGCTTCCTCCCCCCATGTTCTCCATAGTGTGCTTCCCCTCATGTTCACCAGAGCTTCCTCTCTTCATGGTCTCCATAGCTTCCTCCCCCCTTCATGTTCTCCATAGCTTCCTCCACCCTTCATGTTCTCCATAGCTTCCCCCTTTCATGTTCTCCATAGTGTGCTTCCCCCTTCATTTTCTCAATAGCTTCCTCCCCATTCATGTTCTCCATAGCTTCCTCCCTCCTTCAAGTGCTCAATAGCGTGCATCCCCCATGTTCTTCATAGCTTCCTCTCCCCCCATGTTCTCCACAGCTTCCTCTTCCCCCTTCATGTTCTCCATAGCATTTTCTCCCCCATTTTCTCCATAGCATGCATCCCCCATGTTCTCCAAAGCTTCCTCTCCACCTTCATGTTCTCCATAGCGTGCTTCCCCCATGTTCTTCACAGTTTCCTTTCCCACCTTCATGTTCTCCATAGCGTGATTCCCCTCATGTTCTCTATAGCTTCCTCCCCTTTTCATGTTCTCCATAGCTTCCTCCCCCTTCATGTTCTCCATAGCTTCCCTCTTCATGTTCCCCATAGCTTCCCCCTTCATGATCTCCATAGCTTCCCCCTTCATGATCTCCATAGCTTCCCCCTTCATGTTCTCCATAGCTTCCCCCTTCATGTTTGCCATAGCTTCCGCCTCTCATGTTCACCATAGCTTCCCCCCTCTTCATGTTCTCCATAGCTTCCTCCCCCTTCATGTTCTCTGTAGCTTCCTCACTCCTCCATGTTCTCCATAGCGTGCTTCCCCCATGTTCTCCATAGCTCCCGCTCCATGTTTTCCATAGCGTGGTTCCCCTCATGTTCACCATAGCCCCCCCTCATATTCTCCATAGCGTCTTCCCCCCTCATGCTCTCTATAGCGTGCTTCCCCCATGTTCTCCATAGATTTCCCCCCCTCATGTTCTCCATTACGTGCTTTCCCCATGTTCTTCATAGTATGATTCCCCTCATGTTCTCCATAGCTTCCTCCCTCCTCCATGTTCTCCATAGCTGCCACCCCATGTTTTCTATAGTGTGGTTCCCCTTATGTTCACCATAGCTTCACCCCCTTCACATACTCAATAGCTTCCTCCTCCCTTCATGTTCTCCATAGCTTCCTCCCCCTTTCATGTTCTCAATAACGTGCTTCCCCCTTCATGTTCTCCATAGCTTCCTCTCTCCCCTTCATATTTTCCATAGTGTGCTTCTCTCATGTTCTCTATAGATTCCTCTCACCCCTTCATATCCTCCATAGCATGCTTCCCCCATGTTTTCTATAGCTTCCCCCTTCATGCTCTCAATAGCTTTCTCCCCATTCATATTCTCCATAGCTTCTTCCCCCTTCATGTTCTCCATAGGTTCCCCCCATGTTCTCCATAGCTTCCCCCTTCATGTTCTCCACAGTGTGCTTCCCCACATGTTCTCCGTAGCTTCCCTCCCTCATGTTCTCCATAGTGTGCTTCCCGCATGTTCTCCATAGCTTCCCCCCTCATGTTTTTCACAGCTTCCTCCCCCCTCATTTTCTTGATAGCTTCCCCCCATGTTCTCCATAGCGTGCTTCCCCCCATGTTCTCCATAGCTTCTCCCTCCTCGTGTTCTCCATAGCATGCTTCCCCTCATGATCTCCATAGCTTCCTCCCCCCTCCATGTTCTCCATAGCTTCCTCCCCCCATGTTCTCCATAGCGTACTTCCCCTCATGTTCACCAGAGCTTCCGCTCTTCATGGTCTCCATAGCTTCCTCCGCCCTTCATGTTCTCCATAGCTTCCTCCACCCTTCATGTTCTCCATAGCTTCCCCCCTTCATGTTCTCCATAGTGTGCTTCCCCCTTCATTTTCTCAATAGCTTCCTCCCCATTCATGTTCTCCATAGCTTCCTCCCTCCTTCAAGTGCTCTATAGCGTGCTTCCCCCATGTTCTTCATAGCTTCCTCTCCCCCCATGTTCTCCACAGCTTCCTCTTCCCCCTTCATGTTCTCCATAGCATTTTCTCCCCCATTTTCTACATAGCATGCATCCCCCATGTTCTCCAAAGCTTCCTCTCCCCCTTCATGTTCTCCATAGCGTGCTTCCCCCATGTTCTTCACAGTTTCCTCTCCCACCTTCATGTTCTCCATAGCGTGATTCCCCTCATGTTCTCTATAGCTTCCTCCCCTTTCCATGTTCTCCATAGCTTCCTCCCCCTTCATGATCTCCATAGCTTCCCCCTTCATGATCTCCATAGCTTCCCCCTTCATGTTCTCCATAGCTTCCCCCTTCATGTTTGCCATAGCTTCCGCCTCTCATGTTCGCCATAGCTTCCGCCTCTCATGTTCTCCATAGCCCCCTTCATGTTCTCCATAACTTTCCCCTCTTCATGTTCTCCATAGCTCCCCCCTCATGTTCTCCATAGCTTCTTCCCCCCTTCATGTTCTCCATAGCTTCCTCCTTCATGTTCTCCATAGTTTTCCCCTTCATGTTCTCCATAGTTTCCACCTCTCATGTTCTCCATAGCCCCCTTCATGTTCTCCATAGCTTTCCCCTCTTCTTGTTCTCCATAGCTCCCTCCCTCATGTTCTCCATAGCTTCCCCCTCATGTTCTCCATAGCTTCCCCCTCTCAGGTTCTCCATAGCTTCCCCCTCTCATGTTCTCCATAGCTTCCCCCTCTCATGTTCTCCATAGCTTCCCCCTCTCATGTTCTCCATAGCTTCCCCCTCTCATGTTCTCCATAGCTTCCCCCTTCATGTTCTCCATAACTTTCTCCTCTTCATGTTCTCCATAGCTTCCCCCTCATGTTCTCCATAGCTTCTTCCCCCCTTCATGCTCTCCATAGCTTCCTCCTTCATGTTCTCCATTGTTTTCCCCTCCATGTTCTCCATAGTTTCCGCCTCTCTTGTTCTCCATAGCCCCCTTCATGTTCTCCATAGCTTTCCCCTCTTCATGCTCTCCATAGCTCCCTCCCTCATGTTCTCCATAGCTTCCCCCTCATGTTCTCCATAGCTTCCCCCTATCATGTTCTCCATAGCTTCCCCCTCTCATGTTCTCCATAGCTTCCCCCTCTCATGTTCCCCATAGCTTCCCCCTCTCATGTTCCCCATAGCTTCTCCCCCCTCATGTTCTCCATAACTCCCCACTTCATGTTCTTCATAGCTTCCCCCCTCTCATGTTCTTCGTAGCTTCCCCCCCATGTTCTCCATAGCTTCCCCCATCATGTTCTCCATAGCTTCCCCCCTCATGTTCTCCATAGCTTCCCCCCCTCATATTCTCCATAGCTTCCCCCCCTCATATTCTACATAGCTTCCCCCCTCATGTTCTCAATAACTTACCCCTCTCATGTTCTCCATAACTTCCCCCTCTCATGTTCTCCATAACTTCCCCCCTTCATGCTCTTTTTAACGTCTCCCCCTCATGTTCTTCATAGCTTCTCCCCCTCATGTTCTCTGTAGCTTCCCCTCCATCTTCTCCATATCTTCCTCCCCCCCTCATGTTCTTCATAGCTTCCCCCTCATGTTATCCATAGCTTCCCCTCCCTTCATGTTCTCCTTAGCTTACCCTATGTTCTCCATAGCTTCCCCTTCCTTCATGTTCTCCATAGCTTCCCCCCTCATGTTCTCCAAAGCTTCCCTTCATGTTGTCCATAGCTTCCCCCTTCATATTCTCCATAGCTTCCCCCTTTCTTGTTCTCCATACCTTCCCCCATGTTCTCCATAGCTTCCCTCCCTCATGTTCTCCATAGCTTCCCATTCTCATGTTCTCCATAGCTTCCCCTCCCTTCGTGTTCTCCATAGCTTCCCCCCTCATGTTCTCCATAGCTTCCCATTCTCATGTTCTCCATAGCTTCCCCTCCCTTCGTGTTCTCCATACCTTCCCCTCTCATGTTCTCCATAGCATCCACCCCCCTTCATGTTCTCCATACTGAAGTGCCCCCTCCCCCGGCAGGCTGCATCTTCGGCTCTGTGAGCGCTTACCTGCCCTAGGCTCCGGCTTGTCCTCCGCGGCACTCTGCATTCATGTCGGCCCTGCAGCGTGATGAGGTCTCCTCATCGCACTGCCTGACGTCAGCAGCGTGCGCACGCCACCGCACACCGGGTCAGGGAGCTAATTGGAGCTCCTCCGACCCCAGAAGATCTGGCGTGAGGGAGGATAATTTGTATTCGCGTCTTAAAGACACAAATACGAATGAAAGTGCCATGCCCCCTTCCTCCTCCAAAATGACGCCGGTTTTCGTAAAGAATCTGGAGGGAGAGAGATTTTAAAAGAAATTTTTTTTTTTTTTTAAATCTCGACCCAGGTGCCACCCCCTGCTATCCGATGCCCAAGGCACAGGAACCCAGGTGCCTAGTTGCAAATACAGGCCTGTATATATATATTGTGGTATATCGGCTCACTCGGCTGCTTAAAAAGGTAGTCACAGGAATGCTTCTCATTTAAATTTTCAACAAGTTTATTAAAACAGGCCTCATAAACCAGTCCAAACAAAAGAAAATAGAAACATTCAGTTTTCTTGACATAAACCAATTAGCTAGCATTATAATCCTTATAACTTGGGGGTTCACCCAGTTATAGGAAGCAGGATTCAGCTCTGTTTACCAAGAGCCCTGCTCTAGAGGTCACCCCCCTTCCAGGGTACACAGAACAAAAGTCCAAAGGCTTCACTTTTACCTCCTGGATCTCTCCCTAGGGTGGAGATATGGTGAACAGCTGTCCCGCCCACCTTTTCAGCTGTGCATAATAAACCTGGGTCTGTGATGGCTGACTAACTCCTTTCAGCACATAACATGCTGGAGCAAAACTTCCAGGTCTATATCAGTGAGGCTAATAACCTCAGTGAAACATATATAGCCTGCAGCACATTACGAGTGACCTTCTTAAAATATACAGTACATATATATATATATATACACACAGTGCCTACAAGTAGTATTCAACCCCCTGCAGATTTAGCTGGTTGACACATGCGGAATCAACTTGGCATTGTGACATTTGTACTGTAGATCAGCCTGGAAGTGGGAAATGCACTGCAGCAAATTTTTTTTTTTTTTTTTTTTTAAAACGTTAAAAGTTAATTCAGAGTGTCATTTATTATTCAACCCCTCAAACCACAAGAATTCTGTTTGGTCCCCCAAAAGTATTAAGAAGTAGTTCAGGCACCAAGAATAATGAGCTTCACATGTGTGGATTAAAGATCTCTTTTGACAGCCTTTTCTGACTATTTAAGACCCTCCCCAAACTTGTGAACAGCACTCAGACATGGTCAACATGGGAAAGACAAAGGAGCATTCCAAGGCCATCAGAGACAAGATCGTGGAGGGTCACAAGGCTGGCAAGGGGTACAAAACCCTTTCCAAGGAGTTGGGCCTACCTGTCTCCACTGTTGGGAGCATCATCCGTAAGTGGAAGGCTTATGGAACTACTGTTAGCCTTCCACGGCCAGGACAGCCTTTGAAAGTGTCCTCCCGTGCCGAGGCCAGGCTTGTCCGAAGAGTCAAGGCTAACCCAAGGACAACAAGGAAGGAGCTCCGGGAAGATCTCATGGCAGTGGGGACATTGGTTTCAGTCAATACCATAAGTAACGTACTCCACCGCAATGGTCTCCGTTCCAGACGAGCCCGTAAGGTACCTTTACTTTCAAAGCGTCATGTCAAGGCTCGTCTACAGTTTGCTCATGATCACTTGGAGGACTCTGAGACAGACTGGTTCAAGGCTCTATGGTCTGATGAGACCAAGATCGAGATCTTTGGTGCCAACCACACACGTGACGTTTGGAGACTGGATGGCACTGCATACGACCCCAAGAATACCATCCCTACAGTCAAACATGGTGGTGGCAGCATCATGCTCTGGGGCTGTTTCTCTGCCAAGGGGCCTGGCCATCTGGTCCGCATCCATGGGAAGATGGATTGCACGGCCTACCTGGAGATTTTGGCCAAGAACCTCCGCTCCTCCATCAAGGATCTTAAGATGGGTCGTAATTTCATCTTCCAACAAGACAACGACCCAAAGCACACAGCCAAGAAAACCAAGGCCTGGTTCAAGAGGGAAAAAGTCAAGGTGTTGGAGTGGCCTAGTCAGTCTCCTGACCTTAACCCAATTGAAAACTTGTGGAAGGAGCTCAAGAATAAAGTCCACATGAGACACCCAAAGAACCTAGATAACTTGGAGAAGATCTGCATGGAGGAGTGGGCCAAGATAACTCCACAGACCTGTGCCGGCCTGATCAGGTCTTATAAAAGACTATTATTAGCTGTAATTGCAAACAAGGGTTATTCCACAAAATATTAAACATAGGGGTTGTATAATAATTGACCCACACTTTTATGTTTAAAATTTAATAAAATTCAACTGAGCAACATAACCTTTTGGTTTGTAAGATTTATGCTTCTGTTCATAAAACCTACTCTCGTTTGCAGTTTGAAGGCTCTAACTTATTTGCATCTTATCAAACCAGCTAAATCTGCAGGGGGTTGAATACTACTTGTAGGCACTGTATATATATACACACACACAGTATATATATATATATACACACACACACACACACACACACAGTATATACAATATATATAGATATCTATATATACTGTGGTAAAGCGACTTTGTCTGCTCTCTCAGAGGCAGACACAGGACACACAGTTTGTGTTAACTTCCTGGTGGTTTATTGTGTGGCATAAACTCCAGCAGTGTTCCACAAAAATAAGCAGGCCCTCTCTAGGTTAAAGGGAAAACAAAAGATAAAGTATAGCAGGGTCCATTAGTGAGCGAGACTTTGCCCGCTCTGAGTAGCACAGTGAAGTCCCACAAAAAAAAATAGTGACTGAGCATTTAAGCTTGCTCAGCCACACCCTGAGGGAATGTAGGGGAAATGGCCTCCCACCCTCTTTGCCATTCCCATAAAACCACACTCTTTAGGATTTAACCCCCAGAATATAACATTCTGGAGGAAAGTTTGTAGGTTTCAGTTCAGACAGGCTAGCAGCCGGAGTGACACATACCTCCTCTCGCATACAAGACCAGTGACTGTCATATATTCCCCCCCTCTGCCCAAAGCCAGGGGTTTGGGCACCTTCAGACACCAGACAGGGAATTCTAGAGAGAGCATTAGCGTTCCCGTGTAACTTCCCTGGCTTATGCTCCACGTGAAAATTAAAGTCCTGGATAGCTAAGAACCATCTAGTTACCCAAGCATTTTTACCCCTCTCTTCCCTCAACCATCTCAATGGGGCAATGTTTGATACCAGTTTAAACTTCCGGCCTAACAGGTAATATCTCAGTGTATCTACGGCCTATTTTATGGCTAAGCACTTCTTTTCTACTATTGCGTAGTTTTTCTCGCAGGATGAAAGCTTCCGGCTCAGATAAATGGGAAAGAACATCCTATTCTCTATCTCCTGAGAGACTACGGCTCCTAGGCCAACTTCTGAAGCGTCTGTCTGGACCACAAATTCTCTCTTAAAGTCTGGTGCAACCAGGACCGGCTGCTTACACAGTGCTAGCTTCAACTGTTGAAACGCTGTCTCTGTTTCTTCTGTCCACTTCACCATGGTTGATCTGGTGCCTTTTAGGAGATCAGTAAGTGGCGTGGCCACCATGGCAAATTTTGGGATAAACGGCCGGTAATATCCAACAATCCCCAGGAACGCTCTCACTTGCTTCTTGGAGAGTGGTTGCGGCCAGTTCTGGATTGCCTCCACTTTATAAACTTGTGGCTTTATTTCACCTCTCCCGATGACATAGCCCAAGTACTTGGCCTCCTCCTTTCCAACCGCACATTTTTTCAGATTTATAGTAAACCCCGCCTTCCTCAGAGCATCCAGAACGGCCTGTACCTTAGGTAGATGACTAGCCCAGTCTGGGCTAAAGATCACAATGTCGTCAAGGTAGGCTGCGGCATATTTCTTATGTGGGGCTAGGATCCAATCCATTACCCTCCGAAAGGTGGCTGGGGCCCCCTGCAGCCCGAACGGCATCCGAGTGTATTGGAAGACCAATCAGGTGTCGAGAAAGCCGTCTTCTCCTTGGCCACCTGTGACATGGTGATCTGCCAGGAGCACTTAGTCAGGTCGAGTGTGGTAATGTACCTCGTCGATCCAAGCCTCTCGATGAGTTCGTCGACGCGGGGCATCGGGTATGCATCACACTTGGACACCTCATTCAGCCAGCGATAGTTATTACAAAACCTCCACTCCCCGTTGGGTTTTGGCACAAGGAAGATGGGACTCGACCATCCACTCTTCGACATCTCTATCACTCCGAGGTCTAGCATCCTTTTCACCTCGGTTGAGATCACCTCTTGGCATACTTCAGGAATCCTGTAGGGCTTCAGGTTCACTCTTATATACAGCTCTGTTAGCACGTCATTCTCTACCACCTGAGCACGCCCTGGCAACTCTGAGAGCAGGTCATGATTCTGCTGTAGCAGTTCTCGACATTGTTGCTTCTGGGCCGGCGATAGAGACTCTGCTATCGTGACCTTTTCCACCTTGCCTTCGAGAATGGCTCCCAGGCAAGGAGCTTCCACAGGTTCCCGGTCTCGCCATGACTTGAGAAGGTTCACATGGTACACTTGATACGGCTTTCTTTGGCCAGGTTGGTGGACCTTATAATTAGCTTTGATGATGTTCTCCACCACTTCGCCTTGCCATTTGGCCAGAAACTTGCTCTCAAAGGTAGAGATTAGCACAAAACACGGTCCCCAGGCTGGAACTGGCTCGGCCTTGCCGATTGGCTATAGACCCTTGCCTGGGCCTCCTGCGCCTGGAGGAGATGCGCCTTCACGATAGGCATCACTTTTGCCATTCTTTCCTGCATCTGGGCAACATGTTCAATGATGATCCAGTGTGGCGTAATCTCGGCTTCCCAGGTTTCCTTAGAGATATCCAGGAGCCCTCGCGGATGTCGTCAAATGGGGAGAAGCCAGTGGAGGCTTGCGGAACCTCCCTTATCGAGAAGAGCTAGAATGGTAGCAGATAGTCCCAGTCATGTCCATCCTTCTCTACGACTTTCTTGAGCATTGCTTTTAGGGTTTTATTAAAGCGCTCTACTAGGCCGTCTGTCTGCGGATGGTAAACGGAGGTTCACAGCTCGATAATCTGGAGGACCTTGCACAGCTCCTTCATTACCTTGCTCATGAACGGGGTCACTTGATCAGTTACTATTTCCTTCGTCAGACCGGTCCTGGTGAATATATAGACAAGTACCATGGCTATGCACTTACTCGATGAGTTCCTTAGCGGTACCCCTTCTGGATACCGGGTCGCATAGTCCATGACAACCAGAATATATTGGTGGTCCCGGGCTAATTAGACTAAGGGCCCCACTAGGTCCATAGCAATCCTCTCAAAGGGGACCTCTATCACCGGTAGTGGGATTAGTGGACTACGGAAGTGGGAAGAGGGAGCGGTTATTTGGCAGTTGGGGCAGGACCTACAATAGTTTACAATTTCTCGGTAACACCCAGGCCAATTAAACCTTCTCAATATCCTCTCCTGAATTTTCTCACGCCTAGGTGTCCCCCCAGAACATGTGAATGGGCCATATCTAGTACCCTCTGTTTGTATGGCCCTTGCACTAGCAGCTGTCCCACTATCTCACCGCCCCTTAGTTTGGCCACCCAATATAACAACTCCCCCTGAACTGCAAAGTTTGGGAACCTGTGGCGGTCCCCGGCTCTTGAGAAACCTCATTACATACAGTAACCTGGTCAAATGTCCCCTTTAAGAACAGGTCCTGAACTTGAGCAGTCCTAAAGTTCTCTCCGGACACATCTAACTCAGGGAGGTCGGCCATCTCGGTCACCGTCTTGCCCTCATCGCCGGCAAGGACGCACAGTTGGAACTCATCCACTTGAGACTTCGCCGGGGGTTCTTCCCTAGGGACCTGGATTTTGCCCACGCTACTTAGTCCAGTCCCCTTTCCCCACAAGTCCCAAAATAAAGAAAAATCTTGGCCCAGTATGATAGGATGTATCAGGTCCTTAACCACATTGACTTTGAGGCCTCGGGGTAGTCCTTGGCATCCCTATGGATGCACCGAATGCATAACTGGTGGGGAAGGGTAGCTCTGATTAAGGTCCCCAGACTAACAGTCCAAGCACCTTTACTCCATTTATGGACATGGCACATGCCTGCTGCCCCTCGCCGGTTTAACAGTCCACACTGCAGGATGGATAAGCATAATAGGAAAACTGTCTGCCTAGGCTGAGGTCCAAGGGCTCAGGGGACATATGACACTGGGCGGCTACGTGTCCAGAGTTGTGACACCGTAAACAGACTATATCCTTAACAACAGTCATTTCGGCAGCTTCAGTGGAAGTGGGACGATTCCCAGTTGTGGCTCTAAAACCCGCCCCCTTTTGGGTATCCCAGTATGGGGAAACGACTACATCCGGTTTCCCAAGGGATTTCTCAAGCACCTGGTACCTCTCTACTAGGCCGATGAGGTTGTCTGCGTTCTGGGGATCGCCCTGGGCAACCCAAGTCTGTACCGACTTGGGAAGGGAGTGCATGAATCTATCAATCACCACCCGCTCGACCATCTGGGCTGGAATGGAGGACTCTGGCTGCAACAACTTCTGAAGGAGATGCAGGGGGAATGGCCTCCAACCCTCTTTGCCATTCCCATAAAACCACACCCTTTAGGATTTAACCCCCAACATAAAACATGCTGAAGGAAAGTTTGTAGGTTTCAGTTCACACAGGCTAGCAGTCGGAGTGACACATAACTCCCCTCGCATACAAGACCAGTCACTCTGTCACAATAGATATATAAATAAATAACCACCACCTGTTTCCCCAAATAAAAAAAGAGTAATAAAAATAAGTAAAAGCTATATTGAGAAAAATAATCAATTGTGGTTTTCCGTCGCCACTCCTCTCTAAAAATATACAATAGATAGCTATTAGTGTTGAGCGAACATGCTCGACACTGCTCGGTACTCGCCCAAGCATCACGCTACTCGGGATGTTCGGCGAGCACCGAGCATTTCCGGGTTACTCGAGCGGGAGCTCGGGTCTCCGCCCTGCATGTTTGGCGCTCTTTACAGAGCCAATGAACATGCAGGGATTGCCAGCCAGTCACTGTAATGCCGCAGCCATGTTGTTTGTGGGCATTACAGTGATTGGCTGTCCGCACAGCGTCACCTCGAGTATTTAAAACCGGGCGCCGCCATCTTGGACACAGTCGCTCCGGATCAGACAGTGTAGGGACAGCGCTGCTGATTTAGGGAGAGATATATCCTGCAAAATAGTTAGTGTAGGGTCTGTAAAGGCTGCCAGATCAAACAAACAGTCCTTCTCAGTACTAATATCCATCCCAGGTATATCAGGCAGGCAGGCAGGCTGTATAGGAGACGCAGTGGTTATACCAGCAAACGCTGCATTACAATCCTGTGTGCTGCTCCTGTTGCTGAAATTGCTGGACTTAGCTCCAGGTCCCGGGGGCCAGGAAAAATCCTTTTTTTTTATCTAAATTCTCTTTTTTTTTTCCTCCTTCGCAATGTACAAATACCCATCTTATTAACCTTTTGGTGCCCCCCCCCCCAAAAAAAAAGTGTGCCTCTGATTTTTCAGACACAAATATATCTGTTGAAAATAGTCTGGTGTAGGCCAGAGAAATAGAAGTGTGGTTTTGCAGTTCTATGGGCAATTTGTATCTAAAAAAAGCAGTTTGAGTGTGTCGCTCACTGTTCAGCCGCAAATATATATATATATATTTTAAAAAGCCTGGTATACACCAGTAAATTATTACTGTGGTTTTGATGTTCCACGGTAAAACATCTCTATTATCCTGTTTTTGGCATTTTTTGCTGTATAAAAATAATAATAGTGTCTCCCTGATTTTTCAGACACAAATATATCTGTTGAAAATAGTCTGGTGTAGGCCAGAGAGACAGAAGTGTGCTTTTGCTGTTCCACGGTAAAAAATCTCTATTATCCTGCTTTTTGCATTTTTTGCTGTAAAAAACAAAAAAAATTGGTGTCTCCCTGATTTTTCAGACACAAATATATCTGTTGAAAATAGTCTGGTGTAGGCCCGAGAAATACAAGTGTGGTTTTGCAGTTCCACGGTACAAACCTCTGTATTATCCACTTTTGGGCCATTTGTATCTAAAAAAAACAGTTTGAGTGTGTCGCTCACTGTTCAGCCGCAAATATATATATATATTTTAAAAAGCCTGGTATACACCAGTAAATTATTACTGTGGTTTTGCCATCCCACGGTAAAACATCTCTATTATTCAGGTTTTGGTAGTTTTTTCCGTAAAGAAAAACAGTAGTGTCTCCTGACTGTTGTGACACAAAAATATATCTGTTGAAAATAGTCTTGTGTAGGCCCGACATCCCAGTGTGGTTTCGCAGTTCCACGGGTCAAATCGCTGTACTATCCAGTTTTGGGCCTTTGGTATCTAAAAAAAAAAGCAGTTTGAGTGTGTCGCTCACTGTTCAGCCGCAAATATCTCTATTTAAAAAAGTGTGGTATACCCCAGTAAACAATAACTGTGGTTTTCCTCATCCACGATTCTAATCTACTCTTTATTACCCTTTTTCCATTGATAGTGCAAGTGTAAGCTATTTTACTTCATTTACAATGGGCAAGGCGCGTGGCAAGGGACGTGGAAGTGGACGTTCTGGTGATGGTTCGTGCAGAGGACGGGGCCGTGGCCAAGGTGAAAATGTGCCACAACCAACAGCCACATCTTCTCGCTCCCACTTCTTGACCGAATTACTAGGGAAGCACAGAACAACACCAGTATTGAGAACTGATCAGTGTGAACAGGTTATTAATTGGATAGCAGACAATACTTCCAGTTACCTGGGCACCACCACCTCCGGTCTGTCTTCCACACGGTCAACTCTTAGTAGCCGTGAGTCTCGACCGCATACTCCTCCTCACCCTGATGCTCCTTCCTCCCACCATGCCGAGTGTCGTCAGACAGCAAGTGATCCCACACTTGGACACTCTGAAGAGCTGTTCACTGGTCCATTTCCATATTTGGGCTCCTCGCCTGATACGCTTGAAGTGGTGGAAGAGGAGATCCCATGTTGCGATGCCCAAATATTTGAACAGCCATGGCCACAGGAAGTCGACGTTGGCAATCTGTCACAAGAGGTGGACGATGACGAGACACAATTGCCAGGAAGTGAGGAGGAGGATCGTGGTGCGCAAGTGGAAGAGGAGGAGGTGGTGGATGATCTAGTAACTGACCCAACGTGGAAGGAGGACATGCAGAGTGAGGCCAGCAGCACACAGGGGGAGGGAGGCAGAGTACCCCAACAGGCAGGAAGAAGCAGTGTGGTGGCCGCAGACAGAAGGCAGGCAACCGATCCCCGTAACACCAACATGAGGGACGTTGCCAATTTTTTTAAAGACTCTGCTGATAACCCCAAAAAGGCCATATGTTCCAACTGCCATGCCAGCATCAGCAGGGGTGACAAAACTACCAGCCTGACCACGACCAGCATGATCAGGCACATGGCAGCAAAGCACCCGACTTTGTGGGGCGAAACCCAGGGTCCACGACCAGTGTCAGCGGGTGTCACCACTGCTTCTTCCACTGTTGTGCGTGCAATAGAACCCCCTGTTGTGTGTGCAGGGCAATCCCCTGTCCATACTGCATGTAAAGATGCCCCCTCCTCTCAGTCTTCACTTGTTATGGCAGTTTCTCAAGAAACAGCATCAACGTCCACGTCCCACCGCAGCGTTCAATTGTCCATATCCCAGACCTTTGAACGAAAGCTGAAATTCGCAGCTAACGCCCCACAGGCCACAGTCCTAAATTCGCACATTTCACGACTGCTTGCATTGGAAATGCTGCCTTTTAGGCTGGTGGAGACGGAATCCTTCTGCAATCTTATGGCGGTGGCCGTCCCTCGGTACTTGGTCCCCAGCCGACACTATTTTGCCCGGTGTGCCATCCCCGCACTACACAAGCACGTGTCCCAAAGCATCTGCCGTGCCCTCAACAACGCAGTTACTGGGAGAGTCCACCTGACAACGGACACGTGGACAAGTGCTTGTGGCCAGGGACGGTACATCTCTCTGACAGCACATTGGGTAAACATAGTGGAAGCGGGGACCCAGTCGGACCTTGGGACGGAACACATCCTCCCCACACCGAGGATTGCGGGCCCTATGTCAGTCAGAGTTGACCCCACAGTGTACAGCTCCTGCGCATCCTCCTCCTCATGTTCAGCCTCCATCTCAGATATCACCACATCAGTTACAAGCTGGAAGCATTGCAGTACTGCCTCTGCCAAGCGGCAACAGGCTGTGCTGAAACTCATAAGCTTAGGTGATAAACCTCACACTGCTTGTGAGTTGTGGACAGCTGTGAAAGAGCAGGCAGATCTGTGGCTGAGACCGCTGAACCTACATCCAGGCATGGTCGTGTGTGACAATGGCCGTAACCTGGTGGCGGCTCTGAGGCGAGGTGAGATCACACACGTACCATGCCTGGCTCATGTGCTTAACCTCGTGGTTCAGCGGTTTCTTAAATCGTACCCCGAGTTGCCAGATCTGCTCGTGAAAGTACGCCGCCTGTCAGCTCATTTTCGCAAGTCGGCTACAGCTTCCGCCGCCCTTGCTGTGTTGCAGCAGCGTTTGCAGCTTCCGGCACACCGACTGGTGTGTGATGTCCCCACACGTTGGAACTCTACCCTCCACATGTTGCAAAGGATTTGTGAGCAGAAGAGAGCAGTTGTGGAGTACCAGCTGCAACAAGGCCGTCGATATTCAGGTCAGACTCCACACATAAGACCTCAGGAGTGGACCTGGATGTCTGACATATGTACCATCCTGACAAACTTTGAGGAGGCCACCAAGATGGTGAGTGGCGATGACGCCATCATTAGTGTCAGCATCCCACTTGTCTGTCTTTTGCAACGATCTCTGCAGAGAATTAAAGAGGAGGCATTGCAGCCAGAGTATGATGAGATGGATCAAGAAGCCGTAGTGGGCGATTACACACAGCCCAGCCTCATCTCATCCCAACGTGCATTGGGGGACAATGAGGGAGAGGAGGAGGAGGAGGAGGAAGAACAGGAGCTGCTATCATGCGTTGTAGACGGTAGTACCTGTACAAGTGTCATACCGTCGGTTCAGCGTGGGTGGCCTGAGGACAGGGGGGAGGAGGAAGAGGAGGAGGAGGAGGAGGAGGAGAGCTTGGTCAGTCGTCATCTTGGTGAGGACATGGAAATCTTGCCCGTTACCAGTCTGGCACGCATGGCTGACTTTATGTTACGCTGCCTTAACCGTGACCCTCGCGTTGTCAAAATGTTCGGTGACAGTCATTACTGGTTGGTGACACTTGTAGACCCCCGCTACAAGGAGAACTTTCACTCTCTTATTCCTGAGGTGGAGAGGTCTACAAAAATGGGGCAATACCAGAAGGCCCTTCCTGCAGAACTCTTAAAAAAATTCCCATCTGAACACGCTAGCGGCAGAGGTCACAGTTCGTTGCCCAACCAAGGCGTACAGGCGAGAGAGATGCAACTCCAATCCAGCAGAGGCAGGGGAACACTGTCAATGTTCTGGGACAGTTTTCTGACATCCGCCCAGCTTACAGGCCCTGAGGCGCGGAGTACTCTCACAAGGAGTGGAAAGTTTCAAAAGATGGTGAGGGAGTACCTTGCCGATCGTACCAGCATCCTCCGTGATTCCTCTGTGCCTTTTAATTATTGGGTATCCAAGCTGGACACTTGGAATGAACTCGCTCTGTACGCCTTGGAGGTCCTGGCCTGCCCTGCCGCTAGCGTGCTATCGGAGCGTGTTTTTAGTGCCGCTGGTGGAATTATAACTGATAAGCGCACTCGCCTGTCAACTGACAATACTGACAAGCTGACCCTTATCAAAATGAACAAGAGCTGGATTGGGCCAGACTTCTCATCACCACCAAATGACAGCAGAGTAACATAAAGTCAAATCCACTGTGTTATTTCGGGAGGTGTATTCACATGCACCGCTTCACACCCACACATGGGTATACGCTTCTTCGTTTCGGCTGTTTAATCTTCTTCTCCTTATCCTCAGCCTCCACCACCACTATACCACCAGGGTGCCAGTATTGCAAGTTCCTCCGTCCTAATTTTTGGCAGCTTTTGCTGGGAAAGCATAAGCAAATACCATGGGACACCCACTCCCCAATAATGGGACTTATGTGTGTAATATGCTGTACTGCATGGCTCTTGTAAGGGGCATTGCAAGTTGCTCTGTCCTAATTTTTGGCAGCTTTTGCTGGGAAAGCATAAGCAAATACTATGGGAGACCCACTCCCCAATAATGGGACTTATGTTTGTAATATGCTGTACTGCATGGCTCTTGTAAGGGGCATTGCAAGTTGCTCCGTCCTAATTTTTGGCAGCTTTTGCTTGCAAGGCATAAGCAAATACTATGGGAGACCCACTCCCCAATAATGGGACTTATGTTTGTAATATGATGTACTGCATGGCTCTTGTAAGGGGCATTGCAAGTTGCTCCATCCTAATTTTTGGCAGCTTTTGCTTGCAAGGCATAAGCAAATACTATGGGACACCCACTCCCCAATAATGGGACTTATGTTTGTAATATGCTGTACTGCATGGCTCTTGTAAGGGTCATTGCAAGTTGCTCCGTCCTAATTTTTGGCAGCTTTTGCTGAGAAAGCATAAGCAAATACTATGGGAGACCCACTCCCCAATAATGGGAATTATGTTTGTAATATGCTGTACTGCATGGCTCTTGTAACGGGCATTGCAAGTTGCTCCATCCTAATTTTTGGCAGCTTTTGCTGGGAAAGCATAAGCAAATACCATGGGACACCCACTCCCCAATAATGGGACTTATGTTTGTAATATGCTGTACTGCATGGCTCTTGTAAGGGGCATTGCAAGTTGCTCTGTCCTAATTTTTGGCAGCTTTTGCTGGGAAAGCATAAGCAAATACTATGGGAGACCCCCTCCCCAATAATGGGACTTATGTTTGTAATATGCTGTACTGCATGGCTCTTGTAAGGGGCATTGCAAGTTGCTCCGTCCTAATTTTTGGCAGCTTTTGCTTGCAAGGCATAAGCAAATACTATGGGACACCCACTCCCCAATAATGGGACTTATGTTTGTAATATGCTGTACTGCATGTGACGCGCCCCCTGGGCCGTGTGTACACGTGTGTGGGATACCCGGTGCCGGGTCTCTGGGGTGTGTAGTCTCCGTGGCAGTGACCCGGTCCCGTGGCTCTGGCTGGTCAAACCAGTGGCTGTCTTTCTTAGGTTTTGAGGTTAATTGTCCGACTGCGCCACCCGTGGATTGCGGTCAGGGAGTACCACCGCTGCGAGGCAGACCGCTGAGGCTGGTGTTGTGTGCGCAGCATAGAATGGGCTATGAGGAGTATAGCCTCAGGGCAGTGAGTGTGGATGATGGGGGTGATGGTGCACGAGTGCAGCAGGAACGACTCAGAGTCTTTGCAGTGCAGTTCAGGGTCTTTACTGATGATTATAAGGTAGACCCTCCCGGGAGTACTGGCTAGCATAAGAGGCCTGGTCAGTCTGTGAGCAAGCAGGAGTTCCCCTGGCCAGGTGGAGTTGTAGGCCTCCCCGTCTGTCTGCACTCTTCCTGGCTACCTTGCTGTAAGCGGGTAGAAGTAGCCCACGTCCCTGAGTGTACCGTGTAGTGCTCACCCGTATGGCTGGTGACTTGGGGCCTTCTGTTAGCCTCCGCTCCACGACGGCGGTGCTGGTCCCTTGCTTGTGACTGAGCCTCCGGGCTTCTATGGCCAGAGGACCTGAAATCCCCTGCCGGCTGGTTTCTGCTTCTGGATATATAAGTCCTCACAGCTTCGGACTCCTGTGTCCGGTTCCTATTGTCTTCTGCCAGGGCGAGCTCTGCTCAGCTTCCAGCCCCTGGTCTTTAGCTCCTAGCTCCTACAGAGCTCCTTGCTGTTACTTTCCCTTGCTCTCACTCTGACTCTGACTGTTCTCTGACTCACTCAACCCCGCCTCAGATCCAGTTTATAAGGACAGAATTCTCCCCTCCCAGGACTGGGGCAGGAGGATGTTGCATGTTTAAGGGATCCTGACCAGGAAACCTCCCACTTGCTCTCCGACGTAATATCTCTATTACTGTGGTGACCAGACCCCTGGGGTGCCACACATGGCTCTTGTAAGGGGCATTGCAGTTCCTCATAATTTTTGGAAAGCCTTCCATTCACTGCTTAGGCCAACAGTGCACGGGAGACCCAGTTGCTATAAATGGAAAAAAAGGTTTAGTTAACGCCCTCTGACCTCCATGTCATTTCCAAGGGGCATTGGAGTGCCTCGAAATTTTTGGTAGGCATTGCACTCACTGTATGCCCTATAACTGTGTAGCCGAACCGCTCCTTTTGTTACAGAAACATATCCTACAAGACATATCTGGTTGACTGGCCTGATATTGATGTGAATGGTCCCTGTTCCTCCTGCTTTTTCTCCTTTGCCACCACCTCATCCATCATTTATCACCTGAAGCTTTGTTTTAACGGGAGTCATAGAACTGGGATAGTAGCAGGAAAACATCCAGCAATCCTCGGAGGAGGTAGTATATGCACCAAAACGCGGACCACCTCAGGCCTAGCCGCTACTACATACATGCGCTTGCATTCCAAGAAAACAAAGCAGATGCTAACTTCTATCATCATCATCATGCTCCTCACCTAGGCACTCTCAACTCCCCTGATGGAGAAGCCAGGGCCCACCGGAGGAGTCTGGTTCTCTGGTGGGCTCGTCCAATGCTGCCCTAAAGCAGGCCAGGCTAAGAAAAGTGTGGGGGAAGGTGACAGGAGAAATCAGGGCGGCTGGGGACCGAGTATGGACACCTGGCCACCACCTGGCGGCTGGGGACCGAGCGTGGACACCCGGCCACCGGGCGGCTGGGGACAGAGAATGGATACCTCGCTGCCGAAGCGGCCATGAGGTAGTGGCCAGCTTCGGCCTCCTCCAAACTAAAAGGCCCCATTTCAAGTGAAAGCTAGCAGTATGGTATTGCAGCCTGCGGGTGAGTGGGTGGTTGGCTGCATATTTTCGCTTGCATTGCAAGGAATGGGGGAGGTACAATTGAACACTGCCCTGGGACAAGGACTTGCACGGGGATAGTTGCAAGTCTGCATCTTCTGATGCGGCAAGGATCACTTCTGATGGGCACACTTTTAGACAGTGACCTTGGGGTCAGAGATGCTTCCAGGGGTCTTCCCCATGCTGATCCCTTGTCTTTTCAGCACTGTATGCATGTGTCACACAGCACATGGCCAGATAAGGTTGTAAAATGTTAAAATGACATTTCCCGGTGAACGCATTTGTCACGGTTGAAAGCAATACAAAAGTGCAAAAACGCATGAAAAATGCTACTTGTGAACATAGCCCAAGGTGTGGAGGAGTATTTTTGTTTTTGGCTATTTATTTTACCTTATACACAAGTTTTTACCCTGGAAAGGAAATTCCTTAACATATTTCACAGGAAAACCGTTTCAGTTTCGTTTTTGAACGTTTTATTGTGAGCCCGCAAAAGTGGCTTAATACCTCTGACCACGTTGTTGACAGTAGTGACCTGGGGGTCAGAAATGCTTCCAGGGGCGATCCCCATGCTGCCCCCATGTCTTTTGAGCACTGTCACTATCATTTTGGGCACTTTTTAGGCTTTTTACAGACTGCCGGGGGTGCTGCCGCAAAAATGCTCGGGTCTCTCATAGACTAACATTGGGCTCGTTGCTCGGGTCGAGCACGCGAGTATCACGGTAAGCTCGGCCCGAGCTTCGAGCACCCGAGCATTTTAGTGATCGCTCAACACTATCAGTCGTCATCTTGGTGAGGACACGGAAGTCTTGCCCGTTACCAGTCTGGCACCCATGGCTGACTTTATGTTACGCTGCCTTAACCGTGACCCTCGCATTGTCAAAATGTTGGGTGACAGTCATTACTGGTTGATGACACTTTTAGACCCCTCTACAAGGAGAACTTTCACTCTCTTATTCCTGAGTTGGAGAGGTCTACAAAAATGGGGCAGTACCAGAAGGCCCTTGCTGCAGAACTATTAAAAAAATTCCCATCTGCACACGGTAGCGGCAGAGGTCACAGTTCGCTGCCCAACTAAGGCATACAGGCGAGAGAGACGCAACTCCAATCCAGCAGAGGCAGGGGAACACTCTCAATGTTCTAGGACAGTTTTCTGAGACCTGCCCAGCTTACAGGCCCTGAGGCGCAGGGTACTCTCACAAGGAGTGGAAAGTTTCAAAAGATGGTGAGGGAGTACCAGCGTCCTCCGTGATTCCTCTGTGCCTATTAATTATTGGGTATCCAAGCTGGACACTTGGAATGAACTCACTCTGTATGCCTTGGAGGTCCTGGCCTGCCCTGCCGCTAGCGTGTTATCGGAGCGTGTTTTTAGTGCCGCTGGTGGAATTATAACTGATAAGCGCACTCGCCTGTCAACTGACAATGCTGACAAGCTAACCCTTATCAAAATGAATAAGGGCTGGATTGGGCCAGACTTCTCATCACCACCAAATGACAGCAGAGTAACATAAAGTCAAATCCACTGTGTTATTTCGGGAGGTGTATTCCCATGCATCGCTTCACACCCACACATGGGTATACGCTTCCTCATTTCGGCTGTTTTTTGCTCTTCTCCTTATCCTCAGCCTACACGACCACTATACCACCAGGGTGACCGTGGTCCATGTTGCCAGCATTGCAAGTTCCTCTGTCCTAATTTTTGGCAGCTTTTGCTTGGAAGGCATAGGCAAAGACTATGGGAGACCCACTCCCCAATAATGGGAATAATGTTTTTAATATGCTGTACTGCATGGCTCTTTTAAGGGACATTGCAAGTTCCCCCTTCCTAATTTTTGACAGCTTTTGCTTGGAAGGCATAGGCAAACACTATGGGAGACCCACACTCCAATAATGGGAAAAATGTTTTTAATATGCTGTACTGCATGGCTCTTGTAAGGGGCATTAAAATCGTCTTGTTAAGCTCCTGTGACCTCCACGTCTCTTCCAAGGGTCGTTAATATTGTCTTTTTATTCCACTGTGACCTCCACCACTCTTCCAAGGGGCATTAAAAGCATCTTGTTAAGCTACTGTGACCTCCACGTCTCTTCCCAGGGCGCTGATATTGTCTTTTTATTCCACTGTAACCTCCACCACTCTTCCAAGGGGCATTGATATTGTCTTTTTATTCCACTGCGACCTCCACCACTCTTCCAAGGGGCATTAAAACCGTCTTGTTAAGCTACTGTGACCTCCACGTCTCTTCCACAGGGCATTGATATTGTCTTTTTATTCCACTCTAACCTCCACCACTCTTCCAAGGGGCATTAAAACTGTCTTGTTAAACCACTCTGAACTCCACGTCTCTTCCAAGGGGCATTAAAACCATCTTATTAAGCTACTGTGACATACACATCTCTTCCAAGGGGCATTAAAACTGTCTTGTTAAACCACTTTGAACTCCATGTCTCTTCAAAAGGGCATTAAAACCGTCTTGTTAAACCACTCTGAACTCCACAGCTCTTCCAAGGGGCATTGACATGTTGTTTTTAATTACCTCTAACCTCCATGACTCTTGCAACGGGCATTGCATTTCCTCCTAATTTTTGTCAGCTTTTGCTTTTCAATGCATAGGCGAACACTAAGGGAGACCCACTCCCCAATAATGGGTAAAAGGTTTTTAATACGCTGTAATCCACGTCTGTTTCAAGGGGCATTGCAGTGCCTAATAATTTTTGGAAAGCTTTCCATTCCCTGCTTAGGCCAACAGTGTACAGGAGACCCAGTTGCTATAAATGGAAAAAACGGTTTTGTTAAGGCCCTCTGACCTCCATGTCACTTCCAAGGGGCATTGGAGTGCCTCGAAATTTTTGGTAGGCATTGCATTCACTTTATGCCTTATAACTGTGTAGCTGAACCGCTCCTTTTGGTACAGAAACATATCCTACAAGACATGTGTGGTTGGCTGGCCTGATATTGATGTGAATGGTCCCTGTTCCTCCTGCTCTTTCTCCTTTGCCACCACCTCATCCATCATTCATCACCTGAAGCTTTGTTTTAACGGGAGTCATAGAACTGGGATAGTAGCAGGAAAACATCCAGCAATCCTCGAAGGAGGTAGAATATGCGCCAAAACGCTGACCACCTCAGGCCTAGCTGCTACTACATACATGCGCTTGCATTCCAAGGAACAGAAAGCTAAGGAGGTGGATGGCCTCATGATCATGAATAATTTACTCGTTGTGTAGGAGGCCGACCACTGCTGCTGTCTACCTTCTGAACTTTGTGTTGAAGCTTGATTGACCCAGGACCCGCAATCCTCTATGTCTGGAGGACGTGTTGCATCCCAGTGTCCAACTGTGTCCTGGCTTCCACAATATTAACCCAGTGTGAAGGCGTCAGTGAGATGGACCATTCCTGGCCACATTCACTTGTCCACGTGTTTGTGGTTAGGCTGTCCTTCCCACTAAATGCACTGGGGAGGGCACAGATAATGTTTTGGTATGCGCGCTTGTGTATAAGGCGCACCGGGACAAATAGGGGCGGCTGGGGACCGTTTATGGACTCCCGGCCGCCCCCTGGCGGCTGGGGACCAAGCGTGGACACCCGGCCGCCGGGCGGCTGGGGACTGAGTATGAATACCAGGCTACCGACGCAGCCATGACGTGGTGGCCAGATTCCACCTCCACATGCCTAAAAGGCACAATTTCAAGTGCAAGCAAGCTAGCAGTATGGTATTGCAGCCTGGGTGGTGGGTGGGTGGCAGGCTGCATACTTGCGCTTGTATTGCAAGTTATGGGGGAGGTACAATTGAACACTGCCCTGGGACAAGGACTTGCACGGGGATAGTTGCAAGTCTGCATCTTCTGATGCGGCAAGGATCACTTCTGATGGGCACACTTTTAGGCAGTGACCTGGGTGTCAGAGATGCTTCCAGGGGTCTTCCCCATGCTGTTCTCATGTCTTTTTAGCACTGTATGCATGTGTCACACAGCACATGGCCAGATAAGGTTGTAAAATGTTAAAATGACATTTCCCGGTGAATGCATTTGTCACGGTTGAAAGCAATACAAACGTGCAAAAATGCATAAAAAATGCTACTTGTGAACATAGCCCAAGGTGTGGAGGAGTATTTTTGTTTTTGGTTATTTATTTTACCTTATACACAAGTCTTTACCCTGGAAAGGATGTTCCTTAACCCCTTTCCGACCGGGTCAGTAATAGTACGCACCAGGTCGGGAAGGCCGGTTCAGCGGGGGCTCCGGCGGTGAGCCCGCACTGAAGCGAGCACATGTCAGCTGATTATTGGAATCGCAATCCACCCGCGACTGTTAATATGTTAAATCTCTGACAGTGGCATTTAACTCGCGCTTCCGGAAGTCCTAAGCCCCGCCCATCAGTGACCCCGTCACGTGATCGCGGGTCACCAATGGTTGGGCATGACAACTCAGGGTCTGCAGCAGACGCCTGTGGTTGTCATGTCTCAATTGCTATGAGCGCCACCTAGTGGTCAGCGCTCATAGCAATTGAGCATTTCTCCTGCATACAAGCGATCTGCTCATCGCTTGTATGCAGTAGAAGCAATCAGACAACTGCTGCTTCTAGTCTCCTCTGGAGACTATAGAAGCAAGCAGAAAGTGTAAAAAAAAGTTTTTAAAAAAATAAAAAATATATAAAAGTTTAAGTCACCCCCCTTTCGCCCCATTCAAAATAAAATATATATATATAAAAAAAAAAAACACATACACATATTTGGTATTGCCGCATTCAGAATCGCCTGGTCTATCAATATAAAAGAAGAATTAATACAATCAGTAAACGGCGTGAGGAGAAAAAAATTTTAAACGCCAGAATTACGTTTTTTTGGTCGCTACAACTTTGCAATAAAATGCAATAACGGGCGATCAAAACATCGGATCTACCCCAAAATTGTATCAATAAAAACGTCAGCCCGGCACGCAAAAAATAAGCCCTCACCTGGCCCCAGATCCCGAGAAATGGAGAAGCTAAGGGTCTCGGAAAATGGCGTCATTTTTTTTGTTTTTTTAGCAAGCTTTGGATTTTTTTTTCACCACTTAAATAAAAAAGAACCTATACATGTTTGGTGTCTATGAACTCATAACGACCTGGAAAATAATGATGGCAGGTCAGTTTTAGCAATCTGTGAACGTGGTAAAAAAGGACCCAAAAAACAACTGTGGAATTGCATTTTTTTTGCAGTTTCACTGCACTTGGAATTTTTTTCCCATTTTCCAGCACACGATATGGTAAAACCAGTGATGATGTTTAAAAGTACAACTCGTCCCGCAAAAAATAAGCCCTCACATGGCCATATTAAACAAAAATTAAAAAAGTTCTGGCTCTGGGAAGAAGGGGAGCAAAAAAGGAAAACACAAAAACAGAAAGACCCATGGTAGTTAAGGGGTTAACATATTTCACAGGAAAGCACTTTCATTTTCGTTTTTGAACGTTTTATTGTGAGCCTGTAAAAGTGGCTTAATACCTCTGACCACGTTGTTGACAGCAGTGACCTGGGGGTCAGAAATGCTTCCAGGGGCGATCCCCATGCTGTCCCCATGTCATTTGAGCACTGTCACTATCGTTTTGGGCACTTTTTAGGCTGTCTACAGACTGCCGGGGGAGCCGCCGCAAAAATGTTCGGGTCTCCCATAGACTAACATTGGGCTCGTTGCTCGGGTCGAACACCCGAGTATCACAGTGAGCTTGGCCCGAGCTTCGAGCACCCGAGCATTTTAGTGCTCGCTCAACACTAATAGCTATCAAAATGTATGTACTCAAATTGCTATCAATAAAACCGTTATCTTGCCATTCAAAAAAACAAGCCGTATGCCTGCGCTCTGCAGTGTCTATGAAGGATGGCATGCTGGATGGCAGCGCTCAGCTGCGATCCAGCCTGTCATCTCAATGCCATCCCAGCGTGGGAGAAATTTCCTACTCAAGCGCTGAGCGCAGGAGAATTCTCCCACGCTGTCAGTGACGTGCATGAGGTGAGCTGAGTTCATTGGATATGAACTCGGCTCATCTGGATGCCGTCACAGCCAGACACTGAGGAGCGCAATCATGCCTGCGCGTCTCAGTGTCTGCGGCATGACAAGCTGGATGGCAGCTTTTGGCTGCGATCCAGCCTGTCATGTGAATGTAGCAGAGCTGGAGCCGTCCTGGGAACCATGGAAAGGTAAGGATGAGGTTGGTTTATTATTTTACTTTTATTGCAGAAGACATTGGCTTCAGCTGGAATGGGCGATACGGTAAGTATGGTTTAATTTAGAACATTAAAGAACTGTATGTTTATTTAAATTAAAGGACTTTATTCTGGGTGTTTTTTTAACTTAGACTATGAGGTTAGTAATGAGGGTGTCTTATAGACGCCTCTCCATTACTAACCTGGGCTTGATGTCAGCTGGCATTAAAAGCTGACATCAACCCCAGCCCTATTACCCCACTGCCACCGCTACAGGGCAGTGGGAAGAGCGAGGCTAAGTGCCAGAACTGGCGCATCCTGTGGATGCGCCATTTCTGGGGCGGCTGACGGCTGGTGTTTCTAGCCTGGGAGGGGGCCAATATTCATGGCACCCTTCCTGGGTTATTAATGTCAGCCCCCAGCTGTCCGCCTAGCCTTTGCTAGCTATTAAAATAGGGAGAACCCCATGTCATTTTTTTGGGGGGTCCCCATTTTAATAGCTAGTAAAGGCTAGGTATTCAACTGGGGGCTGATATTAGTAGCCTGGGAAGCTCCGTGGGTATTACCCCCTTCCCAGGCTTCAAACATCTGCCCCAGCCGTCTGCTTCACCTCCGCTAGAGACTAAAATTACAGGGAACTCCACGCCAATTTTTTTCTTAATAAATCTTTTATTTTAACACTAAATGACATGTACAGTAATCAACACTATCACTGTGCTTATTACATATGTGACTGACATGTTTCTATCTATCTAATCTATGTGTGATGCTCTATTCTTTCTGTTCTAAATTGTTGGGTACCGATGCTGAATTGCAGGCCGGCTTTTTTAAAGAGACGGGTGCATGAAAACACTATTATTTTTTTTTGATAAATCCTTTAACACTTAATGACAAGTACAGTAACCTACACTGTCACTGTACTTCTATATATGTGACTGACATGTTTCAATCTGTGTGTGATGCTCTATTCTTTCTGTTCTAAATTGTCGGGTACCAATGCTGAATTGCCGGCCGGCTTTTTTAACAACAGTGTCTTCTGAGCGGTTTGTCAGCTTTTGGACTCCTTTGATGGTGTTTTCTATGTGTTTTTGTTTCCCTGCCATTGGTTTTAACGGTGTTCGACGGTGTTCTAAGGTGTTCGACGAACAGTTCCACAAACATCCCGGTGTTCGACGAACCGAACCCGAACACTACGGGGGTGGCTCCACACTATTTAAGACTAGAATTCATACCACAAAAAAGCATACCGCTATAGCAAAGAAATAATAAAAGAGTTGTCTCCTGGAGGAAAGGGAGAGATAAATACAGATTTTTTTTGAAGGTTGGCATCAGTTCATGGAAAGAACATGCCTACAACTGTGAATATTTGGTTTTCTTTTTATTGTGAAGCAAACAACAAATAGGACAAATTAACTGAAAACTTCAGTGTACATAACTATTCACCCCCCTAAAATCAGTACTCTGTAGAGCCTCCTTTTGCAGCAATTACAGCTACAAGTCGCTTTGGATAAGTCTCTTTGAGCTTTCCACATCTTGTCGCTGGGATTTTTGCCCATTCCTCAAGGCAAAACTGCTCCAGCTCCTTCAAGTTAGATGGTTTCCTCTGGTGAACAGCAATCTTCAAGTCTGATCTCAGATTCTCAATTGGATTAAGGTCTGGGCTTTGACTACGCCACTCCAAAATATTTACACGTTTCCCCTTAAACTACTCGAGTGTTGCTTTAGCAGTATGCTTTGGGTCATAGTCTTGTTGGAAGGTGAACCTCATTCTCAGTCTCAAGTCACAATCACAAAAAAAGGTTTTGCTCAAGAATATCCATGTATTTCTCACCATACATCTTCCCCTTGACCCCTCTGACCATTTTCCTTGTCCATGTTGCCGAAAAATATCACTACAACATGATGCTGCCACCACCATGTTTCACTGTGGGGATGGTGTTCTTTGGGTGATGAGCTGTGTTGGTTTGGCGCCAGACATAGCATTTACCTTGGAGGCCAAAAAGTTAAAAATGTGTCTCATCTGACCACAGCCCCTTCCTCCATACATTTAGAGAGTCTCCCAGATGTCTTTTGGCAAACTTGATCCTTACAATTTTTGTGTGTAATTAAAAGTTTTTTTTGCCCACTCTTCCATAAAGGCCACCTCTGTGGAGTGTACGGCTTATTGTGGTTGTATGGAAATATACTCCAGTCTCTGCTTGGGAACTCTGCAGCTTCTTCAGGGTTACCTTTGGTCTCTGTGGTGCCTCTCTGATTAATGCTCTCCTTGAGCGGGCTGAGAGTTTTGGTGGGGAGCCCTCTCTTGGCAAGTTTGTTGCGGTACCATGTTCTTTCAATTTGATGATAATGGATTTAATGGTGCTACAGACGATCATCAGAGATTGGGGCATTTTTTTATAGCCCAATTCTGACTTTTACTTCTCAACAACTTTGCCCCTGACTTGTTTGGCAATCTCTGTGGTCTTCATGGTGTTGTTTGGTTAGTGGTGGCTCTTGCTTAATGGTGTTGAAGCCTCTGTGGCCTTTCAGAAAATGTGTGTATATACTGATAGACCATGTGACACTTCGATTACATACAGGTGGGTTTCCTTTCACTAAGCATGTGACTTGTGAAGGTAACTGCTTGCTCCAGAATTTTTTAGCGGCTTCATAACAAATGGGATGAATACATATGCATATGCCAATCTTTAGTTATTTGATCCCATAAATTTAATTTATGCCTATATTTTTCTCACTTCACTTCCACTATTTAGTGCTGATGCATCACAGACAAATCAGATTATAAAAATATTTAAACACAGGTTGTAATGTAACAAAATAGGTAAAAAGCCAAGGGAAGTGAATAGTTTTGCAAGCCAAAGTAAAATAGTGACTTTATAAAAACTTTAGCAATCAGCCCAGTAAGTGATATATCATACACAAATCAGTATCTCTGACCCTAAATTGCTACATGCTCTCAGATGGGATACCAAAAACCTGGTGACAGATTCTCTTTTGAAGCGAACATGTCACATCGCCAAATGCCATTAGCCTACAGAGTTAAATGGAATCTGTCACCAGGTTTTTACTACCCCATTTGAGAACAGAATGATATAGGGGCAGAGACCTGGATTCCAGTGATATTCCACTTACTGGGCTGCTTGCTGTCATTTTGATAAAATCACAGTTTTATCTGCTGCAGATATAGCAATGCTCAGAATGATGAGCTCGGTAAAACCCTACTCACACAACTTATTAGCAGCTCTCTTTCCATGTACAGTGTTTACAGAAAGCTGCCTATCAGTGGTGGGGAGGGGTTATACACAGCTCATGAATATGCTTGATTACCTGGCAGAAGTTTCACTAGTCGTCTAGTGGTAATCTCCTGCCAATAACATTATGCTGCTCCCAGATTTGGTGGCGAAATATGGTGACACATTCCCTTTAATCTACAGGTTAATAGCATTATAAATGCTGTCTGGCCACTTTACTGAAAGCATGGTAACTGGGAGAAAATGAGCTTTATTTCTCTGGGGAGTTGCTGCCTTTTGATCAGAATCATGATCAAATCAGCTAGAGTATCACTGACAGCATTGTGAGCGGTAGCTGTAAGCATGGCCCAACGCTTTGATTGAAAGCCAAGTCTTCACTGTTGAGATGCAGTGCATTGTGTCAATCAATGTACCAGGCCATGTTTAGATGCTTATATGGGTAATGTGATATAGTTGTGTCAGGACAGATGTCCATGCAGAAGAAATAGTAAAGGCTGCAGCAGGTCAGCGCCGGATGATTTTCTACAGCATTTATGTAACAAAGCAAGAGTTGTGTATAACAATTTCTTATTTTACACGGGCATTTAAAAGGAATCTGTCAGCAGGTTTTTGCTATGCAATTTGAACACAGTTGATAGAGGCTGAAACACAGATATCAGAGATGTGTCACTCATTTGGCTTTGTGCTGTTGTTTACTTACAATGAAGGTTTTATCACCTTGGGATTATCTGTCATGGATTTACTGTGATGGAGAAGAGCCAGAAGACCGCAGCATCTGATTACACATACTCCTGCATTGAAAAGAAGCACTTTTCACTCTTATTAAATGGGGTTGATTTCTTTCAGCAGTGCAGGAGTTAAACTGTTCAACATTGAGGCTGTGTGCGCATGTTGAGTATTTGGTTGCAGAAATTTCTGCAAGTCTGGTTGACAACTCTTCATCACTAAACCAAGATCTTGGTGTCAGCGACACCTAATCCCATAAACCCTAATTCCATTAGCCCTAATCCCATTCAAATATGAAGTGTCATTTCTGGGGAAGCTGAGGGCTGCTATTTTTAGCCTAGGAAAGGGCCATTAGGCCAACATTTTTTCCTGGCTAATAATAACAGCTCACAGCTGTTTGGTTAGCCTCTATGTCTCCACGATCAGAAACCAGCAGCGCTTTGGACGCAGCATAATTTTGCTGCATCCAAAACGCTATGTTCTAATGCTGCACTTGTTTTGTCAGTACATGCAGATCCACCGCATGTAATGACATTTCAATCGGTCAAAATCTGCAGTGGAGATTAGCATTTCCACTTCAGAAATTGACATGCTGCAAACGAGTTTACGCAGTATCAAAAACAAGTACAGTGGACATGGGATTTCTTATAAATGAATGAAAATGAAGAATTAAATAAAAAAAAATGACCTGAGCTCCTGTGTTATTTTCATAACCAGCAGAGGGAAAGCCAACTGCTGGGGGCTGATATTACTAGGCAGGGAAGGGGTCATTAGCCAAAGATGTTCCCTGGCTTGTAATAACAGCTCACAGCTGTTTGCTTAGCATTTACTGGCTAGATTACAGGGTGACCCCAGAAAAAAAATTGACAAAGGGTCCCTCTATAAAATCTAACCAGCAAAGGCTAAACAGACAGCAGTGGTGAGCTGATATTAATAGCCAGGGAAGGGGGCATGAATACTGGTCCCCTCTGAGGCCAATAATATCAGCCCTCAACAGCCCCATCCATTCTCACACAGCAGTGAAGTAAATGAGGGCACCAAAGCTCATCAGCTGATGAACTCATGTGACCTCTCTCGCGGCAGCTCAGCACTATACACTGCCAGGAGCAATCACGCTCTTGTCAGTGTAAAGAGTGATGCCGGGTGATTGGATCGCCGTGGGACACTTGGGATTACGGCAGGGAGGGGAGTTTAAAGTGTTTTTTTATTTTCACATTAATTTATTTTAACTTTTTTTTCACTGCGAGCACGGACGCTGGCCGAGGTGTAGTCTCTCATCAACCAATGCTTGTCAGCCGCTGTTAATTCTTTGTGCGCTTTTGCTGCTTTTTTGACCCATTGACGTCAATTGAGTCAATCAAATACACAGCAAAAATACACAGCAAATCCACAAATATTTTTATACCTGCATTTTTGCTGCAGATTTGACTGACTCAAATAAGTCAATGAGTGAAAAACGTGGCAAAAACACACAAAGAATTGACATGCTGCAGATTTAAATGCAATGATAATCCTGAATGGAAAGTTACTGATCATGTGCACGGCAATTTATTATTCTCATTGCATTAGCTGGCAGAAAGATTCTCTAGCATTTTTGATCCATTTCCGCACAGAAAAAAAGCTGCAAAAATGCACCAACAATGCACCGTGTGCACATAGCCTGAGTCTCTTTAGCTTCCTTCTTGAAAGTTCTCAGCTGTGCAGTATCATCCACTCCCCTCTCCTATATAGTCTCTGCTCTGGCAATCTGGAGTAGTGAAAGATTCGGTGTTCGGTAGAGGCATTTAAGGAGAGTTGTTCTGTGAATGTTGCTTGGTGTTTTGGCTGTGTTCATATTCCCTTCCTCTTCTATTTTTCTTTACCTTCCTAATCCCCTTGGTGCTTTCCCTCTGTTCTCTGTGAGTACATATTTTGTATGTTTGGTATTTTCATTTATCCCTGGAACTCCTTTTCTTATTTGTCTGCTTTGTGAATTTATATACACTATTCCTCTCCACTTCGCTGGGTGGGGTAGGGCACAGATAAGGGCTGATTCAGGTACATGGCCTCAGCATCTTCACCATCAGAAGTAACAAGGGGAGCAGGGATAGCTAGGGTGCCCCTAGCATTTGGACAGGGTAGGAGCCCCTGGTCCCGGGATATCAGACAAGATTATTGTGACATTATCCTTGCCCTGACTACAGGTAACGTGCTTGCTAAACTGACCACGCCCCCTCCTCTGTCAATAGAAATTGTACATTGAAAGCTGTGGTGTGGGCAGGGTTTGTTTTCTGACCTCTGCTACTTGCTAAATCTAAAAACTTTGATTGTGTCACAACTACTGCACCTAGTAAACTAAGTGATACATGACTGGAATCAGGGTCTCTTTTCCTACATTATGCTGCTCTTAGATGAGGTAGCAAAAACCTAGTGACAGATTCTCATTAAGATGGGGTTGTCCGGATAGTGTATATCCGAGTAAGGGGGTTAATACATTCCGGGTTTACATTATTTCTTTTTGGAATTTCTTTATCAAATGTTACAATTTCATGTTTAGCTTTGGAATTATCATTCTAAATAAATCTAAAATATATGCATCACCTATGTTTAATCTATAAATGGGGACAGAGATAATTGTGTCCTTTTTAGTATCTCTGTTTTGCTGGTCATATCAAAGATGAGGTATTTAATAAATAAAAATTTACTTAAGTTTGTAGCCATTTTCCTTTATTATAGGGAAGTTTTTTTAGAGCATATCCATATATGTATTATTTAGATTAAGCGTTTTCATCCATATTTTATTATGTCCATTTCAAAACAATTGCTAAACATATTTGGACAATGGCAAGAAAATATGCTGTACAAATAAATGATTCATTAGGGAAGTCTAAAGGACTCACTAATGAATAATTACAGTGGTCAATCCAATTAAAGGTCAATCCACTGAGACAATAGTTTTTGTTTTGTTTGCAGCCATTAATGAAATACCAATAAAATGTTTACCTACATAACCTCATTTATTCCTCTTCATGATGATTAATTATTATTGAAGGGCAGAGGATTATCAAAGAACTCTATCTTGTTTGGTACAGTATTTTCTAATAATTTTAGTAGGATATGACAGTACAATTATTTTATAATAGAGATTAAAATTAAGTAAGATGTTCACACTGTGTTTTTATTTCCGGTGGTCAAGAACATCAATTTTACAAGTAGAAGGTGCTGCAGGAATTGCTCTTTGTCTCAGGTACTGTATATTCTTGGCAATGTTTATACTAAAGCATTTTTGTTAACATTTCCTGCAGAGTTTGGTTAACATTTTCTGAAGCGTTTGGTTAACAGTTTTAAATCGGCATTTTCTGCAACTTTTTTCTTTGCTTTTAATCTCTTTCGACTTTTTTTGAGAGGGTGGTGGTTTCTGGATGATTTTCGACATCCTAAAGCAAAGAATTAAACTCTAGCAAAAAAGCTTACAAATGATCAAACAGATGCCCAGGTCTCTTCTGGGAATTTTCTAAAGGCCCCGTCACACTTCGCGACGCTGCAACGATCCCGACAACGATATGACCTGTCAGGGATCGTTGCTACGTCGCTATGTGGTCGCTGGTGAGCTGTCAAACAGGCAGGCTCACCAACGATCAGGGGAGCAGCGACATCGTGGATAGAATCTTTCCACGATGTCCTGCTCCTGGTTACCAGCCTGCTGCTGAAGCAGAAGCAGGCTGGTAACCATGGTAAACATTGGGTTACTAGGGGCACACGCGCACCTAGTAATCCGTTGTTTACCATGGTTACCACTCTGCTACAGTGAGCGGGAGGTTACCGCTCACTTTAGCAGGCTCGTAACCATGATAAACAACGGGTTACTAGGTGCGCGTGTGCCCCTAGTAACCCGATGTTTATCATGGTTACCAGCCTGATCGCTGCTCCTGCTGGTCACACACAGCGATGTGTGCTGACCAGTGGGAGGGCAACGACCAAAAAATGGTCCAGGACACTTTGCAGCGATCAGCGACCTCATAGCAGGGGCCTGATCGCTGCAAAGTGTCACACATAGCGACATCGCTGGTGAGGTCGCTGTTGCGTCACCAAAACCGTGACACAGCAGCGATCTCGCTAGCGATCTCTCTATGTGAGACGGGGGCTTTAGCCATTCTATTGACTTTTATTTTAAGGTATAAAACGTATTCCTAGTGAAAATGCCTTAAGAAAAAACGTCACTTTTATTAAATGTTTTGTGTTTTTGAAAGCCTTAAGTATTTAAAAGACATGCAAAATCTCTTATGAACAGGAAGTAATTTTTCAGGAATTACTAGGAATATATGTTTGAGTGTTTTATGAGCATTTTGTCTGGTGTCTTTCAGAGTGGAAAAAAAATCCAGAATAGTTTGAAATTCTGCAGAAATCTGCAACATCAAAAACTCACCAAAAGCTCATCGTGGGAATGTAGCCTAAACGACATTGTGTGTACCTACCCATAGGGGGTGTTTACACTTCATATTTTTCCCACTTTTTTTGTGTAGAAAACACAGCAAGAAAACAATAAAAAAAAAACTCATAAGAATGAACATTTGCATTTCTTTTCAAAAATGACTTGCTGTTCATACGTTCATTCATTTGAACTTCTTTTAAATGCTCAGTCTTTCAAAAGATGCCAAGTGTTTCAAAAAAGTAACATGCACATTCTTCTAGCATTTTCCACTAATACAGTGTCCATTTTAGGACATGATCAGATATCAAAGTCAAACATCAGAATGATGTCAGTTTGAGGCTAAATGCCCTTTCTGAGAACTAATTTTGATAAGTGACTTTGATAAGTGACTTTGATGAGTGACTTTTACAACTGTAATAATAATAAAAAAGTCACTATTCGCTGATGGGACTTGAACCCCAAACTATATGTTTAGAAGCCAGTGCACTAACCATTGAGCTATAAACTCAACTGAAGAACTCTAGGTGTTCTATTTGGTTACGTGATTTTCAGTACAAACCTGTCTGAAACTCATTGGGACTTTCACAAATACCTCCTCCAAGCCAAATTCAAATGATGTGTGATTTTGATATGTGAGTCTATGTGACTTTCTTCAAACATCAGAATCACAATGACTTTTAGTCACCCTGAGTATTTTTATGGTTGATCTCATAAGACAAGAAAAGCTGTCATTCACTCTCACTTGACCCTATGGATGTATGGTAAGGTTTCTGGTTCACAGCATGGATCTTTCAGGTTTGAATTCCTGGAGCAGAAGAGTTTTTTTGTGTACATTATGCTGTAAAAGTCACTTATCAAAGTTACTTAACAAAGTCACTTATCAAAGTCACTTATCAAAGTCAGATGTCAAAGATATGTGAGTTTGACAACTTATTCTGATATCTAACTTATTGTTTGCTTATTATATATTACTACCTAAATAATCAGATAATGAACCAATAGTTTAATGATAAGGCATCTGTCTCACACATAGCTTTGGTTTGAAAGGATAATAATAATAATAAAAAAAAGAATCACTGTTTGCTGCTGGGCCTTGAACCAAAAACTCTATGACTAGAAGCCAGTGCACTTACCATTGAGCTATACACTCAGTTGGAAAAGACTAGTCATTCTATTTGGTTATGTGATTTTCAGTGCAAACCTGTTTCAAACTCATTGAGACTTATGCACAGACTCAAATATCACAGATATCAAAGTAAATACCCTGACTATTTTCATGGTTAATCCCATAAGCCAAGAAAAACAACCAGTCACTATCACTTGACCTGGTGGCCGAATGGTAGTGCCGCAGCCTCCGAAGCTATAGCGTCTGTGTTCAAATCTATTTAAAAGCAGAATTTTTTTTTTTAATTATGCCTACTTAGCACACAAACTACAGGGATGTTTTACATTTAATATCTGACATTCTGATTGTCATCCTGACGTGTTAAGAGTTTCAGACACATTGTTTATTTGCATGGTAAATCACATTACCCTTTCAAACCAAAACTGTGTGTTACACAGATGCCTTACCTTTAAACTATAGGTTCATTATTTCATTATTTAGGTAGTAATATATAATAAGCAAACAATAAGTTAGGTGTCAGAGTAAGTCGTCAGACTCACATATAAAACTCACATATCTTTGATATCTGACTTTGATAAGTAACTTTGATAACTGACTTTTACAGCATAATTTGCAAAAAACAAAATTCTTCTGCTTCAGGGATTTGAACTTGAAAACTCCACGCAGTGAACCTGAACCCTTACCATTCAGCCATAGCTTCATGTGATAGGGAATGATAGCTTTTCTTGTCTTATGAGATTAACAATCAAAATATTCAGAGTGACTAAAAGTCATTCTGATTCTGATGTTTGAAGAAAGTCACATATCAGACTCACATATCAAAATCACACATCATTTGAATTTGGCTTGGGGGAGGTATTTGTGAAAGTCCCAATGAGTTTCAGACAGGTTTGCACTGAAAATCACATAACCAAATAGAACACCTAGATTTCTTCAATTGAGTTTATAGCTCAATGGTTAGTGTACTTGCTTTTAGACATAGCATTTTGGGTTCAAGTCCCAGCAGTAACTATTATTATTACAGTTACAGTTGTAAAAGTCATTTGTCAAAGTCATATATTACAGTCACTTATTAAAATCAGTTCTCTACAAGGGATTTAGCCTCAAACTGACATCATTCTGATGTTTGACTGATATCTGATAATGTCCTAAAATGGACACTATACAGTGGTGGCCAAAAGTATTGGCACCCCTGCAATTCTGTCAGATAATACTTAGTTTCTTCCTGAAAATGATTGCAATCACAATTTCTTTGGTATTATTATCTTCATTTAATTTTTCTTCAATGAAAAAACACAAAAAGAATTGTCCTAAAGCCAAATTGGATATAATTCCACACCAAACCTAAAAAGGGGGTGGACAAAAGTATTGGCACTGTTTGAAAAATCATGTGATGCTTCTCTAATTCGTGTAATTAACAGCACCTGTAACTTACCTGTGGCACCTAACAGGTGTTGGCAATAACTAAATCACACTTGCAGCCAGTTAACATGGATTAAAGTTGACTCAACCTCTGTCCTGTGTCCTTGTGTGTACCACATTGAGCACGGAGAAAAGAAAGAAGACCAAAGAACTGTCTGAGGACTTGAGAAACCAAATTGTGAGGAAGCATGAGCAATCTCAAAGCTACAAGTCCATCTCCAAATACCTGAATGTTCCTGTGTCTTCCGTGCGCAGTGTCATCAAGAAGTTTAAAGCCCATGGCACTGTGGCTAACCTCCCTAGATGTGGACGGAAAAGAAAAATTGACGAGAGATTTCAACGCAAGATTGTGCGAATGGTGGATAAAGAACCTCGACTAACATCCAAACAAGTTCAAGCTGCCCTGCAGTCCGAGGGTACAACAGTGTCAACGCGTACTATCCGTCGGTGTCTGAATGAAAAGGGACTGTACGGTAGGATACCCAGGAAGACCCCACTTCTTACCCCGAGACATAAAAAAGCCAGGCTGGAGTTTGTCAAAACTTATCTGAGAAAGCCTAAAATGTTTTGGAAGAATGTTCTCTGGTCAGAATAGACAAAAGTAGAGCTTTTTGGGAAAAAGCATCAACATAGAGTGTACAGGAAAAAAAAAGAGACATTCAAAGAAAAGAACATGGTCCCTACAGTCTAACATGGCGGAGGTTCCCTGATGTTTTGGGGTTGCTTTGCTGCCTCTGGCACTGGACTGCTTGACCATGTGCATGGCATTATGAAGTCTGAAGACTACCAACAAATTTTGCAGCATAATATAGGGCCCAGTGTGAGAAAGCTGGGTCTCCCTCAGAGGTCATGGGTCTTCGAGCAGGACAATGACCCAAAACACACTTCCAAAAGCACTATAAAATGGTTTGAGAGAAAGTACTGGAGACTTCTAAGGTGGCCAGCAATGAGTCCAGACCTGAATCCCATAGAACACCTGTGGAGAGATCTCAAAATGGCAGTTTGGAGAAGGCACCCTTCAAATATCAGGGACCTGGAGCAGTTTGCCAAAGAAGAATGGTCTACAATTCCAGCAGAGCATTGTAAGAAACTCATTGATGGTTACTGGAAGCGGTTGTTTGCAGTTATTTTGGCTAAAGGTTGTGCAACAAGTATTAGGCTGAGTGTGCCAATACTTTTGTCTGGCCCATTTTTGGAGTTTTGTGTGAAATGATCAATGATTTGATTTTTGCTTCATTCTCTTTTGTATTTTTTCCTTGCAAGCAAATTAAATGAAGATAATAAGACCAAAGAATTTGCGATTGCAATCATTTTCAGGAAGAAACTGAATATTATCTGACAGAATTGCAGGGGTGCCAATACTTTTGGCCACCACTGTACACTAGAAAGAAGGTCAATGCATACAATACAAGTCAAAGGGAAGACATTTCCATCAAAAATGGTAGTGTTTTCTTCATTGCTTGAGGCCATGTTCATACATTCAATATTTGTAAGCCAAAACCATAATGGGTAATGCAGAAGTGGTGACATATTTCTGTTATACTTTTCCTCTGATTGTTGCATTCCTGGTTTTGGCTTACAAATACTGAGGTAAAATATCTCACCAAATACTCAATGTGTACATGTGGCCTAATGTACTTCAAAACTGTCACTTCACCTGTAGATAAATTCCCAGAAGGGTGCAATTTCCAAAATGGGGTAATTTGAGGTGAGATTCTGCTCTTCTGGTTCTTAGGGGCTCTGCATACGGAGTCTGCAAATTTTTGTGCGAAAATTTGTTTTCCAAGAGTCAAATAGAGTTCCTTACCTCGCTATGTGGCTAAGCAGTACTGTACAGCCACATTTAACTGAAATTATCTGACAAATTTTGGTGCCATCTTTACCCATTTCCTCTTGTGAAAATGAAAAATCTGGAGCTAAAACAATTTTTTTGTGGTAAAAAAGTAATTATTTTTTCTTCACCGCCCAATGGTATAAAATTCAATGAGACTCCTGTGGTGTCAATATGATCGCTGCACCCCTAGATGAATTAACTGAGAAGTGTAGTTTGTAAAATGAGGTCATTTATGTGGGGTTCTGCTGTTCTGAGACCTCAGGGGCTCTGTCACTTTGACATGGCACGGTCAGGAATTCTGTTGCCTTCTACAATTTGACCACTAGTGGCCGCTATTGTTCACTTTAATAATTGTGCTGAAGTTTCACTCCTTACCACTGGAGGCTGCTGTTGTGTTCTACAATTGCCCTTTTCCGAGATGGCGGATCTATGGAATCCATCTTGTTGCTTGTTTGGGCCTACTTAAAGCCGCAAGGATCTCTCACTCATTGCTTGAGTATTGTGTCTAGCTGTTAGTTTAGCTTCAGTCTCCAGCTCCTGAACATTCTTACCCAGTCTATTATAATTTATCTAAGGATTGTTTCCTTCAACTCCTTGCTATCTTCAAGAACTTCTACTACTGCTTGCTGTTCCTGCTTGTGCTCCTTCGGCCACTGGTTTCCAGCAGTACTATGCCAGTATCGTAACAGGGACCCGCAAACCATTCCAGCAAAATATGAACTCGAATAAGGTACTCCTTCCCTTCTAAGCTTTGCACTGTGCCTTAAAAGTAGTTTTCTACCACTTATGGGGTATTGGCGTACTCAAGAAAAATTGCATAAGAAATTGTACTGTTCATTTTCTCCTATTAACACCAATTGAAAATTACAAACTTGGGGCCAAAGCAACATTTTACTGGAAAAAATGGTAATATTTAATTTACTCAGCACAATGTTATGCAATTCTGTGACACACTAGAGGGTAAAAAATGCTCACTCCTTCCCTAGATGAATTCCTCGAGAGGTGTAGGTTCCAAAATGCAGTCATTTGCGGGGGTTTCTACTGTTTTGGCATGTCAAGGGCTCTTGACATGGCGTTCACAACCTATTCCAGCTAAGATGGGGTCCCTTCTCTTCCAAGTCATGCCGTGCACCCAAACTGTAGTTTTCTACCACATATGTGGTATCGGTACTCAGGAGAGATTGCACAACAAATTGCATTGTTAATTTTTTCCTATTAACCTTGTGAAAATAAAAAAATTAGGGCTAAAGCATCATCTTTGTAGCAAAAATTGGATTTTTTTATTTTCACAGCTCAACGTTATAAAATTATGTGAAGTACCTGCGGGTTCCACACATCTATATGAATTCCTTGAGGAGGATAGATTCCAAAATGGGGTCACTTGTGAGGGTTTCCACTGGTTAGGCACATCAGGGGCTCTGCAAATGTGACATGGCGTCCTCTATCTATTTAAGCCAATTTTGCATTCCAAAAGTCAAATGGCACTTATTAGGGACGCCAGCGATGACACCAGGGAGATCACGCAATATCCCACCGCTGCCGTCACTTTGTCAGGATTGAGCAGAATTTTGTGTGCACATGACCCCAATTACTCACTACGTAACTATCAGCAAGCGAGCAGAAAGCATATGGCGTATACACCTCCGGATTCCAACTCATGGAATATGTGTATACGCCCCCGTACGGTTACTGCCATCTTCACAATAGCCCAATTATTATTATTCGCTGCCACCACCAACCCAATTTGAAATATAATACAGGCCTGGTCGAACACCTGTGTTCCGGTAGCGTATGGCTTCGGGGGAGAGAACAAATATAGAACAAAAGAAACAGGACTATTAAATTTTATATTTAATCCAAAAGGAAGGCAGTGTTTAGGAAAAATATACAAAAGGTTTTACAAAAGAAGACAATGCAATACATATGCAGTTACAGAAAATAATAAGGATTAAAGAAGAACTTACTATAAGATCACAGAGATGATTCAGTATAGCTAGAAGGGGGGTGCCCCACTTTGATTTAACTGTTATCGAACGTGATCCTTCGCTTATAGAATTTATACTCACCGGCATTGAACACTGACCCATCCTCAGTGGGGTCTTTTTATGCCAAAGGGGAAGACCTGCCCACACACCCCCTGGGATGACATCATGAGGGCTGGGTTCCAGCCTTCACATTTTTAAGAAAATTGCTGGCTTCTACAATTACTTATCGCAGGTTGATCACAGAAGCCCGAAAGTGATACCATATTGTTTATTATGAATTTACCTTTCTCCAGAGACCACACATGACCTGGCTGCGGTCCGTTATTCTGTTACTTTTGCACCACAGCTCACCGGAGGGGCTTACAGCTATGGGAAAATAAGCATATTGTTCCTTAGCTGATCCTGCCACTAAAAATATGGGTCCCATTATTATCGGACATATGGAACTTCAGATATTCCATATTTTGCGCAGGTGCCGGCCCGGCTAAAGATCGCTGTTGAATTCCTTTTGAAGCTCTGGGAATACAACCTTCTCAACCAGATGTAGATTTATCACAAGCCTGTGTTAATTGGGTTTGCTAGCACCCTTTGTGCTAGCATTTGTCTACAAGCTATTTCTCCTGTGTGTGTTAATTTGCATAGATGCCACTGGCCAAGTGTCAACTCTTCTCTTTTGACAAATAGCATATTGGAGGAGAGAAGAGGGGTTTGGGAGAAATTATTAATATTTTCTTAACATTTTCTGACAGCACTCATTCCCTTCTGAGCCCTTCGTGCACCCAAACAATAGTTTTCCACCACATATTGGTTATTGGCGTACTCAGGAGAAATTGCACAACAAATTTTGGGGTCCATTTTCTCCTGTTATCCTTGTGAAAATGCAAAATGCAGTCAGGGAGAGCATGTGCACACGTTGAGTATTTGGTGAGTTTTTTACCTCAGTATTTGTAAGCCAAAACCAGGAATGGAACTGTCAGTGCAAAAGTATAATAGAAACATGTGCACTACTTGTGCAGTTTTCACCCACTCCTGGTTTTGGCTTACAAATACAGAGGTAAAAAACTCAGTAACACACAAGGTGTGCATGTGGCCTTAGAGTTTGACTCTTTGCTCTTCCGCCAATCAACTGGATATTGCAGCAATATTCTATGAGGCTGAGTGCCCACGTAGCGTTTTTCAAGCGTTTATGCTGCGGAATTTCCGCAGCATAAACGCTTGTGAAACGCTAGGTAATCCGCACCCCATGGTCCCCAAGGGGATTCCGCATGCTCTATGCACATGCTGCGGATTTTTCCGCAGCGTTTATGTGGCGTACAAAAATCCGCAGCATGTTATTTAATTTTGCGGAAGCGCAGCGGAACTCCCGCCATTGACTTGCATTGAGACGCATAGAAACCGCGACTGTACATTTTTACAAGCGGCTTCTATGCGTCTCTATGTGCGGATGGTATCCAGTTCTGGAGGAGAGGAGACTCTCATCCAGACCTGGGTACCATTCTACCTGTAAAAAAAGAATAAAATAACAAATAAAGGTTATATTCACCTGTCCGGCGGCTTCTCTCTGAATGCCGGCATCGCTTGAGGACCTGCGGTGACGTCACAGTCATGTGACCGCAGGCCCTTCACCGCTCTGTCTCGCGATATGCCGGCAGCCGGGAACCAGCCAGGAAGCAGCGCTGCAGCCACGCCGGGGCCTCGGGGGTGAGTATAGCTTTATTTGTTTTAATTTTTACGGTTCACACTGTATAAATCCATGCTGTTTGCATGGATTTAGTGTGACCTAGTTGTCAAGCACTTTCCAAGTGATGCTATCGCATGGAAAGCACTTGTCAATCTGCATGCGGAAACGCAAGTGAATCCGCATGTATTCTGCAGGAAAAACGCATGCACAATCTGCATGCGTTTTTTCTGCCAGGGAGATGCAGAAATGCTGCAGAAATTTTCTGCTTAATTTCTGCATCGTGGGCACATAGCCTAAGGCTACACTCCCACAATGAGCTTACAGTGAATTTTTGATGTTGCAGAATTTCTGACCCTATTATGTAAATTAGGTCACTTGTGTTTTTTCATTGCGTTTGAGTGCATTTTTATCGTGTTTTTGACGCTGCATTTTTTGGTCTTTTTTGGTATGTCATGATTTAAATAAAGCTGCTTTGTTTCTGAAACTTCCTGCTATTTGGCTTTGACAAAGCTTTATTGATATAGTTATGCGTAGTTTTCATGCATTTTTTATACGTTTCCACAGGGGAAATGCGTTTGTTACCTGCGGATTTTCCGCATCTAATGCAAGTCTATGGAGAAGTTCTGCACAGAAAACTCAGTGTATCCGCAAAAGAAATTGACATGTTGTGGATTTGAAACACACAGCTCAATTTATGCGCAGTGGGCATGAGATTTCTCCAGTTTGCTGAGACTGTAAGATGCTGCGTTTCTGAAGCAACGAAAATCGTGGGCACACGACAAAGAAATTTTACCACTATCATGAAGTACAATATGTCATGAAAAAACAATCTCAGAATCTGGGGGATCCATTGAAGCCTTCGGCTGCGTGCCCACTACGCGTTTTTCAAGCATTTTTGCCGCAGAATTTCCGCAGCGAAAATGCTTAAAAAATGCTTGCTAATACGTGCCCCATGGTCCCCAATGATAGTCCGCATGTGCTGTGCACATGCTGCGGAAATTTCCACTGTGGATTATCAATTTTGTGGACACGCAGCGTAATTGCCGCCATTGACTTGCATTGAAACACATAATATCTGTGTCAGTACATTTGCACACATCAATATTATGTGATTCTATGTGCGGATGGTACCCAGGTCTGGAGAAGAGGAGACCATGGTACCTGTAAAAAAAAAGAATTTAAAATAAAAAATAAAGATTATACTTACCTTCCGATAGCCCCTGGCCTCCTCCTCCTCTTATCACATGACTCAATGACGTCATGGCAGGTCCTTTTACACAACCGTGAGACACGGGGGAGACCGGATGCATCAGAGAAGGAGACTGCGGGTGATCGGAAGGTGAGTATAATGTTTATTTTTTATTTTTTACCATTCTTATTCTTTTTTTTTAACTATTACTTGGTCACACTATATAAATCCATGCCGGTTGCATGGATTTATATAGTGTGACCCAGTTGTCAAGCACTTTTCCAAGTAATGCTAAAATCGCTTGGAAAAGCGCTTGATAACCCGCATGCAGAAATGCATGCAAAAACGCTTGACAAACGCTTCTACCTGGCGGGAAAAACGCATGTAAATTCCGCATGCGTTTTTCCTGCCAGAGAGAAGCTGAAAAAATATACAGCATTTCTGCATCGTGGGCACATAGCCTTAAAGTGAATAGCACAAGAGTGCAATATCCAACACACCAGCTACTATCAGACCATGTGTAGTAAGTAGGGAAAAAGGCTGTATTTTTCACCAAGTTTTACGCGTCTTCAAACAGCTATTTGGTGTGGGCGACGTGAGTCACACCACCACACAAGTGATATTGTTGGCCTATGTTCAGGACAGGCCATCAATATTCTAAACCTGGACAACCTCTTTAATGATGACAATCACTGTACAAAGCTGTGGAATATGCTGGCACTATATAAATGACAGGAAGTATAGTATAGCATGTATACTGTATCTTGCATCTTATTTTTGTTTTTTACAACTATGACTGTGCTTCACCAAATACTTCAAAGAAAAAATAAGAACATCTCTGAAAATTCATGTCTGCCAATCAGATCATACCTATAATAGGTTAGAATTCAGCCATTGTGTTTACAGCTGAATGCTCAGTTGCAGAGGTGTTAATTATTACAATTTGCATTATAAATTAGTTGCCATTTTAGTCTCGTTATTACTTTTAGTTGTACTGCCTATAGAGTTTCAGATGAAGCCTGCTGTGCTAATACTTGTGCTATGAAAACTGTTAAATTGCATCAGATACTAAAACAAGTGATAATAACATCGAATATCTCACCCTGTGCAAGATCTTCTGACTAATATGCTCAGTCAATCAGTGGAAGTCTTCTGTGGTAAAAACTGGTCATCTGCCATCCAGTAAGTCGATGCAAGTACTAGGTGACAGACATATTGGGATAGTTTTTATTATGAAGAGGAGGAGGGGAAGAGGGAAAAAACTGAAGCATAAATCATTATTGGCGAACATCTCAGCCGAGAGCAGAAGTGTCGCATGCTGCTGCTTGTAGTGCAGCCCAGACATAAATCATAATTCCCGTACAATAGATCCCTCGTAGCCGCCATCAGGAAAAGAGTTTGGTTTTATTGATTTTTTGACACCAGGGCCCTGGCAAGGGCCGCTGTGAATCATTATGAAATGAAACTGATTAGGAATTCATGGAATACTAAATAAATTTTACGAGCATGTTGTAAGTTTTTGATGCATGGGGAGCAGAAAATGAAGACTAATGATATAAAAATTATAAAGCATGCTGAGTATTATTATACTACTATTGATTTGGTTCAGACTGCACCTTAGAATCGAAGCCTGTCTTATACAAAGTTATACACACAAAGGCTTTTTTTTTTTTTGTTCATTGCTGGTCTCTGCATCTTTCCCTTTATAAGCAGGGCCACCAAAGGTAAATAATTAAAAGCGAGATTTGAGCTCCGTTCCCTCTTTAATACTGTGTAGTCACTGAAAGGCGAAATGAATAATTAGGCTGTGAGCTGAATAATTTAGAGCAGATGTGAGGGTAACCTTGTAGTAGGATTTCCTTATCTGCTTTTGTAGTTTTAAAATAAAGTCAATCTAATAATTCTAATGGTAGTTACTATAATTGTAGTAATTATCGCCTTATCGCTATTATTGCAGGCTTATTTGCGAGAAAAAAATATGTTATATATGATATTAGACATCAAGGATAAGTTTATGTATGTTATGCTAATATATCTCATTGTTACATTATATTTTATTCTATATTTCCTTAAAATATATTTTGTTATATACAGTATCATTGTGTTGCTACATAATGTATTTAACCCTTTAGGCTGTATGCCACAATTAGTTTTTGCCGCTGTGTATTTTTGCATAAAAAATGCTGCGTCTTACAGTTCCAGCAAAGTAGATGGGATTTATAGAAATCCCCTGCCCACTGTGCTTTTTTTTTTTACTCAGAGTAAACTGACCTGCGGTGCGTGTTTCAAATCTGCAACATGTCAATTTCTCTTGCGGGTACGCTGAGTTTTCTGTGAAGATTTTCCCCATAGACTTGGATTAAATGCAGAAAAATCTGCAGGTAAAAATACTGGGAAGTATCAAAAACAAAGCCGCTTTATTGAAAGCATGACATACCAAAAGAGACAAAAAATGCAGCATCAAAACAGAAATAAAAAAGACGCATGTAAAAATGCACTAAAAAACGCAAGTAGCTTAATTTACCGAATAGGTGCAAAAATTCTGCAACATCAAAAACTCACCAAAAGTTTGCTTTGACCCTGGCAGTTAAACCCCTTAAAGGCCTGGTCCATAGAAACAGCAGCATTGAATTATTAACTCAAAAATATGCGTCGTCTTCTGTCACTCTATTGCCCTTCTTTCCCACGATGAGTTATGATCACAGGGTGTTGCTGAACTCTGATGGTAGCCAGAGCCCTAACAGTAGCCCGCCTAGCTGTTAACTAGTAATCTGTCAGGAGGGACTGGGAAAACAAAGAGAGTGCTAATGGGGTTTTATTCAATTAAATATACATTAAGGCTGTGTGCCCACGTAGCATTTTTCAAGCGTATATGCTGCGGAATTTCCGCAGCGTAAACGCTTGAAAAACGCATGTATATCCGCACCCCATGGTCCCCAATGGGATTCCGCAAGTTCTATGCACATGCTGCGGATTTTTCCGCAGCGTTTATGCCGCGTTCAAAAATCCGCAGCATGTCATTTAATTTTGCGTTTCCGCAAGCGGAATTGCCTTTGTTCAATGCATAAAAACGCAAGGCAATTCCGCATGTGGAAAACGCGTGATAAATGCGCGATAAACGCGTGCGGAATTCCGCATGCGTTTTTCCAGGAGAGGACTTGCATTTATGCAGCAGAAATTTTCTGCTTCATAAATGCAACGTGGGCACATAGCCTAAAGCAGCGAGTGCTCACTCACCTGGTGGTGTTGATGTTGCAACAATCTTTAAGCATATACCAGTTGCTGCAGGCCATGAGTCATCAGCCCAAGAGAAATGTGCAGTATTGAAGCCTTTTTCCTTGCAATGCTTGCAGAATCCCACAAATGGACTCAGGAGATGAAGGAGTATAAGATTCAATATTTATTGGGTGATTGCAATGCCTACGCATTTCGAAGTTATCCAATTTCTTCTTCAGGATTATAACCAAATTGATTGACATGCATATTTATATATCTGGATTTTTAAATATTTTTCAGTTTTTGCCCCACAAAATTCAACCCCCTTTCCAAAAGAACTTGACAATAAATGCTAGGTGGGTACACATAAAAAGCCAGCACCTGCAACAAGGATCTGCATTGGTTTTGATTTTAGAGATGTAAAAATTGACTTGATGTACAAAACAAAATGGTTGAAACATGCACACTTTGTGAAGTAGATATTAGAAGTTAAATGTCTGGATTTTGGGGATTTTTTCCTATTTTGAAAAAAGTTATTTTTGCCTTAAGGCCACGTTCACACGTTGAGTATTTGATCAGTATTTTACATCAGTATTTGTAAGTCAAAATAAGGAGTGGAACAGTCAGAGGAAAAGTATCATAGAAACACGTCACCACTTCTGTATTTATCACACACTCCTGGTTTTGGCAAATACTGAGGTAAAATACTGACTAAATACTGAACGTGTGAATGTGGCCTAAGAAAAAGAATTGCAACAGAAATTCTGAAACTCAGCACAGTCGCATGTGACAAACATACACACCGTCTGACATTGATTTCAGATTTTTTTTTGGTATAAACTATTGTGCTGCCTTGCTTCTGAAACATAATGCATTGTAAATAAAGTAAAATGTGTCATTGTAATTCATTGCAGCAGGACAGATGCCTGCTAAAACATATCACTGATGAATCACATTGAGTTGGACACTGCTGCTCGCACGTCCACTATATCTCTCTCCCCCTATCTCTATCAATTGAATCTCCATTTTATTCACCAACTACTATACACATCTTCTTCAGTGCTACAGTTGTGATCCACATTTCTGGAGTATTTGTTGAATACTTTAAGGCTTTCTCTTCCATTCTCTATTGCTGAGCTATGAGCTCTGACTTCCTCGCGATTTTCTAAATCACTCTGCTGCATTTTCTGCCTAGCCTATTATGTAGGCTATAATAGCTCCATCTTATTGGCTATGCCATGTGACCATCTGATGTAATTGCTTACTGTTAGCTTCCTATGGCTGATACAATGTTCTGCAATGTTTAAAAAGTTGGTTGACATTTTTAAAACAATTTGTTCAAATCGAATCGCAAATTATTCAAATTCAACAGGACATGCGAATTCACTAAAATATTACTCAAATTTGATTTTCATTTAAATTGTTCATCTCTAGTCAGCACATTGCACTACACATAAGGCCCCCTTTACACGTCAGTGTCTCCAGTACGTCAGGTGACAGTTTTCACACGTTCTGGAGTCACTTACACACATCTATGGGTCTGCGCACATTTCATTGTTCTCCCATGGACCATGTGTCCATGTGCAAAACACGTAGACATGTCCGCTTTTTGCCGGCAGCATGGTCCGCAATATGTCCCACACACGTGCACACTGATGACACATGGTTAAAAAGCAGTAGCAGTTAGCGCTGTTCCCAGGTGCTGGGTGCTGAATCCAACTCTCATCATCGTTGCCTGGTCTCCATGCGATCAGCGCGACCAGACAACTCCAATGAGAGTTGGAGTAAGCACCCACCGTCTGTGATTAGCGCACATTAAATAAATAAATAAAGAAAGAAAATATTTTTCCTAACCAGCTGAGGGGAAGCAGACAGCTGGAGGCTGGCGAAACCAAATATGTGTATATTTAATTTTTTTTATTGTTTTATTTTGAATGGTGTGAAAGGGAGGTAATTACATTTTTTTTTAGATTTTTAAAAACAGTTTTTTTACTTTTTACTGGCCTAAATAGTCTCCATGGGAGATTAGAAGCTGCGATTGTCTGATCGCCTGTACTACAGATCACCTGTGTGTAGCAGAAATGCTCACTTGCCATGAGCGCCGACCGCTGGGGGGCACTCATAGCATTCTGACAATGACAACCGCAGAGGTCTCCTGCAGACCCCGGGCTGTCATGCCCGCGCATTGGTGACCCACGATCATGTGACGGGGTCACTGATGGGCAGGGTAAGTGACACGCTTCCGGCGCGGTGCTGTTAAATGCCACTGTCAGAGATTGACAGTGGCATTTAACAGCACAAATATAGTGCGAAGCCCCACGTCAATTTTTTTTTAATTATTTCATGAATTTCCTGAAAAACACTATATTTGTGTCCAGCCAGGTACAGCAGGCAGGAACGGGCTGCCCCCATCCACCAGCTGCCTATTTGTACCTGGCCGGACACAACAATATAGGGAAGCCCTTTTTTTCTTAATTATTTCATGAATTTCATGAAATAATTAAAAAAAATTGAAGTGGGGCTTCGCACTATATTTGTGTCCAGCCAGGTACAGCAGGCAGGAACGGGCTGCCCCCATCCACCAGCTGCCTATTTGTACCTGGCCGGACACAACAATATAGGGAAGCCCTTTTTTTCTTAATTATTTCATGAATTTCATGAAATAATTAAAAAAAATTGAAGTGGGGCTTCGCACTATATTTGTGTCCAGCCAGGTACAGCAGGCAGGAACGGGCTGCCCCCAACCACCAGCTGCCTATTTGTACCTGGCCGGACACAACAATATAGGGAAGGCCTTTTTTTCTTAATTATTTCATGAATTTCATGAAATAATTAAAAAAAAAGTACGTGGGGCTTCGCCCTATTTTTGTGTCCAGCCAGGTACAACTAGGCAGCTGGGGGCTGGAATCTGCAGCGCAGGGAGGCCCAAGCTTTCTGGGCCCCCCCCCCCGCTACAAATTGCAGTCCGCAGCCACCCCGGAAAATGGCGCGTTCATAGAAGCGCCATCTTCTGGCGCTGTACCCAACTAAGCCAGGGCCCTGGTGCGGTGGCTCACTGGGTAATAAAGGGGTTAGGGCCAGCTTGGTATTATCAGCTGGCCCCAAGCCCAAAATTCATGGGGTCACGCCAGTATTAGACATGACCGCCATGAATTTCTAGTAAAGTATTTAAAAAAAACACAACACCCAGAATAAAGTCCTTTAATTGAAATAAAGACACAATTCTTTATTGTTCTAAATTAAACCATACTTACCATCACACCCATTCCAGCTGAAGCCAACGATCTCCTGCAATAAAAGAAAAATAATAAACCAACCTCATCCTTATCTTTCCATGGTTCCCACGACAGTTTCAGCTCTGCTACATCGAGATGACTGGCTGGACCGCAGCAGAACGCTGCCATCCAGCCTGTCATCCCGCAGACACTGAGAAGCGCAGGCTTGCTTGCGCTGCTCAGCGTCTCTCTGTGACGACATCCAGATGAGCCGAGTTCATGTCCAATGAACTCGGCTCACCTCATGCACGTCACTGACAGCGTGGGAAAATTCTCACGCTGAAGTGCTGAGTGCAGGAGAATTCTCCCACGCTGTCAGTGATGTGCATGAGGTGAGCTCATGTCCAATGAACTCAGCTCACCTCCTGCACGTCACTGACAGCGTGGGAAAATTCTCCTGCAATCAGCGCTTCAGCGTGAGAATTTTCCCACGCTGTCAGTGACGTGCATGAGGTGAGCCGAGTTCATTGGACATGAACTCGGCTCATCTGGATGTCGTCACAGAGAGACGCTGAGCAGCGCAAGCAAGCCTGCGCTTCTCAGTGTCTGCGGGATGACAGGCTGGATGGCAGCGTTCTGCTGCGGTCCAGCCTGTCATCTCGATGTAGCAGAGCTGAAGCTGTCGTGGGAACCATGGAAAGGTAAGGATGAGGTTGCTTTATTATTTTTCTTTTATTGCAGGAGATCGTTGGCTTCAGCTGGAATGGGCGTGATGGTAAGTATGGTTTAATTTAGAACAATAAAGGATTGTGTCTTTATTTCAATTAAAGGACTTTATTCTGGGTGTTTGTGTTTTTTTTAACTTTGACTATGGGGTTAGTAATGGGGGTGTCTTATAGACGCCTCTCCATTACTAACCTGGGCTTGATGTCAGCTGGCATTATAAGCTGACATCAACCCCAACCCTATTACCCCCTGCCACCGCACCAGGGCAGCGTGGAAGAGCGAGGCTAAGTGCCAGAATTGGCGCATCCTATGAATGCGCCATTTCTGGGGCGGCTGACGGCTGGTGTTTCTAGCCTGGGAGGGGGCCAATATTCATGGCTCCCTTCCTGGGCTATTAATATCAGCCCCCAGCTGTCTGCCTAGCCTTTGCTAGCTATTAAATTAGGGGGGACCCCACGTCATTTTTTTTGGGGGGTCCCCCATTTTAATAGCTAGTAAAGGCTATGTATTCAGCTGGGGGCTGATATTAGTAGCCTGGGAAGCTCCGTGGGTATTACCCCCTTCCCAGGCTTCAAACATCTGCCCCAGCCGTCTGCTTAACCTCCGCTAGAGCCTAAAATTAAGGGGAACCCCACGCCAATTTTTTTAATAATAAATCCTTTATTTTAATACTAAATGACAAGTACAGTAACCAACACTATCACTGTACTTCATATATATGTGACTGACATGTTTCTATCTATCTAATCTATGTGTGATGCTCTATCTTTCTGTTCTAAATTGTCGGGTACCGCTGCTGAATTGCCGGCCGGCTTTTTTAAAGAGACAGTGCATGAAAACACTATTATTTTTTTAAATAAATCCTTTACACTAAATGACAAGTACAGTAAGCAACACTGTCACTGTACTTCATATATATGTGACTGACATGTTTCTATCTATCTAATCTATGTGTGATTCTCTATTCCTTCTATTCTAAATTGTCGGGTACAGATGCTGAATTGCCGGCCGGCTTTTTTAAAGAGACGGTGCATGAAAACACTAATATTTTTTTAAATAAATCCTTTACACTAAATGACAAGTGCAGTAACCAACACTGTCACTGTGCTTCTTATATGTATGACTGACATGTTTCTATCTATCTAATCTATGTGTGATGCTCTATTCCTTCTTGTCTAAATTGTCGGGTACCGGTGTATGCCGCTGCTGAATTTGCCGGCCGGCTTTTTTAAAGAGAGTGTCTTCTGAGCAGTTTGTCAGCTTTTGGACACCTTTGCAGGTGTTTTCTATGTGTTTCTATGTGTTTTTGTTTGCCTGCCATTGGTTTTAACGGTGTTCGACGGTGTTCTAAGGTGTTCGACGAACAGTTCGACGAACAGTTCCTCGAACATCCCGGTGTTCGACGAACCGAACCGAACCCGAACACTACGGGGGTGGCTCAACACTAGTAAAGACTAATTGTAATTGGAGTCCTTTTCAGGACTAGGTTACATGAGTTCCTATCAGTTTTTGCCAGGTAGGTCTGTGCCAGTGCTGTGCAAGTTTTTTTCACAGCATTTGGCTGAATCTAGCAAAGCTAATCCTTTTTGGCCTATTGCAGAGTGTGTTAGTCAGTGGAGTAGCCTATCTGTGTTGCAAGATATACCACCTGTGTATAGAATACCAATTTTTTTACTGCACCTAGTGAAGTAAAATCTTTTGGGCATAGCATCATTCTATTAGTCCATCTATACTGACCTCCATCAGGTTGCAAACTGAATATAATTTTTTTCTGCATCTAGCTCTGAAAAAATATTTGGGCTTCTAGCAGTGTGTGGGACGTGGTCTATTAGTCCATCTATACTGACCTCCATCAGGTTGCAAATTAAAAATAATTTTTTTCTTCATTTAGCTCTGAAAAAATATTTGGGCTTCTAGCAGTGTGTGGGACTTGTTCTATTAGTCCTTCTATACTGACCTCCAGCAGGTTGCAAATTGAATATAATTTTTTTCTGCATCTAGCTCTGAAAAAATATTTGGGCTTCTAGCGGTGTGTGGGACTTGGTCTATTAGTCCATCTATACTGACCTCCATCAGGTTGCAAATTAAAAATAATTTTTTTCTGCATCTAGCTCTGAAAAAATATTTGGGCTTCTAGCAGTGTGTGGGACTTGGTCTATTAGTCCATCTATACTGACCTCCATCAGGTTGCAAATTAAAAATAATTTTTTTCTTCATTTATCTCTGAAAAAATATTTGGGCTTCTAGCAGCGTGTGGGACTTGTTCTATTAGTCCATCTATACTGACCTCCATCAGGTTGCAAATTAAAAATAATTTTTTCTGCATCTAGCTCTGAAAAAATATTTGGGCTTCTAGCAGTGTGTGGGACTTGGTCTATTAGTCCATCTATACTGACCTCCATCAGGTTGCAAATTAAAAATAATTTTTTTCTGCATCTAGCTCTGAAAAAATATTTGGGCTTCTAGCAGTGTGTGGGACTTGGTCTATTAGTCCATCTATACTGACCTCCATCAGGTTGCAAATTGAATAAAAAAATTTTCTGCATCTAGCTCTGAAAAAATATTTGGGCTTCTAGCGGTGTGTGGGACTTGGTCTATTAGTCCATCTATACTGACCTCCATCAGGTTGCAAATTAAAAATAATTTTTTTCTGCATCTAACCCAGCCAATAGTTTTGGCCTAATACCACAGTTTGGCCACTCAGCTCTGCTCGGTTACCATCCATTGTTTTTTTGTGCAAACAACTCCAGAGTTGTGAATTAGTTAACCACCAAAATGAGTGGAAAAAGGCCTGCTGCTGGTGGAAAGGGGAATAGGCGTGTTGGGAAGGGGAAAAAAGGTTGTGTCCGTGGGGTAGGTGCAGAAGAAAGACCATCTTCCAGCCAAACTAAAATGTCTACTTCTTTTAGCGGACAATGTGATAAGATCCCTTTCTTACGGCCACGCCAATCGCTACAAATTCCAGATGAGGCACAAAAACAGCAGGTGCTTCAACGGATATCAAGTGCTCCTTTAAGTGGGCTCTCCTCCACATCAACTTCAACATCACAAATACTCCAGTCCTCAAAGGTGTAACCCAAATCGCACTTGCTTCCTCACAGCTCCCAAATCTCCAGCTGCCCGTCTGAGTATGAGGTAGAACAGATGGTTGAGTCTGCAGAGCTGTTTACTCATACTATAGCCTGGGAATCAGAGGTCGACTCCAGCGCTTCTGTGAATCCAGACGAGGAAATGATCTGCACTGATGCCCAGAATCTTTATGAGTCGGATCCAGGACCAGACGCAGAAGGTTCTGACCATAATGTAGACCCTCATTCCCAAACTGTAACTCCTGTTGGTGGAGACAATGAGGAAGACGATGATAAGACTCAAATACCTGATTGGAGCGACAACTTTAGTTTTTTGTCAGGGCAGGAACAGGTTGGCTCTGAGGACGACGGGTGTGATAACGCACAGGGTGATGATGATGAGGTCGGAGATCCCACTTACTGTCAACCCACAGTCAGCCAAGAGATGAGGTCAGCAGAGGAGGTGGAGGAAGATGCTAGTGACGACGAGGTCAGGTTGCGCCTTCCTGGACAGAGACGTAGTACTGGAAGCACGTCAACAACTGCATCCTCAAACACAACTCTGCCTCTCACCACAAGTCGTGGTGGCTCTTCAGGTCGCATGGGTGCTAAGCCTTGCATAGCCTGGGCATTTTTTCAGATCGATAAAGATGACCCAACTCGTGTTATCTGTAACATTTGTCAGCAAAAGCTAAGTAGAGGCCAAAAAATACATAGTTTGAGTACTTCATGCATGAACCGGCACATGGACATGAAGCATAAGTTGCAGTGGGAAGCTCAGTGTGCTACAATGCGGTCTAGACGGCCGGGCCAACCACCGTCTGCCATATATTGTGCATCCGCGGCCTCTTCATCCTCTGTGACTGGGGGGACAGCAGTCACACCTGTTTTGGGGCACAGACCTGCCACCTCTTTACCCGCAACAGCCAGCGTGATTGGCAGGTCATCATTTTCTTTGGAGGTGGTAACACCAGCTGGTCTTGAGCGCTGTCCGACATCGATAGCACCACCTTTGGATCAAGGCAACCTAACATGTCCGCCTGCATCTTCCTCACAGACCGGCAGTTTGCCGGGGACACCCTTATCAACCCCGTCTAAGCACAATAGCCAGCCCTCGGTCCCTCAGATGTGGACAAGTAAAAGACCATTTCCTCCTAGCCATGAGAAAGCTAAGAGGTTGAATTTCACCATCTGCAAGCTCTTGGCTACAGAAATGCTGCCTTTCCGCCTGGTGGACACAGAGGATTTTCGAGACCTTATGTCCGTCGCAGTGCCCCAGTACCAGATGCCCAGTCGGCACTACTTCTCAAAGAAAGGTGTGCCTGCGCTCCACCAGCATGTCGCACACAACATCACCGCTTCTTTGAGAAACTCTGTGTGTGACAGGGTGCATTTCACCACAGACACTTGGACGAGTAGGCATGGACAGGGGCGTTACATGTCGCTGACTGGGCACTGGGTAACTATGGTGACAGCAGGACAAGGGGCTGCTGTCCAAGTCTTGCCGTCCCCACGAGTTGTGCGTCAATCCTCTTTATGTCATTTTTCCTCCACTGCTTCTGCCTCCTCAACCTCCTCTCGGTCTTCCACCTGCACCCAAAGCCTGTCTGGTCATGCCACAAGCTTTCTAACTGCGCAGAAGGGATCCTGCACACCTCCTTACTATGCTGGCAGTAGGGCTCAACGTCATCAGGCGGTTTTTACATTGAAATGTCTGGGAAATGTGAGTCACACAGCTGAGGAGTTGTGGTCAGCTCTGGAGAACCAATTTCATGAATGGTTGTCTCCACTGGACCTGAAACCAGGGAAGGCCGTGTGCGACAATGCTGCAAACCTGGGTGCGGCCCTTCGCCGGGGCAATGTCACACACGTGCCTTGTATGGCTCACGTGTTGAACCTGGTTGTCCAGCAATTTTTAGCCCACTATCCCAGACTAGATGGCCTTCTGCAGAGGGCACGGTCGCTGTGTGCTCACTTCCGCCGTTCGCATCCCGCAGCTCAGCGACTTACATCTCTACAGAAGTCGTTGGGCCTGCCACTTCACCGGCTAAAATGCGATGTGCCTACCCGGTGGAATTCAACTCTGCACCTGTTGCAGCGACTGTGGCAGCACCGACAAGCCCTGGTGCAATACGTTCTGACGTATAGCCTGGGCCAACGAGATTCAGAGGTGGGGCAAATCACGCTGGAGGAGTGGTCTCAGATCAGGGACCTATGCACCCTTCTGCACAGTTTTGAAATGGCGACGAAGATGTTTAGTGCTGACGATGCCATTATCAGCATGACTATTCCGGTGATTTACATGCTGGAGCACATGTTAAACAGAATTCGGAGTCAGGTGGTGGCACAAGAGGAGGTGGAGGAAGTAGAGGAGGAGGAGTTGTATGCGGAAGGGCTAACATCTGCAAGGTCCAGACGGTCGGCAGCACCAGGGCGGCAGGCATGTGAGGGTGGGGGAGATGATTTTACCAGGGCGCATGGTAGCAGCCAAACTAGTGAGGAAGGTGCAGGAGCCCAGGAAGAAGTGGAGGACGAACTGATGGAAGACTCATCAGATGAGGGAGACCTTGATCACATTTCTGTTGTGCGAGGTTGGGGGGAGAGGACAGAGGAAGGAAGCATGATTGTTACCTCGCCACCAACACAACAGGGACTTGGTGCTCCTGGATGCGCAACACACATGAGTGCCTTCTTGCTGCACTACCTGCAACATGACCCTCGAATTGTGAGAATTAGAAATAATCCTGACTACTGGGTTGCCACACTGTTAGATCCCCGGTACAAAAGTAAATTTGCAGAAATTATTCCTGCCATAGAAAGGGATGCACGCATGCAGGAGTATCAGCAGAGACTGTTGCAGAATCTTACATGTGCTTTTCCACAAAATACCAGTGGTGCACGTAGTGAATCTCACAGTTCCAACTTGCCAACCGTGGTCTGTATGGAATTGTTCAATAAAGGGCCCAAAATTAAGATAACTTAGATGGGAGAGGTCTCTATGAATAGGAATTCCTAAGTATTTGATACCCTGTGAGGGCCAGGCAAAGGGAAAGTTGGACTGGATGGAATCCTATATGGATTTAGGGAGGGAGACATCGAGGGCCTCAGACTTCGCTGCATTGATTTTAAAATTTTACCATGTAACAAAGTGATCTATTTCAGCCATAACAGCAGGGATGGATATATGTGATTGAGTGATATATACTAGGACATCATCAGCAAATAGAGAGCACTTGTACTCGGTGCCTCCCACCTCAATCCACCTAATATTGGGGTTATGGCGAATTGATGAGAGCAGGTGCTCCGTCACTAGGATGTATAAGAGAGGGGACAGAGGACATCCCTGCCTTGTCCCATTGGTGATTGTGAAAGGTGATGAAAATGTTCTGACGCACCCCCTGGGCCTTGGGACACCCGGAGCCGGACCGTTTTTGGTGGATGCTGGTAGTTGTAGTCTTCGTGGCGGCGATCCGGTTCTGTGGCTCAGGGCGGTCAAACCAGTGGCGGAACTATTTATGTGGTTTTGATGTTTAAATGTCCGACTACGCCACCCGTGGATTGCGGTCAGAGTGAACCGCCGCTACAGGGCAGACCGCTAAGGCTGGTGTTGTGGGTGCAGCAGAGCGTAGCATAACTCCCCACGGGAGGAGTATAGCCTCAGGGCAGTGTATGCGGAGGATGGGGGTGATGGTGCAGGGCAGCAGCAGTAACGACACGGAGTCACTGATGCAGTTCAGGGCCTTTACTCACAGTTCTTATTATCCAGACCACGTCTGCAGGTAACGGCTGCCCACGTCGTACTGTGCTCACCAGGTGAGGGGCTCAGACAACTCCCAGATAACTTTGGAGCGCTTCACAGGACCCCCTTTGTGTGTCCTTTGTCTGGCCTTTCTTACCAACACTTCTGTCCGGCTGCCTCGGGCCTCCTCTTGGTAAACTTGGCGCCAGTTTCCCTGACCCTATGTGGTGCCTTCCTAGCGGGTGGAGCAAGGGGCTGCGCCACATAAAATGTCAGAGCCTCCGGTTTCTAGCTGAGGGTCGTTTTCTGCCTCCACTAGTTCGGGGACCGGTCTCCCCCTTTGGCCTGACCCCTCCACGCAGGTGGATTCGGGCGTGCGGTGGCGACTCGCCCGTCCGCACCCCTGGGATCCCTTCATTCCTCGTTCCTGGAGCCTTCTCCGCTCCTCTTCCTTCCTTCTCCCTCTTGCAGGCCTGGGCCTCTGTTACTAGGCCCGCCTCCGGAGCAGAGCTCATGCAGAGCCCCTGCTCCCTGCCACTTCTGCTCAGACTTCTCTGCACTGAACTAAGATGGTGCCCACCTTTTATACTCCCTTCTCAATGCACCCAGGAACTGCTTCCTCCCTGCTCCTGCACTGCAGGGTTCCCCTTCCTCAGTGTTCCCTCCCCCCACTCCAGCCAGGGACAGGGACTGTCGTGCCCATCTCAGGGGCATATTGGTCGCCCTGCCCCACGGCAATGTGGTGTAATGCATGCAGGTGTCGGGTCCTGATCCACACTCCATCCTTATCTGAGAGTGAGATATCACACCTCTGGGTGAGGTGCAATACGTCTGTAGCAACCGAGCCCTCGGTGCTACAGTTCCATTTATCTTCAGCCTAGGTGACGTATTGTGATACAGGGCCGTGATTTTGGCTATAAAAGGGTCCCCTAGACCCCTACCCCAAGCTTTTTAAGAGAATCATATATGGCGTGCCAGGAGACTCTATGGAATGCTTTCTCAGCATCCAACGAGAGTATCTACTTACAAATTTTTAACTGCATCTAGCCCAGGAAATACTTTGTGCCTAGTAGCAGTGTCTGCTAGTCAGCGGATTATCCCGGCTGTTAAGCAAGCTACACCACCTGTAGTTTGGACACTTAATTTTTTCAAAGGAAATGCTTCGGGACCACGGGATACTTAGTGAAGAGCATCAGGAGGCACCCCAAGGCATAGGGGCTGGGACTGGCACTAGGATGCCTTGCGGTGGACAGCCGAGCTCGATCCTTATAAAAGCTTTTTAACTGCAGCAGCTTTAGTGGACGCTACTGGAGCTGGAATTACGCGGCTGCTGGCATGAGACTTGCCCTCCAATAGATCCTTGTAAATGGATTTAAAGTGTATTCATTCAAATTAGAGGGACAATTTAAATTAAAAAGCTTAGAGCTGCCTCCACCACAGGGGGGCTCTCTCGACCCACCAGCGGACAGGCACCAGTATTGGGAGAGGGGGGCTGGCCGTCAGGGTTCACCGCGGCTCTGGCACAAACCCGGCGACACGGTGGTGGCACGGGCAGGAGCGGACTGGCCGTCTCGGCTTCTCACTTTTTGGATTTTAGAAGGGCATGACATGCCTATATCTGTGTCTCCCCCTCCTTTTACTCCTCCACCTCTTTTCTTTTCGCATGACTATATGTACTTGTCACTTTTCCATGTGTTAGTTGTGTCTTCTGAGCAGTTTGTCAGCTTTTGGACACCTTTGAAGGTGTTTTCTATGAGTTTCTATGTGTTTTTGTTTGCCTGCCATTGGTTTTAACGGTGTTCGAAGGTGTTCGACGAACTGTTCGACGAACAGTTCGGCGAACACACGGGTGTTCGACGAACCGAACCGAACTCGAACACTACGGGGGTGGCTCAACACTAGAGAGGAGTTGAGTGATGAGTAGGGCCCAGCCAGAGAGGGCCAGGAGGAGAGTGAGGAGAGAAAGGCTCCAGAGAGAGACAGAAGGGATCCCAGGGGCACAGCGAGTGCAGGATGCCATCCGTGCGCCCAAATTCACGCTGATGTGGAGGGATCGGGCCGCAGTAGGGGACCCGCCCCAGCCTAGTGGACTACTTTAAGGCTCAGCTAGCAAACCGGAAGTTGCAGTATTTCATGTTCTGTAACCACTTTCCACACACAATCGCCGAAAAAGTGGCCATATAGGACCAAGGGGACAGACCGGATGTCGCCCAACAAGACCCTCGGCCACTGGCTTGGGACACTGGGTGTGAGGCGCAGGGCAGGAGGGCGAGAGCCAGGGCAGAGAGGCGACCTAGAGAGGTACACAGAAAGGGGTCTCGTTCAAGTGCTCCTGAGATACCTGAGAGTTGGCTGGATCTCTTCCCCGGAGGACACAGGACGACGTGGGCATTACAAACCGATAATTGTAACCTGGAGAACTTTAACAACTGTGAGTAAAGCCTGAAGACTGCACCCCACTGTGTCCTTGACTTAATTGCTGCGTCACCTGCCCTGCACTATACTGTCCCTGCCAACATCTACCTCTTAAAATCACCATTTACTGCCCTGGAGCTTCGCTCTGCTTGTGGGGAGCTGAACCAACTCTGCTGCGTCACCATCACCATGAGCCCCATATAGCCGCATACCATGGGTGGCGTCATGAACATTATCCACAAAAACTTTATTCCCTTTTTCTTTAATTATTTGACTGCCTGGGGCCACGGACCGGGTCACTGCCACCGTGACTACCCTGAAAAGGACTGGCCCGGCTACCGAGTACCCCACAGCCCCAGGGGGTGCGTCAGAACGCTATCTCAGTTTCAACCGTCCATTTCGCCATCATTGTTTTTGTGCCTTTCAGGAGGTCTAACAGTGGTGCGGCAATCATGGCAAAATTTGGGATAAATCACCGGTAGTATCCCATGATTCCAAGAAACGCTCTCACCTGCTTCTTGGAGAGTGGTTGGGGCTAGTTCTGAATTGCCTTGATCTTATTGACCTGTGGTTTAATTTATTTTAATTTCGCCACTCCCGACGACGTAGTCTAAGTATTTGGCCTCCTCCTTCCCAATGGCACATTTTGTAGGATTTATCGTAAATCCTGCTTTCCTTAGAGCATCCAGAATCGCCTGTACCTTTGGCAGATGACTAGCCCAGTCTGGGCTAAAGACGACAATGTCATCAAGGTAGGCTGCAGCATACTTCCTATGTGGGCCGAGGATCCGATCCATGGCCCTCTGGAAGGTGGCTGGTGCCCCCTGCAGTCCGAAAGGCATTCAGGTGCACTGGAAGCATCCATCAGGTGTTGAGAAAGCTGTTTTCTCCTTGGCCCTCTGGGACATGGGGATCTGCCAGTAGCCCTTCGTCAAGTCGAGGATGGTAATTTATCTCGCAGGTCCAAGACTCTTGATGAGTTCATCGACGCGGGGCATCAAATATGCGTCATACTTGGAAACCTTATTCAGCCTGCAAAAGATTACAAAAGCTCCACCCCCCGTCGGGCTTTGGCAAGAGACCGATGGGACTTGACCATCCGCTCTTCGATTCCTCTATCATGCCGAGGTCCAGCATCCTCTTCACCTCAGTTGAGATTACCTTACGGCGGGCTTCAGGAATCCTATAGGATTTGAGGTTTACCCTAACATGCGCTTCCGTCAGTAAGTCATGCTCGACCACCTCCGTACGCCCTGGCAACTCCGAGAACAGGTCATGGTTCCGTTTCAGCAGCTCTCTACATTGTTGCTTCTGTGCCAGCGATAGAGTCTCTGCTATCGTGACGTCCTCTACTTTGGCTTTTGGACTGGCTCCCAAACAAGAAGCCCCCAGCGTTTCCGATCTCGCCACGGCTTGAGCAAGTTCACATGGTACACTTGGTGCGGCTTTCTTCGGCCAGGCTGGTGAACTTTGTAGAAAACCTATATGCCTACCATATAATACATGGTCGCAAATTCCTATAATCAAAGCAAAACCAAAAAGATCTGTACTGGAGAAAAATATTACAATACGGGGGAGAGGAGACACCTTTCCCTCCGAAATGAATAATAATAAAGTCTATAAATAAGTATTCTCCAAACAGACGCATATAAGGGAAATTAGAAAAATTATTCTTTATTGAAGAAAATATATAAATATTATAAAAATTACAATCAATATAAGTAATAAAGTACAAAGTAAGGACAGTGGGGAAGGGGGAGAGAGGACAGCTAAAAGGTAATATAATGAGGTGACTGGTATAGCAAAGAGACTAACACCCCAAAACAACATTCAATGGGTGGCAGATGTAAATATGCTGCCTATGGATGAAGAATTCTAACACTGACCATATCAAAAAATAATGATTACAGATGCTCTAGGGAAAGCTAAAAGCACGTCTAGCATAAGACCAAAAAATCCTGTATGTAAAGTACATGCAGGTAAACAACAAAATGGTTATATGCTGTCAAATAGACTGTAACCGTAATAATAGCGCAATAGGGTATACATATCAGTGAATTATAGAACCAGATATGGAGCTTCCATTACCTTGGGTCATGTCTATGGAGTCCAAGGCAGCGTGGGAAAGAATGCTGGGAGTGCAAGACAGCGTTTCGCCCGGAAGTGGCTTCGTAGTTCACTTCGTTGAGTTTCTCCACCACCTCATATGGGCCTTGCCACTTGGCCAGGAACTTGCTCTTGACGGTGGGATTAAGCACCAGAACACAATCCTCAGGCTGGAACTGCCTCAGTCTAGGTTGACCGGTTATAGACCCTTGCCTGGGCCTATTGTGCCTGGAGGAGATGAGCCTTCACGATAAGCATCATTTTCGCCATTCTCTCCTACATCTGGGCGACATGTTCTATGATGCTCCGGTGGGGCGTAACCTCGGATTCCCAGGTTTCCTTGGCAATATCCAGGAGCCCACGCGGATGTCGTCCATACAGTAGCTCAATTAGGAGAAACCTGTAGAGGCTTGTGGGACCTCTCTTAACGAGAAGAGCAGGAATGGTAGCAGGTAGTCACAGTCACGACCGTCCTTCTCTACAACCTTTTTGAGCATCGCTTTTAAGGTTTTACTAAAGCGCTCCACCAGGCTGTCTGTCTGCGGATGGTCAACGGAGGTTTGCAGCTGGGTAATCTGAAGGACTTTACACAGCTCCTTCATTACTTTGCTCATGAACGGGGTTCCTTGGTCCGTTAGTATCGCCTTCAGCACTCCGATCCTGGACAAGTTCGCAGGCTATGCTCCTACTCGAAGAGTTCCTCAGTGGTACCGTTTCTGGGTACCGGGTCGCATAGTCCATGACCACCAGTATGTATTGGTGGCCCCAGGCTGATTTGACTAAGGGCCCCACTAGGTCCATGGCAATCCTCTCAAAGGGGATTTCTATCACAGGTAGGGGGATTAAAGGGCTACGGAAGTAGGAGGAGGGCACGGTTATCTGGCAAGTGGGACAGGACCTACAGTAGTTCAGGATCTCCCGGTAACACCCTGGCCAATAAAACCTTCTCAATATCCTCTTCTGAGTTTTCTCGACCCCCAGGTGTCCCCCCAGAACATGCAAATGGGTCATATCTAATACCTTCTGTTGGTAGGGCCCAGGAACTAACAGCTGCTCCACTATCTCATCACCCCTTGGTTTGGTCACCCGATACAATAACTCCCCCTGAACTGTGAAGTGTGGGTACCAAGTGTCTGCCCCCGGCTCTTGAGCAATCCTATTACAGACTGTAACATTGTTCCATGAGCCCTTCAAGGTCAAGTCCCGAACTTGAGCAGACCCAAAGTTCTCTCCTGCCACCTCTAACTCAGGGAGGTTGGCCTCCTCAGTCACAGTCTCGTCCTCTTCACCGGCAAGGTCACACAATGGGAACTCATCCCCTTCAGATGTTGACGGGGCTATTTCCTTAGGGACCTGGAACTTGTCCACGTGACTCAGTCTTGTACCTTTCCCCCACAAGTCCCAGAACAACGGGAAATCGTGCCCCAATATAACGGGATGTATGAGGTCCTTAACCACCCTGACCTTGTGGGATTGGGCACCACAGTCTGTTCCCACTGTCACTGTGGCCACAGGGTAGTCCTTGGCGTCCCCATGTATGCAGCAGACTCCCACTATCTTGGCAGAGATCAGCTGGTGGGGAAGGTTGGCACTGATTAGGGTCACTAGACTCCCTGAATCCAACAGTCCAAGCACCATCATTCCATTAACAGACACGGCACACGCTTGCGGCCCCTCACCAGGTCGACAGGCCACACAACAGGCTGGATATGCATAATAGGAGACTCGTCTGCCTAGGCTGCAGTCCATGGGCTCGGGGGACAATTGAATCCTGGTGGCTACGTGTCCAGGGTTGTGACACCGCCAACAGACTAGAGCTTTAGCAACAATCCTTGTGGCACCTTCAGTGGGAGTGGGAAGCCCCGCAGTGGTGGCTCTAGACCCCTTCCGTGGTGTACCCACCCCCTTTTGGGTATCCCAGTATAGAGGAGCGACTATTTCTGGTTTCCCGAGGGATTTCTCAACCACCTGGTACCTCTCTACCATGCTGATGAAGTCATCTGCATTCTGGGGATCGCCCTGGGCAACCCAAGTCTGTACTGGCTTGGGAAGGGAGTGCACAAGTCTATAAATCACCACCCGCTTAACCATCTGGGCCGGAGTGGAGGACTCTGGCTGCAACCACTTTTGAATGAGATGCAGTAGGTCAAACATCTGCAAGCGGGGTTTGTCGCTGGCATACGCCCAATGGTGGACTCGTTGGGCTCTCACTGCTATATTCACTTCAAGGCGTGCTAAGATCTCTGTGTCTTAACTTGGCGTATTCCTTGGCATCCTGTAGTGCCAAGTCGTAATATGCCTCTTGGGGTTCCCCCGACAAATATGGTGCCAGAACCTCTGCCCACTGTTCTGGTGGAAGTCTCTTCCGATCAGCCATCCTCTCAAAGACAGTAAGAAATGCTTCTACATCATCCCCAGGGGTCATCTTCAGCATGGCCCGTCTTATCGCCTTCCTGACGTGGGAGTCATCAGCTGGCCCTGGGGGTGGGGCAGTTGCCACAAGCTGTATCTGCTGCTGTTCCTGCTGGTGCTGCTGTTGTGCTTTTTGATGCAATAGGAACAGTTGCAACAACAGTTTGGTAGTCTCCTGGTGCTGCTGCTGGCTCTGCAAGTGCTGTTTGTGCATCTGTTGTTGGCTCTGCATCAGGTGCTTAATGAGCTCTTCCATGCTGCCGGACTTCTCTGGCTAGCTGCCAGCCTTCACCCAGGACATCCACCGGTCTCTGTGGCAGGTACACATGTTCCTGGAATCTTGCCCACATTCTCCACCAACTGTGGTAGCATGACTCGCTTGGCCGTTTCTGGAAGTAGGCTCAGGAACCGGGTTTTCTCTGCCGGCTTTATTATATGGTATAAAGCCCTGCAACTCCAGCAAAAATAAACACTGCCTTACTGGCAAAACAACAAAGCAAAAGATAAATGGTAGCACAGTCCACCCACACAGGGTATGTCCAGCCTTCAGCTCCGTCCTGAGCTATAGCTGTCCAGTCTGGAGACCTTGCCTCTCCAAACACAACATACAAAAAAAAAACAGGACTGAATATTTAAGGTTTGCTCAGCCACACCCTGAGGGGGAGGTATGGGTAATGACTTCCCTCCCTCTCTACATCATTCCCATAAATCCACACCCTTCAAAAGAGAAAACTCCCAGCACATAACATGCTGGCAGAAATTAATTAGGTCTCAGTTCACACAGGGAAGCATCCTGAGTGACACATACCTCCCCTCGCATATAACACCAGTGACTCAGTCACAAAATATAGATATAAATATGTGATATATTCCATACTCTGCGTGTGTATCTTACTGTTCATGTCATTTATTAATAAATGATTAAATTTATGGAAAAAAAATGGCGTGGAGTCCCCCGTAATTTTATTAACCAGCAGAGGGAAAGCGGACAGCTGGGGCTGATGTTTTAGCCTGGGAAGGCGGTAATACCCATGGAACTTCCCAGGCTACTAATTTCAACCCCTAGCTGTATACATAGCATTTACTGGCTGTTAAAATGGGGACCCCAAAAAAACAATTATGTGGGGTCCCCCTATTTTAACAGCTAGCAAAGGCTATACAGACAGCTGGGGGCTAATATTAATAGCCTAGGAAGGGGCCATAAATTTTGGCCCCCTCCGAGGCTAGAAACAGGACCCCTCAGCTTCTCCAGAAATGGCGCATCCATAGGATGCGCCAATTCTGGCACTTAACCTCATTCTTCCCACTGCCCTGTAGCGGTGGCAGTGGGGTTATAGGGTCGGGGTTGATGTCAGCTTATAATGCCAGCTGACATCAAGCCCAGGTTAATAACGGAGAGGCGTCTATAAGACGCCCCCATTACTAACCCCATAGTGTAAGGCAAATGTAAAATAAAAACACCCACACCCAGAATAAAATATTTTGTTTGAAATAAAAAAGCAAAATCAAAGAAATGAGCCAGAATATACTGTATGTTGGTATAAGTGCAATATGTAGGTGCATATTCACACTGCTGCCACTTAACAGACTGAACCAAGATAAAAGCAAATATATTTGTTTTTGGTACACCTTGTTGCAGTGGGGTAGCTTTTACGCTTTTTTGGATCAAAATAGTGTTAACTAAGTACCCTATGTTATTTACATTTATTATTAATATTTATTTATTTATTTACTACAGAGTATTTGTTCATTTTTCTTTTATTTTATCTGTTCGTTTTTTCATTTATTTTATTTTTAACTTGGATTATGTCTGTTAAGTGGCCATGGTGTAAATGTGCACATACTCATATCACTTATGTCAACATATTTTCCTGCACATTTATTTGGTTTTGCTGTACTCTTTTGTACTTTTTACAAACAGGGGTGTGGCTTCCCTTTTTGGGCTGGACATTTTGTTTATATACATTTTCACAGGCAGGTGTTTGGACAGTCGGGTCTTGGTTCTGCTCTTCCCCCATCTATTTTGACATCTGCTGACACATAGTGAGGTGAACTATAAGAGATAGGACCATACTGACTGGGTACACCTTGTCATGGTGGGATGGCTTTTACGCTATTTTGATCAAAATAGTGTTACCTAAGTACCCTGTGTTATTTATATTTACTATTTTTTTTTTATTTATTTACTCACTACAGGGTATTTGTTCACAAAAGAAAACTTACCTGGCACCATTTCCCACACTGCTGAAGCATCAGAGAGCATGCTGATGTGTTTTTGTATGGCAGTGCGGTGAGGGCTTCTCCATAAAGCCCTCAGCTACAATGACATTTAGTGGATTATCATACTTTGTACAGTGGTGGTCAGTACCTGGGCCATTACAGATCATGAGTTCCCAATGGAGAACAGTTTCCATCTCCAGATTCATTGGGCAAGTCTCTCACTTTTGTAGTGTGTAAGCTGTTATGGTCAGCAGTATCTTCTCACTCCTCTCCCCGACATGTACCGTATTTTGCGGACTATAAAACACACTCCTTTTCCCTCCAAATTTGAGAGGAAAATGGGGGTGCATCTTATAGTCTGAATGAAGCTTACCGGGCAGCGGTGTAGCTGGTCACAGGAGGCAGGGTTTCTGCTGCAGGAAGCTGGTGTCGGCATAAGCGGGCAATAGCCTGGGAGGAGGGGGTGTCCCGGCGGCGGGCTTCAAGAAAATGTTACCAGTGCAAGTCAGGAGCGGAGTCCATTGATCTCCTCATGGTGGGCTTCATGAAAATGGCCAATTCTGGCAGTTTAGAACTCGGCTCGATAATGAGCTGAGATCTGACTCTGCACATTCACCACCTCCGGCAGCCATTTTTCTGAAGCCCATCACCAGGAGATAAATGTGCAGAGCGGGGACTCTGCTACTGCCTGCACTTATGACATTTCCTTGAAGCCCACCGCCGCAACACCTCCTCCCAGCCCAGGACCCGCAGCATTCACACTCCTGTCACCGCCGGCTTCCTGCAGTGGTGACCCGGCCTCCTATGACTCCACTGTACTGCTGCCGCTCCCCTTGTAAGCTAAATTTGCACTATAAGGCCAGTTTCACACCTCCTGATTTTTCCGGTACCAGAAAAACCTGTACCGGAGATATCTGTGTCCTTGTGTCTAAGTCTGGCACACTTGTGGCAACTCTGTGCCGCATCTGGAGCTCACGTACTATTGCGTTTGTACAGTTAGCGCTATTCCCAAGCACCAGGTGCTGAACGCTGCCCTCATCATTGTCCCTTGCTTGTGCTGTGATCAGCACGATCAAGGGACAATGTTGGGAGTAGTAGTCTGCTCCTGCAGTATCCATGTGAAACAATAAGAATAAAATAATAAAATCCTTATACTCACCTGTTTGGAGATGTCCTCCACTGTAATCCTCTGACTGATAATGCTGAGGAGCCAGGGAGAATGAGCCATTCCAGCAAGTGGGCTCTGCACTGAGCAGAGCTCACTGAGTGACAGGACACCGCTCCTGAGCTCAGTGCAGCTCTGGGGCCTGCTATCTGGAGCGGATCATTCTCCTCGGCTCCTCGGCAACAGCGGGCAGAGGATTACAGCGGGGGACATCTACATACAGGTGAGTATAAGGATTTCATTATTTTATTCTTACTTTTACACATGGACACTGAAGGAGCAGACTACTACTCCTAAAATTGTCTTTTGCTCGTGTTGATCACAGTGCAAGCAAGGGACAATGATGAGGGCAGCGTTCAGCACCTGGCACTTGGGAACAGTGCTAACTGTAGACTTATTCCCAGGCACCAGTACATGTCACACTGATGAAACACGGATGTCATCCGTGTGTGTTCAGAGTGCGACATTTTGCTGACCGGGCAGCGTGTAAAAAATGGACATGTCTATGTGTGGAGCACACGGACGCACGGTCCATGGAAACACACGGACATGATCGCAGACCCATAGATTTGAATAGGTCTACGTGTGTCAGTGTCTCCAGTACATGTGGAAACTGTCACCACATATACCGGACACACTGACGTGTGAAAGAGCCCTAAGACAAACCCCCATTTAACATATAACTTTTTTTTTCCTTTTTTCCTCCCCAAAATTTGGGGTGCATCTTATGGTCCAGTGCATCTAATAATCCATAAATAACAGTATTTTTTGAGAAAAGCTTTCCAATATAGAGATTCAAATAAATAATTTTGGGGAAAAACATGTCAAAGCTTTGAAAATTTGAATTTCAAGAGATCTGCGAATCTCTAGTGGCAACAATATGAAGTGATATACTTTTCCACTATGCAGTAACATAAAATATATAGTTTCTAATTGGCTGTATGTTTTACTGGAGTCAGAATAGATGAACATATTTTCTCATCTAGGTCAATGCATTATTTAACCTTAGAATGCTACTGTTAATTGTAAAGAGTTAAAGGTGGCTTTAGATAATCAGGCATGCTGAATACTGAGTGCAAGTGGTATATGGAGCAGTATATTAATGCCAAATAAACTTTTCTTTTCAAGCAGATGATACAGATTACTTTCTACTTGACACCATGTCTCTGTGTGACTTGCTGAATTTTAAATAAGGAAAGAACAGTAATATGATAAACTAAGAGATATGGAATTCACCTATTCAATTGCTCTCAACCATGTCATTTTACATCAGTGAAACAAGGAGGAAGGGTTGGATTAATTGGTCTGTACTTTACTACAGGTCCAATTATAGAAACCTATTGGTACCCAGCACTAATATATATATACTGCTGTGAAGGAAATTGTGTGAAATTGAAACAGGTTTCGAATATAATAACCTAGAACATGAATCAGGGTCGATATAGCAGCCTTAAGAGGGATATTGTCTTTGAGTCAGGCATTGCTTTCTTTTATCTTGAAATCCTTATTTATATGAAACTTATATTTTTCATAACAAATACTCCTGTAAAAAATAAAATATCAAATGTGCACATAAACTAAATTATGTTAGTCATTAAAAAAATATAATGTTAAAGCTTGTTGAAATAAAATCAAAAGCCCACTATTATTGGACTGGAACTATGAAAATGTTAAGCAAATTTCAGTGATACACTATTAAAATTCTTAATATGAATGAGCCTAGTCGCATAAACAGATTATATTATTAACTTGCCTTAATTTAAAATGGAAATGCAGAATATTAATATAAGTATTTTCAGCAAAGAAAAGTGAACATATACGTACACATGTACAGACTGTTCAACATTGAAATTGCAACACCAAGAAGAAAAAGCAATAATTACAATAATTTTTATTTCTATGGTGGCAACATATTCCGCAGCACTTTACATTTTAGAGGGGACTTGTATAGACAATAAAAGACATTACAGAATAAAAATAATCACATTAATCAACAGATACCAGGAGAAGTGAGGATCCTACTCGCAATCTTACAATCTATAAGAATTATGAAAATCATAGGAAGATAAACATGTTAATGATATGTAAAATATACACTGCTCAAAAAATAAAGGGAACACTTAAACAACAGAATATAACTCCAAGTAAGTCAAACTTCTGTGAAATCAAACTGTCCACTTAGGAAGCAACACTGATTGACAATCAATTTCACATGCTGTTGTGCAAATGGAATAGACAATAGATGGAAATTATTGGCAATTATCAAGACACCCTCAATAAAGGAGTGGTTCTACAGGTGGGGACCACAGACCACATCTCAGTACCAATGCTTTCTGGCTGATTTTTGGTCACTTTTGAATGTTGGTTGTGCTTTCACACTCGTGGTAACATGAGACGGACTCTACAACCCACAGAAGTTGCTCAGATAGTGCAGCTCATCCAGGATGGCACATCAATGCGAGCTGTGGCAAGAAGGTTTGCTGTGTCTGTCAGCGTAGTGTCCAGAGGATGGAGGCACTACCAGGAGACAGGCCAGTACACCAGGAGACGTGGAGGGGGCCTTAGGAGGGCAACAACCCAGCAGCAGGACCTCTACCTCCACCTTTATGCAAGGAGGTACAGGAGGAGCACTGCCAGAGCCCTGCAAAATGACCTCCAGCAGGCCACAAATCTGCATGTGTCTGCACAAACGGTTAGAAACCGACTCCATGAGGGTGGCATGAGAGCCCAACATCCACAGATGGGGGTTGTGCTCACAGCCCAACACCGTGCGGGACGTTTGGCATTTGCCACAGAACACCAGGATTGGCAAAGACGCCACTGGCGCCCTGTGCTCTTCACAGATGAAAGCAGGTTCACACTGAGCACATGTGACAGACATGACAGAGTCTGGAGACGCCGTGGAGAGCGATTTGCTGCCTGCAACATCCTTCAGCATGACCGGTTTGGCAGTGGGTCAGTAATGGTGTTGGGTGGCATTTCTTTTGAGGGCCGCACAGCCCTCCATGTGCTCGCCAGAGGTAGCCTGACTGCCATTAAGTACCGAGATGAGATCCTCAGACCCCTTGTGAGACCATATGCTGGTGCGGTTGGCCCTGGGTTCCTCCTAATGCAGGACAATGCCAGACCTCATGTGGCTGGAGTGTGTCAGCAGTTCCTGCAAGATGAACGCATTGAAGCTATGGACTGGCCTGCCCATTCCCCAGACCTGAGTCTGAATTGAGCACATCTGGGACATCATGTCTCGCTCCATCCACCAACGTCACGTTGCACCACACACTGTACAGGAGTTGGCAGATGCTTTAGTCCAGGTCTGGGAGGAGATCCCACAGGAGACCATCCGGAACCTCATCAGGAACATGCCCAGGCATTGTAGGGAGGTCATACAGGCATGCAAAGGCCGCACGCAATACTCATTTTGACTTGTTTTAAGGACATCACATCAAAGTTGGATCAGCCTGTAGTGTGTTTTTCCACTTCCAAATCCAGGCCTCCATTGGTTAATAAATTTGATTTTCATTGATGGTTTTTGTGTGATTTTGTTGTCAGCACATTCATGTACAGAACAAAGTATTCAATGAGAATATTTCATTCATTCAGATCTAGGATGTGTTATTTGAGCATTTCCTTTATTTTTTGAGCAGTGTATATAAAAAATGGAAACAACATTATCAAAACATTTGTAATTATTCAGTATTAGATATGATTGCCACATATAGAAATGTGTGCATTTACACACCTTGGCATGCTATCAATGAGGATTTTAAAGGTTGTCTGAGAAATATTCTGCCACACTGTATGCACATGGACATGCATATCACCAAATTCCACTGCTGGCAGCTTCCTTTGTAATTGCCGACCAATGATATCCCAGATGTGCGTGATGGAAGTCAATTCTGACAGGCAGCTCATAGTAGCATGACCAACAGGTGGGCTGGCATTGTTGGGTTAAAAAATGGCTCCTGAGACACTTTGGGGAAATGGACATACTATTGGTTCCATGAGGAAATCAATGTAACACTGAGATGTTATTTTACCTGGAATGAAAACTAGAGGAGTCAGGCTACTGTACATTTTGCCGCCCCACATCAAATTAATGAAATCATGAAATGTTGTTGTATCTGGAACTAAGACTAAAGGGGTCAGACTACTATACGTTCTGCCACCCCTCACCATAATTCCAGTAAAAAATGACTGGTGTTATGTTTCTTCAGGAAAACTTCTTCATAGAATTGCCCGTGTGGTTTACAAACCAACCTTTGTCTATCATTGCATCTAAAACAAAAGAGGGACTGATTGCTGAATAGGTTAGAATTTCATTCCAGCATCCACTGCTGTATTGCCCTGCACCACAATACTGTTGATGCTGGTAGTCAACAACTGCCCTCTTCTGCTTACAAATCCTTCCCAACATCTGCAATGTAGCGTTCCAATGCATGGGGACATCGCACACCAGTCGGTGAGCTGGAAGCTGCAAACGCTGCTGAAGCATGGCAAGGGCAGCGGAAATGGGCACACAGGCAGAGTACTTTGACAAGCACATACGGCAGCTCTGGGTAGGATTTGAGAAACCGCTGAACCACGAGGTTAAGCACATGGGCCAGGCATGGTACATGTGTGAGCTCGCCTCGCCTCAGAGCAGCCACCAGGTTCCGGCCATTGTCACACACGACCATGCCTGGCTGTAGGGTCAGCTGTGTCAGCCACAGATCTGCCTACTCTTTCTGAGCTATCCATAACTCTTCAGCATTGTGCAGCTTGTCACCTAAGCATATTAGCTTCAGCAAAGCCTGTTGCCGCTTGGCCGAGGCAGTGCTGCAGTGCTTCCAGCTTGTGACTGATGTGGTCATTTCGGAGATGGAGGCTGAAGAGGAGGAGTAGGAGGAGGTGCAGGAGCTGTAGAATGTGGGGGAAACCCTGATTGACCCAGGGCTCGCAATCCTTGGCGTCGGGAGGACGTGTTCCGTCCCAAGGTCCGACTGGGTCTCGGCTTCCACTATATTAACCCAGTGTGACGTCAGCGAGATGTACCGTCCCTGCCCACAAGCCCTTGTCCACGTGTCTGTCGTTAGGTGGACTTTCCCAGTAACTGTGTTGTTGAGGGCACGGCTAATGTTGTCAGTACGTGCTTGTACAATGCGGGGATGGCAAACCCGGAGAAATAGTGGTGGCAGGGGACTGAGTACTGAGGAACGGCCGCCGCCATCAGGTTATGGAAAGCTTCCATCTCCACGAGCCTAAAAGGCAAAATTTTGAGCGCAAGCATTCGCCAAATGTGTGAATTTAGTAGTGTGGCCTGTGGGGCGATGGCTGCGTATTTGCGTATGCGCTCCAAGGACTGGGGTAGGGACAACTGAATACTGCGCTGGGACAGGGACGTGTAGGTGCTTGCTGATGGTGCTAGTTGACATTGTGCAATGACAGGGGCAGGGCGGGAGGCATCTTGGCATGCGCCATGGACAGGGGATTGGCGTGCACGCACAACAGTGGAAGAAGCAGTGGTGTCACCCGCAGACACTATTTCTGGACCCTAGGGTTTGGCCCACTTAATCGAGTGTTTTGCTGCCATGTGCCTGATCATGCTGGTAGTGGTCAGCCTGCTAGTTTTGCTACCCCTGCTGATGCTGGCCTGGCAGGTGTTACAATTGGCCATTTTGTGGTTATCTTTAAAAAACACCCTGACTCGAGAAGACCTAACAGTTGTACTGGCAACTTCAGTCGTGTTGGCATTACGGGGAACGCTTTCCCTCCTTGTGTGTGTGGCCACCACACTGCTTCTTCCTGCCTGTTGTGGTGATACACTTCCCTCCACCTCTGTGCTGCTGTCCTCGCTCTGCATGCCCCCCTGCCAAGTTAGGTCAGTTACTATATAATCCACCACCTCATCTTCCACTTCGGCACCCTGGTCCTCCTCCTGACTTTCTGGCAATTGTGTCTCATCATCATTCTCCTCTTGCGACAGTAATTGCACTTTCCCACTTTGCCTAATTTGTGACCGTGTCTGCTCAAATATCTGTGCATCACTGCACGCGTTGTCCTTTTCACCCTCTTTAAGCTGGCTGGGCGAGAGGCCCGATTCTATAAATGGAAAAGTGAACAGCTCTTCTGAGTGTCCAAGTGTGGGATCAATTGTCTCCGGGCACTCGGCATGTTGGGAAGTAGGAGGATCAGGGTGAAGAATATGCGGTCCTGACTAACGGCTACTGCGACTTGACCATGTGGAAGACAGGGTGGTGATTGTTTTTGTGGCAAAGTGACTGTAAGCATTATCTGCTATCCAACTAACAACCTTTTGACACTGCTCTGTGTTCAATAGTGGTATTCTGCGGTCCCCTAGAAATTTGGACAGGAAGATTGAGTGACAAAATATGGGTGTTTGTTGTGGCACGATTTCAGCTTGCCCACGGCCTCGGCCTCGACCATCACGTCCACTTCCCTGTCCCTTGCCACGCACCTTGCCCATTTTAAATGGAGGACAATATTTTCCACGTTCACTACAAATGGCTGGATTTGAACCGCAGTTATATGTGATACGTCTGATGGAGAACCACTGTTTTAAAAAGGAGACCTATAGTTTACTAATACTATTCTTTACAGCAACCTCGTGTGAATGGCTTCACCAACACACTGCAACAAAATGGAAATGGAAGCCAGAAATGTTTGATTTTGGAATGCAATTATATGTGAAACGTCTGACGGAGAACCACGGTTTTAAATAGTGGGCCTGTAGTTTACTAATACTATTCTTCACAGCAACCTCGTGCGTATAGCTTGACTGACACACTGCAACAAAATGGAAATGGAAGCCAGAAATGACTGATTTTGGAACTCAGTTATATGTGATACGTCTGGCGGACAACTATGGTTTTAAATAGCGGACCTGTAGTTTACTAATACTATTCTTCACAGCGACCTCGTGTGCATATCTTCACCGACACACTGCAACAAAATGGAAATGGAAGCCAGAAATGGCTGATTTTGGAATGCAGTTATATGTGATACGTCTGATGGAGAACACGGTTTTAAATAGCGGACCTGTAGTTTACTAATACTATTCTTTAAGAAAGGGCATCAGTGTTTACCTGCCCAGATCTTCAGAACTAAATGCACTACCAGGATGCAGCAACGCCACATAAAGTTGGTGGCTACACAGGTGCAAAATACTGATGAGAAAATCACTCACAACCTACCATTTCATGGAGTGGGTGACTGTTTAGTATTTGAATTGCACACAAAAAGGCTTGTATAGGGTGCTCTTTACACTTGGGTAGTGCACAGTATTCGGCTTACAGCCAATTAGTTACTCCTATACCATTAGGTTAAACTGGATGCCCGGTACTATCCAAGTGCACCCCATGGGAACAGACACCCCAGTTTACAATGCCAGCACTAATGGGCCTGGCTGCACCCTGGTAGTAGTGACTCGTAAGCATGAGAACTCATGACGCGGGTTACGAGCTTGCGTATTTTTTCCAAAATATCAACTAATACCTCATATATTATATATATGCATTTTTGCACTTTTTATTACAGGGTGCAGCAAGGCCCATCAGTATTTTGCACCTGTGTAGCCATCATCTTTATGTGGGTTTTTCTGCACCCTTGTAGTGCATTTAGCTCTGAAGATCTGGGCAGTTAAACACTGCTGCCCTTTTTTGCTGTGTTTTTTCTTGAATTTGAGGAGAATTTTAATTCTTCTTAGTGTGGCTTTGCTTTTTGTGTTTAATACTATTCTTCACAGTGACCTTGTGTGAATAGCTTCACTGACACACTGCAACAAAATGGAAATGGAAATGGAAGCCACAGTCACAGTTATATGTGATATGTCTGACGGAGAACCACTGTTTTAAATAGCGGGCCTGTAGTTTACTAATACTATTCTTCACAGCAACCTCGTGTGAATAGCTTCACCGACACACTGCAACATAATGGAACAGAAAGACAGAAATGGCTGATTTTGGAAAGCAGTTATATGTGATACTTCTGACGGAGAACCACGGTTTTAAAAAGTGGGCCTGTAGTTTACTAATACTATTCTTCACAGACACCTAGGGTGAATAGCTTCACAGACACACTGCAACAAAATGAAAATGGAGGCCAATATTTTTCACGTTCAGATCAATATTCTGGATTTTTATCGCTGTAATATAGAAAAGATCTGGATGTTCTCTGCAGTGCTAACAAGCAAATGGAGCAGAAAAATGGTGTACTCTGGATTGATTTTTAAGCAAATAATCAGGATTAAGACAAAAAAAATTAGCCCTGGCCCCTGATATCTGAGGCTATGTCTACAAATATCTGTAATAGAAGGATCAGTCAGAACGTGCAAGGGACCCTTTTGTGCAGTATGCACTGCAGTCTGCCACATACACTGCCTGCCTTGCTTTTTAAGCAAATAACTAGTGTTGAGCCACCCCCGTAGTGTTCGAGTTCAGTTCGGTTCGTCGAACACCTGTGTGTTCGCCGAACTGTTCGTCGAACTGTTCGTCGAACACCTTCGAACACCGTTAAAACCAATGGCAGGCAAACAAAAACACATAGAAACACATAGAAAACACCTTCAAAGGTGTCCAAAAGCTGACAAACTGCTCAGAAGACACAACTAACACATGGAAAAGTGACAAGTATATATAGTCATGCGAAAATAAAAGAGGTGGAGGAGTAAAAGGAGGGGGAGACACAGATATAGGCATGTCATGCCCTTCTAAAATCCAAAAAGTGAGAAGCCGACACGGCCAGTCCGTTCCTGCCCGTGCCACCTCCGTGTCGCCGGGTTTGTGCCAGAGCCGCAGTGGACCCTGACGGCCAGCCCCCCTCTCCTAATACTGGTGCCTGTCCGCTGGTGGGTCGAGCCCCCCGCCGTGGGGGGGGAGTAACATCTGCAGAAGAAAGACCATCTTCCAGCCAAACTAACATGTCGACTTCTTTTCGTGGACAATGTGATACGATCCCTTTGTTACGGACACGCCCATCGCTACAAATTCCAGATGAGACACAAAAACAGCAGGTGCTTCAGCGGATATCAAGTGCTCCTTCAAGTGGGCTCTCCTCCACCTCAACTTCAGCATCACAAATACTCCAGTCCTCAGAGGTGTCACCCCAATCGCACTTGCTTCCTCACAGCTCCCAAGTCTCCAGCTGCCCGTCTGAGTATGGGGTAACACAGATGGTTGAGTCTGCACAGCTGTTTACTCATACTATAGCCTGGGAAACGGAGGTCTGCTCCAGAGCTTCTGTTAATCCAGACGAGGAAATGATCTGCACTGATGCCCAGAATCTTTATAAGTCGGATCCAGGACCAGATGAAGAAGGTTCTGAGCATAATGTAGACCCTCGTTCCCAAACTGTAACTCCTGTTGGTGGAGACAATGATGAAGACGATGATGAGACTCAAATACCTGATTGGAGCGACAACTTGACTTTTCGGTCAGGGCAGGAAGAGGTTGGCTTTGAGGACGACGGGTGTGATAACACACAGGGTGATGATGACAAGGTTGGAGATCCCACTTACTGTCAACCCACAGTCAGCCAGTCGATGAGGTCACCCGGGCCTTTGCCTGGCCTTTGGGATGTCGCGGTGGTCGGCTCCCTGGCCCGTACCCTGGGGTCACTCTTTAAAAGGGTGGATAATTGTTAATTTTATAAGAGTTTGTGACACCACCTGTGGTATCTGGTGAGATGCACCAGCGCTGCAGCAGTCCACTGAGGCCCGTGATAAGGCAGCTCGATGGTATAGCTCCCCACAGGTGGAGCTAGGTCTCAGGGCAGCGTATGCAGGGGGAATGCAGGACAGGCGAGACCCAGCTGGGTCAGAGCAAGAACGGAAACGGACACGGTAGTCACTTCAGTACCTTTTACTGGAGGAAATTCAGGCACATCCTGGAGCACTGTAGGGTGAAGGGTGCATATCAGGATCCTCCCCAATGAGCGGGTGTAGGGCCTCCTGTTTCTTGCCTCTGCGCAGTAAGTTTCTGACCTGCCTGGAGCTAGGCCTAACTTTGTCTCTGTCCTGCGCTGGCTGACCTTGTGGTAGGGCCTTCTCTTGAAGTTCACGCTCCCAGTATGCGGGGCCTAAGCGTCTCCTGGCTCTGTTACGTATCAGCACCTTAGCGATCCTGGGACTTGTAGTTCTCCATGGATTCCGGTTATGCCTTACTGGGTCATAGAGATCCCGGTAAGCTCGGATCCGGTGTCCGGTAAATGCTTCAGGGTGAGCTGGTTAATCTCCTCTGCCCCTTATGTACTAACTCGCCACTCGCCTTCGGCCTACTCGGGCCCTCAATAGGCTATACACACTAACGGCAGCTTGCCGCGCTTCACCGATCTTATGACGCCGGCACACCTTAAGCTCTATCTGGGCTCCCTGAATCTAGCTAGCAGGAGCCTCGTGCTCCACTGCTGAACTATTAACTGAGTTCTCTAGACTAGACTGAGCTCCACTGCAGACTGACCTCTCTTAGGCTTCTCTACTGCAGGAACTCTTCAGAGGAACTGAACTGCCTAGCTCCACCTTCCCTATTTATATCCCTAACGGGCTCCCTCTGCTGGTCTGAGGTGGAAGGTGGAGATGTGTGAATGTTTATGGGGGCCTCTTGTGGAGGATTCCATCAATACACTCTTCTAGGATCTGTGATACCAAGCGCAGCGGGGCGTCACAGATGCTATTGACGACGAGGTTAGGTTGCGCCTTCCTGGACAGAGACGGAGTACTGGAAGCACGTCAACAACTGCATCATCAACCACAACTCCGCCTCTGACCACAAGTCGTAGTGGCTCTTCAGATCGCATGGGCTCTAAGCCTTGCATAGCCTGGACATTTATTCAGATCGATAAGGATGACCCAACTCGTGTTATCTGTAATATTTGTCACCAAAAGCTAAGTAGAGGCCAAAAAATCCATAGTTTGAGTACTTCATGCATGTACCGTCACATGGATATGAAGCATAAGTTGCAGTGGGAAGCTCACTGTGCTACAATGCGGCCTAGCAGGCTGGGGCAACCACCGTCTGCCCCATCTTGTGCATCCGCGGCCTCTTCATCCTCTGTGACTGGGGGGACAGCAGTCACACATGTTTTTGGACGCAGACCTGCCACCTCTTTACCCGCAACAGCCAGTGTGATTGGCAGGTCGTCAGTTCATTGGGAAGTGGAAACACCTGCTGGTGTTGAGAGCTCTCTGACATCGAGAGCACCACCTTTGGATCAAGGCAACCTAACATGTCCGCCTGCATCTTCCTCACAGACCGGCAGTTTGCCAGGGACACCCTACTCAACCCCGTCAAAGCACAACAGCCAGCCCTCGGTCCCTCAGATGTGGACAAGTAAAAGACCATTTCCTCCTAGCCATGAGAAAGCTAAGAGGTTGAATTTCACCATCTGCAAGCTGTTGGCTACAGAAATGCTGCCTTTCCGCCTGGAGGACACAGTGGATTTTTGAGACCTTATGTCCGTCGCAGTGCCCCAGTACCAGATGCCCAGTCGGCACTACTTCTCAAAGAAAGGTGTGCCTGCGCTCCACCAGCATGTCGCACACAACATCACCGCTTCTTTGAGAAACTCTGTGTGTGACAGGGTGCATTTCACCACAGACACTTGGACGAGTAGGCATGGACAGGGGCGTTACATGTCGCTGACAGGGCACTGGGTAACTATGGTGACAGCAGGACAAGGGGCTGCTGTCCAAGTCTTGCCGTCCCCGCGAGTTGTACGTCAATCCTCTTTATCTAGAAGTTCCTCCACTGCTTCTGCCTCCTCAACCTCCTCTCGGTCCTCCACCTGCACCCAAAGCCTGTCTGGTAATGCCACAAGCTTTCTAACTGTGCACCTCCTTACTATGCTGGCAGCAGGGCTCAATGGCATCAGTGTTTACTTTGAAATGTCTGGGAAATGTGAGTCACACAGCTGAGGAGTTGTGGTCAGCTCTGGAGACCCAGTTTCATGAATGGTTGTCTCCACTGGACCTGCAACCAGGGAAGGCCGTGTGCGACAATGCTGCAAACCTGGGTGCGGCCCTTCGCCGGGGCAATGTTACACACGTGCCTTGTATGGCTCACGTGTTGAACCTGGTTGTCCATAAATTTTTAGCCCACTATCCCGGACTAGATGGCCTTCTGCAGAGGGCACGGTCGCTGTGTGCTCACTTCCGCCGTTCGCATCCCGCAGCTCAACGACTTACATCTCTACAGAAGTCGTTGGGCCTGCCAGTTCACCGGCTGAAATGCGATGTGCCGACACGGTGGAATTCAACTCTGCACATGTTGCAGCGACTGTGGCAGCACCGACAAGCCCTGGTGAAATAGTTTCTGACGTATAGCCTGGGCCAACGAGATCCAGAGGTGGGGCAAATCACACAGCAGGAGTGGTCTCAGATTAGGGACCTATGAAGTTGACTCGCCCCCTGGGCCGTGGGGTACCCGGAGCCGGGCCGGTAGACGCTGGGGGTTGTAGTCACTGTGGCGGTGACCCGGTCCGTGACCCAGGGCGGTCAATCCAACGGTAATTTGTATATATGGATTTTATAATGTCCGACTACGCCACCTGTGGAGTGCGGCCAAAGGGGCCGCCGCTGCGGAACAGTCCTCTGAAGCTGGTGGTTTTGCTGCAATGGTATTATTACTCACCACAGGAAGAGTGTAGCTTCAGGGCAGTGTGGGTGGATGATGGTGGTTGTAGTGCAGGGAGTCAGTAATGAACACAGAGTCCGTGTGATGCAGTCCCAAGATCTTTACTCACAGTTGTTGCAGTCCAGATTAGAGGTACCAGAGCTATCTCACCCGTCGTGCTGTGCGTACTCAGTGAGGGGCTCAGTCCACCCCCAGATAGCTCCGGAGTACTTAGCAGGACCCCCTTCTGTGTGTCCTTTCTCTGGCCTTCTCCCTGCACCTCACAACCAGTGACACTTCTATCCGGTATCCTCGGGCCTTGGCGGGCGACTTGTGTTCCGTCCCCTGGGTCCTATGTGGCTACCTTCTTAGTGAGACTGGTGTGGACTTTTGCCTGCAGTACATGAAATGCTGCAGCCTCCGGTTTCTAGTTGAGCCTTGCTGTTTCTCCTCTAGTTGAGGGACCGGTTCCCCTTATCTGGCCTGACCCCTCTACCTCCTGGTAGCAGCGGGAGTACAGGTGGCCTTCTGCACGGCCCGTAGCCCTAGGGTCCCTTCGGTTCCTGGAGCCTTCCTGCTCCCACTCCTCTCTTCTCTCCTTCAGTCCTGGGCCTCCCAGGCTAGGCCCGCCTCCGGAGCAGAGCTCATGCCGAGCCTCTGCTCCTGTCACTTTTCCTCCTCTGACTGGCTTGCTCTTTCTAAGATGGCTTCCTATTTATACTCTCCCTGTCATGTGCTCCCCTAAGCTGCTCCCCTAAGCACCCACTACATAGGATCCTCCCACCAGCTAGGGACCTGGGACTGTGCTCTCCCTTAGGAGCAATCTCGCCCTAACCCCACTGCGGGTATGTGTTGGATGCAGGTGTTAGGGTCCCGAGCCATACGCCTTCCTTACCTGAGGGTGAGATACCACACCTCTGGGTGAGATGCAGTAACTCTGTGGTGACTGCACCCTCAGGGGCGCCACACACCTTTCTGCACAGTTTTGAAATGGCGACGAAGATGTTTAGTGCTGACGACGATGCCATTATCAGCATAACTATTCCAGTGATTTACATGCTGGAGCACACATTAAACAGAATTCAGAGTCAGGTGGTCGGACAAGAGGAGGTGGAGGAAGTAGAGGAGGAGTCGTATGCGGAAGGGATAATATCTCCAAGGTCCAGACGGTTGGCAGCACCAAGGAGGCAGGCATGGGAGGGTGGGGGAGAGGGATTAAACAGGGCGCATGGTAGCAGCCAAACTGTTGAGGAAGGTGCAGGAGCCGAGGAAGAAGTGGAGGATGAACTGGCGATGGGCATGGAAGACTCATCAGATGAGGGAGACCTTGATCACATTTCTGTTGTGCGAGGTTGGGGGGAGAGGGCAGAGGAAAGAAGCATGATTCTTACCTCGCTACCAACACAACAAGGACTTGGTCCTCCTGGATGCGCAAGACACATGAGTGCCTTCTTGCTGCACTACCTGCAACATGACCCTCAGATTGCAGAATTCGAAGTAATCTCAACTACTGGGTTGCCACACTCTTAGATCCCCGGTACAAAAGTAAATTTGCCGAAATAATTCCTGCCATAAAAAGGGATTGACGCATGCAGGAGTATCTGCAGACGCTGTTGCAGAATCTTACATGTGCTTTTCCACAAAACACCAGTGGTGCACGAAGTGAATCTCACAGTTCTAACTTGCCAACCGCGGGACTGTCGAGTCTTCATCACTCAAACCGTAACAGTAACACAGTATCTGCTGGTAACAGCAATTTTGTGAAATCGTTTCACCACTTTTTTAGACCATCCTTTGCAAGGCCACAGGAGACAAGAAGTCTGACACATAGTCAATGCCTAGAGAGGATGGTGCAGGAGTATCTCCAAGTGAACATCGAAGCCATGACTGTGTCACTGGACCCTTGCTCATTTTGGTATTCCAATCTGGAAAAATGGCCGGAGCTCGCCACTCACGCCTTGGAGATCTTGTCATGCCCTGCAGCCAGTGTTCTCTCTGAATGTGTGTTCAGCGCTGCTGATGGTGTGCTGACAGATAAGCGCACGCGGCTGTCCACTGAGAATGTAGACAGACTCACGTTCATAAAGATGAACAAATCATGGATTCGCAAGAACTTTTCTAATCCTGTGTTATCCTTGGGAGGCTAAAAGCTTGAGGATTTGGTAATATCACCTCACCAACCGTTTTAAGCAACTGTGGGGCAATTGATGCCACTTAACCCTAGAACGCATGACCATAAAAATCTACACTTTCATATACCTGGGGCCTTTTAGGCCCGTGTGCAAATAACATTGAATAACTCAAACTCAAATGACAAACAACTATATACATGAAGAATACCTAGAGTTTCAAAATTCTAACTAAAGTAATCTTGCAGAAAATAGAAAACAATTAACAGGGCGGGACTGCGAGGCCCCAGGTATGCATTCTACGGTTAAGTGGTTTCTGTGCCACAATTTTGGGAAAAAATGGAAACTCTTTTTGGAGTCCCCTTGCTGTGTCTTACGTGACGTTGGCATCGTCAATTCCAGGTGGGTTGGGTCGCTCCCACCCCCCTTTTAACTGTAAGAAACTACATACACTATGGCTTGGGGTAACACAGATGATTGAGTCTGAAGAGCTGTTTACTCAGAGGTCTGCTCCAAATCTTCAGTGTCTGCTAGTCAGCGTAGAATTTTTAACTGCATCTAGCCTAGGCAATACTTTGGGCGTAGTAGCCCAGCTGCGAAGCAAGCTGCACCGCCTGTGTATCTAATAAGAATTTTTAAATGCATCTAGCCTAGGCAGACTGTGGGGACCCCCAACCAAACCCAGACGCTCAGCCCCCCTACCGCCCCCCTTTCCTTGACAATACAATAATGTAACTCTTACAACTGGATGGGTGAGGATCGGTCACAGCTTTATTAACTCTTTATACTCATTCCATTAGAAAGACATTTTATTTCTAAAATAATTAAGCTTGTTGCAGCATGCCCTGGGTCTCCACTCCGGCAACTTGGCCAACAAGTGTAACTCTCCAACATGTCCTTTCTATTTCCAGGCCACGGAGGATCCTGCGTACTCGTATGCAGGACTCTGACCCCCACCCATCACTCTTAACGCTTGTTCCACTCCGTCCTGGAGTCCTGACAGGAATATGTCCAGTCCAATATCCATTAAGTGAACACCGTCGGGCCGTATGAGGCCTGCTTTATCTCCTTCCAGTTGTAGGTGTCGTACCACTACACCGCCTCTGTCTCTTCTAAATTTTGCCATCCGAATATTTATTACCCGTCTTGTCCGTTCGATGGCCGTGATGTCTCGCGCACCTTGCCATACCGCTATCGGCACAATCTCTGACCATACTATAGCTAGTTTTGTGAAAAATTCTCTGAAGCGCTCAGTGTCTAGTTTCATTATTGCCATTAGTTATGCGCTCTTGTGATGACCTAGGTTGTTTCCCCCGGCCTGTATAACTAAGATGACCAGATATCTTGCCTCTCTCCCTACCTTGATTACCTCCATTAGTACCTGTGGCCATAGCAGGCCTCTAATACCTCTCCAGTTGAAATATGTGTTATGAAACTCTAATTTCCTCCCACCTGGGCGGACTTTCGCCCTTTAATCTGCCCAATATATATACGAGTGGCCTATCACCCACACTATTGGCATAGCGTCACCTGTAAAAGAAACAAACCACGTTAGGATAACAAGTCCGGTCTTATGTATCTTGCCAAACATGTGGATCACCATCTCTCTATCCTCTGAACTTCCGTTTCTGACAGTCCTGCTCTTGCTGCTTCTGTGGCCGCGCCTATGCGGAATGAGTGTGTCCCGTAATCTTTGGGGTGGTTCCCTGCCGATGTTATGCATTTATTAAATATAGCTTGGAACTGGTATCTTGATAATGGCGTCCCATCAATGTGTGATAGGAACAAATTACTTTGTGATCTGATGGTTAGATATGGTTTTACTATTGTTACCCGACTCAGTGTACCGTTTGTGGGTTGTAGAAGTACCCAAGTGCCCCTGCCCGCTGGAACCATTTTCGATTTGTGTATGCGTAGGCGTATTGCATTATTGCCTATGACTACGTCCTGGTGTAATAAGCCTCCACTGGTGCTAATTTTGGATTGAGGGACTAATTCGCTTATGCATAGCGCCCCGAAGAAGGCGATCACAAATGCAGTAGACAGTAGTGTTGCTTCAAATTGTGAGTGTCATGTTAATGGTGTTAGGGATATGATGTGAGAAATCAGTTTTAGTGACACGGGACGGGACGTCTACACTCCTGACTTGGCTGACCCCTTTTCCACCCTTTTATGGATTGTCTGATGATGAATCTTTGTCACATCTCCCCAATTCAGTAGTTGGAAGTGAAATGCTACTCCGGTCAGACACCGCTGCGCTGACGCCCCTGATATGCCCCTCATCATTAGCTGGTGGAGAAATTCTATGGTGACTTGTGATCTGGCTTGTTCACATTGGTCAACCCGTCTGCCTGCTACTAGTCGTGTCCACTCTTCCCATGCCTTACCGTATGCTTGCCACGTCGACGGGGCAACTGACGCTCTGATTAATGGCATCAACTATTCGCCACTAGATCCCATAGGGAAGGTGGGCATGTTGTCCCGATGGGTGGGCATTGTGGAAGAGCTCTGTGAAAATCTGCCAATTGAATTGTTATAAAGCGTTAGCAGCAGCTTTAGACCCCTCAGCATAGTGGCTAGCGCGGACCCATACATTGTGTTTTAGGCACAGGAATGCTAGCCTGTGTAGTAGGCCTAGCACTGGGAGAGACGATGATGCCATCTTATTAATGCAGTGCGCTAAGCTGGTGTTTTTTGTTATGAAGCGTATATTTTTGTAAGCCAGGAGCACGCCCCATATTTCTATTGCTACCACTATTGGAAAGAAAAATTATTTTCAGGGCTAGATGCAGCGAAAAATTATTATTAATTGAAAAGCTGGTGGAGCTTGGTATAGATGGCCTAATACAATGAGACCCACACACTGCTAGAAGGCCAAATATTTTTTCAGAGTTAGATGCAGAAAAAAATTATATTCAGTTTGCAACCTGATGGAGGTCAGTATAGATGGACTAATAGAACAAGTCCCACACACTGCTAGAAGGCCAAATATTTTTTCAGAGGTAGATGCAGAAAAAAATATATTCAGTTTGCAACCTGATGGAGGTCTGTATAGATGGATTAATAGAACAAGTCCCACACACAGCTAGAAGCCCAATATTTTTTCAGAGGTAGATGCAGAAAAAAATATATTCAGTTTGCAACCTGATGGAGGTCTGTATAGATGGATTAATAGAACAAGTCCCACACACAGCTAGAAGCCCAATATTTTTTCAGAGGTAGATGCAGAAAAAAATATATTCAGTTTGCAACCTGATGGAGGTCAGTATAGATGGACTAATACAACAAGTCCCACACACAGCTAGAAGCCCAATATTTTTTCAGAGGTAGATGCAGAAAAAAATATATTCAGTTTGCAACCTGATGGAGGTCTGTATAGATGGATTAATAGAACAAGTCCCACACACAGCTAGAAGCCCAATATTTTTTCAGAGGTAGATGCAGAAAAAAATATATTCAGTTTGCAACCTGATGGAGGTCTGTATAGATGGATTAATAGAACAAGTTCCACACACAGCTAGAAGCCCAATATTTTTTCAGAGGTAGATGCAAAAAAAAATATATTCAGTTTGCAACCTGATGGAGGTCAGTATAGATGGACTAATACAACAAGTCCCACACACAGCTAGAAGCCCAATATTTTTTCAGAGCTAGATGCAGAAAAAAATTATATTCAATTTGCAACCTGATGGAGGTCAGTATAGATGGACTAATAGAATGATGCTATGCCCAAAAGATTTTACTTCACTAGGTGCAGTAAAAAAATTGGTATTCTATACACAGGTGGTATATCTTGCAACACAGATAGGCTACTCCAGTGACTAACACACTCTGCAATAGGCCAAAAAGGATTAGCTTTGCTAGATTCAGCCAAATGCTGTGAAAAAAACTTGCACAGCACTGGCACAGACCTGCCTGGCAAAAACTGATAGGAACTCATGTAACCTAGTCCTGAAAAGGACTCCAATTACAATTAGTCTTTACTCCCACAATCTATCTATTTAAGAGCACAGACCTGCCTGATAAAAGTCGTAGGAAATGCTGTAACCTAGTCCTTAAAAGGACTGCAATCACAACTATTCCCTACTCCCAAGCTATCTGTAGATTTGTGCGAAATTTGGCTTGAAATTAACAAGGTATAGCGCACACAGCAACAGCGGTGCCGTCTAACACGCAGCTGCAGCAGTGAGAAAATGGTGGCGACGGGGAAAATGGCTTGGTCTTATAGGGCAAGGACATGTGACATACACTGCCAATGACACATGCCCTTGCTTGTGTGAAAAAAAGCACTTCGCTCCGTGTGTGCGCTGCTGATAGGCTGACAGATTGCACCTCCCCACTGCAAATGCGGGAAAGAGAAAAAAAAATGGAGATCTTCATTGTTCCTGCAGAGATCCATCCCCTGCCCATCACCAGGATTTGGCTCAACGCCTGCAGGGATTGTCTCTGGAGGTGGCCAAGCTTCAGCAACACGTGAGTAGCTGTTCTGGAGCGCATTTTGTCAAACCCAAGGTAAGACTGCCTGATGTTTTTTATGGCAAACAGCAAGATTTTTTTTCCTTTAAAAATGCTTGTTTGTTATATTTTCGTTTGAGACCAAGGTCCTCTGGGAATGAATCACAGCGCATTGGTTTTATTATGTCACTTTTGCGCAATGAACAACAGGGGTCGGCCTTTTCTCTCCAACCTAATGATCCATGTTTAAGATCTGTTGAAGAATTTTTTTCTGCTATGGGTCTATTATATGACGATCCTGATCGAATCTCATCTGCTGAGGCAGAACTCAGGCGTTTGAATCAGGGGTCAGGTGATGTTGAAAATTATTGCACACACTTCAGAAGATGGGCCTCAGAAGTCAAATGGAATGATCCTGCGCTGAAATGTTTATTTCTTGCTGGTCTGAGTGAAAGGGTTAAGGATCTGCTAATTGCATTCCCTGCACCTGAGACTCTGCAGGATGCCATGCAATTAGCTGTTCGTGTGGACAGGAGGCTGAGGTTCAGGCGGAATGAGGCAAAGAGTCCTGTAATGTCAGTTCCTAGTCCCCAGAAAATCTGCTCAGATGGCGGAGAACCGATGGAGGTTGGGACAATGTCACTACGCTCTCAGGAAAGAGACCGGAGGTTCGCCGAGGGATTGTGTCTTTATTGTGGTAAAGCTGACCATTTGATTAAGTATAGTGAGCTTCGTTTAAGTAAAAAAAAAAAAGGTCAGTTACGCCCGTATAGCTTGTTTACGCTCTGCAGGAGTATTTCTTTCTGCGAGTTCTACTTTGCAGGGAGATTTGATTGAATTTCAGGTATTTGTGGATTGTGGTTCAACACTTAATGTGATTGATAAAGGGTTTTTGGAAAACCTTAAATTGAAATCCAAACCTATGTCATCACCTATTTCTGTGATTGCAATTGATAACACTCCCTTGAAATGTATTACTCACAAGGTTGCTGCATTTCCCCTTACTATCAATGGAGTTCACCAAGAAATTTTGGACTTGGTTGTTTTAGATAATTTACCCTCTCCGGTTGTTCTAGGATTGCCTTGGTTAAAACTGCACAATCCTTTACTGGACTGGTCTACTAATGTGATTAAGTCTAGGAGTCCGAAGTGCTATGATAAATGTTGTAATGGTCACATTGCGGCTGTGGAAAAAGGGGAATTACCTGTACCTATTCAAGATTTTTGGAGGGTTTTTTCGGAGGAGGAGTCGCAAGTTTTACCTCCTCATAGGGATTATGATTGCGTCATTAAGTTTTTTCCGGGAGCTACTCTTCCCAAGAGTCGCTTGTTTAATCTGACTATTAGAGATGAGCGAACACGAATGATTTGAGAAAAATTCGGCTGTTCGAGGTTATGTTCGATAACTGTTCGTGCACCAAAATCATAACTGGATTTTTTCTCAGTAATGATGAAAATTAATGTTAATACGCAGTTTGAGTGTACAGCGGGGTGGGGGGAGGGGCATGGGATGGATCTCTGCAGGAATAATGAAGATCTCCATTTTTTTTTCTCTTTCCCGCATTTACAGTGGGGAGGTGCAATCTGTCAGCCTATCAGCAGCGCACACACGGAGCGAAGTGCTTTTTTTCACACAAGCAAGGGCATGTGTCATTGGCAGTGTATGTCACATGTCCTTGCCCTATAAGACCAAGCCATTTTCCCCGTCGCCACCATTTTCTCACTGCTGCAGCTGTTTGTTAGACGGCACCGCTGTTGCTGTGTGCGCTATACCTTGTTAATTTCAAGCCAATTTTCGCACAAATCTACAGATAGCTTGGGAGTAGGGAATAGTTGTGATTGCAGTCCTTTTAAGGACTAGGTTACAGCATTTCCTACGACTTTTATCAGGCAGGTCTGTGCTCTTAAATAGATAGATTGTGGGAGTAAAGACTAATTGTAATTGCAGTCCTTTTCAGGACTAGGTTACATCAGTTCCTATCAGTTTTTGCCAGGCAGGTCTGTGCCAGTGCTGTGCAAGTTTTTTTCACAGCATTTGGCTGAATCTAGCAAAGCTAATCCTTTTTGGCCTATTGCAGAGTGTGTTAGTCAGTGGAGTAGCCTATCTGTGTTGCAAGATATACCACCTGTGTATAGAATACCAATTTTTTTACTGCACCTAGTGAAGTAAAATCTTTTGGGCATAGCATCATTCTATTAGTCCATCTATACAGACCTCCATCAGGTTGCAAATTGAATACAATTTTTTTCTGCATCTAGCTCTGAAAAAATATTTGGGCTTCTAGCAGTGTGTGGGACTTGTTCAAATTAGTCCATCTATACTGACCTCCATCAGGTTGCAAACTGAATATAATTTTTTTCTTCATCTGGCTCTGAAAAAATATTTGGCCTTCTAGCAGTGGATGGGACTTGTTCTATTAGTCCATCTATACTGACCTCCATCACGCTGCAAATTCAAAATAATTTTTTGTCTGCATCTAGCTCTGAAAAAATATTTGGCCTTCTAGCAGTGTGTGGGACTTTCTCTATTAGTCCATCTATACTGACCTCCATCAGGTTGCAAATTAAAAATAATTTTTATCTGCATCTACCTCTGAAAAAATATTTGGGCTTCTAGCTGTGTGTGGGACTTGTTCTATGAGTCCATCTATACTGACCTCCATCAGGTTGCAAACTGAATATATTTTTTTTCTGCATCTAGCTCTGAAAAAATATTTGGCCTTCTAGCAGTGTGTGGGACTTTCTCTATTAGTCCATCTATACTGACCTCCATCAGGTTGCAAATTAAAAAGAATTTTTATCTGCATCTAGCTCTGAAAAAATATTTGGCCTTCTAGCAGTGTGTGTGTGGGACTTTCTCTATTAGTCCATCTATACTGACCTCCATCAGGTTGCAAATTAAAAATATTTTTTTGTCTGCATCTAGCTCTGAAAAAATATTTGGCCTTCTAGCAGTGTGTGGGACTTTCTCTATTAGTCCATGTATACTGACCTCCATCAGGTTGCAAATTCAAAATAATTTTTTGTCTGCATCTAGCTCTGAAAAAATATTTGGCCTTCTAGCAGTGTGTGGGACTTTCTCTATTAGTCCATCTATACTGACCTCCATCAGGCTGCAAATTAAAAATAATTTTTATCTGCATCTACCTCTGAAAAGATATTTGGCCTTCTAGCTGTATGTGGGACTTGTTCTATTAGTCCATCTATACTGATCTCCATCAGGTTGCAAACTGAATATAATTTTTTTCTGCATCTAGCTCTGAAAAAATATTTGGCCTTCTAGCAGTGTGTGGGACTTTCTCTATTAGTCCATCTATACTGACCTCCATCAGGTTGCAAATTAAAAATAATTTATATCTGCATCTAGCTCTGAAAAAATATTTGGCCTTCTAGCAGTGTGTGGGACTTTCTCTATTAGTCCATCTATACTGACCTCCATCAGGTTGCAAATTAAAAATAATTTTTTGTCTGCATCTAGCTCTGAAAAAATATTTGGCCTTCTAGCAGTATGTGGGACTTTCTCTATTAGTCCATCTATACTGACCTCCATCAGGTTGCAAACTGAATATATTTTTTTTCTGCATCTACCTCTGAAAAAATATTGGGCTTCTAGCTGTGTGTGGGACTTGTTCTATTAATCCATCTATACAGACCTCCATCAGGTTGCAAACTGAATATAATTTTTTTCTGCATCTACCTCTGAAAAAATATTTGGGCTTCTAGCTGTGTGTGGGACTTGTTCTATTAATCTATCTATACAGACCTCCATCGGGTTGCAAACTGAATATAATTTTTTTCTGCATCTACCTCTGAAAAAATATTTGGGCTTCTAGCTGTGTGTGGGACTTGTTCTATTAATCCATCTATACAGACCTCCATCAGGTTGCAAACTGAATATAATTTTTTTCTACATCTACCTCTGAAAAAATATTTGGGCTTCTAGCTGTGTGTGGGACTTGTTCTATTAGTCCATCTATACTGACCTCCATCAGGTTGCAAACTGAATATAATTTTTTTCTGCATCTAGCTCTGAAAAAATATTTGGCCTTCTAGCAGTGTGTGGGACTTTCTCTATTAGTCCATCTATACTGACCTTCATCAGGTTTCAAATTAAAAATATTTTTTATCTGCATCTAGCTCTGAAAAAATATTTGGCCTTCTAGCAGTGTGTGGGACTTTCTCTATTAGTCCATCTATACTGACCTCCATCAGGTTGCAAATTAAAAATAATTTTTTGTCTGCATCTAGCTCTGAAAAAATATTTGGCCTTCTAGCAGTGTGTGGGACTTTCTCTATTAGTCCATCTATACTGACCTCCATCAGGTTGCAAATTGAATATATTTTTTTTCTGCATCTACCTCTGAAAAAATATTTGGGCTTCTAGCTGTGTGTGGGACTTGTTCTATTAGTCCATCTATACTGACCTCCATCAGGTTGCAAACTGAATATAATTTTTTTCTGCATCTAGCTCTGAAAAAATATTTGGCCTTCTAGCAGTGTGTGGGACTTTCTCTATTAGTCCATCTATACTGACCTCCATCAGGTTGCAAATTAAAAATAATTTATATCTGCATCTAGCTCTGAAAAAATATTTGGCCTTCTAGCAGTGTGTGGGACTTTCTATATTAGTCCATCTATACTGACCTCCATCAGGTTGCAAATTAAAAATAATTTTTTGTCTGCATCTAGCTCTGAAAAAATATTTGGCCTTCTAGCAGTGTGTGGGACTTTCTCTATTAGTCCATCTATACTGACCTCCATCAGGTTGCAAACTGAATATATTTTTTTTCTGCATCTACCTCTGAAAAAATATTGGACTTCTAGCTGTGTGTGGGACTTGTTCTATTAATCCATCTATACAGACCTCCATCAGGTTGCAAACTGAATATAATTTTTTTCTGCATCTACCTCTGAAAAAATATTTGGGCTTCTAGCTGTGTGTGGGACTTGTTCTATTAATCCATCTATACAGACCTCCATCAGGTTGCAAACTGAATATAATTTTTTTCTGCATCTACCTCTGAAAAAATATTTGGGCTTCTAGCTGTGTGTGGGACTTGTTCTATTAGTCCATCTATACTGACCTCCATCAGGTTGCAAAATGAATATAATTTTTTTCTGCATCTAGCTCTGAAAAAATATTTGGGCTTCTAGCAGTGTGTGGGACTTTCTCTATTAGTCCATCTATACTGACCTCCATCAGGTTGCAAATTAAAAATAATTTTTATCTGCATCTAGCTCTGAAAAAATATTTGGCCTTCTAGCAGTGTGTGGGACTTTCTCTATTAGTCCATCTATACTTACCTCCATCAGGTTGCAAATTAAAAATAATTTTTTGTCTGCATCTAGCTCTGAAAAAATATTTGGCCTTCTAGCAGTGTGTGGGACTTTCTCTATTAGTCCATCTATACTGACCTCCATCAGGTTGCAAATTCAAAATAATTTTTTGTCTGCATCTAGCTCTGAAAAAATATTTGGCCTTCAAGCAGTGTGTGGGACTTTCTCTATTAGTCCATGTATTATGACCTCCATCAGGCTGCAAATTAAAAATAATTTTTATCTGCATCTACCTCTGAAAAAATATTTGGCCTTCTAGCTGTGTGTGGGACTTGTTCTATTAGTCCATCTATACCGACCTCCATCAGGTTGCAAACTGAATATAATTTTTTTCTGCATCTAGCTCTGAAAAAATATTTGGGCTTCTAGCTGTGTGTGGGACTTGTTCTATTAGTCCATCTATACTGACCTCCATCAGGTTGCAAAATGAATATAATTTTTTTCTGCATCTAGCTCTGAAAAAATATTTGGGCTTCTAGCAGTGTGTGGGACTTTCTCTATTAGTCCATCTATACTGACCTCCATCAGGTTGCAAATTAAAAATAATTTTTATCTGCATCTAGCTCTGAAAAAATATTTGGCCTTCTAGCAGTGTGTGGGACTTTCTCTATTAGTCCATCTATACTGACCTCCATCAGGTTGCAAATTAAAAATAATTTTTTGTCTGCATCTAGCTCTGAAAAAATATTTGGCCTTCTAGCAGTGTGTGGGACTTTCTCTATTAGTCCATCTATACTGACCTCCATCAGGTTGCAAATTCAAAATAATTTTTTGTCTGCATCTAGCTCTGAAAAAATATTTGGCCTTCAAGCAGTGTGTGGGACTTTCTCTATTAGTCCATGTATTATGACCTCCATCAGGCTGCAAATTAAAAATAATTTTTATCTGCATCTACCTCTGAAAAAATATTTGGCCTTCTAGCTGTGTGTGGGACTTGTTCTATTAGTCCATCTATACCGACCTCCATCAGGTTGCAAACTGAATATAATTTTTTTCTGCATCTAGCTCTGAAAAAATATTTGGCCTTCTAGCAGTGTGTGGGACTTGTTCTATTAGTCCATCTATACTGACCTCCATCAGGTTGCAAACTGAATATAATTTTTTTCTGCATCTAGCTCTGAAAAAATATTTGGCCTTCTAGCAGTGTGTGGGACTTTCTCTATTAGTCCATCTATACTGACCTCCATCAGGTTGCAAATTAAAAATAATTTATATCTGCATCTAGCTCTGAAAAAATATTTGGCCTTCTAGCAGTGTGTGGGACTTTCTCTATTAGTCCATCTATACTGACCTCCATCAGGTTGCAAATTAAAAATAATTTTTTGCCTGCATCTAGCTCTGAAAAAATATTTGGCCTTCTAGCTGTGTGTGGGACTTGTTCTATTAATCCATCTATACAGACCTCCATCAGGTTGCAAACTGAATATAATTTTTTTCTGCATCTACCTCTGAAAAAATATTTGGGCTTCTAGCTGTGTGTGGGACTTGTTCTATTAGTCCATCTATACTGACCTCCATCAGGTTGCAAAATGAATATAATTTTTTTCTGCATCTAGCTCTGAAAAAATATTTGGGCTTCTAGCAGTGTGTGGGACTTTCTCTATTAGTCCATCTATACTGACCTCCATCAGGTTGCAAATTAAAAATAATTTTTATCTGCATCTAGCTCTGAAAAAATATTTGGCCTTCTAGCAGTGTGTGGGACTTTCTCTATTAGTCCATCTATACTGACCTCCATCAGGTTGAAAATTAAAAATAATTTTTTGTCTGCATCTAGCTCTGAAAAAATATTTGGCCTTCTAGCAGTGTGTGGGACTTTCTCTATTAGTCCATCTATACTGACCTCCATCAGGTTGCAAATTCAAAATAATTTTTTGTCTGCATCTAGCTCTGAAAAAATATTTGGCCTTCAAGCAGTGTGTGGGACTTTCTCTATTAGTCCATGTATTCTGACCTCCATCAGGCTGCAAATTAAAAATAATTTTTATCTGCATCTACCTCTGAAAAAATATTTGGCCTTCTAGCTGTGTGTGGGACTTGTTCTATTAGTCCATCTATACCGACCTCCATCAGGTTGCAAACTGAATATAATTTTTTTCTGCATCTAGCTCTGAAAAAATATTTGGCCTTCTAGCAGTGTGTGGGACTTTCTCTATTAGTCCATCTATACTGACCTCCATCAGGTTGCAAATTAAAAATAATTTTTTGTCTGCATCTAGCTCTGAAAAAATATTTGGCCTTCTAGCAGTGTGTGGGACTTTCTCTATTAGTCCATCTATACTGACCTCCATCAGGTTGCAAACTGAATATATTTTTTTTCTGCATCTACCTCTGAAAAAATATTTGGGCTTCTAGCTGTGTGTAGGACTTGTTCTATTAGTCCATCTATACTGACCTCCATCAGGTTGCAAACTGAATACAATTTTTTTCTGCATCTACCTCTGAAAAAATATTTGGGCTTCTAGCTGTGCGTGGGACTTGTTCTATTAGTCCTTCTATACTGACCTCCATCAGGTTTCAAATTGAATATAATTTTTTTCTGCATCTAACCCAGCCAATAGTTTTGGCCTAATACCACAGTTTGGCCACTCAGCTCTGCTCGGTTCCCATCCATTGTTTTTTTGTGCAAACAACTCCAGAGTTGTGAATTAGTTAAGCACCAAAATGAGTGGAAAAAGGCCTGCTGCTGGTGGAAAGGGGAATAGGCGTGTTGGGAAGGGGAAAAAAGGTTGTGTCCGTGGAGTAGGTGTTAAAGCAACAGTAACATCTGCAGAAGAAAGACCATCTTCTAGCCAAACTAAAATGTCTACTTCTTTTAGCGGACAATGTGATAAGATCCCTTTCTTACGGCCACGCCAATCGCTACAAATTCCAGATGAGGCACAAAAACAGCAGATGCTTCAACGGATATCAAGTGCTCCTTTAAGTGGGCTCTCCTCCACATCAACTTCAACATCACAAATACTCCAGTCCTCAAAGGTTTCACCCCAATCACACTTGCTTCCTCACAGCTCCCAAATCTCCAGCTGCCCGTCTGAGTATGAGGTAGAACAGATGGTTGAGTCTGCAGAGCTGTTTACTCATACTATAGCCTGGGAATCAGAGGTCGACTCCAGCGCTTCTGTGAATCCAGACGAGGAAATGATCTGCACTGATGCCCAGAATCTTTATGAGTCGGATCCAGGATCAGACGCAGAAGGTTCTGACCATAATGTAGACCCTCATTCCCAAACTGTAACTCCTGTTGGTGGAGACAATGAGGAAGACGATGATGAGACTCAAATACCTGATTGGAGCGACAACTTTCGTTTTTTGTCAGGGCAGGAACAGGTTGGCTCTGAGGACGACGGGTGTGATAACGCACAGGGTGATGATGATGAGGTTGGAGATCCCACTTACTGTCAACCCACAGTCAGCCAAGAGATGAGGTCAGCAGAGGAGGTGGAGGAAGATGCTAGTGACGACGAGGTCAGGTTGCGCCTTCCTGGACAGAGACGTAGTACTGGAAGCATGTCAACAACTGCATCCTCAAACACAACTCTGCCTCTCACCACAAGTCGTGGTGGCTCTTCAGGTCGCATGGGTGCTAAGCCTTGCATAGCCTGGGCATTTTTTCAGATCGATAAAGATGACCCAATTCGTGTTATCTGTAACATTTGTCAGCAAAAGCTAAGTAGAGGCCAAAAAATACATAGTTTGAGTACTTCATGCATGAACCGACACATGGACATGAAGCATAAGTTGCAGTGGGAAGCTCAGTGTGCTACAATGCGGCCTAGCCGGCCGGGCCAACCATCGTCTGCCATATCTTGTGCATCCGCGGCCTCTTCATCCTCTGTGACTGGGGGGACAGCAGTCACACCTGTTTTGGGGCGCAGACCTGCCACCTCTTTACCCGCAACAGCCAGCGTGATTGGTAGGTCATCATTTTCTTTGGAGGTGGTAACACCAGCTGGTGTTGAGCGCTGTCCGACATCGATAGCACCACCTTTGGATCAAGGCAACCTAACATGTCCGCCTGCATCTTCCTCACAGACCGGCAGTTTGCCGGGGACACCCTTATCAACCCCGTCTAAGCACAATAGCCAGCCCTCGGTCCCTCAGATGTGGACAAGTAAAAGACTATTTCCTCCTAGCCATGAGAAAGCTAAGAGGTTGAATTTCACCATCTGCAAGCTCTTGGCTCCAGAAATGCTGCCTTTCCGCCCGGTGGACACAGAGGATTTTCGAGACCTTATGTCCGTCGCAGTGCCCCAGTACCAGATGCCCAGTCGGCACTACTTCTCAAAGAAAGGTGTGCCTGCGCTCCACCAGCATGTCGCACACAACATCACCGCTTCTTTGAGAAACTCTGTGTGTGACAGGGTGCATTTCACCACAGACACTTGGACGAGTAGGCATGGACAGGGGTGTTACATGTCGCTGACTGGGCACTGGGTAACTATGGTGACAGCAGGACAAGGGGCTGCTGTCCAAGTCTTGCCGTCCCCACGAGTTGTGCGTCAATCCTCTTTATGTCAAAGTTCCTCCACTGCTTCTGCCTCCTCAACCTCCTCTCGGTCTTCCACCTGCACCCAAAGCCTGTCTGGTCATGCCACAAGCTTTCTAACTGCGCAGAAGGGATCCTGCACACCTCCTTACTATGCTGGCATTAGGGCTCAACGTCATCAGGCGGTTTTTACTTTGAAATATCTGGGAAATGTGAGTCACACAGCTGAGGAGTTGTGGTCAGCTCTGGAGAACCAATTTCATGAATGGTTGTCTCCACTGGACCTGAAACCAGGGAAGGCCGTGTGCGACAATGCTGCAAACCTGGGTGCGGCCCTTCGCTGGGGCAATGTCACACACGTGCCTTGTATGGCTCACGTGTTGAACCTGGTTGTCCAGCAATTTTTAGCCCACTATCCCAGACTAGATGGCCTTCTGCAGAGGGCACGGTCGCTGTGTGCTCACTTCCGCCGTTCGCATCCCGCAGCTCAGCGACTTACATCTCTACAGAAGTCGTTGGGCCTGCCACTTCACCGGCAAAAATGCGATGTGCCTACCCGGTGGAATTCAACTCTGCACATGTTGCAGCGACTGTGGCAGCACCGACAAGCCCTGGTGCAATACGTTCTGACGTATAGCCTGGGCCAACGAGATCCAGAGGTGGGGCAAATCACGCTGGAGGAGTGGTCTCAGATCAGGTACCTATGCACCCTTCTGCACAGTTTTGAAATGGCGACGAAGATGTTTAGTGCTGACGATGCCATTATCAGCATGACTATTCCGGTGATTTACATGCTGGAGCACATGTTAAACAGAATTCGGAGTCAGGTGGTGGCACAAGAGGAGGTGGAGGAAGTAGAGGAGGAGGAGTTGTATGCGGAAGGGCTAACATCTGCAAGGTCCAGACGGTCGGCAGCACCAAGGCGGCAGGCATGTGAGGGTGGGGGAGATGGTTTTACCAGGACGCATGGTAGCAGCCAAACTAGTGAGGAAGGTGCAGGAGCCCAGGAAGAAGTGGAGGACGAACTGATGGAAGACTCATCAGATGAGGGAGACCTTGATCACATTTCTGTTGTGCGAGGTTGGGGGGAGAGGACAGAGGAAGGAAGCATGATTGTTACCTCGCCACCAACACAACAGGGACTTGGTGCTCCTGGATGCGCAACACACATGAGTGCCTTCTTGCTGCACTACCTGCAACATGACCCTGGAATTGTGAGAATTAGAAATAATCCTGACTACTGGGTTGCCACACTCTTAGATCCCCGGTACAAAAGTAAATTTGCAGAAATTATTCCTGCCATAGAAAGGGATGCACGCATGCAGGAGTATCAGCAGAGACTGTTGCAGAATCTTACATGTGCTTTTCTACAAAACACCAGTGGTGCACGTAGTGAATCTCACAGTTCCAACTTGCCAACTGTGGGACCGTCAAGTGTTCAGCACTCAAACCGTAACAGAACCACAGTATCTGCTGGTAACATCAATTTTGCGGAATCATTTCACCACTTTTTTAGCCCATCCTTTGCAAGGCCACAGGAGACAAGAAGTCTGACACATAGTCAACGCCTAGAGACGATGGTACAGGGGTATCTCCAAGTAAACATTGAAGCCATGACTGTGTCACTGGACCCTTGCTCTTTTTGGGCTTCCAATCTGGATAAATGGCCGGAGCTAGCCACTTACGCCTTGGAGATCTTGTCATGCCCCGCAGCCAGCGTTCTGTCTGAACGTGTGTTCAGCGCTGCTGGTGGTGTGCTGACAGATAAGCGCACGCGGCTCTCCACTGATAATGTAGACAGACTCACGTTCATAAAGATGAACAAATCATGGATCCGAAATGACTTTTCTACCCCTGTGTCATCCTGGGGAGAGTAAAAGCTTGATGATTGGTTAAAATCACCCTACCAACCGTTTTAAGCTTTCAAATTACTAATCATGTTTATCTGTATCTTGGCTGGAAAATAATTTGGGCTTTGTAGCAGTGTGCAGCACTGATTCTATTAGGCCATCTACAATAAGCTCCACCAGATTTAAAATTACTAATCATGTTTATCTGTATCTTGACTGGAAAATAATTTGGGCTTTGTAGCAGTGTGCAGCACTGATCCTATTAGGCCATCTATACTAAGCTCCACCAGATTTAAAATGAATAATAATTTTTAGCTGCATCTAGCCCGGAAAATAATTTTGGGGCTCCGAGATGCGCAAGACACATAAGTGCCTTCTTGCTGCACTACCTGCAACATGACCATCATATTGTCAGAATTCGAAGTAATCATGACTACTGGGTTGCCACACTCTTAGATCTCCCAAACTTTTCGATCAACCTTTTCATTTTAATAAAGACCAAAAAAATGGTCATTTTTGAAATTATAAGCATTAGCAGGTTATTAGAAACTGAAATCAAACAGTTTTCAACTCAAAACTTTATTCTAGGTGATGTTACATTTTCACATAGGACCCCTTGTTCGAAAGGAGCTTCTGAACTCTCCCGTCCATTGAATTTGTCAGGTTTTGGATGGTTTCTGCTTCAATTGTTTTGCATGAGGACAGAATACCCTCCCAGAGCTGTTGCTTAGATGTGAACTGCCTCCCGCCATCATAGACACTCCTTTTGATGATGCTCCAGAGGTTCTGAATGGGGTAGAGGTCAGGGGAGCATGGGGGTCACACCATAAGTTTGTCCCCTTTTATGCCCATATCAGCCAGAGATGCAGATGTTTTATGTGCAGCATGAGATGGTGCATTATCATGCAAAAAAATGATCTTGCTGTGAAATACACTGTTCTTCTTCTTGAACCATGGCAGGAAGTGCTGTTTGAGAAAATCCACATACATTATGGAGTTCATCTTTAGCGCCTTCAGGGATCCTAAAGGGGCCGACAATCTCTCTCCCCATGATTCCAGCCCAAAACATTACTCCACCTCCTCCTTGTTGGCGCTGTAGCCGTGTTTGCGTGGGGTGTCCATCAACCAGCCATCCTTCACTCCATCCATCTGGACCATCGAGCGCTGCACGGCACTCATCCGTGAACAAAACAGTTTTGAAATCAGTCTTCATGTAATGTTTGGCCCACTGGAGCCGTTTCTGCTTGTGTGAAGTGGATAGAGGAGGTCGACAGGATGGCGTATGCACAGCTGCAAACCTCTGAAGGACCCTGCATCTTGTTGTTCGGGGGACGTTGGAGGCACCAGCAGCTTCAAAAACTTGTCTGCTGCTATGACAAGGCTTTTTTGCCGCTGCTCTTTTAACCTGACGTAATTCCTGTAGGAAAGAGTCCTCAATTTGCCCTTATCAGCACGCACACGTGAGTACTGTGAATCAGCTTCTTGATTGCCAAGACACTTCATCCTGATCATCGCACAATGTTGATTGTAGTCATGCCTTGACCTAAACACTCCACAATTTGTTGCTTCTCAGCAGCCGACACATCCTTTTTCTTTCCCATTTTGGCAGAAAATATAGGCTGCTTAATAATGTGAGACAGCCTTCTTAAGTAGTCTTGCCTTTCATTGGACTCACCTTCCAAACTAATTAGCACAGGTGTCTGCAATTGCTTACAGTGATATAAAGAGCCCTGACACACATCACCATCAATGAGTTTAACTGACAAACAAACAAATTCTTCCCTTATCACTCCTAAACACTTTTTGCATAATAATTTGGAACACAGTGTACATGTGCTTTTCCACAAAACACCAGTGGTTCACGTAGTGAATCTTACAGTTCTAACTTGCCAACCGTGGTCTGTATGGAGTTGTTCAATAAAGGGCCCAAAATTAAGATAACATAGATGGGAGAGGTCTCTATGAATAGGAATTCCTAAGTATTTGATACCCTGTGAGGCCCAGGCAAAAGGAAAGTTGGACTGGATGGAATCCTATATGGATTTAGGGAGGGAGACATCGAGGGCCTCAGACTTCGCTGCATTGATTTTAAAATTTGACCATGTAACAAAGTGATCTATTTCAGCCATAACAGCATGGATGGATATATGTGATTGAGTGATATATACTAGGACATCATCAGCAAATAGAGCGCACTTGTACTCGGTGCCTCCCACCTCAATCCACCTAATATTGGGGTTATGGCGAATTGATGAGAGCAGGTGCTCCGTCACTAGGATGTATAAGAGAGGGAACAGAGGACATCCCTGCCTTGTCCCATTGGTGATTGTGAAAGGTGATGAAAATGTTCTGATGCACCCCCTGGGCCTTGGGACACCCGGAGCCGGACCCTTTTTGGTGGATGCTGGTGGTTGTAGTCTTCGTGGCGGCGACCTGGTTCCGTGGCTCAGGGTGGTCAAACCAGTGGCGGAACTATTTATGTGGTTTTGATGTTTAAATGTCCGACTACGCCACCCGTGGATTGCGGTCAGAGTGAGCCGCCGCTGCAGGGCAGACCGCTGAGGCTGGTGTTGTGGGTGCAGCAGAGCATAGCATAACTCCCCACGGGAGGAGTATAGCCTCAGGGCAGTGTATGCGGAGGATGGGGATGATGGTGCAGGGCAGCAGCAGTAACGACACGGAGTCAGTGATGCAGTCCAGGGCCTTTACTCACAGTTCTTATTATCCAGACCACGTCTGCAGGTAATGGCTGCCCACGTCGTACTGTGCTCACCAGGTGAGGGGCTCAGACAACTCCCAGATAACTTTGGAGCGCTTCACAGGACCCCCTTTGTGTGTCCTTTGTCTGGCCTTTCTTACCAACCCTTCTGTCCGGCTGCCTCGGGCCTCCTCTTGGTAAACTTGGCGCCAGTTTCCCTGACCCTATGTGGTGCCTTCCTAGCGGGTGTAGCGAGGGGCTGCGCCACATAAAATGTCACAGCCTCTGGTTTCTAGCTGAGGGTCGTTTCCTGCCTCCACTAGTTTCGGGGACCGGTCTCCCCCTTTGGCCTGACCCCTCCACGCAGGTGGATTCGGGCGTGCGGTGGCGACTCGCCCGTCCGCACCCCTGGGATCCCTTCATTCCTCGTTCCTGGAGCCTTCTCCGCTCCTCTTCCTTCCTTCTCCCTCTTCCAGGCCTGGGCCTCTGTTACTAGGCCCGCCTCCGGAGCAGAGCTCATGCAGAGCCCCTGCTCCCTGCCACTTCTGCTCAGACTTCTCTGCACTGAACTAAGATGGTGCCCACCTTTTATACTCCCTTCTCAATGCACCCAGGAACTGCTTCCTCCCTGCTCCTGCACTACAGGGTTCCCCTTCCTCAGTGTTCCCTCCCCCCACTCCAGCCAGGGACAGGGACTGTCGTGCCCATCTCAGAGGCATATTGGTCGCCCTGCCCCACGGCAATGTGGTGTAATGCATGCAGGTGTCGGGTCCTGATCCACACTCCATCCTTACCTGAGAGTGAGATATCACACCTCTGGGTGAGGTGCAATTCCTCTGTAGCAACCGAGCCCTCAGGGTTCTACAGTTCCATTTATCTTCAGCCTAGGTGACGTATTGTGATACAGGGCCGTGATTTTGGCTATAAAAGGGTCCCCTAGACCCCTACCCCAAGCTTTTTAAGAGAATCATATATGGCGTGCCAGGAGACTCTATGGAATGCTTTCTCAGCATCCAACGAGAGTATCTAATTACAAATTTTTAACTGCATCTAGCCCAGGAAATACTTTGTGCCTAGTAGCCGTGTCTGCTAGTCAGCGGATTATCCCGGCTGTTAAGCAAGCTACACCACCTGTAGTTTGGACACTTAATTTTTTCAAAGGAAATGCTTTGGGACCACGGGATACTCAGTGAAGAGCATCAGGAGGCACCCCAAGGCATAGGGGCTGGGACTGGCCTTGCGGTGGACAGCCGAGCTCGATCCTTATAAAAGCTTTTTAACTGCAGCAGCTTTAGTGGACGCTACTGGAGCTGGAATTACGCGGCTGCTGGCATGAGACTTGCCCTCCAATAGATCCTTGTAAATGGATTTAAAGTGTATTCATTCATATTAGAGAGACAATTTAAATTAAAAAGCTTAGAGCTGCCTCCACCACAGGGGGGCTCGCTCGACCCACCAGCGGACAGGCACCAGTATTGGGAGAGGGGGGCTGGCCGTCAGGGTTCACCGCGGCTCTGGCACAAACCCGGCGACACGGAGGTGGCACGGGCAGGAGCGGACTGAACGTGTCGGCTTCTCACTTTTTGGATTTTAGAAGGGCATGACATGCCTATATCTGTGTCTCCCCCTCCTTTTACTCCTCCACCTCTTTTCTTTTCGCATGACTATATGTACTTGTCACTTTTCCATGTGTTAGTTGTGTCTTTTCAGCAGTTTGTCAGCTTTTGGACACCTTTGAAGGTGTTTTGTATGTGTTTCTATGTGTTTTTGTTTGCCTGCCATTGGTTTTAACAGTGTTCGAAGGTGTTCGACGAACAGTTCGACGAACAGTTCGGCGAACACACGGGTGTTCGACAAACCGAACCGAACTCGAACACTACGGGGGTGGCTCAACACTACTGACTATCCCTGAAAGAAAGGCCTTGGTGGAATACATACAGACTACCCTGGCTGCTGGTCACATTAGACCTTCTAAGTCGCCTGTGGCAGTTGGATTTTTCTTTGTTAAAAAAAGGACGGGAGTTTACGTCCATGTCTGGATTTTTGTGAAATTAATACGATTACCATACGCAATTCCTACCCATTGCCGTTAATTCCTGACTTGTTTAACCAGTTAGTGGGGGCCAATTGGTTCTATAAAATTGATCTCAGGGGGGCATACAATTTGTTACGTGTGAAGGAGGGTGATGAATGGAAAACTGCTTTTAACACTCCGGTAGGTCATTTTGAGAATCTGGTGATGCCTTTTGGTCTTACCAATGCACCTGCATTTTTTAAGAACCTTATTAATGACATCCTGAGACCTTTGATTGGTAAGAATGTGGTTGTGTATTTGGATGATTTTGATTTATTCACCAGATCTAGAGTCCCATTGGCAGAATGTACGTGAAGTTTTGCAGTTATTGAGTGATAATTCACTCTTTGCTAAGCTGGAGAAATGTGAATTCGCTGTGCAGAAAATTAGTTTTTTGGGCTACATTGCCACCTGCGAGGGCTTTGAGATGGACCCTGTGAAGGTTCAGGCCGTGCAGGAATGGCCTAGGCCTATTGGTTTGAAATCTATACAGAGATTTTTGGGTTTTGCCAAATATTACAGGAAATTCATTAAGAATTTTTCTGTAATTGTTAAACCTCTAACTGATCTCACCAGGAAAGGAGCGAATACGGCCCAGTGGACTACTGAGGCCATTGAAGCTTTTGAGCATCTCAAAGAGAGGTTCAGTTCTGCCCCTATCCTTATGCAGCCTAATGAGACCAAGCCTTTTTTGCTTGAGGTCGATGCTTCATCGGTGGGGGTCGGAGCATTTTTGTCTCAGGAGAATAAGGGTGGAGTACATACTTGTGCCTTCTTTTCAAAAAATTTTCGGAAACCGAACTGAATTATGATGTTGGAAATCGGGAGTTGCTGGCTATTAAACTTGCGTTTGAACATTGGCATCATTTTTTGGAAGGTGCTAGATTTCCTATTCAGGTTTTCACAGATCAAAAGAATTTGATCTATCTGGATGTTGCCAAGCGCTTGAATGCCCGTCAAGCTAGGTGGGCACTTTTTTTTCTCGGTTTCATTTTTCTGCTACCTATAACCCTTGAACTAAGAAAGTTAAAGCCGATGCTTTATCTCGCAGCTTCTCTCCTACGGTTGGTGCCGAGGAGGAGGAGAGCATTTTACAGAAAGGAATTGTGGTGGCGGCATTGGACTCCTTTTTGGAGAATGGGATTCTGAAAGCTCAAGATGATGCTCCATCTAACACTCCCCAGGGGAGGTTGTTCGTGCCTAGAGCCTTTAGGAGAGATTTGTTTGTGGAGTGTCATGAGTCTCGGTTGGCAGGTCATCCAGGAATTCCTGAGACTAAGAGACTTATCAGTCACAGTTTTAGGTGGCCTGGATGGCAGAAGAAAGTCATCAAGTGGGTGCATCAATGTACTGTGTTTGCTAGGTCAAAGGCTTCACATGCTCCTGCTGCGGGGTTGCTTTGCCATCTGGAGGTTCCGAGTGCGCCTTGGACACATCTCACAATGGATTTTATTACTGATCTTCCTGTGTCCGAGGGTTTTACTGTCATCTGGGTGGTCGTGGACCATTTTAGTAAGATGTGTCATTTGGTTCCATTCATTAAGTTGCCCTGCGCCAAGACACTCGCTAAGGCGTTTGTTAAGGAGATTGTCAAGCTCCATGGTGTTCCCACTGATATTGTTTCTGATAGAGGACCTCAGTTTGTGGCTCACTTTTGGCGTGCTTTTTGTGACAGGTTGGGAGTCCATTTGTCATTTTCGTCTGGTTATCATCCTGAGTCTAATGGACAGACTGAAAGAAAGAACCAGGATTTTGAACAGTTTTTGCGTTGTTTTGTGTTGGACAATCAAGAGGTGTTGTCTGAGTTTCGGCCTCTCGCAGAATTTGCTCTTAACAATCATACATCCTCCTCTGCTGGGTGTTCTCCTTTTTTTTTGTTGTACTGGGAGAAATCCGTCTTTTGGTTCGTACTCCAAATTGGGGTCGGCGGTGCCAGAGGAGGAGAATTTTTTCAGTGATTTTGAGAGAGTTTGGACTAATGTACTTTTCAACCTTCAAGAGGCTAACAAGAAGTCCAAGAAGTATTGTTTACTGTGGGTGACAAGGTTTGGTTGTCCTTGAAGAACCTGCGGTTGAGGATTCCCTCTAAAAAACTGGGTCCTAAGTTTGTGGGTCCATTTAAAGTGCTTCAGGTTGTTAACCCGTCTGCTGTTAGGTTGGATGTCCCTACTTCCTGGAAGATTAATCCTGTGTTTCATGTTTCCTTGTTGAAAAAGGCTGATGTATCTGATAGGGACGCCACTGTCACAGTTCCTTCTGTGGTGGAAGACGGCGAATATGAAATTTCTCGTATCTTGAATTCTAGATGGCATAGAGGGAGTTTACAGTATCTCGTCTCCTGGAAGGGTTTCGGTCCCGAAGACAACTCCTGGGTAAGGACGGATGATGATTCTGCTCCTAGGCTTATTAAAGCTTTCCACAAGAGGTTTTCGGATAGGCCTGGGCCTGGAGGATCCGGAGGATCCTCATAAAAGCGGGGTACTGTTAGAACCCTTCTGTTTGTTTTTTCCATTTTGTGTTTTGCGGTCACGTGACCATTTGCCTTTAAATTCCAGCTCCGACCCTTTTGGCTGTGCTGGACTTCAGTGTTTGACTGTTTCTCTAGCCAGGTGCTTCTGTGCCTTTCTCTGTCAGTTCGCTTGGTCCCTCTGGGACCTCTAGTACCTTTTTGTCAGTTTGTCTTTTTGTGTTCTGCAACAACTTCTCTGTTTAGGAGGTGTCCCATTTTTTGTCCCAGTCCTTAGTTCTTTTAGGGACCCCTCCCTTTATGCTATAGGTCTTCGTTCAGACTAGCCGAGGACTAAGGCGGGTCTGTTCGCTAGGAACAGGCAGTCCGCTACATCAAAGGGATTCAGCTTAGTCTTATTGTAGGGACAGCTTTCCCCTATATTTCCTTAGTTCATGCTGCAGATCATAACAGGATTAGTCCTTAGAATGACTGTTAGTTCAGATGGATATATAGATATGCTGTGGAATACTTCTACTAACTATAAACAAGCAAATTTCTCCTTGACTCAGCAGCAGCTCTCCCTACTCTGCCTGTTTCCGGTGTAGACTGTGACGAGCATAGCGGTACCAGGTCTTCTATAGACCCGATGACGCCATGCGGCCAGCAAATCACTATAATGCACAAAACCAACATGGCTATGGCATTGCAGTGCGTGCAAGCAATCCCTGTATGTTCATTGGCTCTCTAAAGAGCACCAAACATGTAGGGCGGGGACCCGAGCTCCCGCCCAAGCAACCCAGAAATACTCGCCGAATGCCGAGCTTGTCGAGCACCGTGATGCTCGAGCGAATGCCGAGTAGTGGCGAGCATGTTCGCTCATCACTAATCATGAGACATACTTGTCCACTGAATAACTTTCCCTCTGTAATTCTTCAGAAATGCAGCAGATGTTAGTTTTGGATCATTGTCATGTTGGAAAAGTGCAGTTCTACCAAGGACATGGCGTGATGGAAGCATCTTCTCTTTTATAGAGCAGTACGTCTGTGAATTCATGATACAATCAATGAAATATAGCTCCATGACACCAGCAGCACTCATGCAGCCCCACATAGGGACACTGCCACCAACATGTTTAACTGTGCACACCATGCATTTTTTCTAAAGTAATTTTCTAAATTCATGGTGCCTTCTGCTCTTTCCAGCGCCGTTCTGGTCATGTTCCGCCATTTTGTGACCACAGCTCCTGACTGACTGAAAGTCACAGCTTACAGTAACCTGCTCTCAGTGTAAGTCTAAGAAATCCCGTTTTGGTTCTCATAGACTTAACATTAAGAAGTGACATCCATCCATCAAGCAATCGCTAGACCTATTTGGCTGGTCACAATGAACAGTAGAGGACTGGAGCGATGCCAAGAACATCAAAAGATAATAGCTAGTATGTATTTTATTATGGGCAGGGAACACACATTAGTGATATCAATCCAGCAGTGAAATAAAAAAAATGTTGGGGTGGTTTAAGCAGGTAATTTGGAACTATGGTGCTGATTCATCAAGACTGGCGGACTTGATAAGGTGGTGTGCAGGAGTCAGATGCTCCTGATTCATTAAGAGGTGCATTTCAGTTGAGGTAGGAGAAACTGGCTTGAAAACGGCAAAGTTTGCAAAATTTTTATTTAACTCTGAGTTGCGCCAAAATTTTGTGACTTTTAAAAGCAATTTACGCTAGGATTTTGATGAAATTTCTTTAATGATTCGGTGCCTATGTATCTATGCAATACACTCCACAGAATTTTTGTACAGTATTATAAATTTTATATATTTTTTTTCAAGTTGGATAATTGAGAAGGGGAAAAAAATACAAAGGTTACACAACACAGTGATTCTTGCCCTTTCAGTGAACAAGTCTGAAAGTTGGCATTAGATATTTTTTTCAAAAATTAGACTGTATTTTAAGGGTAAGAATGTTGATTGAAGTATTTTACATATAAAAATGTAAACTCTTTGTACATATGCCTTGATTTTACACCACAATTTAAATTAATACAAAATCAATATAGACATAATTTTTTGACAAATTCCTGTGCTATCAACAACCTCTCACAAAGTCTCTAACTTAACCTGTTAGTGATGGAGACAAATTTGACCTTAAAGGGAATCTATCAGCAGGTTTTTACTGTGTAATCTGAAGAGATTACTGCAGGAGTTAGGGGCTGAAACACAGATTTCAATATGTCACTTATTAGGCTGTGTGCTGTTGTTTACTTACAGTGAAGGTTTTATCACCAGGACATTATCACTGCCAGGACTGGTGCTCCTATGTGCAGCTGTCCAACCATGCCACCTCCTCTACTAAGAAGCTTGCTGTCAATAAACAATGTACATAGAAAGCTGTGGTGTGGACAGGGTTAGTTTTCTGAGCTATGCTACATGATGCATTTCAAAACTCTGATTATGTCACAACTGCTGCACCCAGTAAACTAAGTGATACATCGTTGGAATGAAAAACCTGGTGACAGAATAATCGCTTTAATGAGCAAATTTAATAACGCCCAATTCTTTAAATCTGACCAGTGTCACTTCATGTGGTAATAACTCTGGAATGCTTCAACATATTCCAGTGATTCTGAGATTATTTTTCGTTACACATTGTACTTTATGTTATAGGTAAATTTAGATCAATATGTTTTAACAGAAATTGGTGAAAATTTAGAAAAATTAGCAATTTTCAAACTTTCAATTTCTATATCCGTAAACCAGTTATTCATGCTGTACAGCAGGGTTCCCCAACTCCAGTCCTCAAGGCCCACCAACAGGTCATGTTTTCAGGATTTCCTTAGTATTGCACAGGTGATGGAATTATTGCCTGTGCAGGTGATGCAATTATCACCTGTGTAATACTAAGGAAATCCTGAAAACATGACCTGTTGGTGGGCCTTGAGGACTGGAGTTGGGGAACCCTGCTGTACAGAATAATTAATAATAACATTTGCTATATGTCTACTTTACATGTGCATCATTTATCAAATGTCATTTTATTTTGTTAAGATGTAAGAAGGGTTAAAATTTTAGCATTTTTCATTTTGTAAAAGAAATTTACCAAACCTGTTTCTTTAGGAACCTTTTCAGATTTAAATGGACTTTGAGGGGCCTATATATTGGAAACTCCCCAATAGTGATACCATTTTAGAAACTGCCCCCCCACAGATACTTCAAAACTGCTGTCAGGAAATTTGTTAACCCTTCAGGTGCTACACAGGAGTTAATGCAAATTGAAGTGAAAAAATAAAAATTAAAATTTTTCCTTTAAAATGTTTTAGCCCCAAATGTTTCACTTTTACAAAGGAAAGCACAGGAAAATGGACCCCACAATTCTGAGTGCAATGATACCCTTCATAAGATCAGAAACCTTTGTTTGGATAAGCAGCAGGACTTGGAACAAAAGGAGAACCAATTGAATTTTGAATCACAAATTTGACTGAAATAGACTGCAAATGCCATGTCACATGTGCAGGGCCCCTAAGATGCCTAAACAGCAGAAATCCCCCCACAACCCCAGTTTGGAAATGTCACGCCTCAAGGATTTTATCCAGGGGTATAGTGAACATCTTAAGCCCACAGATATTACACAGAATTCGACAATATTAGGTCATCATAATGAAAAATTTTTGGAGTATAAATTTGTCAGGACTAAATTGTGAATGCCTTACTGCATTTGCAGGGCCTCTGACATGCCAAAACAGCAGAAAATCCCCACAAGTGACCACAGTGTGAAAACTGGACCCCTCAAAGAATTTATCTAGTCATGTATTCAGCATTTTTAACTTAGAGGTGATTCAAGAAGCTTTATAACATTTAGATGTGGGAAAAAAATACTGTTTTAGCACCAACTTTATAATTTACACGAGTGGTTATAGGAGAAATTGGACCACATAATTTGTTATGCAATTGCCTCTGAACATAGTGATACTCCATATGGGGTCAAAAACGAATGTATAGGAACATGGCAAAACTCGGTAATGAAAGAGCGCTATTTAATTTTTGGAACACAAATTTGGACACCATGTTGCATTTGCAGAACCATGAGGTGCCAAAAAAGCAAAAAAAGTGACCCAAACTAAATCCCATAACGAATTCAACTATTGGTGTGGTGAGCATTTTAACCCACAAGCTATATTGCTGAATTTTTGAGCTGTGAAAATTAAAAACTTTTTCCTCTAAAATTTTACTTTAGCCTTAAAGTTTGAATTCACACAAATGGTAATAGGAGAAAATGGACAGGAAAATTTGTTATGCAATTTCTACCGAATGTGGCAGTACCCCATATGTGATTGTATGCTACTGTTTGAGCACATGGCAGGGATCAGAAGGAGCACTTCTTGGTTTTTAGAATGCAGATTCCATTTAAATAGATTGTGGGCTTCATTAGCAGAGCCACGGAGGTGCCAAAACAGCAGAAACGTCCACACATAACTTCTTGTTGGAAACTTCACTGCTTAAGGAATTCATATAGGGGTGTAGTGAGTATTTTGAACCTGCAGGTGTTCCACAGAATTTTATGGGAAAAAAATTAACCAAACCATAGACGTGGAGGCGACAATAAGTGAGGGCGACAGTAGATGTTTCGGCCACAACATAGGCCTTATTCATTAAGTCGCTATTTTGATAAGATGTGAATATATGCCAGGGATTTGGGTAGGTTCCATGGTATGGAAAAGTACCCAGTAGAAAAGCTTAACTATGGTTCCGTAGCTTGTCAGCTTTTGGGCATCTGCAATAACATTTTTAACGGTGTTCTCCATATGGAATAAACAACATAAAAGTTTTATAGCTTGGGTTATTCTGGACACGGTGACATCAATTATAAGTGCTTTTTTTGTTTATTTTGGTTTCAACACAAAGGCTGGCTTTTTAGTTGTGAAACTGATTTTGGTGATTTATGTGCTCTTTGTGTGTTTTTTACTTTTTTTTGCATATTTAATTTAACTTTTTAACTTTTTCACTTAGTCCCAGTGTGGGACATGAATACTTTTTACTTTGTTCTCTGGTCTCTACATTGCAGTTGTCATGTACTGCAGAGCCTGAGACCTGTCAATTTTTTAGTTACTCAGCCTATTAGACCCTACTTATAGCTGGGTTTAACAGGGCACTATACCGTGAGGTCATCAGATGACCTCAGGATACCATGCCAGCTATAGGCACATGCAATTATAATCGTTGGGGGTGTGATAGTGTTAAAGGGGATAATTTAACCCAGTTTTAACTACTCAGATGCTGATTTCGCCATTGACAGTGACTTTTAAGGGGTTAATCGACCTTGATCGGTTTTAAATCTAGTCTGGGTTGATGGCTCAGGTTGTCAGTTGTCAAAATCAGTTGTCACCTGCTACAAGGTGTTATTTGCTTAATTCTCACCTCCATTTTAAAATGGCGCTAAGTAATAAGGCCCCTTAATGACCACTGTTTTAATGCATATCAGCGGTCGTTAAGGGGTTAACCGCAAACACTACAAAGTTACCTAAGTAAAGTAAATGATTTCCTGAATTGCAATGTTAAACTTTAAAATGATAAAGTGATTAAAAAAAACCTTGAATGGACACTGATTTACCCTATGATAAGCACATCTGTACATCTTTACATTCACTCATAAAATGATCGTTCTTGCCCTATGTCTCAGGTATAGATATATGACTTGAATATTAGCCTGGCAATCCTGTCCTTGGGAATAGCATCTTTATGATATCAGTACCTCATTGCTTGCTGGGTGCAGTATTGTCAGTCATGGAAACAAGATTTATACCCTTTAATTTGCATGTGCAGGGTTATTTAGATTTTTTTCTTTTCTTTTTATACTTTTTCTTTTTATGCTTGCTCATTTTATATATAATTGCTCTTTTGTGTCCTAGTGAAGGAATGTCATTTGTCATTGTGCTATTTGAAATTTAGAAAGTGAGGAAGATTCTAGGAAAAGCCAATTCGTAAACAGTTTAGAGAAGAAAACTGTAAGATTGTGCATGCAGTAAAAGAGATGTGAATTGCAATGGAAACACCACACAACCACACAGCTATTTTCTAGAAGTGTTCATATGTGTTTTCTCAGTATAGAATTATTTTATGGGGCACGTAAAGTAACATAATATACATGTACCCACAAATTTACTGTGAATTAGCTGTAGATACCAAATATATCTCCCATTTTTATTTTGCAGGTTTTTATTTCTGTTTTAAAATTTTGTAATAAAAATGTTAAATAGGCGCATTAACATTAAGCAGCTATAGATATTAAATTACTGAGGGTAAACATAACTTTTTTTGTAAATTTATCTTTATATCATGTGGCTCTAAATTTGATGCTCCTGACTAGTGATGAGCGAGGATGCTCGGCATTGTTCAATACTTGATCGAGCATCAGGGTACTTGGGCACGCTCGGTACTCGATCGAGTATTCCTGGTGCTCGTGCACATGCTCCAATTCCTGCACCGCATAATTTGTGGCTGTTTATCAGCCACTAACCAAGCGGGGATTGCCTGACAATCATGGTAATGTCGTAGCCATGTTGGCTGCTGCCATTACTGTGATTTGCAGGCTGCATCACATCATATGGTCTATATAAGACCCGGTGGCGCGATGCTTGGCAACATAACCATGGAAACAGAGTATGGAGAGGTGCTGGAGAAGAGAGATTACAGGCCTTGCTGCAGAAACATAAAACCAAATAGTCCTTTTCAGGGCTACATGTATTCTATTCAATAACTCTGTTAGCTGTACTATTTAGTGTAGGGCTAGATGCTGGAGAAGGGCTAGAAGTGCATCACAGGCTTGCTGCAGAAACCAAAAACCAAAACTCCTTATTAGGCCTACATCTATTCTATTCAATACCGCTGTTAGCTGTACTATTTATTGTAGGGATAGCTGCTGGAGAATGGATAGTAGTTCATTACAGGTCTATAGGCAGGGTTTATAGCCTTACAGTCCTTGCTGCAGAAACCTAAGACCAAAACTTATCAGGGCTACATCTATTCTATTCTAATCCCTATTAATACCACTCTTAGCTGCATATCTGATTTAGTATGCGCAAGACGTGCTGATGGTGCACGCAGAGGCCGAGGCCATGGGTCAGGTGAAGCTGTGCCTGATGCATGAGCACAACTAACATGCTCATCCACGAGACCTAGCTTCCTTTCCCACTTTGCAGGGGGGGCACAGTACACCACTCTTGAAGCCAGAACAGTGCAAACAGGTGGTCGATTGGATGGCAGATAATATTTTCCACAGAGTCCAGTCTCACTAGTCAAGAGTTTGGACCACATAATGCTCACCATGATCCTCCTTCCCACCATCGAGACTCACAGGAAACAAGTGATCCCACACTCGGACACTTTGAGGAGCTCTTTTTTCCATTTATTCTTATGGCCTTCTATGGCCTCTTGCCATACGTTTCTAGAGGGACAAAAGGAGCTTGTGTGTAGTGATGCTCAAATATTTGAGCACCCACGGTCAGTAGATGGTGATGGTGGGGAACTGCAATTATTGTCTCAAGAGGTGTATGATGATGAGACACAGTTGTAAACAAGTCATGTTGTATAGTCAAGAAGTCAGGAGGATGACCAGAGTGTGGAAGTGGAAGGCGAGGTGGTGGACGATGACGTCACTGACCCAACCAGGGAAGGTGCCATGCAGAGTGAGCACAGCAGTGCAGAGGGGAAGGGATCTGCAGCACCACAACAGGCAGGCAGAGGCAGTAGAGTGGCCAGAGGAAGAAGGCAGGCAACTGTGCCTGAGAACACCCACACGTGGCAATGTCCCAGGCCAATGGTCAAGTGTTCCCCAGTCTGGCGCTTTTCTACAGAAAGTGCGGTAGACAAGAAGATGGTCATTTGCAACCTTTGCTGTACTAAAATCAGCAGGGGCCTAGCCACCACCACCACCATGCTCAGGCACATGTCACCCAAGCACCCAACTAGGTGGGCTGAACGCATGGGTCCACAATCAGTGTCTGTGGGTGACACCACTGCTTCATCCCCTGTGATACTGGCTTGCCAATCCTCTGTGCAGGACGCAGGTGCCGATGCCTCCTGTCCTGCACCTGACGTTGGACATTCGAAAGCCACATCAGCAATCACATCCACTGCCTTGTCCCTGCACAGCATTCAGCTATCCATTCCCCAAGCCATGGAATGCAAGCAGAAATACGCATCCACCCACTCACAGGCCCAAACACTAAACAGCTACATTACCAGACTGCTATCCGTGGAAATGTTGTCATTTAGGCTTGTGGACACTGAGGCTTTCTACAACCTCATGGCAGTGGCTATCCCTCGGCACTCGCTCCCAAGGCACCACTATTTCTCGCGATGTGCCATCACCACCTTACACAAGCACGTGTCCTATAACATCACCTGTTCCCTAACCAACGCAGTTACTGAGAAGGTCCACTTAACCACGGATACGTGGCAAGTGCTTGTGGCCAGGGACTCTTGATTTTCCTGACAGCACACTGGGTGAATCTAGTGGAGGCTGGCACATGTGCTGCTGACACCTAGAATTGCAGGACCTAGTTCCATCAAAGGTTTTTTTCACCTCCTATGGCAGTTCCTGGATCCCCTCTTCCTTATCCTCCATCTCCAAATTATCGTCCATATCAGTCACAAGCTGGAATCAGTTCTGCACTGCCTCGGTGAAGCAGCAACAGACTCTGCTGAAACTCATTTGTTTAGGTGACAAATAGAACACTGTAACAGAGTTGTTGAAAGGTCTAACAGACCAGACAGATCTGTGGCTGTTGCCACTGAACATATAACCAGGCAATGTCATGTGTGATAATGGCCATAACCTGGTGGCAGCTCTGAAGCTTGCCAAGCTCAAATACATGCCATGCCAGTCCGACGTGCTCACTTAGTGGTTTAGTGCTTTCTGAAAACCTGCCCTGATTTGCCTGAGCTATTTATAAAGGTACACCATGTGTGTGCCCATTTCTGCAAGTTACCTACAACTACCACCGGTCTGGCAGTGCTGCAGCAGCGCTTGTAACTGCCACCTCACCGACTGGTTTGCGATGTAACCACGAACTGGAACTCAACATTACATATGTTGGCAAGGCTTTATCAGCAGCAGAGGGCAGTATTTGAATACTAGCTATAACACGCCCATCTTTATTCCAGTCAGCTTCCGCACATAAGAACCGACAAGTGGGCATTGATGTCTGACATCTGTGAGGTTCTACAAAACTTTGAGGAATCAACAAAGTTGGTGAGCGGTGATAATAACACAATAAACATAACCATTTCTGTGTCTCTCAAACGCTCGCTGCTCACAATTAAAGAGGAAGCTTTGCATGTGGACCAGGTGGAGATGGAAGAAGAAAGTATACAGCGTGATACTACCCAGCCAAGCCTCATCTCAATGTCTCTGCATGTATTGAATGATAATGAGGAGGAAGATGAGGAGGAGGAGGAACAGGAGGTTTGCCTGCGCTACAGAGGGTACTAGACACACCAGCTTCATCCCATCTCTACAGCATCGATGGGATGAAGTAGAGGAGGATGAAAGGGAGGAGGAAGAGGTGGAGATAGATAGTCATCCTCCTGGTTGGGAGAGGGAAGTCTTGCCTCTTGGGAGTCTGGCACACATGATAGACTTTATGTCCCACTTTGCAATTTGGCTAACACTAATTTCTGGTTGTTCACCCGTCTCGACCCACACTCTAAGGAGAACTTTCCATCTCTCCTTCCTGCATTGGAGAGGGCTAGTAAGATGGTGCAATACCAGAAGGCCCTAGTCGAACAATTAGTACAAAAATTCTCATCTGTCAACACTAGCGGCAGAGGTCATAGTTCCTTGGACAACCAAGGCAGGTAATCCAACAGAGGCAGGGGAAGACTATCAAAGGTCTGAGACAGTTTCATTAGACCCTCCCAGCTGTCAGGCCCTGATGCATGAGGTACTCTGACAAGGAGGGAAAAGTTTTGGAAAATGGTGAAAGAGTACCTAGCTGATCATACCAGCGGCCTCTGTGATTCCTTTGTGCCATGCTATTGGGTATCCAAGCTGGACACGTGGCATGAACTGTCCCTCTATAACTTGGAGGTGCTAGCCTGCCCTGATTTGTCACAGGGGTTTTTAGTGCTGCCGGGGGCAAAATAACTGATAGACACATCTGCCTGTCAACTGAAAATGCTGACAGGCTGACTCTTATCAAAATGAACAAGGCCTGGATTGGCCCAGACTTCTCAACCCCTCCGGATGACAACAGCAGAACATAAAGCCAATTCTAATGTTCCATATTTACTGGTGTATTCCCATGCACCCCTTATCACTCAAAAAAAAGTATAGCTTCTTGTTGTCTTCTTTTTCATGTCCTACTCCTCTACCATATCTACAGAGTCATGATGCAACCCTCGCTCTTTATTTTTACAGGATGTGTATGAAGCCTACCTTTACAATTCTCTTACAGATATATATGTATACCACCAGGGGTAAATGTTTTTTGGCCCTTGCACTTAGTGCATAGGATTTACCAGTCTAATAGTCCCACTCTTCCAAATGGTCAAAAATGTTTTCTGAGGCCCTCTTCTGTATCTCTTCCAATGTGTATAGGAGTGCCTTATAATATCTGGAAGCCCTTGCACATAGTGCATACGCTTTACCAGTCCAGGAGTTCCACTCCTTAATAATGGGAAATAAAATCTCAGGGCCATATATATGAGTCTTCAAGGGAATATTGCAGTCCCTCCTTTTAATTTTTGGCAACCCTTGTACTTAGTGTATAGGCTTTACCAGTGTAGGAGTCCCACTATTTTTAAAATTTGCAAAAAATGTATTCTGAGGCCATCCTCTATGTGTCTTCCAAGGTGTATTGCAATTACTCCTTTAAAATTTTTGCTAGGCCTTGCACTAAGTTCATAGGCTTTAGCAGTGTTGGAGTCCCAATCTTTTTAAAATTCTCTCTCTGGACATGAGTCTCGGAGAAAATGGCCATGGACAGTGACTTACTACATACTTCCTGTGCGCGTAGGTCATCCTCTTTCAGAGCTGCTCCACTGACATGCTGCAAGTCACTTTCTTCAACTGAACTGCTCTGACTCTCCGCTCTTCACTAGTTGCAGTGAATGCCACCTTCTCCATCCCATGATCGTTTTGGGGCGATTCTTCAATTTTTAATACAGCAATGTTGGTAATATCTTCACTTTTCACATAGTCTTCACTCAGCACATCAACCGCTTTAGGTTCACTCAAGTCAAGTTCTTGCTTTTTCCCATCTTGTTTTCTTTCTCATTGACTCATGGACTCATTTTCCTTCTGGTCACATAAATCTCTTCCACATTCCACAACATTATAGCTGCTTTCCATGAAATAATTGACAAATTCAGGCTGTTTGTGGTCATCAGTAGACAGACATTACAAAAGAAGGAAAATTGTAAGCAGTAGTCATGGGAGAGGGCCTCATCACAATATAAAGTACACTCTGCACCCTATCTTGACTTAAACAAAGCAGAAATGTAGAAATTTTTGCAAATTTATTAACCCTCCATCACATACAATATCGGTTCTAACGAGTTCACATACAATGTGACTGTCAGGCGCAGGCTAGAAAAATACCTATAATATCTAATGTTTGCAGTTTCAGTGCTCTAAAAGTGATCAGTGACCTTCATATGGATGTAATAAAAGAGACTACACATAATCAGGTGCAAAAAAAAACATTTACTTAACATAAAACTAATAACTCTGATATACAAACATTTCAAAACTCCCGCCAAATAGTCCCCAGTTCGACTCTGTCAAAAAACTCTACAAAGAAAATTTATGGAAACAAACTTAATTTTAAGGTACCTTAAGTACTATTAAACACATATTCAATCAGAATTAGATCCTGAAGTTTCCCCAGAAAAATTACACTTGGAGAGCAAAGAGCAAGAATTACACATCATTTTTGCATGTGTCAGGCAGATTGCATTATGACATTTGTGACATTCATAATTAGAAAGCCTTCTGATTCCGCTTTCCGTGGTGCAGGTGGTGCATCTCCTTCTTTTGGGAGGTGGTGCAGGTGGTGAATTTTCACTATCATCTTCTGGGCGGAATCTTTTGAGCTGAACTTGAAGGCGAGAGGGGATACCGATTGTTTTCATACTTCTCCTGCGTAGCTCTCCAAGCACTAGTTCATGGGCCAATTTTTTCAGATAGAATCATCTACGGAGTGGTTCAAGCTTGTTTTCAAGGTAAATGACTTGTGAATTTATACCACCCAAATTCAACATAGCAAAAAATATGACCATTGGCCAGCGTTTGGTGTTTCTGCTGACGTTGAAAGTTGAGCACATCTGATCAGCTGTATCAACACCCCCTTTGGTTGCATTATCAAATGTAATTATCTCCGGGGTTTTTTGTGCCTCAGTCCCAAGATCGATGGCATCATCATCATGAAGTGTTGATAGAAGAAGTACAATTTTTTTTGCTTGTGGTACATAGGAAACCAAAACCTTTCCATTATGGAATGCAAACATACTGCTGTACTGTTGTCTCCCTTTCACACTTACAAACTGTGTAGGCAATTCTTTTTTATTTTTTCTTACAGTTCCTACATATGAAAGCTTCTGCATTTTCAGATAATCAATCAGATCACAATTTGAAAACCAATTGTCAGCTGTTATATTGCGACCCGATCCAAATAAGGGCTCAGCCAGTCTTTTTACAACATCACTGGGTTTGTTGCTGACACAGTAAGGACCTTCTGGTTGTTTTCCTGCTTAAACTTCCAGGTTGTAAGTGTAGGTCTTACTGGCATCAACAAGGGCATACATTTTTATTCCATATTTGTTAGGCTTTGATGGAATATATTGACGAAAGGCACATTTACCACGAAAACCAGGGAGCATTTCGTCAATAGAGAGATTCTCCCCAGGGCAATAGCTTTTTTAAATGTTTTCAACAAATTTTTGGAATATATCACGAATTGGAGCAAGTGGGTCATGTGTTTTACGTTCAGTTCGGGTAGTTCTGTCGTCAAACCGAAGGCAACGAATTAGAAGCTTGAATCTGTTTATGGACATAACAAGGCCAAATTTTTTAACTCCATCCCCATCTTTACTCCAAAGTTCCTCCAAACTTTGTCTATTTGCCCTATAAGCTCCTGCAAGGTATAATAATCCAAAAAAGCACGCAGTTCTATTTCATCTGTGGCCTTGATGGTTCTGTTGCAGATGAACTTGTCCTTTATAATGTCTATATATTGGTTGGTATATGTGACAATAGAGTCCAGAATGTCATCTGTGAATATACTATTCCAGAATTCAACTGCAGTTTTTGCATTACTTGCAGTTCCTATAACTGCAGGAAGGTGAGTAATAATGTTTTGAGGTTCCCTATGTTTTTTCTGGAGTGGCTTCTTGTTCCATTGGTTTTTTTTATCTTTTCCCATATAATAAGATTCTACATCTTCATCCTCATCACTGTCACCATCTTGCTCTGTTTCAAAATCCACTTCACATACTTCCACCTCATCATGAGAATTAATCTCACTTTCCTCTCCTAAATCCTCATTCAGTGTGGGGTCTGCATCATCTAACAGCATGTTTGTTACTTCCTCAACATCAAGGTTTTTTGATAAATTGTACATTTTCCTCTCCATTTCAGCAGATAATCGGAAGCAAGAGAAGGAATATGTGTTAGGGAACTACTGTATATGCCTGAGCAGCACACTTTCTTTTTTAATCTGCCTTATTTCTATGAAATATCCTCACACTTTGTGCTATACATTCATAAAACAAGCTAAATAAACAATTGTGATGAATAAAAATATAAAATACCAACCTTATTGAGTGTGACGTGTTCACATACAATGAGCCTGAGAGATTAGCGCAGTTATATCTGTCCTCCTGAAGCTCTGCAATCCAACTGTGGTATGAGGTTTCACAGAGCTGCTAAAGACATGAGACTACCTGGAGGGAGGGGATTTCCTCACAATCTGGTGAGGAAGGAGAAATGAAAGTAAAAGAGATGTGCCTGTCAGGCCTATTGTATGTGACGGAGGGTTAAAAAAGAAAAACTGAAATATCACATGATCAAAAGTATTCAGACCCTTTGCTCAGACACTCATATTTAAGTCACATGCTGTCCATTTCCTTGTGATCCTCCTTGAGATGGTTCTACTTCTTAATTGGAGTCCAGCTGTGTTTAATTAAACTGATAGGACTTGATTTGTAAAGGCACACATCTGTCTATATAAGACCTCACAGCTCACAGTGCATGTCAGACAAAATGAGAATAATGAGCTCAATGGAACTGCCCAAGGAGCTCAGAGACAGAATTGTGGCAAGGCACAGATCTGGCCAAGGTTACAAAAGAATGTCTGAATTACTCAAGGTTCCTAAGAGCACAGTGGCCTCCATAATCCTTAAAAGGAAGAAGTTTGAGACCACCAGACGTCTTCCTAGATCTGGCCATCCAGCCAAACTGAGCAATCGTGGGAGAAGAGCCTTGGTGAGAGAGGTAATGAAGAACCCCAAGATCACTGTGGTTGAGCTACAGAGATGCAGTAGGGAGATGGGAGAAAGTTCCACAAAATCAACTATCACTGCAGCCCTCCACCAGTCGGGCCTTTATGGCAGAGTGGCCTGTTGGAAGTCTCTCCATGTGGACATGTGAAAGCTCGCATAGAGTTTGCTCAAAAACACATGAAGGACTCCCAGACTATGAGAAATAAGGTTCTCTGGTCTGCTGAGACAAAGATAGAACTTTTTAGTGATAATTCTAAGCGGTATGTGTGGAGAAAACCAGGCACTGCTCATCACCTGCCTAATATAGTCCCAACAGTGAAACATGGTGGTGGCAGCATCATGCTATTGGGGCGTTTTTCAGCTGCAGAGACAGGACGACTGGTTGCAATTGAAGGAAACATGAATGCGGCCAAGTACAGAGATATCCTGGATGAAAACCTCTTCCAGAGTGCTCTGGACTTCAGACTTGTCCGAGGGTTCACCTTCCAACAAGACAATGACCCTAAGCACACAGCTAAAATAACAAAGGAGTGGCTTCAGAACAACTCTGTGACCATTCTTGACTGGCCGAGCCAGAGCCCTGACCTAAACCCAATTGAGCATCTCTGGAGAGAAAGGAAAATGGCTGTCCACCAACGTTCACCATCCAACCTGACGGAACTGGAGAGAATCTGCAAGGAAGAATGGAATAGGATCCCCAAATCCAGGTGTGAAAAACTTGTTGCATCATTCCCAAGAAGACTCATGGCTGTACTAGCTCAAAAGGGTGCTTCTACTCAATACTGAGAAATGGTCTGAATACTTATGACCATGTTATATTTCTGTTTTTCTTTTTTAATACATTTGCAAAAATTTCTACTTTTCTGTTTTTTTTCAGTCAAGATGGGGTGCAGAGTGTACTTTAATGAGAAAAAAAATGAACTTTTTAGAATTTACCAAATGGCTGCAATGAAACAAAGAGAGAAAAATTTAAGGGGTCTGAATCCTTTCCGTACCCACCGTATATACCGGTAGACTAGATCAAGGGTGGACATACCCTATTTACAAGCTACACAGGAGCCTGTTATGCAAAGGGCACACTGCCGTCTTAGCCCATGTTCGCTAAATGCAGATTCTCTATACAATCTTCTACGACACTGGTTCTGTTTCTCTCACACATGTATAGATTTATAGAATCCCCATTCTGATCAATGTAACAGTCACAGAAATTTCTACATCAAATTTGCTTAGTGGTTACTTATCCACAGCATGCAATTGACTGTGGCACATAATTATTTATGAATTAGAACTCAAGTGAAGTATTTTTGGTACAGATATGAAAGAGACACCGTGTATCAAGTATCTCCATCGCCTCAAATTAGCTGTCAAAGTGAAAAGGTCTATTTATTATTTTTTCACAGCATGGGACCACTGTCAACTAATGGCAAAAACAAGCAAGTCTTTTATTGGTGTGAAGAAATAATTATTCACGTTGTATTTGAACTTGATCATCAGACTGTTCACTTTGTCCATTTTCTTTTAATATACAATCTAATATATCATTTAAGTTATATGTGTATCAATGTAGAATATAATTTTGTTGTTGAAGTTTTTAGATTGCATGTTCTGATGGCCTTAAAAAAGTTCCCCCCCGGCTAGGCAGACTAGCTGTTATCTAAGCTCGTAGCACACACATCGTGTTTTGTTTCTGTTTGGTGAAAAACAATATTTCTGCTTCTTCATGGTACACTGACTTCCATTAGAGACACCTGAGAATCTGAATCAATAAATGTGCAAGTCAATGTATGTATGTGTTCCCTGTGAAGCTTTTCTTACATGATGATCAAATAGACATCAGCATCATTTATATAATGTTATTATTCCTTCGGAATAGAAAAGCTTGAGATAGGAAACAGGTATGGCTCTACAAATATAATTTTACAAGCAAGGGTAATATACATAGTGAAGAAAATAAATAATGTTATACAGATAAGCTAGAAATACTGTAGTTTTCCTATAAATGTTTCTTTAACATTATAAAATTCTCACAGTCATATCACACTTGATATCTGCTGGTCTAATAAAAGCCATTATACCTGATTGAAACCTAAACTGCATTAACATGGTAGTGACTTGGCATACATAGAGTGTACAATTAGCAATTTGAAGATTTGGATACAAGAATGTGTTAAGGTACTGTCACACTTAGAGTTGCTACTGCGATCCCATCAACGATACGACCTGGCAAGGATCATTGCTGCGTCACTATGTGGTCGCTGGTGAGATGTCAAACAGTCAGATCTTCCCAATGACGCAGCAACTGATACGGCGACATGTAGCGACCTGTATAACGATGTTGGCGGTCGTTGGGACCCTGTCACATAGCAGCTACCCTGACGATTCAGATCTCGATGAGGGACGACTTCTCAGTTCTGAGTAACCAACGAGGTCATTGGTAAGGTGTCAAACACACCGATGCATGCTACCCAGCGAGACCTCAACGGTCAAAAAATGGTCCAGGCCATTTCGACACCACCAGCGATCTCACAGCCTGGGGCCTGGTCGCTGCTACGTGTCAAACGTAGCAAGATCGCCGCTGAGGTCGCTGTTGCATCACAAAACTTGTGACTCAGCAGCGATCTCGCTAGCGATCTCGCTTAGTGTAACGGGGACTTTAGAGATGCAGCCAATTTGGAGACACCAAAACCATATAATGGGTCCAACCACTTTGTAAAGTCCATGTTAGTGATTTAACAAATTTTTCCCTTCATCTCATGAAAGAACTTATAAAAATATTGACAGGGGTATTTGGAAATGTTCTCTGCTTAATAGGGAAGCATTTTTGATTTTAAGATTAAATACCTCATTCTGTGGGTTAAATTGTAGCTTATTTCATTATTCAATATTAGTTCATTATATTTTTTGTGTTAATTATGAAAGAAACATATATTTATTCATAATGGTGCTTCAGTTATTTTTAAAGTTTAAATTTGTACAATTGTTATTATTCTTAGCACACTTGTATAAGATATCGCCCAACTTTGTGACATACAGTGTGTGAAAAAGTGTTTGCCCCCATCCTGATCTCTTATTCTTTTGAATGTTTGTCATACTTAAATGTTTCAGGTCAAAAAACAAATTTAAATAGTAGACAAAGATAACACAAGTAAACACAAAATGCAGTTTTCAAAGAAACCGCTTTATTAGTGTTGGGCAAACCCGAACAGTAAAGTTTGGCGTTCTCACAGAACATCTACTGTTCGGACACCAAACATGGACTTCATCTGGAAGCGTGTGTTACTGTTCATGTTCGGGTGTTTCCAGCGCTGTCACTTGTGTGACAGCGCAGGAAACACAGGCCCTGATCGAGGTAATTGTATTACTGCGATCAGAGCGCTGTGGCATCATGCTGACATATATTTTATATATAAGGCAAAATAAATAACCAAAAACAAAAATGCTCCTCCACACCTTGGGCTATGTTCACACGTATTGTTTTTGATGTGTTTTTGATGTGTTTTTGCACTTTTGCATTGCTTTCAACCAAGACAAATGCATTTTCCAGGAAATGTCATTTTAACATTTTACAAACTTATCTGGCCATGTGGTGTGTGAAACATCAGCAGACACATCGCGTTTCATTTATGATGGAGGGACCCTGAAAGTCACAAAGCCTATTTTTATAGGGCCATCAGGCGGCCCTTACTATTCTTAATGGGCCAGCAATTGGTTCTCGCTATTGTTAGAGAGCCATCAGCCTGCTATGCTTTGTTGTTCCCATTATTAACGAGTGTGTCTCCCATACTGTTTGCCTATGCATTGAATGCAACGGCTGCCAAACATTTGGAGGCACTCCAATGCCCCTTGCAAAAGACGTAGAGGTCGGAGGGCCTTCTGCAAAAAATGTTCACATTATTAGGAAGTGTGTCTCCCATACTGTTTGCCTATGCAGTGAAGCAACGGCTGCCAAAAATTTGGAGGAACTCCAATGTCCCATGCAAGAGACGTAGATATGTTGATATGGTACATATGGTGGTGATATGGTGGTGGAGGATGAGGATGCGGAGAAGGACGAGAACAAGAGCAAATAGACAAAATCAGGAAGCATATACCCATGTGTGGATGTGAAGACAGAAGTGCATGGTAATAGAGTTAGACCTTCCAAAAAAAAGTCACTGTATTTGAGATTAGGTTACGCTGCCATCATTCGGTAATGTTGAGAAGTCTGGCCCAATCCAGCCTTTGTTAATTTTTATAAGAGTCAGCCTGTCAGCATTTTTAGTTGACAGGCGTATGCGCCTGTAGCGCCGGCGTCCCTGCCCTCTGCTAGGCAGGGATGCTGTTCCCCTCACCCCTCTGCTCCGAGCCCGGCGACCTCCTCCCGCTCTGCTGGCAGCGCGCGCTCCTTCCCAGCCACTGTGCTTAGGGCGCGCGCGCGCTCCCTCCCTCTTAAAGGGGCCGCGCGCGCCGTCCTAAGGAGTCCCCGGCCAATGGCCGGAGGACTTCACCATATATAAGTCACCTCCTCCAAAATGGAGGTGCCCGAGCAATGGTGTTGCACTGTTCACTACTCTGCTTCAGCCCTCAGGTCCCGTTGCCAGTTACCTGCCAGATTCCTGCCAGTTTACTGTCTGATTCCTGCCTGATATTCCGCTTACCTGCCTGCTAGCCTGAGGTCCGACGGTCTGCCTACCAACTCCTGTCAGTCTGTCTAAGGACCAGCTTGCCCGCTCACCTGGAGCGCTCTTCTGCTACCTGCCTGCTAGCCTGAGGTCCGACGGTCTGCCCTCCAACTCCTGTCAGTCTGTCTATGGACCAGCTTGCCCGCTCACCTGGGAGCGCACATCTGCTACCTGCCTGCTAGCCTACCTGGAGGCTCCGCCGTCACGTGCTGTGACCACCCGCCATTCCAGAGACTCCTGCCCGCTCACCTGGGAGCGCACACCTGCTACCTGCCTGCTAGCCTACCTGGAGGCTCCGCCGTCACGTGCTGTGACCACCTGCCATTCCAGAGACTCCTGCCCGCTCACCTGGGAGCACACACCTGTTACCTGCCTGCTAGCCTACCTGGAGGCTCCGCCGTCACGTGCTGTGACCACCTGCCATTCCAGAGACTCTCGCTTGCTCACCTGGGAGCACACATCTACCATCTGCCTGCTAGCCTACCTGGAGGCTCAGCCATCACAGGTCGTACCTACCCTTTACCCAGAGACTGCCCCGGTCACTTGCCGTGACCTCCTGCCCGTTCATCCAGAGACTGCCCCGGTCACTTGCCGTGACCTCCTGCCCGTTCATCCAGAGACTGCCCCGGTCACTTGCCGTGACCTCCTGCCCGTTCATCCAGAGATTGCCCCGGTCACTTGCCGTGACCACCAGCCCGTTCACTCAGAGACTGTCCCGGTCACCTGCTGTGACCGCCTGCCCGTCTTCCCTGGTCGCCACCCGCTCCCTTACAAGGACCGCCCCCTTGTATAGTAGCTCAGAGGTTCCGCCTCCCAGACCCGTTACAGTTTGCTCGGGCCATGGAACCCGGTGGCACCCAAGCTCCCTCACTCTCGGACCTGTGTCATGAACTGTCCCATCAGAGGTCCCAACAGGAGTCCATCCTGGGTCACCTGCGGAATGTCAATTCTCGCCTGGACACTCTGACTGCTCCACCAGCAACCACCGCCAGTGCCATGACTCGCAATCCGGCAGCTCCGCTGCCCACCAATACTATGGTATCCTACCCCGGCTTTCTGCACCTCCTCGCTTCGGAGGCGACTCTGCTCAGGCTCGGGGCTTTATAAATCAGTGCACCCTGCACTTTGAACTCCTGTCCCACCAGTTTAACTCCGACCGGGCCAAAATTGCCTTCATCATGTCCCATCTCACCGGGGAGGCCCTGGCCTGGCTAAATCCTCTATGGGAGAGAGGAGACCCCCTGGTGTCCGACTTGCCTGCCTTTCTCACGGCTTTCCGGAAAGTCTTCGACGAACCTGGACGGAAGACCTCATCCGCATCATCTCTGCTACGCCTCCGTCAGGGAAGTCTCACCGTGGGCCAATATGCCATACGGTTCCGTACCCTTGCCTCGGAGCTGGCCTGGGATAACGACGCTCTGGTATCTGTCTTCTGGGAGGGTCTGTCCGGCCGTATTAAAGATGAACTCGCCGGTCGAGACATTCCTACCACTCTCGATGACCTAATAACTCTTGCCACCTGGATTGACCTACGGTTCCAGGAGCGTGCCAAAGAAGTCACCCGTGAGAGGAGGTTCCCACGTCTAGCTCCTACTTTTCAGAAATCCGTCACTCCCTCCGTTTCTCCCCAGGTACACTCTCCTGAGCCTATGCAGGTCGACCAGACCAAGATGGTCAAAACCCGTCAGGACTTACGCCGTGCCGAGGGGAGCTGCTTCTACTGTGGCAGTAAGGAGCACCGGATCCGTACCTGCCCGGAGAGGTCGGGAAACGCCTGTGTCTAGGTTCGCTCAGAGAGGTCGACCTAGACAAGAATAAATCCTCTCCATCTCTGCTGCTGTCAGTCTCAATTATCTGCTGGGAGAATCGTTTTTTCGAACTAGCCCAACTCGACTCTGGAGCGGCCGGGAATCTTATTTCACAGGCCCTGGTAGAAAAATACTGCATTCCCACCAAACCTCTGGCTATACCATTATCTGTCGCTGCTGTGGATGGGGGCCTCTTACCACGTCCCATCCAACTCATCACCAAATCCATTACTCTGCAGGTGGGAATGCTGCATTCTGAGAGTATCTCCTTTCATGTTCTGCCTGGACTCTCTCACGCCCTCTTACTAGGTCTACCTTGGCTCCAGAGACATGCACCCGTGCTTGACTGGCAGACCGGAGAAGTCCTTCGCTGGGGACAGGACTGTCATAAGACTTGTTTGGTTCCTGTTCATCCCGTCCGTCCTTCTCCTACCCCAACTAATCTACCTGGACTTCCGATTCCCTATTGGTCATTTGCTGATGTCTTTAATAAAAAGGAGGCAGAGACATTACCCCCTCATAGACCATACGACTGTCCTATCGACCTGTTACCCGGTGCTACGCCTCCCCGTGGGCGTATTTACCCATTGTCCGCTGCTGAGACCCGGTCGATGTCCGAATATATTGAGGAGAATTTGGCCCGAGGATTCATCCGGAAATCTACCTCCCCGGCAGGAGCAGGCTTCTTTTTCGTAAAAAAGAAGGACGGCTCTCTCCGTCCCTGTATAGACTATAGAGGCCTTAACCAGATCACCGTGAAGAATAAGTACCCCCTTCCACTCATTCCAGAATTATTTGATCGTCTGAGGGGGGCTAGAATCTTCACCAAACTGGACCTCCGTGGGGCGTACAACCTGGTCCGTATCCGTCAAGGGGATGAATGGAAGACTGCATTCAACACCCGGGACGGCCACTATGAATATCTGGTAATGCCCTTTGGTCTCTGTAACGCTCCTGCCGTCTTTCAAGAGTTGGTCAATGACATCTTCCGGGACCTTCTCTACTCCTGCGTAGTGGTGTACCTGGACGACATCTTGGTCTTCTCTCCGGATCTCCAGACTCACCGGAGAGACGTTCGTCAGGTCCTGTTCAGGCTCAGGCAGAATCACCTCTTCGCTAAATATGAGAAGTGCCTCTTTGAGCAGACCTCGCTTCCGTTTTTGGGCTACATTATTTCTCAGACCGGCCTACGAATGGATCCAGAGAAACTGTCTGCCATCGAGAAATGGCCCCGACCGGAGGGGTTGAAGGCCATTCAGCGGTTCCTGGGCTTCGCCAACTACTACCGTCTCTTCATACCGCACTTCTCTTCCCGGACTGCCCCAATTTCCACGCTCACCCGTAAGGGCACTAATCCCAGAGAGTGGCCGCCTGAAGCAGAGGAGGCCTTTCTTTCCTTAAAACAGGCCTTCTCTTCCACCCCAGTACTGCATCGCCCAGATGGCAACAAGCAGTTCTTCCTGGAGGTTGACGCCTCCTCCTCCGGAGCCGGAGCGGTACTTACCCAAAAATCATCTTCCGGGAGAATGGTAACTTGTGGCTTCTTCTCCAAACTCTTCTCCTCTTCTGAGCGCAACTATTCCATTGGAGATCGAGAGTTATTGGCCATCAAGCTGGCATTGGAGGAGTGGCGTTACCTGCTCGAAGGGGCTCTTCACCCGGTAATAATTTACACTGACCACAAGAACTTGGCTTACCTCCAGCATGCCCAGAGACTTAACCCGCGCCAAGCTCGGTGGTCCTTGTTTTTTGCTCGCTTTGATTTTATTCTTCATTTTCGCCCGGCTGACAAAAACATCAAGGCAGACGCCTTATCCCGATCCTTTCTGGTGTCTGATCTCGAGGAAGAACCGAAACACATCATCGATCCCGCCAGAGTAATGCAGGTGGCTCCCGTGAGTCTAAATCGTCTCCCTCCCTGTAAGACGTTCGTATCAGTACCTGATCGGGAGAAGATCCTACACTGGGGTCACTCGTCTAAACTAGCTGGCCATGCCGGTCAGAAAAAGACCCTCCAGCTTATTACCTGGCACTACTGGTGGCCTACCCTGCACAAGGACGTATTAGACTTTGTTTCTGCCTGTGTGTCCTGCGCCCGCAACAAGGTTCCGAGACATCTGCCAGCCGGTCGCCTCCTTCCGCTCCCAGTACTTGCTGCCCCCTGGCAGCATATAGCAATGGACTTTATAACTGATCTCCCCATCTCTGCCGGTTGGACGGTCATTTGGGTGGTCGCTGACCGCTTTTCCAAGATGGCTCATTTCGTTCCCCTGCCAGGCCTCCCGTCTGCACCCGAGCTGGCTAAAGACTTTATCCGCCACATCTTCCGTCTTCATGGCCTGCCCCTCCACATCGTGTCGGATCGTGGGGTACAGTTCACCTCACGCTTCTGGAGAGCCACTTGTAAACTGCTAGACGTCACCCTGGACTTCTCCTCCGCTTACCACCCACAGTCTAATGGTCAAGTAGAGCGGATCAATCAGAACCTGACCAGCTACCTCCGGCACTTCGTTAATGCCCACCATTCAGACTGGGTGGATCTCCTGCCATGGGCCGAATTCTCTTACAACAATCACGAGAGCAAATCTTCCTCCAAATCCCCGTTTTTTGTAGTCTTCGGTCAGCATCCTCGGATCCCATTTCCCGTCTCCACCTCGGTGGACAATCCGGCCGCGGAATCTCTTGTTAACAAATTTTCCTCCATATGGGAGAGTACCCGGTCCGCACTCCTTCTGTCATCCGAGCGTATGAAAAGACATGCTGACAAAAAACGTCTGGACCCTCCTCAATTCCATCCAGGGGATAAGGTCTGGTTCTCGTCCAAGTATGTCCGGCTCAAGATTCCTTCCTATAAGTTAGGGCCTCGGTTCATCGGTCCTCTGGAAGTCATCAGTCAGATCAACCCGGTGGCCTATAAATTGAAACTCCCGGCCAACTTGCGGATCCCTAACTCCTTCCATGTATCTCTCCTCAAACCTGTGGTACTTAACTCTTTTTCCAAGTCTACAGGTACGCCTCCTGCTCCGGTTTCCGCTGAAAACGAATTTGAGGTAGAGAACATTCTGGCCACAAAAAGGGTAAGAGGAAAGACCCTTTTTCTAGTAGATTGGAAGGGGTTTGGTCCTGAAGAGAGAACGTGGGAGCCCCGGGAGAACATCCATGCCCCTCTCATCCTAGCTAAATTTCTCTCTGGCCTAAAAAAGGGGGGGCCTAAAGGGGGGGTACTGTAGCGCCGGCGTCTCTGCCCTCTGCTAGGCAGGGACGCTGTTCCCCTCACCCCTCTGCTCCGAGCCCGGCGTCCTCCTCCCGCTCTGCTGGCAGCACGCGCTCCTTCCCGGCCACTGTGCTTAGGGCGCGCGCGCGCTCCCTCCCTCTTAAAGGGGCCGCGCGCGCCGTCCTAAGGAGTCCCCGGCCAATGGCCGGAGGACTTCACCATATATAAGGCACCTCCTCCAAAATGGAGGTGCCGGAGCAATGTTGTTGCACTGTTCACTACTCTGCTTCAGCCCTCAGGTCCCGTTGCCAGTTACCTGCCAGATTCCTGCCAGTTTACTGTCTGATTCCTGCCTGATATTCCACTTATCTGCCTGCTAGCCTGAGGTCCGACGGTCTGCCTACCAACTCCTGTCAGTCTGTCTAAGGACCAGCTTGCCCGCTCACCTGGAGCGCTCTTCTGCTACCTGCCTGCTAGCCTGAGGTCTGACGGTCTGCCCTCCAACTCCTGTCAGTCTGTCTATGGACCAGCTTGCCCGCTCACCTGGGAGCGCACATCTGCTACTTGCCTGCTAGCCTACCTGGAGGCTCCGCCATCACGTGCTGTGACCACCCGCCATTCCAGAGACTCCTGCCCGCTCACCTGGGAGCGCACACCTGCTACCTGCCTGCTAGCCCAGTGGTCCCCAACCTTTTTTGCACCAGGGACCGGCTTGAAGCAAGATCATTTTTCCATGGCCCAGCAAGGAGGGGGTGGGATGGGCGGGGCTTTGGTCATATGGGGGCGGGGTAATGGAGGGATTTGTAGTTTAGTGCATACTTATCATATAGTGTAGACCAGGTCCCCGCCAGGAGCTATGCCAGGAGCCCCACATAATGTGCTGTGTCAGGAGCCGCATCACTGAGGCCCCATCACGCCCTGCAGCAGGACAGGGCAGCTGTCCTGACAGCTGCTGTTCAGCTGCATTTACTTCATCCCAGGGGCGGACACAGACTGTAGTGGGCCCCTGTGCAAGAAATTTTTGGGGGCCCCCCCCGCCCTTCATAAGGCAACAAAGTTATGTAAACATAACCCCCCCATGTGCATCTCTCACCCCCCCATGTGCAGCTCACCCCCGTGCATCTCTCATCCCCCTCCGTGCATCTCTCATCCCCCTCCGTGCATCTCTCATCCCCCTCCGTGCATCTCTCATCCACCCCCCGTGCATCTCTCATCCCCTCCGTGCATCTCTCATCCCCTCCGTGCATCTCTCATCCCCCCGTGCATCTCTCACCCCCCCGTGCATCTCTCACCCCCCGTGCATCTCTCATCCACCCCCCGTGCATCTCTCATCCCCCCCGTGCATCTCTCACCCCCCCGTGCATCTCTCATCCACCCCCCGTGCATCTCTCATCCCCCCCGTGCATCTCTCACCCCCCCGTGCATCTCTCACCCCCCCGTGCATCTCTCATCTCTCCCCTCCCTCCCATGTGCATCTCTCATCTCTCCCCTCCCCCATGTGCATCTCTCATCTCTCCCCTCCCTCCCATGTGCATCTCTCATCTCTCCCCTCCCCCCATGTGCATCTCTCATCTCTCCCCTCCCCCCATGTGCATCTCTCATCTCTCCCCTCCCCCCATGTGGATCTCTCATCTCTCCCCTCCCCCATGTGCATCTCTCATCTCTCCCCTCCCCCCCATGTGGATCTCTCATCTCTCCCCTCCCCCATGTGCATCTCTCATCTCTCCCCTCCCCCCCATGTGGATCTCTCATCTCTCCCCTCCCCCATGTGCATCTCTCATCTCTCCCCTCCCCCCATGTGCATCTCCCATTCCCCCCACTCCTAGTTAATTGTATTTAAAAAAAAATAAAACTTGTTATACTTACCCCCATGCGATCCCTGCAGAATCCTGGCGCTCGTCCAAATCGCTGACACCAGGTTCTCCTGACTTCCGGCCATGTGACGGCGCCGTCACATGACCGGAAGTCAGGGGAATCATGAAGGTGCTGCCGCAGCAGCGCAGCGCTAAGATGTCCCGGACCCGGCGCTTATTATGCGGCCGGGGGCCCCATGAGGAGAGAGACGCACAAGAGGGGGGCTCCGAGGGGGCTCCTACCGGCCGGGCCCCATACTGGAGTCAGGGCAGTCATGCCCTGATGGCGGCCCTGCTGGAGGCTGGAGGGGCCCCCTCTCCCCTCGGACCGGCTGAAAAACCCCAACGGCCCGGTCCTGGTCCGCGGACCGGCGGTTGGGGACCTCTGTGCTAGCCTACCTAGAGGCTCCGCCGTCACGTGCTGTGACCACCTGCCATTCCAGAGACTCCTGCGCGCTCACCTGGGAGCACACACCTGTTACCTGCCTGCTAGCCTACCTGGAGGCTCCGCCGTCACGTGCTGTGACCACCTGCCATTCCAGAGACTCTCGCTTGCTCACCTGGGAGCACACATCTACCATCTGCCTGCTAGCCTACCTGGAGGCTCAGCCATCACAGGTCGTACCTACCCTTTACCTAGAGACTGCCCCGGTCACTTGCCGTGACCTCCTGCCCGTTCATCCAGAGACTGCCCCGGTCACTTGCCGTGACCTCCTGCCCGTTCATCCAGAGACTGCCCCGGTCACTTGCCGTGACCACCAGCCCGTTCACTCAGAGACTGTCCCGGTCACCTGCTGTGACCGCCTGCCCGTCTTCCCTGGTCGCCACCCGCTCCCTTACAAGGACCGCCCCCTTGTATAGTAGCTCAGAGGTTCCGCCTCCCAGACCCGTTACAGCGCCTATCAGTTATAATCCCACCGGCGGCACTAAAAATCCGCTCTGACAAAGCGCTAGCGGCAGGGCAGGCCAGGACCTTCAAGGCGTAGAGAGCCAGTTCATGGCACATGTCCAGTTTGGATTCCCAATAATTATAAGACACAGAGGAATCACAGACGACGTTGCTACAGTCGGCAAGGTACTCCCTCACCATCTTCCGAAACTTTTCCCTCCTTGTGAGAGTACCCCGCGCCTCAGGGCCTGTGCGATGGGAGGGTCTGAGAAAACTGTCACAGAACTTTAACAGTGTTCCTCTGCCTCTGTTCGATGGCATTTGTGTCTCTCTTGCCTGTACTACTTGGTTGTCCAATGAACTGTGACCTCTGCCGCCAGCGTCTTCAGATGGGAATTTTTTTAATAATTTCCCAACAAGGGCTTTCTCATACTGCATCATTTTATAAGGCCTGTCCTGCAAGGGAATAAGAGACAGAAAGTTCTCCTTGTAGCATAGGTCTAGAAGTGTCACCAATCAATAATGACTGTCACCCAAAATTGGGACATCGCGAGGGTCACGAGGAAGGCAGCTTAACATAAACTCAGCCATGTGTGCCAGACTGCAAAGAGCCAAGACTTCCGTGTCCTCACCAAGAGGAAGACTGACCATGCTCTCCTCCTCATCCTTCTCCCCTTCTGCCTCCTCCCTGCCTCAGGCCATCCATGCTGAAAAGATGGTATGACAGTTGTGCAGGTAGTACCGTCTATAGCGCAGGAAACTAGCTCCTGTTCTTCCTCCTCCTCCTCTTTCTCATTGTCACCCAATCGACATTGGGATGAGATGAGGCTGGGCTGTGTGGAATCACCCTGTATGGTTCCTTCCTCCATCTCATCGTTCTCCACCTGCAATGCCTCCTCTTTAATTGTGAGCAGAGAGCATTTCAGAAGACACAGAAGTGGGATGGTGACGATACTTATAGTGTCATCACCGCTCACCATCTTGGTGGAGTCCGCAAAGTTTTGGAGGATGGTACAAATGTCTGACATCCATGTCCACTCCTGAGGTCTTAATTGTGGAGTCTGACCTGAATACTGACAGCCTTGTTGAAGCTGGTAGTCAACAACTGCCCTCTTCTGCTCACAAATACATCCCAACATCTGCAATGTAGAGTTCAAATGCGTGGGGACATCGCAGATCAGTCAGTGAGCTGGAAGCTGCAAACGCTGCTGAAGCAAGGAAAGGGCGGTGGAAGCTGTAGCCGACTTTCTAAAATGGGCACACAGGTGGCGTACTTTGACAAGCAGATCTGACAGATCCGGGTAGGTTTTGAGAAACCGCTGAACCACGAGGTTAAGCACATGGGCCAGGCATGGTACATGTGTGAGCTCGCCTCGCCTCAGAGCCGCCACCAGGTTCCGGCCATTGTCATACACGACCATGCCTGGCTGTAGGTTCAGCGGTGTCAGCCACAGATCTGCCTGTTCTTTCAGAGCTGTCCACAACTCTTCAGCACTGTGTGGTTTGTCACCTAAGCATATTAGCTTCAGCACAGCCTGTTGCCGCTTGGCCTAGGCAGTGCTGCCGTGCTTCCAGCTTGTGTCTGATGTGGTGATTTCGGAGATGGAGACAGAAGAGGAAGAGGATGTGCAGGAGCTGTATAATGTGGGTGCAACCCTGATTGACCTAGGGCCCGCAATCCTCGGCTTCTGGAGGGTGTGTTCCGTCCCAAGGTCCGACTGGGTCCCGGCTTCCACTATATTAACCTAGTGTGCCATCAGCGAGATGTACCGTCCCTGCCCACAAACACTTGTCCACGTGTCCGTGGTTAGGTGGACTTTCCCGGTAACTGCATTGTTGAGGGCACATCTAATGTTGTGAGACACGTGCTCGTGTAATGCGGGGATGGCACACTGGGAAAAATAGTGGCATGTTGGGACCGAGTACCGAGGGATGGCCGCCGCCATCAGGTTGTGGAAAGCTTCCATCTCCACGAGCCTAAAAGGCAACATTTCGAATGCAAGAATTCATGAAATGTGTGAATTTAGTAGTGTGGCCTTTGGGGCATGGTTTGTGTATTTGCACTTGCTTTCCAAAGACTAGGGAACATTGCACTGGGACAAGGACGTGGATGTGCTTGCTGATGGTTCTACCTGAGAGTTTGCAAAGACAGGTGTAGGGTGGGAGGCATCTTGGCATGCGCCATGGATACGGGATTGGCGTGGTGGTAGCTAAGAGACTGGAAGTATTATCTTTCTATTAAACCAATAACCTTTTCACACTGCTCAGTTTTCAATAGTGGTGTTCTTTGGTCCCCTTTTAATTGGGACAGGAAGGTCAAGCAACAAGATTTGGGTGTCTTTTGTGGCACAATTTCAGCTTGCCCACAGCCACATCCTCGGCCTCGACCTCTGCATGCACCATCACCATCACCATCACATCCACTTCCCCGTCCCTTGCCATGCACCTTGCCCACTTTTAATGGAGGACAATATTTTCCACATTCACGAGAAATGGCTGATTTTGGAACGCAGTTATATGTGATATGTCTGACACAGAACCACAATTTTAAATAGCAGAATAGTAATTTGCAAATACTATCCTTCACAGACACCTACTGTAAATGGCTAGACAGACACACTGCAGAGGAATGAAAATGAAAGAAAATCGAATTTTGGAACACTCTTATAGGTGCTATGTCTAACAGAGGACCACAGTTTTAAATAGCAGGCCTGTAATTTGCTAATACTGTTCTTCACAGACACCTAGTGTGAATAGCTTGACTGACACACTGCAACGGAATGAAAATGGAAGAAACGTCAGATTTCGGAACACTATCATAGGTGTTATGTCTGACAGAGAACCATGGTTTTAAATAGCAGGCCTGTAATTTACTAATACTATCCTTCACAGACACCTAGTGTGAATAGCTTGACCGACACACTGCAACGGAATGACAATGGAAGAAATGTCAGATTTTGGAACACTCTTATAGGTGTTATGTCTGACAGAGAACCACGGTTTTAAATAGCAGGCCTGTAATTTGCTATTACTATCCTTCACAGACACCTAGTATGAATAGCTTGACCGACACACTGCAACAGAATGAATATGGAAGAAATTTCAGATTTTGGAACACTCTCATAGGTGTTATGTCTGATAGAAAAACATGGTTTTAAATAGCAGGCTTGTAATTTGCTTGCTAATACTATCCTTCACAGACACCTAGTGTGAATAGCTTGACCGACACACTGCAACAGAAAGGAAAAGGAGGCCAATATTTTGCACATGGAACAGATCTGGCTTTATTCTGCAGTGAGAACAAGCAAATGGAGCAGAAAAATGGTGTACTCTGGATTGCTTTTTCAGCAAATAACCAGGATTAAAATAAAAAAAAATTCCCAGGCCCCTGATATCTGGAGCTATGTCTACAAATATCTGTAAGAATAGCAGCAGGAACGTTCAATGGACCCTCTGACACTATATGCACTGCAGTCTGCCACATACACTATCTGCCTGCCTAATTCCTACTATCACCACTGAATATATGCAGCTGGATTAGTTCTCAGAAGGACTGTTAGTTTAGATGGATATATATACAGTGGGTACGGAAAGTATTTCACTTTAAATTTTTCACTCTTTGTTTCATTGCAGCCATTTAGTAAATTCTAAAAAGTTAATTTTCTTCTCATTAAAGTACACTCTGCACCCCATGAGTGGAAAAATACAGAAATGTAGAAATTGTTGCAAATTTATTAAAAATGAAAAACTGAAATATCACAAAGTCATAAGTATTCAGACGCTTTGCTCAGACACTCATATTTAAGTCACATGCTGTCCATTTCCTTGTGATCCTCCTTGAGATGATTTTACTCCTTCATTGGAGTCCAACTGTGTTTAATTAAACTGATAGGACTTGATTTGGAAAGGCACACACCTGTCTATATAAGACCTCACAGCTCACAGTGCATGTCATACCAAATGAGAATCATGAGCTCAAAGGAACTGCCCAAGGAGTTCAGAGACACAATTGTGGCAAGGCTCAGATCTGGCCAAGGTTATAAAGAATTTCTGCATTACTCAAGGTTCCTAAGAGCACAGTGGCCTTCATAATCATTAAATGGAAGAAGTTTGGGACCACCAGAAATCATCCTAGACCTGGCTGACCAGCCATACTGAGCAATCGTGGGAGTAGAGTCTTGGTGAAAGAGGTAAAGAAAAACCCCAAGATCACTGTGACTGAGCTCCAGAGATGCCGTAGGGAGATGGGAGAAAGTTCCACAAAGTCAACTATCACTGCAGACCTCCACCAGTCAGGCCTTGATGGCAGAGTGGCCCGACGGAAGCCTCTTCTCAGTGCAAGACATATGAAAGAAAGCATGGAGTTTGCTCAAAAACACATGAAGGATTCCCAGACTATGAGAAATAAGATTTTCTGGTCTGATGAGACAGAGTAAAGATAAAGATAAAACTTTTTGGTGATAATTCTAAGTGGTATGCGTGGAGAAAAGCAGACACTGCTCATCACCTGCCTAATACAATCCGAACAGTGAAACATGGTGGTGTAGGCATCATGCTATTGGGGCGTTTTTCAGCTGCGGGGACAGGACGACTGGTTGCAATTGAAGGAAACATGAATGCGCGCCAAGTACAGAGATATCCTGGATGAAAACCTCTGCCATAGTGCTCTGGACCTCAGTCTTGGCCTAGGGTTCACCTTCCAACAAGACAATGACCCTAAGCACACAGCTAAAATAACAAAGGAGTGGCTTCAGAACAACTCTGTGACCATTCTTGAGTGGCCCAGCCTGAGCTCTGACCTAAACTCAATTCAGCATCTCTGGAGAGACCTGAAAATGGCTGTCCACCAATGTTCACTATCCAACCTGACAGAACTGGAGAGGATCTGCAAGGAAGAATGGCAGGGGATCCCCAAATCCAGGTGTGAAAAACTTGTTGCGTCATTCCCAAGAAGACTCATGGCTGTACTAGCTCAAAAGGGTGCTTTGACTCAATACTGAGCAAAGGGTCTGAATACTTATGACCATGTAATTTTTCAGTTTTTCTTTTTCAATAAATTTGCAAAAATTTCCACATTTCTGTTTTTTTTTTCAGTCAAGATGGGGTGCAGAGTGTACTTTAATGGGAAAAAAATGAACTTTTTTTTCGAATTTACCACATGGCTGCAATGAAACAAAGAGTGAAAAATTTAAAGGGGTCTGAATACTTTCCGTACCCACTGTATATATATACATATATATATGTATATATATATATATATATATATATGTTGCGGAATACCTATACTAACTATGAAGAAGCAAATCTCTCCCTGACGCAGCAGCTCTCCCTACTCTGCCTGTTCCGGAGTAGCCTGTGACGAGCATGGCGGCTCCCGGTTTTATATACACCTGATGATGCTGTGTACCCAGCCACTGTAATGCCCACATCCAACATGGCTAAGGCATTACAGTGCTTGGCAGGCAATCCCTGCATGTTTATTGGCTCTCTAAAGAGCGCCAAACATGCAGGGAGGGGACCCGAGTTCCCGCCCGAGCAACCCGGAAATACTCTCTGGACGCTGAGCTCATCAAGCACAGTGATGATCAGGCGAGTATCGAGCAGTGGCGAGCACGTTCGCTCATTACTAGTGTTTGGGCTTTAGGAGTTTGGAGTCTGTACCAGGTGGTCTGGGGTTGGTATTATTTTAGGGGGACTGTTTTTATTTAGCTGGTCTGGTCAAGGGTCTGTTCTTTGGCATGTACTGTATTTATTTAGGGGTGTAGCCTGGGGACTGTATAGTTTAGTGCAGTTGGTGTCTGTATGTATACAGGAGTTTGATCTGTGATCTGAATTAATTTGGTGCATGATCTGTATTCTAAATATTTGTGACCTTAATTTATTTGTTTTGTTGTAGAGTTTGGAAATGGCTGCATAATTTAGGGCATCAGTTGAAGTTTTCATGGTAGTCTGGATCGGATTGAGAAGATAAGAAAATTAAATGGCTAAAGTCCGAGAAGATGTCACTTTTTATTTACTGGATATATAGATGAGTTGTTAAATCTGTTGACTCGTCTGTTATAGTAAATAACTTATATTACATAAAAATTAGCCCATACCTAATAAATAACTGTTACCATTCACCTTGTCAATATAAAGAAAAGATTAGGCAGTGTTCGTGTATATTGGCACAGTCTTTTGACAAGGGGAATGGTAATATTCATTTGTCAATACTAACCTACAAGGGGTGACAGAGTAATAGGGTGGTGTTGCGGGAAAAGCTTTGGTATCAGCCTAGGGTCAACCTGATCTGCCATGGAACATTTATGATTTCATACAGTTATAGAAGCTGAGGGTGTTGTTTGCTATCAGAATTAGTGTTGAGCGAGCATGCTCGACACTGCTCGGTACTCGCCCGAGCATCACGCTACTCAGGATGTTCGGCAAGCACCAAGCATTTCCGGGTTACTCGGGCGGGAGCTCGGGTCTCTGCCCTGCATGTTTGGCGCTCTTTACAGAGCCAATGAACATGCAGGGATTGCCAGCCAGTCACTGTAATGCCGCAGCCATGTTGTTTGTGGGCATTACAGTGATTGGCTGGCCGCACAGCGTCACCTCGAGTATTTAAAACCGGGCGCCACCATCTTGGACACAGTCGCTCCGGATCAGACAGTGTAGGGACAGCGCTGCTGATTTAGGGAGAGATATATCCTGTCAAATAGTTAGTGTAGGGTCTGTACAGGCTGCCAGATCAAACAAACAGTCCTTCTCAGGACTAATATCCATCCCAGATATCTGGCAGGCAGGCTGTATAGGAGACGCAGTGGTTATACCAGCAAACGCTGCATTACAGTCCTGTGTACTCCTGTTGCTGAAATTGCTGGACTTAGGTCCAGGTCTCGGGGGCCAGGAAAAATCCTTTTTTTTTCATCTAAATCCTCTTTTTTTTTTCCTCCTTCACACTGTACAAATACCTGTCTTATTAACCTTTTTGTGTCCCCCCCAAAAAAAACAAAAAAAGTGTGTCTCTGATTTTTCAGACACAAATATATCTGTTAAAAATAGTCTGGTGTAGGTCAGAGAAATAGAAGTGTGGTTTTGCAGTTCCATGGGCCATTTCTATCTAAAAAAAACAGTTTGAGTGTGTCGCTCACTGTTCAGCCGCAAATATATATATTTAAAAAAGTCTGGTATACACCAGTAAATTATAACTGTGGTTTTACTGTTCCACGGTAAAAAATCTCTATTATCCTGTTTTTGTCATTTTTTGCCGTAAAAAAAAAAGTAATAGAGTCTCCCTGATTTTTCAGACACAAATATATCTATTGAAAATAGTCTGGTGTAGGTCAGAGAGACAGATGTGTGGTTTTGCTGTTCCACGGTAAAAAATCGCTATTATCCTGCTTTTGGCATTTTTGACCGTAAAAAAAAAAAATAGTGTCTCCCTGATTTTTCAGACACAAATATATCTGTTGAAAATAGTCTGATGTAGACCAGAGAGACAGATGTGTGGTTTTGCTGTTCCACGGTAAAAAATCTCTATTATCCAGCTTTTGGCATTTTTGGCCATAAAAAAAAAATAATAGTGTCTCCTGATTTTTGAGACACAAATATTTCTGTTGAAAATAGTCTGGTGTAGGCCCGAGAAATACAAGTGTGGTTTTGCAGTTCAACGGTTCAAACCTCTGTATTATCCACTTTTGGGCCATTTGTATCTAAAAAAACAGTTTGAGTGTGTCGCTCACTGTTCAGCCGCAAATATATATATATATAAAATAGTCTGGTATACACCAGTAAATTATAACTGTGGTTTTGCTGTTCCACGGTAAAAAATCTCTATTATCCCGCTTTTGGCATTTTTTGCCGTAAAAAATAAATAATAGTGTCTCCTGATTGTTCAGACACAAATAAATCTGTTGAAAATAGTCTGGTGTAGGCCCGAGAAATACAAGTGTGGTTTTGCAGTTCCACGGGTCAAATCTCTGTATTATCCTGCTTTTGGCATTTTTTGCCGTAAAAAATAAATAATAGTGTCTCCTGATTGTTCAGACACAAATATATCTGTTGAAAATAGTCTGGTGCAGGCCCGAGAAATACAAGTGTGGTTTTCCAGTTCCACGGTTCAAACCTCTGTATTATCCACTTTTGGGCCATTTGTATCTAAAAAAAAACAGTTTGAGTGTGTCGCTCATTGTTCAGCCGCAAATATATATATTTTAAAAAAGTCTGTTATACACCAGTAAATTATAACTGTGATTTTGCTGTTCCACGGTAAAAAATCTCTATTATCCTGTTTTTGGCATTTTTTTGCCGTAAAAAATAAATAATAGTGTCTCCTGATTGTTCAGACACAAATATATCTTTTGAAAATAGTCTGGTGCAGGCCCGAGAAATACAAGTGTGGTTTTGCAGTTCCACGGTTCAAACCTCTGTATTATCCACTTTTGGGCCATTTGTATCTAAAAAAAACAGTTTGAGTTTGTCGCTCACTGTTCAGCCGCAAATATATATATTTAAAAAAGTCTGGTATACACCAGTAAATTATAACTGTGGTTTTGCTGTTCCACGGTAAGAAAACTCTATTATTCAGCTTTTGGTATTTTTTCCGTAAAGATAAACAGTAATAGTTTCTCCCTGATTGTTCAGATTGTGTAAAAGAGTCAGGTGTAGGCCAGAGAAATAGAACTGTGGTTTTCCTCTTCCACGGTTCTAATCTACTTTTTATTACCCTTTTCCCATTGATAGTGCGAGTGTAAGCTATTTTACTTCCTTTACAATGGGCAAGGCGCATGGCAAGGGACGTGGAAGTGGACGTTCTGGTGATGGTGCGTGCAGAGGACGGGGCCGTGGCCAAGGTGAAAATGTGCCACAACTAACAGCCGCATCTTCTCTCTCCCACTTCTTGACCGAATTACTAAGGAAGCACAGAACAACACCAGTATTGCGAACTGATCAGTGTGAACAGGTTATTAATTGGATAGCAGATAATACTTCCAGTTACCTGGGCACCACCACCTCCGGCCTGTCTTCAACACGGTCGACTCTTTGTAGCCGTAAATCTCGACCGCATACTCCTCCTCACCCTGATGCTCCTTCCTCCAACCATGCCGAGTGTCGTCAGACAGCAACTGATCCCACACTTGGACACTTTGAATAGCTGTTCACTGGTCCATTTCCAGATTTGTGCCCCTCGCCTGCTCCGCTTGAAGCGGTGGAAGAGGAGATCCCATGTAGCGATGCCCAAATATTTGAACAGCCATGGCCACAGGAAGTCGACGCTGGCAATTTGTCACAAGAGGTGGACGATGACGAGACACAATTGCCAGGAAGTGAGGAGGAGGATTGTGGTGCGCAAGTGGAAGAGGAGGAGGTGGTGGATGATCTAGTAACTGACTCAACGTGGCAGGAGGACATGCAGAGTGAGGCCAGCAGCACACAGGTGGAGGGAGGCAGAGTACCCCAACAGGCAGGAAGAAGCAGTGTGGTGGCCGCAGACAGAAGGCGGGCAACCGTTCCCCGTAACACCAACACGAGGGACATTGCCAGTACAAGCGTTAGTTCTTCCAGAGTCTGGAATTTTTTTAAAGACTCTTCTGATAACCCCAAAAAGGCCATTTGTACCACATGCCATGCCAGCATCAGCAGGGGTAACAAAACTACCTGCCTGACCACCACCAGCATGATCAGGCACATGTCAGAAAAGCACCCGACTTTGTGGGGCGAACCCCAGGGTCCACGACCAGTGTCAGCGGGTGTCACCACTGCTTCTTCCGCTGTTGTGCGTGCAATAGAACCCCCTGTTGTGTGTGCAAGGCAATCCCCTGTCCATACTGCATGCAAAGATGCCCCCTCCTCTCAGTCTTCACTTGTTATGGCAGTTTCTCAAGAAACAGCATCAACGTCCACATCGACACCCCACCGCAGCGTTCAATTGTCCATATCCCAGACCTTTGAACGAAAGCGGAAATTCGCAGCTTGCTTGTGTTGGAAATGCTGCCTTTTAGGCTGGTGGAGACGGAATCCTTCTGCAACCTTATGGCGATGGCCGTTCCTCGGTACTCGATCCCCAGCCGACACTATTTTGCCTGGTGTGCCATCCCCGCACTACACAAGCACGTGTCCCAAAACATCTGCCGTGCCCTCAACAATGCAGTTACTGGGAGAGTCCACCTGACAACAGACACGTGGGCAAGTGCTTGTGGCCAGGGACGGTACATCTCCCTGATGACACACTGGGTAAAAATAGTGGAAGCCGGGACCCAGTCGGACCTTGGGATGGAACACATCCTCCCCACACCAAGGATTGGGGGCCCTATGTCAGTCAGAGTTGCCCCCACAGTGTACAGCTCCTGCACATCATCCTCCTCCTCCTCCTCATGTTCAGCCTCCATCTCAGATATCAACACATCAGTTACAAGCTGGAAGCACTGCAGTACTGCCTCCACCAAGTGGCAACAGGCTGTGCTGAAACTCATAAGCTTAGGTGAGAAACCTCACACTGCTTGTGAGTTGTGGCCTGCTGTGAAAGAGCAGGCAGATCTGTGGCTGAGACTGCTGAACCTACATCCAGGCATGGTCGTGTGTGACAATGACCGTAACCTGGTGGCTGCTCTGAGGCGAGGCGAGATCACACACGTACCATGCCTGGCTCAGGTGCTTAACCTCGTCGTTCAGTGGTTTCTTAAATCATACCCCGAGTTGCCAGATCTGCTCGTCAAAGTACGCCGCCTGTCAGCTCATTTTCGCAAGTCGGCTACAGCTTCCGCCGCCCTTGCTGTGTTGCAGCAGCGTTTGCAGCTTCCGTCACACCGACTGGTGTGTGATGTCCCCACACGTTGGAACTCTACCCAGTAGGAGGAGAGCATGGTCAGTCGTCATCTTGGTGAGGACATGGAAGTCTTGCCCATTACCAGTCTGGCACGCATGGCTGACTTTATGTTGCACTGCCTTAACCGTGACCCTCGAGTTGTCAAAATGTTGGGTAACAGTCATTACTGGTTGGTGACACTTTTAGACCCCCGCTACCAGGAGAACTTTCACTCTCTTATTCCTGAGGTGGAGAGGTCTACAAAAATGGGGCAGTACCAGAAGGCCCTTGCTGCAGAACTGTAAAAAAGTTCCCATCTGAACACGCTAGCGGCAGAGGTCACAGTTCGTTGACCAACCAAGGCGTACAAGCGAGAGAGAGGCAACTCCAATCCAGCAGAGGCAGGGGAACACTGTCAACATTCTGGGACAGTTTTCTGAGACCCGCCCAGCTTACAGGCCCTGAGGCGCGGGGTACTCTCACAAGGAGTGGAAAGTTTCAAACGATGGTGAGGGTGTACCTTGCCGACTGTACCAGCGTCCTCCGTGATTCCTCTGTGCCTATTAAGTATTGGGTATCCAAGCTGGACACTTGGAATGAACTCGCTCTGTACGCCTTGGAGGTCCTGGCCTGCCCTGCCACTAGCGTGTTATTGGAGCGTGTTTTTAGTGCCGCTGGGGGAATTATAACTGATAAGCACACTCACCTGTTAACTGACAATGCTGACAAGCTGACCCTTATCAAAATGAACAAGGGCTGGTTTGGGCCAGAATTCTCATCACCACCAAATGACAGCAGAGTAACATAAAGTCAAATCCACTGTGTTTTTTCGGGAGGTGTATTCACATGCACTGCTTCACACCCACACATGGGTATATGCTTCCTCATTTCGGCTGTTTTATGGTCTTCTCCTTATCCTCAGCCTCCACCACCACTATACCACCAGGGTGACCATGGTCCGTTTTGCCATTATGGAAAGTTCCTCCGTCCTTATTTTTGTCAGCTTTTGCTTGGAAGGCATAAGCAAAGACTGTGGGAGACCCACTCCCCTATAATGGGAATAATATTTTTAAGATGCTGTACTGTATGGCTCTTGTAAGGGGCATTAAAAGCATCTTGTTAAGCTACTGCGACCTCCACAACTTTTCTGAGGGGCATTAAAAGCGTCTTGTTAAGCTACTGCGACCTCCACCACTTTTCTGAGGGGCATTAAAAGCGTCTTGTTAAGCTACTGGGACATCCACGTCTCTTCTAAGGGGCATTAAAAGCATCTTGTTAAGCTACTGGGACCTCCACGTCTCTTCTGAGGGGCATTAAAAGCATCTTGTTAAGCTACTGGGACCTCCATGTCTCTTCTGAGGGGCATTAAAACCGTCTTGTTAAGCTACTGGGATCTCCACGTTTCTTCTGAGGGGCATTAAAAGCGTCTTGTTAAGCTACTGCGACCTCCACGTCTCTTCTGAGGGGCATTAAAAGCGTCTTGTTAAGCTACTGGGACCTTCACATCTATTCTGAGTGGCATTAAAAGCATCTTGTTAAGCTACTGGGACCTCCACGTCTCTTCAGAGGGGCATTAAAAGCATCTTGTTAAGCTACTGGGACCTCCACGTCTCTTCTGAAGGGCATTAAAAGCGTCTTGTTAAGCTACTGCGACCTCCACCACTTTTCCGAGGGGCATTAAAAGCGTCTTGTTAAGCTACTGCGACCTCCACCACTTTTCCGAGGGGCGTTAAAAGCGTCTTGTTAAGCTACTGTGACCTCCACCACTTTTCCAAGCAACATTAAAAGCTTCTTGTTAAGCTACTGGGACCTCCACGTCTCTTCAGAGGGGCATTAAAACTGTCTTGTTAAGCTACTGGGACCTCCACGTCTCTTCTGAGGGGCATTAAAAGCGTCTGGTTAAGCTACTGCGACCTCCACCACTTTTCCGAGGGGCATTAAAAGCGTCTTGTTAAGCTACTGCGTACTCCACCACTTTTCCAAGGGGCATTAAAAGCGTCTTGTTAAGCTACTGTGACCTCCACCACTTTTCCAAGGGGCATTAAAAGCATCTTGTTAAGCTACTGGGACCTCCACGTCTCTTCTGAGGGGCATTAAAAGCGGTTGTTAAGCTAATGGGTCCTCCACGTCTCTTCTGAGGGGCATTAAAAGCGTCTTGTTAAGCTACTGGGACCTCCACATCTCTTTTGATGGGCATTAAAAGCGGTTGTTAAGCTACTGCGACCTCCACGTCTCTTCTGAGGGGCATTAAAAGCATCTTGTTAAGCTACTGGGACCTCCACGTCTCTTCTGACAGGCATTAAAAGTGTCTTGTTAAGCTACTGCGCCCTCCACCACTTTTCCCAGGGGCATTAAAAGCGTCTTGTTAAGCTACTGTGACCTCCACCACTTTTCCAAGGGGCATTAAAAGCATCTTGTTAAGCTACTGGGACCTCCACGTCTCTTCCAAGGGGCATTCAAACCATCTTGTTAAGCTACTGGGACCTCCACGTCTTTTCCGAGGGGCATTAAAACCGTCTTGTTAAGCTACTGTGACCTCCACGTCTCTTCAAAGGGGCTTTAAAAGCGTCTTCTTAAGCCACTCTGAACTCCACAGCTCTTCCAAGGGGCATTGAAATGTTGTTTTTAATTACCTCTAACCTCCATGACTCTTCCAACGGGCATTGCATTTCCTCCTAATTTTAGTCAGCTTTTGCTTTTCAATGCAAAGGCGAAAACTAAGGGAGACCCACTCCCCAATAATGGGTAGAAGGTTTTTAGTACGCTGTAATCCACGTTTGTTTCAAGGGGCATTGCAGTTCCTCATAAATTTTGGAAAGCCTTCCATTAACTGCTTAGGCCAACAGTGTACAGGAGACCCAGTTGCTATAAATGGAAAAAACGGTTTAGTTAAGGCCCTCTGATCTCCATGTTATTTCCAAGGGGCATTGGAGTGCCTCAAAATTTTTGGTAGGCATTGCACTCACTGTATGCCCTATAACTGTGTAGCTGAACCGCTCCTTTTGTTACAGAAACATATCCTACAAGACATATGTGGTTGACTGGCCTGATATTAATGTGAATGCTCCCTGTTCCTCCTTCTCTTTCTTCTTTGCCACTACGTCATCCATCATTTATCACCTGAAGCTTTGTTTTAACGGGAGTCATAGAACTGGGATAGTAGCAGGAAAACATCCAGCAATCCTCGGAGGAGGTAGGATATTCCCCAAAACGCTGACCACCTCAGGACTAGCCGCTACTACACACATGCGCTTGCATTCCAAGAAAACAAAGCAGATGCTAATTCTATCATCATCATCATGCTCCTCACCTTGGCACTCTCAACTCCCCTGATGGAGAAGCCAGGGCCCACCGGAGGAGTCTGGTTCTCTGGTGGGCTCGTCCAATGCTGCCATAAAGCAGGCCGGGATAAGAAAAGTGTGTGGGGGGATGTTCCAAGGAGAAATAGGGGCGGCTGGGGACCGTTTATGGACACCCGGCTGCCCACATGCGGCTGCGGACCGTGTGTGGACACCCGGCCGCAGGGCGGCTGGGGACTGAGTATGGACACCCTGCCGCCCCCTGGCGGCTGGGGACCGAGTGTGGACACCCGGCCGCCGGGCAGCTGGGAACTGAGTATGGATACCAGGCCACCAATGCAGCCATGACGTGGTGGCCAGATTCCACCTCCACTTGCCTGAAAGGCCCAATTTCAAGTGCAAGCAAGCAAGCAGTATGGTATTGCAGCCTGGGGGTGGGTTTGTGACAGGCTGCACACATACGCTTGCATTCCAAGAAAACAAAGCAGATGCTAACTTCTATCATCTTCATCATGCTCCTCACCTTGGCACTCTCAACTCCGCTGATGGAGAAGCCATGGCCCACCGGAGGAGTCTGGTTCTCTGGTGGGCTCGTCCAATGCTGCACTAAAGCAGGCTGGGCTAAGAAAAGTGTGTGGGGGGATGTTCCAAGGAGAAATAGGGGTGGCTGGGGACCGTTTTTTTGTCACCTGGCTGCCCCCAGGCGGCTGGGGACCGTGTGTGGACACCTGGCCGCGGGGCGACTGGGGACCGAGTATGGAAACCCGGCCGCCCACTGGCGACTGGGGACCGAGTGTGGACACTCGGCCACCAGGCGGCTGGGGACTGAATATGGATACCAGGCCGCCAATGCAGCCATGACGTGGTGGCCAGATTCTACCTCCACATGCCTAAAAGGCCCTATTTCAAGTGCAAGCAAGCAAGCAGTATGGTATTGCAGCCTGGGGGTGGGTGGCTGGCAGGCTGCACACTTACGCTTGCCTTCCAAGAAAACAAAGCAGATGCTAACTTCTATCATCATCATCATGCTCCTCACCTTGGCACTCTCAACTCCCCTGATGGAGAACCAGGGCCCACCGGAGGAGTCTGGTTCTCTGGTGGGCTCGTCCAATGCTGCCCTAAAGCAGGCCGGGCTAAGAAAAGTGAGTGGGGGGATGTTCCAAGGAGAAATAGGGGCGGCTGAGGACCGTTTATGGACACCCGGCTGCCCACAGGTGGCTGCGGACCGTGTGTGGACACCCGGCCGCCGGGTGGCTGGGGACCGAAGATGAACACCCGACCGCCCCCTGGTGGCTGGGGACTGAGTGTGGACACCCGGCCGCAGGGCGGCTGGGGACTGAGTATGGATTCCAGGCCGCCAACGCAGCCATGACGTGGTGGCCAGATTCTGCCTCCACATGCCTAAAAGGCCCAATTTCAAGTGCAAGCAAGCAGTATGGTATTGCAGCCTGGGGGTGGGTGGGTGGTTGGCTGCATATTTGCGCTTGCATTGCAAGGAATGGGGGAGGTACAATTGAACACTGCCTGGGCCAAGAACTTGCATGGGGATAGTTGCAAGTCTGCATCTTCTGATGTGGCAAGGTTGACTTCTGATGAGCACACTTTTAGGCAGTGACCTGGGTGTCAGAGATGCTTCAAGGAGTCTTCCCCATGCTGTTCCATGTCGTTTTAGCACTGTATGCATGTGTCACACAGCACATGGCCAGATAAGTTTGTAAAATGTTAAAATGACATTTCCCGGTGAATGCATTTGTCACGGTTGAAAGCCATACAAAAGTGCAAAAACGCATAAAAAATGCTACTTGTGAACATAGCCCAAGGTGTGGAGGAGTATTTTTTTGGGGGGTTATTTATTTTACCTTATACACAATCTTTACCCTGGAAAGGAACTTCCTTAACATACATATTTCACAGAAAAGCACTTTCCGTTTCGTTTTTGAACGTTTTATTGTGAGCCCGTAAAAGTGGCTTAATACCTCTGAGCACGTTGTTGACAGCAGTGACCTGGGGGTCAAAAATGCTTCCTGGGGCGATCCCCATGCGGCCCCATGTCATTTGAGCACTGTCACTATCGTTTTGGGCACTTTTAGGCTTTTAAAAGACTGTCGGGGGTGCCACCGCAAAAATGCTCGGGTCTCCCATAGACAAACATTCGGCTCGTTGCTCAGGTCGAGCACCCGAGTATCACGGCGAGCTTGGCCCGAGCTTCGAGCACCCGAGCATTTTAGTGCTCGCTCAACACTAATCAGAATATTTTGCAAGTGGATATCTTATAATATGATATCGTCAGGTGTACTATACAATGGAGCAACAGTCCCTGTAGTGTTAATTTTACTTTATGTTCAGAGTGAATTCCAATAGTAGGATCTTGTCAGCTCAGTCTTTGGCCCCTTTTGTCTTCTGCTGAAAGTGAATCTGAGTTTAAAGGTTTTCACATGTTGAAAATAATAAGCACAGCGATACTCACCCTGCCCACCCAGATCCAACGTTGCTTCTCTGTTATTGCTCTGGATTTTGTTTAACTGCTGCAGTGGTGATGTCATGACAGCAGTGATATGACCACTGCAGACAATCACCTGGCAAAAGCCAATGAACTTAGTGATTGTCTGCAGATGTCTGTTACGGATCCGGGGGTGGAACATCTGTGCTGTGATACAAGGAGGGACCAGAGGGGCTGAACTAAGTGCCTACCCGGACCAACCATGGCCACACGGCGGCTTAGTTGACTCTGAGAACCAAGGAGGCTCCGGGAAGGTGAACCAGGTGACACTCTGGGACCGACCTTGTGTGAGAGCAGGAGACTCCCACGGGACTGATGGCCGAGGCCAAGAGTCACAGCAGATGAGCACGGCTGGTAGACAGGCAGGTGATGCATGTAGACAAGCAGGCGGGCAAGGCAGATAGGCAGGCAGGTGGGCACGGCCAATAGACAGGCTGGAGGGCACTGCTGAGAGACAGACAGGCATGCACTGCTGAGAGACAGACAGGCGGGCACGGCTGATAGACAGACAGGCGGGCACAGCTGATAGACTGACTGGCAGGCACGGCTGATAGACAGGCTGGCGGGCACTGGAACCTGTTGACTGTGGACTGAGGAGAGTGCTAGCACACAAACAACAATCTTGCACAGGCACCTCCATTTTGGAGGAGGTGCATTATATAAGAGTATTCTTCCAGCCATTGGCCGGGGACTATTTAGGATGGCACGCATGGACCCCGTTAAGAGGGAGGGAGCCCGCGCGCATGCACACCTAGTACAGTGCACGGGGCAGACGCAGGAGGGGAGCCGGAGGACACCGGACCGGGACCGCGGTGGTGAGGTGATCGGCGTCTCTGCCCGGCAATGTCTCATGAGTTTTAGTTGTGTTATCTCCACTTCAGCCAATAAATAAATACCATAGTGGAAGAGAAGAACCTGGGAGTGTGTATGTTGCTGTGTTTTTTATTTTTAACATGTGCAAGCCTTTAGAAGAAAATAAGTATTCCATTTAAGCTTAGACTAACATTCAGGAGACGACAAAAGAGACTGGATACTGGGTTGACCAGGAGTCCTACTGTTGTGGTTGACACTGAACAGCATAAAGCAGCTTGTCATCAAATTTAATCTCTGCAGCCAATCACATGGTTGATTGGCTTGTACCATTTATATTTGAAGAGCAGCTGAACTGGTGATATGCTGCAAATATCATGTGTGCTGTTATCATGACATAAAGGCCAGAGCAGTAGTGAAGAGGCAGCACTAGACCAGGGAAGATGGATATTACTGTCCTTATTTTTTCAGCACCTGGAATTCTATGAAAAATGAAAGTATTCACAAACAAATCCTTCAACTTTGTTCTTTTCAAAACAAAATCAGAATTGAGTTTAGATTCACATCCAGGGACAGCAGGTGGGTGAGGGGAGGTAGGAACAGAGTTGAGAAGCCTGGTTGCGGGATTTCTGCTGAATGTCACGAAGCTGCTTGCATTGTGTTGTATTACATGCAAGCTGCAGAAGTAAAATAGTGAAACATTTAATATTTAAACATTATTGTCACTTTATATATGCAATACAATAAAAATAGGATACAAATGTGTTCATCGTCTTTACAAAGACTCAAGAAAATGTCATCTTTGTGTAAATTAATATTATCAACAAGTGCTGAACTTTCTAGTCAGTGCTTTGGGTCTGCACACTCTTATTTGCAGATCTGTTGTTGCCATTTTCAATACTTCAGAGAATCTTAAAGAGAGGTATTCCAGGAAAGGTTGGCTGCTGGTTTCCAACTTCAGATAAAGAGGATCAGTAGGGAAGTATATTTTCTTGTGTTAATGTTCAAGGCGGAAGTTAATGTTTCTCACGTTTTGATGGAGATTTAATGGATATCTGTACGTTCATGTAATTTTTCAGAGTAAGCTATCCTACATATGAGGGATAGCAATTTTTTGGGCATTATATGATTTCACTGGGAGCTGATGGGAGGAGACTAGATTCTGTGATCTCTGCCTTACACAGCATAGCACACAAAAAAGGATTCCTGTTCATTCATTTTTCACTACATAGAGAAAAGCAACAGCTGCTTCAAGGTGTTGTGATGTGAATAAAATCTGGAGAGAGGTAAAAGAATTAATAAAAAGCTCGCCATGCTCTTTCTATGTCTCCCTCCACCTGTTTACTCTTCATGCTCTACATTCTTCCTCCTCCTCCCATTATAATGGGCTGTGCCACATGCTACCACAGTGAGCAGCCAGTCCATCTTGTTTGATAAAAAAGCACCTCAAATCAGTCTTGCTCAGAGTGAATGACAAGTTCAGGAGGTAGGAGGGGGGGACGGATGGAATGTCTGATAAGTGGCTAAAGAAGCTGATTTCTCTGATAAGATATAACAAAAAACAATACTGGGCTGTGCTGCTGTAATGAAGAATCCTTAGGACCAAGATGAGTTGAATGGATTTTAGTCCTACAATGCATTTCAATGCAGGACTAGCATCTTTTTCAAGTTAAAAAGCCAATTGCATAACTTTTTTTTAACTTGAAAAAGACATTAGTCCAGCAATGAAATGCATTCTGGAAATAAAAACCGTTCAATTCATCTTAGTCCTAAGGATTCTTCATTACAGCAGTGCAGCCTGATATCGAGTTATCGTCCAAATTGGTCAACTATCCTGGAGGAGGTCATCCTCCAGCCATGAGGCAGCAGCAGTTGTTATCCTCATGTCTTCGTAGGACTTGAACCTGCACACAAGCTCCTCAGGTGAGCACCTTCATTTTACTAAAAGGGTATCACCCGATGATCTTGTGCGCTTTTATTCCCCTACAAAGTTTCTTATATTATGCAATGCTCGTTGAAAGTACAGTTCCAATTTCAGATTACTGTATTGGTAGCTCTGTTTCAGACCAAACTCTTAGTGTACACACTGACTACAACACTGCATTAAAATGAAGCTTTCTATCTTCTCCCACTCCAGACTGCAGAGTACATTCTAACAATTGCATACACCACTAATTGTTAAGCCAGACATCCAATTCTCCTAGAATGACACACTGAAGCAGATTGTCTGTTGTTTAGCGTGCCAAGTCTGCTAAATGTCTGGCATATACAGATTTACATTAAGCCACAGTCAACATTCATATGCAAAATATCTTTAATACTTTGGTTGTAAAATGACAAGCTGTGTAAAACAGATGGTTGTGCACAAAATCAATAACATTGACTTTGTAATCAATAGATTCTAATGTTGTCATTAGGAATAAATAAGAATAGGAATGAAGCAATGTTTAGAGCCAATACACAATAAATGATCCAAGTGCATTGTTTATTCTTATGTAAAGTCTCTTTAAAGGGGTATTATTATCTCAGACATTATTGCACATCCACAGGATTCCTTCTTTCAGTGTGTATTTGTTTTCATTTAGACTAGTCTAATTGAATATGTACATTCATTGATTCATGATGCAGAATTTGATATAATGTTTTTCTCAAAATGTTTTTAAAAAATATATACTGTATATTAATCAATCGACCCCTTTAAAGAATTGAAATTAACCGGACTCAAAACTTCCACTGCTGTTTTTTGAGCATAGCCTGTATGCCATATCGTAAGCCGTGTAAACATAAATCTTTTGCAACAATATCCATTTAGAGCTGTCAGACTAGAGGGATCCTTAGTCACTTTGGATGGAACTGGATTTGAAACTAGGTCTTGTAGGTGAAAGGTCGATATATCAACCCAGTAAATCAAGTTTTCCGCCAAACCCCTGTAATGAATGATGTGCCATTTCATACAATACCTAACTTAAGATTTTATTGATTAAGTTTCATGTTGGTGTTTCACGTAAATCCAAGATGCATTGCCTTCTGTAATTTTTACATTAACTGTCAAATTCATCTTGTCTTTTCAGTGTTATGATGTGTACAGTGTAGACAATAAACAACATCACATTCTGAACATTAATCTAATGAATATACACAGGGCAAAAAGATTAATAATGATTCAATTGATAGAGCAGAGAAGCAGGAAATATTCACATTCAGTCGACACAATGGATCATTACTTGCTATAAACACTACTGCCAGAGGACTGAAGTCATTTTTTATGTCAGCTCTTGTTGAAAAACAATGCAATAGCAATATTTTTGTTTATATAGTTATGATGATATCACTTCAGTGTATGTTTTGGCAAGTATAGACAAATGGAGGTATCATCACACTTTAAAGAGGAATGTTAGCAATTATGTACCATTTTAACCAATTCTGTCTACTGAAGTATATAATAAATGATATATACCACAAATGCCTTTTTATATTTGGCCATCTATGACATTAATTAATGTTAAGTATTATTGTTAAGTGGGTAAATAAATCCTCTCGAATGTCCTGCTTTGGGGGCAAAAAGAAAGAGCGACCTTTAAGTGAAGAAACATGTCCGTCTCGGTGATTGGCTAAGAGGCAATATCTGCCTTGCTTACCACACTGAATGAATAATTATATTTATTGACTTATATAATATATAGACTCTAGAGATGAGTAAATTAATTACATGCAAATCAAATTCATGGTGAATTTTTAGGAATTCACTGAAACTGATTCAAACATTTTGGCCTCACGCAAATTGCAAAAAATGGCTGCTGCCATTTTGCACATTGCTGTAGATGATCAGAGAAGGCTTACATGACCTTAGGCACGACCTTTCCCATAATGCCTTGCAGATATCGCATCACAAGCCAATCAGGAGGGGCTATCATAGGCATGTATAAAAGCAGAGCAGCCGTCTTGTGCTGGAGTTTTATAGTATGAGAACACCACAGATCACGGTTCAGCCATAGAGATGTTTAGAAAAAGGCATCAAACAATGAACAAATTATTCAGAGAGTGTGTGGGGAAAAGAGCATAAAACTAATTCATTTAATAGGGAATGAGAGATAGGAGAGCCTAAAGTGAAAGATCAGTGGTTATAGTGTTGCAGGTCACCAATATTGCTGAAGAAAAACTAATTGTGTGATTGACTATCGAAGTGTACGTGGCAAAAACTTCTGATTTTTTGCACACCTGTTATATTACCAGACAAAGTAAAGAAACAAAGCCAGTTCACCTGTTGCGGTTCATTGAAGGAGCATGGAAGTCGTTCCGACCAGAAGTGAGAAACATTCAAAGGAAAAAAATGTTGTACCCAGCTAAAAGCAGTACGTTTATTTAGAACAAATTATTAAAATGACACATCCATAGAAGAGGGGTGAGGGGGAAGACAGACAATGCAACGCGTTTCAGACATGACTCTGGCGTCCTTTGTCAAAGCTTTGCATTGTCCATCTACCACCTAACTAGTGTTGAGCGAGCATGGATGCGCCATTTCTGGGGTGGCTGATAGCTGGTGTTTCTAGCCTGGGAGGGGGCCAATATTCATAGCACCCTTCCTGGGCTATTAATATCAGCCCCCAGCTGTCTGCCTAGCCTTTGCTTGCTATTAAAATAGGGGGGACCCCACGTCATTTTTTTGGGGGGTCCCCCATTTTAATAGCTAGTAAAGGCCAGGTATTCAGCTGGGGCTGATATTAGTAGCCTGGGAAGCTCCATGGGTATTACCCCCTTCCCAGGCTTCAAACATCTGCCCCAGCTGTCTGCTTAACCTCTGCTAGAGACTAAAATTACAGGGAACCCCACGCCAATTTTTTTTTTAATAAATCCTTTATTTTAACATTAAATGACAAGTACAGTAATCAACACTATCACTGTACTTATTATATATGTGACTGACATGTTTCTATCTATCTAATCTATGTGTGATGCTCTATTCTTCCTGTTCTAAATTGTCGGGTACCGATGCTAAATTGCCGGCCGGCTTTTTTAAAGAGACGGGTGCATGAAAGCACTATTATTTTTTTTTAATAAATCCTTTAACACTAAATGACAAGTACAGTAACCAACACTGTCACTGTACTTCTTATATATGTGACTGACATGTTTCTATCTATCGAATCTATGTGTGATGCTCTATTCTTTCTGTTCTAAATTGTCGGGTACCGATGCTGAATTGCCAGCCGGCTTTTTTAAAGAGAGTGTCTTCTGAGCAGTTTGTCAGCTTTTGGACACCTTTGAAGGTGTTCTCTATGTGTTTTTGTTTGCCTGCCATTAGTTTTAATGGTGTTCGACGGTGTTCGACGGTGTTCTAAGGTGTTCGACGAACAGTTCCACGAACATCCCGGTGTTCGACGAACCGAATCGAACCCGAACACTACGGGGTGGCTCAATACTAGTTATTAATTGGATAGCAGATAATACTTCCAGTCACCTGGGCACCACCACCTCCGGTCTGTCTTCCACACGGTCAAGTGCTAGTAGCCGTGAGTCTCGACCGTATACTCCTCCTCACCCTGATCTTTTATTTGGTGATGACAAGGTGTCAATCAGACCTTTTTATGACCAAAACTAATTAAAGTAAAGTAAAGAGAAAAATAAACACACAGACACAGAGAAAACACTTTATTTGAAATACAACAGACACATTCTTTAATAAATCCAATTTACCAATATAACCACCTGAGTTCTGATTGTACTCCAATGGTTTAAGTAACGTCCCACTAAATAACTTTATTTAGCTCCAAAAAGCATTCATTGATGTACAAAAATGCTTCAAAACCGCATCAAAAACATCCAGCCTTTTCCCTGCCAAGGAGATGCAGAAACGCTCAGGAAATTTCTGCTTCAAATCCTGATCGTGCGCACATACCCTATGATAGAATTCTAGCAAAAAATCTTGATGAAATGGGGGCCAAAAAGTTGTAAATGGTACATTTTCTAAATGGGCTAAAGTTAGTAGAAGGGTACCACAAAGATTAATATTAGGCCCAATTCTTTTAAATTTCTCTATTGATAACCTTGTGGGTGGGATTTAGAGTAAAGTGTCAGTCTTACAAGTATGATAAGCAGCAGTACTCAATGTCAATGGTGTAAAATAAGGGAAATAATATCCCTTGTAAGACCACATCTTGAACATGGAATCGATCTCCATATTTTAAAAGGGACATTGGAAATCTACAGGTGATTTAAAAGCTGGCAACTAGATTACTAATCAGGATGGAAAGCATCTCATTATTAGAGGGTAGAAAAGTTGATCTTGTTTAGCTTAGACAAAAATGACATCTCTGAGATGATTTCATTTAATATGCATAAGTATGTGTGGTAGTCAATTCAAAGGACTGGCACCGGATTTATTCCATCCAAAGACCTTTCGAAGGTACATTCATTACATGTACAAGAAAAACAATTTTAGCATCAAAATAGGAAAGAGTTCTTTACAGTTAGAGTTGTCAGATTGTGGAAAGCATTACTGCAAGAGGTAGTAATGGCAGATGCTATATTAACATTTATAAAAGGGTTGAATTGCTTTCTCACAACAAATTTTTTCAATATATATAACTATTTAATAAGAAATATAGTTTTTGTAGCATGATGTAGAAAATCTCAGGAAAATGTGTAGGAGTAAGTACATCAGGTAGAAGTAAATGTTGAGTTACCCACATTACAAATAAGTATAGATATGAGTCCCAGTCTATGAAAGATGAAGGACTTGGTCAATTTACATATCTCACCATTCTACGTAACAAGACACAGACTTTTTACATAAAAATATTCCAGTCTAGATAGAGTGGGTAAGACAGACAAGTCAAAAATAAGACACCCACGGGTCATCTGCTAGATTAAATTGTAATCCGCAAGTGCAGAAGGTTAAAATTAGTTAACACGGTTGAAGAACATGAAGAGCACGTAGGAGTCTGGCAGCTATTCAATGACTATTAATAAATGTACTGTTTCCTAAGACTAAAAGAATATTTAGAGAAAGAACACCATAACCGCAACTACTGAGTGCAAATACAAACTTTATAGTTCTACCATTTGATAAAATCTCAGAGTCAGAATGGAGAGTCAGAACAGATTTAATTAGTTCAGCATTTATAATAGGAAAGTCTTCTTCAAGTGAATCCGGTTAAGGATAGGAAACTAATGATTTGACATGATCAAACCTTGCCAGGCTTGGCAAATGTGTCCCAAAAAATGTATTTACAGCTAGTTTAATTATGATGAGATGATGAAGCTAACATTTTTTCCTAGTAGTGTATACTGCTTGTTTTAATGTGTTTAAGTGGACTAGTAATTAGGAAGTGAGAGAGACGGTCAGAGTTCAGCCGTACGAGAATCTATTGTAGTCTTGATGTTTTTTATGAACATGTGAATCCTATGTCTGTTTGCCTTAGTGATTATATAAAATGGTAGATTTTTAATATACTGTAAAAGTAGCTGTTATACGAATGATAAGTAAGATATTGGCATCAATAAAATGGGTAAAGTTAACAGATCTAGAGTGTAATGAAGAAATGAGTAGCAATTTACAGGAAGCAAGATATTAGCGTGGATTCGACTTTGCAATGAGCTCTTTGCAGAGAGAGAACGAGAGAGAGACTGTCGTACAGCTGCGAGGTATGTTGGTGGAAGACCATGCTGCAGTATGTGACAGATACAATCTACTACTATCAGGTAGCTCTGTCAGTGGTCGCCTGGCACCTCTAAAATGGCTACCTTGAACAGGCTTGGCGCAAGACACTCTTTCCCAGAGCCCTGGAGTTGCCCTGGCCTTCACCCTTTAACCTTTATACAGAAATTTGGGCTTAAACAGGGGCCTTTGGGCAATGGCCACAGAGTCAGCTGATGTTCAGTGGTGTAAGCTGGCCAGAAGGATATTCAGGTAGCCTGGTCAAAACCATTAGTCGGGGTCAAAACAAGAATACACTAATGCTAAACAGTAACAGAAATCACATACCAAACCAAGGAAGCACAAAGAGATATGTGGCAGCTTCCAGATCCTTCCTTGTGCATTGAATAAGGGAGTGGTGTGCCTTATTCTTCTACACCCACACTGTCAGACTGGACAGTACTGCAGATAGCAGCCACTGTAACCGTATTGACTGGACAGAGCCTGCCGTCCAGAGATTCTTGTTCTAACATGCCCTCTTTGACCATTGCCGTCTGCAGAGTGAATATGGTGGCACCTGATGACGGAAACAAAAGTTGCAGGAGCAGGTTCTGGTGGAGATAAGACAGCTACAATGTGAAAAATGGTGACACAAGTTTTTGAGTGATTTTCACATACCAGACTGCACATTGTTAAAATTTTACAAGACTTGTGGATTTCAGGAAATTTGACTCAAATTGTGATAAATCGATTCGACTATCTCTAGCATTGAGCAATGTTCATACAGTAGTGATGTCTCTATTGGTCCCAGCGAGTAATGTGGAACATGATAAAGCAATAGCTTAAGTTTAATTTCTGCTATGGCAGCTCCAGTTTCAAGAAAACAATGGACAAGTTGTAATAAACCAAAAGCTAAAGGAGATAATATTTAAAATATTAAAATAATAGCAGACACAAATATACATTCTACTCTATTTGATTTAAAAATATTTTGAACTTCATAACTTGTTTTTACTACTTTCCTACAGATGTAAAAAAAGTAACAATAATCTTTTGAAAAAGAAATTTTCCAACTCCGTAATAATAATAATAATAATAATAATCTTTTTATTACCAACATATTCCACAGCGCTATAGAATTCAGACAATTTACAGACATTATTGGCACTGTCCCCATTGGGGCTCACAATTTACATTCCCTATCAATGTGTCTTTGGAGTGTGGGAGGAAACCGGAGAACCCGGAGGAAACCAACACAAACATGGGGAGAACATACTAACTCCTTGCAGATGTTGTCCTTGGTCCAATTTTTGAAAAAAAATTAATTTGCAGGAAATTGGTTTACCACACATTGTAAATACTGCGAAACCTCCAATTGCCAGGAAAATACACGTGTAAAATTCCGAGGTCTCCTAGGACTGCATTGAATCCCCTCTGAGCTCTTGAATGCAAACACAGCCTTACTAATGTCAATGTGACCTCAACATACCTGGATATGGATGGATTGAAGCCAGTAGCGACCAAAAGGAGGTTTAATAACACACTGCACCGCACAGACTTTTTATGCTTTTTACAATGTAATAATCGTTAAAATGGATTACTTTTTGGCAGCAGATGACTGCAGTGTTGGTGTTTATACACAGATAGTTTATACAGAAGAAGCCATGGTTTTTCCCAAGTGGTGATCCAAAAATGATCCTTGTTTTTGGAGTAGCAACAGGTTTGTTATTTTATAAATGAAAAAGCTGTTTGTAAAGTGAAGAAACATGCAAAAATCTTCTGATTTTTGTGAAAAGGTAACAGGCATTTTTTTGATCCCGCACCCGAATTGATTCACAAATTATTTGGTCCATCGAATTTCCTAAAATTTGACACAAATGCAATTAAAATCAAATTAATTTGCTCATCTCCATTATCTAACCAGTACAAGCAGGTCATAACTGAAAAGAGGAGGGTCAAGAGATATAAGGAAATTTTATATGGCTTATAACAGTACTAAAATGTCTTTTTTTCCTTGTTGAGCAAGCACAATATTAAAATCATTTATTATAATACAATGCATGTTTTTAAACCATTTCAGCTCAACTATCAGTATTATCCCTAAAACTGTACTTAAGTGTTGTAAATAGAAGCAAATTCTAATTGAATCAAAATATGAGATTTTATTTGCTGCTTCTTGATGCTGAGTGGTAGTTCTCAGTTTATTGGTTACATAAACAAGACCCTATTTATTTTTACTTAATGTATAAGCCACCTATTTTACAACATAAGTAATTAAATGTAAACTTATCTACAATAAAGGGGGTGTCCAATACAGAAAAATAAAATGATGGCGTGGATGAGCTTAAAATAAAAAATGGTGTCATATTTACCTTCCAGCTCCCCCAAAGATCCAGCACACCAGAGATGGAGTAAATGAGGGGGATTTCTTTTTAACTTCTTTCTGGTAAATTCCACCTTATTTGATGCAAGTTGAAATTCTCCCCTGAATTGAGTGAATCTGCTTGTAAACAATTGCTTGAAATTTTCTCAACTCTATGCACCATATAAAATACTTGAAAACATACAAAAAGTAAACACATCAGAAAAAAATAGCATACTATTTTAGCTAAGATAAGTAAACTAGCAACCTGCGATGAGGCTAGCCTAAGATAGCCCACCTTTTATCATGGGGGTCTGCTGCATCCTGCTAGAGCATTAGTAATCTGACCTGGAGTTGGTAAGGCTGTTTCTTTCTCTGTGATTTTTTTTTAAATTAATGTCCTTCTATGAGTCATCTAAGATAGCTCATACTTACTAACACAAGGGTGGATTTACATCTTATATAATAATAAAAAATAGAATCAGTAAAATAAAATAAGTGATATGGCAGGAAGAGAGGAGAAGTAATAATATATTAATAATAATTTTATTTATATGACGCCAACATATTCCATGGCACTTTACAATTCAGAGGGGACATTTACAGATATTAAAGACATTACCGTGTTACATATAATTCAACAGTTACAGGAGGATCGAGGGCCCTGCTCGCAAGCTTACAATCTATATGAAAAGAACTAGAATCATTTAAGCATATCTAGCCAATTTTGCTTTTTATGCATCTGCGGATGGGTGGCTGAAAGGGTTATCCAACTTCAATCCAGCTGAAAATGTTATATAACTTAAAAAAAAAAAAGATAAAGAACTCATTTCTTTTTTCCCCTCAGCACTTCAGCCGTCCTTTTGGTCTTTATTTACAAATGAGTGTCCATATGCTAGCAACTTGTAAGAAAAGACTGGAACCACAACCAAAGTATCTAAGGGAAAGAAGAAATAAGCAATGTTTATTTGTTATTTCATAACATTTGCAACTATTTTTTTTTCTAATTTTTAAGGTTTAACCAACCTCTTTAACTTATTTTTCCCAAATGCCTGAAATTAAAAATTGCCAACTATGCAGGGATTATAACCAATTTAAAATCCCTGTGGTACTGATAATGGAAGTCCTGAATTACTGTTCCCAAGCAATGAAACAGGTAGCAAGAATTGTACAAATGAGACAAGATATTGCAATGTGTAGCATTATTATACATATTATACATTGCAAATATTGAGTGAAAATAGTACAGTTTGTAGGATTCATGTCCAGTTATTTATGGTAATGTATAAAAGAATAAGATTTGACTGTTAATAATTAATTATGATAATCTTTAAGTGTGATTATCATGTAAATACAATTCATTGATTGAATCAATGGCCTTCTGGAACGATCATTGATCATGTTCAATGACCATCTTTTTGTAAATTAAAATCCATCTTGACATAATAAATACACATCTTTTATGAATTACTTCAGTATGTGTGGCAAATCATCTCCAGTTGTTAAACAAAATTAACTCGATGCAATTTATGATCATAAGTTTCTTAGCTTTTGGAACAATTATGGAATACTAACCACTATATACATTTATAAATATATATATATATATATATATATATATATATATATATATACTCTATTGTATATTTGAGCTCTATATATTTATATACAGTGCATTGTGAAAGTATTTGGCCCCCTTGAACTTTTCTACCTTTTGCCACATTTCTGGCTTCAAACATAAAGATATAAAATTCTAATTTTTTTGGGAAGAATCAACAACAAGTGGGACACAATAGTGAAGTGGAACGAAATTTATTGGATATTTTAAACTATTATAACAAATTAAAAACTGAAAAGTGGTGCGTGCAATATTATTCGGCCCCTTTACTTTCAGTGCAGCAAACTCACTCCAGAAGTTCAGTGAGGATCTCTGAATGATCCAATGTTGTCCTAAATGACTGGTAATGATAAATAGAATCCACCTGTGTGTGATCAAGTCTCCGTATAAATGCACCTGCTCTGTGATAGTCTCAGGGTTCAGTTTCAAGTGAAGAGAGCATCATGAAGACCAAGGAACACACCAGGCAGGCCTGAAATACTGTTGTGGCGAAGTTTAAAGCCGGATTTGGATACAAAAAGATTTCCTAAGTTTTAAACATCTCAAGGAGCACTGTGCAAGCGATCATATCAAAATGGAAGGAGTATCAGACCACTGCAAATCTACCAAGACCTGGCCGTCCCTCTAAACTTTCATCTCAAACAAGGAGAAGACTGATCAGAGATGCAGCCAAAAGGCCCATGATTACTCTGGATGAACTGCAGAGATCTACAGCTGAGGTGGGAGAGTCTGTCCATAGGACAACAATCAGTCGTACACTGCACAAATCTGGCCTTTATGGAAGAGTGGCAAGAAGAAAGCCATTTCTCAAAGATATCCATAAAAATTCTCATTTGAAGTTTGCCACAAGCCACCTGGGAGACACACCAAACATGTGGAATAAGGTGCTCTGGTCAGATGAAACCAAAATCAAACTTTTTGGCCACAATGCAAAATGATATGTTTGGAGTAAAAGCAACACAGCTCATCAAAACAACATCCCCACTGTCAAATATGGTGGTGGCAGCATCATGGTTTGGCCTGCTTTTCTTCAGTAGGGACAGGGAAGATGGTTAAAATTGATGGGAAGATGGACGGAGCCAAATGCAGGACCATTCTGGAAAAAAACCTGTTGGAGTCTGCAAAAGACCTGAGACTGGGACTGAGATTTATCTTCCAACAAGACAATGATCCCAAACATAAAGCAAAATCTACAATGGAATGGTTCAAAAATAAACGTATCCAGGTGTTAGAATGGCCAAGTCAAAGTCCAGACCTGAATCCAATCGAGAATCTGTGGAAAGAGCTGAAAACTGCTGTTCAAAAGCGCCCTCCATCCAACCTCAATGAGCTCGAGCTGTTTTGCAAGGAAGAATGGGCAAGAATTTCAGCCTCTCGATGTGCAAAACTGATAGAGACATACCCCAAGCGACTGGCAGCTGTAATCGCAGCAAAAGGTGGAGCTACAAAGTATTAACTCAAGGGGGCCGAATAATATTGCACGCCCCACTTTTCAGTTTTTAATTTGTTAAAAAAAGTTTAAAATATCCAATAAATTTCGTTCCACTTCACGATTGTGTCCCACTTGTTGTTGATTCTGCCCCCAAAAATTAGAATTTTATATCTTTATGTTTGAAGCCAGAAATGTGGCTAAAGGTAGAGAAGTTCAAGGGGACCAAATACTTTCACAATGCACTGTATATGTAAGTTCACATCATGTAACATAATTTTTATATTTAGAAAACAATCTTTAGAAAGAATGTCTACTGCAAAAATGAGGTGATAAATGAAAGACATCATTCTTCTTTTTTTATTTATGCTAAATATTTAAAGATTTCTCTCAGTGTAGGTTACCAGGGGCATAAGACCAGCAATAATTCTGATTTAGCCAGGGCATTACAAATCTTTCAAGGGTTAAGTTTTTTAATTCCCTGCCCAAGGAGAATGATTGCTGGTCGTAGATGAAAACAATAAAAACCGTGCTACCCTCCAATGCCTCTCCGCCGGATACCTCTGGCCTTTGTTGACAAGCTTCAACTGTGATGTCACAACTACAGCTTGTGACCGCTGTAGCTGATATCAGCCACACTGCTGAGTCTAGTGCTTGGCTGCAGCGGTAACATGCTGTTTTTTAAAAAAAAAGTCACTTGCAGACTAGCAACAAAGACTAGGAAGAGCAGTCGAGATACATCACTGGAGCAGCAAAAGGCAACACTGATTTTCCTATTTTTACCTTATTAACCTCTTGATGATAAAAAAATAAATAAAAACAACTATAATATACAGCACCACGGTCAGCAAACTGAATCTTTGAGTAAGGAAAAGCCTAGATTTAACTCTTTAGGTGGCTTAATAGTATTAAGTGAATAGCTTCACCTTGATGTGTAATAAGTTACTGTATATTAGATTATTTTAAATGTTGATCGTTTTAAAAATTCTATAAATAATACTGCATTAGGTTTTAGCAGCCTGGTGGATGCTAAACACGTCAGACTGACCATAGACATAAAATATTTACTTGCAGTTCATTGGCAGATACAGCTTATTTTAGTACCATCGCATGTGTATGTCCACCACAGACATCTGATCTCACCAAGCTTTAAAGTTCAACATTCAATATTTATAAATATTTAATTTGACATCGAGAGAATCTTATGAAATTAAGATGTTGAATGGTTACAAAAATATCTATCTATCTATCTATCTATCTATCTATCTATCTATCTATCTATCTATCTATCTATCTATCTATATTAATCACATCCATATCATTTCTATCTATCTATCTATCTATCTATCTATCTATCTATCTATCTATCTAATGTGCAAGGACAGATATGTTATTGTTAGTATCTTGTTTGTTCGAGTCAAATCTCATTTTCCCGTAGAATATATATTCAAAAAAAAGAATTTGTCCACTAGGTGCCACAATTGTTCCATATGGTGGAAGCTCCATTAATGTTATGATTCTAATACCAGCTCTTGGTAGCATGTGCCCTTAGCTGTAATGCTAGGTCACCTGATGTACGTCTCAGACATGAGGCACTGTGGATTGAATAGAGAGAAACAGCTGGTGTTAGGTATCTGATCATGGCTAGTTCCTTTCAGTCATTCACGTGGAAATATTTGATATTGTAAGTTAAATCTACTACAATCAGAGCATATTCTGCTAGACGGAATGTGGAGCACATTTGTTATGCTCTTAACCAAATTACTGGGGACATTGCATTTCTTAACATTGAAGTAAATGTCAAAATATTTTTCTAAATATTATTTCTTATCAATGTAGTATAATAAATATAATAAAGTCATATTTTGTATGTTTTTTTTTATGTACCGTGCCTAGTTAATTTATGGTTACAATATAAACCTTTTTAACATAATGAGTTAGTTAATCTAGAAGTGTGATAATCTGGAAGCTGGATTGTGTCTTCAGTAGAAATATTTCATTTGGTAGATATGATTTGCTCTTAAGAAAATGATCTGCAATGGCTGTACTATCAGAACAATAATAACAGGGGCAGTCGGTGATAAGCATTGAGCAAAACTGAAGCTATTTTTCTGAACTGTTTTTGTTGCAGCAGTGGCTGGACTTGCAATATTTCTACTATATTGCACCAATACCTTATTCTTTTATATTGTAACAATATTTTATTTTGTTAAATTGCAGTGATCCCTTACATACTGGAAACAACAAAAGCCCAGATGAAGAGATTAGCTAACTTAATGGTTGGGAAAGATCAGGAAATACAGAATTCAGTATAAACTCTGAACTTTTCCCTCTATTATAGCAGGCCATGACCATGACCATGTCATCTATATTTAAAGATACATACTACATTATAATAAAAGTGCCATGTTTAATTAGAGTAAAAAAAAACCTTTATGTAACCTTACTAGCTCATATTTTGTGATTTCTGAGCCCTGCTGATTTTATAAATATCTAGTTATTGTTCTATAGATATGGCATCAAACTAGATCTAGAATTTCCAGGATGGCTTGGTATAGGAGTGTGGCTATTCCTACAGCTTGGAGTTCTGATTATGCTTTTTTCTGTATACTTTCAAAGTGTGCAAGTCTAACTCTACTCCACAATATCAAGCAGAAGGGTATAATATTATGAGAGAACACATAATGACAGAAAAGGGTATGAGGCATCAAGGTAGAAGGAAGAAGTCTCAGAGGACATGCTAATGTCATCCCCTTCTAGATTGCGAGCTCTCGTGGGCAGGGTCCTCTCTCCTTCTGTACCAATAGATGACTTGCTTATGTTCAAACTATTGTTGTCTGCTGCGTATACCCCTTTGTCACATGTAAAGTGTCATGGAATTAATGGCCTATAATAATAAATAATAATAATAATCCCCAAGAAATGTAGCTTGAGAATGTAGAACAGAAGACCAGACAGTAGCTTAATTTAAATAAGTCCCTCAGCTCCAAAATTGGTATCAAAGTAAGCAAAGGTCCTTGTAGAGGACAGTACCAAGAAGAGTGATAACTTTACTATATGCTCCAGATTCAGTGCTCAAATCTTCTCATTTGCATATGAACATAAAGGATGTTTTCTTAAAAATTATCCAGTGTGTTTTTAGCTTAAAAATATTTCTACACTTAGCGTATGATGTCCTTCAAGATCCTGCACTTACACTGATATGGATTTCAGAGCTGACAGACTCCTTTCAAAGGGAATCTGTCACCAGTTTTTTGCTACCCCATCTGAGAGCAGCATGATCTCTAATGTAGAGCCACCCCCGTAGTGTTCGGGTTCGGTTCGTCGAACACTGGGATGTTCGTGAAACTGTTCGTCGAACACCTTAGAACACTGTCGAACACCGTCGAACAACGTTAAAACCAATGGCAGGAAAATAAAAACACATAGAAAACACCTTCAAAGGTGTCCAAAAGATGACAAACTGCTCAGAAGACACTCTCTTTAAAAAAGCCGGCCGGCAATTCAGCATTAGTACCCGACAATTTAGAACAGAAAGAATAGAGCATCACACATAGATTAGATAGATAGAAACATGACTGTCACATATATAATAAGTACAGTGACAGTGTTGGTTACTGTACTTGTCATTTAGTGTTAAAGGATTTATTTTAAAAAATAATAGTGTTTTCATGCACCGTCTCTTTAAAAAAGCCGGCCGGCAATTCAGCATCGGTACCCGACAATTTAGAACAGAAAGAATAGAGCATCACACATAGATTAGATAGATAAAAACATGTCAGTCACATATATAATAAGTACAGTGATAGTGTTGATTACTGTACTTGTCATTTAGTGTTAAAATAAAGAATTTATCAAAAAAAAAATTGGCGTGGGGTTCCCCGTAATTTTAGTCTCTAGCGGAGGTTAAGCAGATGGCTGGGGCAGATGTTTGAAGCCTGGGAAGGGGGTAATACCCACGGAGCTTCCCAGGCAACTAATATCAGCCCCCAGCTGAATACCTAGCCTTTACTAGCTATTAAAATGGGGGACCCCAAAAAAAATGACGTGGGGTCCCCCCTATTTTAATAGCTAGCAAAGGCTAGGCAGACAGCTGGGGGCTGATATTGATAGCCCAGGAAGGGTGCCATGAATATTGGCCCCCTCCCTGGCTAGAAACACCAGCTATCAGCCGCCCCAGAAATGGCGCATCCATAGGATGCGCCAATTCTGGCACTTAGCCTCGCTCTTCCCACTGCCCTGTAACGGTGGCTGTGGGGTAAAAGGGCTGGGGTTGATGTCAGCATATAATGCCAGCTGACATCAAGCCCAGGTTAGTAATGGAGAGGCGTCTATAAGACTCCCCCATTACTAACCCCATAGTCAAAGTAAAAAAAAAACACCAACACCCAGAATAAAGTCCTTTAATTGAAATAAACACACAATTCTTTATTGTTCTAAATTAAGCCATACTTACCATCACGCCCATTCCACCTGAAGCCAACGATCTCCTGCAATAAAAATAAAATAATAAACCAACATCATCCTTACCTTTCCATGGTTCCCAGGACGGCTCCAGCTCTGCTACATCGAGATGACCGGCTGGATCACAGCAGAACACTGCCATCCAGCTTGCCATGCCGCAGACACTGATAAGCGCAGGCATGCTTGCGCTCCTCAGTGTCTGGCTGTGACGGCATCCAGATGAGCAGAGAATTCTCCCACGCTCACTGCAAGCGCAGGAGAATTTTCCCACGCTGTCAGTGACGTGCATGAGGTGAGCCGAGTTCATTGCACATGAACTCGGCTCATCTGGATGCCGTTACAGCCAGACACTGAGGAGCGCAAGCATGCCTGCGCTTCTCAGTGTCTGCGGCATGGCAAGCTGGATGGCAGCTTTCGGCTGCGATCCAGCCTGTCATGTGAATGTAGCAAAGCTGGAGCCGTCCTAGGAACCATGGAAAGGTAAGGATGATGTTGGTTTATTATTTTACTTTTATTGCAGAAGACATTGGCTTCAGCTGGAATGGGCGTGATGGTAAGTATCGTTTAATTTAGAACATTAAAAATTTGTGTTGATTTAAATTAAAGGACTTTATTCTGAGAGTTGTGTTTTTTTTAAATACTTTACTAGAAATTCATGACTGTCATGTCTAATATTGGCGTGACCCCATGAATTTCGGGCTTAGGGCCTGCTGATAATACCAAGCTGGCCCTAACCCCTTTATTACCCAGTGAGCCACCGCACGAGGGCCCTGGATGAGTTGGGTACAGCGTCAGAAGATGGCACTTCAATGAACGCGCCATTTTCTGGGATGGTTGCGGACTGCAATTTGCAGCGGGCGGGGCTCAGAAAGCTTGGGCCTCCTTGCGCTGCGGATTCCAGCCCCCAGCTGCCTAGTTGCACCTGGCTGGACACAAAAATAGGGCAAAGCCCCACATATTTTTTTTTTAATTATTTCATGAAATTCATGAAATAATTAAAAAAAAAAGGGCTTCCCTATATTGTTGTGTCTGGCCAGGTACAAATAGGCAGCTGGTGGTTGGGGGCAGCCCGTTCCTGCCTGCTGTACCTGGCTGAACACAAAAATAGGGCGAAGCTCCACGTCAATTTTTTTTAAATTATTTCATGAAATTAATAAATAATATTTATTCTTTTGTTTCAGATGCTGCACATCTCATATCTTCACAGCATAGACAATTGCCTTCAGATTAGCCCAAAGATAAAAGTCTAAGGGGGTCAGATCGGGACATCTTGGTGGCCATTCAACTGGCCCACGACGACCAATCCACTTTCCAAGAAACTGTTTATGTAGGAATGCTCGGACTTGACACCCATAATGTGGTGGTGCACCATCTTGTTGGAAAAACTCAGGGAACGTGCCATTTTCAGTGGATAAAGAGGGCAACACATCATCATGTAGCAATTTCAGATATCCAGTGGCATTGAGGCTTCCATTGATGAAGAATGGCCCCACTATTTTTGTACCCCATATACTACACCATACCATCAAGATACGAGATGTGCAGCATCTGAAACAACGGAAACTGGAAGCCTGTGCTAGCATTTCGTCTGCGGCGTTGCTATCAATGTGTCAAGAGTGGGAGAAGAGGGTTGCATTGACAATCCAACACAATGGGCAGCACGTTGAACACATTTTATAAGTGGTCATAAACTTGTAAAAAACTCATGAAAGCATAAAGTTATGTTAAAATCAAGCACACCATTGTTTTTCTTATGAAATTCTCAATAATGTGTCACATGACCCTCTTCCCATTGAAAAAAATAAAGTTGGATCCAAAATGGCCGACTTCAAAATAGCTGCCATGGTCACCACCCATCTGGAAAAGTTTGCCCCTTCCCATATACTAATGTGCCACAAACAGGAAGTTGATATTACCAACCATTCCCATTTAATTTAGGTGTATCCATATAAATGGCCCAACCTGTACACAGAGTTAACGTAATACCCAACTCTGGGGCAGTACATGTGTAATGGTCATGTCTGATCATACATCTCCTGTGCAGGGGAGGAAACAAAAAATATACATACAGGACAGGATGGCATCACAAATAATTCTTTCTTTTATTTAAAACATTGCTTAAAAACAGGCAGTGAAATGTTTGGCCTCACAAAAATAATAATTTGTGATGATAATAAGAATAATAATCTTTATTTATATAGCACCAACATATTCAGCAGCGCTTTGCGATTCCATCCTCTAATATCTGTATACTCTTTTGCTTCCTCCCATGCCCAGGAGATGTGGTATGATCAGACCATGTCCTTGTACGGTTAGACACAGCCATTACACAGTACACAGCAGGGGCACATTTATAAGATTATCTCAGCACAGGTACATTTTTTTAGACATCCAATTGTGGATTTAATTTTTATTTAAAGATCTATTAACTAAAAAATACTTTGTTCGTGGTAAAACCTCTTTAAATATTAGCTTTGGATCACACTTCCTGGTTAAGAATTAAACATGGAGGTAAAAACAAATGAACTTTGGAAAAAAGACTCACTAGACTAGTGGATTCTGTAACAATATGAAATGTTAATTTTTAATTAGAAGTACAATATAAATTGTTTATCTGATAAGTTGCAGTATCTCAGCATCGAAATACATTGGCAGGAAATGTTGAGACATATTTGCTGGCGGTACCTATCATGATAAACATTCAGTCTATAGCAAATTGACATTCATTTGCTGGAAAGGAAAGCCTTGCAAAAATGCATAAATATATCATGGCTGAAGGTAATGGAATGCAGCATAAAATTCCTGCAAAGGCAAATTTATGAACATGCTGTTTCAATGGAATGCAGAATCTCCTTAGAGAAAACGAATAGAAAAGTTGGGAGACTTCAACCAATCCTTTCTCCAAAATGAAAAAAACTGTCTCTAAAGTGCCATTTACATGTTTGTCTTGTAAATCAATATCTAACTCAACAGCAAATAAAAGATGTATTAGATAATCAAAACCCTGCACTACATTCATATGTCCAAAAGACTCAAACAGATCTATCCACAGTTCTGCTTAGCTGATTTTGCTACATTCACTTACCAGGTACCATGTGAATGTGGCTTTTGATATTTAGATTAAGAGATTTGTGAATAATAAATTAACATTTTCTTGATTGTTACTGCAGGTTAGTTCTGTAACTGTTATCTGACATAATTTAGTGTGGTATTAGGTAATTAATATATAATTTTGGACAGATGATATATAGGTTGATAGACAGGTGGACAGCTAAATGGACAATGTTATAGTTATAGGTTTAGACACCCCTGACAGATTTGTTTCAACTGTACCATTTTTTTTAAATAATCTTAAGTGATGAGAGAAAACTAGAGATTAGCAGATTGTTTAAAATTAAAACTCACAAGCTTTGCCAAATCAAATTTTCTCAAAAAATTAGAAATTGCAATACTGGAAAGCCTCCAATGAGAAAAAAGAGGTGGGGTTGTCCAGCTTGATCCAAATGGGATAAAATTAGTACTTTATTTCAAACATTTAAAATCCATAGAAGAGTGGTGAATGGATACTTCACCATTCCTCCACGGTATTTTAAATATTTGAAATAAAATGCTAATTATCATCCATTTGGGTTAAGATGGACAACCAATCATTTCTTTAAACCAATCATGGATTTGTAAGAGCTTTTTCTCCAGGCTCTCCAGATCCATACTTGGAAACACAGATGATCTTGTGATTTAATTTTTCACCTTTTATAAAGCCTCCAATTGCCAGAAAAAAATACATGTACCGTATGTTTCGGACTATAAGAGGCACCAGATCATAAGACGCACCCCAAATTTTGGGGTGGAATACAGGAAAAAATATTTTTTATAAGATGGGGGTCCATCTTATGGTCTGAATAGGTATGGTATCTTACCTGGGGGGCGGTGGAGTGAGAATCACAAGAGGCAGGGTCCTTTAGGAAGCCGGTGCTCCAGTAGTGGGGAGTTGCAGTGGTGGTGGAGCAGAATCGCAAGGCCCTCCGTTCCATTCCTCAGGAACCTGGTGGCTGCAGCAGAAGAGGTGAGATGGCCGAGGCCTGGTGCCTGGCTGAGGCCCAGTGCCTGGCTGGGGCCTGGTGCCTGACTGGGGGCTGGTGACTGACTGGGAGCTGGTGTCTGGCTGGGGGCCAATGTCTGTCTGAGGCCCGGGCCGGTGCCTGGCTGGGGCCCGGTGCCTGGCTGGGGGCTGGTGTCTGCCAGGGGGGCTGGTGTCTGCCTGGGGGCCATGGCCGGTGTCTTCCTGGGAGCTGGTGAGTGGCGTGCGGGCTTTCCTGTCTGCGCAGCCATCTTCCTGGAGCTGTCATCTACAGGAAAATGTCCGCCCGAGCTACCAGTCTGCGCATGTGCCGGCTTGGGTGGCCATTTTCCTGTAGATCACAGCTTTAGGAAGATGGTCGCACACACTGGAAAGCCCGCACGCCACTCACCGGCCCAAAGGCAGACACCGGCTCTGGCCCCGGCCCCCAGGCAGATACCTGCCCGCAGCATCTGACCTCTTCTGCCGCCACCGTCGGGTTCCTGAAGGAGGGAGAGAACTGAGGGCCCTGCAATTCCGCAACCACCACCACTGCAACTATCAGGTACGAGGCTCTACGTTCGGACCATAAGACGCACCCCCCATTTTCCTCCCAAATTTGGGGGAAAAAAGTGCGTCTTATGGTCTGAAAAATACGATATATGAATCAGAGATCTCCTAGGACAGTATACTGAATCCCTTTTAAGTTCTTTAGTGCAAACACAGCCTTATTGATGCCCAATTCTCATCAAACTATCTAGTTAGGGGAAAAAAGTGGGTAACCCGTTTTAACTAACAGCTGTATTCGGCTGCTGTATATGGGTGTAATTATGGAATATTCCCACAAGCAAGTGTCTTCATAAAGTGGACAGTTTTATTCTAACTTCTGGATTATGACTATTTTTTTTGTCATTAAAAAAAGTCTGGCTTGCCCATCTCAAAATCCAGGAAGCACACTTTTTGTGACTCACGATCTTTGGTTACAGGATTTTTGTTTAGCACCAAAATAAAGACAAAGGGGAATAAAGCTGTTCTCTTTGAGCATAGTTTGTGAATAAAAAAAGATACTGTTATTAAGTTGCTGTTAATGCAGTCTATCACAGCTCTATAAATTCCCAGTCACACTGACTCTGCAGATCCAACACCTCCCTATCACTGGAATCTTTGGGTTAGTAACAAACTGACGCTACATATCCCATCTTCAATGTTCTTCAGCACTGCAAAAGTATATCGCAATTAAATTTAGGCCTTTTTCAATCCCTATGTGGAATAAGCTTTGTGGTCTGACCTCCTATCCCTTACAAGCATAAATTGGCTGACCCTCATCTTTTATAGACTCTGTGATAGTCACCCCCCTGGATGGCTGTGTTAAACGATGTGATGTGATAGCTGCAATTTCATCTTGAAGTCGATCCGTATAATGGTTATTTGCAGTAGTTAGATCTTAGCACACAGCACAACTGCTGATGGTTTCACACTTCACATCAGGAACAGATGCTCTTCTCAAAGGTCTATTGCAAATTATTGAACATTTTTCGTCTATGGTCAATTTGTTGGAATAAAGTTATTTTGAAACATTTTCTGAATATGATGGGTAACATCTCTCCCTCTGGAGGGTGCCAAGCCAGCATAAGGAGAATTATAGGCCACACAATGTTCCTCCTGGAAATTAAACGTGCAAATTGTCTTTTTACAGAGGTAAATGACTTGAACTCTAGTATCGCCTTTTCGCAAAAGCAATTCTAAAACTCAATATTGATGCTTTAATGAGGCTTGTCACATGACTTTGGGATAAAATCCAAACCTGGCACTCTGTTTACAGACACGGGTATCTTTCCACATACACTACTACACACACCATGCACTTGTATTATCCTTTTCCACGTGATGATTTACCTTCTTTTAAGAGTTTGATAATCCTCTCCTTTGTTTCAATTGACATCTCTCGTGTTGGAGCCATGATTCATGTTTGTCCACTTGGTGCAACAGCTCTCCAAGGTGTGATCACTCCCTCTTAGATGCAGACTAACGAGCAGATCAAATTTGATGCAGGTGTTAATTTTGGAAATGAAAATTTACAGGGTGGTTCCATAATTTTTTCCCTCTGCTTGGTCTGAAAAAAATTACCCTTACTGAGTACCACATTTTTTATCTTGATTTCTTTTAGTGTTTCTTACAACCCTAAAGTTGCCATTTGAAATGACTTTAGTCTTGTGCCATGTCTGTGATTTGCTTTTTATCAACAACATTAAACAACTGAATGAACATCCTCCGAGCCCGGTGATTCCATAATTTTTGCCAGGGGTTGTACTATACTATCAGCTCAAATATTCAAATGAAAACTTTTGATCAGAGCAAATTGTGATTTCTGTTCTCTTACTAAAGCATACTATTTTTGATTAAAAATAGCTTCAGATCACTAATATTCCTAAATAATAAATGGTGTTTTTTGTGACCACTTATATTTTCTAACAAAGGTATTCATTTTACAAATTCTGTCTGGGTTATGTAAACATATGAGAGCTATTTTAACAATAGTATCATAATGATTAAATGTAACATACCTAAAAGTAATGTAAATGATCTAAAATGAAAATAGAAAGCAGGCTCTAAGGATAAATACAAGCTTTAGTTCGGAGTTCATTCTGCCCTAAGCACTGAAGTTCTGAACACATCATCATGTTTGACAATTACATACAGTTAGGTCCATATATATTTGGACAGAGACAACATTTTTCTAATTTTGGTTCTAGACATTACCACAATGAATTATAAACAAAACAATTGAGATGCAGTTGAAGCTCAGACTTTCAGCTTTCATTTGATGGTATCCACATTAAAATTGGATGAAGGGTTTAGGAGTTTCAGCTCCTTAACATGTGCCACCCTGTTTTTAAAGGGACCAAAAGTAATTGGACAGATTAAATAATTGTAAATAAAATGTTCATTTCTAGTACTTGGTTGAAAACCCTTTGTTGGCAATGACTGCCTGAAGTCTTGAACTCATGGACATCACCAGACGCTGTGTTTCCTCCTTTTTGATGCTCTGCCAGGCCTTCACTGCAGAGGTTTTCAGTTGCTGTTTGTTTGTGGGCCTTTCTGTCTGAAGTTTAGTCTTTAACAAGTGAAATGCATGCTCAATTGGGTTGAGATCAGGTGACTTTCTTGGCCATTCAAGAATATTCCACTTCTTTGCTTTAATAAACTCCTGGGTTGCTTTGGCTGTATGTTTTGGGTCATTGTCTATCTGTAGTATGAAATGACGACCAATCAGTTTGGCTGCATTTGGCTGGATCTGAGCACACAGTATGGCTCTGAATACATCAGAATTCATTCGGCTGCTTCTGTCCTGTGTCACATCATCAATAAACACTAGTGACCCAGTGCCACTGGCAGCCATGCATGCCCAAGCCATCACACTGCCTCCACCATGTTTTACAGATGATGTGGTATGCTTTGGATCATGAGCTGTACCTCGCCTTCGCCTTACTTTTCTCTTTCCATCATTCTGGTAGAGGTTGATCTTGGATTCATCTGTCCAAAAAATGTTCTTCCAGAACTGTGCTGGCTTTTTTAGATGTTTTTTAGCAAAGTCCAGTCTAGCCTTTTTATTCTTGATGCTTATGAGTGGCTTGCACCGTGCAGTGAACCCTCTGTATTTACTTTCATGCAGTCTTCTCTTTATGGTAGATTTGGATATTGATATGCCTACCTCCTGGAGAGTGTGGTTCACTTGGTTGGCTGTTGTGAAGGGGTTTCTCTTCACCATGGAGATTATACTGTGATCATCCACCACTGTTGTCTTCCATGGGCGTCCAGGTCTTTTTGCATTGATGAGTAGACCAGTGCTTTCTTTCTTTCTCAGGATCTACCAAACTGTAGATTTTGCCACTCCTAATATTGTAGCAATTTCTCTGATGGGTTTTTTCTGTTTTTGCAGCTTAAGGATGGCTTGTTTCACCTGCATGGAGAGCTCCTTTGACCGCATGTTTACTTCACAGCCAAACCTTCCAAATGCAAGCACCACACAGCAAATCAACGCTAGGCCTTTTATCTGCTTAATTGAGAATGACATAATCAAGGGATTGCCCACACCTGTCCATGAAATTGCCTTGGAGTCAATTGTCCAATTACTTTTGGTCTCTTTAAAAACAGGGTGGCACATGTTAAGGAGCTGAAACTCCTAAACCCTTCAACCCTTCATCCAATTTTAATGTGGATACCCTCAAATGAAAGCTGAAAGTCTGAACTTCAACTGCATCTGAATTGTTTTGTTTAAAATTCATTGTGATAATGTCTAGAACCAAAATTAGAAAAATGTTGTCTCTGTCCAAATACATATGGACCTAACTGTAACTGTCTAATGCTAGGCAGAACTGGCTTCTGAGATTTTAACAATTTTAGACTGGCGCAGCAAGTATAAAATTCATTAGTTGAGCCATTCACCATCACTATAAAAGCTTGCACAATTTTAGTATTAGTATATATTGGGCTTCAAACAGAGAAGTGGTGTCAATAGGCTACCATTCATAGCTTCCCATTAAGATTATATATGTCAATTTAAGCCTCAGTTTGGAATCAGTTTAACAAATATATAAGGAGACTGAGTAACTAACTTTTTTTTAAATTAAATAGGGCAGACCAGTCAAGAAATGAGCAATGTCCCTCATTATGGCTGACAGCCTTTTCTATTAGTTCACAACATACAACTGAGCATGTTTTTGCCTGGCAGAACCTTAGTGATATACTGTATTGCAATGTAGTTAATGGTAACATCTCATCCTTTAGAACAAAAAAAAACTTTCAGTCACATGGAAGTGCATTTAATTCCATACACACTCACCATTAGTTAGTTAGACATCTCTTAGTGGTCGTAACCATGGGTAAGTAAGCTACTGCAATGTCTTATATGAGGTAAGTAACTGTACTAAATTTCTAATTGGAGGTATTTGCTAATATCATTATTATTACATCCACTATATATTGGGATAGGATCTTGGAGATGGGAATACCCCACCCTACATCTCCTCCCTCATCTTGGCCTACCACCCTATCAATGCCCTCCATTCTGTTAATGACCTAAGTTTAACATCCTCAATAATCTGAACCTCCCATTCCCATCTCCAAGACTTCTCGCGTGCTGAACTAATTCTTTGGGACGCACTACCCAAGACAGTTCAATTAATCTCCAATACCCACAGTTTTAAGCGTGCACTAAAAACACATTTCTTTAGATTGTCCTATTGCCTCACCTCACTTATCTAACTATCCCTGTTTTTCCCATGCGGAATATCCTTCCAAATCAGGACCCTTGTATCATCATGTACTTAACAGCCTTCTATGTCCGTATTGTACACATACTGGCTGGTGACTAGTGTTGAGCCACCCCCGTAGTGTTCGAGTTCGGTTCGGTTCGTCGAACACCCGTATGTTCGCCCAACTGTTCGTCGAACTGTTCGTCGAACACCTTCAAACACCATTAAAACCAATGGCAGGCAAACAAAAACACATAGAAACACATAGAAAACACATAGAAAACACTTCAAAGGTGTCCAAAAGCTGACAAACTGCTCAGAAGACACAACTAACACATGGAAAAGTGACAAGTACATATAGTCATGCGAAAAGAAAAGAGGTGGAGGAGTAAAAGGAGGGGGAGACACAGATAGAGGCATGTCATGCCCTTCTAAAATCAAGAAAGGCTCGAGTAAAAATCTAAAATCAGTCTACCAACACCCAGATGTCGTGACAAGAAAATTTAAAAAAGAAATATCTTTAGGTAGAATGGCGGTTCCATTCAGAACACTTTCCTTACAAGACGTAGTGGTATCCCTGTTGTGAGTTGTGCCAAAAACGGAACCCAATACATTCGGACTAATCCACCATTTGTCATATCCAAGGGGCAGGTCAGTAAACGACAACATCGATGCGGAACCTAGTACAGTAGTATATACTGTACATCCTTTGACAAGGCAATCAGGCGGATCAAGAAGTTGGGAAGGGTCACCCTAATGGCCAAAACAGACATTGATGTGGCGTTCCGGTTACTTACTACCTGTGCCTCCAAATAGTGTCCACCTATTGGGCTGCTTCTGGGAAGGAGCATAATATATAGATCGCTGTTTGCCCATGGGGTGGTCCAGATCCTGCTCACTATTTGAGGCGTTTAGTTGCTTCCTCGAATGGGTTGTTATGGACGTTTCTAAGGGGGCACATATTATCCATTACCTCGACAACTTCTTATGCCTGGGCCCAAAAGTTTTGCCACAGTGTGAATACACGCGGTAGTCCATCTGTGAGAAGGAGAGAGCTGGAGGGAGAGCTAACACCACAGAGCCGAGGGGTTAGATGGAGAACAGAAGAAGGAAAGAGGGCGAGGGAGGTAAGGGAGTACAGTGGATGGCCGACCTGAGCTCCCCCACATTCCTGCTGGGTGGGGAACAGCCCTGGGAAGAAAAGTCGCTTGCGCATCCCTTTGAGGTTACGGGCTCGAGCGGGCAGAGGGACTACGCTGGAGTGCGAAGCCGACACGGGCAGTCCGTTCGTGCCTGTGCGACCTCTGTGTCGCTGGGTTTGTGCCAGAGCCATGGTGGACCCTGGCGGCCAGCCCCCCTCTCCCAATACTGGTGCCTGTCTGCTGGTGGGTCGAGCCCCCCCGCGGTGGGGGGAGAGTAACATCTGCAGAAGAAAGACCATCTTCCAGCCAAACTAAGATGTCTACTTTTTTTCGTGGACAATGTGATACGATCCCTTTCTTACGGACACGCCCATCACTACAAATTCCAGATGAGGCACAAAAAAGGCAGGTGCTTCAATGGATATCAAGTGCTCCTTCAAGTGGGCTCTCCTCCACCTCAACTTCAACATCATAAATACTCCAGTCCTCAGAGGTGTCACCCCAATCGCACTTGCTTCCTCACAGCTCCCAAGTCTCCAGCTGCCCGTCTGAGTATGGGGTAACACAGATGGGTGAGTCTGCACAGCTGTTTACTCATACTATAGCCTGGGAAATGGAGGTCTGCTCCAGAGCTTCTGTTAATCCAGGTGAGGAAATGATCTGCACTGATTCCCAGAATCTTTATGAGTCGGATCCAGGACCAGATGAAGAAGGTTCTGAGCATAATGTAGACCCTCGTTCCCAAACTGTAACTCCTGTTGGTGGAGACAATGATGAAGACGATGATGAGACTCAAATACCTGATTGGAGCGACAACTTGACTTTTCGGTCAGGGCAGGAAGAGGTTGGCTCTGAGGACGACGGGTGTGATAACGCACAGGGTGATGATGATGAGGTTGGAGATCCCACTTACTGTCAACCCACAGTCAGCCAGTCGATGAGGTCAGCAGAGGAGGCGTAGGAGGATGTGACTAGCCCAGGGGATGGGGATGACTCGGTACCCGGGCCTTCGCTTGGCGTTCGGGATGTCGCGGTGGATGGCTCCCGGGCCCGTACTCTGGGGTCACTCTTTAAAAGGGTGCATAATTGTTAATTTTATAACAGTTCGTGATGCCACCTGTGGTATCTGGTGATAAGCACCAGCGCTGCAGCAGTCCACTGAGGCCGGTGATAAGGCTGCTCGATGGTATAGCTCCCCACAGGTGGAGCTAGGCCTCAGGGCAGCTTATGCAGGGGGAATGCAGGACAGGCGAGACCCAGCTGGGTCAGAGCAAGAACGGGAAGGGACACGGTAGTCACTTCAGTACCTTTTACTGGTGGAAATTCAAGCACATCCCGGAGCACTGTAGGGTGAAGGGTGCATATCAGGATCCTCCCCAATGAGCGGGTGTAGGGCCTCCTGTTTCTTGCCTCTGCGTAGTAAGTTTCTGACCTGCCTGGAGCTAGGCCTAACTTTGTCTCTGTCCTGCGCTGGCTGACCTTGTGGTAGGGCCTTGTCTTGGAGTTCACGCTCCCAGTATGCGGGGCCTAAGCGTCTCCTGGCTCTGTTACGTATCAGCACCTTAGCGATCCCTGGACTTGTGGTTCTCCAGGGATTACTGGGTCATAGAGATCCCAGTAAGCTCGGATCCGGTGTCTGGTCAATGCTTCGGGGTAAGCTGGTTAATCTCCTCTGCCCCCTATGTACTAACTCTCCACTCGCCTTCGGCCTACTTGGGCCCTCACCGCGCTTCATCGATCTTATGACGCCGGCACACCTTAAGCTCTACCTGGGCTCCCTGAATCTAGCTAGCAGGAGCCTCGAGCTCCACTGCTGAACAATTAACTGAGTTCTCTTGACTAGACTGAGCTCCACTGCAGACTGACCTCTCTTAGGCTTCTCTACTGCAGGAACTCTTCAGAGGAACTGAACTGCCTAGCTCCACCTTCCCTATTTATATCCCTAACGGGCTCCCTCTGCTGGTCTGAGGTGGAAGGTGGAGATGTGTGAATGTTTATGGGGGCCTCTTGTGGAGGATTCCATCAATGCACTCTTCTAGGATCTGTGATACCAAGCGCAGCTGGGCGTCACAGATGCTTTTGACGACGAGGTTAGGTTGCGCCTTCCTGGACAGAGACGGAGTACTGGAAGCACGTCAACAACTGCATCCTCAACCACAACTCTGCCTCTGATCACAAGTCGTAGTGGCTCTTCAGGTCACATGGGCTCTAAGCCTTGCATAGCCTGGGCATTTTTCCAGATCGATAAGGATGACCCAACTCGTGTTATCTGTAATATTTGTCACCAAAAGCTAAGTAGAGGCCAAAAAATCCATAGTTTGAGTACTTCATGCATGAACCGTCACATGGATATGAAGCATAAGTTGCAGTGGGAAGCTCACTGTGCTACAATGCGGCCTAGCGGGCTGGGCCAACAACCGTCTGCCCCATCTTGTGCATCTGTAGCCTCTTCATCCTCTGTTACTGGGGGGACAGCAGTCACACATGTTTTTGGACGCAGACCTGCCACCTCTTTACCCGCAACAGCCAGTGTGATTGGCAGGTCATCATTAGAGATGAGCGTTGTTCTACTCGAACTGTTCGCCAATCTCAAATTAGAGCTGTTTTGGGCGGTGTTCGAGCCGTTCGGCGAACACGAACAATTTGAGAAAAATTCGGCTGTTCGAGGTTATGTTCGATAACTGTTCGTGCGCCAAAATCATAACTGGATTTTTTCTCAGTAATGATGAAAATTAATGTTAATACGCAGTTTGAGTGTACAGCGGGGTGGGGGGAGGGGCAGGGGATGGATCTCTGCAGGAACAATGAAGATCTCCATTTTTTTTTCTCTTTCCCGCATTTGCAGTGGGGAGGTGCAATCTGTCAGCCTATCAGCAGCGCACACACGGAGCGAAGTGCTTTTTTTCACACAAGCAAGGGCATGTGTCATTGGCAGTGTATGTCACATGTCCTTGCCCTATAAGACCAAGCCATTTTCCCCGTCGCCACCATTTTCTCACTGCTGCAGCTGCGTGTTAGACGGCACCGCTGTTGCTGTGTGCGCTATACCTTGTTAATTTCAAGCCAATTTTCGCACAAATCTACAGATAGCTTGGGAGTAGGGAATAGTTGTGATTGCAGTCCTTTTAAGGACTAGGTTACAGCATTTCCTACGACTTTTATCAGGCAGGTCTGTGCTCTTAAATAGATAGATTGTGGGAGTAAAGACTAATTGTAATTGGAGTCCTTTTCAGGACTAGGTTACATCAGTTCCTATCAGTTTTTGCCAGGCAGGTCTGTGCCAGTGCTGTGCAAGTTTTTTTCACAGCATTTGGCTGAATCTAGCAAAGCTAATCCTTTTTGGCCTATTGCAGAGTGTGTTAGTCAGTGGAGTAGCCTATCTGTGTTGCAAGATATACCACCTGTGTATAGAATACCAATTTTTTTACTGCACCTAGTGAAGTAAAATCTTTTGGGCATAGCATCATTCTATTAGTCCATCTATACTGACCTCCATCAGGTTGCAAATTGAATATAATTTTTTTCTGCATCTAGCTCTGAAAAAATATTGGGCTTCTAGCTGTGTGTGGGACTTGTTGTACTAGTCCAGCTATACTGACCTCCATCAGGTTGCAAACTGCATATATTTTTTTCTTCATCTACCTCTGAAAAAAATATTGGGCTTCTAGCTGTGTGTGGGACTTTTTCTATTAATCCATCTATACAGACCTCCATCAGGTTGCAAACTGAATATATTTTTTTCTGCATCTACCTCTGAAAAAATATTGGGCTTCTAGCTGTGTGTGGGACTTGTTGTATTAGTCCATCTATACTGACCTCCATAAGGTTGCAAACTGAATATAATTTTTTTCTGCATCTACCTCTGAAAAATATTTGGCCTTCTAGCTGTGTGTGGGACTTGTTCTATTAGTCCATCTATACTGACCTCCATAAGGTTGCAAACTGAATATAATTTTTTTCTGCATCTACCTCTGAAAAATATTTGGCCTTCTAGCTGTGTGTGGGACTTGTTCTATTAGTCCATCTATACTGACCTCCATAAGGTTGCAAACTGAATATAATTTTTTTCTGCATCTACCTCTGAAAAAATATTTGGCCTTCTAGCTGTGTGTGGGAATTGTTCTATTAGTCCATCTATACTGACCTCCATAAGGTTGCAAACTGAATATAATTTTTTTCTGCATCTACCTCTGAAAAAATATTTGGCCTTCTAGCTGTGTGTGGGACTTGTTCTATTAGTCCATCTATACTGACCTCCATAAGGTTGCAAACTGAATATAATTTTTTTCTGCATCTACCTCTGAAAAAATATTTGGCCTTCTAGCTGTGTGTGGGACTTGTTCTATTAGTCCATCTATACTGACCTCCATAAGGTTGCAAACTGAATATAATTTTTTTCTGCATCTACCTCTGAAAAAATATTGGGCTTCTAGCTGTGTGTGGGACTTGTTCTATTAATCCATCTATACAGACCTCCATCAGGTTGCAAACTGAATATATTTTTTTCTGCATCTACCTCTGAAAAAATATTGGGCTTCTAGCTGTGTGTGGGACTTGTTGTATTAGTCCATCTATACTGACCTCCATAAGGTTGCAAACTGAATATAATTTTTTTCTGCATCTACCTCTGAAAAATATTTGGCCTTCTAGCTGTGTGTGGGACTTGTTCTATTAGTCCATCTATACTGACCTCCATAAGGTTGCAAACTGAATATAATTTTTTTCTGCATCTACCTCTGAAAAATATTTGGCCTTCTAGCTGTGTGTGGGACTTGTTCTATTAGTCCATCTATACTGACCTCCATAAGGTTGCAAACTGAATATAATTTTTTTCTGCATCTACCTCTGAAAAAATATTTGGCCTTCTAGCTGTGTGTGGGAATTGTTCTATTAGTCCATCTATACTGACCTCCATAAGGTTGCAAACTGAATATAATTTTTTTCTGCATCTACCTCTGAAAAAATATTTGGCCTTCTAGCTGTGTGTGGGACTTGTTCTATTAGTCCATCTATACTGACCTCCATAAGGTTGCAAACTGAATATAATTTTTTTCTGCATCTACCTCTGAAAAAATATTTGGCCTTCTAGCTGTGTGTGGGACTTGTTCTATTAGTCCATCTATACTGACCTCCATAAGGTTGCAAACTGAATATAATTTTTTTCTGCATCTACCTCTGAAAAAATATTGGGCTTCTAGCTGTGTGTGGGACTTGTTCTATTAATCCATCTATACAGACCTCCATCAGGTTGCAAACTGAATATATTTTTTTCTGCATCTACCTCTGAAAAAATATTGGGCTTCTAGCTGTGTGTGGGACTTGTTCTATTAGTCCATCTATACAGACCTCCATCAGGTTGCAAATTGAATATAATTTTTTTCTGCATCTAACCCAGCCAATAGTTTTGGCCTAATACCACAGTTTGGCCACTCAGCTCTGCTCGGTTCCTATCCATTGTTTTTTTGTGCAAACAACTCCAGAGTTGTGAATTAGTTAACCACCAAAATGAGTGGAAAAAGGCCTGCTGCTGGTGGAAAGGGGAATAGGCGTGTTGGGAAGGGGAAAAAAGGTTGTGTCCGTGGGGTAGGTGTTAAAGCAACAGTAACATCTGCAGAAGAAAGACCATCTTCTAGCCAAACTAAAATGTCTACTTCTTTTAGCGGACAATGTGATAAGATCCCTTTCTTATGGCCACGCCAATCGCTACAAATTCCAGATGAGGCACAAAAACAGCAGGTGCTTCAACGGATATCAAGTGCTCCTTTAAGTGGGCTCTCCTCCACATCAACTTCAACATCACAAATACTCCAGTCCTCAAAGGTGTCACCCCAATCGCACTTGCTTCCTCACAGCTCCCAAATCTCCAGCTGCCCGTCTGAGTATGAGGTAGAACAGATGGTTGAGTCTGCAGAGCTGTTTACTCATACTATAGCCTGGGAATCAGAGGTCGACTCCAGCGCTTCTGTGAATCCAGACGAGGAAATGATCTGCACTGATGCCCAGAATCTTTATGAGTCGGATCCAGGACCAGACGCAGAAGGTTCTGACCATAATGTAGACCCTCATTCCCAAACTGTAACTCCTGTTGGTGGAGACAATGAGGAAGACGATGATAAGACTCAAATACCTGATTGGAGCGACAACTTTAGTTTTTTGTCAGGGCAGGAACAGGTTGGCTCTGAGGACGACGGGTGTGATAACGCACAGGGTGATGATGATGAGGTTGGAGATCCCACTTACTGTCAACCCACAGTCAGCCAAGAGATGAGGTCAGCAGAGGAGGTGGAGGAAGATGCTAGTGACGACGAGGTCAGGTTGCATCTTCCTGGACAGAGACGTAGTACTGGAAGCACGTCAACAACTGCATCCTCAAACACAACTCTGCCTCTCACCACAAGTCGTGGTGGCTCTTCAGGTCGCATGGGTGCTAAGCCTTGCATAGCCTGGGCATTTTTTCAGATCGATAAAGATGACCCAACTCGTGTTATCTGTAACATTTGTCAGCTAAAGCTAAGTAGAGGCCAAAAAATACATAGTTTGAGTACTTCATGCATGAACCGGCACATGGACATGAAGCATAAGTTGCAGTGGGAAGCTCAGTGTGCTACAATGCGGCCTAGCCGGCCGGGCCAACCACCGTCTGCCATATCTTGTGCATCCGTGGCCTCTTCATCCTCTGTGACTGGGGGGACAGCAGTCACACCTGTTTTGGGGCGCAGACCTGCCACCTCTTTACCCGCAACAGCCAGCGTGATTGGCAGGTCATCATTTTCTTTGGAGGTGGTAACACCAGCTGGTGTTGAGCGCTGTCCGACATCGATAGCACCACCTTTGGATCAAGGCAACCTAACATGTCCGCCTGCATCTTCCTCACAGACCGGCAGTTTGCCGGGGACACCCTTATCAACCCCGTCTAAGCACAATAGCCAGTCCTCGGTCCCTCAGATGTGGACAAGTAAAAGACCATTTCCTCCTAGCCATGAGAAAGCTAAGAGGTTGAATTTCACCATCTGCAAGCTCTTGGCTACAGAAATGCTCCCTTTCCGCCTGGTGGACACAGAGGATTTTCGAGACCTTATGTCCGTCGCAGTGCCCCAGTACCAGATGCCCAGTCGGCACTACTTCTCAAAGAAAGGTGTGCCTGCGCTCCACCAGCATGTCGCACACAACATCACCGCTTCTTTGAGAAACTCTGTGTGTGACAGGGTGCATTTCACCACAGACACTTGGACGAGTAGGCATGGACAGGGGCGTTACATGTCGCTGACTGGGCACTGGGTAACTATGGTGACAGCAGGACAAGGGGCTGCTGTCCAAGTCTTGCCGTCCCCACGAGTTGTGCGTCAATCCTCTTTATGTCAAAGTTCCTCCACTGCTTCTGCCTCCTCAACCTCCTCTCGGTCTTCCACCTGCACCCAAAGCCTGTCTGGTCATGCCACAAGCTTTCTAACTGCGCAGAAGGGATCCTGCATACCTCCTTACTATGCTGGCAGTAGGGCTCAACGTCATCAGGCGGTTTTTACATTGAAATGTCTGGGAAATGTGAGTCACACAGCTGAGGAGTTGTGGTAAGCTCTGGAGAACCAATTTCATGAATGGTTGTCTCCACTGGACCTGCAACCAGGGAAGGCCGTGTGCGACAATGCTGCAAACCTGGGTGCGGCCCTTCGCCGGGGCAATGTCACACACGTGCCTTGTATGGCTCACATGTTGAACCTGGTTGTCCAGCAATTTTTAGCCCACTATCCCAGACTAGATGGCCTTCTGCAGAGGGCACGGTCGCTGTGTGCTAACTTCCGCCGTTCGCATCCCGCAGCTCAGCGACTTACATCTCTACAGAAGTCGTTGGGCCTGCCACTTCACCGGCTAAAATGCGATGTGCCTACCCGGTGGAATTCAACTCTAAACATGTTGCAGCGACTGTGGCAGCACCGACAAGCCCTGGTGCAATACGTTCTGACGTATAGCCTGGGCCAACGAGATTCAGAGGTGGGGCAAATCACGCTGGAGGAGTGGTCTCAGATCAGGGACCTATGCACCCTTCTGCACAGTTTTGAAATGGCGACGAAGATGTTTAGTGCTGACGATGCCATTATCAGCATGACTATTCCGGTGATTTACAAGCTGGAGCACATGTTAAACAGAATTCGGAGTCAGGTGGTGGCACAAGAGGAGGTGGAGGAAGTAGAGGAGGAGGAGTTGTATGCGGAAGGGCTAACATCTGCAAGGTCCAGACGGTCGGCAGCACCAAGGCGGCAGGCATGTGAGGGTGGGGGAGATGGTTTTACCAGGGTGCATGGTAGCAGCCAAACTAGTGAGGAAGGTGCAGGAGCCCAGGAAGAAGTGGAGGACGAACTGATGGAAGACTCATCAGATGAGGGAGACCTTGATCACATTTCTATTGTGCGAGGTTGGGGGGAGAGGACAGAGGAAGGAAGCATGATTGTTACCTCGCCACCAACACAACAGGGACTTGGTGCTCCTGGATGCGCAACACACATGAGTGCCTTCTTGCTGCACTACCTGCAACATGACCCTCGAATTGTGAGAATTAGAAATAATCCTGACTACTGGGTTGCCACACTGTTAGATCCCCGGTACAAAAGTAAATTTGCAGAAATTATTCCTGCCATAGAAAGGGATGCACGCATGCAGGAGTATCAGCAGAGACTGTTGCAGAATCTTACATGTGCTTTTCCACAAAATACCAGTGGTGCACGTAGTGAATCTCACAGTTCCAACTTGCCAACCGTGGGACCGTCAAGTGTTCAGCACTCAAACCGTAACAGAACCACAGTATCTGCTGGTAACATCAATTTTGCGGAATCATTTCACCACTTTTTTAGCCCATCCTTTGCAAGACCACAGGAGACAAGAAGTCTGACACATAGTCAACGCCTAGAGACGATGGTACAGGAGTATCTCCAAGTAAACATTGAAGCCACGACTGTGTCACTGGACCCTTGCTCTTTTTGGGCTTCCAATCTGGATAAATGGCCGGAGCTAGCCACTTACGCCTTGGAGATCTTGTCATGCCCCGCAGCCAGCGTTCTGTCTGAACGTGTTGTAGCGGGTCTGGGAGGCGGAACCTCTGAGCTACTATACAAGGGGGCAGCCCTTGTAAGGGAGCGGGTGGCAGTCTCTGGATGAACGGACAGGGAGATACGGCAAGTGATCAGGGCAGTCTCTGGGTAAAGGTTAGGTACGACCTGTGATGGCAGAGCCTCCGGGTAGGCTAGCAGGCAGATGGTAGATGTGTGCTCCCAGGTGAGCAAGCGAGAGTCTCTGGAATAACAGGTGGTCACGGCACGTGACGGCGGAACCTCCGGGCTGGCAAGCGGGCAGGTAACGGAGAAGCGCTCCCAGGTGAGCGGGCAAGAGTCTCTGAAGTAGCTGATGGTCACAGCACGTGACAACGGAGCCTTCGGGCTGGCAAGCAGGCAGGTAACGGAGAAGCGCTCCCAGGTGAGCGGACAAGAGTCTGAAGTAGCTGATGGTCACAGCACGTGACAACGGAGCCTCCGGGCTGGCAAGCAGGCAGGTAACGGAGAAGCGCTCCCAGGTGAGCGGGCAAGCTGGTCCATAGACAGACTGACCGGAGTTGTAAGGCAGACCGTCGGACCTCAGGAAAGTAGGCAGGTAGCTGATGTGCGCTCCCAGGTGAGCGGGCAGGCTGGTCCTTTAGACAGACTGACAGGAGTAGTAAGGCAGACCGTCGGACCTCAGACTGGCAGACAGGTAACAAGTATTCAGGCAGGAATCAGGCAGGTAACTGGCAGGAAACTGGCAGGTAACTGACAGGAAACTGGCAACGGGACCTGAGGGCTGAAGCACAGGTGAGACACAGGTGCAAACAACATTGCTCGGGCACCTCCATTTTGGAGGAGGTGCCTTATATATGATGAAGTCCTCCGGCCATTGGCCGGGGACTCCTTAGGACGGCGCGCGCGGCCCCTTTAAGAGGAGGGGAGCGCGCGCGCGCGCGCCCTAAGCACAGGGGCCGGGAAGGAGCGCGCGCTGAGAGCAGAGCGGGAGGAGGACGCCGGGAAGGAGCGCGCGCTGACAGCAGAGCGGGGAGAGGACGCCTGGCACGGAGCAGAGCGGTGAGGGGAGCAGCGTCCCTGCCTAGCAGAGGGCAGGGACGCCAGCGCTACACGTGTGTTCAGCGCTGCTGGTGGTGTGCTGACAGATAAGCGCACGCTGCTCTCCACTGATAATGTAGACAGACTCACGTTCATAAAGATGAACAAATCATGGATCCGAAATGACTTTTCTACCCCTGTGTCATCCTGGGGAGAGTAAAAGCTTGATGATTGGTTAAAATCACCCTACCAACCGTTTTAAGCTTTCAAATTACTAATCATGTTTATCTGTATCTTGGCTGGAAAATAATTTGGGCTTTGTAGCAGTGTGCAGCACTGATTCTATTAGGCCATCTATAATAAGCTCCACCAGATTTAAAATTACTAATCATGTTTATCTGTATCTTGACTGGAAAATAATTTGGGCTTTGTAGCAGTGTGCAGCACTGATCCTATTAGGCCATCTATACTAAAGCTTCACCAGATTTAAAATTAATAATAATTTTTAGCTGCATCTAGCCCGGAAAATAATTTTGGGGCTCCGAGATGCGCAAGACACATAAGTGCCTTCTTGCTGCACTACCTGCAGCATGACCCTCATATTGTCAGAATTCGAAGTAATCATGACTACTGGGTTGCCACACTCTTAGATCCCCCAAACTTTTCGATCAACCTTTTCATTTTAATAAAGACCAAAAAAATGGTCATTTTTGAAATTATAAGCATTAGCAGGTTGTTAGAAACTGAAATCAAACAGTTTTCAACTCAAAACTTTATTCTAGGTGATGTTACATTTTCACATAGGACCCCTTGTTCGAAAGGAGCTTCTGAACTCTCTCGTCCATTGAATTTGTCAGGTTTTGGATGGTTTCTGCTTCAATTGTTTTGCATGAGGACAGTATACCCTCCCAGAGCTGTTGCTTAGATGTGAACTGCCTCCCGCCATCATAGACACTCCTTTTAATGATGCTCCAAAGGTTCTGAATGGGGTAGAGGTCAGGGGAGCATGGGGGTCACACCATAAGTTTGTCCCCTTTTATGCCCATATCAGCCAGAGATGCAGATGTTTTATCTGCAGCATGAGATGGTGCATTATCATGCAGAAAAATGATCTTGCTGTGAAATACACGGTTCTTCTTCTTGAACCATGGCAGGAAGTGCTGTTTGAGAAAATCCACATACATTATGGAGTTCATCTTTAGCGCCTTCAGGGATCCTAAAGGGGCCGACAATCTCTCTCCCCATGATTCCAGCCCAAAACATTACTCCACCTCCTCCTTGTTGGCGCTGTAGCCGTGTTTGCGTGGGGTGTCCATCAACCAGCCATCCTCCACTCCATCCATCTGGACCATCGAGCGCTGCACGGCACTCATTCGTGAACAAAACAGTTTTGAAATCAGTCTTCATGTAATGTTTGGCCCACTGGAGCCATTTCTGCTTGTGTGAAGTGGATAGAGGAGGTCGACAGGATGGCGTATGCACAGCTGCAAACCTCTGAAGGACCCTGCATCTTGTTGTTCGGGGGACGTTGGAGGCACAAGCAGCTTCAAAAACTTGTCTGCTGCTATGACAAGGCTTTTTTGCCGCTGCTCTTTCAACCTGACGTAATTGCCTGTAGGAAAGAGTCCTCAATTTGCCCTTATCAGCACGCACACGTGTGTACTGTGAATCAGCTACATACTTCTTGATTGCCAAGACACTTCATCCTGATCATCGCACAATGTTGATTGTAGTCATGCCTTGACCTAAACACTCCACAATTTGTTGCTTCTCAGCAGCCGACACATCCTTTTTCTTTCCCATTTTGGCAGAAATTGTAGGCTGCTTAATAATGTGAGACAGCCTTCTTAAGTAGTCTTGCCTTTCATTGGACACAGCTGCCAAACTAATTAGCACAGGTGTCTGCAATTGCTTACAGTGATATAAAGAGCCCTGACACACATCACCATCAATGAGTTTAACTGACAAACAAACAAATTCTTCCCTTATCACTCCTAAACACTTTTTGCATAATAATTTGGAACGCAGTGTACATGTGCTTTTCCACAAAACACCAGTGGTTCACGTAGTGAATCTTACAGTTCTAACTTGCCAACCGTGGTCTGTATGGAGTTGTTCAATAAAGGGCCCAAAATTAAGATAACATAGATGGGAGAGGTCTCTATGAATAGGAATTCCTAAGTATTTGATACCCTGTGAGGGCCAGGCAAAGGGAAAGTTGGACTGGATGGAATCCTATATGGATTTGGGGAGGGAGACATCGAGGGCCTCAGATTTCGCTGCATTGATTTTAAAATTTGACCATGTAACAAAGTGATCTATTTCAGCCATAACAGCATGGATGGATATATGTGATTGAGTGATATATACTAGGACATCATCAGCAAATAGAGAGCACTTGTACTCGGTGCCTCCCACCTCAACCCACCTAATATTGGGGTTATGGCGAATTGATGAGAGCAGGTGCTCCGTCACTAGGATGTATAAGAGAGGGGACAGAGGACATCCCTGCCTTGTCCCATTGGTGATTGTGAAAGGTGATGAAAATGTTCTGACGCACCCCCTGGGCCTTGGGACACCCGGAGCCGGACCCTTTTTGGTGGATGCTGGTGGTTGTAGTCTTCGTGGCGGCGACCCGGTTCCGTGGCTCAGGGTGGTCAAACCAGTGGCGGAACTATTTATGTGGTTTTGATGTTTAAATGTCCGACTACGCCACCCGTGGATTGCGGTCAGAGTGAACCGCCGCTACAGGGCAGACCGCTGAGGCTGGTGTTGAGGGTGCAGCAGAGCGTAGCATAACTCCCCACGGGAGGAGTATAGCCTCAGGGCAGTGTATGCGGAGGATGGGGGTGATGGTGCAGGGCAGCAGCAGTAACGACACGGAGTCAGTGATGCAGTTCAGGGCCTTTACTCACAGTTCTTATTATCCAGACCACGTCTGCAGGTAACGGCTGCCCATGTCGTACTGTGCTCACCAGGTGAGGGGCTCAGACAACTCCCAGATAACTTTGGAGCGCTTCACAGGACCCCCTTTGTGTGTCCTTTGTCTGGCCTTTCTTACCAACACTTCTGTCCGGCTGCTTCGGGCCTCCTCTTGGTAAACTTGGCGCCAGTTTCCCTGACCCTATGTGGTGCCTTCCTAGCGGGTGTAGCGAGGGGCTGCGCCACATAAAATGTCAGAGCCTCCGGTTTCTAGCTGAGGGTCGTTTCCTGCCTCCACTAGTTCGGGGACCGGTCTCCCCCTTTGGCCTGACCCCTCCACGCAGGTGGATTCGGGCGTGCGGTGGCGACTCGCCCGTCCGCACCCCTGGGATCCCTTCATTCCTCGTTCCTGGAGCCTTCTCCACTCCTCTTCCTTCCTTCTCCCTCTTGCAGGCCTGGGCCTCTGTTACTAGGCCCGCCTCCGGAGCAGAGCTCATGCAGAGCCCCTGCTCCCTGCCACTTCTGCTCAGACTTCTCTGCACTGAACTAAGATGGTGCCCACCTTTTATACTCCCTTCTCAATGCACCCAGGAACTGCTTCCTCCCTGCTCCTGCACTACAGGGTTCCCCTTCCTCAGTGTTCCCTCCCCCCACTCCAGCCAGGGACAGGGACTGTCGTGCCCATCTCAGGGGCATATTGGTCGCCCTGCCCCACGGCAATGTGGTGTAATGCATGCAGGTGTCGGGTCCTGATCCACACTCCATCCTTACCTGAGAGTGAGATATCACACCTCTGGGTGAGGTGCAATACGTCTGTAGCAACCGAGCCCTCAGGGTGCTACAGTTCCATTTATCTTCAGCCTAGGTGACGTATTGTGATACAGGGCCGTGATTTTGGCTATAAAAGGGTCCCCTAGACCCCTACCCCAAGCTTTTTAAGAGAATCATATATGGCGTGCCAGGAGACTCTATGGAATGCTTTCTCAGCATCCAACGAGAGTATCTACTTACAAATTTTTAACTGCATCTAGCCCAGGAAATACTTTGTGCCTAGTAGCAGTGTCTGCTAGTCAGCGGATTATCCCGGCTGTTAAGCAAGCTACACCACCTGTAGTTTGGACACTTAATTTTTTCAAAGGAAATGCTTCGGGACCACGGGATACTCAGTGAAGAGCATCAGGAGGCACCCCAAGGCATAGGGGCTGGGACTGGCAGTAGGATGCCTTGCGGTGGACAGCCGAGCTCGATCCTTATAAAAGATTTTAACTGCAGCAGCTTTAGTGGACGCTACTGGAGCTGGAATTACGCGGCTGCTGGCATGAGACTTGCCCTCCAATAGATCCTTGTAAATGGATTTAAAGTGTATTCATTCAAATTAGAGAGACAATTTAAATTAAAAAACTTAGAGCTGCCTCCACCACAGGGGGGCTCACTCGACCCACCAGCGGACAGGCACCAGTATTGGGAGAGGGGGGCTGGCCGTCAGGGTTCACCGCGGCTCTGGCACAAACCCGGCGACACGGAGGTGGCACGGGCAGGAGCGGACTGAACGTGTCGGCTTCTCACTTTTTGGATTTTAGAAGGGCATGACATGCCTATATCTGTGTCTCCCCCTCCTTTTACTCCTCCACCTCTTTTCTTTTCTCATGATTATATGTACTTGTCACTTTTCCATGTGTTAGTTGTGTCTTCTGAGCAGTTTGTCAGCTTTTGGACACCTTTGAAGGTGTTTTCTATGTGTTTCTATGTGTTTTTGTTTGCCTGCCATTGGTTTTAACGGTGTTCGAAGGTGTTCGACGAACAGTTCGACGAACAGTTCGGCGAACACACGGGTGTTCGACGAACCGAACCGAACTCGAACACTACTACCTTCAAAGGTGTCCAAAAGCTGACAAACTGCTCAGAAGACACAACTAACACATGGAAAAGTGACAAGTACATATAGTCATGCGAAAAGAAAAGAGGTGGAGGAGTAAAAGGAGGGGGAGACACAGATATAGGCATGTCATGCCCTTCTAAAATCCAAAAAGTGAGAAGCCGACACGTTCAGTCCGCTCCTGCCCGTGCCACCTCCATGTCGCCGGGTTTGTGCCAGAGCCGCGGTGAACCCTGACGGCCAGCCCCCCTCTCCCAATACTGGTGCCTGTCCGCTGGTGGGTCGAGCGAGCCCCCTTGTGGTGGAGGCAGCTCTAAGCTTTTTAATTTAAATTGTATCTCTAATTTGAATAAATACACTTTAAATCCATTTACAAGGATCTATTGTAGGGCAAGTCTCAAGCCAGCAGCCGCTTAATTCCAGCTCCAGTAGCGTCCACTAAAGCTGCTGCAGTTAAAAAGCTTTTATAAGGATCGAGCTCGGCTGTCCACCGCAAGGCATCCTACTGCCAGTCCGAGCCCCTATGCCTTGGGGTGCCTCCTGATGCTCTTCACTGAGGATCCCGTGGTCCCGAAGCATTTCCTTTGAAAAAATTAAGTGTCCAAACTACAGGTCGTGTAGCTTGCTTAACAGCCGGGATAATCCGCTGACTAGCAGACACTGCTACTAGGCACAAAGTATTTCCTGGGCTAGATGCAGTTAAAAATTTGTAATTAGATACTCTCGTTGGATGCTGAGAAAGCATTCCATAGAGCCTCCTGGCACGCCATATATGATTCTCTTAAAAAGCTTGGGGTAGGGGTCTAGGGGACCCTTTTATAGCCAAAATCACGGCCCTGTATCGCAATACGTCACCTAGGCTGAAGATAAATGGAACTGTAGCACCCTGAGGGCTCGGTTGCTACAGAGGTATTGCACCTCACCCAGAGGTGTGATATCTCACTCTCAGGTAAGGATGGAGTGTGGATCAGGACCCGACACCTGCATGCATTACACCACATTGCCGTGGGGCAGGGCGACCAATATGCCCCTGAGATGGGCACGACAGTCCCTGTCCCTGGCTGGAGTGGGGGGAGGGAACACTGAGGAAGGGGAACCCTGTAGTGCAGGAGCAGGTAGGAAGCAGTTCCTGGGTGCATTGAGAAGGGAGTATAAAAGGTGGGCACCATCTTAGTTCAGTGCAGAGAAGTCTGAGCAGAAGTGTGCAGGGAGCAGGGGCTCTGCATGAGCTCTGCTCCGGAGGCGGGCCTAGTAACAGAGGCCCAGGCCTGGAAAAGGGAGAAGGAAGGAAGAGGAGCGGAGAAGGCTCCAGGAACGAGGAACGAAGGGATCTCAGGGGTGCGGACGGGCGAGTCGCCACCGCACGCCCGAATCCACCTGCGTGGATGGGTCAGGCCAAAGGGGGAGACCGGTCCCCGAAACTAGTGGAGGCAGGAAACGACCCTCAGCTAGAAACAGGAGGCTGTGACATTTTATGTGGCGCAGCCCCTCGCTACACCCGCTAGGAAGGCACCACATAGGGTCAGGGAAACTGGCGCCAAGTTTACCAAGAGGAGGCCCGAGGCAGCCGGACAGAAGGGTTGGTAAGAAAGGCCAGACAAAGGACACACAAAGGGGGTCCTGTGAAGCACTCCAAAGTTATTTGGGAGTTGTCTGAGCCCCTCACCTGGTGAGCACAGTACGACGTGGGCAGCCGTTACCTGCAGACGTGGTCTGGATAATAAGAACTGTGAGTAAAGGCCCTGGACTGCATCACTGACTCCGTGTCATTACTGCTGCTGCCCTGCACCATCACCCCCATCCTCCGCATACACTGCCCTGAGGCTATACTCCTCCCATGGGGAGTTATGCTACGCTCTGCTGCACCCACAACACCAGCCTCAGCGGTCTGACCTGGAGCGGCGGTTCACTCTGACCGCAATCCACGGGTGGCGTAGTCGGACATTTAAACATCAAAACCACATAAATAGTTCCACCACTGGTTTGACCGCCCTGAGCCACGGAACCGGGTTGCCGCCACGGAGAGTACAACCACCAGCATCCACCAAAAAGGGTCCGGCTCCGGGTGTCCCAAGGCCCAGGGGGCGCGTCAGAACATTTTCATCACCTTTCACAATCACCAATGGGACAAGGCAGGGATGTTCTCTGTCCCCTCTCTTATACATCCTAGTGACGGAGCACCTGCTCTCATCAATTCGCCATAACCCCAATTATAGGTGGATTGAGGTGGGAGGCACCGAGTACAAGTGCTCTCTGTTTGCTGATCATGTCCTAGTATATATCACTCAATCACATATATCCATCCATGCTGTTATGGCTGAAATAGATCACTTTGTTACATGGTCAAATTTTAAAATCAATGCAGCGAAGTCTGAGGCCCTCGATGTCTCCCTCCCCAAATCCATATAGGATTCCATCCAGTCCAACTTTCCCTTTGCCTGGCCCTCACAGGGTATCAAATACTTAGGAATTCCTATTCATAGAGACCTCTCCCATCTATGTTATCTTAATTTTGGGCCCTTTATTGAACAACTCCATACAGACCACGGTTGGCAAGTTAGAACTGTAAGATTCACTACGTGAACCACTGGTGTTTTGTGGAAAAGCACATGTACACTGTGTTCCAAATTATTATGCAAAAAGTGTTTAGGAGTGATAAGGGAAGAATTTGTTTGTTTGTCAGTTAAACTCATTGATGGTGATGTGTGTCAGGGCTCTTTATATCACTGTAAGCAATTGCAGACACCTGTGCTAATTAGTTTGGCAGGTGTGTCCAATGAAAGGCAAGACTACTTAAGAAGGCTGTCTCACATTATTAAGCAGCCTACATTTTCTGCCAAAATGGGAAAGAAAAAGGATGTGTCGGCTGCTGAGAAGCAACAAATTGTGGAGTGTTTAGGTCAAGGCATGACTACAATCAACATTGTGCGATGATCAGGATGAAGTGTCTTGGCAATCAAGAAGTATGTAGCTGATTCACAGTACACACGTGTGCGTGCTGATAAGGGCAAATTGAGGACTCTTTCCTACAGGCAATTACGTCAGGTTGAAAGAGCAGCGGCAAAAAAGCCTTGTCATAGCAGCAGACAAGTTTTTGAAGCTGCTTGTGCCTCCAACGTCCCCCGAACAACAAGATGCAGGGTCCTTCAGAGGTTTGCAGCTGTGCATACGCCATCCTGTCGACCTCCTCTATCCACTTCACACAAGCAGAAATGGCTCCAGTGGGCCAAACATTACATGAAGACTGATTTCAAAACTGTTTTGTTCACGGATGAGTGCCGTGCAGCGCTCGATGGTCCAGATGGATGGAGTGAAGGATGGCTGGTTGATGGACACCCCACGCAAACACGGCTACAGCGCCAACAAGGAGGAGGTGGAGTAATGTTTTGGGCTGGAATCATGGGGAGAGAGATTGTCGGCCCCTTTAGGATCCCTGAAGGCGCTAAAGATGAATACCATAATGTATGTGGATTTTCTCAAACAGCACTTCCTGCCATGGTTCCAGAAGAAGAAGACCCGTGTATTTCACAGCAAGATCATTTTTATGCATGATAATGCACCATCACATGCTGCACATAAAACATCTGCATCTCTGGCTGATATGGGCATAAAAGGGGACAAACTTATGGTGTGACCCCCATGCTCCCCTGACCTCTACCCCATTCAGAACCTTTGGAGCATCATTAAAAGGAGTGTCTATGATGGCGGAGGCAGTTCACATCTAAGCAACAGCTCTGGGAGGGTATTCTGTCCTCATGCAAAACAATTGAAGCAGAAACCATCCAAAACCTGACAAATTCAATGGACGAGAGAGTTCAGAAGCTCCTTTCGAACAAGGGGTCCTATGTGAAAATGTAACATCACCTAGAATAAAGTTTTGAGTTGAAAACTGTTTGATTTCAGTTTCTAACAACCTGCTAATGCTTATAATTTCAAAAATGACCATTTTTTTGGTCTTTATTAAAATGAAAAGGTTGATCGAAAAGTTTGGGGGATCTAAGAGTGTGGCAACCCAGTAGTCATGATTACTTCGAATTCTGACAATATGAGGGTCATGCTGCAGGTAGTGCAGCAAGAAGGCACTTATGTGTCTTGCGCATCTCGGAGCCCCAAAATTATTTTCCGGGCTAGATGCAGCTAAAAATTATTATTAATTTTAAATCTGGTGAAGCTTTAGTATAGATGGCCTAATAGGATCAGTGCTGCACACTGCTACAAAGCCCAAATTATTTTCCAGTCAAGATACAGATAAACATGATTAGTAATTTTAAATCTGGTGGAGCTTATTATAGATGGCCTAATAGAATCAGTGCTGCACACTGCTACAAAGCCCAAATTATTTTCCAGCCAAGATACAGATAAACATGATTAGTAATTTGAAAGCTTAAAACGGTTGGTAGGGTGATTTTAACCAATCATCAAGCTTTTACTCTCCCCAGGATGACACAGGGGTAGAAAAGTCGTTTCGGATCCATGATTTGTTCATCTTTATGAACGTGAGTCTGTCTACATTATCAGTGGAGAGCCGCGTGCGCTTATCTGTCAGCACACCACCAGCAGCGCTGAACACACGTTCAGACAGAACGCTGGCTGCGGGGCATGACAAGATCTCCAAGGCGTAAGTGGCTAGCTCCGGCCATTTATTCAGATTGGAAGCCCAAAAAGAGCAAGGGTCCAGTGACACAGTCGTGGCTTCAATGTTTACTTGGAGATACTCCTGTACTATCGTCTCTAGGCGTTGACTATGTGTCAGACTTCTTGTCTCCTGTGGCCTTGCAAAGGATGGGCTAAAAAAGTGGTGAAATGATTCCGCAAAATTGATGTTACCAGCAGATACTGTGGTTCTGTTACGGTTTGAGTGCTGAACACTTGACGGTCCCATGGTTGGCAAGTTGGAACTGTGAGATTCACTACGTGCACCACTGGTATTTTGTGGAAAAGCACATGTAAGATTCTGCAACAGTCTCTGCTGATACTCCTGCATGCGTGCATCCCTTTCTATGGCAGGAATAATTTCTGCAAATTTACTTTTGTACCGGGGATCTAACAGTGTGGCAACCCAGTAGTCAGGATTATTTCTAATTCTCACAATTCGAGGGTCATGTTGCAGGTAGTGCAGCAAGAAGGCACTCATGTGTGTTGCGCATCCAGGAGCACCAAGTCCCTGTTGTGTTGGTGGCGAGGTAACAATCATGCTTCCTTCCTCTGTCCTCTCCCCCCAACCTCGCACAACAGAAATGTGATCAAGGTCTCCCTCATCTGATGAGTCTTCCATCAGTTCGTCCTCCACTTCTTCCTGGGCTCCTGCACCTTCCTCACTAGTTTGGCTGCTACCATGCACCCTGGTAAAACCATCTCCCCCACCCTCACATGCCTGCCGCCTTGGTGCTGCCGACCGTCTGGACCTTGCAGATGTTAGCCCTTCCGCATACAACTCCTCCTCCTCTACTTCCTCCACCTCCTCTTGTGCCACCACCTGACTCCGAATTCTGTTTAACATGTGCTCCAGCATGTAAATCACCGGAATAGTCATGCTGATAATGGCATCGTCAGCACTAAACATCTTCGTCGCCATTTCAAAACTGTGCAGAAGGGTGCATAGGTCCCTGATCTGAGACCACTCCTCCAGCGTGATTTGCCCCACCTCTGGATCTCGTTGGCCCAGGCTATGCGTCAGAACGTATTGCACCAGGGCTTGTCGGTGCTGCCACAGTCGCTGCAACATGTGCAGAGTTGAATTCCACCGGGTAGGCACATCGCATTTTAGCCGGTGAAGTGGCAGGCCCAACGACTTCTGTAGAGATGTAAGTCGCTGAGCTGCGGGATGCGAACTGCGAAAGTGAGCACACAGCGACCGTGCCCTCTGCAGAAGGCCATCTAGTCTGGGATAGTGGGCTAAAAATTGCTGTACAACCAGGTTCAACACGTTAGCCATACAAGGCACGTGTGTGACATTGCCCCGGCGAAGGGCCGCACCCAGGTTTGCAGCATTGTCGCACACGTTCTTCCCTGGTTTCAGGTCCAGTGGAGACAACCATTCATGAAATTGGTTCTCCAGAGCTGACCACAACTCCTCAGCTGTGTGACTCACATTTCCCAGACATTTCAATGTAAAAACCGCCTGATGACGTTGAGCCCTACTGCCAGCATAGTAAGGAGGTGTGCAGGATCCCTTCTGCGCAGTTAGAAAGCTTGTGGCATGACCAGACAGGCTTTGGGTGCAGGTGGAAGACCGAGAGGAGGTTGAGGAGGCAGAAGCAGTGGAGGAACTTTGACATAAAGAGGATTGACGCACAACTCGTGGGGACGGCAAGACTTGGACAGCAGCCCCTTGTCCTGCTGTCACCATAGTTACCCAGTGCCCAGTCAGCGACATGTAACGCCCCTGTCCATGCCTACTCGTCAAAGTGTCTGTGGTGAAATGCACCCTGTCACACACAGAGTTTCTCAAAGAAGCGGTGATGTTGTGTGCGACATGCTGGTGGAGCGCAGGCACACCTTTCTTTGAGAAGTAGTGCCGACTGGGCATCTGGTACTGGGGCACTGCGACGGACATAAGGTCTCGAAAATCCTCTGTGTCCACCAGGCGGAAAGGCAGCATTTCTGTAGCCAAGAACTTGCAGATGGTGAAATTCAACCTCTTAGCTTTCTCATGGCTAGGAGGAAATGGTCTTTTACTTGTCCACATCTGAGGGACCGAGGGCTGGCTATTGTGCTTAGACGGGGTTGATAAGGGTGTCCCCGGCAAACTGCCGGTCTGTGAGGAAGATGCAGGCGGACATGTTAGGTTGCCTTGATCCAAAGGTGGTGCTATCGATGTCGGACAGCGCTCAACACCAGCTGGTGTTACCACCTCCAAAGAAAATGATGACCTGCCAATCACGCTGGCTGTTGTGGGTAAAGAGGTGGCAGGTCTGCGCCCCAAAACAGGTGTGACTGCTGTCCCCCCAGTCACAGAGGATGAAGAGGCCGCGGATGCACAAGATATGGCAGACGGTGGTTGGCCCGGCCGGCTAGGCCGCATTTTAGCACACTGAGCTTCCCACTGCAACTTGTGCTTCATGTCCATGTGCCGGTTCATGCATGAAGTACTCAAACTATGTATTTTTTGGCCTCTACTTAGCTTTTGCTGACAAATGTTACAGATAACACGAGTTGGGTCATCTTTATCGATCTGAAAAAATGCCCAGGCTATGCAAGGCTTAGCACCCATGCGACCTGAAGAGCCACCACGACTTGTGGTGAGAGGCAGAGTTGTGTTTGAGGATGCAGTTGTTGACATGCTTCCAGTACTACGTCTCTGTCCAGGAAGGCGCAACCTGACCTCGTCGTCACTAGCATCTTCCTCCACCTCCTCTGCTGACCTCATCTCTTGGCTGACTGTGGGTTGACAGTAAGTGGGATCTCCGACCTCATCATCATCACCCTGTGCGTTATCACACCCGTCGTCCTCAGAGCCAACCTGTTCCTGCCCTGACAAAAAACTAAAGTTGTCGCTCCAATCAGGTATTTGAGTCTTATCATCGTCTTCCTCATTGTCTCCACCAACAGGAGTTACAGTTTGGGAATGAGGGTCTACATTATGGTCAGTACCTTCTGCGTCTGGTCCTGGATCCGACTCATAAAGATTCTGGGCATCAGTGCAGATCATTTCCTCGTCTGGATTCACAGAAGCGCTGGAGTCGACCTCTGATTCCCAGGCTATAGTATGAGTAAACAGCTCTGCAGACTCAACCATCTGTTCTACCTCATACTCAGACGGGCAGCTGGAGATTTGGGAGCTGTGAGGAAGCAAGTGCGATTTGGGTGACACCTTTGAGGACTGGAGTATTTGTGATGTTGAAGTTGATGTGGAGGAGAGCCCACTTAAAGGAGCACTTGATATCCGTTGAAGCACCTGCTGTTTTTGTGCCTCATCTGGAATTTGTAGCGATTGGCGTGGCCGTAAGAAAGGGATCTTATCACATTGTCCGCTAAAAGAAGTAGACATTTTAGTTTGGCTGGAAGATGGTCTTTCTTCTGCAGATGTTACTGTTGCTTTAACACCTACCCCACGGACACAACCTTTTTTCCCCTTCCCAACACGCCTATTCCCCTTTCCACCAGCAGCAGGCCTTTTTCCACTCATTTTGGTGGTTAACTAATTAACAACTCTGGAGTTGTTTGCACAAAAAAAACATGGATGGGAACCGAGCAGAGCTGAGTGGCCAAACTGTGGTATTAGGCCAAAACTATTGGCTGGGTTAGATGCAGAAAAAAATTATATTCAATTTGCAACCTGATGGAGGTCAGTATAGATGGACTAATAGAGAAAGTCCCACACACTGCTAGAAGGCCAAATATTTTTTCAGAGCTAGATGCAGATAAAAATTGAGCTAGATGCAGATAAAAATTATTTTAATTTGCAACCTGATGGAAGTCAGTATAGATGGACTAATAGAGAAAGTCCCACACACTGCTAGAAGGCCAAATATTTTTTCAGAGCTAGATGCAGATAAAAATTATTTTTAATTTGCAACCTGATGGAGGTCAGTATAGATGGACTAATAGAGAAAGTCCCACACACTGCTAGAAGGCCAAATATTTTTTCAGAGGTAGATGCAGAAAAAAATATATTCAGTTTGCAACCTGATGGAGGTCTGTATAGATGGATTAATAGAACAAGTCCCACACACAGCTAGAAGCCCAATATTTTTTCAGAGGTAGATGCAGAAAAAATATATTCAGTTTTCAACCTGATGGAGGTCTGTATAGATGGATTAATAGAACAAGTCCCACACACAGCTAGAAGCCCAATATTTTTTCAGAGGTAGATGCAGAAAAAAATATATTCAGTTTGCAACCTGATGGAGGTCAGTATAGATGGACTAATACAACAAGTCCCACACACAGCTAGAAGCCCAATATTTTTTCAGAGGTAGATGCAGAAAAAAATATATTCAGTTTGCAACCTGATGGAGGTCTGTATAGATGGACTAATACATCAAGTCCCACACACAGCTAGAAGCCCAATATTTTTTCAGAGGTAGATGCAGAAAAAAATATATTCAGTTTGCAACCTGATGGAGGTCAGTATAGATGGACTAATACAACAAGTCCCACACACAGCTAGAAGCCCAATATTTTTTCAGAGGTAGATGCAGAAAAAAATATATTCAGTTTGCAACCTGATGGAGGTCTGTATAGATGGATTAATAGAACAAGTCCCACACACAGCTAGAAGCCCAATATTTTTTCAGAGGTAGATGAAGAAAAAAATATATGCAGTTTGCAACCTGATGGAGGTCAGTATAGATGGACTAATACAACAAGTCCCACACACAGCTAGAAGCCCAATATTTTTCAGAGCTAGATGCAGAAAAAAATTATATTCAATTTGCAACCTGATGGAGGTCAGTATAGATGGACTAATAGAATGATGCTATGCCCAAAAGATTTTACTTCACTAGGTGCAGTAAAAAAATTGGTATTCTATACACAGGTGGTATATCTTGCAACACAGATAGGCTACTCCACTGACTAACACACTCTGCAATAGGCCAAAAAGGATTAGCTTTGCTAGATTCAGTCAAATGCTGTGAAAAAAACTTGCACAGCACTGGCACAGACCTGCCTGGCAAAAACTGATAGGAACTGATGTAACCTAGTCCTGAAAAGGACTCCAATTACAATTAGTCTTTACTCCCACAATCTATCTATTTAAGAGCACAGACCTGCCTGATAAAAGTCGTAGGAAATGCTGTAACCTAGTCCTTAAAAGGACTGCAATCACAACTATTCCCTACTCCCAAGCTATCTGTAGATTTGTGCGAAAATTGGCTTGAAATTAACAAGGTATAGCGCACACAGCAACAGTGGTGCCGTCTAACACGCAGCTGCAGCAGTGAGAAAATGGTGGCGACGGGGAAAATGGCTTGGTCTTATAGGGCAAGGACATGTGACATACACTGCCAATGACACATGCCCTTGCTTGTGTGAAAAAAAGCACTTTGCTCCGTGTGTGCACTGCTGATAGGCTGACAGATTGCACCTCCCCACTGTAAATGCAGGAAAGAGAAAAAAAAATGGAGATCTTCATTATTCATGCAGAGATCCATCCCCTGCCCCTCCCCCCACCCCGCTGTACACTCAAACTGCGTATTAACATTAATTTTCATCATTACTGAGAAAAAATCCAGTTATGATTTTGGTGCACGAACAGTTATCGAACATAACCTCGAACAGCCGAATTTTTCTCAAATTGTTCGTGTTCGCCGAACGGCTCGAACACCGCCCAAAACAGCTCGAATTTGAGATTGGCGAACAGTTCGAGTAGAACAACGCTCATCTCTAGTGTTGAGCGCTCTCCGACATCGAGAGCACCACCTTTGGATCAAGGCAACTTAACATTTCCGCCTGCATCTTCCTCACAGATAGGCAGTTTGCCGGGGGCACCCTACTCAACCCCGTCTAAGCACAACAGCCAGCCCTCGGTCCCTCAGATGTGGACAAGAAAAAGACCATTTCCTCCTAGCCATGACAAAGCTAAGAGGTTGAATTTCACAATCTGCAAGCTGTTGGCTACAGAAATGCTGCCTTTCCGCCTGGTGGACACAGAGGATTTTCGAGACCTTATGTCCGTTGCAGTGCCCCAGTACCAGATGCCCAGTCGGCACTACTTCTCAAAGAAAGGTGTGCCTGCGCTACACCAGCATGTCGCACACAACATCACCGCTTCTTTGAGAAACTCTGTGTGTGACAGGGTGCATTTCACCACAGATACTTGGACGAGTAGGCATGGACAGGGGCGTTACATGTCGCTGACTGGGCACTGGGTAACTATGGTGACAGCAGGACAAGGGGCTTCTGTTCATGTCTTGCCGTCCCCACGAGTTGTACGTCAATCCTCTTTATCTAGAAGTTCCTCCACTGCTTCTGCCTCCTCAACCTCCTCTCAGACCTCCACCTGCACCCAAAGCCTGTCTGGTAATGCCACCCGCTTTCTAACTGCGCAGAAGGAATCCTGCACACCTCCTTACTATGCTGGCAGCAGGGCTCAACGGCATCAGGCGGTGTTTACTTTGAAATGTCTGGGAAATGTGAGTCACACAGCTGAGGAGTTGGGGTCAGCTCTGGAGACCCAGTTTCATGAATGGTTGTCTAAACTGGACCTGCAACCAGGGAAAGCCGTGTGCGACAATGCTGCAAACCTGGGTGCGGCCCTTCACCAGGGCAATGTCACACACGTGCCTTGTATGGCTCACGTGTTGAACCTGGTTGTCCAGCAATGTTTAGCCGACTATCCCGGACTAGATGGCCTTCTGCAGAGGGCACAGTTGCTGTGTGCTCACTTCCGCCGTTCGCATCCCGCAGCTCAACGACTTACATCTCTACAGAAATCATTGGGCCTGTCAGTTCACCGGCTGAAATGCGATGTGCTGACAAGGTGGAATTCAACTCTGCACCGACAAGCCCTGGTGAAATACTTTCTGACTAGAGAGGAGCGGTGTTCGACTAGAACTGTTCGCCAATCTCAAATTCGAGCTGTTTTGGGCGGTGTTCGAGTCGTTCGACGAACGCGAACGATTTGCAAAAAATTCGGCTTTTCGAGGTTATGTTCGATAACAGTTCGTGCACCAAAAGCGTGTCCTGCATGTCTGGCGCTATTTAGATCACCAATCAAGCAGGGATTGTCTGCCACTCACTGTAATGCCACAGCCATGGTGGTTGTAGCATTACAGAGGTTGCCCAAATCGATGGGAACAGTGCTCACTGTGAAACATGAAAAGCCGGCAATTCAGCAGCGGCATACACCGGTACACGACAATTTAGAACAGAAAGAATAGAGTATCACACATAGATTAGATAGATAAAAACATGTCAGTCACATATATAAGAAGTACAGTGACAGTGTTGGTTACTGTACTTGTCATTTAGTGTTAAAGGATTTATTAAAAAAAATTAGTGTTTTCATGCACCTTCTCTTTAAAAAAGCCGGCGGGCAAATCAGCATCGGTACCCGACAATTTCTAACAGAAAGAATAGAGCATCACACATAGATTAGATAGATAGAAACATGTCAGTCACATATATAAGAAGTACAGTGATAGTGTTGATTACTGTACTTGTCATTTTGTGTTAAAATAAAGGATTTATTAAAAAAAAAATTGGCGTGGGGTTCCCTGTAATTGTAGTCTCTAGCGGAGGTTAAGCAGACGGCTGGGGCAGATGTTTGAAGCCAGGGAAGGGGTTAATACTCACGGAGCTTCCCAGGCTACTAATATCAGCCCCCAGCTGAATACCTAGCCTTTACTAGCTATTAAAATGGGGGACCCCCAAAAAAATGACGTGGGGTCCCTCCTATTTTAATAGCTAGCAAAGGCTAGGCAGATAGCTGGGGGCTGATATTAATAGCCCAGGAAGGGTGCCATGAATATTGGCCCCCTCCCAGGCTAGAAACACCAGCTATCAGCCGCCCCAGAAATGGCGCATCCATAGGATGCGCCAATTCTGGCACTTAGCCTTGCTCTTCCCACTGCCTTGAAGCGGTGGCAGTGGGGTAATAGGGCTGGGGTTGATGTCAGCTTATAATGCCAGCTGACATCAAGCCCAGGTTAGTAATGGAGAGGCGTCTATAAGACACCCCCATTACTAACCCCATAGTCAAAGTTAAAAAAAAACACAAACACCCAGAATAAAGTCCTTTAATTGAAACAAACACACAATTCTTTATTGTTCTAAATTAAACCATACTTACCATCACGCCCATTCCAGCTGAAGCCAATGTCTTCTGCAATGAAAGTAAAATAATAAAGCAACATCATCCTTACCTTTCCATGGCTCCCACGACAGCTTCAGCTCTGCTACATTCACATGACAGTCTGGATCGCAGCAGAAAGCTGCCATTCAGCTTGCCATGCCGCAGACACTGAGAAGCGCAGGCATGCTTGTGCTCCTCAGGGTCTCGCTGTGACGGAATAAAGATGAGCCGAGGTCATATCCAATGAACTCAGCTCACCTCATGCACTGAGTGTCTTCTGAGCAGTTTGTCAGCTTTTAGACACCTTTGAAGATGTTTTCTATGTGTTTCTATGTGTTTTTGTTTGCCTGCCATTGGTTTTAACGGTGTTCGACTTTGTTCTAAGGTGTTCGACGAACAGTTCCACGAACATCCCGGTGTTCGACGAACCGAACCGAACCCGAACACTATGGGGGTGGCTCAATACTAGTTCTGACGTATAGCCTGGGCCAACGAGATCCAGAGGTGGGGCAAATCACGCTGCAGGAGTGGTCTCAGATCAGGGACCTATGAAGTTGACGCGCCCCCTGGGCCGTGGGGTACCCGGAGGCGGGCCGGTAGACGCTGGGGGTTGTAGTCACTGTGGCGGTGACCCGGTCCATGACCCAGGGCGGTCAATCCAAGGGTAATTTGAATATATGGGTTTTATAATGTCCGACTACGCCACCTGTGGAGTGCGGCCAAAGGGGCCGCCGCAGCGGAACAAACCACTGAAGCTGGTGGTTTTGCAGCAATGGTATTATTACTCCCCACAGGAAGAGTGCAGCTTCAGGGCAGTGTGAGTGGATGATGGTGGCTGTAATGCAGGGAGTCAGTAATGAACACAGAGTCCGTGTGATGCAGTCCCAAGATCTTTACTCACAGTTGTTGCAGTCCAGATTACAGGTACCAGAGCAATCTCCCCCGTCGTGCTGGCTTGCTCTTTCTAAGATGGCTTCCTATTTATACTCTCCCTGTCTTGTGCTCCCCTAAGCTGCTTTCTCCACCCACACCCACTGCATAGGACCCTCCCGCCAGCTAGGGACCTGGGACTTTGTTCTCCCTTAGGAGCAATCTCGCCCTACCCCCACTGCGGGTATGTGTTGGATGCAGGTGTTAGGGTCCCGAGCCATACTCCATCCTTACCTGAGGGTGAGATACCACACCTCTGGATGAGATGCAGTACCTCTGTGGCGACTGAACCCTCAGGGGCACCACACACCCTTCTGCACAGTTTTGAAATGGCGACGAAGATGTTTAGTGCTGATGATGCCATTATCAGCATGACTATTCCGGTGATTTACATGCTGGAGCACATGTTAAACAGAATTCAGAGTCAGGTGGTGGGACAAGAGGAGGTGGAGGAAGTTGAGGAGGAGTCGTATGCGGAAGGGATAACATCTCCAAGGTCCAGACGGTCGGCAGCACCAAGGCGGCAGGCATGGGAGGGTGGGGTAGAGGGATTAACCAGTGCGCATGGTAGCAGCCAAACTGTTGAGGAAGGTGCAGGAGCCGAGGAAGAAGTGGAGGATGAACTGGCGATGGGCATGGAAGACTCATCAGATGAGGGAGACCTTGATCACATTTCTGTTGTGCGAGGTTGGGAGGAGAGGGCAGAGGAAAGAAGCATGATTCTTACCTCGCTACCAACACAACAAGGACTTGGTCCTCCTGGATGCGCAAGACACATGAGTGCCTTCTTGCTGCACTACCTGCAACATGACCCTCAGATTGCAGAATTCGAAGTAATCTCGACTACTGGGTTGCCACACTGTTAGATCCCCGGTACAAAAGTAAATTTGCAGAAATTATTCCTGCCATAGAAAGGGATGCACGCATGCAGGAGTATCAGCAGAGACTGTTGCAGAATCTTACATGTGCTTTTCCACAAAATACCAGTGGTGCACGTAGTGAATCTCACAGTTCCAACTTGCCAACCGTGGGACCGTCAAGTGTTCAGCACTCAAACCATAACAGAACCACAGTATCTGCTGGTAACATCAATTTTGCGGAATCATTTCACCACTTTTTTAGCCCATCCTTTGCAAGGCCACAGGAGACAAGAAGTCTGACACATAGTCAATGCCTAGAGAGGATGGTGCAGGAGTATCTCCAAGTGAACATCGAAGCCATGACTGTGTCACTGGACCCTTGCTCATTTTGGGATTCCAATCTGGAAAAATGTCCGGAGCTTGCCACTCACGCCTTGGAGATCTTGTCATGTCTGCAGCCAGCGTTCTCTCTGAATGTGTGTTTAGCGCTGCTGGTGGTGTGCTGACAGATAAGCGCCCGCAGCTGTCCACTGAGAATGTAGACAGACTCACGTTCATAAAGATGAACAAATCATGGATCCGCAAGGACTTTTCTACCCCTGTGTCATCCTGTGGAGACTAAAAGCTTGAGGATTTGGTAAAATCACCTCACCAACCTTTTTAAGCAACTCTGGGGCAATTGATGCCACTTAAGTGGTGACTGTGCCACAATTTTTGGAAAAAATGGAGGCTCTTTTTGGAGTCCCCTTGCTGTGTTTTACGTGATGTTGGCATCGTCAATTCCAGGTGGGTTGGGTCGCCCCACCCCCTTTTAACTGTAAGAAACTACATACACTATGACTTGGGGTAACACAGATGGTTGAGTCTGAAGAGCTGTTTACTCAGATGCCTGTTCCAAAGCTTCAGTGTCTGCTAGTCAGTGTAGAATTTTTAACTGCATCAAGCATAGGCAATACTTTGGGCATAGTAGCCCAGCTGCGAAGCAAGCTGCACCGCCTGTTGTATCTAATAAGAATTTTTAAATGCATCTAGCCTAGGCAGACTGTGGGGACCCCCAACCAAACCCAGACGCTCAGCCCCCCTACCGACCCCCTTTCCTTGACAATACAATAATGTAACTCTTACAACTGGATGGGTGAGGATCGGTCACAGCTTTATTAACTCTTTATGCTCATTCCATTAGAAAGGCATTTTATTTCTAAAATAATTCAGCTTGTTGCAGCATGCCCTGTGTCTCCACACCGGCAAGTTGGCCAACAAGTGTAACTCTCCAACATGTCCTTTCTATTTCCTGGCCATGGAGGATCCTGCGTACTTGTATGCAGGACTCTGACCCCCATCCATCACTCTTAACGCTTGTTCCACTCCGTCCTGGAGTCCTGACAGGAATATGTCCAGTCCAATATCCATTAAGTGAACACCGTCGGGCCGTATAAGGCCTGCTTTATCTCCTTCCAGTTGTCGGTGTTGTATCACTACACCACCTCTGTCTCTTCTAAATTTTGCCATCCGAATATTTATTACCCGCCTTGTCCGTTAGATGGCCTTTATGTGTCGCTCACCTTGCCATACCGCTATTGGCACAATCTCTGACCATCCTATAGTTAGTTTTGTGAAAAATTCTCTGAAGCGCTCAGTGTCTAGTTTCATTATTGCCATTAGTTATGCGCTCTTGTGATGACCTAGGTCGTTTCCCCCAGCCTGTATAACTAAGATGACCAGACCTCTTGCCTCTCTCCCTACCTTGATTACCTCCATTAGTACCTGTGGCCATAGCAGGCCTCTAATACCTCTCCAGTTGAAATATGTGTTATGAAACTCTAATTTCCTCCCGCCTGTGTGGAGTTTCACCTTTTTTTCTGCCCAATATATATACGAGTGGCCTATCACCCACACTGTTGGCTTAGAGTCACCTGTAAAAGAAACAAACCACGTTAGGATAACAAGTCCGGTCTTATGTATCTCGCCAAACACGTGGATCGCCATCTCCCTATCCTCTGAACTTCCGTTTCTGACAGTCCTGCTCTTGCTGCTTCCGTGGCCGCGCCTATGCGGAATGAGTATGTCCCATAATCTTTGGGGTGGTTCCCTGCCAATGTTATGCATTTATTAAATATAGCTTGGAACTGGTATCTTGATAATGGCATTCCATCAATGTGTGATAGGAAGAAATTACTTTGTGATCTGATGGTTATTTATGTTTTTACTATTGTTACCCAACTCAGTGTACTGTTTGTGGGTTGTAGAAGTACCCAAGTGCCCCTGCCCGCTGGAACCATTTTCAGTTGGCGTATGCGTAGACGTATTGCATTATTGGCTATGACTACGTCCTGGTGTAATAAGCCTCCACTGGTGGTAATTTTGGATTGAGGGACTAATTCGCTTATGCATAGTGCCCCGAAGAAGGCGATCACAAATGCAGCAGACAGTAGTGTTGCTTCAAATTGTGAGCGTCATGTTAATGGTGTTAGGGATATGATGTGAGAAATCAGTTTTAGTGACACGGAACGGGATGTCTACACTCCTGACTTGGCTAAACCCTTTTCCACCCTTTTATGGATTGTCTGATGATGAATCTCTTTGTCACATCTCCCCAATTCAGTAGTTGGAAGTGAAATGCTACTCCGGTCAGACACCACTGTGCTGACGCGCCTGATATGCCCCTCATCATTTGCTGGTGGAGAAATTCTATGGTGACATGTAATCTGGCTTGTTCACATTGGTCAACCCGTCTGCCTGCTACTAGTCGTGTCCACTCTTCCCATGCCTTACCGTATGCTTGCCACGTCGACGGGGCAACTGACGCTCTGATTAATGGCATCAACTATTCGCCACTAGATCCCATAGGGAGGGTGGGCAACTGTTGCCCGATGGGTGGGCGTTGGGGAGGAGCTCTGTGAAAATTTGCCAATTGAATTTTGATAAAGCGTTAGCAGCAGCTTTAGACCCCTCTGCACCGTGGCTAGCGCGGACCCATACATTGTGTTTTAGGCAAAGGAATGCTAGCCGGCGTAGTAGGCCTAGCACTGGGATAGACAATGATGCCATCTTATTAATGCAGTGTGCTAGGCTGGTGTTTTTGCTATTAAGCGTATATTTTTGATAGCCAGGCGCGCTCCCCATATTTCTATTGCTACCACTATTGGGAAGAAAAATTATTTTCAGGGCTAGATGCAGCTAAAAATTATTAGTAATTTCAAAGCTGGTGGAGCTTTGTATAGATGGCCTAATACAATGAGTACCACACACTACTACTATGCCCAAAATTATTTTCCAGACCAGATGCAGCTAAAAATTATTTGTAATTTGCAAGCTGGTGGAGCTTAGTATAGATGGCCTAATAGAATGGGTGCCACACACTGCTACTATGCCCAAAATTATATTCCAGACAAGATGCAGCTAAAAATTTTTTGTAATTTTCAAGCTGGTGGAGCTTAGTATAGATGGCCTAATAGAATGAGTACCACACACTGCTACTATGCCCAAAATTATTTTCCAGACAAGAAGCAGCTAAAAATTATTAGTAATTTGCAAGCTGGGTGGAGCTTAGTATAGATGGCCTAATAGAATGAGTACCACACACTGCTAATATGCCCAAAATTATTTTCCAGACAAGATGCAGCTAAAAATTATAAGTAATTTGAAAGCTGGTGGAGCTTAGTATAGATGGCCTAATAGAATGAGTACCACAAACTGCTACTATGCCCAAAATTATTTTCCGAGCTAGATGCAGGTAAAAATTATTTGTAATTTGCAAGCTGGTGGAGCTTAGTATAGATGGACTATTAGAATAAGTACCACACACTGCTACTATGCCCAAAATTATTTTCCAGACAAGATGCAGCTAAAAATTATTTGTAATTTGCAAGCTGGTGGAGCTTAGTATAGATGGCCTAATAGAATGAGTACCACACACTGCTACTATGCCCAAAATTATTTTCCAGACACGATGCAGCTAAAAAATATTTGTAATCACAAGCTGGTGGAGCTTAGTATAGATGGCCTAATAGAATGAGTACCACACACTGCTACTATGCCCAAATTTATTTTCCGAGCTAGATGCAGCTAAAAATTATTTGTAATTTGCAAGCTGGTGGAGCTTAGTATAGATGGACTAATAGAATAAGTCCCACACACTGCTACAAGCCCAAAATTATTTTCCGAGCTAGATGCAGATAAAAATTATTTGTAATTTGCAAGCTGGTGGAGATTAGTATAGATGGACTAATAGAATAAGTCCCACACACTGCTACAAGCCCAAAATTATTTTCCGAGCTAGATGCAGCTAAAAATCATTAGTAATTTGCAAGCTGGTGGAGCTTAGTATAGGTGGCCTAATAGAATGAGTACCACACACTACTACTATGCCCAAAATTATTTTCCAGGCAAGATGCAGCTAAAAATTATTAGTAATTTGAAAGCTGGTGGAGCTTAGTATAGATGGCCTAATAGAATGAGTATCACACACTGCTACTATGCCCAAAATTATTTTCCAGACAAGATGCAGCTAAAAATTATTTGTAATTTGCAAGCTGGTGGAGCTTAGTGTAGATGGACTAATAGAATAAGTCCCACACACTGATACAAGCCCAAAATTATTTTCCGAGCTCTATGCAGATAAAAATTATTATTAATTTGCAAGCTGGTGGAGCTTAGTATAGATGGCCTAATAGAATAATGCTATGCCCAAAAGATTTTACTTGGCTAGGTGCAGTAAAAAAAATTGAATTCTATACACAGGTGGTGTAGCTTGCAACACAGATACGGTACTCCACTGACTAACACACACTGCAAGAGGCCACAAAGGATTTGCTTAGCTAGATTTAACCGAATGCTGTGAAAAACACTTGCACAGCACTGGCACAGACATGCCTGGCAAAAAGTCCTAGGAAATGCTGTAACCTAGTCCTCAAAAGGACTGCAATTACAACTGGTCCCTACTCCCAAGCTGTCTATTTAAGAGCACAGACCTGCCTGCTAAAAGACGTAGGAAATGCTGGAACCTAGTCCTCAAAAGGACTGCAATCACAACGATTCCCTACTCCCAAGCTATCTGTATATTTCTGAGAATATTGGCTTGAAATTAACACTGAAAGTGTAGTGCACACCGCAACAGCGGTGCTGTCTAACACGCAGCTGCAGCAGTGAGAAAATGGTGGCGACGGGGAAAATGGCTGGGTCTTATAGGGCAAGGACATGTGACATACACAGCCAATGACACATGCCCTTGCTTGTGTGAAAAAAAGCAGTTCGCTCCGTGTGTGCGCTGCTGATAGGCTGACAGATTGCACCTCCCCACTGTAAATGCGGGAAAGAGAAAAAAAATGGAGATCTTCATTATTTATGCAGAGATCCATCCCCTGCCCCTCCCCCCGCCCCACTGTACACTCAAACTGTGTATTAACATTGATTATCAGCATTACTGTGAAAAAATCCAGTTATGATTTTGGTGCACGAACAGTTATCGAACATAACCTCGAACAGCCAAATTTTTTTCAAATCGTTCGTGTTCGCCGAACGGCTCGAACACCGCTCAAAACAGCTTGAATTTGAGATTGGAGAACAGTTCGAGTCGAACACCGCTCATCTCTACTGGTGACCGGTTCATGCAGCGTTATGTAAATACCCTATTTATTACATTGATGGCTGGACCGTACAATACAAGCTATTGGTACCATTTACCTTTCGTGTCCCCCCTATTTCCTCATAGATTGTAAGCTTGTGAGCAGGACCCCTCACTCCTATTGGTATCTGTTGATTTATGTGATTATTTTTCTGTAATGTCTTTTATAGTCTGTACAATTCCCTTCTAAAATGTAAAGTGCTGCAGAATATGTTGGCGCTATAGAATAAAAATGATTATTATTACTATTTAAGTGATAACCAAGCTTCAGCTGTAACAGCCAGGGCCAGTACCAGTATATTAATAGTGACTGCAGCATTTAGAAGGTTATCCCACCTCCCACCCTATCAGCACACCAGCAACGTGGGGATCACAAGGAGGAGCACGGGGCCTTACTGGTTGCCATGACAGTAGGAGATCAAATAATGACCTCTTGATCTGTCAGCTATGGTGGCTAGTTAGACTATGCCAGGAGCATAGTCTAAAATGCATTTTGTCAATGTAACACTGACAAGTCTAATGCATTACAATGATTAATAGTGATCAGACTAATAACAGTTAAAGTTCCATGTAGGGAGTAAGTAAAAAATTAGTTTTAAAGTATTGTGTTTTTTAAAAAAAAATCACAAAATAAAATCCAAAAAAGAACCAAAAAAAATATTATACCAATGCTCAATCTATAAAACTGTCACACTAGTTAACCCCTTCAGTGAACACCGTAAAAAAAATGTGGCAAAAAACTATACTTGTTTATCACACAGCTTCACAAACTCAAAACATTTTCTTCAATGGTGAAGTTAACAATTCACTGCAAAAATAAAATTGAAAAATTCATGGCATAAGGGTCAAGCCATGAAAAATACAATTCAAGATAGACTACATATTCCCATCTAAGACGTTTGGGTATGTTAACCCTTAGTCATGATGGTATCTTAACTCTGCTGATTTCTTAAATAGTAGTCAGATTTGGTTTACCCAGTTGGAACCTAATTAATGAACCTTAATGGAGCAGTTGCGTAATAGAAATCAAAAAAGACATTGGTGAATGAATTATTCCTCCAATATGGCTAGAGATCGAACTTGCATAAAGAAATCATCTTACTATAGAGGGAAATTATAGATAACTATATTATATTAATATAAGTATTGAATACTGTATTAAAAAATCAGCAATGTTTTACAAAAAGAGAGGAGGCCACTAGATAACATATGAATAGTGTTGAGCGAGCATGCTCGACACTGCTCGTTACTCGCCCGAGGATCACGCTACTCGGGATGTTCGGCGAGCACCGAGCATTTCCGGGTTACTCGGGCAGGAGCTCGGGTCTCCGCCCTGCATGTTTGGCGCTCTTTACAGAGCCAATGAACATGCAGGGATTGCCAGCCAGTCACTGTAATGCCGCAGCCATGTTGTTTGTGGGCATTACAGTGATTGGCTGGCCGCACAGCGTCACCTCGAGTATTTAAAACCGGGCGCCACCTTCTTGGACACATTCGCTTCAGATTATACAGTGTATGGACAGCGCTGCTGAGCTAAGGAGAGATTTTTCCTGCGAAATAGTTAGTGTAGGGTCTATAAAGGCTGACAGAACAAACAGGACTAATATCCATCCCAGATATCAGGCAGGCAGGTAGGCTGTACAGGAGACGCAGTGGTTATACCAGCAAACGCTGCATTACAGTCCTGTGTGCTCCTGTTTCTGAAATTGCTGGACTTAGCTCCAGGTCTCGAGGGCCAGTAAAAATCCTTTTTTTTCATCTAAATCCTCTATTTTTTTCCTCCTCCACACTGTACAAATAACCGTCTTATTAACCTATTGGTGTCCCCCCCTCCCAAAAAAAAAAAAAGTTTGTCTCTGATTTTTCAGACACAAATATATCTGTTGAAAAGAGTCTGGTATAGGCCACAGAAACAGAAGTGTGGGTTTGCAGTTCCATGGGTCAAATCTCTGGATTATCCAGTTTTGGGCCTTTTGTATGTAAAAAAAACTGTTTGAGTGTGTCGCTCACTGTTTAGCCGAAAATCTATATATTTAAAAAAGTCTGGTATACACCAGTAAGTTATAACTGTGGGTTTGCTGTTCCACGGTAAAAAAAACTCTATTATCCTGCTTTTCGCATTTTTTGCAGTAAAAAAAAAATGAAATCGTGTCTCCCTGATTGTCCAGACACAAAGATATATCTGTTGAAAATAGTCTGTTGTAGGCCCGACAAATCACAGTGTGGTTTTGCTGTTCCATGGGTCAAATCTCTGTATTATCCACTTTTGGGACTTTTGTATGTAAAAAAAAACAGTTTGAGTTTGTCGCTCACTGTTCAGCCGCAAATATATATATTTAAAAAGTCTAGTATACACAACAGTAAATTAAAACTGTGGTTTTGCTGTTACGCAGTAAAAAATGTCTATTATCCTGTTTTTCACATTTTTTGCCTTCAAAAAAACCAGTAGTGTCTCCTGACTGTTCTGACACAAAAATATATCTGTTGAAAATAGTCTGTTGTAGGCCCGACAAATCCAAGTGTGGTTTTGCAGTTCCACGGGTCAAATCTCTGTAGTATCCAGTTTTGGGCCTTTTGTATCTAAAAAAAATTCAGTTTGAGTGTGTCACTCACTGTTCAGCCGCAAATCTATATATTTAAAAAAGTCTGGTATACACACCAGTAAATTAAAACTATGGAATTGCTGTTCCACGGTAAAAAATCTCTATTATCCTGTTTTTCGCATTTTTTGCCTTCAAAAAACCAGTAGTGTCTCCTGACTGTTCTGACACAAAAATATATCTGTTGAAAATAGTCTGTTGTAGGCCCGACAAATCCCAGTGTGGTTTTGCAGTTCCAAGGGTCAAATCTCTGTAGTATCCAGTTTTGGGCCTTTTGTATCTAAAAAAAAACAGTTTGAGTGTGTCGCTCACTGTTCAGCCACAAATCTATGTATTTTAAAAAGTCTGGTATACACCAGATAATTATAACTGTGGGTTTGCTGTTCCACGGTAAAAAATCTCTATTATCCTGCTTTTCGCATTTTTTGCAGTAAAAAAAAAAATTTAATCGTGTCTCCCTGATTGTCCAGACACAAAAATATATGTGTTGAAAATAGTCTGTTGTAGGCCCGACAAATCCTAGTGTGGTTTTGCAGTTCCACGGGTCAAATCTCTGTAGTATATAGTTTTGGGCCTCTTGTTTCTAAAAAAAAGCAGTTTGAGTGTGTCGCTCACTGTTCAGCTGCAAATCTACATATATAAAAAAGTCTTGTATACACCAGTAAATTAAAACTGTGGTTTTGCTGTTCCACGGTAAAAAATCTCTATAGCCCTGTTTTCGCTTTTTTTGCCTTCAAAAAAACCAGTAGTGTCTCCTGACTGTTCTGACACAAAAATATATCTGTTGGCAATAGTCTGTTGTAGGCCCGACAAATCCAAGTGTGGTTTTGCAGTTCCATGGGTCAAATCTCTGTAGTATCCAGTTTTGGGCCTTTTGTATCTAAAAAAAACAGTTTGAGTGTGTCGCTCACTGTTCAGCCACAAATCTATATATTTAAAAAAAGTCTGGTATACACCAGTAAATCATACCTGTGGGTTTGCTGTTCCACGGTAAAAAATCTCTATAACCCTGGTTTTCGCATTTTTTGCAGTAAAAAAAAAAAATTAATCGTGTCTCCCTGATTGTCCAGACACAAAAATATATGTGTTGAAAATAGTCTGTTGTAGGCCCGACAAATCCTGGTGTGGTTTTGCAGTTCCACGGGTCAAATCTCTGTAGTATCCAGTTTTGGGCCTTTTGTATAAAAAAAAAACAGTTTGAGTGTGTCTCTCACTTTTCAGCTGCAAATCTATATATTTAAAAAAGTCTTGTATACACCAGTAAATTAAAACTGTGGTTTTGCTGTTCCATGGTAAAAAATCTCTATAATCCTGGTTTTCGCTTTTTTTGCCTTCAAAGAAACCAGTAGTTTCTCCTGACTGTTCTGACACAAAGATATATCCGTTGAAAATTGTCTGTTGTAGGCCCGACAAATCCAAGTGTGGTTTTGCAGTTCCATGGGTCAAATCTCTGTAGTATCCAGTTTTGGGCCTTTTGTATCTAAAAAAAACAGTTTGAGTGTGTCACTCACTGTTCAGCCGCAAATCAATATATTTAAAATGTCTGGTATACACACCATTGAATTAAAATTGTGGTTTTGCTCTTCCACGGTAAAAAATCTCGATTATCCATTTTTCACATTTTTTGCCTTCAAAAAAACCAGAAGTGTCTCCTGACTGTTCTGACACAAAAATATATGTGTTGAAAATAGTCTGTTGTAGACCCGACAAATCCCAGTGTGGTTTTGCAGTTCCATGGGTCAAATCTCTGTACTATCCAGTTTTGGGCCTTTTGTATCTAAAAAAAAACAGTTTGAGTGTGTCGCTCACTGTTCAGCCACAAATCTATATATTTTAAAAAGTCTGGTATACACCAGAAAATTATAACTGTGGGTCTGCTGTTCCACGGTAAAAAAATCTCTATTATCCTGCTTTTCTCATTTTTTGCAGGAAAAAAAAAAATTTAATCGTGTCTCCTTGATTGTCCAGACACAAAAATATATCTGTTGAAAATAGTCTGTTGTAGGCCCGACAAATCCTGGTGTGGTTTTGCAGTTCCACGGGTCAAATCTCTGTAGTATCCAGTTTTGGGCCTTTTGTATCTAAAAAAAAGCAGTTTGAGTGTGTCGCTCACTGTTCAGCTGCAAATCTATATATATAAAAAAGTCTTGTATACACCAGTAAATTAAAACTGTGGTTTTGCTGTTCCATGGTAAAAAATCTCTATAGTCCTGTTTTTCGCTTTTTTTGCCTTAAAAAAAACAGTAGTGTCTCCTGACTGTTCTGACACAAAAATATATCTGTTGAAAATAGTCTGTTGGAGGCCCGACAAATCCAAGTGTGGTTTTGCAGTTCCACAGGTCTAATCTCTGTAGTATCCAGTTTTGGGCCTTTTGTATCTAAAAAAAAACACAGTTTGAGTGTGTCGCTCACTGTTCAGCCGCAAATCTATAGATTTCAAAAAGTCTGGTATACACCAGTAAATTAAAACTGTGGTTTTGCTGTTCCACGGTAAAAAATCTCTATAATCCTGGTTTTCGCCTTTTTTGCCTTCAAAAAAGCCAGTAGTGTCTCCTGACTGTTCTGACACAAAGATATATCTGTTGAAAATAGTCTGTTGTAGGCCCGACAAATCCAAGTGTGGTTTTGCAGTTCCATGGGTCAAATCTCTGTAGTATCCAGTTTTGGGCCTTATGTATCTAAAAAAAACAGTTTGAGTGTGTCGCTCACTGTTCAGCCGCAAATCTATATATTTAAAATGTCTGGTATACACACCATTGAATTAAAATTGTGGTTTTGCTCTTCCACGGTAAAAAATCTCGATTATCCATTTTTCACATTTTTTGCCTTCAAAAAAAACAGTAGTGTCTCCTGACTGTTCTGACACAAAAATATATGTGTTGAAAATAGTCTGTTGTAGGCCCGACAAATCCCAGTGTGGTTTTGCAGTTCCATGGGTCAAATCTCTGTACTATCCAGTTTTGGGCCTTTTGTATCTAAAAAAAAAACAGTTTGAGTGTGTCGCTCACTGTTCAACCACAAATCTATATATTTTAAAAAGTCTGGTATACACCAGAAAATTATAACTGTGGGTCTCCTGTTCCACGGTAAAAAATCTCTATTATCCTGCTTTTCTCATTTTTTGCAGTAAAAAAAAAAATTTAATCGTGTCTCCTTGATTGTCCAGACACAAAAATATATCTGTTGAAAATATTCTGTTGTAGGCCCGACAAATCCTGGTGTGGTTTTGCAGTTCCACGGGTCAAATCTCTGTAGTATCCAGTTTTGGGCCTTTTGTATCTAAAAAAAAGCAGTTTGAGTGTGTCGCTCACTGTTCAGCCGCAAATCTATAGATTTCAAAAAGTCTGGTATACACCAGTAAATTAAAACTGTGGTTTTGCTGTTCCACGGTAAAAAATCTCTATAATCCTGGTTTTCGCTTTTTTTGCCTTCAAAAAAGCCAGTAGTGTCTCCTGACTGTTCTGACACAAAGATATATCTGTTGAAAATAGTCTGTTGTAGGCCCGACAAATCCAAGTGTGGTTTTGCAGTTCCATGGGTCAAATCTCTGTAGTATCCAGTTTTGGGCCTTTTGTATCTAAAAAAAACAGTTTGAGTGTGTCGCTCACTGTTCAGCCGCAAATCTATAGATTTAAAAAAGTCTGGTATACACACCATTGAATTAAAATTGTGGTTTTGCTGTTTCACGGTAAAAAATCTCTATTATCCTGTTTTTCACATTTTTTGCCTTCAAAAAAACCAGTAGTGTCTAGTGTTGAGCGACCCCCGTAGTGTTCGAGTTCGGTTCGGTTCGTCGAACACCCGTGTGTTCGCCGAACTGTTCGCCGAACTGTTCGTCGAACACCTTCGAACACAGTTAAAACCAATGGCAGGCAAACAAAAACACATAGAAACACATAGAAAACACCTTCAAAGGTGTCCAAAAGCTGACAAACTGCTCAGAAGACACAACTAACACATGGAAAAGTGACAAGTACATATAGTCATGCGAAAAGAAAAGAGGTAGAGGAGTAAAAGGAGGGGGAGACACAGATAAAGGCATGTCATGCCCTTCTAAAATCCAAAAAGTGAGAAGCCGACACGGCCAGTCCTATCCTGCCCGTGCCACCTCCGTGTCGCCGGGTTTGTGCCAGAGCCACGGTGAACCCTGACGGCCAGCCCCCCTCTCCCAATACTGGTGCCTGTCCGCTGGTGGGTCGAGCGAGCCCCCCTGTTGTGGAGGCAGCTCTAAGCTTTTTAATTTAAATTGTCTCTCTAATTTGAATGAATACACTTTAAATCCATTTACAAGGATCTATTGGAGGGCAAGTTTCATGCCAGCAGCCGCGTAATTCCAGCTCCAGTAGCGTCCACTAAAGCTGCTGCAGTTAAAAAGCTTATATAAGGATCGAGCTCGGCTGTCCACCGCAACGCATCCTACTGCCAGTCCCAGCCCCTATGCCTTGGGGTGCCTCCTGATGCTCTTCACTGAGTATCCCGTGGTCCTGAAGCATTTCCTTTGAAAAAATTAAGTGTCCAAACTACAGGTGGTGTAGCTTGCTTAACAGCCGGGATAATCCGCTGACTAGCAGACACTGCTACTAGGCACAAAGTATTTCCTGGGCTAGATGCAGTTAAAAATTTGTAATTAGATACTCTCGTTGGATGCTGAGAAAGCATTCCATAGAGTCTCCTGGCACGTCATATATGATTCTCTTAAAAAGCTTGGGGTAGGGGTCTAGGGGACCCTTTTATAGCCAAAATCACAGCCCTGTATCGCAATACGTCACCTAGGCTGAAGATAAATGGAACTGTAGCACCCTGAGGGCTCGGTTGCTACAGAGGTATTGCACCTCACCCAGAGGTGTGATATCTCACTCTCAGGTAAGGATGGAGTGTGGATCAGGACCCGACACCTGCATGCATTACACCACATTGCCGTGGGGCAGGGCGACCAATATGCCCCTGAGATGGGCACGACAGTCCCTGTCCCTGGCTGGAGTGAGGGGAGGGAACACTGAGGAAGGGGAACCCTGTAGTGCAGGAGCAGGGAGGAAGCAGTTCCTGGGTGCATTGAGAAGGGAGTATAAAAGGTGGGCACCATCTTAGTTCAGTGCAGAGAAGTCTGAGCAGAAGTGACAGGGAGCAGGGGCTCTGCATGAGCTCTGCTCCGGAGGCGGGCCTAGTAACAGAGGCCCAGGCCTTGCAGAGGAAGAAGGAAGGAAGAGGAGCGGAGAAGGCTCCAGGAACGAGGAAAGAAGGGATCCCAGGGGTGCGGACGGGCGATTCGCCACCGCACGCCCGAATCCACCTGCGTGGAGGGGTCAGGCCAAAGGGGGAGACCAGTCCCCAAAACTAGTGGAGGCAGGAAACGACCCTCAGCTATAAACCGGAGGCTGTGACATTTTATGTGGCGCAGCCCTCGCTACACCCGCTAGGAAGGCACCACATAGGGTCAGGGAAACTGGCGCCAAGTTTACCAAGAGGAGGCCCGAGGCAGCCGGACAGAAGGGTTGGTAAGAAAGGCCAGACAAAGGACACACAAAGGGGGTCCTGTGAAGCGCTCCAAAGTTATCTGGGAGTTGTCTGAGCCCCTCACCTGGTGAGCACAGTACGACGTGGGCAGCCGTTACCTGCAGACGTGGTCTGGATAATAAGAACTGTGAGTTAAGACCCTGGACTGCATCACTGACTCCGTGTCGTTAGTGCTGCTGCCCTGCACCATCACCCCCATCCTTCGCATACACTGCCCTGAGGCTATACTCCTCCCGTGGGGAGTTATGCTACGCTCTGCTGCACCCACAACACCAGTCTCAGCGGTCAGCCCTGCAGCGGCGGTTCACTCTGACCGCAATGCACAGGTGGCGTAGTCGGACATTTAAACATCAAAACCACATAAATAGTTCCGCCACTGGTTTGACCGCCCTGAGCCACGGAACCGGGTCGCCGCCACGGAGACTACAACCACCAGCATCCACCAAAAAGGGTCCGGCTCCGGGTGTCCCAAGGCCCAGGGGGTGCATCAGAACATTTTCATCACCTTTCACAATCACCAATGGGACAAAGCAGGGATGTCCTCTGTCCCCTCTCTTATACATCCTAGTGACGGAGCACCTGCTCTCATCAATTCGCCCTAACCCCAATATTAGGTGGATTGAGGTGGGAGGCACCGAGTACAAGTGCTCTCTATTTGCTGATGATGTCCTAGTATATATCACTCAATCACATATATCCATTTTAAAATCAATGCAGCGAAGTCTGAGGCCCTCGATGTCTCCCTCCCCAAATCCATACAGGATTCCATCCAGTCCAACTTTCCCTTTGCCTGGCCCTCACAGGGTATCAAATACTTAGGAATTCCTATTCATAGAGACCTCTCCCATCTATGTTATCTTAATTTTGGGCCCTTTATTGAACAACTCCATACAGACCACGGTTGGCAAGTTAGAACTGTAAGATTCACTACGTGAAGCACTGGTGTTTTGTGGAAAAGCACATGTACACTGTGTTCCAAATTATTATGCAAAAAGTGTTTAGGAGTGATAAGGGAAGAATTTGTTTGTTTGTCAGTTAAACTCATTGATGGTGATGTGTGTCAGGGCTCTTTATATCACTGTAAGCAATTGCAGACACCTGTGCTAATTAGTTTGGCAGGTGTGTCCAATGAAAGGCAAGACTACTTAAGAAGGCTGTCCCACTTTATTAAGCAGCCTACATTTTCTGCCAAAATGGGAAAGAGAAAGGATGTGTCGGCTGCTGAGAAGCAACAAATTGTGGAGTGTTTAGTTCAAGGCATGACTACAATCAACATTGTGCGATGATCAGGATGAAGTGTCTTGGCAATCAAGAAGTATGTAGCTGATTCACAGTACACACGTGTGCGTGCTGATAAGGGCAAATTGAGGACTCTTTCCTACAGGCAATTACGTCAGGTTAAAAGAGCAGCGGCAAAAAAGCCTTGTCATAGCAGCAGACAAGTTTTTGAAGCTGCTGGTGCCTCCAACGTCGCCCGAACAACAAGATGCAGGGTCCTTCAGAGGTTTGAAGCTGTGCATACGCCATCCTGTCGACCTCCTCTATCCACTTCACACAAGCAGAAACGGCTCCAGTGGGCCAAACATTACATGAAGACTGATTTCCAAACTGTTTTGTTCACGGATGAGTGCCGTGCAAAGCTCGATAGTCCAGATGGATGGAGTGGAGGATGGCTGGTTGATGGACACCCCACGCAAACACGGCTACAGCGCCAACAAGGAGGAGGTGGAGTAATGTTTTGGTCTGGAATCATGGGGAGAGAGATTGTCGGCCCCTTTAGGATCCCTGAAGGGGTAAAGATGAACTCCATAATGTATGTGGAGTTTCTCAAACAGCACTTTCTGCCATGGTTCAAGAAGAAGAACCGTGTATTCCATAGCAAGATCATTTTTATGCATGATAATGCACCATCTCATGCTGCACATAAAACATCTGCATCTCTGGCTGATATGGGCATAAAAGGGGACAAACTTGTGGTGTGACCCCCATGCTCCCCTGACCTCTACCCCATTCAGAACCTCTGGAGCATCATCAAAAGGAGTGTCTATGATGGCGGGAGGCAGTTCACATCTAAGCAACAGCTCTGGGAGGGTATTCTGTCCTCATGCAAAACAATTGAAGCAGAAACCATCCAAAACCTTACAAATTCAATGGACGAGAGAGTTCAGAAGCTCCTTTCGAATAAGGGGTCCTATGTGAAAATGTAACATCACCTAGAATAAAGTTTTGAGTTGAAAATTGTTTGATTTCAGTTTCTAATAACCTGCTAATGCTTATCATTTCAAAAATTACCATTTTTTTGGTCTTTATTAAAATGAAAAGGTTGATCGAAAAGTTTGGGGGATCTAAGAGTGTGGCAACCCAGTAGTCAGGATTACTTCGTATTCTGACAATATGATGGTCATGTTGCAGGTAGTGCAGCAATAAGGCACTTATGTGTCTTGCGCATCTCGGAGCCTCAAAATTTTTTTCCGGGCTAGATGCAGCTAAAAATTATTATTAATTTTAAATCTGGTGGAGCTTAGTATAGATGGCCTAATAGAATCAGTGCTGCACACTGCTACAAAGCCCAAATTGTTTTCCAGCCAAGGTACAGATAAACATGATTAGTAATTTTAAATCTGGTGGAGCTTAGTATAGATGGCCTAATAGAATCAGTACTGCACACTGCTACAAAGCCCAAATTATTTTCCAGCCAAGATACAGATAAACATGATTAGTAATTTTAAATCTGGTGGAGCTTATTATAGATGGCTTAATAGAATAAGTGCTGCACACTGCTACAAAGCCCAAATTATTTTCCAGCCAAGATACAGATAAACATGATTAGTAATTTGAAAGCTTAAAACGGTTGGTGAGGTGATTTTAACCAATCATCAAGTTTTTACTCTCCCCAGGATGACACAGGGGTAGAAAAGTCGTTTCGGATCCATGATTTGTTCATCTTTATGAACGTGAGTCTGTCTACATTATCAGTGGAGAGCCGCGTGCGCTTATCTGTCAGCTCACCACCAGCAGCGCTGAACACACGTTCAGACAGAACGCTGGCTGCGGGGCATGACAAGATCTCCAAGGCGTAAGTGGCTAGCTCCGGCCATTTATCCAGATTGGAAGCCCAAAAAGAGCAAGGGTCCAGTGACACAGTCATGGCTTCAATGTTTACTTGGAGATACTCCTGTACCATCGTTTCTAGGCGTTGACTATGTGTCAGACTTCTTGTCTCCTGTGGCCTTGCAAAGGATGGGCTAAAAAAGTGGTGAAATGATTCCGCAAAATTGATGTTACCAGCAGATACTGTGGTTCTGTTATAGTTTGAGTGTGGTCCCACGGTTGGCAAGTTGGAACTGTGAGATTCACTACGTGCACCACTGGTGTTTTGTGGAAAAGCACATGTAAGATTCTGCAACAGTCTCTGCTGATACTCCTGCATGTGTGCATCCCTTTCTATGGCAGGAATAATTTCTGCAAATTTACTTTTGTACCGGGGATCTAACAGTGTGGCAACCCAGTAGTCAGGATTATTTCTAATTCTCACAATTCGAGGGTCATGTTGCAGGTAGTGCAGCAAGAAGGCACTCATGTGTGTTGCGCATCCAGGAGCACCAAGTCCCTGTTGTGTTGGTGGCGAGGTAACAATCATGCTTCCTTCCTCTGTCCTCTCCCCCCAACCTCGCACAACAGAAATGTGATCAAGGTCTCCCTCATCTGATGAGTCTTCCATCAGTTCGTCCTCCACTTCTTCCTGGGCTCCTGCACCTTCCTCACTAGTTTGGCTGCTACCATGCGCCCTGGTAAAACAATCTCCCCCACCCTCACATGCATGACGCCTTGGTGCTGCCGACCGTCTGTACTTTGCAGATGTTAGCCCTTCCGCATACAACTCCTCCTCCTCTACTTCCTCCACCTCCTCTTGTGCCACCACCTGACTCCGAATTCTGTTTAACATGTGCTCCAGCATGTAAATCACCGGAATAGTCATGCTGATAATGGCATCGTCAGCACTAAACATCTTCGTCGCCATTTCAAAACTGTGCAGAAGGGTGCATAGGTCCCTGATCTGAGACCACTCCTCCAGCGTGATTTGCCCCACCTCTGGATCTCGTTGGCCCAGGCTATACGTCAGAACGTATTGCACCAGGGCTTGTCGGTGCTGCCACAGTCGCTGCAACATGTGCAGAGTTGAATTCCACCGGGTAGGCACATCGCATTTTAGCCGGTGAAGTGGCAGGCCCAACGACTTCTGTAGAGATGTAAGTCGCTGAGCTGTGGGATGCGAACGGCGGAAGTGAGCACACAGCGACCGTGCCCTCTGCAGAAGGCCATCTAGTCTGGGATAGTGGGCTAAAAATTGCTGGACAACCAGGTTCAACACGTGAGCCATACAAGGCACGTGTGTGACATTGCCCCGGCGAAGGGCCGCACCCAGGTTTGCAGCATTTTCGCACACGGCCTTCCCTGGTTTCAGGTCCAGTGGAGACAACCATTCATGAAATTGGTTCTCCAAAGCTGACCACAACTCCTCAGCTGTGTGACTCACATTTCCCAGACATTTCAAAGTAAAAACCGCCTGATGACGTTGAGCCCTACTGCCAGCATAGTAAGGAGGTGTGCAGGATCCCTTCTGCGCAGTTAGAAAGCTTGTGGCATGACCAGACAGGCTTTGGGTGCAGGTGGAGGACTGAGAGGAGGTTGAGGAGGCAGAAGCAGTGGAGGAACTTTGAGATAAAGAGGATCGACGCACAACTCGTGGGGACGGCAAGACTTGGACAGCAGCCCCTTGTCCTGCTGTCACCATAGTTACCCAGTGCCCAGTCAGCGACATGTAATGCCCCTGTCCATGCTTACTCGTCCAAGTGTCTGTGGTGAAATGCACCCTGTCACACACAGAGTTTCTCAAAGAAGCGGTGATGTTGCGTGCGACATGCTGGTGGAGCGCAGGCACACCTTTCTTTGAGAAGTAGTGCCGACTGGGCATCTGGTACTGGGTCACTGCGACGGACATAAGGTCTCGAAAATCCTCTGTGTCCACCAGGCGAAAAGGCAGCATTTCTGTAGCCAAGAGCTTGCAGATGGTGAAATTCAACCTCTTAGCTTTCTCATGGCTAGGAGGAAATGGTCTTTTACTTGTCCACATCTGAGGGACCGAGGGCTGGCTATTGTGCTTAGACGGGGTTGACAAGGGTGTCCCCGACAAACTGCCGGTCTGTGAGGAAGATGCAGGTGGACATGTTAGGTTGCCTTGATCCAAAGGTGGTGCTATCGATGTCGGACAGCGCTCAACACCAGCTGGTGTTACCACCTCCAAAGAAAATGATGACCTGCCAATCACGCTGGCTGTTGCGGGTAAACAGGTGGCAGGTCTGCGCCCCAAAATGGGTGTGACTGCTATCCCCCCAGTCACAGAGGATGAAGAGGCCGCGGATGCACAAGATATGGCAGACGGTGGTTGGCCCGGCCGGCTAGGCCGCATTGTAGCACAGTGAGCTTCCCACTGCAACTTATGCTTCATGTCCATGTGCCGGTTCATGCATGAAGTACTCAAACTATGTATTTTTTGGCCTCTACTTAGCTTTTGCTGACAAATGTTACAGATAACACGAGTTGGGTCATCTTTATCGATCTGAAAAAATGCCCAGGCTATGCAAGGCTTAGCACCCATGCGACCTGAAGAGCCACCACGACTTGTGGTGAGAGGCAGAGTTGTGTTTGAGGATGCAGTTGTTGACGTGCTTCCAGTACTACGTCTCTGTACAGGAAGGCGCAACCTGATCTCGTCGTCACTAGCATCCTCCTACACCTCCTCTGCTGACCTCATCTCTTGGCTGACTGTGGGTTGACAGTAAGTGGGATCTCCAACCTCATCATCATCACCCTGTGCGTTATCACACCCGTCGTCCTCAGAGCCAACCTGTTCCTGCCCTGACAAAAAACTAAAGTTGTCGCTCCAATCAGGTATTTGAGTCTCATCATCGTCTTCCTCATTGTCTCCACCAACAGGAGTTACAGTTTGGGAATGAGGGTCTACATTATGGTCAGAACCTTCTGCGTCTGGTCCTGGATCCGACTCATAAAGATTCTGGGCATCAGTGCAGATCATTTCCTCGTCTGGATTCACAGAAGCGCTGGAGTCGACCTCTGATTCCCAGGCTATAGTATGAGTAAACAGCTCTGCAGACTCAACCATCTGTTCTACCTCATACTCAGACAGGCAGCTGGAGATTTGGGAGCTGTGAGGAAGCAAGTGCGATTGGGGTGACACCTTTGAGGACTGGAGTATTTGTGATGTTGAAGTTGATGTGGAGGAGAGCCCACTTAAAGGAACACTTGATATCCGTTGAAGCACCTGCTGTTTTTGTGCCTCATCTGGAATTTGTAGCGATTGGCGTGGCCATAAGAAAGGGATCTTATCACATTGTCCGCTAAAAGAAGTAGACATTTTAGTTTGGCTGGAAGATGGTCTTTCTTCTGCAGATGTTACTGTTGCTTTAACACCTACCCCACGGACACAACCTTTTTTCCCCTTCCCAACACGCCTATTCCCCTTTCCACCAGCAGCAGGCCTTTTTCCACTCATTTTGGTGGTTATCTAATTCACAACTCTGGAGTTGTTTGCGCAAAAAAACAATGGATGGGAACCAAGCTGAGCTGAGTGGCCAAACTGTGGTATTAGGCCAAAACTATTGGCTGGGTTAGATGCAGAAAAAAATTATATTCAATTTGCAACCTGATGGAGGTCAGTATACATGGACTAATAGAACAAGTCCCACACACAGCTAGAAGCCCAAATATTTTTTCAGAGGTAGATGCAGAAAAAAATTGTATTCAGTTTGCAACCTGATGGAGGTCAGTATAGATGGACTAATAGAGAAAGTCCCACACACTGCTAGAAGGCCAAATATTTTTTCAGAGCTAGATGCAGAAAAAAATTATATTCAGTTTGCAACCTGATGGAGGTCAGTATAGATGGACTAGTAGAACAAGTCCCACACACAGCTGGAAGCCCAAATATTTTTTCAGAGGTAGATGCAGAAAAAAATTATTTTCAGCTTGCAACCTGATGGAGGTCAGTATAGATGGACTAATAGAGAAAGTCCCACACACTGCTAGAAGGCCAAATATTTTTTCAGAGCTAGATGCAGACAAAAAATTATTTTTAATTTGCAACCTGATGGAGGTCAGTATAGATGGACTAAAAGAGAAAGTCCCACACACTGCTAGAAGGCCAAATATTTTTTCAGAGCTAGATGCAGACAAAAAATTATTTTGAATTTGCAATGTGATGGAGGTCAGTATAGATGGACTAATAGAACAAGTCCCACACACTGCTAGAAGGCCAAATATTTTTTCAGAGCTAGATGCAGAAAAAAATTATATTCAGTTTGCAACCTGATGGAGGTCAGTATAGATGGACTAATAGAATGATGCTATGCCCAAAAGATTTTACTTCACTAGGTGCAGTAAAAAAATTGGTATTCTATACACAGGTGGTATATCTTGCAACACAGATAGGCTACTCCACTGACTAACACACTCTGCAATAGGCCAAAAAGGATTAGCTTTGCTAGATTCAGCCAAATGCTGTGAAAAAAACTTGCACAGCACTGGCACAGACCTGCCTGGCAAAAACTGATAGGAACTGATGTAACCTAGTCCTGAAAAGGACTGCAATTACAATTAGTCTTTACTTCCACAACCTATCTATTTAAGAGCACAGACCTGCCTGATAAAAGTCATAGGAAATGCTGTAACCTAGTCCTTAAAAGGACTGCAATCACAACTATTCCCTACTCCCAAGATATCTGTAGATTTGTTCCAAAATTGCCTTGAAATTAACAAGGTATAGCGCACACAGCAACAGCGGTGCCGTCTAACACGCAGCTGCAGCAGTGAGAAAATGGTGGTGACGGGGAAAATGGCTTGGTCTTATAGGGCAAGGACATGTGACATACACTGCCAATGACACATGCCCTTGCTTGTGTGAAAAAAAGCACTTTGCTCCGTGTGTGCGCTGCTGATAGGCTGACAGATTGCACCTCCCCACTGTAAATGCGGAAAGAGAAAAAAAAATGGAGATCTTCATTATTCCTGCAGAGATCCATCCCCTGCCCCTCCCCCCGCCCCGCTGTACACTCAAACTGCGTATTAACATTAATTTTCATCTTTACTGAGAAAAAATCCAGTTATGATTTTGGTGCAAGAACAGTTATCGAACATAACCTCGAACAGCCAAATTTTTCTCAAATCATAGTAACATAGTAACATAGTTTGTAAAGCCGAATAAAGACTTGCGTCCATCAAGTTCGACCTGTGTAATTGCTACAGTTGATCCAGAGGAGGGCAAAAACCCCAAATGATTTAGCCAATCTTCACCTGAGGAAAAATTCCCTCCCGACTCTGAAACCAGCAGTCAGAATAAATCCCTGTATCAACCTACTATTTTATTTTATTTTTAAGTATATGCTGAAATCTGCCTGGTATCTAGAAATGCATCCAGTCCCCGCTTGAACTGGTGTAGTGAATATGACATTACCGTCTCCTCACTCAGTGAATTCCATATTCTCACTGCTCTTACCGTAAAGAACCCCTTCCTATGCTGGTGCTGAAACCTTTTCTCTTCCAGTCTTAGTGAATGCCCTCTTGTTACCGTAATATCCCTCCTTTTGAACAAATCCCGGGCAAGATCTCTATACTGTCCCCTAACATATTTGTACACATTTAGTATGTCCCCCCTCAACCTTCACTTTTCCAGGCTGAATAGTCCTAGTTTTGCCAACCTCTCTGGGTATTGCAGTCCCTCCATTCCCTTTATTAATTTTGTTGCCCTCCTTTGTACCTTTTCAAGCTCATTTATATCCTTTCTATATATTGGGGCCCATAAATGAGCACAGTATTCCAAGTGTGGTCTGACCAGTGCTTTGTACAGTGGAAGAACAATGTTCTCATCCTTTGCAGCTATACCTCTTCTGATACATCCCATTACCCTGTTTGCCCTTACAGCAGCGGCCTGACTTTGGGCACTCCAATTTAGTTTGCTATCAGTCAAGATGCCCAAGTCCTTCTCCATCTCTGAATTCCCCAATGATTTCCCATTCAGTGAGTACTGGTGACTACCATTTTTCCTTCCCATATGTATGACCTTACATTTCTCCTCGTTAAACCTCATTTGCCATTTAATGCTCCACCTACCCAGCTTATCCAAATCCCTCTGTAGGTCTGCACTGTCCTCTTTTGTATTAATTGTTTTACATAACTTTGTGTCATCTGCAAATATTGATATTTTACTATTTATCCCGTTGACTATGTCGTTAATAAAGATATTAAATAACATTGGGCCTAGTACAGACCCCTGTGGTACCCCACTAGTGATGCTTACCCAATCTGAGAATATCCCATTTATAACCACCCTCTGCCTTCTATCCTTTAGCCAGTTAGCTACCCACTTGCAGACATTTTCCCCCAGCCCCATCATTCTCATTTTGTATACCAACCTATTATGTGGCACACTATCGAACGCTTTTGAGAAGTCGAGATACACGACATCCACTGGTTCCCCCTGATCTAATCGAGAGCTAACCTCCTCGTAGAAGTCAATCAGGTTTGTTTGGCAGGAGCGATTCCTCATGAATCCATGTTGGTTCGGGATTAAAAGATTATTAGCATCAAGATGCTCCGTAATTGCCTCTTTAATGAAGCTTTCAAACATTTTGCCCACAACGGACGTCAGACTCACCGGCCGATAGTTTCCGGCGTCACTTTTCGCTCCCTTTTTGAATATTGGCACTACATTCGCCTGTCGCCAATCAAGTGGTACAGACCCAGTCTCAACAGAGTCCTTAAATATAAGATATAACGGTCTGTCTATCACATTACTTAGTTCCCTTAGTACCCGTGGGTGTATGCCATCAGGTCCTGGTAATTTGTTTATTTTAATGTTACTGAGGCATTTCTGTACCTCAACTTGGGTTAGATTAGTCATACTTAGTGGAGGATTAAGCTTGTCACTTCTCATTTCTCCTGTTAGTTCTATTTCCTTTGTGAAAGTTGTCGAAAAAAAATTATTTAATAGATTAGCTTTATCCTCATCTTTCTCTATGATTTTGCCCTCCTCACTTTTTATCGGTCCAATATTATCCGATTTAATCCCTTTACTATTTATATACGTAAAGAACAGTTTGGGATTTGATCTACTTTCCCTAGCAATACGTTTCTCTGTTTCCTTCTTCGCTATTTTTATTTGTTTTTTACAGGTTCTCGTTTTTTCCTTGTAACACATTAGTGCCTCCTTACTGTTTTCCTGTTTTAATCTCTTGAATGCCTCTTTTTTGCTATTTAACGCCCCTTTTACTTTCTTGTTCAACCATATTGGTTTCCTCTTATTTCGGGCCCTTTTATTCCCATACGGTATATATCTCTCACACTGAGTATTCAGAATTCTTTTGAAGGTTTCCCATTTACTATTCGTATTCCATTGATTAAGTACTTTGTCCCAGTCAATAAGTTGAAGGTTTGATCAAACTTCGCCCTCCTAAAGTTTAATGTTTTTGTTGTTCCCTTATTGATAACCCTACTGAAGGGCATTTTGAAGTCGATAATATTATGATCGCTATTACCTAGGTGCCCCCCTATCTGTACCTCAGTTATTCTATCAGGCCTATTAGTGAATATTAAGTCCAACACGGCCTTCCCTCTCGTTGGTTCCTGCACTAGTTGGGAGAGATAATTTTCCTTAATATTTGTCAAGAACCTTTTTCCTTTCTGAGATCTACAGGTTTCTGTTTCCCAGTCAATATCCGGGTAGTTGAAATCCCCCATTACAATTACTTCATTATGTTTTGCTACTTTGTCTATTTGTCCTAATAGCAGATTCTCATTCTCCTCTGTTATATTTGGTGGCTTATAGCAGACCCCCAGTAATATTTTATTATTATTTTTTGCCCCCTCTATCTCTACCCACATGGACTCGACCCCCTTTTCTCCCTCTCCTATATCTTCCCTTAGTCTGGGTTTTAGACATGACTTTACATATAAGCAGACTCCTCCGCCTTTCCCCTGTTTCCGGTCCCTTCTAAATAAACTATAATCTAATAAATTTACCGCCCAGTCGTAGCTATCATCTAGCCAAGTCTCTGTTATACCTACGATGTCATACCTCTCCTCCGATATAAGCGCCCGCAGCTCATCCGCCTTATTGGTCAGGCTTCTTGCGTTGGTCAGCATGCAAGATAAAACTTTGGGGTTATTTAGCATCCTATTCTTCTCTAACGATCTAACTGTACTATCTCCACCCCCCTCTCCACCCTCATTATATTCACTTCTCCCCTTCCCCCTTGCTTGCCTCACATCCCACCTATTTCCTTGGTTTCCCCCCCGTCTCTAGTTTAAAAACTCCTCCAACCTATTAGCCATCTTCTTCCCCAGCACCGCTGCACCCCCCCCATTGAGGTGCAGCCCGTCCCTACTGTAGAGCCTGTAGCCGACCGCGAAGTCGGCCCAGTTCTCCATGAACCCAAACCCTTCTGCCTTGCACCAACTCTTTAGCCACTTATTCACCTCCCTAACTTCCCGTTGGCGCTCCTTTGTGGCTCGTGGGATTGGTAGTATTTCTGAGAAAACTACCTTGGAGGTCCTTGCCCTAAGCTTCCTACCTAGGTCCCTGAAATCATTTTTAAGGACCCTCCATCTACCACTCACTTTGTCATTGGTGCCGATGTGGACCATGACCGCTGGGTCTTCGCCAGCCCCACCCAGTAACCTGTCAACCCTATCCGCGATGTGCCGGACTCGAGCGCCAGGGAGGCAGCACACCGTTCGGCGTCCCGGTCTTTGTGACAGATTGCCCTGTCTGTCCCCCTAATAATAGAGTCACCCACTACCAGAACCTGTCTTGCCTGCCCTACACTTCCCCCCTCACCCTCATTACTGGAGCATACACTCCCCCGGCGGTCAGAGGATCTGTCGTGCTCCAATAATGCCGGTTCTGAACCAGCCTTCCTATACTTCTTCCCTCTATCCCTCCTAACTGTTATCCAGCTCCCTGCCTGTTCAGCCTGCACTTCTCCTCTATGCTCCACCCCCAGTATTGATCTATTGAGTGTCTGCTCGGTGAGCAGCAAACTCCGTTCCATGTTGTCGATGCTCCTCAGTATCGCTATCTGAGCACTTAGATCCAGAATTTGGGCTTCCAAGTGCACGATATGCTCACATCTCTCGCAGCAGTATGGATCCTCGAGCGGTTGCTCACGGAATGCATACATTGCGCAAGATGTACACTGCACGGCTCCGGCCACCATGGACGTCATTCTAAATATGGGGATACAGTCAGTATATATATACAAGTACAAAACACAATTATTTATATATAGGGGATCTATTAGGGATGTGCAAGTGTATCAATTAGATATCGGCGGGGGATCAGTTAAGTATGGACGGGAGATCAATTAAGTATCAAGTATGGACGGGGGAATCAGATAAGTAGGTCAGGTGGATTAATTAAGTAAAGTAAAGAAAGAATGAAATACAGTCAGCAATTCAGTCCTAAGTCCTCCCTTCCAAACTCCCTGAATCCAAAGTCACTGAAAAACAAGTCAAACACTTACTTTCGTTCGCACTTACGCTCCGGACACACGCAGCTCGTTCACACTCGCAAACGAAGAGATTTAAAGAGTTTTTTTTTTTTTTTCCTTTTCTAGCAATGTACCCTTCACCTCAATGCACTTCCAGAGGACTTGATGCCCAACCAGCTGCCCCTTATAAACCCTTAATTATGACCCCTTCCCCTTAATTAACCCCTTGTGAGTAAATCTACACCTCAGGATTTTAGTGCAATGTAGTTAACCCTAAAATACACAGGTAGTAAACTAAGAAACTAAAACTGTAGTGAGAAAATAGGTTTTAAAAAGCCCAATAAATCTAAACAGGTAGAAAAGCACTCAGCAGGTCAGAATGCAGCACTCACCGAAATTCACACAGGTATTTTCTGCAGGATTCCCAATACCTCTTCACTGAAAAACAAGTCACACACTTACTTTCGTTCGCACTTACGCTCCGGACACACGCAGCTCGTTCACACTCGCAAACTAAGAGATTTAAAGAGTTTTTTTTTTTTTCCTTTTCCAGCAATGTACCCTTCACCTCAATGCACTTCCAAATCGTTCGTGTTCGCTGAACGGCTCGAACACCGCCCAAAAAAGCTCGAATTTGAGATTGGCGAACAGTTCGAGTCGAACAACGCTCATCTCTAAGAGTGTCTCCTGACTGTTCTGACACAAAAATATATCTGTTGAAAAAAGTCTGTTGTAGGCCCGACAAATCCCAGTGTATTTTTGCAGTTCCACGGGTCAAATCTCTGTAGTATCCAGTTTTGGGCCTTTTGTATCTAAAAAAAACACAGTTTGAGTGTGTCGCTCACTATTCAGCCGCAAATCTATAGATTTCAAAAAGTCTGGTATACACCAGTAAATTAAAACTGTGGTTTTGCTGTTCCACGGTAAGAAATCTCTTTTATCCTGTTTTTTGCATTTTTTGCCTTCAAAAAAACCAGAAGTGTCTCTTGACTGTTCTGACACAAAAATATATCTGTTGAAAATAGTCTTTTGTAGGCCCGACAAATCCCAATGTCGTTTTGTAGTTCCACGGTTCAAAACTCTGTAGTATCCAGTTTTGGGCCTTTTGTATCTAAAAAAAAAACAGTTTGAGTGTGTCGCTCACTGTTCAGCCGCAAATCTATATGTCTAAAAAAGTCTGGTATACACCAGTAAATTATAACTGTGGGTTTGCTGTTCCACTGTAAAAAATCTCTATTATCCTGCTTTTCGCATTTTTTGCAGTAAAAAAAAAAATTTAATCGTGTCTCCCTGATTGTCCAGACACAAAAATATATGCGTTGAAAATAGTCTGTTGTAGGCCCGACAAATCCCAATGTCGTTTTGTAGTTCCACGGTTCAAAACTCTGTAGTATCCAGTTTTGGGCCTTTTGTATCTAAAAAAAAAACAGTTTGAGTGTGTCGCTCACTGTTCAGCCGCAAATCTATATATTTAAAAAAGTCTGGTATACACCAGTAAATTATAACTGTGGGTTTGCTGTTCCACTGTAAAAAATCTCTATTATCCTGCTTTTCGCATTTTTTGCAGTAAAAAAAAAAATTTAATCGTGTCTCCCTGATTGTCCAGACACAAAAATATATGCGTTGAAAATAGTCTGTTGTAGGCCCGACAAATCCTAGTGTGGTTTTGCAGTTCCACGGGTCAAATCTCTGTAGTATCCAGTTTTGGGCCTTTTGTATCTAAAAAAAAAACAGTTTGAGTGTGTCGCTCACTGTTCAGCTGCAAATCTATATATTTAAAAAAGTCTTGTATACACCAGTAAATTAAAACTGTGTTTTTGCTGTTCCACGGTAAAAAATCTCTATAATCCTGGTTTTCGTTTTTTTTGCCTTCAAAAAAACCAGTAGTGTCTCCTGACTGTTCTGACACAAAGATATATCTGTTGAAAATAGTCTGTTGTAGGCCCGACAAATCCAAGTGTGGTTTTGCAGTTCCATGGGTCGAGTCTCTGTAGTATCCAGTTTTGGGCCTTTTGTATCTAAAAAAAACAGTTTGAGTGTGGCGCTCACTGTTCAGCCTCAAATCTAAAGATTTAAAAAAGTCTGGTATACACACCATTGAATTAAAATAATGGTTTTGCTGTTCCACGGTAAAAAATCTCTATTATTCTATTTTTCACATTTTTTGCCTTAAAAAAAACCAGTAGTGTCTCCTGACTGTCCAGACACAAAAATATATGTGTTGAAAATAGTCTGTTGTAGGCCCGACAAATCCTAGTGTGGTTTTGCAGTTCCACGGGTCAAATCTCTGTAGTATCCGGTTTTGGGCCTTTTGTATCTAAAAAAAACAGTTTGAGTGTGTCGCTCACTGTTCAGCTGCAAATCTATATATTTAAAAAAGTCTTGTATACATCAGTAAATTATAACTGTGGTTTTGCTGTTCCGCGGTAAAAAATCTCTATTATCCTGTTTTTCACATTTTTTGCCTTCAAAAAAAACAGTAGTGTCTCCTGACTGTTCTGACACAAAAATATATCTGTTGAAAATAGTCTGTTGTAGGCCCGACAAATCCCAGTGTGGTTTTGTAGTTCCAAGGGTCAAATCTCTGTAGTATCCAGTTTTGGGCCTTTTGTATCTTAAAAAAAACAGTTTGAGTGTGTCGCTCACTGTTCAGCCGCAAATCTATAGATTTAAAAAAGTCTGGTATACACCAGCAAATTATAGCTGTGGTTTTGCTGTTCCATGATTTAAAAATCTCTATTATCCTGGTTTTCGCCTTTTTTGCCTTAAAAAAAACTGTAGTGTCTCCTGACTGTTCTGACACAAAAATATATCTGTTGAAAATAGCCTGTTGTAGGCCCGACAAATCCCAGTGTGGTTTTGCAGTTCCATGGGTCAAATCTCTTTAGTATCCAGTTTTGGGCCTTTTGTATCTAAAAAAAAACAGTTTGAGTGTGTCGCTCACTGTTCAGCCGCAAATTTATAGATTTAAAAAAGTCTCGTATACACACCAGTAAATTAAAACTGTGGGTTTGCTGTTCAACGGTAAAAAATCTCTATTATCCTGTTTTTCGCATTTTTTGCCTTAAAAAAAAAGTAGTGTCTCCTGACTGTTCTGACACAAAAATATATCTGTTGAAAATAGTCTGCTGTAGGCCCGACAAATCCCAGTGTGGTTTTGCAGTTACACGGTTCAAATCTCTGTAGTATCCAGTTTTGGGCCTTTTGTTTCTAAAAAAAAAACTGTTTGAGTGTGTCGCTCACTGTTCAGCCGCAAATCTATAGATTTCAAAAAGTCTGGTATACACCAGTAAATTAAAACTGTGGTTTTGCTGTTCCACGGTAAAAAATCTCTATTATCCTGGTTTTCGCTTTTTTTGCCTTAAAAAAACCAGTAGTGTCTCCTGACTGTTCTGACACAAAAATATATCTGTTGAAAATAGTCTGTTGTAGGCCCGACAAATCCAAGTGTGGTTTTGCAGTTCCACGGGTCAAATCTCTGTAGTATACAGTTTTGGGCCTTTTGTATCTAAAAAAAACAGTTTGAGTGTGTCGCTCACTGTTCAGCCGCAAATCTAGATATTTAAAAAAGTCTGGTATGCACACCATTGAATTAAAATTGTGGTTTTGCTGTTCCACGGTAAAAAATCTCTATTATCCTGTTTTTTGCATTTTTTGCCTTCAAAAAAACCAGAAGTGTCTCTTGACTGTTCTGACACAAAAATATATCTGTTGAAAATAGTCTGTTGTAGGCCCGACAAATCCCAATGTCGTTTTGCAGTTCCACGGGTCAAATCTCTGTATTATCCAGTTTTGGGCCTTTTGTATGTAAAAAAAAAACTGTTTGAGTGTGTCGCTCACTGTTCATCCGCAAATCTATATATTTAAAAAAGACTGGTATACACCAGTAAATTATAACTGTGGGTTTGCTGTTCCACTGTAAAAAATCTCTTTTATCCTGCTTTTCGCATTTTTTGCAGTAAAAAAAAAAATGTAATCGTGTCTCCCTGATTGTCCAGACACAAAAATATATGTGTTGAAAATAGTCTGTTGTAGGCCCGACAAATCCTAGTGTGGTTTTGCAGTTCCACGGGTCAAATCTCTGTAGTATCCGGTTTTGGGCCTTTTGTATCTAAAAAATAAACAGTTTGAGTGTGTCGCTCACTGTTCAGCTGCAAATCTATATATTTAAAAAAGTCTTGTATACACCAGTAAATTAAAACCGTGGTTTTGCTGTTCCACGGTAAAAAATCTCTATAATCCTGGTTTTCGGTTTTTTTGCCTTCAAAAAAACCAGTAGTGTCTCCTGACTGTTCTGACACAAAGATATATCTGTTGAAAATAGTCTGTTGTAGGCCCGACAAATCCAAGTGTGGTTTTGCAGTTCCATGGGTCGAATCTCTGTAGCATCCAGTTTTGGGCCTTTTGTATCTTAAAAAAACAGTTTGAGTGTGTCGCTCACTGTTCAGCCTCAAATCTATAGATTTAAAAAAGTCTGGTATACACACCATTGAATTAAAATTGTGGTTTTGCTGTTCCACGGTAAAAAATCTCTATTATTCTGTTTTTCACATTTTTTGCCTTCAAAAAAACCAGTAGTGTGTCTTGACTGTTCTGACACAAAAATATATCTGTTGAAAATAGTCTGTTGTAGGCCCGAAAAATCCCACTGTCGTTTTGCAGTTCCACGGGTCAAATCTCTGTAGTATCCAGTTTTGGGCCTTTTGTATCTAAAAAAAAAACAGTTTGAGTGTGTCGCTCACTGTTCAGCCTCAAATCTATAGATTTAAAAAAGTCTGGTATACACACCATTGAAATAAAATTGTGGTTTTGCTGTTCCACGGTAAAAAATCTCTATTATCCTGTTTTTCACATATTTTGCCTTCAAAAAAACCAGAAGTGTCTCCTGACTGTTCTGACACAAAAATATATCTGTTGAAAATAGTCTGTTGTAGGCCCGACAAATCCCCATGTGGTTTTGCAGTTCCATGGGTCAAATCTCTGTAATATCCAGTTTTGGGCCTTTTGTATCTAAAAAAAAAACAGTTTGAGTGTGTCGCTCACTGTTCAGCCGCAAATCTATAGATTTAAAAAAGTCTAGAATACACACCAGTAAATTAAAACTGTGGTTTTGCTGTTCCACGGTAAAAAATCTCTGTTATCCTGTTTTTCGCATTTTTTGCCTTCAAAAAAAACAGTAGTGTCTCCAGACTGTGCTGACACAAAAATATATCTGTTGAAAATAGTCTGTTGTAGGCCCGACAAATCCCAGTGTGGTTTTGCAGTTCCACGGGTCCAATCTCTGTAGTATCCAGTTTTGGGCCTTCTGTATCTAAAAAAAAACACAGTTTGAGTGTGTCGCTCACTGTTCAGCCGCAAATCTATAGATTTCAAAAAGTCTGGTATACACGAGTAAATTAAAACTGTGGTTTTGCTGTTCCACGGTAAAAAATCTCTTTTATCCTGTTTTTTCCATTTTTTGCCTTCAAAAAAAACAGTAGTGTCTCCTGACTGTTCTGACACAAAAATATATCTGTTGAAAATAGTCTGTTGTAGGCCCGACAAATCCCAGTGTGGTTTTGTAGTTCCATGGGTCAAATCTCTGTAGTATCCAGTTTTGGGCCTTTTGTATCAAAAAAAAAACAGTTTGAGTGTGTCGCTCACTGTTCAGCTGCAAATCTATATATTTAAGAAAGTCTTGTATACACCAGTAAATTATAACTGTGGTTTTGCTGTTCCGCGGTAAAAAATCTCTATTATCCTGTTTTTCACATTTTTTGCCTTCAAAAAAAACAGTAGTGTCTCCTGACTGTTCTGACACAAAAATATATCTGTTGAAAATAGTCTGTTGTAGGCCCGACAAATCCCCATGTGGTTTTGCAGTTCCATGGGTCAAATCTCTGTAGTATCCAGTTTTGGGCCTTTTGTATCTAAAAAAAAACAGTTTGAGTGTGTCGCTCACTGTTCAGCTGCAAATCTATATATTTAAAAAAGTCTTGTATACACCAGTAAATTATAACTGTGGTTTTGCTGTTCCACGGTAAAAAATCTCTATTATCCTGTTTTTCACATTTTTTGCCTTCAAAAAAAACAGTAGTGTCTCCTGACTGTTCTGACACAAAGATATATCTGTTGAAAATAGTCTGTTGTAGGCCCGACAAATCCAAGTGTGATTTTGCAGTTCCATGGGTCGAATCTCTGTAGTATCCAGTTTTGGGCCTTTTGTATCTTAAAAAAACAGTTTGAGTGTGTCACTCACTGTTCAGCCTCAAATCTATAGATTTAAAAAAGTCTGGTATACACACCATTGAATTAAAATTGTGGTTTTGCTGTTCCACGGTAAAAAATCTCTATTATTCTGTTTTTCACATTTTTTGCCTTCAAAAAAACTAGTAGTGTGTCTTGACTGTTCTGACACAAAAATATATCTGTTGAAAATAGTCTGTTGTAGGCCCGAAAAATCCCACTGTCGTTTTGCAGTTCCACGGGTCAAATCTCTGTAGTATCCAGTTTTGGGCCTTTTGTATCTAAAAAAAAAACAGTTTGAGTGTGTCGCTCACTGTTCAGCCTCAAATCTATAGATTTAAAAAAGTCTGGTATACACACCATTGAAATAAAATTGTGGTTTTGCTGTTCCACGGTAAAAAATCTCTATTATCCTGTTTTTCACATATTTTGCCTTCAAAAAAACCAGAAGTGTCTCCTGACTGTTCTGACACAAAAATATATCTGTTGAAAATAGTCTGTTGTAGGCCCGACAAATCCCCATGTGGTTTTTGCAGTTCCATGGGTCAAATCTCTGTAATATCCAGTTTTGGGCCTTTTGTATCTAAAAAAAAAACAGTTTGAGTGTGTCGCTCACTGTTCAGCCGCAAATCTATATATTTAAAAAAGTCTGGAATACACACCAGTAAATTAAAACTGTGGTTTTGCTGTTCCACGGTAAAAAATCTCTTTTATCCTGTTTTTCGCATTTTTTGCTTTCAAAAAAAACAGTAGTGTCTCCAGAGTGTTCTGACACAAAAATATATCTGTTGAAAATAGTCTGTTGTAGGCCCGACAAATCCCAGTGTGGTTTTGTAGTTCCATGGGTCAAATCTCTGTAGTATCCAGTTTTGGGCCTTTTGTATCTAAAAAAAACAGTTTGAGTGTGTCGCTCACTGTGCAGCTGCAAATCTATATATGTAAAAAAGTCTTGTATACACCAGTAAATTATAACTGTGGTTTTGCTGCTCCACGGTAAAAAATCTCTATTATCCTGTTTTTCACATTTTTTGCCTTAAAAAAAAACAGTAGTGTCTCCTGACTGTTCTGACACAAAAATATATCTGTTGAAAATAGTCTGTTGTAGGCCCGACAAATCCCCATGTGGTTTTGCAGTTCCATAGGTCAAATCTCTGTAGTATCCAGTTTTGGGCCTTTTGTATCTAAAAAAAAAACAGTTTGAGTGTGTCGCTCACTGTTCAGCCGCAAATCTATAGATTTAAAAAAGTCTGGTATACACACCAGTAAATCAAAACTGTGGTTTTGCTGTTCCACGGTAAAAAATCTCTATTATCCTGTTTTTTGCATTTTTTGCCTTCAAAAAAAACAGTAGTGTCTCCAGACTGTTCTGACACAAAAATATATCTGTTGAAAATAGTCTGTTGTAGGCCCGACAAATCCCAGTGTGGTTTTGCAGTTCCACGGGTCAAATCTCTGTATTATCCAGTTTTGGGCCTTTTGTATCTAAAAAAAAACACAGTTTGAGTGTGTTGCTCACTGTTCAGCATCAAATCTATAGATTTCAAAAAGTCTGGTATACACGAGTAAATTAAAACTGTGCTTTTGCTGTTCCACTGTAAAAAATCTCTTTTATCCTGTTTTTCGCATTATTTGCCTTCAAAAAAAACAGTAGTGTCTCCTGACTGTTCTGACACAAAAATATATCTGTTGAAAATAGTCTGTTGTAGGCCCGACAAATCCCCATGTGGTTTTGCAGTTCCATGGGTCAAATCTCTGTAGTATCCAGTTTTGGGCCTTTTGTATCTAAATAAAAATCAGATTCAGTGTGTCGCTCACTGTTCAGCCGCAAATCTAGATATTTAAAAAAGTCTGGTATGCACACCATTGAATTAAAATTGTGGTTTTTCTGTTCCACGGTAAAAAATCTCTATTATCCTGTTTTTCTCATTTTTTGCCCACAAAAATATATCTGTTGAAAATAGTCTGTTGTAGGCCCGACAAATCCCAGTGTCGTTTTGCAGTTCCACGGGTCAAATCTCTGTAGTATCCAGTTTTTGGCCTTTTGTATCTAAAAAAAAACAGTTTGAGTGTGTCGCTCACTGTTCAGCTGCAAATCTATATATTTAAAAAAGTCTTGTATACACCAGTAAGTTAAAACTGTGGTTTTGCTGTTCCACGGTAAACAATCTCTATAATCCTGGTTTTCGCTTTTTTTGCCTTCAAAAAAAACAGTAGTGTCTCCTGACTGTTCTGACACAAAGATATATCTGTTGAAAATAATCTGTTGTAGGCCCGACAAATCCAAGTGTGGTTTTGCAGTTCCATGGGTCAAATCTCTGTAGTATCCAGTTTTGGGCATTTTGTATCTAAAAAAAACAGTTTGAGTGTGTTGCTCACTGTCCAGCCGCATATCTATAGATTTAAAAAAGTCTGGTATACACACCATTGAAAAAAAATTGTGGTTTTGCTGTTCCACGGGAAAAAATCTCTATTATCCTGTTTTTCACATTTTTTGCCTTCAATAAAAACAGTACTGTCTCCTGACTGTTCTGACACAAAAATATATCTGTTGAAAATAGTCTGTTGTAGGCCCGACAAATCCCAGTGTGGTTTTGCAGTTCCACGGGTCAAATCTCTGTAGTATCCAGTTTTGGGCCTTTTGTATCTTAAAAAAACAGTTTGAGTGTGTCACTCACTGTTCAGCCTCAAATCTATAGATTTAAAAAAGTCTGGTATACACACCATTGAATTAAAATTGTGGTTTTGCTGTTCCACAGTAAAAAATCTCTATTATTCTGTTTTTCACATTTTTTGCCTTCAAAAAAACCAGTAGTGTCTCTTGACTGTTCTGACACAAAAATATATCTGTTGAAAATAGTCTGTTGTAGGCCCGAAAAATCCCACTGTCGTTTTGCAGTTCCACGGGTCAAATCTCTGTAGTATCCAGTTTTGGGCCTTTTGTATCTAAAAAAAAAACAGTTTGAGTGTGTCGCTCACTGTTCAGCCTCAAATCTATAGATTTCAAAAAGTCTGGTATACACACCATTGAAATAAAATTGTGGTTTTGCTGTTCCACGGTAAAAAATCTCTATTATCCTATTTTTCACATACTTTGCCTTCAAAAAAACCAGAAGTGTCTCCTGACTGTTCTGACACAAAAATATATCTGTTGAAAATAGTGTGTTGTAGGCCCGACAAATCCCCATGTGGTTTTGCAGTTCCATGGGTCAAATCTCTGTAATATCCAGTTTTGGGCCTTTTGTATCTAAAAAAAAAACAGTTTGAGTGTGTCGCTCACTGTTCAGCCGCAAATCTATAGATTTAAAAAAGTCTGGAATACACACCAGTAAATTAAAACTGTGGTTTTGCTGTTCCACGGTAAAAAATCTCTATTATCCTGTTCTTCGCATTTTTTGCTTTAAAAAAAAACAGTAGTGTCTCCAGACTGTTCTGACACAAAAATATATCTGTTGAAAATAGTCTGTTGTAGGCCCGACAAATCCCAGTGTGGTTTTGCAGTTCCACGGGTCAAATCTCTGTAGTATCCAGTTTTGGGCCTTCTGTATCTAAAAAAAAACACAGTTTGAGTGTGTCGCTCACTGTTCAGCCGCAAATCTATAGATTTCAAAAAGTCTGGTATACACGAGTAAATTAAAACTGTGGTTTTGCTGTTCCACGGTAAAAAATCTCTTTTATCCTGTTTTTTCCATTTTTTGCCTTCAAAAAAACCAGTAGTGTCTCCTGACTGTTCTGACACAAAAATATATCTGTTGAAAATAGTCTGTTGTAGGCCCGACAAATCCCAGTGTGGTTTTGTAGTTCCATGGGTCAAATCTCTGTAGTATCCAGTTTTGGGCCTTTTGTATCTAAAAAAAACAGTTTGAGTGTGTCGCTCACTGTGCAGCTGCAAATCTATATATGTAAAAAAGTCTTGTATACACCAGTAAATTATAACTGTGGTTTTGCTGCTCCACGGTAAAAAATCTCTATTATCCTGTTTTTCACATTTTTTGCCTTAAAAAAAAACAGTAGTGTCTCCTGACTGTTCTGACACAAAAATATATCTGTTGAAAATAGTCTGTTGTAGGCCCGACAAATCCCCATGTGGTTTTGCAGTTCCATGGGTCAAATCTCTGTAGTATCCAGTTTTGGGTCTTTTGTATCTAAAAAAAAAACAGTTTGAGTGTGTCGCTCACTGTTCAGCCGCAAATCTATAGATTTAAAAAAGTCTGGTATACACACCAGTAAATCAAAACTGTGGTTTTGCTGTTCCACGGTAAAAAATCTCTATTATCCTGTTTTTTGCATTTTTTGCCTTCAAAAAAAACAGTAGTGTCTCCAGACTGTTCTGACACAAAAATATATCTGTTGAAAATAGTCTGTTGTAGGCCCGACAAATCCCAGTGTGGTTTTGTAGTTCCAAGGGTCAAATCTCTGTAGTATCCAGTTTTGGGCCTTTTGTATCTTAAAAAAAACAGTTTGAGTGTGTCGCTCACTGTTCAGCCGCAAATCTATAGATTTAAAAAAGTCTGGTATACACCAGCAAATTATAGCTGTGGTTTTGCTGTTCCATGATTTAAAAATCTCTATTATCCTGGTTTTCGCCTTTTTTGCCTTAAAAAAAACTGTAGTGTCTCCTGACTGTTCTGACACAAAAATATATCTGTTGAAAATAGCCTGTTGTAGGCCCGACAAATCCCAGTGTGGTTTTGCAGTTCCATGGGTCAAATCTCTTTAGTATCCAGTTTTGGGCCTTTTGTATCTAAAAAAAAACAGTTTGAGTGTGTCGCTCACTGTTCAGCCGCAAATTTATAGATTTAAAAAAGTCTCGTATACACACCAGTAAATTAAAACTGTGGGTTTGCTGTTCAACGGTAAAAAATCTCTATTATCCTGTTTTTCGCATTTTTTGCCTTAAAAAAAAAGTAGTGTCTCCTGACTGTTCTGACACAAAAATATATCTGTTGAAAATAGTCTGCTGTAGGCCCGACAAATCCCAGTGTGGTTTTGCAGTTACACGGTTCAAATCTCTGTAGTATCCAGTTTTGGGCCTTTTGTTTCTAAAAAAAAAACTGTTTGAGTGTGTCGCTCACTGTTCAGCCGCAAATCTATAGATTTCAAAAAGTCTGGTATACACCAGTAAATTAAAACTGTGGTTTTGCTGTTCCACGGTAAAAAATCTCTATTATCCTGGTTTTCGCTTTTTTTGCCTTAAAAAAACCAGTAGTGTCTCCTGACTGTTCTGACACAAAAATATATCTGTTGAAAATAGTCTGTTGTAGGCCCGACAAATCCAAGTGTGGTTTTGCAGTTCCACGGGTCAAATCTCTGTAGTATACAGTTTTGGGCCTTTTGTATCTAAAAAAAACAGTTTGAGTGTGTCGCTCACTGTTCAGCCGCAAATCTAGATATTTAAAAAAGTCTGGTATGCACACCATTGAATTAAAATTGTGGTTTTGCTGTTCCACGGTAAAAAATCTCTATTATCCTGTTTTTTGCATTTTTTGCCTTCAAAAAAACCAGAAGTGTCTCTTGACTGTTCTGACACAAAAATATATCTGTTGAAAATAGTCTGTTGTAGGCCCGACAAATCCCAATGTCGTTTTGCAGTTCCACGGGTCAAATCTCTGTATTATCCAGTTTTGGGCCTTTTGTATGTAAAAAAAAAACTGTTTGAGTGTGTCGCTCACTGTTCATCCGCAAATCTATATATTTAAAAAAGACTGGTATACACCAGTAAATTATAACTGTGGGTTTGCTGTTCCACTGTAAAAAATCTCTTTTATCCTGCTTTTCGCATTTTTTGCAGTAAAAAAAAAAATGTAATCGTGTCTCCCTGATTGTCCAGACACAAAAATATATGTGTTGAAAATAGTCTGTTGTAGGCCCGACAAATCCTAGTGTGGTTTTGCAGTTCCACGGGTCAAATCTCTGTAGTATCCGGTTTTGGGCCTTTTGTATCTAAAAAAAAAACAGTTTGAGTGTGTCGCTCACTGTTCAGCTGCAAATCTATATATTTAAAAAAGTCTTGTATACACCAGTAAATTAAAACCGTGGTTTTGCTGTTCCACGGTAAAAAATCTCTATAATCCTGGTTTTCGGTTTTTTTGCCTTCAAAAAAACCAGTAGTGTCTCCTGACTGTTCTGACACAAAGATATATCTTTTGAAAATAGTCTGTTGTAGGCCCGACAAATCCAAGTGTGGTTTTGCAGTTCCATGGGTCGAATCTCTGTAGCATCCAGTTTTGGGCCTTTTGTATCTTAAAAAAACAGTTTGAGTGTGTCGCTCACTGTTCAGCCTCAAATCTATACATTTAAAAAAGTCTGGTATACACACCATTGAATTAAAATTGTGGTTTTGCTGTTCCACGGTAAAAAATCTCTATTATTCTGTTTTTCACATTTTTTGCCTTCAAAAAAACCAGTAGTGTGTCTTGACTGTTCTGACACAAAAATATATCTGTTGAAAATAGTCTGTTGTAGGCCCGAAAAATCCCACTGTCGTTTTGCAGTTCCACGGGTCAAATCTCTGTAGTATCCAGTTTTGGGCCTTTTGTATCTAAAAAAAAAACAGTTTGAGTGTGTCGCTCACTGTTCAGCCTCAAATCTATAGATTTAAAAAAGTCTGGTATACACACCATTGAAATAAAATTGTGGTTTTGCTGTTCCACGGTAAAAAATCTCTATTATCCTGTTTTTCACATATTTTGCCTTCAAAAAAACCAGAAGTGTCTCCTGACTGTTCTGACACAAAAATATATCTGTTGAAAATAGTCTGTTGTAGGCCCGACAAATCCCCATGTGGTTTTGCAGTTCCATGGGTCAAATCTCTGTAATATCCAGTTTTGGGCCTTTTGTATCTAAAAAAAAAACAGTTTGAGTGTGTCGCTCACTGTTCAGCCGCAAATCTATAGATTTAAAAAAGTCTGGAATACACACCAGTAAATTAAAACTGTGGTTTTGCTGTTCCACGGTAAAAAATCTCTGTTATCCTGTTTTTCGCATTTTTTGCCTTCAAAAAAAACAGTAGTGTCTCCAGACTGTGCTGACACAAAAATATATCTGTTGAAAATAGTCTGTTGTAGGCCCGACAAATCCCAGTGTGGTTTTGCAGTTCCACGGGTCCAATCTCTGTAGTATCCAGTTTTGGGCCTTCTGTATCTAAAAAAAAACACAGTTTGAGTGTGTCGCTCACTGTTCAGCCGCAAATCTATAGATTTCAAAAAGTCTGGTATACACGAGTAAATTAAAACTGTGGTTTTGCTGTTCCACGGTAAAAAATCTCTTTTATCCTGTTTTTTCCATTTTTTGCCTTCAAAAAAAACAGTAGTGTCTCCTGACTGTTCTGACACAAAAATATATCTGTTGAAAATAGTCTGTTGTAGGCCCGACAAATCCCAGTGTGGTTTTGTAGTTCCATGGGTCAAATCTCTGTAGTATCCAGTTTTGGGCCTTTTGTATCAAAAAAAAAACAGTTTGAGTGTGTCGCTCACTGTTCAGCTGCAAATCTATATATTTAAAAAAGTCTTGTATACACCAGTAAATTATAACTGTGGTTTTGCTGTTCCGCGGTAAAAAATCTCTATTATCCTGTTTTTCACATTTTTTGCCTTCAAAAAAAACAGTAGTGTCTCCTGACTGTTCTGACACAAAAATATATCTGTTGAAAATAGTCTGTTGTAGGCCCGACAAATCCCCATGTGGTTTTGCAGTTCCATGGGTCAAATCTCTGTAGTATCCAGTTTTGGGCCTTTTGTATCTAAAAAAAAACAGTTTGAGTGTGTCGCTCACTGTTCAGCTGCAAATCTATATATTTAAAAAAGTCTTGTATACACCAGTAAATTATAACTGTGGTTTTGCTGTTCCACGGTAAAAAATCTCTATTATCCTGTTTTTCACATTTTTTGCCTTCAAAAAAAACAGTAGTGTCTCCTGACTGTTCTGACACAAAGATATATCTGTTGAAAATAGTCTGTTGTAGGCCCGACAAATCCAAGTGTGATTTTGCAGTTCCATGGGTCGAATCTCTGTAGTATCCAGTTTTGGGCCTTTTGTATCTTAAAAAAACAGTTTGAGTGTGTCACTCACTGTTCAGCCTCAAATCTATAGATTTAAAAAAGTCTGGTATACACACCATTGAATTAAAATTGTGGTTTTGCTGTTCCACGGTAAAAAATCTCTATTATTCTGTTTTTCACATTTTTTGCCTTCAAAAAAACTAGTAGTGTGTCTTGACTGTTCTGACACAAAAATATATCTGTTGAAAATAGTCTGTTGTAGGCCCGAAAAATCCCACTGTCGTTTTGCAGTTCCACGGGTCAAATCTCTGTAGTATCCAGTTTTGGGCCTTTTGTATCTAAAAAAAAAACAGTTTGAGTGTGTCGCTCACTGTTCAGCCTCAAATCTATAGATTTAAAAAAGTCTGGTATACACACCATTGAAATAAAATTGTGGTTTTGCTGTTCCACGGTAAAAAATCTCTATTATCCTGTTTTTCACATATTTTGCCTTCAAAAAAACCAGAAGTGTCTCCTGACTGTTCTGACACAAAAATATATCTGTTGAAAATAGTCTGTTGTAGGCCCGACAAATCCCCATGTGGTTTTGCAGTTCCATGGGTCAAATCTCTGTAATATCCAGTTTTGGGCCTTTTGTATCTAAAAAAAAAACAGTTTGAGTGTGTCGCTCACTGTTCAGCCGCAAATCTATATATTTAAAAAAGTCTGGAATACACACCAGTAAATTAAAACTGTGGTTTTGCTGTTCCACGGTAAAAAATCTCTTTTATCCTGTTTTTCGCATTTTTTGCTTTAAAAAAAAACAGTAGTGTCTCCAGAGTGTTCTGACACAAAAATATATCTGTTGAAAATAGTCTGTTGTAGGCCCGACAAATCCCAGTGTGGTTTTGCAGTTCCACGGGTCAAATCTCTGTAGTATCCAGTTTTGGGCCTGCTGTATCTAAAAAAAAACACAGTTTGAGTGTGTCGCTCATTGTTCAGCCGCAAATCTATAGATTTCAAAAAGTCTGGTATACACGAGTAAATTAAAACTGTGGTTTTGCTGTTCCACGGTAAAAAATCTCTTTTATCCTGTTTTTTCCATTTTTTGCCTTCAAAAAAACCAGAAGTGTCTCCTGACTGTTCTGACACAAAAATATATCTGTTGAAAATAGTGTGTTGTAGGCCCGACAAATCCCCATGTGGTTTTGCAGTTCCATGGGTCAAATCTCTGTAATATCCAGTTTTGGGCCTTTTGTATCTTAAAAAAAAACAGTTTGAGTGTGTCGCTCACTGTTCAGCCGCAAATCTATAGATTTAAAAAAGTCTGGAATACACACCAGTAAATTAAAACTGTGGTTTTGCTGTTCCACGGTAAAAAATCTCTATTATCCTGTTCTTCGCATTTTTTGCTTTAAAAAAAAACAGTAGTGTCTCCAGACTGTTCTGACACAAAAATATATCTGTTGAAAATAGTCTGTTGTAGGCCCGACAAATCCCAGTGTGGTTTTGCAGTTCCACGGGTCAAATCTCTGTAGTATCCAGTTTTGGGCCTTCTGTATCTAAAAAAAAACACAGTTTGAGTGTGTCGCTCACTGTTCAGCCGCAAATCTATAGATTTCAAAAAGTCTGGTATACACACCAGTAAATCAAAACTGTGGTTTTGCTGTTCCACGGTAAAAAATCTCTATTATCCTGTTTTTTGCATTTTTTGCCTTCAAAAAAAACAGTAGTGTCTCCAGACTGTTCTGACACAAAAATATATCTGTTGAAAATAGTCTGTTGTAGGCCCGACAAATCCCAGTGTGGTTTTGCAGTTCCACGGGTCAAATCTCTGTATTATCCAGTTTTGGGCCTTTTGTATCTAAAAAAAAACACAGTTTGAGTGTGTTGCTCACTGTTCAGCATCAAATCTATAGATTTCAAAAAGTCTGGTATACACGAGTAAATTAAAACTGTGCTTTTGCTGTTCCACTGTAAAAAATCTCTTTTATCCTGTTTTTCGCATTATTTGCCTTCAAAAAAAACAGTAGTGTCTCCTGACTGTTCTGACACAAAAATATATCTGTTGAAAATAGTCTGTTGTAGGCCCGACAAATCCCCATGTGGTTTTGCAGTTCCATGGGTCAAATCTCTGTAGTATCCAGTTTTGGGCCTTTTGTATCTAAATAAAAATCAGATTCAGTGTGTCGCTCACTGTTCAGCCGCAAATCTAGATATTTAAAAAAGTCTGGTATGCACACCATTGAATTAAAATTGTGGTTTTTCTGTTCCACGGTAAAAAATCTCTATTATCCTGTTTTTCTCATTTTTTGCCCACAAAAATATATCTGTTGAAAATAGTCTGTTGTAGGCCCGACAAATCCCAGTGTCGTTTTGCAGTTCCACGGGTCAAATCTCTGTAGTATCCAGTTTTTGGCCTTTTGTATCTAAAAAAAAACAGTTTGAGTGTGTCGCTCACTGTTCAGCTGCAAATCTATATATTTAAAAAAGTCTTGTATACACCAGTAAGTTAAAACTGTGGTTTTGCTGTTCCACGGTAAACAATCTCTATAATCCTGGTTTTCGCTTTTTTTGCCTTCAAAAAAAACAGTAGTGTCTCCTGACTGTTCTGACACAAAGATATATCTGTTGAAAATAATCTGTTGTAGGCCCGACAAATCCAAGTGTGGTTTTGCAGTTCCATGGGTCAAATCTCTGTAGTATCCAGTTTTGGGCATTTTGTATCTAAAAAAAACAGTTTGAGTGTGTTGCTCACTGTCCAGCCGCATATCTATAGATTTAAAAAAGTCTGGTATACACACCATTGAAAAAAAATTGTGGTTTTGCTGTTCCACGGGAAAAAATCTCTATTATCCTGTTTTTCACATTTTTTGCCTTCAATAAAAACAGTACTGTCTCCTGACTGTTCTGACACAAAAATATATCTGTTGAAAATAGTCTGTTGTAGGCCCGACAAATCCCAGTGTGGTTTTGCAGTTCCACGGGTCAAATCTCTGTAGTATCCAGTTTTGGGCCTTTTGTATCTTAAAAAAACAGTTTGAGTGTGTCACTCACTGTTCAGCCTCAAATCTATAGATTTAAAAAAGTCTGGTATACACACCATTGAATTAAAATTGTGGTTTTGCTGTTCCACAGTAAAAAATCTCTATTATTCTGTTTTTCACATTTTTTGCCTTCAAAAAAACCAGTAGTGTCTCTTGACTGTTCTGACACAAAAATATATCTGTTGAAAATAGTCTGTTGTAGGCCCGAAAAATCCCACTGTCGTTTTGCAGTTCCACGGGTCAAATCTCTGTAGTATCCAGTTTTGGGCCTTTTGTATCTAAAAAAAAAACAGTTTGAGTGTGTCGCTCACTGTTCAGCCTCAAATCTATAGATTTCAAAAAGTCTGGTATACACACCATTGAAATAAAATTGTGGTTTTGCTGTTCCACGGTAAAAAATGTCTATTATCCTATTTTTCACATACTTTGCCTTCAAAAAAACCAGAAGTGTCTCCTGACTGTTCTGACACAAAAATATATCTGTTGAAAATAGTGTGTTGTAGGCCCGACAAATCCCCATGTGGTTTTGCAGTTCCATGGGTCAAATCTCTGTAATATCCAGTTTTGGGCCTTTTGTATCTAAAAAAAAAACAGTTTGAGTGTGTCGCTCACTGTTCAGCCGCAAATCTATAGATTTAAAAAAGTCTGGAATACACACCAGTAAATTAAAACTGTGGTTTTGCTGTTCCACGGTAAAAAATCTCTATTATCCTGTTCTTCGCATTTTTTGCTTTAAAAAAAAAAACAGTAGTGTCTCCAGACTGTTCTGACACAAAAATATATCTGTTGAAAATAGTCTGTTGTAGGCCCGACAAATCCCAGTGTGGTTTTGCAGTTCCACGGGTCAAATCTCTGTAGTATCCAGTTTTGGGCCTTCTGTATCTAAAAAAAAACACAGTTTGAGTGTGTCGCTCACTGTTCAGCCGCAAATCTATAGATTTCAAAAAGTCTGGTATACACGAGTAAATTAAAACTGTGGTTTTGCTGTTCCACGGTAAAAAATCTCTTTTATCCTGTTTTTTCCATTTTTTGCCTTCAAAAAAACCAGTAGTGTCTCCTGACTGTTCTGACACAAAAATATATCTGTTGAAAATAGTCTGTTGTAGGCCCGACAAATCCCAGTGTGGTTTTGTAGTTCCATGGGTCAAATCTCTGTAGTATCCAGTTTTGGGCCTTTTGTATCTAAAAAAAACAGTTTGAGTGTGTCGCTCACTGTGCAGCTGCAAATCTATATATGTAAAAAAGTCTTGTATACACCAGTAAATTATAACTGTGGTTTTGCTGCTCCACGGTAAAAAATCTCTATTATCCTGTTTTTCACATTTTTTGCCTTAAAAAAAAACAGTAGTGTCTCCTGACTGTTCTGACACAAAAATATATCTGTTGAAAATAGTCTGTTGTAGGCCCGACAAATCCCCATGTGGTTTTGCAGTTCCATGGGTCAAATCTCTGTAGTATCCAGTTTTGGGTCTTTTGTATCTAAAAAAAAAACAGTTTGAGTGTGTCGCTCACTGTTCAGCCGCAAATCTATAGATTTAAAAAAGTCTGGTATACACACCAGTAAATCAAAACTGTGGTTTTGCTGTTCCACGGTAAAAAATCTCTATTATCCTGTTTTTTGCATTTTTTGCCTTCAAAAAAAACAGTAGTGTCTCCAGACTGTTCTGACACAAAAATATATCTGTTGAAAATAGTCTGTTGTAGGCCCGACAAATCCCAGTGTGGTTTTGCAGTTCCACGGGTCAAATCTCTGTATTATCCAGTTTTGGGCCTTTTGTATCTAAAAAAAAACACAGTTTGAGTGTGTTGCTCACTGTTCAGCATCAAATCTATAGATTTCAAAAAGTCTGGTATACACGAGTAAATTAAAACTGTGCTTTTGCTGTTCCACTGTAAAAAATCTCTTTTATCCTGTTTTTCGCATTATTTGCCTTAAAAAAAAACAGTAGTGTCTCCTGACTGTTCTGACACAAAAATATATCTGTTGAAAATAGTCTGTTGTAGGCCCGACAAATCCCCATGTGGTTTTGCAGTTCCATGGGTCAAATCTCTGTAGTATCCAGTTTTGGGCCTTTTGTATCTAAATAAAAATCAGATTCAGTGTGTCGCTCACTGTTCAGCCGCAAATCTAGATATTTAAAAAAGTCTGGTATGCACACCATTGAATTAAAATTGTGGTTTTTCTGTTCCACGGTAAAAAATCTCTATTATCCTGTTTTTCTCATTTTTTGCCCACAAAAATATATCTGTTGAAAATAGTCTGTTGTAGGCCCGACAAATCCCAGTGTCGTTTTGCAGTTCCACGGGTCAAATCTCTGTAGTATCCAGTTTTTGGCCTTTTGTATCTAAAAAAAAACAGTTTGAGTGTGTCGCTCACTGTTCTGCTGCAAATCTATATATTTAAAAAAGTCTTGTATACACCAGTAAGTTAAAACTGTGGTTTTGCTGTTCCACGGTAAACAATCTCTATAATCCTGGTTTTCGCTTTTTTTGCCTTCAAAAAAAACAGTAGTGTCTCCTGACTGTTCTGACACAAAGATATATCTGTTGAAAATAATCTGTTGTAGGCCCGACAAATCCAAGTGTGGTTTTGCAGTTCCATGGGTCAAATCTCTGTAGTATCCAGTTTTGGGCATTTTGTATCTAAAAAAAACAGTTTGAGTGTGTTGCTCACTGTCCAGCCGCATATCTATAGATTTAAAAAAGTCTGGTATACACACCATTGAAAAAAAATTGTGGTTTTGCTGTTCCACGGGAAAAAATCTCTATTATCCTGTTTTTCACATTTTTTGCCTTCAAAAAAAACAGTACTGTCTCCTGACTGTTCTGACACAAAAATATATCTGTTGAAAATAGTCTGTTGTAGGCCCGACAAATCCCAGTGTGGTTTTGCAGTTCCACGGGTCAAATCTCTGTAGTATCCAGTTTTGGGCCTTTTGTATCTTAAAAAAACAGTTTGAGTGTGTCACTCACTGTTCAGCCTCAAATCTATAGATTTAAAAAAGTCTGGTATACACACCATTGAATTAAAATTGTGGTTTTGCTGTTCCACGGTAAAAAATCTCTATTATTCTGTTTTTCACATTTTTTGCCTTCAAAAAAACCAGTAGTGTCTCTTGACTGTTCTGACACAAAAATATATCTGTTGAAAATAGTCTGTTGTAGGCCCGAAAAATCCCACTGTCGTTTTGCAGTTCCACGGGTCAAATCTCTGTAGTATCCAGTTTTGGGCCTTTTGTATCTAAAAAAAAAACAGTTTGAGTGTGTCGCTCACTGTTCAGCCTCAAATCTATAGATTTCAAAAAGTCTGGTATACACACCATTGAAATAAAATTGTGGTTTTGCTGTTCCACGGTAAAAAATCTCTATTATCCTATTTTTCACATACTTTGCCTTCAAAAAAACCAGAAGTGTCTCCTGACTGTTCTGACACAAAAATATATCTGTTGAAAATAGTCTGTTGTAGGCCCGACAAATCCCCATGTGGTTTTGCAGTTCCATGGGTCAAATCTCTGTAATATCCAGTTTTGGGCCTTTTGTATCTAAAAAAAAAACAGTTTGAGTGTGTCGCTCACTGTTCAGCCGCAAATCTATAGATTTAAAAAAGTCTGGAATACACACCAGTAAATTAAAACTGTGGTTTTGCTGTTCCACGGTAAAAAATCTCTATTATCCTGTTTTTCGCATTTTTTGCTTTAAAAAAAAACAGTAGTGTCTCCAGACTGTTCTGACCAAAAATATATCTGTTGAAAATAGTCTGTTGTAGGCCCAACAAATCCCAGTGTGGTTTTGCAGTTCCACGGGTCAAATCTCTGTAGTATCCAGTTTTGGGCCTTCTGTATCTAAAAAAAAACACAGTTTGAGTGTGTCGCTCACTGTTCAGCCGCAAATCTATAGATTTCAAAAAGTCTGGTATACACGAGTAAATTAAAACTGTGGTTTTGCTGTTCCACGGTAAAAAATCTCTTTTATCCTGTTTTTTCCATTTTTTGCCTTCAAAAAAACCAGAAGTGTCTCCTGACTGTTCTGACACAAAAATATATCTGTTGAAAATAGTCTGTTGTAGGCCCGACAAATCCCCATGTGGTTTTGCAGTTCCATGGGTCAAATCTCTGTAATATCCAGTTTTGGGCCTTTTGTATCTAAAAAAAAAACAGTTTGAGTGTGTCGCTCACTGTTCAGCCGCAAATCTATAGATTTAAAAAAGTCTGGAATACACACCAGTAAATTAAAACTGTGGTTTTGCTGTTCCACGGTAAAAAATCTCTGTTATCCTGTTTTTCGCATTTTTTGCCTTCAAAAAAAACAGTAGTGTCTCCAGACTGTGCTGACACAAAAATATATCTGTTGAAAATAGTCTGTTGTAGGCCCGACAAATCCCAGTGTGGTTTTGCAGTTCCACGGGTCCAATCTCTGTAGTATCCAGTTTTGGGCCTTCTGTATCTAAAAAAAACACAGTTTGAGTGTGTCGCTCACTGTTCAGCCGCAAATCTATAGATTTCAAAAAGTCTGGTATATACGAGTAAATTAAAACTGTGGTTTTGCTGTTCCACGGTAAAAAATCTCTTTTATCCTGTTTTTTCCATTTTTTGCCTTCAAAAAAAACAGTAGTGTCTCCTGACTGTTCTGACACAAAAATATATCTGTTGAAAATAGTCTGTTGTAGGCCCGACAAATCCCAGTGTGGTTTTGTAGTTCCATGGGTCAAATCTCTGTAGTATCCAGTTTTGGGCCTTTTGTATCAAAAAAAAACAGTTTGAGTGTGTCGCTCACTGTTCAGCTGCAAATCTATATATTTAAAAAAGTCTTGTATACACCAGTAAATTATAACTGTGGTTTTGCTGTTCCGCGGTAAAAAATCTCTATTATCCTGTTTTTCACATTTTTTGCCTTAAAAAAAAACAGTAGTGTCTCCTGACTGTTCTGACACAAAAATATATCTGTTGAAAATAGTCTGTTGTAGGCCCGACAAATCCCCATGTGGTTTTGCAGTTCCATGGGTCAAATCTCTGTAGTATCCAGTTTTGGGCCTTTTGTATCTAAAAAAAAACAGTTTGAGTGTGTCGCTCACTGTTCAGCTGCAAATCTATATATTTAAAAAAGTCTTGTATACACCAGTAAATTATAACTGTGGTTTTGCTGTTCCACGGTAAAAAATCTCTATTATCCTGTTTTTCACATTTTTTGCCTTCAAAAAAAACAGTAGTGTCTCCTGACTGTTCTGACACAAAGATATATCTGTTGAAAATAGTCTGTTGTAGGCCCGACAAATCCAAGTGTGATTTTGCAGTTCCATGGGTCGAATCTCTGTAGTATCCAGTTTTGGGCCTTTTGTATCTTAAAAAAACAGTTTGAGTGTGTCACTCACTGTTCAGCCTCAAATCTATAGATTTAAAAAAGTCTGGTATACACACCATTGAATTAAAATTGTGGTTTTGCTGTTCCACGGTAAAAAATCTCTATTATTCTGCTTTTCACATTTTTTGCCTTCAAAAAAACTAGTAGTGTGTCTTGACTGTTCTGACACAAAAATATATCTGTTGAAAATAGTCTGTTGTAGGCCCGAAAAATCCCACTGTCGTTTTGCAGTTCCACGGGTCAAATCTCTGTAGTATCCAGTTTTGGGCCTTTTGTATCTAAAAAAAAAACAGTTTGAGTGTGTCGCTCACTGTTCAGCCTCAAATCTATAGATTTAAAAAAGTCTGGTATACACACCATTGAAATAAAATTGTGGTTTTGCTGTTCCACGGTAAAAAATCTCTATTATCCTGTTTTTCACATATTTTGCCTTCAAAAAAACCAGAAGTGTCTCCTGACTGTTCTGACACAAAAATATATCTGTTGAAAATAGTCTGTTGTAGGCCCGACAAATCCCCATGTGGTTTTGCAGTTCCATGGGTCAAATCTCTGTAATATCCAGTTTTGGGCCTTTTGTATCTAAAAAAAAAACAGTTTGAGTGTGTCGCTCACTGTTCAGCCGCAAATCTATATATTTAAAAAAGTCTGGAATACACACCAGTAAATTAAAACTGTGGTTTTGCTGTTCCACGGTAAAAAATCTCTTTTATCCTGTTTTTCGCATTTTTTGCTTTAAAAAAAAACAGTAGTGTCTCCAGAGTGTTCTGACACAAAAATATATCTGTTGAAAATAGTCTGTTGTAGGCCCAACAAATCCCAGTGTGGTTTTGCAGTTCCACGGGTCAAATCTCTGTAGTATCCAGTTTTGGGCCTTCTGTATCTAAAAAAAAACACAGTTTGAGTGTGTCGCTCACTGTTCAGCCGCAAATCTATAGATTTCAAAAAGTCTGGTATACACGAGTAAATTAAAACTGTGGTTTTGCTGTTCCACGGTAAAAAATCTCTTTTATCCTGTTTTTTCCATTTTTTGCCTTCAAAAAAACCAGAAGTGTCTCCTGACTGTTCTGACACAAAAATATATCTGTTGAAAATAGTCTGTTGTAGGCCCGACAAATCCCCATGTGGTTTTGCAGTTCCATGGGTCAAATCTCTGTAATATCCAGTTTTGGGCCTTTTGTATCTAAAAAAAAAACAGTTTGAGTGTGTCGCTCACTGTTCAGCCGCAAATCTATAGATTTAAAAAAGTCTGGAATACACACCAGTAAATTAAAACTGTGGTTTTGCTGTTCCACGGTAAAAAATCTCTGTTATCCTGTTTTTCGCATTTTTTGCCTTCAAAAAAAACAGTAGTGTCTCCAGACTGTGCTGACACAAAAATATATCTGTTGAAAATAGTCTGTTGTAGGCCCGACAAATCCCAGTGTGGTTTTGCAGTTCCACGGGTCCAATCTCTGTAGTATCCAGTTTTGGGCCTTCTGTATCTAAAAAAAACACAGTTTGAGTGTGTCGCTCACTGTTCAGCCGCAAATCTATAGATTTCAAAAAGTCTGGTATACACGAGTAAATTAAAACTGTGGTTTTGCTGTTCCACGGTAAAAAATCTCTTTTATCCTGTTTTTTCCATTTTTTGCCTTCAAAAAAAACAGTAGTGTCTCCTGACTGTTCTGACACAAAAATATATCTGTTGAAAATAGTCTGTTGTAGGCCCGACAAATCCCAGTGTGGTTTTGTAGTTCCATGGGTCAAATCTCTGTAGTATCCAGTTTTGGGCCTTTTGTATCAAAAAAAAACAGTTTGAGTGTGTCGCTCACTGTTCAGCTGCAAATCTATATATTTAAAAAAGTCTTGTATACACCAGTAAATTATAACTGTGGTTTTGCTGTTCCGCGGTAAAAAATCTCTATTATCCTGTTTTTCACATTTTTTGCCTTAAAAAAAAACAGTAGTGTCTCCTGACTGTTCTGACACAAAAATATATCTGTTGAAAATAGTCTGTTGTAGGCCCGACAAATCCCCATGTGGTTTTGCAGTTCCATGGGTCAAATCTCTGTAGTATCCAGTTTTGGGCCTTTTGTATCTAAAAAAAAACAGTTTGAGTGTGTCGCTCACTGTTCAGCTGCAAATCTATATATTTAAAAAAGTCTTGTATACACCAGTAAATTATAACTGTGGTTTTGCTGTTCCACGGTAAAAAATCTCTATTATCCTGTTTTTCACATTTTTTGCCTTCAAAAAAAACAGTAGTGTCTCCTGACTGTTCTGACACAAAGATATATCTGTTGAAAATAGTCTGTTGTAGGCCCGACAAATCCAAGTGTGATTTTGCAGTTCCATGGGTCGAATCTCTGTAGTATCCAGTTTTGGGCCTTTTGTATCTTAAAAAAACAGTTTGAGTGTGTCACTCACTGTTCAGCCTCAAATCTATAGATTTAAAAAAGTCTGGTATACACACCATTGAATTAAAATTGTGGTTTTGCTGTTCCACGGTAAAAAATCTCTATTATTCTGCTTTTCACATTTTTTGCCTTCAAAAAAACTAGTAGTGTGTCTTGACTGTTCTGACACAAAAATATATCTGTTGAAAATAGTCTGTTGTAGGCCCGAAAAATCCAACTGTCGTTTTGCAGTTCCACGGGTCAAATCTCTGTAGTATCCAGTTTTGGGCCTTTTGTATCTAAAAAAAAAACAGTTTGAGTGTGTCGCTCACTGTTCAGCCTCAAATCTATAGATTTAAAAAAGTCTGGTATACACACCATTGAAATAAAATTGTGGTTTTGCTGTTCCACGGTAAAAAATCTCTATTATCCTGTTTTTCACATATTTTGCCTTCAAAAAAACCAGAAGTGTCTCCTGACTGTTCTGACACAAAAATATATCTGTTGAAAATAGTCTGTTGTAGGCCCGACAAATCCCCATGTGGTTTTGCAGTTCCATGGGTCAAATCTCTGTAATATCCAGTTTTGGGCCTTTTGTATCTAAAAAAAAAACAGTTTGAGTGTGTCGCTCACTGTTCAGCCGCAAATCTATATATTTAAAAAAGTCTGGAATACACACCAGTAAATTAAAACTGTGGTTTTGCTGTTCCACGGTAAAAAATCTCTTTTATCCTGTTTTTCGCATTTTTTGCTTTAAAAAAAAACAGTAGTGTCTCCAGAGTGTTCTGACACAAAAATATATCTGTTGAAAATAGTCTGTTGTAGGCCCGACAAATCCCAGTGTGGTTTTGCAGTTCCACGGGTCAAATCTCTGTAGTATCCAGTTTTGGGCCTGCTGTATCTAAAAAAAAACACAGTTTGAGTGTGTCGCTCATTGTTCAGCCGCAAATCTATAGATTTCAAAAAGTCTGGTATACACGAGTAAATTAAAACTGTGGTTTTGCTGTTCCACGGTAAAAAATCTCTTTTATCCTGTTTTTTCCATTTTTTGCCTTCAAAAAAACCAGAAGTGTCTCCTGACTGTTCTGACACAAAAATATATCTGTTGAAAATAGTGTGTTGTAGGCCCGACAAATCCCCATGTGGTTTTGCAGTTCCATGGGTCAAATCTCTGTAATATCCAGTTTTGGGCCTTTTGTATCTAAAAAAAAAACAGTTTGAGTGTGTCGCTCACTGTTCAGCCGCAAATCTATAGATTTAAAAAAGTCTGGAATACACACCAGTAAATTAAAACTGTGGTTTTGCTGTTCCACGGTAAAAAATCTCTATTATCCTGTTCTTCGCATTTTTTGCTTTAAAAAAAAACAGTAGTGTCTCCAGACTGTTCTGACACAAAAATATATCTGTTGAAAATAGTCTGTTGTAGGCCCGACAAATCCCAGTGTGGTTTTGCAGTTCCACGGGTCAAATCTCTGTAGTATCCAGTTTTGGGCCTTCTGTATCTAAAAAAAAACACAGTTTGAGTGTGTCGCTCACTGTTCAGCCGCAAATCTATAGATTTCAAAAAGTCTGGTATACACGAGTAAATTAAAACTGTGGTTTTGCTGTTCCACGGTAAAAAATCTCTTTTATCCTGTTTTTTCCATTTTTTGCCTTCAAAAAAACCAGTAGTGTCTCCTGACTGTTCTGACACAAAAATATATCTGTTGAAAATAGTCTGTTGTAGGCCCGACAAATCCCAGTGTGGTTTTGTAGTTCCATGGGTCAAATCTCTGTAGTATCCAGTTTTGGGCCTTTTGTATCTAAAAAAAACAGTTTGAGTGTGTCGCTCACTGTGCAGCTGCAAATCTATATATGTAAAAAAGTCTTGTATACACCAGTAAATTATAACTGTGGTTTTGCTGCTCCACGGTAAAAAATCTCTATTATCCTGTTTTTCACATTTTTTGCCTTAAAAAAAAACAGTAGTGTCTCCTGACTGTTCTGACACAAAAACATATCTGTTGAAAATAGTCTGTTGTAGGCCCGACAAATCCCCATGTGGTTTTGCAGTTCCATAGGTCAAATCTCTGTAGTATCCAGTTTTGGGCCTTTTGTATCTAAAAAAAAAACAGTTTGAGTGTGTCGCTCACTGTTCAGCCGCAAATCTATAGATTTAAAAAAGTCTGGTATACACACCAGTAAATCAAAACTGTGGTTTTGCTGTTCCACGGTAAAAAATCTCTATTATCCTGTTTTTTGCATTTTTTGCCTTCAAAAAAAACAGTAGTGTCTCCAGACTGTTCTGACACAAAAATATATCTGTTGAAAATAGTCTGTTGTAGGCCCGACAAATCCCAGTGTGGTTTTGCAGTTCCACGGGTCAAATCTCTGTATTATCCAGTTTTGGGCCTTTTGTATCTAAAAAAAAACACAGTTTGAGTGTGTTGCTCACTGTTCAGCATCAAATCTATAGATTTCAAAAAGTCTGGTATACACGAGTAAATTAAAACTGTGCTTTTGCTGTTCCACTGTAAAAAATCTCTTTTATCCTGTTTTTCGCATTATTTGCCTTAAAAAAAAACAGTAGTGTCTCCTGACTGTTCTGACACAAAAATATATCTGTTGAAAATAGTCTGTTGTAGGCCCGACAAATCCCCATGTGGTTTTGCAGTTCCATGGGTCAAATCTCTGTAGTATCCAGTTTTGGGCCTTTTGTATCTAAATAAAAATCAGATTCAGTGTGTCGCTCACTGTTCAGCCGCAAATCTAGATATTTAAAAAAGTCTGGTATGCACACCATTGAATTAAAATTGTGGTTTTTCTGTTCCACGGTAAAAAATCTCTATTATCCTGTTTTTCTCATTTTTTGCCCACAAAAATATATCTGTTGAAAATAGTCTGTTGTAGGCCCGACAAATCCCAGTGTCGTTTTGCAGTTCCACGGGTCAAATCTCTGTAGTATCCAGTTTTTGGCCTTTTGTATCTAAAAAAAAACAGTTTGAGTGTGTCGCTCACTGTTCAGCTGCAAATCTATATATTTAAAAAAGTCTTGTATACACCAGTAAGTTAAAACTGTGGTTTTGCTGTTCCACGGTAAACAACCTCTATAATCCTGGTTTTCGCTTTTTTTGCCTTCAAAAAAAACAGTAGTGTCTCCTGACTGTTCTGACACAAAGATATATCTGTTGAAAATAATCTGTTGTAGGCCCGACAAATCCAAGTGTGGTTTTGCAGTTCCATGGGTCAAATCTCTGTAGTATCCAGTTTTGGGCATTTTGTATCTAAAAAAAACAGTTTGAGTGTGTTGCTCACTGTCCAGCCGCATATCTATAGATTTAAAAAAGTCTGGTATACACACCATTGAAAAAAAATTGTGGTTTTGCTGTTCCACGGGAAAAAATCTCTATTATCCTGTTTTTCACATTTTTTGCCTTCAATAAAAACAGTACTGTCTCCTGACTGTTCTGACACAAAAATATATCTGTTGAAAATAGTCTGTTGTAGGCCCGACAAATCCCAGTGTGGTTTTGCAGTTCCACGGGTCAAATCTCTGTAGTATCCAGTTTTGGGCCTTTTGTATCTTAAAAAAACAGTTTGAGTGTGTCACTCACTGTTCAGCCTCAAATCTATAGATTTAAAAAAGTCTGGTATACACACCATTGAATTAAAATTGTGGTTTTGCTGTTCCACAGTAAAAAATCTCTATTATTCTGTTTTTCACATTTTTTGCCTTCAAAAAAACCAGTAGTGTCTCTTGACTGTTCTGACACAAAAATATATCTGTTGAAAATAGTCTGTTGTAGGCCCGAAAAATCCCACTGTCGTTTTGCAGTTCCACGGGTCAAATCTCTGTAGTATCCAGTTTTGGGCCTTTTGTATCTAAAAAAAAACCAGTTTGAGTGTGTCGCTCACTGTTCAGCCTCAAATCTATAGATTTCAAAAAGTCTGGTATACACACCATTGAAATAAAATTGTGGTTTTGCTGTTCCACGGTAAAAAATCTCTATTATCCTATTTTTCACATACTTTGCCTTCAAAAAAACCAGAAGTGTCTCCTGACTGTTCTGACACAAAAATATATCTGTTGAAAATAGTGTGTTGTAGGCCCGACAAATCCCCATGTGGTTTTGCAGTTCCATGGGTCAAATCTCTGTAATATCCAGTTTTGGGCCTTTTGTATCTAAAAAAAAAACAGTTTGAGTGTGTCGCTCACTGTTCAGCCGCAAATCTATAGATTTAAAAAAGTCTGGAATACACACCAGTAAATTAAAGCTGTGGTTTTGCTGTTCCACAGTAAAAAATCTCTATTATCCTGTTCTTCGCATTTTTTGCTTTAAAAAAAAAACAGTAGTGTCTCCAGACTGTTCTGACACAAAAATATATCTGTTGAAAATAGTCTGTTGTAGGCCCGACAAATCCCAGTGTGGTTTTGCAGTTCCACGGGTCAAATCTCTGTAGTATCCAGTTTTGGGCCTTCTGTATCTAAAAAAAAACACAGTTTGAGTGTGTCGCTCACTGTTCAGCCGCAAATCTATAGATTTCAAAAAGTCTGGTATACACGAGTAAATTAAAACTGTGGTTTTGCTGTTCCACGGTAAAAAATCTCTTTTATCCTGTTTTTTCCATTTTTTGCCTTCAAAAAAACCAGTAGTGTCTCCTGACTGTTCTGACACAAAAATATATCTGTTGAAAATAGTCTGTTGTAGGCCCGACAAATCCCAGTGTGGTTTTGTAGTTCCATGGGTCAAATCTCTGTAGTATCCAGTTTTGGGCCTTTTGTATCTAAAAAAAACAGTTTGAGTGTGTCGCTCACTGTGCAGCTGCAAATCTATATATGTAAAAAAGTCTTGTATACACCAGTAAATTATAACTGTGGTTTTGCTGCTCCACGGTAAAAAATCTCTATTATCCTGTTTTTCACATTTTTTGCCTTAAAAAAAAACAGTAGTGTCTCCTGACTGTTCTGACACAAAAATATATCTGTTGAAAATAATCTGTTGTAGGCCTGACAAATCCCCATGTGGTTTTGCAGTTCCATGGGTCAAATCTCTGTAGTATCCAGTTTTGGGTCTTTTGTATCTAAAAAAAAAACAGTTTGAGTGTGTCGCTCACTGTTCAGCCGCAAATCTATAGATTTAAAAAAGTCTGGTATACACACCAGTAAATCAAAACTGTGGTTTTGCTGTTCCACGGTAAAAAATCTCTATTATCCTGTTTTTTGCATTTTTTGCCTTCAAAAAAAACAGTAGTGTCTCCAGACTGTTCTGACACAAAAATATATCTGTTGAAAATAGTCTGTTGTAGGCCCGACAAATCCCAGTGTGGTTTTGCAGTTCCACGGGTCAAATCTCTGTAGTATCCAGTTTTGGGCCTTCTGTATCTAAAAAAAAACACAGTTTGAGTGTGTCGCTCACTGTTCAGCCGCAAATCTATATATTTAAAAAAGTCTTGTATACACCAGTAAATTATAACTGTGGTTTTGCTGTTCCGCGGTAAAAAATCTCTATTATCCTGTTTTTCACATTTTTTGCCTTCAAAAAAAACAGTAGTGTCTCCTGACTGTTCTGACACAAAAATATATCTGTTGAAAATAGTCTGTTGTAGGCCCGACAAATCCCCATGTGGTTTTGCAGTTCCATGGGTCAAATCTCTGTAGTATCCAGTTTTGGGCCTTTTGTATCTAAAAAAAACAGTTTGAGTGTGTCGCTCACTGTTCAGCTGCAAATCTATATATTTAAAAAAGTCTTGTATACACCAGTAAATTATAACTGTGGTTTTGCTGCTCCACGGTAAAAAATCTCTATTATCCTGTTTTTCACATTTTTTGCCTTAAAAAAAAGCAGTAGTGTCTCCTGACTGTTCTGACACAAAAATATATCTGTTGAAAATAGTCTGTTGTAGGCCCGACAAATCCCCATGTGGTTTTGCAGTTCCATGGGTCAAATCTCTGTAGTATCCAGTTTTGGGCCTTTTGTATCTAAAAAAAAAACAGTTTGAGTGTGTCGCTCACTGTTCAGCCGCAAATCTATAGATTTAAAAAAGTCTGGTATACACACCAGTAAATCAAAACTGTGGTTTTGCTGTTCCACGGTAAAAAATCTCTATTATCCTGTTTTTTGCATTTTTTCCCTTCAAAAAAAACAGTAGTGTCTCCAGACTGTTCTGACACAAAAATATATCTGTTGAAAATAGTCTGTTGTAGGCCCGACAAATCCCAGTGTGGTTTTGCAGTTCCACGGGTCAAATCTCTGTATTATCCAGTTTTGGGCCTTTTGTATCTAAAAAAAAACACAGTTTGAGTGTGTTGCTCACTGTTCAGCATCAAATCTATAGATTTCAAAAAGTCTGGTATACACGAGTAAATTAAAACTGTGCTTTTGCTGTTCCACGGTAAAAAATCTCTTTTATCCTGTTTTTCGCATTTTTTGCCTTCAAAAAAAACAGTAGTGTCTCCTGACTGTTCTGACACAAAAATATATCTGTTGAAAATAGTCTGTTGTAGGCCCGACAATTCCCAATGTTGTTTTGCAGTTCCACGGGTCAAATCTCTGTAGTATCCAGTTTTGGGCCTTTTGTATCTGAAAAAAAACAGTTTGAGTGTGTCGTTCACTGTTCAGCTGCAAATCTATATATTTAAAAACGTCTTGTATACACCAGTAAATTATAACTGTGGTTTTGCTGTTCCGCGGTAAAAAATCTCTATTATCCTGTTTTTCACATTTTTTGCCTTAAAAAAAAACAGTAGTGTCTCCTGACTGTTCTGACACAGAAATATATCTGTTGAAAATAGTCTGTTGTAGGCCCGACAAATCCCCATGTGGTTTTGCAGTTCCATGGGTCAAATCTCTGTAGTATCCAGTTTTGGGCCTTTTGTATCTAAAAAAAACAGTTTGAGTGTGTCGCTCACTGTTCAGCTGCAAATCTATATATTTAAAAAAGTCTTGTATACACCAGTAAATTATAACTGTGGTTTTGCTGCTCCACGGTAAAAAATCTCTATTATCCTGTTTTTCACATTTTTTGCCTTCAAAAAAAACAGTAGTGTCTCCTGACTGTTCTGACACAAAAATATATCTGTTGAAAATAGTCTGTTGTAGGCCCGACAAATCCCCATGTGGTTTTGCAGTTCCATGGGTCAAATCTCTGTAGTATCCAGTTTTGGGCCTTTTGTATCTAAAAAAAAAAACAGTTTGAGTGTGTCGCTCACTGTTCAGCCGCAAATCTATAGATTTAAAAAAGTCTGGTATACACACCAGTAAATCAAAACTGTGGTTTTGCTGTTCCACGGTAAAAAATCTCTATTATCCTGTTTTTTGCATTTTTTCCCTTCAAAAAAAACAGTAGTGTCTCCAGACTGTTCTGACACAAAAATATATCTGTTGAAAATAGTCTGTTGTAGGCCCGACAAATCCCAGTGTGGTTTTGCAGTTCCACGGGTCAAATCTCTGTATTATCCAGTTTTGGGCCTTTTGTATCTAAAAAAAAACACAGTTTGAGTGTGTTGCTCACTGTTCAGCATCAAATCTATAGATTTCAAAAAGTCTGGTATACACGAGTAAATTAAAACTGTGCTTTTGCTGTTCCACGGTAAAAAATCTCTTTTATCCTGTTTTTCGCATTTTTTGCCTTCAAAAAAAACAGTAGTGTCTCCTGACTGTTCTGACACAAAAATATATCTGTTGAAAATAGTCTGTTGTAGGCCCGACAATTCCCAATGTTGTTTTGCAGTTCCACGGGTCAAATCTCTGTAGTATCCAGTTTTGGGCCTTTTGTATCTGAAAAAAAACAGTTTGAGTGTGTCGTTCACTGTTCAGCTGCAAATCTATATATTTAAAAACGTCTTGTATACACCAGTAAATTTTAACTGTGGTTTTGCTGTTCCGCGGTAAAAAATCTCTATTATCCTGTTTTTCACATTTTTTGCCTTAAAAAAAAACAGTAGTGTCTCCTGACTGTTCTGACACAAAAATATATCTGTTGGAAATAGTCTGTTGTAGGCCCGACAATTCCCAGTGTGGTTTTGCAGTTCCATTGGTCAAATCTCTGTAGTATCCAGTTTTGGGCCTTTTGTATCTAAAAAAAACAGTTTGAGTGTGTCGCTCACTATTCAGCCGCAAATCTATAGATTTAAAAAAGTCTGGTATACACCAGTAAATTATAACGATGGTTTTGATGTTCCATGGTATAAAAGTCTCTATTATCCTGGTTTTCGCTTTTTTTGCCTTAAAAAAACAGTAGTGTCTCCTGACTGCTCTGACACAAAAATATATCTGTTGAAAATAGTCTGTTGTAGGCCCGACAAATCCAAGTGTGGTTTTGCAGTTCCACGGGTCAAATCTCTGTAGTATCCAGTTTTGGGCCTTTTGTATCTAAAAAAAACAGTTTGAGTGTGTCGCTTACAGTTCAGCCGCAAATCTAGATATTTAAAAAAGTGTGGTATGCACACCATTGAATTAAAATTGTGGTTTTGCTGCTCCACGGTAAAAAATCTCTATTATTCTGTTTTTCACATTTTTTGCCTTCAAAAAAAACAGTAGTGTCTCCTGACTGTTCTGACACAAAAATATATCTGTTGAAAATAGTCTGTTGTAGGCCCGACAAATCCCAGTGTTGTTTTGCAGTTCCATGCGTCAAATCTCTTTAGTATCCAGTTTTGGGCCTTTTGTATCTAAAAAAAAAACTGTTTGAGTGTGTCGCTCACTGTTCAGCCGCAAATCTAGAGATTTAAAAAAGTCTGGTATACACACCAGTAAATTAAAACTGTGGTTTTGCTGTTCCACGGTAAAAAATCTCTATTATCCTGGTTTTCACTTTTTTTGCCTTCAAAAAAACCAGTAGTGTCTCCTGACTGTTCTGACACAAAAATATATCTGTTGAAAATAGTCTGTTGTTGGCCCGACAAATTCAAGTGTGGTTTTGCAGTTCCATGGGTAAAATCTCTGTAGTATCCAGTTTTGGGCCCTTTTCATCTAAAAAACACAGTTTGAGTGTGTCGCTCACTGCTCAGCCTCAAATCTATAGATTTAAAAAAGTCTGGTATACACCAGTCAATTAGAACTGTGGTATTTCTGTTCCACGGTTTAAAAATCTCTATTTTCCTGGTGTTCGCTTATTTTGCGTTCAAGAAAACCAGTAGTGTCTCTTGACTGTAATGACACAAAAATATATCTGTTGAAAATAGTCTGTTGTAGGCCCGACAAATCCAAGTGTGGTTTTGCAGTTCCACGGGTCAAATCTCTGTAGTATCCAGTTTTGGGCCTTTTGTATCTAAATAAAAATCAGATTCAGTGTGTCGCTCACTGTTCAGCCGCAAATCTAGATATTTAAAAAAGTCTGGTATGCACACCATTGAATTAAAATTGTGGTTTTGCTGTTCCACGGTAAAAAATCTCTATTATCCTGTTTTTCTCATTTTTTGCCTTCAAAAAAACCAGTAGTGTCTCCTGACTGTTCTGACACAAAGATATATCTGTTGAAAATAATCTGTTGTAGGCCCGACAAATCCAAGTGTGGTTTTGCAGTTCCATGGGTCAAATCTCTGTAGTATCCAGTTTTGGGCATTTTGTATCTAAAAAAAACAGTTTGAGTGTGTTGCTCACTGTCCAGCCGCATATCTATAGATTTAAAAAAGTCTGGTATACACACCATTGAATAAAAATTGTGGTTTTGCTGTTCCACGGGAAAAAATCTCTATTATCCTCTTTTTCACATTTTTTGCCTTCAAAAAAACCAGTACTGTCTCCTGACTGTTCTGACACAAAAATATATCTGTTGAAAATATTCTGTTGTAGGCCCGACAAATCCCAGTGTGGTTTTGCAGTTCCACGGGTCAAATCTCTGTAGTATCCAGTTTTGGGCCTTTTGTATCTAAAAAAACCACAGTTTGAGTGTGTCGCTCACTGTTCAGCCGCAAATCTATAGATTTCAAAAAGTCTGGTATACACCAGTAAATTAAAACTGTGGTTTTGCTGTTCCACGGTAAAAAATCTCTTTTATCCTGATTTTTGCATTTTTTGCCTTAAAAAAACCCAGAAGTGTCTCTTGACTGTTCTGACACAAAAATATATCTGTTGAAAATAGTCTGTTGTAGGCCCGACAAATCCCACTGTTGTTTTGCAGTTCCACGGGTCAAATCTCTGTAGTATCCAGTTTTGGGCCTTTTGTATCTAAAAAAAAAACAGTTTGAGTGTGTCGCTCACTGTTCACCCGCAAATCTATATATTTAAAAAAGTCTGGTATACACCAGTAAATTATAACTGTGGGTTTGCAGTTCCACAGAAAAAAATCTCTATTATCCTGCTTTTCGCATTTTTTGCAGTAAAAAAAAAAATTAATCATGTCTCCCTGATAGTCCAGGCACAAAAATATTTGTGTTGAAAATTGTCTGTTGCAGGCCAAACAAATCCTAGTGTGGTTTTGCAGTTCCACGGGTCAAATCTCTGTAGAATCCGGTTTTGGGCCTTTTGTATCTAAAAAAAAACAGTTTGAGTTTGTCGCTCACTGTTCAGCTGCAAATCTATATATTTAAAAACGTCTTGTATACACCAGTAAATTAAAACTGTGGTTTTGCTGTTCCACGGTAAAAAAATCTCTATAATCCTGGTTTTCGCTTTTTTTGCCTTCAAAAAAACCAGTAGTGTCTCCTGACTGTTCTGACACAAAGATATATCTGTTGAAAATAGTCTGTTGTAGGCCCGACAAATCCAAGTGTGGTTTTGCAGCTCCATGGGTCGAATCTCTGTAGTATCCAGTTTTGGGCCTTTTGTATCTAAAAAAAACAGTTTGTGGGTGTCGCTCACTGTTCAGCCGCAAATGTATATATTTAAAAAGTCTGGTGTACACACCATTGAATTAAAATTGTGGTTTTGCTGTTCCTCGGTAAAAAATCTCTATTATCCTGTTTTTCGCATTTTTTGCCTTAAAAAAAAACAGTAGTGTCAACTGACTGTTCTGACACAAAAATATATCTGTTGAAAATAGTCTGTTGTAGGCCCGACAAATCCCAGTGTGGTTTTGCAGTTCCATGGGTCAAATCTCTGTAGTATCCAGTTTTGGGCATTTTGTATCTAAAAAAAACAGTTTGAGTGTGTTGCTCACTGTCCAGCCGCAAATCTATAGATTTAAAAAAGTCTGGTATACACACCATTGAATTAAAATTGTGGTTTTGTTGATCCACGGTAAAAAATCTCTATTATCCTGTTTTTCACATTTTTTGCCTTCAAAAAATCAGTAGTGTCTCCTGACTGTTCTGACTCAAAAATATATCTGTTGAAAACAGTCCGTTGTAGGCCCGACAAATCCCAGTGTGGTTTTGCAGTTCCATGGGTCAAATCTCTGTAGTATCCAGTTTTGGGCCTTTTGTATCTAAAAAAAACAGTTTGAGTGTGTCGCTCACTGTTCAGTCACAATTCTATATATTTAAAAAAGTCTGGTATACACCAGTAAATTATAACTGTGGGTTTGCTGATCCACGGTAAAAAAATTCTATTATCCTGCTGTTCGCATTTTTTGCAGTAAAAAAACCCAGAAGTGTCTCTTGACTGTTCTGACACAAAAATATATCTGTTGAAAATAGTCTGTTGTAGGCCCGAAAAATCCCACTGTCGTTTTGCAGTTCCACGGGTCAAATCTCTGTAGTATCCAGTTTTGGGCCTTTTGTATCTAAAAAAAAAACAGTTTGAGTGTGTCGCTCACTGTTCACCCGTAAATCTATATATTTAAAAAAGTCTGGTATACACCAGTAAATTATAACTGTGGGTTTGCTGTTCCACGGTAAAAAATCTCTATTATCCTGCGTTTCGCATTTTTTGCAGTAAAAAAAAAAAAATTTATCGTTTCTCCCTGATTGTCCAGACACAAAAATATATGTGTTGAAAATAGTCTGTTGTAGGCCCGACAAATCCTAGGGTGGTTTTGCAGTTCCACTGGTCAAATCTCTGTCGTATCCAGTTTTGGGCCTTTTGTATCTAAAAAAAAACAGTTTGAGTGTGTCGCTCACTGTTCAGCTGCAAATCTATATATTTAAAAAAGTCTTGTATACACCAGTAAATTAAAACTTTGGTTTTGCTGTTCCACGGTAAAAAATCTCTATAATGCTGGTTTTCGCTTTTTTTGCCTTCAAAAAAACCAGTAGTGTCTCCTGACTGTTCTGACACAAAAATATATCTGTTGAAAATAGTCTGTTGTAGGCCCGACAAATCCCAGAGTGGTTTTGCATTTCCATGGGTCAAATCTCTGTAGTATCCAGTTTTTGGCCTTTTGTATCTAAAAAAAAACAGTTTGAGTGTGTCGCTCACTGTTCAGCCGCAAATGTATAGATTTAAAAAAGTCTGGTATACACCAGTAAATTATAACTGTGGTTTTGCTGTTCCATGGTTTAAAAATCTCTATTATCCTGGTTTTAGCTTTTTTTGCCTTAAAAAAAACAGTAGTGTCTCCTGACTGTTCTGACACAAAAATATATCTGTTGAAAATAGTCTGTTGTAGGCCCGACAAATCCAAGTGTGGTTTTGCAGTTCCACGGGTCAAATCTCTATAGTATCCAGTTTTGGGCCTTTTGTATCTAAAAAAAACAGTTTGAGTGTGTTGCTCTCTGTTCAGCCGCAAATATAGATATTTAAAAATGTCTGGTTTACACACCAGTAAGTTTAAACTGTGGTTTTGCTGTTCCACGGTAAAAAATCTCTATTATCCTGTTTTTCGCATTTTTTGCCATAAAAAAAAACAGTAGTGTCTCCTTACTGTTCTGACACAAAAATATATCTGTTGAAAATAGTCTGTTGTAGGCCCGACAAATCCCAGTGTGGTTTTGCAGTTCCACGGGTCAAATCTCTGTAGTATCCAGTTTTGGGCCTTTTGTATCTAAAAAAAACAGTTTGAGTGTGTTGCTCACTGTTTAGTCACAATTCTATATATTTAAAAAAGTCTGGTATACACCAGTAAATTATAACTGTGGGTTTGCTGTTCCACGGTAAAAAATCTCTATTATCCTGCTTTTCGCATTTTTTGCAGTAAAAAAAAAAAATTTAATCGTGTCTCCCTGATTGTCCAGATAAAAAAATATATGTGTTGAAAATAGTCTGTTGTAGGCCCGACAAATCCTAGTGTGGTTTTGCAGTTCCATTGGTCAAATCTCTGTCGTATCCAGTTTTGGGCCTTTTGTTTCTAAAAAAAAACAGTTTGAGTGTGTCGCTCACTGTTCAGCCTCAAATCTATAGATTTAAAAAAGTCTGGTATACACACCATTGAAATAAAATTGTGGTTTTGCTGTTCCTTGGTAAAAAATCTCTATTATCCTGTTTTTCACATATTTTGCCTTCAAAAAAACCAGAAGTGTCTCCTGACTGTTGTGACACAAAAATATATCTGTTGAAAATAGTCTGTTGTAGGCCCGACAAATCCCCATGTGGTTTTGCAGTTCCATGGGTCAAATCTCTGTAATATCCAGTTTTGGGCCTCTTGTATCTAAAAAAAAAACAGTTTGAGTGTGTCGCTCACTGTTCAGCCGCAAATCTATAGATTTAAAAAAGTCGTGAATACACACCAGTAAATTAAAACTGTGGTTTTGCTGTTCCACGGTAAAAAATCTCTATTATCCTGTTTTTTGCATTTTTTGCTTTAAAAAAAAACAGTAGTGTCTCCAGACTGTTCTGACACAAAAATATATCTGTTGAAAATAGTCTGTTGTAGGCCCGACAAATCCCAGTGTGGTTTTGCAGTTCCACGGGTCAAATCTCTGTAGTATCCAGTTTTGGGCCTTCTGTATCTAAAAAAAAACACAGTTTGAGTGTGTCGCTCACTGTTCAGCCGCAAATCTATAGATTTCAAAAAGTCTGGTATACAATAGTAAATTAAAACTGTGGTTTTGCTGTTCCACGGTAAAAAATCTCTTTTATCCTGTTTTTTCCATTTTTTGCCTTCAAAAAAAACAGAAGTGTCTCCTGACTGTTCTGACACAAAAATATATCTGTTGAAAATAGTCTGTTGTAGGCCCGACAAATCCCCATGTGGTTTTGCAGTTCCATGGGTCAAATCTCTGTAATATCCAGTTTTGGGCCTTTTGTATCTAAAAAAAAAAACAGTTTGAGTGTGTCGCTCACTGTTCAGCCGCAAATCTATAGATTTAAAAAAGTCTGGAATACACACCAGTAAATTAAAACTGTGGTTTTGCTGTTCCACGGTAAAAAATCTCTATTATACTGTTTTTCGCATTTTTTGCTTTAAAAAAAAACAGTAGTGTCTCCAGACTGTTCTGACACAAAAATATATCTGTTGAAAATAGTCTGTTGTAGGCCCGACAAATCCCAGTGTGGTTTTGCAGTTCCACGGGTCAAATCTCTGTAGTATCCAGTTTTGGGCCTTCTGTATCTAAAAAAAAACACAGTTTGAGTGTGTCGCTCACTGTTCAGCCGCAAATCTATAGATTTCAAAAAGTCTGGTATACACGAGTAAATTAAAACTGTGGTTTTGCTGTTCCACGGTAAAAAATCTCTTTTATCCTGTTTTTTCCATTTTTTGCCTTAAAAAAAACCAGTAGTGTCTCCTGACTGTTCTGACACAAAAATATATCTGTTGAAAATAGTCTGTTGTAGGCCCGACAAATCCCAGTGTGGTTTTGTAGTTCCATGGGTCAAATCTCTGTAGTATCCAGTTTTGGGCCTTTTGTATCTAAAAAAAAACAGTTTGAGTGTGTCGCTCACTGTTCAGCTGCAAATCTATATATTTAAAAAAGTCTTGTATACACCAGTAAATTATAACTGTGGTTTTGCTGTTCCGCGGTAAAAAATCTCTATTATCCTGTTTTTCACATTTTTTGCCTTAAAAAAAAACAGTAGTGTCTCCTGACTGTTCTGACACAAAAATATATCTGTTGAAAATAGTCTGTTGTAGGCCCGACAAATCCCCATGTGGTTTTGCAGTTCCATGGGTCAAATCTCTGTAGTATCCAGTTTTGGGCCTTTTGTATCTAAAAAAAAACAGTTTGAGTGTGTCGCTCACTGTTCAGCTGCAAATCTATATATTTAAAAAAGTCTTGTATACACCAGTAAATTATAACTGTGGTTTTGCTGCTCCACGGTAAAAAATCTCTATTATCCTGTTTTTCGCATTTTTTGCCTTAAAAAAAAACAGTAGTGTCTCCAGACTGTTCTGACACAAAAATATATCTGTTGAAAATAGTCTGTTGTAGGCCCGACAAATCCCAGTGTGGTTTTGCAGTTCCACGGGTCAAATCTCTGTATTATCCAGTTTTGGGCCTTTTGTATGTAAAAAAAAACACAGTTTGAGTGTGTTGCTCACTGTTCAGCATCAAATCTATAGATTTCAAAAAGTCTGGTATACACGAGTAAATTAAAACTGTGCTTTTGCTGTTCCACTGAAAAAAATCTCTTTTATCCTGTTTTTTGCATTTTTTGCCTTAAAAAAAAACAGTAGTGTCTCCTGACGGTTCTGACACAAAAATATATCTGTTGAAAATAGTCTGTTGTAGGCCCGACAATTCCCAATGTCGTTTTGCAGTTCCACGGGTCAAATCTCTGTAGTATCCAGTTTTGGGCCTTTTGTATCTGAAAAAAAACAGTTTGAGTGTGTCGCTCACTGTTCAGCTGCAAATCTATATATTTAAAAAAGTCTTTTATACATCAGTAAATTATAACTGTGGTTTTGCTGTTCCACGGTAAAAAATCTCTATTATCCTGTTTTTCACATTTTTTGCCTTAAAAAAAAACAGTAGTGTCTCCTGACTGTTCTGACACAAAAATATATCTGTTGAAAATAGTCTGTTGTAGGCCCGACAATTCCCAGTGTGGTTTTGCAGTTCCATCGGTCAAATCTCTGTAGTATCCAGTTTTGGGCCTTTTGTATCTAAAAAAAACAGTTTGAGTGTGTCGCTCACTATTCAGCCGCAAATCTATAGATTTAAAAAAGTCTGGTATACACCAGTAAATTATAACGGTGGTTTTGATGTTCCATGGTATAAAAATCTCTATTATCCTGGTTTTCGCTTTTTTTGCCTTAAAAAAACAGTAGTGTCTCCTGACTGTTCTGACACAAAAATATTTCTGTTGAAAATAGTCTGTTGTAGGCCCGACAAATCCAAGTGTGGTTTTGCAGTTCCACGGGTCAAATCTCTGTAGTATCCAGTTTTGGGCCTTTTGTATCTAAAAAAAACAGTTTGAGTGTGTCGCTCACAGTTCAGCCGCAAATCTAGATATTTAAAAAAGTGTGGTATGCACACCATTGAATTGAAATTGTGGTTTTGCTGCTCCACGGTAAAAAATCTCTATTATTCTGTTTTTCACATTTTTTGCCTTCAAAAAAAAAGTAGTGTCTCCTGACTGTTCTGACACAAAAATATATCTGTTGAAAATGTTGTTGGCCCGACAAATTCAAGTGTGGTTTTGCAGTTCCATGGGTAAAATCTCTGTAGTATCCAGTTTTGGGCCCTTTTCATCTAAAAAGCACAGTTTGAGTGTGTCGCTCACTGTTCAGCCTCAAATCTATAGATTTAAAAAAGTCTGGTATACACCAGTCAATTAGAACTGTGGTATTTCTGTTCCACGGTTTAAAAATCTCTATTTTCCTGGTTTTCGCTTTTTTTGCGTTCAAGAAAACCAGAAGTGTCTCTTGACTGTAATGACACAAAAATATATCTGTTGAAAATAGTCTGTTGTAGGCCCGACAAATCCAAGTGTGGTTTTGCAGTTCCACGGGTCAAATCTCTGTAGTATCCAGTTTTGGGCCTTTTGTATCTAAATAAAAATCAGATTCAGTGTGTCGCTCACTGTTCAGCCGCAAATATAGATATTTAAAAAAGTCTGGTATGCACACCATTGAATTAAAATTGTGGTTTTGCTGTTCCACGGTAAAAAATCTCTATTATCCTGTTTTTCTCATTTTTTGCCTTCAAAAAAAACAGTAGTGCTGACTGTTCTGACACAAAAATATATCTGTTGAAAATAGTCTGTTGTAGGCCCGACAAATGCCAGTGTCGTTTTGCAGTTCCACGGGTCAAATCTCTGTAGTATCCAGTTTTGGGCCTTTTGTATCTAAAAAAAAACAGTTTGAGTGTGTCGCTCACTGTTCAGCTGCAAATCTATATATTTAAAAAGTCTTGTATACACCAGTAAATTAAAACTGTGGTTTTGCTGTTCCACGGTAAACAATCTCTATAATCCTGGTTTTCGCTTTTTTTGCCTTCAAAAAAACCAGTAGTGTCTCCTGACTGTTCTGACACAAAGATATATCTGTTGAAAATAGTCTGTTGTAGGCCCGACAAATCCAAGTGTGGTTTTGCAGTTCCACGGGTCAAATCTCTGTAGTATCCAGTTTTGGGCCTTTTGTATCTAAAAAAACCACAGTTTGAGTGTGTCGCTCACTGTTCAGCCGCAAATCTATAGATTTCAAAAAGTCTGGTATACACCAGTAAATTAAAACTGTGGTTTTGCTGTTCCACTGTAAAAAATCTCTTTTATCCTGATTTTTGCATTTTTTGCCTTAAAAATACCCAGAAGTGTCTCTTGACTGTTCTGACACAAAAATATATCTGTTGAAAATAGTCTGTTGTAGGCCCGACAAATCCCACTGTTGTTTTGCAGTTCCACGGGTCAAATCTCTGTAGTATCCAGTTTTGGGCCTTTTGTATCTAAAAAAAAAACAGTTTGAGTGTGTCGCTCACTGTTCACCCGCAAATCTATATATTTAAAAAAGTCTGGTATACACCAGTAAATTCTAACTGTGGGTTTGCAGTTCCACGGTAAAAAATCTCTATTATCCTGCTTTTCGCATTTTTTGCAGTAAAAAAAAAAATTAATCATGTCTCCCTGATTGTCCAGGCACAAAAATATTTGTGTTGAAAATTGTCTGTTGCAGGCCAAACAAATCCTAGTGTGGTTTTGCAGTTCCACGGGTCAAATCTCTGTAGAATCCGGTTTTGGGCCTTTTGTATCTAAAAAAAAACAGTTTGAGTTTGTCGCTCACTGTTCAGCTGCAAATCTATATATTTAAAAAAGTCTTGTATACACCAGTAAATTAAAATTGTGGTTTTGCTCTTCCACGCTAAAAAATCTCTATAATCCTGGTTTTCGCTTTTTTTGCCTTCAAAAAAACCAGTAGTGTCTCCTGACTGTTCTGACACAAAAATATATCTGTTGAAAATAGTCTGTTGTAGGCCCGACAAATCCCAGTGTGGTTTTTGCAGTTCCATGGGTCAAATCTCTGTAGTATCCAGTTTCGGGCATTTTGTATCTAAAAAAAACAGTTTGAGTGTGTTGCTCACTGTCCAGCCGTAAATCTATAGATTTAAAAAAGTCTGGTATACACACCATTGAATTAAAATTGTGGTTTTGCTGATCCACGGTAAAAAATCTCTATTATCCTGTTTTTCACATTTTTTGCCTTCAAAAAATCAGTAGTGTCTCCTGACTGTTCTGACACAAAAATATATCTGTTGAAAATAGTCTGTTGTAGGCCCGACAAATCCCAGTGTGGTTTTGCAGTTCCACGGGTCAAATCTCTGTAGTATCCAGTTTTGGGCCTTTTGTATCTAAAAAAAACACAGTTTGAGTGTGTCGCTCACTGTTCAGCCGCAAATCTATAGATTTCAAAAAGTCTGGTATACACCAGTAAATTAAAACTGTGGTTTTGCTGTTCCACGGTAAAAAATCTCTTTTATCCTGATTTTTGCATTTTTTGCCTTAAAAAAACCCAGAAGTGTCTCTTGACTGTTCTGACACAAAATATATCTGTTGAAAATAGTCTGTTGTAGGCCCGACAAATCCCACTGTCGTTTTGCAGTTCCACGGGTCAAATCTCTGTAGTATCCAGTTTTGGGCCTTTTGTATCTAAAAAAAAACAGTTCGAGTGTGTCGCTCACTGTTCACCGGCAAATCTATATATTTAAAAAAGTCTGGTATACACCAGAAAATTATAACTGTGGGTTTGCTTTTCCACGGTAAAAAATCTCTATTATCCTGCTTTTCGCATTTTTTGCAGTAAAAAAAAAAAAAATTAATCATGTCTCCCTGATTGTCCAGGCACAAAAATATTTGTGTTGAAAATTGTCTGCTGTAGGCCGAACAAATCCTAGTGTGGTTTTGCAGTTCCACGGGTCAAATCTCTGTAGAATCCGGTTTTGGGCCTTTTGTATCTAAAGAAAAACAGTTTGAGTTTTTCGCTCACTGTTCAGCTGCAAATCTATATATTTAAAAAAGTCTTGTATACACCAGTAAATTAAAACTGTGGTTTTGCTCTTCCACGGTAAAAAATCTCTATAATCCTGGTTTTCGCTTTTTTTGCCTTCAAAAAAACCAGTAGTGTCTCCTGACTGTTCTGACACAAAGATATATCTGTTCAAAATAGTCTGTTGTAGGCCCGACAAATCCAAGTGTGGTTTTGCAGCTCCATGGGTCGAATCTCTGTAGTATCTAGTTTTGGGCCTTTTGTATCTAAAAAAAACAGTTTGTGGGTGTCGCTCACTGTTCAGCCGCAAATCTATATATTTAAAAAGTCTGGTTTACACACCATTGAATTAAAATTGTGGTTTTGCTGTTCCTCGGTAAAAAATCTCTATTATCCTGTTTTTTGCATTTTTTGCCTTCAAAAAAAACAGTAGTGTCAACTGACTGTTCTGACACAAAAATATATCTGTTGAAAATAGTCTGTTGTAGGACCGACAAATCCCAGTGTGGTTTTGCAGTTCCATGGGTCAAATCTCTGTAGTATCCAGTTTTGGGCATTTTGTATCTAAAAAAAACAGTTTGAGTGTGTTGCTCACTGTCCAGCCGCAAATCTATAGATTTAAAAAAGTCTGGTATACACACCATTGAATTAAAATTGTGGTTTTGCTGATCCACGGTAAAAAATGTCTATTTTCCTGTTTTTCACATTTTTTGCCTTCAAAAAAACAGTAGTGTCTCCTGACTGTTCTGACACAAAAATATATCTGTTGAAAATAGTCTGTTGTAGGCCCGACAAATCCCAGTGTGGTTTTGCAGTTTCACGGGTCAAATCTCTGTAGTATCCAGTTTTGGGCCTTTTGTATCTAAAAAAAACACAGTTTGAGTGTGTCGCTCACTGTTCAGCCGCAAATCTATAGATTTCAAAAATCTGGTATACACCAGTAAATTAAAACTGTGGTTTTGCTGTTCCACGGTAAAAAATCTCTTTTATCCTGATTTTTGCATTTTTTGCCTTAAAAAAACCCAGAAGTGTCTCTTGACTGTTCTGACACAAAAATATATCTGTTGAAAATAGTCTGTTGTAGGCCCGACAAATCCCACTGTCGTTTTGCAGTTCCACGGGTCAAATCTCTGTAGTATCCAGTTTTGGGCCTTTTGTATCTAAAAAAAAAACAGTTTGAGTGTGTCGCTCACTGTTCACCGGCAAAACTATATATTTAAAAAAGCATGGTATACACCAGTAAATTATAACTGTGGGTTTGCTGTTCCACGGTAAAAAATCTCTATTATCCTGCTTTTCGCATTTTTTGCAGTAAAAAAAAAAAAATTAATCATGTCTCCCTGATTGTCCAGGCACAAAAATATTTGTGTTGAAAATTGTCTGTTGTAGGCCGAACAAATCCTAGTGTGGTTTTGCAGTTCCACGGGTCAAATCTCTGTAGAATCCGGTTTTGGGCCTTTTGTATCTAAAAAAAAACAGTTTGAATTTGTCGCTCACTGTTCAGCTGCAAATCTATATATTTAAAAAAGTCTTGTATACACCAGTAAATTAAAACTGTGGTTTTGCTCTTCCACGGTAAAAAATCTCTATAATCCTGGTTTTCGCTTTTTTTGCCTTCAAAAAAACCAGTAGTGTCTCCTGACTGTTCTGACACAAAGATATATCTGTTGAAAATAGTCTGTTGTAGGCCCGACAAATCCAAGTGTGGTTTTGCAGCTCCATGGGTCGAATCTCTGTAGTATCCAGTTTTGGGCCTTTTGTATCTAAAAAAAACAGTTTGTGGGTGTCGCTCACTGTTCAGCCGCAAATCTATATATTTAAAAAGTCTGGTATACACACCATTGAATTAAAACTGTGGTTTTGCTGTTCCTCGGTAAAAAATCTCTATTATCCTGTTTTTCACATTTTTTGCCTTCAAAAAAAACAGTAGTGTCAACTGACTGTTCTGACACAAAAATATATCTGTTGAAAATAGTCTGTTGTAGGCCCGACAAATCCCAGTGTGGTTTTGCAGTTCCACGGGTCAAATCTCTGTAGTATCCAGTTTTGGGCATTTTGTATCTAAAAAAAACACAGTTTGAGTGTGTCACTCTCTGTTCAGCCGCAAATCTGTAGATTTCAAAATGTCTGGTATACACCAGTAAATTAAAACTGTGGTTTTGCCGTTCCACAGTAAAAAATCTCTATTATCCTGTTTTTTGCATTTTTTGCCTTCAAAAAAACCAGTAGTGTCTCCTGACTGTTCTGACTCAAAAATATATTTGTTGAAAACAGTCCGTTGTAGGCCCGACAAATCCCAGTGTGGTTTTGCAGTTCCATGGGTCAAATCTCTGTAGTATCCAGTTTTGGGCCTTTTGTATCCAAAAAAAACAGTTTGAGTGTGTCGCTCACTGTTCAGTCACAATTCTATATATTTAAAAAAGTCTGGTATACACCAGTAAATTATAACTGTGGGTTTCCTGATCCACGGTAAAAAAATTCTATTATCCTGCTTTTCGCATTTTTTGCAGTAAAAAAAAAAAAAATTATCGTGTCTCCCTGATTGTCCAGACACAAAAACATATGTGTTGAAAATAGTCTGTTGTAGGCCCGACAAATCCTAGTGTGGTTTTGCAGTTCCACTGGTCAAATCTCTGTCGTATCCAGTTTTGGGCCTTTTGTATCTAAAAAAAACCAGTTTGAGTGTGTCGCTCACTGTTCAGCTGCAAATCTATATATTTAAAAAAGTCTTGTATACACCAGTAAATTAAAACTGTGGTTTTGCTGTTCCACGGTAAAAAATCTCTATAATGCTGGTTTTCGCTTTTTTTGACTTCAAAAAAACAGTAGTGTCTCCTGACTGTTCTGACACAAAAATATATCTGTTGAAAATAGTCTGTTGTAGGCCCGACAAATCCCAGAGTGGTTTTGCATTTCCATGGGTCAAATCTCTGTAGTATCCAGTTTTGGGCCTTTTGTATCTAAAAAAAAAACAGTTTGAGTGTGTCGCTCACTGTTCACCGGCAAAACTATATATTTAAAAAAGCATGGTATACACCAGTAAATTATAACTGTGGGTTTGCTGTTCCACGGTAAAAAATCTCTATTATCCTGCTTTTCGCATTTTTTGCAGTAAAAAAAAAAAAATTAATCATGTCTCCCTGATTGTCCAGGCACAAAAATATTTGTGTTGAAAATTGTCTGTTGTAGGCCGAACAAATCCTAGTGTGGTTTTGCAGTTCCACGGGTCAAATCTCTGTAGAATCCGGTTTTGGGCCTTTTGTATCTAAAAAAAAACAGTTTGAATTTGTCGCTCACTGTTCAGCTGCAAATCTATATATTTAAAAAAGTCTTGTATACACCAGTAAATTAAAACTGTGGTTTTGCTCTTCCACGGTAAAAAATCTCTATAATCCTGGTTTTCGCTTTTTTTGCCTTCAAAAAAACCAGTAGTGTCTCCTGACTGTTCTGACACAAAGATATATCTGTTGAAAATAGTCTGTTGTAGGCCCGACAAATCCAAGTGTGGTTTTGCAGCTCCATGGGTCGAATCTCTGTAGTATCCAGTTTTGGGCCTTTTGTATCTAAAAAAAACAGTTTGTGGGTGTCGCTCACTGTTCAGCCGCAAATCTATATATTTAAAAAGTCTGGTATACACACCATTGAATTAAAACTGTGGTTTTGCTGTTCCTCGGTAAAAAATCTCTATTATCCTGTTTTTCACATTTTTTGCCTTCAAAAAAAACAGTAGTGTCAACTGACTGTTCTGACACAAAAATATATCTGTTGAAAATAGTCTGTTGTAGGCCCGACAAATCCCAGTGTGGTTTTGCAGTTCCACGGGTCAAATCTCTGTAGTATCCAGTTTTGGGCATTTTGTATCTAAAAAAAACACAGTTTGAGTGTGTCACTCTCTGTTCAGCCGCAAATCTGTAGATTTCAAAATGTCTGGTATACACCAGTAAATTAAAACTGTGGTTTTGCCGTTCCACAGTAAAAAATCTCTATTATCCTGTTTTTTGCATTTTTTGCCTTCAAAAAAACCAGTAGTGTCTCCTGACTGTTCTGACTCAAAAATATATTTGTTGAAAACAGTCCGTTGTAGGCCCGACAAATCCCAGTGTGGTTTTGCAGTTCCATGGGTCAAATCTCTGTAGTATCCAGTTTTGGGCCTTTTGTATCCAAAAAAAACAGTTTGAGTGTGTCGCTCACTGTTCAGTCACAATTCTATATATTTAAAAAAGTCTGGTATACACCAGTAAATTATAACTGTGGGTTTCCTGATCCACGGTAAAAAAATTCTATTATCCTGCTTTTCGCATTTTTTGCAGTAAAAAAAAAAAAAATTATCGTGTCTCCCTGATTGTCCAGACACAAAAACATATGTGTTGAAAATAGTCTGTTGTAGGCCCGACAAATCCTAGTGTGGTTTTGCAGTTCCACTGGTCAAATCTCTGTCGTATCCAGTTTTGGGCCTTTTGTATCTAAAAAAAACCAGTTTGAGTGTGTCGCTCACTGTTCAGCTGCAAATCTATATATTTAAAAAAGTCTTGTATACACCAGTAAATTAAAACTGTGGTTTTGCTGTTCCACGGTAAAAAATCTCTATAATGCTGGTTTTCGCTTTTTTTGACTTCAAAAAAACAGTAGTGTCTCCTGACTGTTCTGACACAAAAATATATCTGTTGAAAATAGTCTGTTGTAGGCCCGACAAATCCCAGAGTGGTTTTGCATTTCCATGGGTCAAATCTCTGTAGTATCCAGTTTTGGGCCTTTTGTATCCAAAAAAAACCAGTTTGAGTGTGTCGCTCACTGTTCAGCCACAAATCTATAGATTTAAAAAAGTCTGGTATACACCAGTAAATTATAACTGTGGTTTTGCTGTTCCATGGTTTAAAAATCTCTATTATCCTGGTTTTCGCATTTTTTGCCTTAAAAAAAACAGTAGTGTCTCCTGACTGTTCTGACACAAAAATAGATCTGTTGAAAATAGTCTGTTGTAGGCCCGACAAATCCAAGTGTGGTTTTGCAGTTCCACGGGTCAAATCTCTGTAGTATCCAGTTTTGGGCCTTTTGTATCTAAAAAAACAGTTTGAGTGTGTTGCTCTCTGTTCAGCCGCAAATCTAGATATTTAAATAAGTCTGGTTTACACACCAGTAAATTTAAACTGTGGTTTTGCTGTTCCACGGTAAAAAATCTCTATTATCCTGTTTTTCGCATTTTTTGCCTTAAAAAAAAACAGTAGTGTCTCCTGACTGTTCTGACACAAAAATATATCTGTTGAAAATAGTCTGTTGTAGTACCGACAAATCCCAGTGTGGTTTTGCAGTTCCACGGGTCAAATCTCTGTAGTATCCAGTTTTGGGACTTTTGTATCTAAAAAAAACAGTTTGAGTGTGTCGCTGACTGTTCAGTCACAATTCTATATATTTAAAAAAGTCTGTCATACACCAGTAAATTATAACTGTGGTTTTGCTGATCCACGGTAAAAAATCTCTATTATCATGGTTTTCGCATTTTTTGCAGTAAAAAAAAAAAATTTAATCGTGTTTCCCTGATTGTCCAGACACAAAAATATATGTGTTGAAAATAGTCTGTTGTAGGCCCGACAAATCCTAGTGTGGTTTTGCAGTTCCACGGGTCAAATCTCTGTAGTATCCAGTTTTGGGCCTTTTGTATCTAAAAAAAAACAGTTTGAGTGTGTCGCTCGCTGTTCAGCTGCAAATCTATATATTTAAAAAAGTCTTGTATACACCAGTAAATTAAAACTGTGGTTTTGCTGTTCCACGGTAAAAAATCTCTATAGTCCTGGTTTTCGCTTTCTTTGCATTCAAAAAAACCAGTAGTGTCTCTTGACTGTTCTGACACAAAAATATATATGTTGAAAATAGTCTGTTGTAGGCCCGACAAATCCAAGAGTGGTTTTTCAGTTCCATGTGTCGAATCTCTGTATTATCCAGTTTTGGGCCTTTTGTATCTAAAAAAAAAAGTTTGAGTGTGTCGCTCACTGTTCAGCCGCAAATCTATAAATTTAAAAAAGTTTGGTATACACAGCATTGAATTAAAATTGTGGTTTTGCTGTTCCGCGGTAAAAAATCTCTATTATCCTGTTTTTCACATTTTTTGCCTTCAAAAAAAACAGTAGTGTCACCTGACTGTTCTGACACAAAAATATATCTGTTGAAAATAGTCTGTTGTAGGCCCGACAAATCCCAGTGTGGTTTTGCAGTTCCACGGGTCAAATCTCTGTAGTATCCAGTTTTGGGACTTTTGTATCTAAAAAAAAACAGTTTGAGTGTGTCGCTCACTGTTCAGCCACAAATCTATAGATTTCAAAAAGTCTGGTATACACCAGTAAATTAAAACTGTGGTTTTGCTGTTCCACAGTAAAAAATCTCTTTTATCCTGATTTTTGCATTTTTTGCCTTAAAAATCCCAGAAGTGTCTCTTGACTGTTCTGACACAAAAATATATCTGTTGAAAATAGTCTGTTGTAGGCCCGACAAATCCCACTGTCGTTTTGCAGTTCCACGGGTCAAATCTCTGTAGTATTGAGTTTTGGGCCTTTTGTATCTAAAAAAAAAACAGTTTGAGTGTGTCGCTCACTGTTCACCCGTAAATCTATATATTTAGAAAAGTCTGGTATACACCAGTAAATTATAACTGTGGGTTTGCTGTTCCACGGTAAAAAATCTCTATTATCCTGCTTTTCGCATTTTTTGCAGTAAAAAAAAAAAATTAATCATGTCTCCCTGATTGTCCAGGCACAAAAATATTTGTGTTGAAAATTATCTGTTGAAGGCCGAACAAATCCTAGTGTTGTTTTGCATTTCCACGGGTCAAATCTCTGTAGAATCCGGTTTTGGGCCTTTTGTATCTAAAAAAAACCAGTTTGAGTTTGTCGCTCACTGTTCAGCTGCAAATCTATATATTTAAAAAAGTCTTGTATACACCAGTAAATTAAAACTGTGGTTTTGCTGTTCCACGGTAAAAAATCTCTATAGTCCTGGTTTTCGCTTTTTTTGCATTCAAATAAACCAGTAGTGTCTCTTGACTGTTCTGACACAAAAATATATCTGTTGAAAATAGTCTGTTGTAGGCCCAACAAATCCAAGAGTGGTTTTGCAGTTCCATGGGTCGAATCTCTGTATTATCCAGTTTTGGGCCTTTTGTATCTAAAAAAAACAGTTTGAGTGTGTCGCTCACTGTTCAGCCGCAAATCTATATATTTAAAAAAGTTTGGTATACACAGCATTGAATTAAAATTGTGGTTTTGCTGTTCCGCGGTAAAAAATCTCTATTATCCTGTTTTTCACATTTTTTGTCTTCAAAAAAAACAGTAGGGTCTCCTGACTGTTCTGACACAAAAATATATCTGTTGAAAATAGTCTGTTGTAGGCCCGACAAATCCCAGTGTGGTTTTGCAGTTCCACGGGTCAAATCTCTGTAGTATCCAGTTTTGGGCCTTTTGTATCTAAAAAAAAACAGTTTGAGTGTGTCGCTCACTGTTCACCCGTAAATCTATATATTTAAAAAAGTCTGGTATACACCAGTAAATTATAACTGTGGGTTTGCTGTTCCACGGTAAAAAATCTCCATTATCCTGCTTTTCGCATTTTTTGCAGTAAAAAAAAAAAATTAATCATGTCTCCCTGATTGTCCAGGCACAAAAATATTTGTGTTGAAAATTGTCTGTTGTAGGCCGAACAAATCCTAGTGTGGTTTTGCAGTTCCACGGGTCAAATCTCTGTAGAATCCGGTTTTGGGCCTTTTGTATCTAAAAAAAACCAGTTTAAGTTTGTCGCTCACTGTTCAGCTGCAAATCTATATATTTAATAAAGTCTTGTATACACCAGTAAATTAAAACTGTGGTTTTGCTGTTCCACGGTAAAAAATCTCTATAGTCCTGGTTTTCTCTTTTTTTGCATTCAAATAAAGCAGTAGTGTCTCTTGTCTGTTCTGACCCAAAAATATATCTGTTGAAAATAGTCTGTTGTAGGCCCGACAAATCCAAGAGTGGTTTTGCAGTTCCATGGGTCGAATCTCTGTATTATCCAGTTTTGGGCCTTTTGTATCTAAAAAAAACGGTTTGAGTGTGTCGCTCACTGTTCAGCCGCAAATCTATATATTTAAAAAAGTTTGGTATACACAGCATTGAATTAAAATTGTGGTTTTGCTATTCCGCGGTAAAAAATCTCTATTATCCTGTTTTTCACATTTTTTGCCTTAAAAAAAAACAGTAGGGTCTCCTGACTGTTCTGACACAAAAATATATCTGTTGAAAATAGTCTCTTGTAGGCCCGACAAATCCCAGTGTGGTTTTGCAGTTCCACGGGTCAAATCTCTGTAGTATCCAGTTTTGGGCCTTTTGTATCTAAAAAAAAACAGTTTGAGTGTGTCGCTCACTGTTCAACCACAAATCTATATATTTAAAAAAGTCTTGTATACACCAGTAAATTAAAACTGTGGTTTTGCTGTTCCACGGTAAAAAATCTCTATAGTCCTGGTTTTCGCTTTTTTTGCATTCAAATAAACCAGTAGTGTCTCTTGACTGTTCTGACACAAAAATATATCTGTTGAAAATAGTCTGTTGTAGGCCCGACAAATCCCAGAGTGGTTTTGCATTTCCATGGGTCAAATCTCTGTAGTATCCAGTTTTGGGCCTTTTGTATCTAAAAAAAACCAGTTTGAGTGTGTCGCTCACTGTTCAGCCACAAATCTATAGATTTAAAAAAGTCTGGTATACACCAGTAAATTATAACTGTGGTTTTGCTGTTCCATGGTTTAAAAATCTCTATTATCCTGGTTTTCACTTTTTTTGCCTTAAAAAAAACAGTAGTGTCTCCTGACTGTTCTGACACAAAAATAGATCTGTTGAAAATAGTCTGTTGTAGGCCCGACAAATCCAAGTGTGGTTTTGCAGTTCCACGGGTCAAATCTCTGTAGTATCCAGTTTTGGGCCTTTTGTATCTAAAAAAACAGTTTGAGTGTGTTGCGCTCTGTTCAGCCGCAAATCTAGATATTTAAAAAAGTCTGGTTTACACACCAGTAAATTTAAACTGTGGTTTTGCTGTTCCACGGTAAAAAATCTCTATTATCCTGTTTTTCGCATTTTTTGCCTTAAAAAAAAACAGTAGTGTCTCCTGACTGTTCTGACACAAAAATATATCTGTTGAAAATAGTCTGTTGTAGGACCGACAAATCCCAGTGTGGTTTTGCAGTTCCACGGGTCAAATCTCTGTAGTATCCAGTTTTGGGACTTTTGTATCTAAAAAAAACAGTTTGAGTGTGTCGCTGACTGTTCAGTCACAATTCTATATATTTAAAAAAGTCTGGCATACACCAGTAAATTATAACTGTGGTTTTGCTGATCCACGGTAAAAAATCTCTATTATCATGGTTTTCGCATTTTTTGCAGTAAAAAAAAAAAATTTAATCGTGTTTCCCTGATTGTCCAGACACAAAAATATATGTGTTGAAAATAGTCTGTTGTAGGCCCGACAAATCCTAGTGTGGTTTTGCAGTTCCACGGGTCAAATCTCTGTAGTATCCAGTTTTGGGCCTTTTGTATCTAAAAAAAAACAGTTTGAGTGTGTCGCTCGCTGTTCAGCTGCAAATCTATATATTTAAAAAAGTCTTGTATACACCAGTAAATTAAAACTGTGGTTTTGCTGTTCCATGGTAAAAAATCTCTATAGTCCTGGTTTTCGCTTTCTTTGCATTCAAAAAAACCAGTAGTGTCTCTTGACTGTTCTGACACAAAAATATATATGTTGAAAATAGTCTGTTGTAGGCCCGACAAATCCAAGAGTGGTTTTTCAGTTCCATGGGTCGAATCTCTGTATTATCCAGTTTTGGGCCTTTTGTATCTAAAAAAAAAAGTTTGAGAGTGTCGCTCACTGTTCAGCCGCAAATCTATAAATTTAAAAAAGTTTGGTATACACAGCATTGAATTAAAATTGTGGTTTTGCTGTTCCGCGGTAAAAAATCTCTATTATCCTGTTTTTCACATTTTTTGCCTTCAAAAAAAACAGTAGTGTCACCTGACTGTTCTGACACAAAAATATATCTGTTGAAAATAGTCTGTTGTAGGCCCGACAAATCCCAGTGTGGTTTTGCAGTTCCACGGGTCAAATCTCTGTAGTATCCAGTTTTGGGACTTTTGTATCTAAAAAAAAACAGTTTGAGTGTGTCTCTCACTGTTCAGCCACAAATCTATAGATTTCAAAAAGTCTGGTATACACCAGTAAATTAAAACTGTGGTTTTGCTGTTCCACAGTAAAAAATCTCTTTTATCCTGATTTTTGCATTTTTTGCCTTAAAAATCCCAGAAGTGTCTCTTGACTGTTCTGACACAAAAATATATCTGTTGAAAATAGTCTGTTGTAGGCCCGACAAATCCCACTGTCGTTTTGCAGTTCCACGGGTCAAATCTCTGTAGTATTGAGTTTTGGGCCTTTTGTATCTAAAAAAAAAACAGTTTGAGTGTGTCGCTCACTGTTCACCCGTAAATCTATATATTTAAAAAAGTCTGGTATACACCAGTAAATTATAACTGTGGGTTTGCTGTTCCACGGTAAAAAATCTCTATTATCCTGCTTTTCGCATTTTTTGCAGTAAAAAAAAAAAATTAATCATGTCTCCCTGATTGTCCAGGCACAAAAATATTTGTGTTGAAAATTATCTGTTGAAGGCCGAACAAATCCTAGTGTTGTTTTGCATTTCCACGGGTCAAATTTCTGTAGAATCCGGTTTTGGGCCTTTTGTATCTAAAAAAAACCAGTTTGAGTTTGTCGCTCACTGTTCAGCTGCAAATCTATATATTTAAAAAAGTCTTGTATACACCAGTAAATTAAAACTGTGGTTTTGCTGTTCCACGGTAAAAAATCTCTATAGTCCTGGTTTTCGCTTTTTTTGCATTCAAATAAACCAGTAGTGTCTCTTGACTGTTCTGACACAAAAATATATCTGTTGAAAATAGTCTGTTGTAGGCCCAACAAATCCAAGAGTGGTTTTGCAGTTCCATGGGTCGAATCTCTGTATTATCCAGTTTTGGGCCTTTTGTATCTAAAAAAAACAGTTTGAGTGTGTCGCTCACTGTTCAGCCGCAAATCTATATATTTAAAAAAGTTTGGTATACACAGCATTGAATTAAAATTGTGGTTTTGCTGTTCCGCGGTAAAAAATCTCTATTATCCTGTTTTTCACATTTTTTGCCTTCAAAAAAAACAGTAGGGTCTCCTGACTGTTCTGACACAAAAATATATCTGTTGAAAATAGTCTGTTGTAGGCCCGACAAATCCCAGTGTGGTTTTGCAGTTCCACGGGTCAAATCTCTGTAGTATCCAGTTTTGGGCCTTTTGTATCTAAAAAAAAACAGTTTGAGTGTGTCGCTCACTGTTCACCCGTAAATCTATATATTTAAAAAAGTCTGGTATACACCAGTAAATTATAACTGTGGGTTTGCTGTTCCACGGTAAAAAATCTCCATTATCCTGCTTTTCGCATTTTTTGCAGTAAAAAAAAAAAATTAATCATGTCTCCCTGATTGTCCAGGCACAAAAATATTTGTGTTGAAAATTGTCTGTTGTAGGCCGAACAAATCCTAGTGTGGTTTTGCAGTTCCACGGGTCAAATCTCTGTAGAATCCGGTTTTGGGCCTTTTGTATCTAAAAAAAACCAGTTTAAGTTTGTCGCTCACTGTTCAGCTGCAAATCTATATATTTAATAAAGTCTTGTATACACCAGTAAATTAAAACTGTGGTTTTGCTCTTCCACGGTAAAAAATCTCTTTTATCCTGATTTTTGCATTTTTTGCCTTAAAAAAACCCAGAAGTGTCTCTTGACTGTTCTGACACAAAAATATATCTGTTGAAAATAGTCTGTTGTAGGCCCGACAAATCCCACTGTCGTTTTGCAGTTCCACGGGTCAAATCTCTGTAGTATCCAGTTTTGGGCCTTTTGTATCTAAAAAAAAAACAGTTTGAGTGTGTCGCTCACTGTTCACCCGTAAATCTATATATTTAAAAAAGTCTGGTATACACCAGTAAATTATAACTGTGGGTTTGCTGTTGCACGGTAAAAAATCTCTATTATCCTGCTTTTCGCATTTTTCGCGGTAAAAAAAAAAAATTAATCATGTCTCCCTGATTGTCCAGGCACAAAAATATTTGTGTTGAAAATTATCTGTTGTAGGCCGAACAAATCCTAGTGTTGTTTTGCAGTTCCACGGGTCAAATCTCTGTAGAATCCGGTTTTGGGCCTTTTGTATCTAAAAAAAACCAGTTTGAGTTTGTCGCTCACTGTTCAGCTGCAAATCTATATATTTAAAAAAGTCTTGTATACACCAGTAAATTAAAACTGTGGTTTTGCTGTTCCACGGTAAAAAATCTCTATTATCCTGGTTTTCGCATTTTTTGCCTTAAAAAAAAACAGTAGTGTCTCCTGACTGTTCTGACACAAAAATATATCTGTTGAAAATAGTCTTTTGTAGGCCCGACAAATCCCAGTGTGGTTTTGCAGTTCCACGGGTCAAATCTCTGTAGTATCCAGTTTTGGGCCTTTTGTATCTAAAAAAAACAGTTTGAGTGTGTCGCTCACTGTTCAGTCACAATTCTATATATTTAAAAAAGTCTGGTATACACCAGTAAATTATAACTGTGGGTTTGCTGATCCACGGTAAAAAAATCTCTATTATCCTGCTTTTCGCATTTTTTGCAGTAAAAAAAAAAAATTTAATCGTGTCTCCCTGATTGTCCAGACACAAAAATATATGTGTTGAAAATAGTCTGTTGTAGGCCCGACAAATCCTCGTGTGGTTTTGCAGTTCCATGGGTCAAATCTCTGTAGTATCCAGTTTTGGGCCTTTTGTATCTAAAAAAAAACAGTTTGAGTGTGTCGCTCGCTGTTCAGCTGCAAATCTATATATTTAAAAAAGTCTTGTATACACCAGTAAATTAAAACTGTGGTTTTGCTGTTCCACGGTAAAAAATCTCTATAGTTCTGGTTTTCGCTTTTTTTGCATTCAAAGAAACCAGTAGTGTCTCCTGACTGTTCTGACACAAAAATAGATCTGTTGAAAATAGTCTGTTGTAGGCCCGACAAATCCAAGTGTGGTTTTGCAGTTCCACGGGTCAAATCTCTGTAGTATCCAGTTTTGGGCCTTTTGTATCTAAAAAAACAGTTTGAGTGTGTTGCGCTCTGTTCAGCCGCAAATCTAGATATTTAAAAAAGTCTGGTTTACACACCAGTAAATTTAAACTGTGGTTTTGCTGTTCCACGGTAAAAAATCTCTATTATCCTGTTTTTCGCATTTTTTGCCTTAAAAAAAAACAGTAGTGTCTCCTGACTGTTCTGACACAAAAATATATCTGTTGAAAATAGTCTGTTGTAGGACCGACAAATCCCAGTGTGGTTTTGCAGTTCCACGGGTCAAATCTCTGTAGTATCCAGTTTTGGGACTTTTGTATCTAAAAAAAACAGTTTGAGTGTGTCGCTGACTGTTCAGTCACAATTCTATATATTTAAAAAAGTCTGGCATACACCAGTAAATTATAACTGTGGTTTTGCTGATCCACGGTAAAAAATCTCTATTATCATGGTTTTCGCATTTTTTGCAGTAAAAAAAAAAAATTTAATCGTGTTTCCCTGATTGTCCAGACACAAAAATATATGTGTTGAAAATAGTCTGTTGTAGGCCCGACAAATCCTAGTGTGGTTTTGCAGTTCCACGGGTCAAATCTCTGTAGTATCCAGTTTTGGGCCTTTTGTATCTAAAAAAAAACAGTTTGAGTGTGTCGCTCGCTGTTCAGCTGCAAATCTATATATTTAAAAAAGTCTTGTATACACCAGTAAATTAAAACTGTGGTTTTGCTGTTCCATGGTAAAAAATCTCTATAGTCCTGGTTTTCGCTTTCTTTGCATTCAAAAAAACCAGTAGTGTCTCTTGACTGTTCTGACACAAAAATATATATGTTGAAAATAGTCTGTTGTAGGCCCGACAAATCCAAGAGTGGTTTTTCAGTTCCATGGGTCGAATCTCTGTATTATCCAGTTTTGGGCCTTTTGTATCTAAAAAAAAAAGTTTGAGAGTGTCGCTCACTGTTCAGCCGCAAATCTATAAATTTAAAAAAGTTTGGTATACACAGCATTGAATTAAAATTGTGGTTTTGCTGTTCCGCGGTAAAAAATCTCTATTATCCTGTTTTTCACATTTTTTGCCTTCAAAAAAAACAGTAGTGTCACCTGACTGTTCTGACACAAAAATATATCTGTTGAAAATAGTCTGTTGTAGGCCCGACAAATCCCAGTGTGGTTTTGCAGTTCCACGGGTCAAATCTCTGTAGTATCCAGTTTTGGGACTTTTGTATCTAAAAAAAAACAGTTTGAGTGTGTCTCTCACTGTTCAGCCACAAATCTATAGATTTCAAAAAGTCTGGTATACACCAGTAAATTAAAACTGTGGTTTTGCTGTTCCACAGTAAAAAATCTCTTTTATCCTGATTTTTGCATTTTTTGCCTTCAAAAAAAACAGCAGTGTCTCCTGACTGTTCTGACACAAAAATATATCTGTTGAAAATAGTCTGTTGTAGGCCCGACAAATCCAAGTGTGGTTTTGCAGTTCCACGGGTCAAATCTCTGTAGTATCCAGTTTTGGGCCTTTTGTATCTAAAAAAAAATCAGTTTGAGTGTGTCGCTCTCTGTTCAGCCGCAAATCTAGATATTTAAAAAAGTCTGGTTTACACACCAGTAAATTTAAACTGTGGTTTTGCTGTTCCACGGTAAAAAATCTCTATTATCCTGTTTTTCGCATTTTTTGCCTTCAAAAAAAACAGCAGTGTCTCCTGACTGTTCTGACACAAAAATATATCTGTTGAAAATAGTCTGTTGTAGGCCCGACAAATCCCAGTGTGGTTTTGCAGTTCCACGGGTCAAATCTCTGTAGTATCCAGTTTTGGGACTTTTGTATCTAAAAAAAACAGTTTGAGTGTGTCGCTCACTGTTCAGTCACAATCCTATATATTTAAAAAAGTCTGGTATACACCAGTAAATTAAAACTGTGGTTTTGCTGTTCCACGGTAAAAAATCTCTATTATCCTGGTTTTCGCTTTTTTTGCCTTCAAAACAACCTGTAGTGTCTCCTGACTGTTCTGACACAAAAATATATCTGTTGAAAATAGTCTGTTGTAGGCCCGACAAATCCACGTGTGGTTTTGCAGTTCCATGGGTCGAATCTCTGTATTATCCAGTTTTGGGGCTTTTGTATCTAAAAAAAACAGTTTGAGTGTGTCGCTCACTGTTCAGCCGCAAATCTATATATTTAGAAAAGTTTGGTATACACAGCATTGAATTAAAATTGTGGTTTTGCTGTTCCACGGTAAAAAATCTCTATTATCCTGTTTTTCACATTTTTTGCCTTCAAAAAAACCAGTAGTGTCTCCTGACTGTTCTGACACAAAAATATATCTGTTGAAAATAATTTGTTGTAGGCCCGCCAAATCCCAGTGTGGTTTTGCAGTTCCACGGGTCAAATCTCTGTAGAATCCAGTTTTGGGCCTTTTGTATCTAAAAAAAAATCAGTTTGAGTGTTTTGCTCACTGTTCAGACGCAAATCTATAGATTTCAAAATGTCTGGTATACACCAGTAAATTTAAACTGTGGTTTTGCCGTTCCACAGTAAAAAATCTCTATTATCCTGTTTTTTTGCATTTTTTGCCTTCAAAAAAAACAGTAGTGTCTCCTGACTGTTCTGACACAAAAATATATCTGTTGAAAATAGTCTATTGTAGGCCCGACAAATCCAAGTGTGGTTTTGCAGTTCCACGGGTCAAATCTCTGTAGTATCCAGTTTTGGGCCTTCTGTATCTAAAAAAAACACAGTTTGAGTGTGTCGCTCACACTTCAGCCGCAAATCTAAAGATTTCAAAATGTCTGGTATACACCAGTAAATTAAAACTGTGGTTTTGCCGTTCCACATTAAAAAAATCTCTATTATACTGTTTTTCGCTTTTTTTCCCTTCAAAAAAAACAGTAGTGTCTCCTGACTGTTCTGACACAAAAATATATCTGTTGAAAATAGTCTGTTGTAGGCCCGACAAATCCCAGTGTGGTTTTGCATTCCACGGGTCAAATCTCTGTAGTATCCAGTTTTGTGCCTTTTGTATCTAAAAAAAACAGTTTGAGTGTGTCGCTCACTGTTCAGTCACAATTCTATATATTTAAAAACGTCTGGTATACACCAGTAAATTATAACTGTGGGTTTGCTGATCCACGGTAAAAAATCTCTATTATCCTGCTTTTCGCATTTTTTGCAGTAAAAAAAAAAAATTTAATCGTGTCTCCCTGATTGTCCAGACACAAAAATATATGTGTTGAAAATAGTCTGTTGTAGGCCCGACAAATCCTAGTGTGGTTTTGCAGTTCCACGGGTCAAATCTCTGTAGTATCCAGTTTTGGGCCTTTTGTATCTAAAAAAAAACAGTTTGAGTGTGTCGCTCACTGTTCAGCTGCAAATCTATATATTTAAAAAAGCCTTGTATACATCAGTAAATTAAAACTGTGGTTTTGCTGTTCCATGGTAAAAAATCTCTATAATCCTGGTTTTCGCTTTTTTTGCCTTCAAAAAAACCAGTAGTGTCTCCTAACTGTTCTGACACAAAAATATATCTGTTGAAAATAGTCTGTTGTAGGCCCGACAAATCCTAGTGTGGTTTTGCAGTTCCACGGGTCAAATCTCTGTAGTATCCAGTTTTGGGCCTTTTGTATCTAAAAAAAACAGTTTGAGTGTGTCGCTCACTGTTCAGCCGCAAATCTGTATATTTAGAAAAGTTTGGCATACACAGCATTGAATTAAAATTGTGGTTTTGCTGTTCCACGGTAAAAAATCTCTATTATCCTGTTTTTCGCATTTTTTGCCTTCAAAAAAAACAGTAGGGTCTCCTGACTGTTCTGACACAAAAACATATCTGTTGAAAATAGTCTGTTGTAGGCATGACAAATCCCAGTGTGGTTTTGCAGTTCCACGGGTCAAATCTCTGTAGTATCCAGTTTTGGGCCTTTTGTATCTAAAAAAAACACAGTTTGAGTGTGTCGCTCACTGTTCAGCCGCAAATCTATAGATTTCAAAATGTCTGGTATACACCAGTAAATTAAAACTGTGGTTTTGCCGTCCCACAGTAAAAAATCTCTATTATCCTGTTTTTTGCATTTTTTGCCTTAAAAAAAAACAGTAGTATCTCCTGACTGTACTGACACAAAAATATATCTGTTGAAAATAGTCTGTTGTAGGCCCAACAAATCCAAGTGTGGTTTTGCAGTTCCACGGGTCGAATCTCTATAGTATCCAGTTTTGGGCCCTTTGCATCTAAAAAAAACAGTTTGAGTGTGTCGCTCACTGTTCAGCCGCAAATCTATAGATTTAAAAAAGTCTGGTATACACCAGTAAATTATAACTGTGGTTTTGCTGTTCCATGGTTTAAAAATCTCTATCACCCTGGTTTTCGCTTTTTTGCCTTAAAAAAACAGCAGTGTCTCCTGACTGTTCTGACACAAAAATATATCTGTTGAAAATAGTCTGTTGTAGGCCCGACAAATCCAAGTGTGGTTTTGCAGTTCCACGGGTCAAGTCTCTGTAGTATCCAGTTTTGGGCCTTTTGTATCTAAAAAAAAACACTTTGAGTGTGTCGCTCACTGTTCAGCTGCTAATCTATATATTTTAAAAAGTCTTGTATACACCAGTAAATTAAAACTGTGGTTTTGCTGTTCCACGGTAAAAAATCTCTATAATCCTGGTTTTCGCTTTTTTTGCCTTCAAAAAAACCAGTAGTGTCTCCTGACTGTTCTGACACAAAAATATATCTGTTGAAAATAGTCTGTTGTAGGCCCGACAAATCCAAGTGTGGTTTTGCAGTTCCATGGGTCGAATCTCTGTATTATCTAGTTTTGGGCCTTTTGTATCTAAAAAAAACAGTTTGAGTGTGTCGCTCACTGTTCCGCCGCAAATCTATATATTTAAAAAAGTTTGATATACACAGCATTGAATTAAAATTGTGGTTTTGCTGTTCCGCGGTAAAAAATCTCTATTATCCTGTTTTTCACATTTTTTGCCTTCAAAAAAACCAGTATTGTCTCCTGACTGTTCTCACACAAAAATATATCTGTTGAAAATAGTCTGTTGTAGGCCCCACAAATCCCAGTGTGGTTTTGCAGTTCCACGGGTCAAATCTCTGTAGTATCCAGTTTTGGTCCTTTTGTACCTAAAAAAAAATCAGTTTGAGTGTGTCGCTCTCTGTTCAGCCGCAAATCTAGATATTTAAAAAAGTCTGTTTACACACCAGTAAATTTAAACTGTGGTTTGGCTATTCCACAGTAAAAAAATCTCTATTATCCTGTTTTTCGCATTTTTTGCCTTCAAAAAAACAAGTAGTGTCTCCTGACTGTTCTGACACAAAAATATATCTGTTGAAAATAGTCTGTTGTAGGCCCGACAAATCCCAGTGTGGTTTTGCAGTTCCACGGGTCAAATCTCTGTAGTATCCAGTTTTGGGCCTTTTGTATCTAAAAAAAACACAGTTTGAGTGTGTCGCTCACTGTTTTGCCGCAAATCTATAGATTTCAAAATGTCTGGTATACACCAGTAAATTAAAACTGTGGTTTTGCCGTTCCACAGTAAAAAATCTCTATTATCCTGTTTTTTGCATTTTTTGCCTTCAAAAAAACCAGTAGTGTCTCCTGACTGTTCTGACACAAAAATATATCTGTTGAAAATAGTCTGTTGTAGGCCTGACAAATCCCAGTGTGGTTTTGCAGTTCCACGGGTCAAATCTCTGTAGTATCCAGTTTTGGGCCTTTTGTATCTAAAAAAAACAGTTTGAGTGTGTCGCTCACTGTTCAGTCACAATTCTATATATTTGAAAAAGTCTTGTATACACCAGTAAATTAAAACTATGGTTTTGCTGTTCCACGGTAAAAAATCTCTGTAATCCTGGTTTTCGCTTTTTTTGCCTTCAAAAAAACCAGTAGTGTCTCCTGACTGTTCTGACACAAAAATATATCTGTTGAAAATAGGCTGTTGTAGGCCCGACAAATCCCAGTGTGGTTTTGCAGTTCCATGAGTCGAATCTCTGTATTATCCAGTTTTGGGCCTTTTGTATCTAAAAAAAACAGTTTGAGTGTGTCGCTCGCTGTTCAGTCACAATTCTATATATTTAAAAAAGTCTGGTATACACCAGTAAATTATAACTGTGGGTTTGCTGATCCACGGTAAAAAATCTCTATTATCCAGCTTTTCGCATTTTTTGCAGTAAAAAAAAAAAATTTAATCGTGTCTCCCTGATTGTCCAGACATAAAAATATATGTGTTGAAAATAGTCTGTTGTAGGCCCGACAAATCCTAGTGAGGTTTTGCAGTTCCACGGGTCAAATCTCTGTAGTATCCAGTTTTGGGCCTTTTGTATCTAAAAAAAAACAGTTTGAGTGTGTCGCTCACTGTTCAGCTGCAAATCTATATATTTTAAAAAGTCTTGTATACACCAGTAAATTAAAACTGTGGTTTTGCTGTTCCACGGTAAAAAATCTCTATAATCCTGGTTTTCGCTTTTTTTGCCTTTAAAAAAACCAGTAGTGTCTCCTGACTGTTCTGACACAAAAATATATCTGTTGAAAATAGTCTGTTGTAGGCCCGACAAATCCAAGTGTGGTTTTGCAGTTCCATGGGTCGAATCTCTGTATTATCCAGTTTTGGGCCTTTTGTATCTAAAAAAAACAGTTTGAGTGTGTCGCTCACTGTTCAGCCGCAAATCTATATATTTAAAAAAGTTTGATATGCACAGCATTGAAATAAAATTGTTGTTTTGCTGTTCCGCGGTAAAAAATCTCTATTATCCTGTTTTTCACATTTTTTGCCTTCTAAAAAACCAGTAGTGTCTCCTGACTGTTCTGACACAAAAATATATCTGTTGAAAATAGTCTGTTGTAGGCCCGACAAATCTCAGTGTGGTTTTGCAGTTCCATGGGTCAAATCTCTGTAGTATCCAGTTTTGGGCCTTTTGTATCTAAAAAAAAACAGTTTGAGTGTGTCGCTCACTGTTCAGCCGCAAATCTATAGATTTAAAAAAGTCTGGTATACACCAATAAATTAAAATTGTGGTTTTGCGGTTCCACAGTAAAAAATCTCTATTATACTTGTTTTTGCTTTTTTTGCCTTAAAAAAAAACAGCAGTGTCTCCTGACTGTTCTGACACAAAAATATATCTGTTGAAAATAGTCTGTTGTAGGCCCGACAAAATCCCAGTGTGGTTTTGCAGTTCCATGGGTCGAATCTCTGTATTATCCAGTTTTGGGCCTTTTGTATCTTAAAAAAACAGTTTGAGTGTGTCGCTCACTGTTCAGCTGCAAATTTATATATTTAAAAAGTTTGGTATACACAGCATTGAATTAAAATTGTGGTTTTGCTGTTCCGCGGTAAAAAATCTCTATTATCCTGTTTTTCGCATTTTTTGCCTTCAAAACAACCAGTAGTGTCTCCTGACTGTTCTGACACAAAAATATATCTGTTGAAAATAGTCTGTTGTAGGCCCGACAAATCCCAGTGTGGTTTTGCAGTTCCACGGGTCAAATCTCTGTAGTATCCAGTCTTGGGCCTTTTGTATCTAAAAAAAAACAGTTTGAATGTGTCGCTCACTGTTCAGTCACAATTCTATATATTTAAAATAGTCTGGTATACACCAGTAAATTTTAACTGTGGGTTTGCTGATCCACGGTAAAAAATCTCTATTATCCTGTTTTTCGCATTTTTTGCAGTAAAAAAAAAAAAATTAATCGTGTCTCTCTGATTGTCCAGAAACAAAAATATATGTGTTAAAAATAGTCTGTTGTAGGCCCGACAAATCCAAGTGTGGTTTTGCAGTTCCATGGGTCGAATCTCTGTATTATCCAGTTTTGGGCCTTTTGTATCTAAAAAAAACAGTTTGAGTGTGTCGCTCACTGTTCAGCCGCAAATCTATATATTTAAAAAAGTTTGATATACACAGCATTGAATTAAAATTGTTGTTTTGCTGTTCCGCGGTAAAAAATCTCTATTATCCTGTTTTTCACATTTTTTGCCTTAAAAAAAAACCAGTAGTGTCTCCTGACTGTTCTGACACAAAAATATATCTGTTGAAAAGAGTCTGTTGTAGGCCCGACAAATCTCAGTGTGGTTTTGCAGTTCCATGGGTCAAATCTCTGTAGTATCCAGTTTTGGGCCTTTTGTATCTAAAAAAAAACAGTTTGAGTGTGTCGCTCACTGTTCAGCCGCAAATCTATAGATTTAAAAAAGTCTGGTATACACCAATAAATTAAAATTGTGATTTTGCTGTTCCACAGTAAAAAATCTCTATTATACTTGTTTTTGCTTTTTTTGCCTTAAATAAAAACAGCAGTGTCTCCTGACTGTTCGGACACAAAAATATATCTGTTGAAAATAGTCTGTTGTAGGCCCGACAAATCCTAGTGTGGTTTTGCAGTTCCACGGGTCAAATCTCTGTATTATCCAGTTTTGGGCCTTTTGTATCTAAAAAAAACTGTTTGAGTGTGTCGCTCACTGTTCAGCCGCAAATCTATATATTTAGAAAAGTTTGGTATACACAGCATGGAATTAAAATTGTGGTTTTGCTGTTCCGCGGTATAAAATCTCTATTATCCTGTTTTTCACATTTTTTGCCTTCAAAAAAACCAGTAGTGTCTCCTGACTGTTCTGACACAAAAATATATCTGTTGAAAATAGTCTGTTGTAGGCCCGACAAATGCCAGTGTGGTTTTGCAATTCCACGGGTCAAATCTCTGTAGTATCCAGTTTTGAGTCTTTTGTATCTAAAAAAAACAGTTTGAGTGTGTCGCTCACTGTTCAGTCACAATTCTATATATTTAAAAAAGTCTGGTATACACCAGTAAATTATAACTGTGGGTTTGCTGATCCACGGTAAAAAATCTCTATTATCCAGCTTTTCGCATTTTTTGCAGCAAAAAAAAAAAATTAAATCTTGTCTCCCTGATTGTCCAGACACAAAAATATATGGGTTGAAAATAGTCTGTTGTAGGCCCGACAAATCCTAGTGTGGTTTTGCAGTTTCACGGGTGAAATCTCTGTAGTATCCAGTTTTGGGCCTTTTGTATCTAAAAAAAAATCCAGTTTGAGTGTGTCACTCACTGTTCAGCTGCAAATCTATATATTTAAAAAAGTCTTGTATACACCAGTAAATTAAAGCTGTGGTTTTGCTGTTCCACGGTAAAAAATCTCTATAATCCTGGTTTTCGCTTTTTTTGCCTTAAAAAAAACAGTAGTGTCTCCTGACTGTTCTGACACAAAAATATATCTGTTGAAAATAGTCTGTTGTAGGCCCGACAAAATCCCAGTGTGGTTTTGCAGTTCCATGGGTCGAATCTCTGTATTATCCAGTTTTGGGCCTTTTGTATCTAAAAAAAACTGTTTGAGTGTGTCGCTAACTGTTCAGCTGCAAATCTATATATTTAAAAAGTTTGGTATACACAGCATTGAATTAAAATTGTGGTTTTGCTGTTCCGCGGTAAAAAATCTCTATTATCCTGTTTTTCGCATTTTTTGCCTTCAAAACAACCAGTAGTGTCTCCTGACTGTTCTGACACAAAAATATATCTGTTGAAAATAGTCTGTTGTAGGCCCGACAAATCCCAGTGTGGTTTTGCAGTTCCACGGGTCAAATCTCTGTAGTATCCAGTCTTGGGCCTTTTGTATCTAAAAAAAAACAGTTTGAATGTGTCGCTCACTGTTCAGTCACAATTCTATATATTTAAAATAGTCTGGTATACACCAGTAAATTTTAACTGTGGGTTTGCTGATCCACGGTAAAAAATCTCTATTATCCTGTTTTTCGCATTTTTTGCAGTAAAAAAAAAAAATTTAATCGTGTCTCTCTGATTGTCCAGAAACAAAAATATATGTGTTAAAAATAGTCTGTTGTAGGCCCGACAAATCCTAGTGTGGTTTTGCAGTTCCACGGGTCAAATCTCTGTAGTATCCAGTTTTGGGCCTTTTGTATCTAAAAAAAACAGTTTGAGTGTGTCGCTCACTGTTCAGCCGCAAATCTATATATTTAGAAAAGTTTGGAATACACAGCATGGAATTAAAATTGTGGTTTTGCTGTTCCGCGTATAAAATCTCTATTATCCTGTTTTTCACATTTTTGGCCTTCAAAAAAACCAGTAGTGTCTCCTGACTGTTCTGACACAAAAATATATCTGTTGAAAATAGTCTGTTGTAGGCCCGACAAATCCCAGTGTGGTTTTGCAGTTCCACGGGTCAAATCTCTGTAGTATCCAGTTTTGGGCCTTTTGTATCTAAAAAAAAATCAGTTTGAGTGTGTCGCTCTCTGTTCAGCCGCAAATCTAGATATTTAAAAAAGTCTGTTTACACACCAGTAAATTTAAACTGTGGTTTTGCTATTCCACGGTAAAAAATCTCTATTATCCTATTTTTCGCATTTTTTGCCTTCAAAAAAACCAATAGTGTCTCCTGACTGTTCTGACGCAAAAATATATCTGTTGAAAATAGTCTGTTGTAGGCCCGACAAATCCCAGTGTGGTTTTGCAGTTCCACGGGTCAAATCTCTGTAGTATCCAGTTTTGGGCCTTTTGTATCTAAAAAAAACACAGTTTCAGTGTATCGCTCACTGTTCAGCCGCAAATCTATAGATTTCAAAATGTCTTGTATACACCAGTAAATTAAAACTGTGGTTTTGCCGTTCCACAGCAAAAAATCTCTATTATCCAGTTTTTTGCACTTTTTGCCTTCAAAAAAACCAGTAGTGTCTCCTGACTGTTCTGACACAAAAATATATCTGTTGAAAATAGTCTGTTGTAGTCCCGACAAATCCCAGTGTGGTTTTGCAGTTCCACGGGTCAAATCTCTGTAGTATCCAGTTTTGGGCCTTTTGTATCTAAAAAAAACAGTTTGAGTGTGCCGCTCACTGTTCAGTCACAATTCTATATATTTAAAAAAGTCTGGTATACACCAGTAAATTATAGCTGTGGGTTTGCTGATCCACGGTAAAAAATCTCTATTATCCTGCTTTTTGCATTTTTTGCAGTAAAAAAAAAAATTAAATCTTGTCTCCCTGATTGTCCAGACACAAAAATATATGTGTTGAAAATAGTCTGTTGTAGGCCCGACAAATCCTAGTGTGGTTTTGCAGTTCCACGGGTCAAATCTCTGTAGTATCCAGTTTTGGGCCTTTTGTATCTAAAAAAAAACAGTTTGAGTGTGTCGCTCACTGTTCAGCTGCAAATCTATATATTTAAAAAAGTCTTGTATACACCAGTAAATTAAAGCTGTGGTTTTGCTGTTCCACGGTAAAAAATCTCTATTATCCTGTTTTTCAAATTTTTTGCCTTCAAAAAAACCAGTAGTGTCTCCTGACTGTTCTGACACAAAAATATATCTGTTGAAAATAGTCTGTTGTAGGCCCGACAAATCCCAGTGTGGTTTTGCAGTTCCATGGGTCGAATCTCTGTATTATCCAGTTTTGGGCCTTTTGTATCTAAAAAAAACAGTTTGAGAGTGTCGCTCACTGTTCAGCCGCAAATCTATATATTTAAAAAGTTTTGTATACACAGCATTGAATTAAAATTGTGGTTTTGCTGTTCCGCGGTAAAAAATCTCTATTATCCTGTTTTTCAAATTTTTTGCCTTCAAAAAAACCAGTAGTGTCTCCTGACTGTTCTGACACAAAAATATATCTGTTGAAAATAGTCTGTTGTAGGCCCGACAAATCCCAGTGTGGTTTTGCAGTTCCACAGGTCAGATCTCTATAGTATCCAGTTTTGGGTCTTTTGTATCTTAAAAAAACAGTTTCAGTGTGTCGCTCACTGTTCAGCCGCAAATCTATAGATTTAAAAAAGTCTGGTATACACCAATAAATTAAAATTGTGGTTTTGCTGTTCCACAGTAAAAAATCTCTATTATACTGGTTTTCGCTATTTTTGCCTTAAAAAAAAACAGCCGTGTCTCCTGACTGTTCGGACACAAAAATATATCTGTTGAAAATAGTCTGTTGTAGGCCCGACAAAATCCCTGTGTGGTTTTGCAGTTCCATGGGTCGAATCTCTGTATTATCCAGTTTTGGGCCTTTTGTATCTAAAAAAAACAGTTTGAGTGTGTCGCTTACTGTTCAGCCGCAAATCTATATATTTAAAAAGTTTGGTATACACAGCATTGAATTAAAATTGTGGTTTTGCTGTTCCGCGGTAAAAAATCTCTATTATCCTGTTTTTCGCATTTTTTGCCTTCAAAACAACCAGTAGTGTCTCCTGACTGTTCTGACACAAAAATATATCTGTTGAAAATAGTCTGTTGTAGGCCCGACAAATCCCAGTGTGGTTTTGCAGTTCCACGGGTCAAATCTCTGTAGTATCCAGTCTTGGGCCTTTTGTATCTAAAAAAAAACAGTTTGAATGTGTCGCTCACTGTTCAGTCACAATTCTATATATTTAAAATAGTCTGGTATACACCAGTAAATTTTAACTGTGGGTTTGCTGATCCACGGTAAAAAATCTCTATTATCCTGTTTTTCGCATTTTTTGCAGTAAAAAAAAAAAATTTAATCGTGTCACTCTGATTGTCCAGAAACAAAAATATATGTGTTAAAAATAGTCTGTTGTAGGCCCGAAAAATCCTAGTGTGGTTTTGCAGTTCCACGGGTCAAATCTCTGTAGTATCCAGTTTTGGGCCTTTTGTATCTAAAAAAAACAGTTTGAGTGTGTCGCTCACTGTTCAGCCGCAAATCTATATATTTAGAAAAGTTTGGAATACACAGCATGGAATTAAAATTGTGGTTTTGCTGTTCCGCGTATAAAATCTCTATTATCCTGTTTTTCACATTTTTTGCCTTCAAAAAAACCAGTAGTGTCTCCTGACTGTTCTGACACAAAAATATATCTGTTGAAAATAGTCTGTTGTAGGCCCGACAAATCCCAGTGTGGTTTTGCAGTTCCACGGGTCAAATCTCTGTAGTATCCAGTTTTGGGCCTTTTGTATCTAAAAAAAAATCAGTTTGAGTGTGTCGCTCTCTGTTCAGCCGCAAATCTAGATATTTAAAAAAGTCTGTTTACACACCAGTAAATTTAAACTGTGGTTTTGCTATTCCACGGTAAAAAATCTCTATTATACTGTTTTTCGCATTTTTTGCCTTCAAAAAAACCAATAGTGTCTCCTGACTGTTCTGACGCAAAAATATATCTGTTGAAAATAGTCTGTTGTAGGCCCGACAAATCCCAGTGTGGTTTTGCAGTTCCACGGGTCAAATCTCTGTAGTATCCAGTTTTGGGCCTTTTGTATCTAAAAAAAACACAGTTTCAGTGTATCGCTCACTGTTCAGCCGCAAATCTATAGATTTCAAAATGTCTTGTATACACCAGTAAATTAAAACTGTGGTTTTGCCGTTCCACAGTAAAAAATCTCTATTATCCAGTTTTTTGCACTTTTTGCCTTCAAAAAAAACAGTAGTGTCTCCTGACTGTTCTGACACAAAAATATATCTGTTGAAAATAGTCTGTTGTAGTCCCGACAAATCCCAGTGTGGTTTTGCAGTTCCACGGGTCAAATCTCTGTAGTATCCAGTTTTGGGCCTTTTGTATCTAAAAAAAACACAGTTTGAGTGTATCGCTCACTGTTCAGCCGCAAATCTATAGATTTCAAAATGTCTAGTATACACCAGTAAATTAAAACTGTGGTTTTGCCGTTCCACAGTAAAAAATCTCTATTATCCTACTTTTCGCATTTTTTGCAGTAAAAAAAAAAAATTTAATCGTGTCTCCCTGATTGTCCAGATACAAAAATATATGTGTTGAAAATAGTCTGTTGTAGGACTGACAAATCCTAGTGTGGTTTTGCAGTTCCACGGTTCAAATCTCTGTAGTATCCAGTTTTGGGCCTTTTGTATCTAAAAAAAAACAGTTTGAGTGTGTCGCTCACTGTTCAGCTGCAAATCTATATATTTTAAAATGTCTTGTATACACCAGTAAATTAAAACTGTGGTTTTGCTGTTCCACGGTAAAAAATCTCTATAATCCTGGTTTTCGCTTTTTTTGCCTTCAAAAAAACCAGTAGTGCCTCCTGACTGTTCTGACACAAAAATATATCTGTTGAAAATAGTCCGTTGTAGACCCGACAAATCCAAGTGTGGTTTTGCAGTTCCATGGGTCGAATCTCTGTATTATCCAGTTTTGGGCCTTTTGTATCTAAAAAAAACAGTTTGAGTGTGTCGCTCACTGTTCAGCCGCAAATCTATATATTTAAAAAAGTTTGATATACACAGCATTGAATTAAAATTGTGGTTTTGCTGTTCCGCGGTAAAAAATCTCTATTATCCTTTTTTTCACATTTTTTGCCTTCAAAAAAAATAGTAGTGTCTCCTGACTGTTCTGACACAAAAATATATCTGTTGAAAATAGTCTGTTATAGGCCCGACAAATCCCAGTGTGGTTTTGCAGTTCCACGGGTCAAATCTCTGTAGTATCCAGTTTTGGGCCTTTTGTTTCTAAAAAAAAACAGTTTGAGTGTGTCGCTCACTGTTCAGCCGCAAATCTATAGATTTAAAAAAGTCTGGTATACAGCAATAAATTAAAATTGTGGCTTTGCTGTTCCACAGTAAAAAATCTCTATTATACTGGTTTTCGCTATTTTTGCCTTAAAAAAAAACAGCAGTGTCTCCTGACTGTTCGGACACAAAAATATATCTGTTGAAAATAGTCTGTTGTAGGCCCGACAAATCCCAGTGTGGTTTTGCAGTTCCACGGGTCAAATCTCTGTAGTAACCAGTTTTGGGCCCTTTGCATCTAAAAAAAACAGTTTGAGTGTGTCGCTCACTGTTCAGCCGCAAATCTATAGATTTAAAAAAGTCTGGCATACACCAGTAAACTATAACTGTGGTTTTGCTGTTCCATGGTTTAAAAATCTCTATCATCCTGGTTTTCGCTTTTTTTGCCTTAAAAAAAACAGTAGTGTCTCCTGACTGTTCTGACACAAAAATATATCTGTTGAAAATAGTCTGTTGTAGGCCCGACAAATCCTAGTGTGGTTTTGCAGTTCCACGGGTCAAATCTCTGTAGTATCCAGTTTTGGGCCTTTTGTATCTAAAAAAAAATCATTTTGAGTGTGTCGCTCTCTGTTTAGCCGCAAATCTAGATATTTAAAAAAGTCTGGTTTACACACCAGTAAATTTAAACTGTGGTTTTGCTGTTCCACAATAAAAAATCTCTATTATCCTGTTTTTCGCATTTTTTGCCTTCAAAAAAACCAGTAGTGTCTCCTGACTGTTTTGACACAAAAATATATCTGTTGAAAATAGTCTGTTGTAGGGCCCGACAAATCCCAGTGTGGTTTTGCAGTTCCATGGGTCAAATCTCTGTAGTGTCCAGTTTTGGGCCTTTTGTATCTAAAAAAAAACAGTTTGAATGTGTCGCTCACTGTTCAGTCACAATTCTATATATTTAAAAAAGTCTGGTATACACCAGTAAATTATAACTGTGGGTTTGCTGATCCACGGTAAAAAATCTCTATTATCCTGCTTTTCGCATTTTTTGCAGTAAAAAAAAAAAATTTAATCGTGTCTCTCTGATTGTCCAGACACATAAATATATGTGTTGAAAATAGTCTGTTGTAGGCCCGACAAATCGTAGTGTGGTTTTGCAGTTCCACGGGTCAAATCTCTGTAGTATCCAGTTTTGGGCCTTTTGTATCTAAAAAAAAACAGTTTGAGTGTGTCGCTCACTGTTCAGCCGCAAATCTATATATTTAGAAAAGTTTGGTATACACAGCATGGAATTAAAATTGTGGTTTTGCTGTTCCGCGGTATAAAATCTCTATTATCCTGTTTTTCACATTTTTTGCCTTCTAAAAAACCAGTAGTGTCTCCTGACTGTTCTGACACAAAAATATATCTGTTTAAAATAGTCTGTTGTAGGCCCGACAAATCCCAGTGTGGTTTTGCAATTACACGGGTCAAATCTCTGTAGTATCCAGTTTTGGGCCTTTTGTATTTAAAAAAAAATCAGTTTGAGTGTGTCGCTCTCTGTTCAGCCGCAAATCTAGATATTTAAAAAAGTCTGTTTACACACCAGTAAATTTAAACTGTGGTTTTGCTATTCCACGGTAAAAAATCTCTATGATCCTGTTTTTCGCATTTTTTGCCTTAAAAAAACCCAGTAGTGTCTCCTGACTGTTCTGACACAAAAATATATCTGTTTAAAATAGTCTTTTGTAGGCCCGACAAATCCCAGTGTGGTTTTGCAGTTCCACGGGTCAAATCTCTGTAGTGTCCAGTTTTGGGCCTTTTGTATCTAAAAAAAACACAGTTTGACTGTGTCGCTCACTGTACAGCCGCAAATCTATAGATTTCAAAATGTCTGGTATACACCAGTAAATTAAAACTGTGGTTTTGCCGTTCCACGGTAAAAAATTTCTATTATCCTGTTTTTTGCATTTTTTGCCTTCAAAAAAACCAGTAGTGTCTCCTGACTGTTCTGACTCAAAAATATATCTGTTGAAAATAGTCTGTTGTAGACCCGACAAATCCCAGTGTGGTTTTGCAGTTCCACGGGTCAAATCTCTGTAGTATCCAGTTTTGGGCCTTTTGTATCTAAAAAAAAAATCAGTTTGAGTGTGTCGCTCTCTGTTCAGCCGCAAATCTAGATATTTAAAAAAGTCTGTTTACACACCAGTAAATTTAAACTGTGGTTTTGCTATTCCACGGTAAAAAATCTCTATTATCCTGTTTTTCGCATTTTTTGCCTTCAAAAAAACCAGTAGTGTCTCCTGACTGCTCTGACGCAAAAATATATCTGTTGAAAATACTCTGTTGTAGGCCCGACAAATCCCAGTGTGGTTTTGCAGTTCCACGGGTCAAATCTCTGTAGTATCCAGTTTTGGGATTTTGTAACTAAAAAAAACACAGTTTGAGGGTATCGCTCACTGATCAGCCGCAAATCTATAGATTTCAAAATGTCTGGTATACACCAGTAAATTAAAACTGTGGTTTTGCCGTTCCACAGTAAAAAATCTCTATTATCCTGTTTTTTGCACTTTTTGCCTTCAAAAAAACCAGTAGTGTCTCCTGACTGTTCTGACACAAAAATATATCTGTTGAAAATAGTCTGTTGTAGTCCCGACAAATCCCAGTGTGGTTTTGCAGTTCCACGGGTCAAATCTCTGTAGTATCCAGTTTTGGGCCTTTTGTATCTAAAAAAAACAGTTTGAGTGTGTCGCTCACTGTTCAGTCACAATTCTATATATTTAAAAACGTCTGGTATACACCAGTAAATTATAACTGTGGGTTTGCTGATCCACGGTAAAAAATCTCTATTATCCTGCATTTCGCATTTTTTGCAGTAAAAAAAAAAAATTAAATCTTGTCTCCCTGATTGTCCAGACACAAAAATATATGTGTTGAAAATACTCTGTTGTAGGCCCGACAAATCGTAGTGTGGTTTTGCAGTTCCACGGGTCAAATCTCTGTAGTATCCAGTTTTGGGCCTTTTGTATCTAAAAAAAAATCATTTTAAGTGTGTCGCTCTCTGTTTAGCCGCAAATCTAGATATTTAAAAAAGTCTGGTTTACACACCAGTAAATTTAAACTGTGGTTTTGCCGTTCCACAGTAAAAAATCTCTATTATCCTGTTTTTCGCATTTTTTGCCTTCAAAAAAAACAGTAGTGTCTCCTGACTGTTCTGACACAAAAATATATCTGTTGAAAATAGTCTGTTGTAGGCCCAACAAATCCCAGTGTGGTTTTGCAGTTCCACGGGTCAAATCTCTGTAGTATCCAGTTTTGGGCCTTTTGTATCTAAAAAAAACAGTTTGAGTGTGTCGCTCACTGTTCAGTCACAATTCTATATATTTAAAAAAGTCTGGTATACACCAGTAAATTATAACTGTGGGTTTGCTGATCCACGGTAAAAAATCTCTATTATCCTACTTTTCGCATTTTTTGCAGTAAAAAAAAAAAATTTAATCGTGTCTCCCTGATTGTCCAGACACAAAAATATATGTGTTGAAAATAGTCTGTTGTAGGCCTGACAAATCCTAGTGTGGTTTTGCAGTTCCACGGGTCAAATCTCTGTAGTATCCAGTTTTGGGCCTTTTGTATCTAAAAAAAAACAGTTTGAGTGTGTCGCTCACTGTTCAGCTGCAAATCTATATATTTTAAAAAGTCTTGTATACACCAGTAAATTAAAACTGTGGTTTTGCTGTTCCACGGTAAAAAATCTCTATAATCCTGGTTTTCGCTTTTTTTGCCTTCAAAAAAACCAGTAGTGCCTCCTGACTGTTCTGACACAAAAATATATCTGTTGAAAATAGTCCGTTGTAGACCCGACAAATCCAAGTGTGGTTTTGCAGTTCCATGGGTCGAATCTCTGTATTATCCAGTTTTGGGCCTTTTGTATCTTAAGAAAACAGATTGAGTGTGTCGCTCACTGTTCAGCCGCAAATCTATATATTTAAAAAAGTTTGATATACACAGCATTGAATTAAAATTGTGGTTTTGCTGTTCCGCGGTAAAAAATCTCTATTATCCTTTTTTTCACATTTTTTGCCTTCAAAAAAAAAAGTAGTGTCTCCTGACTGTTCTGACACAAAAATATATCTGTTGAAAATAGTCTGTTGTAGGCCCGACAAATCCCAGTGTGGTTTTGCAGTTCCACGGGTCAAATCTCTGTAGTATCCAGTTTTGGGCCTTTTGCATCTAAAAAAAACAGTTTGAGTGTGTCGCTCACTGTTCAGCCGCAAATCTATAGATTTAAAAAAGTCTGGTATACAGCAATAAATTAAAATTGTGGCTTTGCTGTTCCACAGTAAAAAATCTCTATTATACTGGTTTTCGCTATTTTTGCCTTAAAAAAAAACAGCAGTGTCTCCTGACTGTTCGGACACAAAAATATATCTGTTGAAAATAGTCTGTTGTAGGCCCGACAAATCCCAGTGTGGTTTTGCAGTTCCACGGGTCAAATCTCTGTAGTAACCAGTTTTGGGCCCTTTGCATTTAAAAAAAACAGTTTGAGTGTGTCGCTCACTGTTCAGCCGCAAATCTATAGATTTAAAAAAGTCTGGCATACACCAGTAAACTATAACTGTGGTTTTGCTGTTCCATGGTTTAAAAATCTCTATCATCCTGGTTTTCGCTTTTTTTGCCTTAAAAAAAACAGTAGTGTCTCCTGACTGTTCTGACACAAAAATATATCTGTTGAAAATAGTCTGTTGTAGGCCCGACAAATCCAAGTGTGGTTTTGCAGTTCCACGGGTCAAATCTCTGTAGTATCCAGTTTTTGGCCTTTTGTATCTAAAAAAAATCATTTTGAGTGTGTCGCTCTCTGTTTAGCCGCAAATCTAGATATTTAAAAAAGTCTGGTTTACACACCAGTAAATTTAAACTGTGGTTTTGCTGTTCCACAATAAAAAATCTCTATTATCCTGTTTTTCGCATTTTTTGCCTTCAAAAAAAACAGTAGTGTCTCCTGACTGTTTTGACACAAAAATATATCTGTTGAAAATAGTCTGTTGTAGGGCCCGACAAATCCCAGTGTGGTTTTGCAGTTCCATGGGTCAAATCTCTGTAGTGTCCAGTTTTGGGCCTTTTGTATCTAAAAAAAAACAGTTTGAATGTGTCGCTCACTGTTCAGTCACAATTCTATATATTTAAAAAAGTCTGGTATACACCAGTAAATTATAACTGTGGGTTTGCTGATCCACGGTAAAAAATCTCTATTATCCTGCTTTTCGCATTTTTTGCAGTAAAAAAAAAAAATTTAATCGTGTCTCTCTGATTGTCCAGACACATAAATATATGTGTTGAAAATAGTCTGTTGTAGGCCCGACAAATCGTAGTGTGGTTTTGCAGTTCCACGGGTCAAATATCTGTAGTATCCAGTTTTGGGCCTTTTGTATCTAAAAAAAAACAGTTTGAGTGTGTCGCTCACTGTTCAGCCGCAAATCTATATATTTAGAAAAGTTTGGTATACACAGCATGGAATTAAAATTGTGGTTTTGCTGTTCCGCGGTATAAAATCTCTATTATCCTGTTTTTCACATTTTTTGCCTTCTAAAAAACCAGTAGTGTCTCCTGACTGTTCTGACACAAAAATATATCTGTTTAAAATAGTCTGTTGTAGGCCCGACAAATCCCAGTGTGGTTTTGCAATTACACGGGTCAAATCTCTGTAGTATCCAGTTTTGGGCCTTTTGTATTTAAAAAAAAATCAGTTTGAGTGTGTCGCTCTCTGTTCAGCCGCAAATCTAGATATTTAAAAAAGTCTGTTTACACACCAGTAAATTTAAACTGTGGTTTTGCTATTCCACGGTAAAAAATCTCTATGATCCTGTTTTTCGCATTTTTTGCCTTAAAAAAACCCAGTAGTGTCTCCTGACTGTTCTGACACAAAAATATATCTGTTTAAAATAGTCTTTTGTAGGCCCGACAAATCCCAGTGTGGTTTTGCAGTTCCACGGGTCAAATCTCTGTAGTATCCAGTTTTGGGCCTCTTGTATCTAAAAAAAACACAGTTTGACTGTGTCGCTCACTGTTCAGCCGCAAATCTATAGATTTCAAAATGTCTGGTATACACCAGTAAATTAAAACTGTGGTTTTGCCGTTCCACGGTAAAAAATTTCTATTATCCTGTTTTTTGCATTTTTTGCCTTCAAAAAAACCAGTAGTGTCTCCTGACTGTTCTGACTCAAAAATATATCTGTTGAAAATAGTCTGTTGTAGACCCGACAAATCCCAGTGTGGTTTTGCAGTTCCACGGGTCAAATCTCTGTAGTATCCAGTTTTGGGCCTTTTGTATCTAAAAAAAAAATCAGTTTGAGTGTGTCGCTCTCTGTTCAGCCGTAAATCTAGATATTTAAAAAAGTCTGTTTACACACCAGTAAATTTAAACTGTGGTTTTGCTATTCCACGGTAAAAAATCTCTATTATCCTGTTTTTCGCATTTTTTGCCTTCAAAAAAACCAGTAGTGTCTCCTGACTGCTCTGACGCAAAAATATATCTGTTGAAAATACTCTGTTGTAGGCCCAACAAATCCCAGTGTGGTTTTGCAGTTCCACGGGTCAAATCTCTGTAGTATCCAGTTTTGGGATTTTGTATCTAAAAAAAACACAGTTTGAGGGTATCGCTCACTGATCAGCCGCAAATCTATAGATTTCAAAATGTCTGGTATACACCAGTAAATTAAAACTGTGGTTTTGCCGTTCCACAGTAAAAAATCTCTATTATCCTGTTTTTTGCACTTTTTGCCTTCAAAAAAACCAGTAGTGTCTCCTGACTGTTCTGACACAAAAATATATCTGTTGAAAATAGTCTGTTGTAGTCCCGACAAATCCCAGTGTGGTTTTGCAGTTCCACGGGTCAAATCTCTGTAGTATCCAGTTTTGGGCCTTTTGTATCTAAAAAAAACAGTTTGAGTGTGTCGCTCACTGTTCAGTCACAATTCTATATATTTAAAAAAGTCTGGTATACACCAGTAAATTATAACTGTGGGTTTGCTGATCCACGGTAAAAAATCTCTATTATCCTGCATTTCGCATTTTTTGCAGTAAAAAAAAAAATTAAATCTTGTCTCCCTGATTGTCCAGACACAAAAATATATGTGTTGAAAATACTCTGTTGTAGGCCCGACAAATCGTAGTGTGGTTTTGCAGTTCTACGGGTCAAATCTCTGTAGTATCCAGTTTTGGGCCTTTTGTATCTAAAAAAAAACAGTTTGAGTGTGTCGCTCACTGTTCAGCTGCAAATCTATATATTTAAAAAAGTCTTGTATACACCAGTAAATTAAAGCTGTGGTTTTGCTGTTCCACGGTAAAAAATCTCTATAATCCTGGTTTTCGCTTTTTTTGCCTTAAAAAAAAACTGTAGTGTCTCCTGACTGTTCTGACACAAAAATATATCTGTTGAAAATAGTCTGTTGTAGGCCCGACAAATCCCAGTGTGGTTTTGCAGTTCCACGGGTCAAATCTCTGTAGTATCCAGTTTTGGGCCTTTTGTATCTAAAAAAAAATCAGTTTGAGTGTGTCGCTCTCTGTTCAGCCGCAAATCTAGATATTTAAAAAAGTCTGTTTTCACACTAGTAAATTTAAACTGTGGTTTTGCTATTCCACGGTAAAAAATCTCTATTATCCTGTTTTTCGCATTTTTTGCCTTCAAAAAAACCAGTAGTGTCTCCTGACTGCTCTGACGCAAAAATATATCTGTTGAAAATAGTCTGTTGTAGTCCCGACAAATCCCAGTGTGGTTTTGCAGTTCCACGGGTCAAATCTCTGTAGTATCCAGTTTTGGGCCTTTTGTATCTAAAAAAAACAGTTTGAGTGTGTCGCTCACTGTTCAGTCACAATTCTATATATTTAAAAAAGTCTGGTATACACCAGTAAATTATAACTGTGGGTTTGCTGATCCACGGTAAAAAATCTCTATTATCCTGCTTTTCGCATTTTTTGCAGTAAATAAAAAAATTAAATCTTGTCTCCCTGATTGTTCAGACACAAAAATATATGTGTTGAAAATACTCTGTTGTAGGCCCGACAAATCGTAGTGTGGTTTTGCAGTTCCACGGGTCAAATCTCTGTAGTATCCAGTTTTGGGCCTTTTGTATCTAAAAAAAACCAGTTTGAGTGTGTGCTCACTGTTCAGCTGCAAATCTATATATTTAAAAAAGTCTTGTATACACCAGTAAATTAAAGCTGTGGTTTTGTTGTTCCACGGTAAAAAATCTCTATAATCCTGGTTTTCGCTTTTTTTGCCTTAAAAAAAAAACTGTAGTGTCTCCTGACTGTTCTGACACAAAAATATATGTGTTGAAAATAGTCTGTTGTAGGCCCGACAAATCCCAGTGTGGTTTTGCAGTTCCATGGGTCGAATCTCTGTATTATCCAGTTTTGGGCCTTTTGTATCTAAAAAAATCAGTTTGAGTGTGTCGCTCACTGTTCAGCCGCAAATCCATATATTTAAAAAGTTTGGTATACACAGCATTGAATTAAAATTGTGGTTTTGCTGTTCCGCGGTAAAAAATCTCTATTATCCTGTTTTTCACATTTTTTGCCTTCAAAAAAACCAGTAGTGTCTCCTGACTGTTCTGACACAAAAATATATCTGTTGAAAATAGTTGTTGTAGGCCCGAAAAATCCCAGTGTGGTTTTGCAGTTCCACGGGTCAAATCTCTGTAGTATCCAGTTTTGGGCCTTTTGTATCTAAAAAAAACACAGTTGGGTGTATAGCTCACTGATCAGCCGCAAATCTATAGATTTCAAAATGTCTGGTATACACCAGTAAATTAAAACTGTGGTTTTGCCGTTCCACAGTAAAAAATCTCTATTATCCTGTTTTTTGCACTTTTTGCCTTCAAAAAAACCAGTAGTGTCTCCTGACTGTTCTGACACAAAAATATATCTGTTGAAAATAGTCTGTTGTAGGCCCGACAAATCCCAGTGTGGTTTTGCAGTTCCACGGGTCAAATCTCTGTAGTATCCAGTTTTGGGCCTTTTGTATCTAAAAAAAACAGTTTGAGTGTGTCGCTCACTCTTCAGTCACAATTCTATATATTTAAAAAAGTCTGGTATACACCAGTAAATTATAACTGTGGGTTTGCTGATCCACGGTAAAAAATCTCTATTATCCTGCTTTTCGCATTTTTTGCAGTAAAAAAAAAAATTAAATCTTGTCTCCCTGATTGTCCAGACACAAAAATATATGTGTTGAAAATACTCTGTTGTAGGCCCGACAAATCGTAGTGTGGTTTTGCAGTTCCACGGGTCAAATCTCTGTAGTATCCAGTTTTGGGCATTTTGTATCTAAAAAAAACCAGTTTGAGTGTGTCGCTCACTGTTCAGCTGCAAATCTATATATTTAAAAAAGTCTTGTATACACCAGTAAATTAAAGCTGTGGTTTTGCTGTTCCACGGTAAAAAATCTCTATAATCCTGGTTTTCGCTTTTTTTGCCTTAAAAAAAAACTGTAGTGTCTCCTGACTGTTCTGACACAAAAATATATCTGTTGAAAATAGTCTGTTGTAGGCCCGACAAATCCCAGTGTGGTTTTGCAGTTCCATGGGTCGAATCTCTGTATTGTCCAGTTTTGGGCCTTTTGTATCTAAAAAAATCAGTTTGAGTGTGTCGCTCACTGTTCAGCCGCAAATCTATATATTTAAAAAGTTTGGTATACACAGCATTGAATTAAAATTGTGGTTTTGCTGTTCCGCGGTAAAAAATCTCTATTATCCTGTTTTTCACATTTTTTGCCTTCAAAAAAACCAGTAGTGTCTCCTGACTGTTCTGACACAAAAATATATCTGTTGAAAATAGTCTGTTGTAGGCCCGACAAATCCCAGTGTGGTTTTGCAGTTCCACAGGTCAGATCTCTATAGTATCCAGTTTTGGGCCTTTTGTATCTTAAAAAAAACAGTTTGAGTGTGTCGCTCACTGTTCAGCCGCAAATCTATAGATTTAAAAAAGTCTGGTATGCACCAATAAATTAAAATTGTGGTTTTGCTGTTCCACAGTAAAAAATCTCTATTATACTGGTTTTCGCTATTTTTGCCTTAAAAAAAACCAGCAGTGTCTCCTGACTGTTCGGACACAAAAATATATCTGTTGAAAATAGTCTGTTGTAGGCCCGACAAATCCAAGTGTGGTTTTGCAGTTCCACGGGTCAAATCTCTGTAGTATCCAGTTTTGGGCCTTTTGTATCTAAAAAAAATCAGTTTGAGTGTGTCGCTCACTGTTCAGCCGCAAATCTATATATTTAAAAAAGTCTGGTATACACACCAGTAAATTAAAACTGTGGTTCTGCTGTTCCTCGGTAAAAAATCTCTATTATCCTGTTTTTCGCATTTTTTGCCTTAAAAAAAAACAGTAGGGTCTCCTGACTGTTCTGACACAAAAATATATCTGTTGAAAATAGTCTGTTGTAGGCCCGACAAATCCCAGTGTGGTTTTGCAGTTCCACGGGTCAAATCTCTGTAGTATCCAGTTTTGGGCCTTTTGTATCTAAAAAAAACACAGTTTGAGTGTGTCGCTCACTGTTCAGCCGCAAATCTATAGATTTCGAAATGTCTGGTATACACCAGTAAATTAAAACTGTGGTTTTGCCGTTCCACAGTAAAAAATCTCTATTATCCTGTTTTTTTGCATTTTTTGCCTTCAAAAAAAAAAGTAGTGTCTCCTGACTGTTCTGACACAAAAATATATCTGTTTAAAATAGACTGTTGTAGGCCCGACAAATCCTAATGTGGTTTTGCAGTTCCACGGGTCAAATCTCTGTAGTATCCAGTTTTGGGCCTTTTGTATCTAAAAAAACAGTTTGAGTGTGTCGCTCACTGTTCAGTCACAATTCTATATATTTAAAAAAGTCTGGTATACACCAGTAAATTATAACTGTGGGTTTGCTGATCCACGGTAAAAAATCTCTATTATCCTACTTTTCACATTTTTTGCAGTAAAAAAAAAAAATTTAATCGTGTCTCCCTGATTGTCCAGACACAAAAACATATGTGTTGAAAATAGTCTGTTGTAGGCCCGACAAATCCTAGTGTGGTTTTGCAGTTCCACGGGTCAAATCTCTGTAGTATCCAGTTTTGGGCCTTTTGTATCTAAAAAAAAACAGTTTGAGTGTGTCGATCACTGTTCAGCTGCAAATCTATATATTTTAAAAAGTCTTGTATACACCAGTAAATTAAAACTGTGGTTTTGCTGTTCCACGGTAAAAAATCTCTATAATCCTGGTTTTCGCTTTTTTTGCCTTCAAAAAAACCAGTAGTGTCTCCTGACTGTTCTGACACAAAAATATATCTGTTGAAAATAGTCCGTTGTAGGCCCGACAAATCCAAGTGTGGTTTTGCAGTTCCATGGGTCGAATCTCTGTATTATCCAGTTTTGGGCCTTTTGTATCTAAAAAAAACAGTTTGAGTGTGTCGCTCACTGTTCAGCCGCAAATCTATATTTTTAAAAAAGTTTGATATACACAGCATTGAATTAAAATTGTGGTTTTGCTGTTCCGCGGTAAAAAATCTGTATTATCCTGTTTTTCACATTTTTTGCCTTCAAAAAAACCAGTAGTGTCTCCTGACTGTTCTGACACAAAAATATATCTGTTGAAAATAGTCTGTTGTAGGCCCGACAAATCCCAGTGTGGTTTTGCAGTTCCACGGGTCAAATCTCAGTAGTATCCAGTTATGGGCCCTTTGCATCTAAAAAAAACAGTTTGAGTGTGTCGCTCACTGTTCAGCCGAAAATCTATACATTTAAAAAAGTCTGGTATACACCAGTAAATTATAACTGTGGTTTTGCTGTTCCATGGTTTAAAAATCTCTATCATCCTGGTTTTCGCTTTTTTTGCCTTAAAAAAAACAGTAGTGTCTCCTGACTGTTCTGACACAAAAATATATCTGTTGAAAATAGTCTGTTGTAGGCCCGACAAATCCCAGTGTGGTTTTGCAGTTCCACGGGTCAAATCTCTGTAGTATCCAGTTTTGGGCCTTTTGTTTCTAAAAAAAAACAGTTTGAGTGTGTCGCTCACTGTTCAGCCGCAAATCTATAGATTTAAAAAAGTCTGGTATACACCAATAAATTAAAATTGTGGTTTTGCTGTTCCACAGTAAAAAATCTCTATTATACTGGTTTTCGCTATTTTTGCCTTAAAAAAAAACAGCAGTGTCTCCTGACTGTTCTGACACAAAAATATATCTGTTGAAAATAGTCTGTTGTAGGTCCGACAAATCCAAGTGTGGTTTTGCAGTTCCACGGGTCAAATCTCTGTAGTATCCAGTTTTGGGCCTTTTGTATCTAAAAAAAAATCAGTTTGAGTGTGTCGCTCTCTGTTTAGCCGCAAATCTATATATTTAAAAAAGTCTGGTTTACACTCCAGTAAATTTAAACTGTGGTTTTGCTGTTCCACAGTAAAAAATCTCTATTATCCCGTTTTTCGCATTTTTTGATTTAAAAAAAAACCAGTAGTGTCTCCTGACTGTTCTGACACAAAAATATATCTGTTGAAAATAGTCTGTTGTAGGCCCGACAAATCCCAGTGTGGTTTTGCAGTTCCACGGGTCAAATCTCTGTAGTGTCCAGTTTTGGGCCTTTTGTATCTAAAAAAAAACAGTTTGAATGTGTCGCTCACTGTTCAGTCACAATTCTATATATTTAAAAAAGTCTGGTATACACCAGTAAATTATAACTGTGGGTTTACTGATCCACGGTAAAAAATCTCTATTATCCTGCTTTTCGCATTTTTTGCAGTAAAAAAAAAAAATGTAATCGTGTCTCTCTGATTGTCCAGACACAAAAATATATGTGTTGAAAATAGTCTGTTGTAGGCCCGACAAATCCTAGTGTGGTTTTGCAGTTCCACGGGTCAAATCTCTGTAGTATCCAGTTTTGGGCCTTTTGTATCTAAAAAAAACCAGTTTGAGTGTGTCGCTCACTGTTCAGCCGCAAATCTATATATTTTGAAAAGTTTGGTATACACAGCATGGAATTAAAATTGTGGTTTTGCTGTTCCGCGGTATAAAATCTCTATTATCCTGTTTTTCACATTTTTTGCCTTCAAAAAAACCAGTAGTGTCTCCTGACTGTTCTGACACAAAAATATATCTGTTGAAAATAGTCTGATGTAGGCCCGACAAATCCCAGTGTGGTTTTGCAGTTCCACGGGTCAAATCTCTGTAGTATCCAGTTTTGGGCCTTTTGTATTTAAAAAAAAATCAGTTTGAGTGTGTCGCTTTCTGTTCAGCCGCAAATCTAGATATTTAAAAAAGTCTGTTTACACACCAGTAAATTTAAACTGTGGTTTTGCTATTCCACGGTAAAAAATCTCTATTATCCTGTTTTTCGCATTTTTTGCCTTAAAAAAAACCAGTAGTGTCTCCTGACTGTTCTGACACAAAAATATATCTGTTGAAAATAGTCTGTTGTAGGCCCGACAAATCCCAGTGTGGTTTGCAGTTCCACGGGTCAAATCTCTGTAGTATCCAGTTTTGGGCCTTTTGTATCTAAAAAAAACAGTTTGAGTGTGTCGCTCACTGTTCAGCCGCAAATCTATAGATTTCAAAATGTCTGGTATACACCAGTAAATTAAAACTGTGGTTTTGCGGTTCCACAGTAAAAAATCTCTATTATCCTGTTTTTTGCATTTTTTGCCTTCAAAAAAAACAGTAGTGTCTCCTGACTGTTCTGACACAAAAATATATCTGTTGAAAATAGTCTGTTGTAGGCCCGACAAATCCCAGTGTGGTTTTGCAGTTCCACGGGTCAAATCTCTGTAGTATCCAGTTTTGGGCCTTTTGTATCTAAAAAAAACAGTTTGAGTGTGTCGCTCACTGTTCACCCGTAAATCTATATATTTAAAAAAGTCTGGTATACACCAGTAAATTATAACTGTGGATTTGCTGATCCACGGTAAAAAATCTCTATTATCCTGCTTTTCACATTTTTTGCAGTTAAAAAAAAAATTAAATCTTGTCTCCCTGATTGTCCAGACACAAAAATATATGTGTTGAAAATAGTCTGTTGTAGGCCCGACAAATCGTAGTGTGGTTTTGCAGTTCCACGGGTCAAATCTCTGTAGTATCCAGTTTTGGGCCTTTTGTATCCAAAAAAAACCCAGTTTGAGTGTGTCGCTCACTGTTCAGCTGCAAATCTATATATTTAAAAAAGCCTTGTATACACAAGTAAATTAAAGCTGTGGTTTTGCTGTTCCACGGTAAAAAATCTCTATAATCCTGGTTTTCGCTTTTTTTGCCTTAAAATAAAACAGTAGTGTCTCCTGACTGTTCTGACACAAAAATATATCTGTTGAAAATAGTCTGTTGTAGGCCCGACAAATCCAAGTGTGGTTTTGCAGTTGCATTGGTCGAATCTGTGTATTATCCAGTTTTGGGCCTTTTGTATATAAAAAAAACAGTTTGATTGTGTCGCTCACTGTTCAGCCGCAAATCTATATATTTAAAAAGGTTGGTATACACAGCATTGAATTAAAATTGTGGTTTTGCTGTTCCGCGGTAAAAAATCTCTATTATTCTGTTTTTCACATTTTTTGCCTTCAAAAAAAACAGTAGTGTCTCCTGACTGTTCTGACACAAAAATATATCTGTTGAAAATAGTCTGTTGTAGGCCCGACAAATCCCAGTGTGGTTTTGCAGTTCCACAGGTCAAATCTCTGTAGTATCCAGTTTTGGGCCTTTTGTATCTTAAAAAAAACAGTTTGAGTGTGTCGCTCACTGTTCAGCCGCAAATCTATAGATTTAAAAAAGTCTGGTATACACCAATAAATTAAAATTGTGGTTTTGCTGTTCCACAGTAAAAAATCTCTATTATACTGGTTTTCGCTATTTTTGCCTTAAAAAAAAACAGCAGTGTCTCCTGACTGTTCGGACACAAAAATATATCTGTTGAAAATAGTCTGTTGTAGGTCCGACAAATCTAAGTGTGGTTTTGCAGTTCCACGGGTCAAATCTCTGTAGTATCCAGTTTTGGGCCTTTTGTATCTAAAAAAAAATCAGTTTGAGTGTGTCGCTCTCTGTTTAGCCGCAAATCTATATATTTAAAAAAGTCTGGTTTACACTCCAGTAAATTTAAACTGTGGTTTTGCTGTTCCACAGTAAAAAATCTCTATTATCCCGTTTTTCGCATTTTTTGATTTAAAAAAAAACCAGTAGTGTCTCCTGACTGTTCTGACACAAAAATATATCTGTTGAAAATAGTCTGTTGTAGGCCCGACAAATCCCAGTGTGGTTTTGCAGTTCCACGGGTCAAATCTCTGTAGTGTCCAGTTTTGGGCCTTTTGTATCTAAAAAAAAACAGTTTGAATGTGTCGCTCACTGTTCAGTCACAATTCTATATATTTAAAAAAGTCTGGTATACACCAGTAAATTATAACTGTGGGTTTACTGATCCACGGTAAAAAATCTCTATTATCCTGCTTTTCGCATTTTTTGCAGTAAAAAAAAAAAATGTAATCGTGTCTCTCTGATTGTCCAGACACAAAAATATATGTGTTGAAAATAGTCTGTTGTAGGCCCGACAAATCCTAGTGTGGTTTTGCAGTTCCACGGGTCAAATCTCTGTAGTATCCAGTTTTGGGCCTTTTGTATCTAAAAAAAAACAGTTTGAGTGTGTCGCTCACTGTTCAGCCGCAAATCTATATATTTTGAAAAGTTTGGTATACACAGCATGGAATTAAAATTGTGGTTTTGCTGTTCCGCGGTATAAAATCTCTATTATCCTGTTTTTCACATTTTTTGCCTTCAAAAAAACCAGTAGTGTCTCCTGACTGTTCTGACACAAAAATATATCTGTTGAAAATAGTCTGATGTAGGCCCGACAAATCCCAGTGTGGTTTTGCAGTTCCACGGGTCAAATCTCTGTAGTATCCAGTTTTGGGCCTTTTGTATTTAAAAAAAAATCAGTTTGAGTGTGTCGCTTTCTGTTCAGCCGCAAATCTAGATATTTAAAAAAGTCTGTTTACACACCAGTAAATTTAAACTGTGGTTTTGCTATTCCACGGTAAAAAATCTCTATTATCCTGTTTTTCGCATTTTTTGCCTTAAAAAAAACCAGTAGTGTCTCCTGACTGTTCTGACACAAAAATATATCTGTTGAAAATAGTCTGTTGTAGGCCCGACAAATCCCAGTGTGGTTTTGCAGTTCCACGGGTCAAATCTCTGTAGTATCCAGTTTTGGGCCTTTTGTATCTAAAAAAAACAGTTTGAGTGTGTCGCTCACTGTTCAGCCGCAAATCTATAGATTTCAAAATGTCTGGTATACACCAGTAAATTAAAACTGTGGTTTTGCGGTTCCACAGTAAAAAATCTCTATTATCCTGTTTTTTGCATTTTTTGCCTTCAAAAAAAACAGTAGTGTCTCCTGACTGTTCTGACACAAAAATATATCTGTTGAAAATAGTCTGTTGTAGGCCCGACAAATCCCAGTGTGGTTTTGCAGTTCCACGGGTCAAATCTCTGTAGTATCCAGTTTTGGGCCTTTTGTATCTAAAAAAAACAGTTTGAGTGTGTCGCTCACTGTTCACCCGTAAATCTATATATTTAAAAAAGTCTGGTATACACCAGTAAATTATAACTGTGGATTTGCTGATCCACGGTAAAAAATCTCTATTATCCTGCTTTTCACATTTTTTGCAGTTAAAAAAAAAATTAAATCTTGTCTCCCTGATTGTCCAGACACAAAAATATATGTGTTGAAAATAGTCTGTTGTAGGCCCGACAAATCGTAGTGTGGTTTTGCAGTTCCACGGGTCAAATCTCTGTAGTATCCAGTTTTGGGCCTTTTGTATCCAAAAAAAACCCAGTTTGAGTGTGTCGCTCACTGTTCAGCTGCAAATCTATATATTTAAAAAAGCCTTGTATACACAAGTAAATTAAAGCTGTGGTTTTGCTGTTCCACGGTAAAAAATCTCTATAATCCTGGTTTTCGCTTTTTTTGCCTTAAAAAAAAACAGTAGTGTCTCCTGACTGTTCTGACACAAAAATATATCTGTTGAAAATAGTCTGTTGTAGGCCCGACAAATCCAAGTGTGGTTTTGCAGTTGCATTGGTCGAATCTGTGTATTATCCAGTTTTGGGCCTTTTGTATATAAAAAAAACAGTTTGATTGTGTCGCTCACTGTTCAGCCGCAAATCTATATATTTAAAAAGGTTGGTATACACAGCATTGAATTAAAATTGTGGTTTTGCTGTTCCGCGGTAAAAAATCTCTATTATTCTGTTTTTCACATTTTTTGCCTTCAAAAAAAACAGTAGTGTCTCCTGACTGTTCTGACACAAAAATATATCTGTTGAAAATAGTCTGTTGTAGGCCCGACAAATCCCAGTGTGGTTTTGCAGTTCCACAGGTCAAATCTCTGTAGTATCCAGTTTTGGGCCTTTTGTATCTTAAAAAAAACAGTTTGAGTGTGTCGCTCACTGTTCAGCCGCAAATCTATAGATTTAAAAAAGTCTGGTATACACCAATAAATTAAAATTTTGGTTTTGCTGTTCCACAGTAAAAAATCTCTATTATACTGGTTTTCGCTATTTTTCCCTTAAAAAAAAACAGCAGTGTCTCCTGACTGTTCGGACACAAAAATATATCTGTTGAAAATAGTCTGTTGTAGGCCCGACAAATCCCAGTGTGGTTTTGCAGTTCCACTTGTCAAATTTCTGAAGTATCCAGTTTTGGGCCCTTTGCATCTAAAAAAATCAGTTTGAGTGTGTCGCTCACTGTTCAGCCGCAAATCTATAGATTTAAAAAAAGTCTGGTATACACCAGTAAATTATAACTGTGGTTTTGCTGTTCCATGGTTTAAAAATCTCTATTATCCAGTTTCCGCTTTTTTTGCCTTAAAAAAACAGTAGTGTCTCCTGACTGTTCTGACACAAAAATATATCTGTTGAAAATAGTCTGTTGTAGGCCCGACAAATCCCAGTGTGGTTTTGCAGTTCCACGGGTCAAATCTCTGTAGTATCCAGTTTTGGGCCTTTTGTATCTAAAAAAACACAGTTTGAGTGTGTCGCTCACTGTTCAGCTGCAAATCTATATATTTCAAAATGTCTGGTATACACCAGTAAATTAAAAGTGTGGTTTTGCTGTTCCACGGTAAAAAATCTCTATTATCCTGTTTTTTGCATTTTTTGCCTTCAAAAAAAACAGTAGTGTCTCCTGACTGTTCTGACACAAAAATATATATTTGTTGAAAATAGTCTGTTGTAGGCCCGACAAATCCCAGTGTGGTTTTGCAGTTCCATGGGTCAAATCTCTGTAGTATCCAGTTTTGGGACTTTTGTATCTAAAAAAACACAGATTGAGTGTGTCGCTCACTGTTCAGCTGCAAATCTATATATTTCAAAATGTCTGGTATACACCAGTAAATTAAAACTGTGGTTTTGCTGTTCCACGGTAAAAAATCTCTATTATCCTGTTTTTTGCATTTATTGCCTTCAAAAAAACCAGAAGTGTCTCCTGACTGTTCTGACACAAAAATATATCTGTTGAAAATAGTCTGTTGTAGGCCTAACAAATCCCAGGGTGGTTTTGCAGTTCCACGGGTCAAATCTCTGTAGTATCCAGTTTTGGGTCTTTTGTATCTAAAAAAAACAGTTTGAGTGTGTTGCTCACTGTTCAGCCGCAAATCTATAGATTTCAAAATGTCTGGTATACACCAGTAAAATAAAACTGTGGTTTTGCTGTTCCACAGTAAAAAATCTCTATTATCCTGTTTTTTGCATTTTTTGCCTTCAAAAAAACCAGTAGTGTCTCCTGACTGTTCTGACACAAAAATATATCTGTTGAAAATAGTCTGTTGTAGGCCCGACAAATCCCTGTGTGGTTTTGCAGTTCCTAGGGTGAAATCTCTGCAGTATCCAGTTTTGCGTATTTTGTATGTAAAAAAAACAGTTTGAGTGTGTCGCTCACTGTTCAGTCACAATTCTATATATTTAAAAAAGTCTGGTATACACCAGTAAATTATAACTGTGGGTTTGCTATTCCACGGTAAAAAATCTCTATTATCCTGCTTTTAGCATTTTTTGCAGTAAAAAAAAAAATTTAATCGTGTCTCCCTGATTGTCCAGACACAAAAATATATGTGTTGAAAATAGTCTGTTGTAAGCCCGACAAATCCTAGTGTGGTTTTGCAGTTCCACAGTTTAAATCTCTGTAGTATCCAGTTTTGGGCCTTTTGTATCTAAAAAAAACCAGTTTGAGTGTGTCGCTCACTGTTCAGCTGCAAATCTATATATTTAAAAAAGTCTTGTATACACCAGTAAATTAAAGCTGTGGTTTTGCTGTTCCACGGTAAAAAATCTCTATATAATCCTGGTTTTCGCTTTTTTTGCCTTAAAATAAAAAAAAGGGTGTCTCCTGACTGTTCTGACACAAAAATATATCTGTTGAAAATAGTCTGTTGTAGGCCCGACAAATCCAAGTGTGGTTTTGCAGTTCCATGGGTCGAATCTCTGTATTATCCAGTTTTGGGCCTTTTGTATCTAAAAAAAACAGTTTGAGTGTGTCGCTCACTGTTCAGCCGCAAATCTATATATTTAAAAAGTTTGGTATACACAGCATTGAATTAAAATTGTGGTTTTGCTGTTCCGCGGTAAAAAATCTCTATTATCCTGTTTTTCACATTTTTTGCCTTCAAAAAAACCAGTAGTGTCTCCTGACTGTTCTGACACAAAAATATATCTGTTGAAAATAGTCTGTTGTAGGCCCGACAAATCCCAGTGTGGTTTTGCAGTTCCACAGGTCAAATCTCTGTAGTATCCAGTTTTGGGCCTTTTGTATCTTAAAAAAAAACAGTTTGAGTGTGTCGCTCACTGTTCAGCCACAAATCTATAGATTTAAAAAAGTCTGGTATACGCCAATATATTAAAATTGTGGTTTTGCTGTTCCACAGTAAAAAATCTCTATTATACTGCTTTTCGCTTTTTTTGCCTTAAAAAATAAAAAGGGGTCTCCTGACTGTTCTGACACAAAAATATATCTGTTGAAAATAGTCTGTTGTAGGCCCGACAAATCCAAGTGTGGTTTTGCAGTTCCACGGGTCAAATCTCTGTGTTATGCAGTTTTGGTCCTTTTGTATGTGAAAAAAAAACAGTTTGAGTGTGTCGCTCACTGTTCAGCCGCAAATCTATATATTTAAAAAAGTCTGGTATGCACCAATAAATTACAACTGTGGTTTTGCTGTTCCACAGTACAAAATCTCTATTATCCTGTTTTTCGCATTTTTTGCCTTAAAAAAAAACAGTAGTGTCTCCTGACTGTTCTGACACAAAAATATATCTGTTGAAAATAGTCTGTTGTAGGCCCGACAAATCCCAGTGTGGTTTTGCAGTTCCACAGGTCAAATCTCTGTAGTATCCAGTTTTGGGCCTTTTGTATCTTAAAAAAAAACAGTTTGAGTGTGTCGCTCACTGTTCAGCCGCAAATCTATAGATTTAAAAAAGTCTGGTATACACCAATAAATTAAAATAGTGGTTTTGCTGTTCCACAGTAAAAAATCTCTATTATACTGGTTTTTGCTATTTTTGCCTTAAAAAAAAACAGCAGTGTCTCCTGACTGTTCGGACACAAAAATATATCTGTTGAAAATAGTCTGTTGTAGGCCCGACAAATCCCAGTGTGGTTTTGCAGTTCCACGGGTCAAATCTCTGTAGTATCCAGTTTTGGGCCCTTTGCATCTAAAAAAAACAGTTTGAGTGTGTCGCTCACTGTTCAGCCGCAAATCTATAGATTTAAAAAAAGTCTGGTATACACCAGTAAATTATAACTGTGGTTTTGCTGTTCCATGGTTTAAAAATCTCTATTATCCTGGTTTTCACTTTTTTTGCCTTAAAAAAAACAGTAGTGTCTCCTGACTGTTCTGACACAAAAATATATCTGTTGAAAATAGTCTGTTGTAGGCCCGACAAATCCAAGTGTGGTTTTGCAGTTCCACGGGTCAAATCTCTGTAGTATCCAGTTTTGGGCCTTTTGTATCTAAAAAAAACACAGTTTGAGTGTGTCGCTCACTGTTCAGCCGCAAATCTATAGATTTCAAAATGTCTGGTATACACCAGTAAAATAAAACTGTGGTTTTGCTGTTCCGCGGTAAAAAATCTCTATTATCCTGTTTATCGCATTTTTTGCAGTAAAAAAAAAATTTAATCGTGTCTCCCTGATTGTCCAGACACAAAAATATATGTGTTGAAAATAGTCTGTTGTAGGCCCGACAAATCCCAGTGTGGTTTTGCAGTTCCACGGGTCAAATCTCTGTAGTATCCAGTTTTGGGCCTTTTGTATCTAAAAAAAACACAGTTTGAGTGTGTCGCTCACTGTTCAGCCGCAAATCTATAGATTTCAAAATGTCTGGTATACACCAGTAAAATAAAACTGTGGTTTTGCTGTTCCGCGGTAAAAAATCTCTATTATCCTGTTTATCGCATTTTTTGCCTTCAAAAAAACCAGTAGTGTCTCCTGACTATTCTGACACAAAAACATATCTGTTGAAAATAGTCTGTTGTAGGCCCGACAAATCCCAGTGTGGTTTTGCAGTTCCTAGGGTCAAATCTCTGTAATATCCAGTTTTGGGTCTTTTGTATGTAAAAAAAACAGTTTGAGTGGGTCGCTCACTGTTCAATCACAATTCTATATATTTAAAAAAGTCTGGTATACACCAGTAAATTATAACTGTGGGTTTGCTGATCCACGATAAAAAATCTCTATTATCCTGCTTTTCGCATTTTTTGCAGTAAAAAAAAAAATTTAATCGTGTCTCCCTGATTGTCCAGACACAAAAATATATGTGTTGAAAATAGTCTATTGTAGGCCCGACAAATCCTAGTGTGGTTTTGCAGTTCCACGGGTCAAATCTCTGTAGTATCCAGTTTTGGGCCTTTTGTATCTAAAAAAAACAATTTGAGTGTGTCGCTCACTGTTCAGCTGCAAATCTATATATTCAAAAAAGTCTTTTATACACCAGTAAATTAAAACTGTGGTTTTGCTGTTCTACGGTAAAAAATCTCTATAATCCTGGTTTTCGCTTTTTTTGCCTTCAAAAAAACCAGTAGTGTCTCCTGACTGTTCTGACACAAAAATATATCTGTTGAAAATAGTCTGTAGTAGGCCCGACAAATCCCAGTGTGGTTTTGCAGCTCCATGGGTCAAATTTCTGTAGTATCCAGTTTTGTGCCTTTTGTATCAAAAAAAAAAAACAGTTTGAGTGTGTCGCTCACTTTTCAGCCACAAATCTATAGATTTAAAAAAGTCTAGTATACACTAATATATTAAAATTGTGGTTTTGCTGTTCCACAGTAAAAAATCTCTATTATACTGCTTTTCGCTTTTTTTGCCATAAAAAAAAAAAAGGTGTCTCCTGACTTTTCTTACACAAAAATATATCTGTTGAAAATAGTCTGTTGTAGGCCCGACAAATCCAAGTGTGGTTTTGCAGTTCCACGGGTCAAATCTCTGTGTTATGCAGTTTTGGTCCTTTTGTATGTAAAAAAAAAACAGTTTGAGTGTGTCGCTCACTGTTCAGCCGCAAACCTATATATTTAAAAAAGTCTGGTATGCACCAATAAATTAAAACTGTGGTTTTGCTGTTCCACGGTACAATATCTCTATTATCCTGTTTTTCGCATTTTTTGCATTAAAAAAAACCAGTAGTGTCTCCTGACTGTTCTGACACAAAAATATATCTGTTGAAAATAGTCTGTTGTAGGCCCGACAAATCCAAGTGTGGTTTTGCAGTTCCACGGGTCAAATCTCTGTAGTATCTAGTTTTGGGCCTTTTGTATCTAAAAAAACACAGTTTGAGTGTGTCGCTCACTGTTCAGCTGCAAATCTATATATTTCAAAATGTCTGGTATACACCAGTAAATTAAAACTGTGGTTTTGCTGTTCCACGGTAAAAAATCTCTATTATCCTGTTTTTTGCATTTTTTGCCTTAAAAAAAAACAGTAGTGTCTCCTGACTGTTCTGACACAAAAATATATATTTGTTGAAAATAGTCTGTTGTAGGCCCGACAAATCCCAGTGAGGTTTTGCAGTTCCATGGGTCAAATCTCTGTAGTATCCAGTTTTGGGACTTTTGTATCTAAAAAAACACAGATTGAGTGTGTCGATCACTGTTCAGCTGCAAATCTATATATTTCAAAATGTCTGGTATACACCAGTAAATTAAAACTGTGGTTTTGCTGTTCCACGGTAAAAAATCTCTATTATCCTGTTTTTTGCATTTATTGCCTTCAAAAAAACCAGAAGTGTCTCCTGACTGTTCTGACACAAAAATATATCTGTTGAAAATAGTCTGTTGTAGGCCCGACAAATCCCAGGGTGGTTTTGCAGTTCCACGGGTCAAATCTCTGTAGTATCCAGTTTTGGGTCTTTTGTATCTAAAAAAAAAACAGTTTGAGTGTGTTGCTCACTGTTCAGTCACAATTCTATATATTTAAAAAGTCTGGTATTCACCAATAAATTATAACTGTGGGTTTGCTGATCCACGGTAAAAAATCTCTATTATCCTGCTTTTCGCATTTTTTGCAGTAAAAAAAAAATTTAATCGTGTCTCCCTGATTGTCCAGACACAAAAATATATGTGTTGAAAATAGTCTGTTGTAGGTCCGACAAATCCTAGTGTGGTTTTGCAGTTCCACGGGTCAAATCTCTGTAGTATCCAGTTTTGGGCCTTTTGTATCTAAAAAAAACACAGTTTGAGTGTGTCGCTCACTGTTCAGCCGCAAATCTATAGATTTCAAAATGTCTGGTATACACCAGTAAAATAAAACTGTGGTTTTGCTGTTCCACGGTAAAAAATCTCTATTATCCTGTTTTTTGCATTTTTTGCATTCAAAAAAACCAGTAGTGTCTCCTGACTGTTCTGACACAAAAATATATCTGTTGAAAATAGTCTCTTGTAGGCCCGACAAATCCCATTGTGGTTTTGCAGTTCCTAGGGTCAAATCTCTGCAGTATCCAGTTTTGGGTCTTTTGTATGTAAAAAAAACAGTTTGAGTGTGTCGCTCACTGTTCAGTCACAATTCTATATATTTAAAAAAGTCTTGTATACACCAGTAAATTATAACTGTGGGTTTGCTATTCCACGGTAAAAAATCTCTATTATCCTGCTTTTAGCATTTTTTGCAGTAAAAAAAAAATTTAATCGTGTCTCCCTGATTGTCCAGACACAAAAATATATGTGTTGAAAATAGTCTGTTGTAGGCCCGACAAATCCTAGTGTGGTTTTGCAGTTCCACGGGTTAAATCTCTGTAGTATCCATTTTTGGGCCTTTTGTATCTAAAAAAAACAAGTTTGAGTGTTTCGCTCACTGTTCAGCTGCAAATCTATATATTTAATAAAGTCTGGTATACACCAGTAAATTAAAACTGTGGTTTTGCTGTTCCACGGTAAAAAATCTCTATAATCCTGGTTTTCGCTTTTTTTGCCTTCAAAAAAACCAGTAGTGTCTCCTGACTGTTCTGACACAAAAATATATCTGTTGAAAATAGTCTGTTGTAGGCCCGACAAATCCAAGTGTGGTTTTGCAGTTCCATGGGTCGAATCTCTGTATTATCCAGTTTTGGGCCTTTTGTATCTAAAAAAAACAGTTTGAGTGTGTCGCTCACTGTTCAGTCACAATTCTATATATTTAAAAAAGTCTGGTATACACCAGTAAATTATAACTGTGGGTTTGCTCATCCACGGTAAAAAATCTCTATTATCCTGCTTTTCGCATGTTTTGCAGTAAAAAAAAAAATTTAATCGTGTCTCCCTGATTGTCCAGACACAAAAATATATGTGTTGAAAATAGTCTGTTGTAAGCCCGACAAATCCTAGTGTGGTTTTGCAGTTCCACGGTTTAAATCTCTGTAGTATCCAGTTTTGGGCCTTTTGTATCTAAAAAAAAACAGTTTGAGTGTGTCGCTCACTGTTCAGCTGCAAATCTATATATTTAAAAAAGTCTTGTATACACCAGTAAATTAAAGCTGTGGTTTTGCTGTTCCACGGTAAAAAATCTCTATATAATCCTGGTTTTCGCTTTTTTTGCCTTAAAATAAAAAAAGGGGTGTCTCCTGACTGTTCTGACACAAAAATATATCTGTTGAAAATAGTCTGTTGTAGGCCCGACAAATCCAAGTGTGGTTTTGCAGTTCCATGGGTCGAATCTCTGTATTATCCAGTTTTGGGCCTTTTGTATCTAAAAAAAACAGTTTGAGTGTGTCGCTCACTGTTCAGCCGCAAATCTATATATTTAAAAAGTTTGGTATACACAGCATTGAATTAAAATTGTGGTTTTGCTGTTCCGCGGTAAAAAATCTCTATTATCCTGTTTTTCACATTTTTTGCCTTCAAAAAAACCAGTAGCGTCTCCTGACTGTTCTGGCACAAAAATATATCTGTTGAAAATAGTCTGTTGTAGGCCCGACAAATCCCAGTGTGGTTTTGCAGTTCCACAGGTCAAATCTCTGTAGTATCCAGTTTTGGGCCTTTTGTATCTTAAAAAAAAACAGTTTGAGTGTGTCGCTCACTGTTCAGCCGCAAATCTATAGATTTAAAAAAGTCTGGTATACACCAATAAACTAAAATTGTGGTTTTGCTGTTCCACAGTAAAAAATCTCTATTATGCTGTTTTTCGCTATATTTGCCTTAAAAAAAAACAGCAGTGTCTCCTGACTGTTCGGACACAAAAATATATCTGTTGAAAATAGTCTGTTGTAGGCCCGACAAATCCCAGTGTGGTTTTGCAGTTCCACGGGTCAAATCTCTGTAGTATCCAGTTTTGGGCCCTTTGCATCTAAATAAAACAGTTTGAGTGTGTCGCTCACTGTTCAGCTGCAAATCTATATATTTCAAAATGTCTGGTATACACCAGTAAATTAAAACTGTGGTTTTGCTGTTCCACGGTAAAAAATCTCTATTATCCTGTTTTTTGCATTTTTTTCCTTAAAAAAAAACAGTAGTGTCTCCTGACTGTTCTGACACAAAAATATATATTTGTTGAAAATAGTCTGTTGTAGGCCCGACAAATCCCAGTGAGGTTTTGCAGTTCCATGGGTCAAATCTCTGTAGTATCCAGTTTTGGGACTTTTGTATCTAAAAAAACACAGATTGAGTGTGTCGCTCACTGTTCAGCTGCAAATCTATATATTTCAAAATGTCTGGTATACACCAGTAAATTAAAACTGTGGTTTTGCTGTTCCACAGTAAAAAATCTCTATTATCCTGTTTTTTGCATTTATTGCCTTCAAAAAAACCAGAAGTGTCTCCTGACTGTTCTGACACAAAAATATATCTGTTGAAAATAGTCTGTTGTAGGCTCGACAAATCCCAGGGTGGTTTTGCAGTTCCACGGGTCAAATCTCTGTAGTATCCAGTTTTGGGTCTTTTGTATCTAAAAAAAAAACAGTTTGAGTGTGTTGCTCACTGTTCAGTCACAATTCTATATATTTAAAAAGTCTGGTATACACCAATAAATTATAACTGTGGGTTTGCTGATCCACGGTAAAAAATCTCTATTATCCTGCTTTTCGCATTTTTTGCAGTAAAAAAAAAATTTAATCTTGTCTCCCTGATTGTCCAGACACAAAAATATATGTGTTGAAAATAGTCTGTTGTAGGCCCGACAAATCCTAGTGTGGTTTTGCAGTTCCACGGGTCAAATCTCTGTAGTATCCAGTTTTGGGCCTTTTGTATCTAAAAAAAACACAGTTTGAGTGTGTCGCTCACTGTTCAGCCGCAAATCTATAGATTTCAAAATGTTTGGTATACACCAGTAAAATAAAACTGTGGTTTTGCTGTTCCACGGTAAAAAATCTCTATTATCCTGTTTTTTGCATTTTTTGCCTTCAAAAAAACCAGTAGTGTCTCCTGACTGTTCTGACACAAAAATATATCTGTTGAAAATAGTCTGTTGTAGGCCCGACAAATCCCAGTGTGGTTTTGCAGTTTCTAGGGTCAAATCTCTGCAGTATCCAGTTTTGGGTCTTTTGTATGTAAAAAAAACAGTTTGAGTGTGTCGCTCACTGTTCAGTCACAATTCTATATATTTAAAAAAGTCTGGTATACACCAGTAAATTATAACTGTGGGTTTGCTATTCCACGGTAAAAAATCTCTATTATCCTGCTTTTAGCATTTTTTGCAGTAAAAAAAAAAATTTAATCGTGTCTCCCTGATTGTCCAGACACAAAAATATATGTGTTGAAAATAGTCTGTTGTAGGCCCGACAAATCCTAGTGTGGTTTTGCAGTTCCACGGGTTAAATCTCTGTAGTATCCATTTTTGGGCCTTTTGTATCTAAAAAAAACCAGTTTGAGTGTTTCGCTCACTGTTCAGCTGCAAATCTATATATTTAATAAAGTCTGGTATACACCAGTAAATTAAAACTGTGGTTTTGCTGTTCCACGGTAAAAAATCTCTATTATCCTGTTTTTTGCATTTTTTGCCTTAAAAAAAAAACAGTAGTGTCTCCTGACAGTTCTGACACAAAAATATATATTTGTTGAAAATAGTCTGTTGTAGGCCCGACAAATCCAAGTGTGGTTTTGCAGTTCCATGGGTCGAATCTCTGTATTATCCAGTTTTGGGCCTTTTGTATCTAAAAAAAACAGTTTGAGTGTGTCGCTCACTCTTCAGTCACAATTCTATATATTTAAAAAAGTCTGGTATACACCAGTAAATTATAACTGTGGGTTTGCTCATCCACGGTAAAAAATCTCTATTATCCTGCTTTTCGCATTTTTTGCAGTAAAAAAAAAAAATTTAATCGTGTCTCCCTGATTGTCCAGACACAAAAATATATGTGTTGAAAATAGTCTGTTGTAAGCCCGACAAATCCTAGTGTGGTTTTGCAGTTCCACGGTTCAAATCTCTGTAGTATCCAGTTTTGGGCCTTTTGTATCTAAAAAAAACCAGTTTGAGTGTGTCGCTCACTGTTCAGCTGCAAATCTATATATTTAAAAAAGTCTTGTATACACCAGTAAATTAAAGCTGTGGTTTTGCTGTTCCACGGTAAAAAATCTCTATATAATCCTGGTTTTCGCTTTTTTTGCCTTAAAATAAAAAAAAGGGGTGTCTCCTGACTGTTCTGACACAAAAATATATCTGTTGAAAATAGTCTGTTGTAGGCCCGATAAATTCAAGTGTGGTTTTGCAGTTCCATGGGTCGAATCTCTGTATTATCCAGTTTTGGGCCTTTTGTATCTAAAAAAAACAGTTTGAGTGTGTCGCTCACTGTTCAGCCGCAAATCTATATATTTAAAAAGTTTGGTATACACAGCATTGAACTAAAATTGTGGTTTTGCTGTTCCGCGGTAAAAAATCTCTATTATCCTGTTTTTCACATTTTTTGCCTTCAAAAAAACCAGTAGTGTCTCCTGACTGTTCTGGCACAAAAATATATCTGTTGAAAATAGTCTGTTGTAGGCCCGACAAATCCCAGTGTGGTTTTGCAGTTCCACAGGTCAAATCTCTGTAGTATCCAGTTTTGGGCCTTTTGTATCTTAAAAAAAAACAGTTTGAGTGTGTCGCTCACTGTTCAGCCGCAAATCTATAGATTTAAAAAAGTCTGGTATACACCAATAAACTAAAATTGTGGTTTTCCTGTTCCACAGTAAAAAATCTCTATTATACTGTTTTTCGCTATTTTTGCCTTAAAAAAAAACAGCAGTGTCTCCTGACTGTTCGGACACAAAAATATATCTGTTGAAAATAGTCTGTTGTAGGCCCGACAAATCCCAGTGTGGTTTTGCAGTTCCACGGGTCAAATCTCTGTAGTATCCAGTTTTGGGCCCTTTGCATCTAAAAAAAACAGTTTGAGTGTGTCGCTCACTGTTCAGCCGCAAATCTATAGATTTAAAAAAAGCCTGGTATACACCAGTAAATTATAACTGTGGTTTTGCTGTTCCATGGTTTAAAAATCTCTATTATCCTGGTTTTCACTTTTTTTGCCTTAAAAAAAACAGTAGTGACTCCTGACTGTTCTGACACAAAAATATATCTGTTGAAAATAGTCTGTTGTAGGCCCGACAAATCCAAGTGTGGTTTTGCAGTTCCACGGGTCAAATCTCTGTAGTATCCAGTTTTGGGCCTTTTGTATATAAAAAAAATCAGTTTGAGTGTGTCGCTCACTGTTCAGCCGCAAATCTGTATATTTAAAAAAGTCTGGTATACACACCAGTAAATTAAAACTGTGGTTTTGCTGTTCCACGGTAAAAAATCTCTATTATCCTGTTTTTTGCATTTTTTGCCTTAAAAAAAAACAGTAGTGTCTCCTGACTCTTCTGACACAAAAATATATCTGTTGAAAATAGTCTGTTGTAGGCCCGACAAATCCCAGTGTGGTTTTGCAGTTCCACGGGTCAAATCTCTGTAGTATCCAGTTTTGGGCCTTTTGTATCTAAAAAAAATCAGTTTGAGTGTGCCGCTCACTGTTCAGCCGCAAATCTGTATATTTAAAAAAGTCTGGTATACACACCAGTAAATTAAAACTGTGGTTTTGCTGTTCCACGGTAAAAAATCTCTATTATCCTGTTTTTTGCATTTTTTGCCTTAAAAAAAAACAGTAGTGTCTCCTGACTGTTCTGACACAAAAATATATCTGTTGAAAATAGTCTGTTGTAGGCCCGACAAATCCCAGTGTGGTTTTGCAGTTCCACGGGTCAAATCTCTGTAGTATCCAGTTTTGGGTCTTTTGTATCTAAAAAAAACAGTTTGAGTGTGTCGCTCACTGTTCAGTCACAATTCTATATATTTAAAAAAGTCTGGTATACACCAGTAAATTATAACTGTGGGTTTGCTGATCCATGGTAAAAAATCTCTATTATCCTGCTTTTCGCATTTTTTGCAGTAAAAAAAAAATTTAACCGTGTCTCCCTGATTGTCCAGACACAAAAATATATGTGTTGAAAATAGTCTGTTGTAGGCCCGACAAATCCTAGTGTGGTTTTGCAGTTCCACGGTTCAAATCTCTGTAGTATCCAGTTTTGGGCCTTTTGTATCTAAAAAAAACCAGTTTGAGTGTGTCGCTCACTGTTCAGCTGCAAATCTATATATTTAAAAAAGTCTTGTATACACCAGTAAATTAAAGCTGTGGTTTTGCTGTTCCACGGTAAAAAATCTCTATATAATCCTGGTTTTCGCTTTTTTTGCCTTAAAATAAAAAAAAGGGGTGTCTCCTGACTGTTCTGACACAAAAATATATCTGTTGAAAATAGTCTGTTGTAGGCCCGACAAATCCAAGTGTGGTTTTGCAGTTCCATGGGTCGAATCTCTGTATTATCCAGTTTTGGGCCTTTTGTATCTAAAAAAAACAGTTTGAGTGTGTCGCTCACTGTTCAGCCGCAAATCTATATATTTAAAAAGTTTGGTATACACAGCATTGAATTAAAATTGTGGTTTTGCTGTTCCGCGGTAAAAAATCTCTATTATCCTGTTTTTCACTTTTTTTGCCTTCAAAAAAACCAGTAGTGTCTCCTGACTGTTCTGGCACAAAAATATATCTGTTGAAAATAGTCTGTTGTAGGCCCGACAAATCCCAGTGTGGTTTTGCAGTTCCACAGGTCAAATCTCTGTAGTATCCAGTTTTGGGCCTTTTGTATCTTAAAAAAAAACAGTTTGAGTGTGTCGCTCACTGTTCAGCCGCAAATCTATAGATTTAAAAAAGTCTGGTATACACCAATAAACTAAAATTGTGGTTTTGCTGTTCCACAGTAAAAAATCTCTATTATACTGTTTTTCGCTATTTTTGCCTTAAAAAAAAACAGCAGTGTCTCCTGACTGTTCGGACACAAAAATATATCTGTTGAAAATAGTCTGTTGTAGGCCCGACAAATCCCAGTGTGGTTTTGCAGTTCCACGGGTCAAATCTCTGTAGTATCCAGTTTTGGGCCCTTTGCATCTAAAAAAAACAGTTTGAGTGTGTCGCTCACTGTTCAGCCGCAAATCTATAGATTTAAAAAAAGTCTGGTATACACCAGTAAATTATAACTGTGGTTTTGCTGTTCCATGGTTTAAAAATCTCTATTATCCTGGTTTTCACTTTTTTTGCCTTAAAAAAAACAGTAGTGTCTCCTGACTGTTCTGACACAAAAATATATCTGTTGAAAATAGTCTGTTGTAGGCCCGACAAATCCAAGTGTGGTTTTGCAGTTCCACGGGTCAAATCTCTGTAGTATCCAGTTTTGGGCCTTTTGTATATAAAAAAAATCAGTTTGAGTGTGTCGCTCACTGTTCAGCCGCAAATCTGTATATTTAAAAAAGTCTGGTATACACACCAGTAAATTAAAACTGTGGTTTTGCTGTTCCACGGTAAAAAATCTCTATTATCCTGTTTTTTGCATTTTTTGCCTTAAAAAAAAACAGTAGTGTCTCCTGACTGTTCTGACACAAAAATATATCTGTTGAAAATAGTCTGTTGTAGGCCCGACAAATCCCAGTGTGGTTTTGCAGTTCCACGGGTCAAATCTCTGTAGTATCCAGTTTTGGGCCTTTTGTATCTAAAAAAAATCAGTTTGAGTGTGCCGCTCACTGTTCAGCCGCAAATCTGTATATTTAAAAAAGTCTGGTATACACACCAGTAAATTAAAACTGTGGTTTTGCTGTTCCACGGTAAAAAATCTCTATTATCCTGTTTTTTGCATTTTTTGCCTTAAAAAAAAACAGTAGTGTCTCCTGACTGTTCTGACACAAAAATATATCTGTTGAAAATAGTCTGTTGTAGGCCCGACAAATCCCAGTGTGGTTTTGCAGTTCCACGGGTCAAATCTCTGTAGTATCCAGTTTTGGGTCTTTTGTATCTAAAAAAAACAGTTTGAGTGTGTCGCTCACTGTTCAGTCACAATTCTATATATTTAAAAAAGTCTGGTATACACCAGTAAATTATAACTGTGGGTTTGCTGATCCATGGTAAAAAATCTCTATTATCCTGCTTTTCGCATTTTTTGCAGTAAAAAAAAAATTTAATCGTGTCTCCCTGATTGTCCAGACACAAAAATATATGTGTTGAAAATAGTCTGTTGTAGGCCCGACAAATCCTAGTGTGGTTTTGCAGTTCCACGGGTCAAATCTCTGTAGTATCCAGTTTTGGGCCTTTTGTATCTAAAAAAAACACAGTTTGAGTGTGTCGCTCACTGTTCAGCCGCAAATCTATAGATTTCAAAATGTCTGGTATACACCAGTAAAATAAAACTGTGGTTTTGCTGTTCCGCGGTAAAAAATCTCTATTATCCTGTTTATCGCATTTTTTTCCTTCAAAAAAACCAGTAGTGTCTCCTGACTGTTCTGACACAAAAATATATCTGTTGAAAATAGTCTGTTGTAGGCCCGACAAATCCCAGTGTGGTTTTGCAGTTCCTAGGGTCAAATCTCTGTAATATCCAGTTTTGGGTCTTTTGTATGTAAAAAAAACAGTTTGAGTGGGTGGCTCACTGTTCAATCACAATTCTATATATTTAAAAAAGTCTGGTATACACCAGTAAATTATAACTGTGGGTTTGCTGATCCACGATAAAAAATCTCTATTATCCTGCTTTTCGCATTTTTTGCAGTAAAAAAAAAAATTTAATCGTGTCTCCCTGATTGTCCTGACACAAAAATATATCTGTTGAAAATAGTCTGTTGTAGGCCCGACAAATCCCAGTGTGGTTTTGCAGCTCCATGGGTCAAATTTCTGTAGTATCCAGTTTTGGGCCTTTTGTATCAAAAAAAAAAAACAGTTTGAGTGTGTCGCTCACTGTTCAGCCACAAATCTATAGATTTAAAAAAGTCTGGTATACACCAATATATTAAAATTGTGGTTTTGCTGTTCCACAGTAAAAAATCTCTATTATACTGCTTTTCGCTTTTTTTGCCTTAAAAAAAAAAAAGGTGTCTCCTGACTGTTCTGACACAAAAATATATCTGTTGAAAATAGTCTGTTTTAGGCCCGACAAATCCAAGTGTGGTTTTGCAGTTCCACGGGTCAAATCTCTGTGTAATGCAGTTTTGGTCCTTTTGTATGTAAAAAAAAAACAGTTTGAGTGTGTCGCTCACTGTTCAGCCGCAAATCTATATATTTAAAAAAGTCTGGTATGCACCAGTAAATTAAAACTGTGGTTTTGCTGTTCCACGGTACAAAATCTCTATTATCCTGTTTTTCGCATTTTTTGCCTTAAAAAAAACAGTAGTGTCTCCTGACTGTTCTGACACAAAAATATATCTGTTGAAAATAGTCTGTTGTAGGCCCGACAAATCCAAGTGTGGTTCGGCAGTTCCACGGGTCAAATCTCTGTAGTATCCAGTTTTGGGCCTTTTGTATCTAAAAAAACACAGTTTGAGTGTGTCGCTCACTGTTCAGCTGCAAATCTATATATTTCAAAATGTCTGGTATACACCAGTAAATTAAAACTGTGGTTTTGCTGTTCCACGGTAAAAAATCTCTATTATCCTGTTTTTTGCATTTTTTGCCTTCAAAAAAAAACAGTAGTGTCTCCTGACAGTTCTGACACAAAAATATATATTTGTTGAAAATAGTCTGTTGTAGGCCCGACAAATCCCTGTGTGGTTTTGCAGTTCCATGGGTCAAATCTCTGTAGTATCCAGTTTTGGGACATTTGTATCTAAAAAAACACAGATTGAGTGTGTCGCTCACTGTTCAGCTGCAAATCTATATATTTCAAAATGTCTGGTATACACCAGTACATTAAAACTGTGGTTTTGCTGTTCCACGGTAAAAAATCTCTATTATCCTGTTTTTTGCATTTATTGCCTTCAAAAAAACCAGAAGTGTCTCCTGACTGTTCTGACACAAAAATATATCTGTTGAAAATAGTCTGTTGTAGGCCCGACAAATCCCAGGGTGGTTTTGCAGTTCCACGGGTCAAATCTCTGTAGTATCCAGTTTTGGGTCTTTTGTATCTAAAAAAAAACAGTTTGAGTGTGTTGCTCACTGTTCAGTCACAATTCTATATATTTAAAAAGTCTGGTATACACCAGTAAATTATAACTGTGAGTTTGCTGATCCACGGTAAAAAATCTCTATTATCCTGCTTTTCGCATTTTTTGCAGTAAAAAAAAAATTTAATCGTGTCTCCCTGATTGTCCAGACACAAAAATATATGTGTTGAAAATAGTCTGTTGTAGGCCCGACAAATCCTAGTGTGGTTTTGCAGTTCCACGGGTCAAATCTCTGTAGTATCCAGTTTTGGGCCTTTTGTATCTAAAAAAAACACAGTTTGAGTGTGTCGCTCACTGTTCAGCCGCAAATCTATAGATTTCAAAATGTCTGGCATACACGAGTAAAATAAAACTGTGGTTTTGCTGTTCCACGGTAAAAAATCTCTATTATCCTGTTTTTTGCATTTTTTGCCTTCAAAAAAACCAGTAGTGTCTCCTGACTGTTCTGACACAAAAATATATCTGTTGAAAATAGTCTGTTGTAGGCCCGACAAATCCCAGTGTGGTTTTGCAGTTCCTAGGGTCAAATCTCTGCAGTATCCAGTTTTGGGTCTTTTGTATGTAAAAAAAACAGTTTGAGTGTGTCGCTCACTGTTCAGTCACAATTCTATATATTTAAAAAAGTCTGGTATACACCAGTAAATTATAACTGTGGGTTTGCTATTCCACGGTAAAAAATCTCTATTATCCTGCTTTTAGCATTTTTTGCAGTAAAAAAAAAAATTTAATCGTGTCTCCCTGATTGTCCAGACACAAAAATATATGTGTTGAAAATAGTCTGTTGTAGGCCCGACAAATCCTAGTGTGGTTTTGCAGTTCCACGGGTTAAATCTCTGTAGTATCCATTTTTGGGCCTTTGGTATCTAAAAAAAACCAGTTTGAGTGTTTCGCTCACTGTTTAGCTGCAAATCTATATATTTAAAAAAGTCTGGTATACACCAGTAAATTAAAACTGTGGTTTTGCTGTTCCACGGTAAAAAATCTCTATAATCCTGGTTTTCGCTTTTTTTGCCTTCAAAAAAACCAGTAGTGTCTCCTGACTGTTCTGACACAAAAATATATCTGTTGAAAATAGTCTGTTGTAGGCCCGACAAATCCAAGTGTGGTTTTGCAGTTCCATGGGTCGAATCTCTGTATTATCCAGTTTTGGGCCTTTTGTATCTAAAAAAAACAGTTTGAGTGTGTCGCTCACTGTTCAGTCACAATTCTATATATTTCAAAATGTCTGGTATACACCAGTAAATTAAAACTGTGGTTTTGCTGTTCCACGGTAAAAAATCTCTATTATCCTGTTTTTTGCATTTTTTGCCTTCAAAAAAAAACAGTAGTGTCTCCTGACAGTTCTGACACAAAAATATATATTTGTTGAAAATAGTCTGTTGTAGGCCCGACAAATCCCTGTGTGGTTTTGCAGTTCCATGGGTCAAATCTCTGTAGTATCCAGTTTTGGGACTTTTGCATCTAAAAAAACACAGATTGAGTGTGTCGCTCACTGTTCAGCTGCAAATCTATATATTTCAAAATGTCTGGTATACACCAGTAAATTAAAACTGTGGTTTTGCTGTTCCACGGTAAAAAATCTCTATTATCCTGTTTTTTGCATTTATTGCCTTCAAAAAAACCAGAAGTGTCTCCTGACTGTTCTGACACAAAAATATATCTGTTGAAAATAGTCTGTTGTAGGCCCGACAAATCCCAGGGTGGTTTTGCAGTTCCACGGGTCAAATCTCTGTAGTATCCAGTTTTGGGTCTTTTGTATCTAAAAAAAAACAGTTTGAGTGTGTTGCTCACTGTTCAGTCACAATTCTATATATTTAAAAAGTCTGGTATACACCAGTAAATTATAACTGTGAGTTTGCTGATCCACGGTAAAAAATCTCTATTATCCTGCTTTTCGCATTTTTTGCAGTAAAAAAAAAATTTAATCGTGTCTCCCTGATTGTCCAGACACAAAAATATATGTGTTGAAAATAGTCTGTTGTAGGCCCGACAAATCCTAGTGTGGTTTTGCAGTTCCACGGGTCAAATCTCTGTAGTATCCAGTTTTGGGCCTTTTGTATCTAAAAAAAACACAGTTTGAGTGTGTCGCTCACTGTTCAGCCGCAAATCTATAGATTTCAAAATGTCTGGTATACACGAGTAAAATAAAACTGTGGTTTTGCTGTTCCACGGTAAAAAATCTCTATTATCCTGTTTTTTGCATTTTTTGCCTTCAAAAAAACCAGTAGTGTCTCCTGACTGTTCTGACACAAAAATATATCTGTTGAAAATAGTCTGTTGTAGGCCCGACAAATCCCAGTGTGGTTTTGCAGTTCCTAGGGTCAAATCTCTGCAGTATCCAGTTTTGGGTCTTTTGTAAGTAAAAAAAACAGTTTGAGTGTGTCGCTCACTGTCCAGTCACAATTCTATATATTTAAAAAAGTCTGGTATACACCAGTAAATTATAACTGTGGGTTTGCTATTCCACGGTAAAAAATCTCTATTATCCTGCTTTTAGCATTTTTTGCAGTAAAAAAAAAAATTTAATCGTGTCTCCCTGATTGTCCAGACACAAAAATATATGTGTTGAAAATAGTCTGTTGTAGGCCCGACAAATCCTAGTGTGGTTTTGCAGTTCCACGGGTTAAATCTCTGTAGTATCCATTTTTGGGCCTTTTGTATCTAAAAAAAACCAGTTTGAGTGTTTCGCTCACTGTTTAGCTGCAAATCTATATATTTAAAAAAGTCTGGTATACACCAGTAAATTAAAACTGTGGTTTTGCTGTTCCACGGTAAAAAATCTCTATAATCCTGGTTTTCGCTTTTTTTGCCTTCAAAAAAACCAGTAGTGTCTCCTGACTGTTCTGACACAAAAGTATATCTGTTGAAAATAGTCTGTTGTAGGCCCGACAAATCCAAGTGTGGTTTTGCAGTTCCATGGGTCGAATCTCTGTATTATCCAGTTTTGGGCCTTTTGTATCTAAAAAAAACAGTTTGAGTGTGTCGCTCACTGTTCAGTCACAATTCTATATATTTAAAAAAGTCTGGTATACACCAGTAAATTATAACTGTGGGTTTGCTCATCCACGGTAAAAAATCTCTATTATCCTGCTTTTCGCATTTTTTGCAGTAAAAAAAAAAATTTAATCGTGTCTCCCTGATTGTCCAGACACAAAAATATATGTGTTGAAAATAGTCTGTTGTAAGCCCGACAAATCCTAGTGTGGTTTTGCAGTTCCACGGTTTAAATCTCTGTAGTATCCAGTTTTGGGCCTTTTGTATCTAAAAAAAACCAGTTTGAGTGTGTCGCTCACTGTTCAGCTGCAAATCTATATATTTAAAAAAGTCTTGTATACACCAGTAAATTAAAGCTGTGGTTTTGCTGTTCCATGGTAAAAAATCTCTATATAATCCTGGTTTTCGCTTTTTTTGCCTTAAAATAAAAAAAAAGGGGTGTCTCCTGACTGTTCTGACACAAAAATATATCTGTTGAAAATAGTCTGTTGTAGGCCCGACAAATCCCAGGGTGGTTTTGCAGTTCCACGGGTCAAATCTCTGTAGTATCCAGTTTTGGGTCTTTTGTATCTAAAAAAAAACAGTTTGAGTGTGTTGCTCACTGTTCAGTCACAATTCTATATATTTAAAAAGTCTGGTATACACCAGTAAATTATAACTGTGAGTTTGCTGATCCACGGTAAAAAATCTCTATTATCCTGCTTTTCGCATTTTTTGCAGTAAAAAAAAAATTTAATCGTGTCTCCCTGATTGTCCAGACACAAAAATATATGTGTTGAAAATAGTCTGTTGTAGGCCCGACAAATCCTAGTGTGGTTTTGCAGTTCCACGGGTCAAATCTCTGTAGTATCCAGTTTTGGGCCTTTTGTATCTAAAAAAAACACAGTTTGAGTGTGTCGCTCACTGTTCAGCCGCAAATCTATAGATTTCAAAATGTCTGGCATACACGAGTAAAATAAAACTGTGGTTTTGCTGTTCCACGGTAAAAAATCTCTATTATCCTGTTTTTTGCATTTTTTGCCTTCAAAAAAACCAGTAGTGTCTCCTGACTGTTCTGACACAAAAATATATCTGTTGAAAATAGTCTGTTGTAGGCCCGACAAATCCCAGTGTGGTTTTGCAGTTCCTAGGGTCAAATCTCTGCAGTATCCAGTTTTGGGTCTTTTGTATGTAAAAAAAACAGTTTGAGTGTGTCGCTCACTGTTCAGTCACAATTCTATATATTTAAAAAAGTCTGGTATACACCAGTAAATTATAACTGTGGGTTTGCTATTCCACGGTAAAAAATCTCTATTATCCTGCTTTTAGCATTTTTTGCAGTAAAAAAAAAAATTTAATCGTGTCTCCCTGATTGTCCAGACACAAAAATATATGTGTTGAAAATAGTCTGTTGTAGGCCCGACAAATCCTAGTGTGGTTTTGCAGTTCCACGGGTTAAATCTCTGTAGTATCCATTTTTGGGCCTTTGGTATCTAAAAAAAACCAGTTTGAGTGTTTCGCTCACTGTTTAGCTGCAAATCTATATATTTAAAAAAGTCTGGTATACACCAGTAAATTAAAACTGTGGTTTTGCTGTTCCACGGTAAAAAATCTCTATAATCCTGGTTTTCGCTTTTTTTGCCTTCAAAAAAACCAGTAGTGTCTCCTGACTGTTCTGACACAAAAATATATCTGTTGAAAATAGTCTGTTGTAGGCCCGACAAATCCAAGTGTGGTTTTGCAGTTCCATGGGTCGAATCTCTGTATTATCCAGTTTTGGGCCTTTTGTATCTAAAAAAAACAGTTTGAGTGTGTCGCTCACTGTTCAGTCACAATTCTATATATTTCAAAATGTCTGGTATACACCAGTAAATTAAAACTGTGGTTTTGCTGTTCCACGGTAAAAAATCTCTATTATCCTGTTTTTTGCATTTATTGCCTTCAAAAAAACCAGAAGTGTCTCCTGACTGTTCTGACACAAAAATATATCTGTTGAAAATAGTCTGTTGTAGGCCCGACAAATCCCAGGGTGGTTTTGCAGTTCCACGGGTCAAATCTCTGTAGTATCCAGTTTTGGGTCTTTTGTATCTAAAAAAAAACAGTTTGAGTGTGTTGCTCACTGTTCAGTCACAATTCTATATATTTAAAAAGTCTGGTATACACCAGTAAATTATAACTGTGAGTTTGCTGATCCACGGTAAAAAATCTCTATTATCCTGCTTTTCGCATTTTTTGCAGTAAAAAAAAAATTTAATCGTGTCTCCCTGATTGTCCAGACACAAAAATATATGTGTTGAAAATAGTCTGTTGTAGGCCCGACAAATCCTAGTGTGGTTTTGCAGTTCCACGGGTCAAATCTCTGTAGTATCCAGTTTTGGGCCTTTTGTATCTAAAAAAAACACAGTTTGAGTGTGTCGCTCACTGTTCAGCCGCAAATCTATAGATTTCAAAATGTCTGGCATACACGAGTAAAATAAAACTGTGGTTTTGCTGTTCCACGGTAAAAAATCTCTATTATCCTGTTTTTTGCATTTTTTGCCTTCAAAAAAACCAGTAGTGTCTCCTGACTGTTCTGACACAAAAATATATCTGTTGAAAATAGTCTGTTGTAGGCCCGACAAATCCCAGTGTGGTTTTGCAGTTCCTAGGGTCAAATCTCTGCAGTATCCAGTTTTGGGTCTTTTGTATGTAAAAAAAACAGTTTGAGTGTGTCGCTCACTGTTCAGTCACAATTCTATATATTTAAAAAAGTCTGGTATACACCAGTAAATTATAACTGTGGGTTTGCTATTCCACGGTAAAAAATCTCTATTATCCTGCTTTTAGCATTTTTTGCAGTAAAAAAAAAAATTTAATCGTGTCTCCCTGATTGTCCAGACACAAAAATATATGTGTTGAAAATAGTCTGTTGTAGGCCCGACAAATCCTAGTGTGGTTTTGCAGTTCCACGGGTTAAATCTCTGTAGTATCCATTTTTGGGCCTTTGGTATCTAAAAAAAACCAGTTTGAGTGTTTCGCTCACTGTTTAGCTGCAAATCTATATATTTAAAAAAGTCTGGTATACACCAGTAAATTAAAACTGTGGTTTTGCTGTTCCACGGTAAAAAATCTCTATAATCCTGGTTTTCGCTTTTTTTGCCTTCAAAAAAACCAGTAGTGTCTCCTGACTGTTCTGACACAAAAATATATCTGTTGAAAATAGTCTGTTGTAGGCCCGACAAATCCAAGTGTGGTTTTGCAGTTCCATGGGTCGAATCTCTGTATTATCCAGTTTTGGGCCTTTTGTATCTAAAAAAAACAGTTTGAGTGTGTCGCTCACTGTTCAGTCACAATTCTATATATTTCAAAATGTCTGGTATACACCAGTAAATTAAAACTGTGGTTTTGCTGTTCCACGGTAAAAAATCTCTATTATCCTGTTTTTTGCATTTTTTGCCTTCAAAAAAAAACAGTAGTGTCTCCTGACAGTTCTGACACAAAAATATATATTTGTTGAAAATAGTCTGTTGTAGGCCCGACAAATCCCTGTGTGGTTTTGCAGTTCCATGGGTCAAATCTCTGTAGTATCCAGTTTTGGGACTTTTGCATCTAAAAAAACACAGATTGAGTGTGTCGCTCACTGTTCAGCTGCAAATCTATATATTTCAAAATGTCTGGTATACACCAGTAAATTAAAACTGTGGTTTTGCTGTTCCACGGTAAAAAATCTCTATTATCCTGTTTTTTGCATTTATTGCCTTCAAAAAAACCAGAAGTGTCTCCTGACTGTTCTGACACAAAAATATATCTGTTGAAAATAGTCTGTTGTAGGCCCGACAAATCCCAGGGTGGTTTTGCAGTTCCACGGGTCAAATCTCTGTAGTATCCAGTTTTGGGTCTTTTGTATCTAAAAAAAAACAGTTTGAGTGTGTTGCTCACTGTTCAGTCACAATTCTATATATTTAAAAAGTCTGGTATACACCAGTAAATTATAACTGTGAGTTTGCTGATCCACGGTAAAAAATCTCTATTATCCTGCTTTTCGCATTTTTTGCAGTAAAAAAAAAATTTAATCGTGTCTCCCTGATTGTCCAGACACAAAAATATATGTGTTGAAAATAGTCTGTTGTAGGCCCGACAAATCCTAGTGTGGTTTTGCAGTTCCACGGGTCAAATCTCTGTAGTATCCAGTTTTGGGCCTTTTGTATCTAAAAAAAACACAGTTTGAGTGTGTCGCTCACTGTTCAGCCGCAAATCTATAGATTTCAAAATGTCTGGTATACACGAGTAAAATAAAACTGTGGTTTTGCTGTTCCACGGTAAAAAATCTCTATTATCCTGTTTTTTGCATTTTTTGCCTTCAAAAAAACCAGTAGTGTCTCCTGACTGTTCTGACACAAAAATATATCTGTTGAAAATAGTCTGTTGTAGGCCCGACAAATCCCAGTGTGGTTTTGCAGTTCCTAGGGTCAAATCTCTGCAGTATCCAGTTTTGGGTCTTTTGTAAGTAAAAAAAACAGTTTGAGTGTGTCGCTCACTGTCCAGTCACAATTCTATATATTTAAAAAAGTCTGGTATACACCAGTAAATTATAACTGTGGGTTTGCTATTCCACGGTAAAAAATCTCTATTATCCTGCTTTTAGCATTTTTTGCAGTAAAAAAAAAAATTTAATCGTGTCTCCCTGATTGTCCAGACACAAAAATATATGTGTTGAAAATAGTCTGTTGTAGGCCCGACAAATCCTAGTGTGGTTTTGCAGTTCCACGGGTTAAATCTCTGTAGTATCCATTTTTGGGCCTTTTGTATCTAAAAAAAACCAGTTTGAGTGTTTCGCTCACTGTTTAGCTGCAAATCTATATATTTAAAAAAGTCTGGTATACACCAGTAAATTAAAACTGTGGTTTTGCTGTTCCACGGTAAAAAATCTCTATAATCCTGGTTTTCGCTTTTTTTGCCTTCAAAAAAACCAGTAGTGTCTCCTGACTGTTCTGACACAAAAGTATATCTGTTGAAAATAGTCTGTTGTAGGCCCGACAAATCCAAGTGTGGTTTTGCAGTTCCATGGGTCGAATCTCTGTATTATCCAGTTTTGGGCCTTTTGTATCTAAAAAAAACAGTTTGAGTGTGTCGCTCACTGTTCAGTCACAATTCTATATATTTAAAAAAGTCTGGTATACACCAGTAAATTATAACTGTGGGTTTGCTCATCCACGGTAAAAAATCTCTATTATCCTGCTTTTCGCATTTTTTGCAGTAAAAAAAAAAATTTAATCGTGTCTCCCTGATTGTCCAGACACAAAAATATATGTGTTGAAAATAGTCTGTTGTAAGCCCGACAAATCCTAGTGTGGTTTTGCAGTTCCACGGTTTAAATCTCTGTAGTATCCAGTTTTGGGCCTTTTGTATCTAAAAAAAACCAGTTTGAGTGTGTCGCTCACTGTTCAGCTGCAAATCTATATATTTAAAAAAGTCTTGTATACACCAGTAAATTAAAGCTGTGGTTTTGCTGTTCCATGGTAAAAAATCTCTATATAATCCTGGTTTTCGCTTTTTTTGCCTTAAAATAAAAAAAAAGGGGTGTCTCCTGACTGTTCTGACACAAAAATATATCTGTTGAAAATAGTCTGTTGTAGGCCCAACAAATCCAAGTGTGGTTTTGCAGTTCCATGGGTCGAATCTCTGTATTATCCAGTTTTGGGCCTTTTGTATCTAAAAAAAACAGTTTGATTGTGTCGCTCACTGTTCAGCCGCAAATCTATATATTTAAAAAGTTTGGTATACACAGCATTGAATTAAAATTGTGGTTTTGCTGTTCCGCGGTAAAAAATCTCTATTATCCTGTTTTTCACATTTTTTGCCTTCAAAAAAACCAGTAGTGTCTCCTGACTGTTCTGGCACAAAAATATATCTGTTGAAAATAGTCTGTTGTAGGCCCGACAAATCCCAGTGTGGTTTTGCAGTTCCACAGGTCAAATCTCTGTAGTATCCAGTTTTGGGCCTTTTGTATCTTAAAAAAAAACAGTTTGAGTGTGTCGCTCACTGTTCAGCCGCAAATCTATAGATTTAAAAAAGTCTGGTATACACCAATAAATTAAAATTGTGGTTTTGCTGTTCCACAGTAAAAAATCTCTATTATACTGGTTTTCGCTATTTTTGCCTTAAAAAAAAACAGCAGTGTCTCCTGACTGTTCGGACACAAAAATATATCTGTTGAAAATAGTCTGTTGTAGGCCCGACAAATCCCAGTGTGGTTTTGCAGTTCCACGGGTCAAATCTCTGTAGTATCCAGTTTTGGGCCCTTTGCATCTAAAATAAACAGTTTGAGTGTGTCGCTCACTGTTCAGCCGCAAATCTATAGATTTAAAAAAAGTCTGGTATACACCAGTAAATTATAACTGTGGTTTTGCTGTTCCATGGTTTAAAAATCTCTATTATCCTGGTTTTCACTTTTTTTGCCTTAAAAAAAACAGTAGTGTCTCCTGACTGTTCTGACACAAAAATATATCTGTTGAAAATAGTCTGTTGTAGGCCCGACAAATCCAAGTGTGGTTTTGCAGTTCCACTGGTCAAATCTCTGTAGTATCCAGTTTTGGGCCTTTTGTATCTAAAAAAAACCAGTTTGAGTGTTTCGCTCACTGTTTAGCTGCAAATCTATATATTTAAAAAAGTCTGGTATACACCAGTAAATTAAAACTGTGGTTTTGCTGTTCCACGGTAAAAAATCTCTATAATCCTGGTTTTCGCTTTTTTTGCCTTCAAAAAAACCAGTAGTGTCTCCTGACTGTTCTGACACAAAAATATATCTGTTGAAAATAGTCTGTTGTAGGCCTGACAAATCCAAGTGTGGTTTTGCAGTTCCATGGGTCGAATCTCTGTATTATCCAGTTTTGGGCCTTTTGTATCTAAAAAAAACAGTTTGAGTGTGTCGCTCACTGTTCAGTCACAATTCTATATATTTAAAAAAGTCTGGTATACACCAGTAAATTATAACTGTGGGTTTGCTCATCCACGGTAAAAAATCTCTATTATCCTGCTTTTCGCATTTTTTGCAGTAAAAAAAAAAAATTTAATCGTGTCTCCCTGATTGTCCAGACACAAAAATATATGTGTTGAAAATAGTCTGTTGTAAGCCCGACAAATCCTAGTGTGCTTTTGCAGTTCCACGGTTTAAATCTCTGTAGTATCCAGTTTTGGGCCTTTTGTATCTAAAAAAAACCAGTTTGAGTGTGTCGCTCACTGTTCAGCTGCAAATCTATATATTTAAAAAAGTCTTGTATACACCAGTAAATTAAAGCTGTGGTTTTGCTGTTCCACGGTAAAAAATCTCTATATAATCCTGGTTTTCGCTTTTTTTGCCTTAAAATAAAAAAAAGGGGTGTCTCCTGACTGTTCTGACACAAAAATATATCTGTTGAAAATAGTCTGTTGTAGGCCCGACAAATCCAAGTGTGGTTTTGCAGTTCCATGGGTCGAATCTCTGTATTATCCAGTTTTGGGCCTTTTGTATCTAAAAAAAACAGTTTGATTGTGTCGCTCACTGTTCAGCCGCAAATCTATATATTTAAAAAGTTTGGTATACACAGCATTGAATTAAAATTGTGGTTTTGCTGTTCCGCGGTAAAAAATCTCTATTATCCTGTTTTTCACATTTTTTGCCTTCAAAAAAACCAGTAGTGTCTCCTGACTGTTCTGGCACAAAAATATATCTGTTGAAAATAGTCTGTTGTAGGCCCGACAAATCCCAGTGTGGTTTTGCAGTTCCACAGGTCAAATCTCTGTAGTATCCAGTTTTGGGCCTTTTGTATCTTAAAAAAAAACAGTTTGAGTGTGTCGCTCACTGTTCAGCCGCAAATCTATAGATTTAAAAAAGTCTGGTATACACCAATAAATTAAAATTGTGGTTTTGCTGTTCCACAGTAAAAAATCTCTATTATACTGGTTTTCGCTATTTTTGCCTTAAAAAAAAACAGCAGTGTCTCCTGACTGTTCGGACACAAAAATATATCTGTTGAAAATAGTCTGTTGTAGGCCCGACAAATCCCAGTGTGGTTTTGCAGTTCCACGGGTCAAATCTCTGTAGTATCCAGTTTTGGGCCCTTTGCATCTAAAAAAAACAGTTTGAGTGTGTCGCTCACTGTTCAGCCGCAAATCTATAGATTTAAAAAAAGTCTGGTATACACCAGAAAATTATAACTGTGGTTTTGCTGTTCCATGGTTTAAAAATCTCTATTATCCTGGTTTTCACTTTTTTTGCCTTAAAAAAAACAGTAGTGTCTCCTGACTGTTCTGACACAAAAATATATCTGTTGAAAGTAGTCTGTTGTAGGCCCGACAAATCCAAGTGTGGTTTTGCAGTTCGACGGGTCAAATCTCTGTAGTATCCAGTTTTGGGCCTTTTGTATCTAAAAAAAATCAGTTTGAGTGTGTCGCTCACTGTTCAGCAGCAAATCTGTATATTTAAAAAAGTCTGGTATACACACCGGTAAATTAAAACTGTGGTTTTGCTGTTCCACGGTAAAAAATCTCTATTATCCTGTTTTTTGCATTTTTTGCCTTCAAAAAAAACAGTAGTGTCTCCTGACTGTTCTGGCACAAAAATATATCTGTTGAAAATAGTCTGTTGTAGGCCCGACAAATCCCAGTGTGGTTTTGCAGTTCCACGGGTCAAATCTCTGTAGTATCCAGTTTTGGGCCTTTTGTATCTAAAAAAAATCAGTTTGAGTGTGTCGCTCACTGTTCAGCCGCAAATCTGTATATTTAAAAAAGTCTGGTATACACACCAGTAAATTAAAACTGTGGTTTTGCTGTTTCACGGTAAAAAATCTCTATTATTCTGTTTTTTGCATTTTTTGCCTTCAAAAAAAACAGTAGTGTCTCCTGACTGTTCTGACACAAAAATATATCTGTTGAAAATAGTCTGTTGTAGGCCCGACAAATCCCAGTGTGGTTTTGCAGTTCCACGGGTCAAATCTCTGTAGTATCCAGTTTTGGGTCTTTTGTATCTAAAAAAAACAGTTTGAGTGTGTCGCTCACTGTTCAGTCACAATTCTATATATTTAAAAAAGTCTGGTATACACCAGTAAATTATAACTGTGGGTTTGCTGATCCATGGTAAAAAATCTCTATTATCCTGCTTTTCGCATTTTTTGCAGTAAAAAAAAATTTAATCGTGTCTCCCTGATTGTCCAGACACAAAAATATATGTGTTGAAAATAGTCTATTGTAGGCCCGACAAATCCTTGTGTGGTTTTGCAGTTCCACGGGTCAAATCTCTGTAGTATCCAGTTTTGGGCCTTTTGTATCTAAAAAAAACAATTTGAGTGTGTCGCTCACTGTTCAGCTGCAAATCTATATATTCAAAAAAGTCTTGTATACACCAGTAAATTAAAACTGTGGTTTTGCTGTTCTACGGTAAAAAATCTCTATAATCCTGGTTTTCGCTTTTTTTGCCTTCAAAAAAAACAGTAGTGTCTCCTGACTGTTCTGACACAAAAATATATCTGTTGAAAATAGTCTGTTATAGGCCCGACAAATCCCAGTGTGGTTTTGCAGCTCCATGGGTCAAATTTCTGTAGTATCCAGTTTTGGGCCTTTTGTATAAAAAAAAAAAAAAAACAGTTTGAGTGTGTCGCTCACTGTTCAGCCACAAATCTATAGATTTAAAAAAGTCTGGTATACACCAATATATTAAAATTGTGGTTTTGCTGTTCTACGATAAAAAATCTCTATAATCCTGGTTTTCGCTTTTTTTGCCTTCAAAAAAAACAGTAGTGTCTCCTGACTGTTCTGACACAAAAATATATCTGTTGAAAATAGTCTGTTATAGGCCCGACAAATCCCAGTGTGGTTTTGCAGCTCCATGGGTCAAATTTCTGTAGTATCCAGTTTTGGGCCTTTTGTATCAAAAAAAAAAAACAGTTTGAGTGTGTCGCTCACTGTTCAGCCACAAATCTATAGATTTAAAAAAGTCTGGTATACACCAATATATTAAAATTGTGGTTTTGCTGTTCCACAGTATAAAATCTCTATTATACTGCTTTTTGCTTTTTTTGCCTTAAAAAAAAAAAGGTGTCTCCTGACTGTTCTGACACAAAAATATATCTTTTGAAAATAGTCTGTTGTAGGCCCGACAAATCCAAGTGTGGTTTTTCAGTTCCACGGGTCAAATCTCTGTGTTATGCAGTTTTGGTCCTTTTGTATGTAAAAAAAAAACAGTTTGAGTGTGTCGCTCACTGTTCAGCCGCAAATCTATATATTTAAAAAAGTCTGGTATGCACCAATAAATTAAAACTGTGGTTTTTCTGTTCCACGGTACAAAATCTCTATTATCCTGTTTTTCGCATTTTTTGCCTTAAAAAAAAACAGTAGTGTCTCCTGACTGTTCTGACACAAAAATATATCTGTTGAAAATAGTCTGTTGTAGGCCCGACAAATCCAAGTGTGGTTTTGCAGTTCCACGGGTAAAATCTCTGTAGTATCCAGTTTTGGGCATTTTGTATCTAAAAAAAGAAAGTTTGAGTGCGTCGGTCACTGTTCAGCCGCAAATATATATATTTATAATTTTATGGTATACCATAGTAAACAATAACTGTGGTTTTGCCATTCCACGGTAAAAAATCTCTATTATTCAGGTTTTGGTATTTTTTCCGTAAGGAAAAACAGTAATAGATTCTCCCTGATTGTTCTGATTGTTTAAAAGAGTCAGGTGTAGGCCAGAGAAATAGAACTGTGGTTTTCCTCTTCCACGGTTCTAATCTACTTTTTCTTACTCTTTTTCCATTGATAGTGTGAGTGTCAGCTATTTTACTTCCTTTACAATGGGCAAGGCATTTGGCAAGAGGCGTGGAAGTGGACGTTCTGGTGATGGTGCGTGCAGAGGACAGGGCCGTGGCCAAGGTGAAAATGTGCCACAACCAACAGCCACATCTTCTCGCTCCCACTACTTGACCGAATTACTAGGGAAGCACAGAACAACACCAGTATTGCGAACTGATCAGTGTGAACACGTTATTAATTGGATAGCAGATAATACTTCCAGCTACCTGAGCACCACCACCTCTGGTCTGTCTTCCACACGGTCAACTCTTAGGTAGCCTTGAGTCTCAACCGCATACTTCTCCTCACCCTGATGCTCCTTCCTCCCACCATGCCGAGTGTCGTCAGACAGCAACTGATCCCACACTTGGATACTCTGAAGATCTGATCACTGGTCCATTTCCCGATTTGTGCCCCTCGCCTGCTCCAATTTAAGTGGTGGAAGAGGAGATCCCATGTAGCGATGCCCAAATATTTAAACAGGCACTGCCACAGGAAGTCGACGCTGGCAATTTGTCACAAGAGGTGGACGATGACGAGACACAATTGCCAGGAAGTGAGGATGAGGATCGTGGTGCGCAAGTGGAAGAGGAGGAGGTGGTGGATGATCTAGTAACTGACCCAACGTGGCAGGAGGACATGCAGATTGAGGCCAGCAGCACTCAGGGGGAGGGAGGCAGAGTACCCCAACAGGCAGGAAGAAGCAGTGTGGTGGCCGCAGACAGAAGGCGGGCAACCGTTCCCCGTAACACCAACACGAGGGACGTTGCCAATACAAGCGGTAGGTCTTCCAGAGTCTGGAATTTTTTTAATGACTCTGCTGATAACCCCAAAAAGGCCATTTGTACCACCTGCCATGCCAGCATCAGCAGGGGTGACAAAACTACCAGCCTGACCACCATCAGCATGATCAGGCACATGGCAGCAAAGCACCCGACTTTGTGGGGCGAACCCCAGGGTCCACGACCAGTGTCAACGGGTGTCACCACTGCTTCTTCCGCTGTTGTGCATGCAATAGAACCCCCTGTTGTGTGTGTAAGGCAATCCCCTGTCCATACTGCATGTAAAGATGCCCCCTCCTCTCAGTCTTCACTTGTTATGGCAGTTTCTCAAGAAACAGCATCAACGTCCACGTCCCACCGCAGCATTCAATTGTCCATATCCCAGACCTTTGCACGAAAGCAGAAATTCGCAGCTAAAGCCCCACATGCCGCAATCCTAAATTCGCACATTTCATGACTGCTTGCGTTGGAAATGCTGCCTTTTAGGCTGGTGGAGGCGGAATCCTTCCTCAACCTTATGGCGGTGGCAATCCCTCAGTACTCGGTCCCCAGCCGACACTATTTTGCCCGGTGTGCCATCCCCGCACTACACAAGCACGTGTCCCAAAACATCTGCCGTGCCCTCAACAATGCAGTTACTCGGAGAGTCCACCACACAACGGACATGTGGACAAGTGCTTGTGGCAAGGGATGGTAAATCTCCCTGACGGCACACTGGGTAAACATAGTGGAAGCCGGGACCCAGTCGGACCTTGGGACGGAACACATCCTCCCCACACCGAGGATTGCAGGCCCTATGTCAGTCAGAGTTGCCCCCACAGTGTACAGCTCCTGCGCATCCTCCTCCTCCTCCTCATGTTCAGCCTCCATCTCAGATATCACCACATCAGTTACAAGCTGGAAGCACTGCAGTACTGCCTCCCCCAAGCGGCAACAGGCTGTGCTGAAACTCATAAGCTTAGGTGATAAACCTCACACTGCTTGTGAGTTGTGGACAGCTGTGAAAGAGCAGGCAGATCTGTGGCTGAGACTGCAGAACCTACCTCCAGGCATGGTCATGTGTGACAATGGCCGTAACCTGGTGGCGGCTCTGAGGCGAGGCGAGATCACACACGTACCATGCCTGGCTCAAGTGCTTAACCTCGTGGTTCAGCGGTTTCTTAAATCATACCCCGAGTTGCCAGATCTGCTCATCAAAGTACGCCGCTTGTCAGCTCATTTTCGAAAGTCGGCTACAGCTTCCACCACCCTTGCTGTGTTGCAGCAGCGTTTGCAGCTTCCGGCACACTGACTGGTGTGTGATGTCCCCACACATTGGAACTCTACCCTCCACATGTTGCAAAGGATTTGTGAGCAGAAGAGAGCAGTTGTGGAGTACCAGCTGCAACAAGGCCGTCGATTTTCAGGTCAGACTCCACACATAAGACCTCAGGAATGGACCTGGATGTCTGACATATGTACCATCCTGACAAACTTTGAGGAGGCCACCCAGATGGTGAGTGGCGATGTCGCCATCATTAGTGTCAGCATCCCACTTGTATGTCTTTTGCAACGCTCTCTGCAGAGAATTAAAGAGTAGGCATTGCAGCCAGAGTATGATGATATGGATCAAGAAGCAGTAGCGGGCAATTACACACAGCCCAGCCTCATCTCATCCCAACGTGCATTGGGGGACAATGAGGGAGAGGAGGAGGAGGAGGAGGAAGAACAGGAGCTGGTATCATGCGCTGTAGATGGTAGTACCTCTACAACTGTCATACCGTCGGTTCAGCATGGGTGGCGTGAGGACAAGGGGGAGGAGGAGGAGGAGGAGAGCATGGTTAGTTGTCATCTTGGTGAGGACACGGAAATCTTGCCCGTTACCAGTCTGGCACGCATGGCTGACTTTATGTTACGCTGCCTTAACCATGACCCTCGCGCTGTCAAAATGTTGGGTGACAGTCATTACTGGTTTGTGACACTTGTAGACCCCCCACTACAAGGAGAACTTTCACTCTCTTATTCCTGAGGTGGAGATGTCTACAAAAATGGGGCAGTACCAGAAGGAGCTTGCTGCAGAACTGTTAAAAAAATTCCCATCTGAACACGCTAGCAGCAGAGGTCACAGTTCTTTGTTGCCCAACCAAGGCGTACATGCAAGAGAGACGAAACTCCAATCCAGCAGAGGCAGGGGAACACTGTCAATGTTCTGGGACAGTTTTTTCAGACCCTCCCTTCTCACAAGGAGTGGAAAGTTTCAAAAGATGGTGAGGGAGTACCTTGCCGACCATACCAGCGTCCTCCGTGATTCCTCTGTGCCTTTTAATTATTGGGTCTCCAAGCTGGACACTTGGAATGAACTCTCTCTGTACGCCTTGGAGGTCCTGGCCTGCCCTGGCGCTAGCATGTTATCGGAGCGCATTTTTAGTGCCGCTGGGGGAATTATAACTGATAAGCGCACTCGCCTGTCAACTGACAATGCTGACAAGCTGACCCTTATCAAATTGAACAAGGGCTGGAATGGGCCAGACTTCTCATCACCACCAAATGACAGCAGAGTAACATAAAGTCAAATCCACTGTGTTATTTCGGGAGGTGTATTCACATGCACTGCTTCACACCCACACGTGGTTATACGCTTCCTCAATTCAGCTGTTTTATGTTCTTCTCCTTATCCTCAGCCTCCACCACCGCTATACCACCAGGGTGACCGTGGTCCGTGTTGCCATTATTGAAAGTTCCTCCATCCTGATTTTTGTCAGCTTTTGCTTGGAAGGCATAAGCAAAGATTGTGGGAGACCCACTCCCCAATAGTGGGAATAATATTTTTAAGATTCTGTACTGTATGGCTCTTCCAAGGAGCATTAAAAGCCACTTTTTATACCACTCTGACCTCCACGTCTCTTCTGAGGGGCATTAAAAGCGTCTTGTTATACCACTCTGACCTCCACGTCTCTTGTAAGGGGCATTAAAATCATCTTGTTATACAACTCTGACCTCCACGTCTCTTCTGAGGGGCATTAAAAGCGTCTTGTTATAGCACTCTGACCTCTGCGTCTCTTCTGAGTGGCATTAAAAGCATCTTGTTATACCACTCTGACCTCCACGTCTCTTCTGAGGGGCATTAAAAGCATCTTGTTATACCACTCTGACCTCCACGTCTCTTGTAAGGGGCATTAAAAGTGTCTTGTTATACCACTCTGACCTCCACGTCTCTTCTGAGGGGCATTAAAAGCATCTTGTTATACCACTCTGACCTCCACGTCTCTTGTAAGGGGCATTAAAAGCGTCTTGTTATACCACTCTGACCTTCACGTCTCTTCTGAGAGGCACTAAAAGTGTCTTGTTATACCACTCTGACCTCCACGTCTCTTGTAAGGGGCATTAAAAGTGTCTTGTTATACCACTCTGACCTCCACGTCTCTTCTGAGAGGCACTAAAAGTGCCTTGTTATACCACTCTGAACTCCACGTCTCTAGTAAGGGGCATTAAAAGCGTCTTGTTATACCACTCTGACCTCCACGTCTCTTCTGAGGGGCATTAAAAGCATCTTGTTATACCACTCTGAACTCCACGTCTCTTGTAAGGGGCATTAAAAGTGTCTTGTTATACCACTCTGACCTCCACGTCTCTTCTGAGGGGCATTAAAAGCGTCTTATTATACCACTCTGACCTCCACGTCTCTTGTAAGGGGCATTAAAAGCGTCTTGTTATACCACTCTGACCTCCACGTCTCTTCTGAGAGGCACTAAAAGTGTCTTGTTATACCACTCTGTCCTCCACGTCTCTTGTAAGGGGCATTAAAAGCGTCTTGTTATACCACTCTGACCTCCACGTCTCTTCTGAGAGGCACTAAAAGTGTCTTGTTATACCACTCTGAACTCCACGTCTCTAGTAAGGGGCATTAAAAGCGTCTTGTTATACCACTCTGACCTCCACGTCTCTTCTGAGGGGCTTTAACAGCGTCTTGTTAAACCACTCTGACCGCCACGTCTCTTGTAAGGGGCATTAAAATCATCTTGTTATACCACTCTGACCTCCACGTCTCTTGTAAGGGGCATTAAAACCGTCTTGCTATACCACTCTGACCTCCACGTCTCTTCTGAGGGGCATTAAAAGCATCTTGTTATACCACTCTGACCTCCACGTCTCTTGTAAGGGGCATTAAAAGCGTCTTGTTATACCACTCTGACCTCCACGTCTCTTCTGATGGGCATTAAAAGCGTCTTGTTATACCACTCTGACCTCCCCGTCTCTTGTAAGGGGCATTAAAACCATCTTGTTATACTACTCTGACCTCCACATCTCTTCTGAGGTGCATTAAAAGCGTCTTGTTATACCACTCTAACCACCATGTCTCTTGTAAGGGGCATTAAAAGCGTCTTGTTATACCACTCTGACCTCCATGTCTTTTCTGAGGGGCATTAAAAGCGTCTTGTTATACCACTCTGTCCTTCACGTCTCTAGTAAGGGGCATTAAAAGTGTCTTGTTATACCACTCTGACCTCCATGTCTCTTCTGAGGTGCATTAAAAGCGTCTTGTTATACCACTCTGACCTCCACGTCTCTTGTAAGGGGCATTAAAACCGTCTTGTTATACCACTCTGACCTCCATGTCTCTTGTAAGGGGCATTAAAACCGTCTTGTTATACCACTCTGACCTCCATGTCTCTTCTGAGGGGCATTAAAGGCGCCTTGTTATACCACTCTGACCTCCACGTCTCTTGTAAGGGGCATTAAAACCGTCTTGTTATACCACTCTGACCTCCACGTCTCTTGTAAGGGGCATTAAAACTGGCTTGTTATACCACTCTGACCTCCATGTCTCTTCTGAGGGGCATTAAAAGCATCCTGTTAAGCTACAGGGACCTCCACTACTCTTCGAATGGGCATTGCATTTCCTCCTAATTTTTGTCAGCTTTTGCTTGGAATGCATAAGCAAAGAGTGTGGGCGACCCACTCCCCAATAATGGGAATAATATTTTTAAGATTCTGTACTGTATGGCTCTTCCAAGGAGCATTAAAAGCCTCTTTTTATACCACTCTGACCTCCACGTCTCTTCTGAGGGGCATTAAAAGCGTCTTGTTATACCACTCTGACCTCCACGTCTCTTGTAAGGGGCATTAAAATCATCTTGTTATACAACTCTGACCTCCACGTCTCTTCTGAGGGGCATTAAAAGCGTCTTGTTATACTACTCTGACCTCTACGTCTCTTCTGAGTGGCATTAAAAGCATCTTGTTATACCACTCTGACCTCCACGTCTCTTCTGAGGGGCATTAAAAGCATCTTCTTATACCACTCTGAACTCCACGTCTCTTGTAAGGGGCATTAAAAGTGTCTTGTTATACCACTCTGACCTCCACGTCTCTTCTGAGGGGCATTAAAAGCGTCTTGTCATACCACTCTGACCTCCACGTCTCTTGTAAGGGGCATTAAAATCATCTTGTTATAGCACTCTGACCTCCACGTCTCTTGTAAGGGGCATTAAAAGCGTCTTGTTATACCACTCTGACCTCCACGTCTCTTCTGAGGGGCATTAAAAGCGTCTTGTTATACCACTCTGACCTCCACGTCTCTTGTAAGGGGTATTAAAAGCATCTTGTTATACCACTCTGACCTCCATGTCTCTTCTGAGGGGCATTAAAAGCGTCTGGTTTTACCACTCTGTCCTCCACGTCTCTAGTAAGGGGCATTAAAACCGTCTTGTTATACCACTCTGACCTCCACGTCTCTTCTGAGGGGCATTAAAGGCGTCTTGTTATACCACTCTGACCTCCACGTCTCTTGTAAGGGGCATTAAAACCGTCTTGTTATACCACTCTGACCTCCACGTCTCTTGTAAGGGGCATTAAAACCGTCTTGTTATACCACTCTGACCTCCACGTCTCTTCTAAGGGGCATTAAAAGCATCCTGTTAAGCTACTGGGACCTCCACTACTCTTCTAATGGGCATTGCATTTCCTCCTAATTTTTGGAAGCTTGTGCTTGGAAGGCATAAGCAAATACCATGGGAGACCCACTCCCCAATAATGGGACTAATGTTTGTATTATGCTGTACTGCATGGCTCTTGTAAGGGGCATTGCAAGTTGCTCCATCCTAATTTTTGGAAGCTTTTGCTTAGAAGGCATAAGCAAATACTATGGGAGACCCACTCCCCAATAATGGGACTTATGTTTGTAATATGCTGTACTGCATGGCTCTTTTAAGGGGCATTGCAAGTTGCTCCTTTCTAATTTTTCAAGCTTTTGCTTGGAAGGCATAAGCAAATACTATGGGAGACCCACTCCCCAATAATGGGACTTATGTTTGTAATATGCTACACTGCATGGCTCTTGTAAGCGGCATTGCAAGTTGTTCCGTCCTAATTTTTGGAAGCTTTTGCTTGGAAGGCATAAGCAAATAATATGGGAGACACACTCCCCAATAATGGGACTTATGTTTGTAATATGCTGTACTGCATGGATCTTGTAAGGGGCATTGCAAGTTGCTCCATCCTAATTTTTGGAAGCTTTTGCTTGGAAGGCATAAGCAAATACTATGGGAGACCCACTCCCCAATAACGGGACTTATGTTTGTAATATGCTGTACTGCATGGCTCTTGTAAGGGGCATTGCAAGTTGCTCCGTCCTAATTTTTGGAAGCTTTTGCTTGGAAGGCATAAGCAAATACTATGGGAGACCCACTCCCCAATAATGGGACTTATGTTTGTAATATGCTGTACTGTATGGCTCTTGTAAAGGGCATTGCAATTTGGTCCGTCCTAATTTTTGGAAGCTTTTGCTTGGAAGGCATAAACAAATACTATGGGAGATCCACTCCCCAATAATGGGAATAATGTTTCTACGATGCTGTACTGTATGGCTCTTGTAAGGGGCATTAAAGTTGTCTTGTTAAGCTACTGTGACCTCCACGTCTCTTCAAAGGGGCATTAAAAGCGTCTTCTTAAGCCACTCTGAACTCCACAGCTCTTCCAAGCGGCATTGAAATGTTGTTTTTAATTACCTTACCTCTAATCTCCATGACTCTTCCAACGGGCATTGCATTTCCTCCTAATTTTAGTCAGCTTTTGCTTATCAATGCAAAGGTCAAAACTAAGGGAGACACACTTTCCAATAATAAGTAGAAGGTTATTAGTACGCTGTAATCCACGTCTGTTTCAAGGGGCATTGCAGTTCCTCATAATTTTTGGAAAGCCTTCCATTCACTTCTTAGGCCAACAGTGTACAGGAGACCCAGTTGCTATAAAATGGAAAAAATGGTTTAGTTAAGGTCCTCTGACCTCCATGTCATTTCCAAGGGGCATTGGAGTGCCTCAAAATTTTTGGTAGGCATTGCATTCACTGTATGCCCAATAACTGTGTAACCGAACCGATCCTTTTGTTACAGAAACATATCCTACAAGACATATGTGGTTGACTGGCCTGATATTGATGTGAATGGTCCCTGTTCCTCCTGCTCTTTCTCCTTTGCCACTACCTCATCCATCATTTATCACCTGAAGCTTTGTTTTAACGGGAGTCATAGAACTTGGATAGTAGCAGGAAAACATCCAGCAATCCTCGGAGGAGGTAGGATAAGCGCCAAAACGCTGACCACCTCAGGCCTATCCGCTACTACATACATGCGCTTGCATTCCTTGAAAACAAAGCCGATGCTAACTTCTATCATCCTCATCATGCTCCGCACCTTGGCACTCTCAACTCCCCTGTTGGAGAAGCCAGGGCCTACAGGATGAGTCAGCTGGGGACCGAGCGTGGACACCCGGCCGCCGGGCGGCTGAGGACTGAGTATGGATACCTCGCTGCCAAAGCATCCATGAGGTAGTGGCCAGCTTCGGCCTCCACATGCCTAAAAGGCCCAATTTCAAATGCAAGCAAGCTAGCAGTATGGTATTGCAGCCTGGGGGTGGGTGGGTGGCAGATTGCACACTTACGCTTGCATTCCAACAAAACAAAGCAAATGCTAACTTCTATCATCATCACGCTCCTCACCTTGGCACTCTCAACTCCCCTGATGGAGAAGCCAGTACCCACCAGAGGAGTCGGGTTCTCTGGTGGGCTCGTCCAATGCTGCCCTAAAGCAGGCCAGTCTAAGAAAAGTGTGTGGGGATGTTCCGAGGAGAAATCGGGGCGGCTGGGGACCATGTGTGGCCTCCCGGCCGCGGGGCGGCTGGGGACCGAGTGTGGACACCCGGCCGCCCCCTGACGGCTGGGAACCGAGCGTGAACACCCGGCCGCCGGGTAGCTGGGGACTTAGTATGGATACCTCACTGCCGAAGCAGCCATGAGGTAGTGGCCAGCTTCTGCCTCCTCAAAACTAAAAGGCCCAATTTCAAGTGCAAGCTAGAGGTATGGTATTGCAGCCTGGGGGTGGGTGGGTGGTTGGCTGCATATTTGCGCTTGCATTGCAAGGAATGGGGGAGTTACAATTGAACACTGCCCTGGGACAAGGACTTGCACGGGGATAGTTGCAAGTCTGCATCTTCTGATGCGGCATGGATCACTTCTGATGGGCACACTTTTAGGCAGTGACCTGGGAGTTAGAGATGCTTCCAGGGGTCTTCCCCATGCTGTCCCCATGTCTTTTCAGCACTGTATGCATGTGTCACACAGCATATGGCCAGATAAGGTTGTAAAATGTTAAAATGACATTTCCCGGTGAATGCATTTGTCACAGTTGAAAGCAATACAAAAGTGCAAAAACGCATGAAAAACGCTACTTGTGAACATAGACCAGGGTGTGGAGGAGTATTTTTGTTTTTGGTTATTTATTTTACCTTATACACAAGTCTTTACCCTGGAAAAGAAATTCCTTAACATATTTCACAGGAAAAAAGTTTCACTTTCGTTTTTGAACGTTTTATTATGAGCCTGTAAAAGTGGCTTAATACCTGTGAGCACGTTGTTGACAACAGTGACCTGTGGGTCAGAAATGCTTCCTGCTGCGATCCCCATGCTGTCCCCATGTCATTTGAGCACTATCACTATCGTTTTGGGCACTTTTAAGGCTTTTTACAGACTGCCGGGGGTGCCGTCGCAAAAATGCTCGGGTCTCCCATAGAATAACATTGGGCTCGTTGCTCGGGTCGAGCACCCGAGTATCACGGTGAGCTCTGGCCAAGCTTCGAGCACCCGAGCATTTTAGTGCTCACTAGTGTTGAGCGATACCTTCCGATATCGGGAAATATCGGTTCGGATTGGATCGGACCGATACCAAAAAAGTATCGGATATCGCCGATTCCGATACCGGAAACCAATGCAAGTCAATGGGACATAAATATCGGAATTAAAATAAACCCTTTCTTTCCTTGTAGGTTAATTCTACATGAAGGAAAACAACAAAGAATAATGTAGAATGTATTGGGGGAGGTGTGGGAGACAATAAAGGCATAGAGGTTTAGCCCAATCAAATGGAATAGCAGGAATTACTATTTTTTTAAGATGTTCTGAGTTACGGAAATATTAACTATGTTAAGTATTTTTATATTTTGTCAGATATTTATGTTTCACTACTTCCATGCTCTTCACCTTCTTTTTTACTTCTCCCACACTTTCTCCTTCATCATCCTCAGCATCTTTTTCATCCACTTCTTCTTCACCTTCTTCTTCTTCACCTTCTTCGTATTATTCTTTTTTTTACATTCTTCATATTCTACTTCTTCATCTTCTTCATATTCTTCTTCTTCATCATATTCTTATTTGTGACAGGCATTCCTGTAGTTGTTATCTATAAAAGGTTGGACATTACACCTTTCGTTCTGCCCATCACAAAAGATTCACAACAGGATTTGTCCGCATTCAGTTTGGCCTGCAGCAGCAGGTCTTTTCCAGGGTCACCACGAGGAGGAACGGACTCACCCCCATACACTGCTTAGTCATATTCTGCTTATAATTTAGATATTATCTTTTGCTCTGAATTTTAATCTTATGCTTAATGTTCTTCCGCTTTTTGTTCTGCAGCTTCTTGTATTTCTGCTTCTTGGTTTTCTGTCTCTTGTTCTTCTGTATCTTGGTACTTGACTTCTCTTCTTTGTCCTCTTGGTCAACTTATTCAGGGTCATCTTCTTGGTCTTCTTCAGGGTGGTCTTCAGGGTGGTCGTCTTCCGGGTCCTCGTTTTCGGGGTCCTCGTCTTCTTCGGGTTGGTCTTCTGGGTCCTCGTCTTCGGGGTCCTCGTCTTCTTCGGGGTGGTCTTCAGGGTACTCGTCTTCTTCGGGGTGGTCTTCAGGGTCCTCATCTTCTTCGGGGTGGTCTTCAGGGTCCTCGTCTTCAGGGTCCTCGTCTTCTTCGGGGTGGTCTTCAGGGTCCTCGTCTTCAGGGTCGTCGTCTTCTTCGGGGTCCTCGTCTTCTTCGGGTTGGTCTTCAGGGTCCTCGTCTTCAGGGTCCTCGTCAGTGAGATCCAGAGTGATTACCAAGAACCATTTCAAAAAGCTTGAACTTGGAAATGTAGCAGAAAGTACAAGAAGGCTGAGGAACTACCGAGGACCAGCTGACGGTACTGGAACCCGGATGGGTAGCAGAAGGTACAAGAGCCAATGGAACTACCGAGGACCAGCTGATGTTACTGGAACTCGGTTACTAAGCAGGAGGTACCTGTGCCAGAAAGCACTACCAAGGACCAGCAGACGTTGGTGGAACTTGGATACCGAGAAGGAGGCACCTAATCCAAAGGCACTGCCGAGAACCAGCTGACGGTACTGGAACCCGGATAGGTAGCAGAAGGTACCCATGTAAAAAAAAGTTCAAGTCCGCGAGCCGGCCGCAGTTACCAAAACCCACAGTCCTACAGGGGGTGCTTGTCCTATTGGCACTATGGAACCAGCCTTCATTGCCAGATCCCGCAGCCCACATAGGAGTCACCTAAACTGCAGGCACCATAGAGTCGGCTAACTCGACCGCAACACGACAGGACAACACATTGGAGGCAAAGTGACGTTGACACTACCCAGAAACAGCTGGCGTGCTGGAACCAGGCTGGGCAGGAGGGAGTACCCGTACCAAAGACACTGCCGAGAACCAGCTGACGGTGCTGGAACCCGGATGGGTAGCAGAAAATACAAGAGCAAATGGAACTACCGAGGACCAGCTGACGGTACTGGAACCCGGATGGGTAGCAGAAGGTACAAGAGCCAATGGAACTACCGAGGACCAGCTGATGTTACTGGAACTCGGTTACTAAGCAGGAGGTACCTGTGCCAGAAAGCACTACCAAGGACCAGCAGACGTTGGTGGAACTTGGATACCGAGAAGGAGGCACCTAATCCAAAGGCACTGCCGAGAACCAGCTGACGGTACTGGAACCCGGATGGGTAGTAGAAGGTACAAGAGCAAATGGAACTACCGAGGACCAGCTGATGGTACTGGAACCCGGATGGGTAGCAGAAGGTACAAGAGCCAATGGAACTACTGAGGACCAGCTGATGTTACTGGAACTCGGCTACTAAGCAGGAGGTACCTGTGCCAGAAAGCACTACCAAGGACCAGCAGACGTTGGTGGAACTTGGATACCGAGAAGGAGGCACCTAATCCAAAGGCACTGCAGAGAACAAGCTGACGGTACTGGAACCCGGATGGGTAGTAGAAGGTACAAGAGCAAATGGAACTACCGAGGACCAGCTGACGGTACTGGAACCCGGATGGGTAGCAGAAGGTACAAGAGCCAATGGAACTACCGAGGACCAGCTGATGTTACTGGAACTCGGTTACTAAGCAGGAGGTACCTGTGCCAGAAAGCACTACCAAGGACCAGCAGATGTTGGTGGAACTTGGATACCGAGAAGGAGGCACCTAATCCAAAGGCACTGCCGAGAACCAGCTGACGGTACTGGAACCCGGATGGGTAGTAGAAAGTACAAGAGCAAAATGAACTACCGAGGACCAGCTGACGGTACTGGAACCCGGATGGGTAGCAGAAGGTACAAGAGCCAATGGAACTACCGAGGACCAGCTGATGTTACTGGAACTCGGTTACTAAGCAGGAGGTACCTGTGCCAGAAAGCACTACCAAGGACCAGCAGACATTGGTGGAACTTGGATACCGAGAAGGAGGCACCTAATCCAAAGGCACTGCCGAGAACCAGCTGACGGTACTGGAACCCGGATGGGTAGCAGAAGGTACCCATGTAAAAAAAAGTTCAAGTCCGCGAGCCGGCCGGAGTTACCAAAACCCACAGTCCTACAGGGGGTGCTTGTCCTATTGGCACTATGGAACCAGCCTTCATTGCCAGATCCCGCAGCCCACATAGGAGTCACCTAAACTGCAGGCACCATAGAGTCGGCTAACCCTACCGCAACACGACAGGACAACGCATTGGAGGCAAAGTGACGTTGACACTACCCGGAAACAGCTGGCGTGCTGGAACCAGGCTGGGCAGGAGGGAGTACCCATGCCAAAGACACTGCCGAGAACCAGCTGATGGTACTGGAACCCGGATGGGTAGCAGAAGATACAAGAGCAAATGGAACTACCGAGGACCAGCTGACGGTACTGGAACCCGGATGGGTAGCAGAAGGTACAAGAGCCAATGGAACTACCGAGGACCAGCTGATGTTACTGGAACTCGGTTACTAAGCAGGAGGTACCTGTGCCAGAAAGCACTACCAAGGACCAGCAGACGTTGGTGGAACTTGGATACCGAGAAGGAGGCACCTAATCCAAAGGCACTGCCGAGAACCAGCTGACGGTACTGGAACCCGGATGGGTAGTAGAAGGTACAAGAGCAAATGGAACTACCGAGGACCAGCTGACGGTACTGGAACCCGGATGGGTAGCAGAAGGTACAAGAGCCAATGGAACTACCGAGGACCAGCTGATGTTACTGGAACTCGGTTACTAAGCAGGAGGTACCTGTGCCAGAAAGCACTACCAAGGACCAGCAGACATTGGTGGAACTTGGATACCGAGAAGGAGGCACCTAATCCAAAGGCACTGCCGAGAACCAGCTGACGGTACTGGAACCCGGATGGGTAGTAGAAGGTACAAGAGCAAATTGAACTACCGAGGACCAGCTGACGGTACTGGAACCCGGATGGGTAGCAGAAGGTACAAGAGATAATGGAACTATCGAGGACCAGCTGATGTTACTGGAACTCGGTTACTAAGCAGGAGGTACCTGTGCCAGAAAGCACTACCAAGGACCAGCAGACGTTGGTGGAACTTGGATACCGAGAAGGAGGCACCTAATCCAAAGGCACTGCCGAGAACCAGCTGACGGTACTGGAACCCGGATAGGTAGCAGAAGGTACCCATGTAAAAAAAAGTTCAAGTCCGCGAGCCGGCCGCAGTTACCAAAACCCACAGTCCTACAGGGGGTGCTTGTCCTATTGGCACTATGGAACCAGCCTTCATTGCCAGATCCCGCAGCCCACATAGGAGTCACCTAAATTGCAGGCACCATAGAGTCGGCTAACTCGACCGCAACACGACAGGAAAACACATTGGAGGCAAAGTGACGTTGACACTACCCGGAAACAGCTGGCGTGCTGGAACCAGGCTGGGCAGGAGGGAGTACCCGTGCCAAAGACACTGCCGAGAACCAGCTGACGGTGCTGGAACCCGGATGGGTAGCAGAAAATACAAGAGCAAATGGAACTACCGAGGACCAGCTGACGGTACTGGAACCCGGATGGGTAGCAGAAGGTACAAGAGCCAATGGAACTACCGAGGACCAGCTGATGTTACTGGAACTCGGTTACTAAGCAGGAGGTACCTGTGCCAGAAAGCACTACCAAGGACCAGCAGACGTTGGTGGAACTTGGATACCGAGAAGGAGGCACCTAATCCAAAGGCACTGCCGAGAACCAGCTGACGGTACTGGAACCCGGATGGGTAGTAGAAGGTACAAGAGGAAATGGAACTACCGAGGACCAGCTGACGGTACAGGAACCCGGATGGGTAGCAGAAGGTACAAGAGCCAATGGAACTACTGAGGACCAGCTGATGTTACTGGAACTCGGTTACTAAGCAGGAGGTACCTGTGCCAGAAAGCACTACCAAGGACCAGCAGACGTTGGTGGAACTTGGATACCGAGAAGGAGGCACCTAATCCAAAGGCACTGCCGAGAACCAGCTGACGGTACTGGAACCCGGATGGGTAGTAGAAGGTACAAGAGCAAATGGAACTACCGAGGACCAGCTGACGGTACTGGAACCCGGATGGGTAGCAGAAGGTACAAGAGCCAATGGAACTACCAAGGACCAGCTGATGTTACTGGAACTCGGTTACTAAGCAGGAGGTACCTGTGCCAGAAAGCACTACCAAGGACCAGCAGACGTTGGTGGAACTTGGATACCGAGAAGGAGGCAACTAATCCAAAGGCACTGCCGAGAACCAGCTGACGGTACTGGAACCCGGATGTGTAGTAGAAGGTACAAGAGCAAAATGAACTACCGAGGACCAGCTGACGGTACTGGAACCCGGATGGGTAGCAGAAGGTACAAGAGCCAATGGAACTACCGAGGACCAGCTGATGTTACTGGAACTCGGTTACTAAGCAGGAGGTACCTGTGCCAGAAAGCACTACCAAGGACCAGCAGACATTGGTGGAACTTGGATACCGAGAAGGAGGCACCTAATCCAAAGGCACTGCCGAGAACCAGCTGACGGTACTGGAACCCGGATGGGTAGCAGAAGGTACCCATGTAAAAAAAAGTTCAAGTCCGCGAGCCGGCCGCAGTTACCAAAACCCACAGTCCTACAGGGGGTGCTTGTCCTATTGGCACTATGGAACCAGCCTTCATTGCCAGATCCCGCAGCCCACATAGGAGTCACCTAAACTGCAGGCACCATAGAGTCGGCTAACCCGACCGCAACACGACAGGACAACGCATTGGAGGCAAAGTGACGTTGACACTACCCGGAAACAGCTGGCGTGCTGGAACCAGGCTGGGCAGGAGGGAGTACCCATGCCAAAGACACTGCCGAGAACCAGCTGACGGTACTGGAACCCGGATGGGTAGCAGAAGATACAAGAGCAAATGGAACTACCGAGGACCAGCTGACGGTACTGGAACCCGGATGGGTAGCAGAAGGTACAAGAGCCAATGGAACTACCGAGGACCAGCTGATGTTACTGGAACTCGGTTACTAAGCAGGAGGTACCTGTGCCAGAAAGCACTACCAAGGACCAGCAGACGTTGGTGGAACTTGGATACCGAGAAGGAGGCACCTAATCCAAAGGCACTGCCGAGAACCAGCTGACGGTACTGGAACCCGGATGGGTAGTAGAAGGTACAAGAGCAAATGGAACTACCGAGGACCAGCTGACGGTACTGGAACCCGGATGGGTAGCAGAAGGTACAAGAGCCAATGGAACTACCGAGGACCAGCTTATGTTACTGGAACTCGGTTACTAAGCAGGAGGTACCTGTGCCAGAAAGCACTACCAAGGACCAGCAGACATTGGTGGAACTTGGATACCAAGAAGGAGGCACCTAATCCAAAGGCACTGCCGAGAACCAGCTGACGGTACTGAAACCCGGATGGGTAGTAGAAGGTACAAGAGCAAATGGAACTACCGAGGACCAGCTGACGGTACTGGAACCCGGATGGGTAGCAGAAGGTACAAGAGCCAATGGAACTATCGAGGACCAGCTGATGTTACTGGAACTCGGTTACTAAGCAGGAGGTACCTGTGCCAGAAAGCACTACCAAGGACCAGCAGACGTTGGTGGAACTTGGATACCGAGAAGGAGGCACCTAATCCAAAGGCACTGCCGAGAACCAGCTGACGGTACTGGAACCCGGATGGGTAGTAGAAGGTACAAGAGCAAATGGAACTACCGAGGACCAGCTGACGGTACTGGAACCCGGATGGGTAGCAGAAGGTACAAGAGCCAATGGAACTACCGAGGACCAGCTGATGTTACTGGAACTCGGTTACTAAGCAGGAGGTACCTGTGCCAGAAAGCACTACCAAGGACCAGCAGACGTTGGTGGAACTTGGATACCGAGAAGGAGGCACCTAATCCAAAGGCACTGCCGAGAACCAGCTGACGGTACTGGAACCCGGATGGGTAGCAGAAGGTACCCATGTAAAAAAAAGTTCAAGTCCGCGAGCCGGCCGCAGTTACCAAAACCCACAGTCCTACAGGGGGTGCTTGTCCTATTGGCACTATGGAACCAGCCTTCATTGCCAGATCCCGCAGCCCACATAGGAGTCACCTAAACTGCAGGCACCATAGAGTCGGCTAACCCGACCGCAACACGACAGGACAACGCATTGGAGGAAAAGTGACGTTGACACTACCCGGAAACAGCTGGCGTGCTGGAACCAGGCTGGGCAGGAGGGAGTACCCGTGCCAAAGACACTGCCGAGAACCAGCTGACGGTGCTGGAACCCGGATGGGTAGCAGAAAATACAAGAGCAAATGGAACTACCGAGGACCAGCTGACGGTACTGGAACCCGGATGGGTAGCAGAAGGTACAAGAGCCAATGGAACTACCGAGGACCAGCTGATGTTACTGGAACTCGGTTACTAAGCAGGAGGTACCTGTGCCAGAAAGCACTACCAAGGACCAGCAGACGTTGGTGGAACTTGGATACCGAGAAGGAGGCACCTAATCCAAAGGCACTGCCGAGAACCAGCTGACGGTACTGGAACCCGGATGGGTAGTAGAAGGTACAAGAGCAAATGGAACTACCGAGGACCAGCTGACGGTACAGTAACCCGGATGGGTAGCAGAAGGTACAAGAGCCAATGGAACGACTGAGGACCAGCTGATGTTACTGGAACTCGGTTACTAAGCAGGAGGTACCTGTGCCAGAAAGCACTACCAAGGACCAGCAGACGTTGGTGGAACTTGGATACCGAGAAGGAGGCACCTAATCCAAAGGCACTGCCGAGAACCAGCTGACGGTACTGGAACCCGGATGGGTAGTAGAAGGTACAAGAGCAAATGGAACTACCGAGGACCAGCTGACGGTACTGGAACCCGGATGGGTAGCAGAAGGTACAAGAGCCAATGGAACTACCAAGGACCAGCTGATGTTACTGGAACTCGGTTACTAAGCAGGAGGTACCTGTGCCAGAAAGCACTACCAAGGACCAGCAGACGTTGGTGGAACTTGGATACCGAGAAGGAGGCAACTAATCCAAAGGCACTGCCGAGAACCAGCTGACGGTACTGGAACCCGGATGTGTAGTAGAAGGTACAAGAGCAAAATGAACTACCGAGGACCAGCTGACGGTTCTGGAACCCGGATGGGTAGCAGAAGGTACAAGAGCCAATGGAACTACCGAGGACCAGCTGATGTTACTGGAACTCGGTTACTAAGCAGGAGGTACCTGTGCCAGAAAGCACTACCAAGGACCAGCAGACATTGGTGGAACTTGGATACCGAGAAGGAGGCACCTAATCCAAAGGCACTGCCGAGAACCAGCTGACGGTACTGGAACCCGGATGGGTAGCAGAAGGTACCCATGTAAAAAAAAGTTCAAGTCCGCGAGCCGGCCGCAGTTACCAAAACCCACAGTCCTACAGGGGGTGCTTGTCCTATTGGCACTATGGAACCAGCCTTCATTGCCAGATCCCGCAGCCCACATAGGAGTCACCTAAACTGCAGGCACCATAGAGTCGGCTAACCCGACCGCAACACGACAGGACAACGCATTGGAGGCAAAGTGACGTTGACACTACCCGGAAACAGCTGGCGTGCTGGAACCAGGCTGGGCAGGAGGGAGTACCCGTGCCAAAGACACTGCCGAGAACCAGCTGATGGTACTGGAACCCGGATGGGTAGCAGAAAATACAAGAGCAAATGGAACTACCGAGGACCAGCTGACGGTACTGGAACCCGGATGGGTAGCAGAAGGTACAAGAGCCAATGGAACTACCGAGGACCAGCTGATGTTACTGGAACTCGGTTACTAAGCAGGAGGTACCTGTGCCAGAAAGCACTACCAAGGACCAGCAGACGTTGGTGGAACTTGGATACCGAGAAGGAGGCACCTAATCCAAAGGCACTGCCGAGAACCAGCTGACGGTACTGGAACCCGGATGGGTAGTAGAAGGTACAAGAGCAAATGGAACTACCGAGGACCAGCTGACGGTACTGGAACCCGGATGGGTAGCAGAAGGTACAAGAGCCAATGGAACTACCGAGGACCAGCTGATGTTACTGGAACTCGGTTACTAAGCAGGAGGTACCTGTGCCAGAAAGCACTACCAAGGACCAGCAGACATTGGTGGAACTTGGATACCAAGAAGGAGGCACCTAATCCAAAGGCACTGCCGAGAACCAGCTGACGGTACTGGAACCCGGATGGGTAGTAGAAGGTACAAGAGCAAATGGAACTACCGAGGACCAGCTGACGGTACTGGAACCCGGATGGGTAGCAGAAGGTACAAGAGCCAATGGAACTATCGAGGACCAGCTGATGTTACTGGAACTCGGTTACTAAGCAGGAGGTACCTGTGCCAGAAAGCACTACCAAGGACCAGCAGACGTTGGTGGAACTTGGATACCGAGAAGGAGGCACCTAATCCAAAGGCACTGCCGAGAACCAGCTGACGGTACTGGAACCCGGATGGGTAGTAGAAGGTACAAGAGCAAATGGAACTACCGAGGACCAGCTGACGGTACTGGAACCCGGATGGGTAGCAGAAGGTACAAGAGCCAATGGAACTACCGAGGACCAGCTGATGTTACTGGAACTCGGTTACTAAGCAGGAGGTACCTGTGCCAGAAAGCACTACCAAGGACCAGCAGACGTTGGTGGAACTTGGATACCGAGAAGGAGGCACCTAATCCAAAGGCACTGCCGAGAACCAGCTGACGGTACTGGAACCCGGATGGGTAGCAGAAGGTACCCATGTAAAAAAAAGTTCAAGTCCGCGAGCCGGCCGCAGTTACCAAAACCCACAGTCCTACAGGGGGTGCTTGTCCTATTGGCACTATGGAACCAGCCTTCATTGCCAGATCCCGCAGCCCACATAGGAGTCACCTAAACTGCAGGCACCATAGAGTCGGCTAACCCGACCGCAACACGACAGGACAACGCATTGGAGGAAAAGTGACGTTGACACTACCCGGAAACAGCTGGCGTGCTGGAACCAGGCTGGGCAGGAGGGAGTACCCGTGCCAAAGACACTGCCGAGAACCCGCTGGCTGTGCTGGAACCCAGGGTAAATAATAAAAACAGAGTGGAGTCAGAGGCCTAATTGGAGCAAGTTTTAAATAAGAAGCACAGTGAATGTGGACAGAGCAGGAGAAATTGCCGTGAACACAGCAGGGGAACAGCTGACGTTACTGAACCCCAATAACACCGCAGCAAGTGTTGACTGTGCAGACAGCACTTCTGAGCGCCAACTGGCGGTGCTGGAGCCCAGGGATAAGAATAAAAACAGAGGAGCCAGAGGTGTAATTGGAGCAACTTTAAAATGTGTAGTACAGTGGATGTGGACAAAGCAGGAGAAATTGCCGTGAACACAGCAGGGGAACAGCTGACGTTACTGAACCCCAATAACACCGCAGCAAGTGTTGACTGTGCAGACGGCCCTTCTGAGCGCCAACTGGCGGTGCTGGAGCCCAGGGATAAGAATAAAAACAGAGGAGCCAGAGGTGTAATTGGAGCAACTTTAAAATGTGTAGTACAGTGGATGTGGACAAAGCAGTAGAAATTGCCGTGAACACAGCAGGGGAACAGCTGACGTTACTGAACCCCACTAACACCGCAGCAAGTGTTGACTGTGCAGACGGCACTTCTGAGCGCCAACTGGCGGTGCTGGAGCCCAGGGATAAGAATAAAAACAGAGGAGCCAGAGGTGTAATTGGGCAACTTTAAAATGTGTAGTACAGTTGATGTGGACAAAGCAGGAGAAATTGCCGTGAACACAGCAGGGGAACAGCTGACGTTACTGAACCCCAATAACACCGCAGCAAGTGTTGACTGTGCAGACGGCACTTCTGAGCGCCAACTGGCGGTGCTGGAGCCCAGGGATAAGAATAAAAACAGAGGAGCCAGAGGTGTAATTGGAGCAACTTTAAAATGTGTAGTACAGTGGATGTGGACAGAGCAGGAGAAATTGCCGTCCGCACAGCAGGGGAACAGCTGACGTTACTGAACCCCATTAACACGGCAGCAAGTGTTGACTGTGCAGACGGCACTTCCGAGCGCCAACTGGCGGTGCTGGAGCCCAGGGATAAGAATAAAAACAGAGGAGCCAGAGGTGTAATTGGGCAACTTTAAAATGTGTAGTACAGTTGATGTGGACAAAGCAGGAGAAATTGCCGTGAACACAGCAGGGGAACAGCTGACGTTACTGAACCCCAATAACACCGCAGCAAGTGTTGACTGTGCAGACGGCACTTCTGAGCGCCAACTGGCGGTGCTGGAGCCCAGGGATAAGAATAAAAACAGAGGAGCCAGAGGTGTAATTGGAGCAACTTTAAAATGTGTAGTACAGTGGATGTGGACAGAGCAGGAGAAATTGCCGTCCGCACAGCAGGGGAACAGCTGACGTTACTGAACCCCATTAACACGGCAGCAAGTGTTGACTGTGCAGACGGCACTTCCGAGCGCCAACTGGCGGTGTTGTAGCTCAGGGATAATACTGAAAACAGAGGAGCCAGAGGTGTAATTGGAGAAACTTTCAAATCTGTAGTAGTGAGAATGTGGACAGAGCAGGAGAAATTGCCGTCCGCACAGCAGGGGAACAGCTGACGTTACTGAACCCCAATAACACGGCAGCAAGTGTTGACTGTGCAGACGGCACTTCCGAGCGCCAACTGGCGGTGTTGTAGCTCAGGGATAATACTGAAAACAGAGGAGCCAGAGGTGTAATTGGAGAAACTTTCAAATCTGTAGTAGTGAGAATGTGGACAGAGCAGGAGAAATTGCCGTCCGCACAGCAGGGGAACAGCTGACGTTACTGAACCCCAATAACACGGCAGCAAGTGTTGACTGTGCAGACGGCACTTCCGAGCGCCAACTGGCGGTGTTGTAGCTCAGGGATAATACTGAAAACAGAGGAGCCAGAGGTGTAATTGGAGAAACTTTCAAATCTGTAGTAGTGAGAATGTGGACAGAGCAGGAGAAATTGCCGTCCGCACAGCAGGGGAACAGCTGACGTTACTGAACCCCAATAACACGGCAGCAAGTGTTGACTGTGCAGACGGCACTTCCGAGCGCCAACTGGCGGTGTTGTAGCTCAGGGATAATACTGAAAACAGAGGAGCCAGAGGTGTAATTGGAGAAACTTTCAAATCTGTAGTAGTGAGAATGTGGACAGAGCAGGAGAAATTGCCGTCCGCACAGCAGGGGAACAGCTGACGTTACTGAACCCCAATAACACGGCAGCAAGTGTTGACTGTGCAGACGGCACTTCCGAGCGCCAACTGGCGGTGTTGTAGCTCAGGGATAATACTGAAAACAGAGGAGCCAGAGGTGTAATTGGAGAAACTTTCAAATCTGTAGTAGTGAGAATGTGGACAGAGCAGGAGAAATTGCCGTTCCCACAGCAGGGGAACAGCTGACGTTACTGAACCCCAATAACACGGCAGCAAGTGTTGACTGTGCAGACGGCACTTCCGAGCGCCAACTGGCGGTGCTGGAGCTCAGGGATAATACTGAAAACAGAGGAGCCAGAGGTGTAATTGGAGAAACTTTCAAATCTGTAGTAGTGAGAATGTGGACAGAGCAGGAGAAATTGCCGTCCGCACAGCAGGGGAACAGCTGATGTTACTGAACCCCAATAACACGGCAGCAAGTGTTGACTGTGCAGACGGCACTTCCGAGCGCCAACTGGCGGCGTTGGAGCTCAGGGATTACAGTTCAGGTGGTAGAAACATGAACAGAACAGGAGACCTGGATACTGTTGCCAACCAATTATTTATTCTGGAAGAGGACTGGCAAATTCATGAGAGATCCAGGCCTTGTTCATTTTGAGAAAAGTAAGCCGGTCAACGTTATCGGAGGATAGTCGCATGCGACGGTCTGTTAGTACACCACCTGCGGCACTAAAGACGCGTTCCGATAATACACTAGCAGCAGGGCAAGCTAGCACCTCCAATGCATACTGACTAAGCACTGGCCATGTATCCAGCTTACAGACCCAAAACTTGAAGGGAGAAGAGCCGTCTGGGAGTACACTAAGAGGGCAAGACATGTAGTCTGTCACCATCTGACGGAAACGTTGCCTCCTGCTGACTGGAGCCGTCTGTGATGGTGTAGACATTTGTGGCGGCGGGGACACAAAACTTTGCCACATTTCGGCCATACTGGTCTTGCCTTGTGCTGAGGCGCTGCTTCTGCTCCCTCTTTGTGCAGAGCATCCTCCACTGCCTCGACGCACTGAGCTGCTTTGTAAAGCACTATCAGCACTGCTCTCGGTTGGAATGGAGAACATGATGGAATGCACCAGTGCGTCTTGGTACTCCCGCATTTTACGCTCCCGGTTCAACGGTGTTATGAGGCTTTGTAAGTTGCCCCGGTAGCGAGGATCTAGGAGGGTGGACACCCAATAATCAGCCGTATTGAGAATGTGGGCGATGCCGCGGTCGTTTCTCAGGGACTGCAGCTTGAAATCAACCATGTGCTGCAGACTGCTAACTGGCCAAGAAACGCTGTCCCCTGCTTGAGGCGTGATCTCTGCCTGCTCTGCATCATCCCACCCTCGCTCTAGATACTGACTACTAGAGCATTATGTACCTCCCTCCTCTGGACAGATGTCTTCCTCATCCATTGACTCCTCCTCATCCTCCTCACAAAGTGTCCACTGCCTAGGCCTTTGTGAGGAGCCACGTTGCGCAGACTGTAGAGAAGCAGATGGCATTTGTGACTCCTCATCCTCCACCTCTTCCAAAACCTCGTCCCTTAGTGCTTGCAGTGTTTTTTCAAGCAGGCAGATAAGGGGGATAGTCATGCTGACTAGTGCATCATCTGCACTCGCCATCCGCGTGGAATAATCGAAGGCACGCAAAACGTGGCAAATGTCCTTCATAGAGGCCCACTCAGTGGTGGTGAAGTGTGAACGGCGCGCACTGCGACTTGTTTGCGCCTGCTGCAGCTGGTACTCCATTACTGCTGACTGCTGCTCACACAACCTCTCCAACATATGTAACGTTGAATTCCACCTGGTGGGTAGGTCACATATGATGCGATGTTCCAGAAGACGTAATCGGCGCTGCAGAGCTGCAATGCGTGATCTTGCATTGCTGGAACGCCGCAAGTGAGCGGACTCTATGCGGACCTTGTGAAGCAGTGCATCAAGATCCGGATAGTCCCTCAAAAAACTCTGCACGACCAAGTTGAGCACATGTGCCAGACATGGGATGTGAATGAGGTTGCCTAGGCCCAGAGCTGCCACCAGATTTCGGCCATTGTCACACACTACCATGCCTGGCTGGAGATTCGCTGGCACAAACCACACGTCACTCTGCTGCTTGATGGCATTCCAGAGCTCCTGCGCTGTGTGGCTTCGATTCCCCAAAGAAATTAATTTTAATACGGCCTGTTGACGTTTGGCCACGGCTGTGCTCATATCGGTCATCATAACAGGTAACCGTTCACGGGTCGATGTGGAGGTAGACCGTGACGGCTCCTGCAGCGCTGATTCAGAGGAACTGGAGCATGAGGAGGAGTCAATGTGTACAGACTGGATTCCTGCAATCCTTGGAGTTGGCAGAACACGTACAGCGCCACTCTCAAGATTTGTACCCGGCTCCACAACATTTACCCAATGGGCAGTGAGGGAAAGGTATCGTCCCTGTCCATGCTTACTGGTCCACGCATCGGTGGTCAGGTGGACCTTGCTACTGACGGTGTTTTGTAGCGCATGTTTAATTTTTCGCTCCACATGATGTTGCAGGGCAGGGACGGCTTGCCTGCTGAAATAAAAGTGGCTGGGCACGTTGTATTGTGGGACTGCCAATGCCATAAAGTTACGGAATATGTCAGTCTCCACCAGCCTGAATGATAGCATTTCAAGGGCCAGTAGTTTAGCAATGCCAGCATTCAGAGCCTGTGCTCGGGGGTGGTTTGCCGAGTAAGGGCGCCTGTTCTCCCATGCCTGTGCTAACGATGGCTGTAGACTGGCCTGGGAGTGTGAGGATGACTGGGAAAGTGGTGCTGTGGGTGGAATTACACTGTGTCTCTGTACAACAGTGCCAGAGATTCTTCCATGGCGATCCTGTGAGGAAGCCGAACCAGCTGTGTGTGAGCTGGAGGAAGAGGCTACAACACGAGCTGAACAGGTGGTAGGTGGCGCTGTAGGTTGGCCTAGGTCTTCAGTGTGTTTTTGTAACTCCACCACATGCTTGGTCCGCACATGTTTCCACATATTTGTGGTATTGAGGTTGCTGACACTTTTCCCTCTTTTCACCTTCTGATTACACAGCTTGCATTTGACAAAGCAAATGTCATCTGCAACTGTGTCAAAAAAGGACCAGGCACTGCAAGTCTTGGGAGCGCCCGCTTTGGATTTTGGAAGAGCCATGCTCCTAATGGGTGCCGAAGTGGAGGCTACAGGCAACCAAGTCTGCCCCCTCCCTCTCCCTCCTTTTTGGGCCGTTCGGGGAATCTCTTCCTCACAGCTGCTCCCACCACCTTCCTGTCCCTCACACCATGATGGGTCAAGGACCTCATCATCTACACCACCCTCTTCAAACAACTGCTTCTCCTGGGTAGTCTCGACAGCACAGTACGCACCAGAAAGTGGCACCTGAGTCTCATCATCAGATGCGTACTGAGGTGTGCTGCTGACCATAGGCACTGGCCCACCCGCCTCTTCAGATTCAGAGAGACAAAACGGTTGCGCATCACTGCATACTACCTCTTCTTCAAATTCTAGAATTCTGCTTGGCTGGCCCCCTCTTTCCAAGCCAAGAGATTCAGAGAACAGAAGTAGAGATGGCTCCTGTCCAGGGCTCTCTGACTGCCTGGGCAATTTGGCAGGTGGTGAAGAGACAGATGGGTGCTCTTCAGTGCTCAGGACCTGAGAGGATCTGGAACTAATTGAAGTCGATGCATTAGCTGCCATCCATCCGACAACGGCTTCAATTTTGTCCTCGCGCAGCAGTGGGGTACGGCTAGCTCCTACAAAGCTGCGCATAAAGGACTGTTCCCTGGTAAAACTGGGGGATGCTGAGTCACTGGTGCCCGCAGCAGGCACAGAATCCCCACGTCCTCTCCCTGCAGGCACAGAATCCTCACGTCCTCTCCCTGCAGAAACTCGACGCCCACGACCACGACCACGACCACATGCCTTACTCCCTGCCTTCTTCATCTTGGTAGACTGATAAAGATAGGCAGAAAAGTACTAAGGGCTTAGTGTGCTTATTCCTGAACAGCTGCTAACAGGTATAAGAAACACTAATTTTATAAAGTGTGGACTAGACTTTAATATGAGCTAATGTGGCCTACACAACTGTAAAGTGGAGTGTTTGGTGAACTTTATTTAGGTTTTTTTTTGTCACAAAAAGACACTGGATGTGTCTAAAGATGTAATAACGATAGTATCACAAACTTTTTGTAGCTATTACAATGTAGGAAGGTAACCTACAATGCAATAGATGAGGCTGCAAAAAATAGGCTAATACTAATCTGGCTGGGGCTGCAGGGCCCAATGCTGCAGAAAGGCTCCTCTATCTACTCCTATATAGTGTGTTTGGAACCAATTTAGCTGAATACGGATGGAACCACCACACTAATAGGAGATATCAGGAAAACTTATGAATTGGCAATAAAGGACAATGTATGAGGCAGTGACACACACTGAGTGCACTACAACCAGACGGGGTTGAAGCACACACTACAGGGTGAGCTGCACTCACACACCAGACCTTGGAGACAGCGGTGAACAGTACAGATGCAGAGCACTGTGCACTAGTGCTGCAAGACCAAAAAAATTTCTCTATCTACTCCTATATAGTGTGTTTGGAACCAATTTAGCTGAATACGGATGGAACCACCACACTAATAGGAGATATCAGGAAAAATTATGAATTGGCAAAAAAGGACAATGTATGAGGCAGTGACACACACTGAGTGCACTACAACCAGATGTGGTTGAAGCACACACTACAGGGTGAGCTGCACTCACACACCAGACCTTGCAGACAGCGGTGAACAGTACAGATGCAGAGCACTGTGCACTAGTGCTGCAAGACGGAAAAAAATTTCTCTATCTACTCCTATATAGTGTGTTTGGAACCAATTTAGCTGAATACAGATGGAACCACCACACTAATAGGAGATATCAGGAAAAATAATGAATTGGCAAAAAAGGACAATGTATGAGGCAGTGACACACACTGAGTGCACTACAACCAGACTTGGCTGAAGCACACACTACAGGGTGAGCTGCACTCACACACACAGACCTTGCAGACAGCGGTGAACAGCACAGGGAACTGTGCACTAGCGCTGCAAGGCACAGTGATTTAGAAAGTAGCTTGGGTAAAGCAGTATAGAGCAAATAGGTAGCTAAAACTGTCCCTCAGAACAACAGCGTCCTATCCCTAACTGAATTCACAGCAGAGTGAGCTCAAAATGGCGGCGGCGGCTTTTATAGTGCATCATGACATCATTTCAGCAGCCAATCACAGCCATGCCATTAGTTAAGATGCCTACATGCCTAACAGGATGTGCCCACACTTCTTAGGATCCTCATTGGCTGAATAAAATGAAAATGGCTCATTGCATTATGGGAACTTCCGATTCCGGTATACGATATTGCAAAAGTATCGGAATTAAGTATCGTAATTCCGATACCGCGAATATCGGCCGATACCCGATATTTCAGTATCGGAATGCTCAACACTAGTGCTCACTCAACACTACATATGAATAGTACCAAATATAATATACTAAGGGTGGGAGATTTATATGGATACACCTAAATAAAATGGGAATGGTTGGTGATATCAACTTCCTGTTTGTGGCACATTAGTATATGGAAGGGGGGAAACTTTTCCAGAAGGGTGGTGACCATGGCGGACATTTTAAAGTCGGCCATTTTGGATCCAACTTTATTTTTTTTAATGGGAAGAGGGTCGTGTGACATATAAAACTTATTGAGAATTTCATAAGAAAAACAATGGTGTGCTTGGTTTTAATGTAACTTTATTCTTTCATGAGTTATTTACTATTGTTGAGTGAGCCTGCTCGACACTGCTCGTTACTCGCCCGAGCATCAAGCTACTTGGGATGTTCGGCGAGCACCGAGCATTTCCGGTTACTCGGGTGGGAGCTCGGGTCTCCGCCCTGTATGTTTGGCGCTCTTTACAGAGCCAATGAACATGCAGGGATTGCTAGCCAGTCACTGTAATGCCGCATCCATGTTGGTTGTGCGCATTACATTGATTGGCTGGCCCCACAGCATCACCGCGAGAATTTAAAACTGGGCGCCGCCATCTTGGACACAGGCGGCTGGGATCAGACAGTGTAGGGACAGAGCTACTGATTTAGCGAATGATATACACTGTGTTCAGAATTATTAGGCAAGTCGTATTTTAGAGGATTATTTGTATTATTGATCAACAACTATGTTCTCAATAAACCCAAAAGACTCATAAATATCCAAGCTTAATATTTTTGGAAGTTGGAGTGTTTTTTTTTTTAGATTTGGCTATCTTATGAGGATATCTGTTTGTGCAGGTAACTATTAGTGTGCTGAATTATTAGGCAACTTAATAAAAAACAAATATAATCCCATCTCACTTGTTTATTTTCACCAGGTAAACCAATATCAGTGCACAAAATTTAGAAATAAACATTTCTGACATGCAAAAACAAAAACCAAAAAATTTATGATCAATATAGCCACCTTTCTTTATGATGACACTCAACAGCCTTCCATCCATAGATTCTGTCAGTTGCTTGATCTGCTTTCGAACAACATTGCGTGCAGCAGCCACCACAGCCTCCCAGACACTGTTCCGAGAGTTGTACTGTTTTCCCTCCCTGTAGATCTCACATTTTATGATGGACCACAGGTTCTCTATGGGGTTCAGATCAGGTGAACAAGGGGGCCATGTCATTATTTATTCTTCTTTTAGACCTTTACTGGCCAGCCACGCTGTGGAGTTGTTGGATGCATGTGATGGAGCATTGTCCTGCATGAAAATCATGTTTTTCTTGAACGAAACCAACTTCTTCCTGTACCACTGCTTGAAGAAGTTGTCTTCCTGAAACTGGCAGTACGTCTGGAAGTTGAGCTTCACTCCATCCTCAACCCGAAAAGGTCCCATAAGATAATCTTTGATGATACCAGCCCATACTAGTACCCCACCTCCACCTTGCTGGCGTCTTAGTCGGAGTGGAGCTCTCTGCCCTTTACTGATCCAGCCTCTGGCCCATTCATCTGGCCCATCAAGAGTCACTCTCATTTCATCAGTCCTTAAAACCTTTGAAAAATCAGTCTTAAGATATTTCTTGGCCCATTCTTGACATTTTATCTTATGTTTCTTGTTCAAATGTGGTCGTTTTTCAGCCTTCCTTACCTTGGCCATGTCCCTGAGTATCGCACACCTTGTGCTATTTGATACTCCACTAATGTTGCAGCTCTGAAATATGGCAAAACTGGTGGTGAATGGCATCTTGTCAGCTTCACACTTGATTTTCCTCAATTTATGGGCAGTTATTTTGCGCCTTTTTTGGCCAACATGCTTCTTGCGACCCTATTGGCTATTTGCCATGAAACGCTAGATTGTTCGGTGATCACGCTTCAAAAGTTTGGAAATTTCAAGACTGCTGCATCCCTCTGCAAGACATCTCACAATTTTGGACTTTTCAGTGCCCGTCAAAACTCTGTTCTGACCCATTTTGCCAAAGGAAAGGAAGTTGCCTACTAGAGATGAGCGTTGTTCTACTCGAACTGTTCGCCAATCTCAAATTCGAGCTGTTTTGGGCGGTGTTCGAGCCGGTCGGCGAACACGAACAATTTGAGAAAAATTCGGCTGTTCGAGGTTATGTTCGATAACTGTTCGTGCACCAAAATCATAACTGGATTTTTTCTCAGTAATGATGAAAATTAATGTTAATACGCAGTTTGAGTGTACAGCGGGGCGGGGGGAGGGGCAGGGGATGGATCTCTGCAGGAACAATGAAGATCTCCATTTTTTTTTCTCTTTCCCGCATTTGCAGTGGGGAGGTGCAATCTGTCAGCCTATCAGCAGCGCACACACGGAGCGAAGTGCTTTTTTTCACACAAGCAAGGGCATGTGTGATTGGCAGTGTATGTCACATGTCCTTGCCCTATAAGACCAAGCCATTTTCCCCGTCGCCACCATTTTCTCACTGCTGCAGCTGCGTGTTAGACGGCACCGCTGTTGCTGTGTGCGCTATACCTTGTTAATTTCAAGCCAATTTTCGCACAAATATACAGATAGCTTGGGAGTAGGGAATAGTTGTGATTGCAGTCCTTTTAAGGACTAGGTTACAGCATTTCCTACGACTTTTATCAGGCAGGTCTGTGCTCTTAAATAGATAGATTGTGGGAGTAAAGACTAATTGTAATTGGAGTCCTTTTCAGGACTAGGTTACATCAGTTCCTATCAGTTTTTGCCAGGCAGGTCTGTGCCAGTGCTGTGCAAGTTTTTTTCACAGCATTTGGCTGAATCTAGCAAAGCTAATCCTTTTTGGCCTATTGCAGAGTGTGTTAGTCAGTAGAGTAGCCTATCTGTGTTGCAAGATATACCACCTGTGTATAGAATACCAATTTTTTTACTGCACCTAGTGAAGTAAAATCTTTTGGGCATAGCATCATTCTATTAGTCCATCTATACTGACCTCCATCAGGTTGCAAACTGAATATAATTTTTTTCTGCATCTAGCTCTGAAAAAATATTTGGGCTTCTAGCGGTGTGTGGGACTTGGTCTATTAGTCCATCTATACTGACCTCCATCAGGTTGCAAATTAAAAATAATTTTTTTCTTCATTTATCTCTTAAAAAATATTTGGGCTTCTAGCAGCGTGTGGGACTTGTTCTATTAGTCCATCTATACTGACCTCCATCAGGTTGCAAATTAAAAATAATTTTTTTCTGCATCTAGCTCTGAAAAAATATTTGGGCTTCTAGCAGTGTGTGGGACTTGGTCTATTAGTCCATCTATACTGACCTCCATCAGGTTGCAAATTAAAAATAATTTTTTTCTGCATCTAGCTCTGAAAAAATATTTGGGCTTCTAGCAGTGTGTGGGACTTGGTCTATTAGTCCATCTATACTGACCTCCATCAGGTTGCAAATTGAATAAAAAAATTTTCTGCATCTAGCTCTGAAAAAATATTTGGGCTTCTAGCGGTGTGTGGGACTTGGTCTATTAGTCCATCTATACTGACCTCCATCAGGTTGCAAATTAAAAATAATTTTTTTCTGCATCTAACCCAGCCAATAGTTTTGGCCTAATACCACACTTTGGCCACTCAGCTCTGCTCGGTTACCATCCATTGTTTTTTTGTGCAAACAACTCCAGAGTTGTGAATTAGTTAACTACCAAAATGAGTGGAAAAAGGCCTGCTGCTGGTGGAAAGGGGAATAGGCGTGTTGGGAAGGGGAAAAAAGGTTGTGTCCGTGGGGTAGGTGCAGAAGAAAGACCATCTTCCAGCCAAACTAAAATGTCTACTTCTTTTAGCGGACAATGTGATAAGATCCCTTTCTTACGGCCACGCCAATCGCTACAAATTCCAGATGAGGCACAAAAACAGCAGGTGCTTCAACGGATATCAAGTGCTCCTTTAAGTGGGCTCTCCTCCACATCAACTTCAACATCACAAATACTCCAGTCCTCAAAGGTGTCACCCAAATCGCACTTGCTTCCTCACAGCTCCCAAATCTCCAGCTGCCCGTCTGAGTATGAGGTAGAACAGATGGTTGAGTCTGCAGAGCTGTTTACTCATACTATAGCCTGGGAATCAGAGGTCGACTCCAGCGCTTCTGTGAATCCAGACGAGGAAATGATCTGCACTGATGCCCAGAATCTTTATGAGTCGGATCCAGGACCAGACGCAGAAGGTTCTGACCATAATGTAGACCCTCATTCCCAAACTGTAACTCCTGTTGGTGGAGACAATGAGGAAGACGATGATAAGACTCAAATACCTGATTGGAGCGACAACTTTAGTTTTTTGTCAGGGCAGGAACAGGTTGGCTCTGAGGACGACGGGTGTGATAACGCACAGGGTGATGATGATGAGGTCGGAGATCCCACTTACTGTCAACCCACAGTCAGCCAAGAGATGAGGTCAGCAGAGGAGGTGGAGGAAGATGCTAGTGACGACGAGGTCAGGTTGCGCCTTCCTGGACAGAGACGTAGTACTGGAAGCACGTCAACAACTGCATCCTCAAACACAACTCTGCCTCTCACCACAAGTCGTGGTGGCTCTTCACGTCGCATGGGTGCTAAGCCTTGCATAGCCTGGGCATTTTTTCAGATCGATAAAGATGACCCAACTCGTGTTATCTGTAACATTTGTCAGCAAAAGCTAAGTAGAGGCCAAAAAATACATAGTTTGAGTACTTCATGCATGAACCGGCACATGGACATGAAGCATAAGTTGCAGTGGGAAGCTCAGTGTGCTACAATGCGGTCTAGCCGGCCGGGCCAACCACCGTCTGCCATATCTTGTGCATCCGCGGCCTCTTCATCCTCTGTGACTGGGGGGACAGCAGTCACACCTGTTTTGGGGCGCAGACCTGCCACCTCTTTACCCGCAACAGCCAGCGTGATTGGCAGGTCATCATTTTCTTTGGAGGTGGTAACACCAGCTGGTCTTGAGCGCTGTCCGACATCGATAGCACCACCTTTGGATCAAGGCAACCTAACATGTCCGCCTGCATCTTCCTCACAGACCGGCAGTTTGCCGGGGACACCCTTATCAACCCCGTCTAAGCACAATAGCCAGCCCTCGGTCCCTCAGATGTGGACAAGTAAAAGACCATTTCCTCCTAGCCATGAGAAAGCTAAGAGGTTGAATTTCACCATCTGCAAGCTCTTGGCTACAGAAATGCTGCCTTTCCGCCTGGTGGACACAGAGGATTTTCGAGACCTTATGTCCGTCGCAGTGCCCCAGTACCAGATGCCCAGTCGGCACTACTTCTCAAAGAAAGGTGTGCCTGCGCTCCACCAGCATGTCGCACACAACATCACCGCTTCTTTGAGAAACTCTGTGTGTGACAGGGTGCATTTCACCACAGACACTTGGACGAGTAGGCATGGACAGGGGCGTTACATGTCGCTGACTGGGCACTGGGTAACTATGGTGACAGCAGGACAAGGGGCTGCTGTCCAAGTCTTGCCGTCCCCACGAGTTGTGCGTCAATCCTCTTTATGTCATTTTTCCTCCACTGCTTCTGCCTCCTCAACCTCCTCTCGGTCTTCCACCTGCACCCAAAGCCTGTCTGGTCATGCCACAAGCTTTCTAACTGCGCAGAAGGGATCCTGCACACCTCCTTACTATGCTGGCAGTAGGGCTCAACGTCATCAGGCGGTTTTTACATTGAAATGTCTGGGAAATGTGAGTCACACAGCTGAGGAGTTGTGGTCAGCTCTGGAGAACCAATTTCATGAATGGTTGTCTCCACTGGACCTGAAACCAGGGAAGGCCGTGTGCGACAATGCTGCAAACCTGGGTGCGGCCCTTCGCCGGGGCAATGTCACACACGTGCCTTGTAAGGCTCACGTGTTGAACCTGGTTGTCCAGCAATTTTTAGCCCACTATCCCAGACTAGATGGCCTTCTGCAGAGGGCACGGTCGCTGTGTGCTCACTTCCGCCGTTCGCATCCCGCAGCTCAGCGACTTACATCTCTACAGAAGTCGTTGGGCCTGCCACTTCACCGGCTAAAATGCGATGTGCCTACCCGGTGGAATTCAACTCTGCACATGTTGCAGCGACTGTGGCAGCACCGACAAGCCCTGGTGCAATACGTTCTGACGTATAGCCTGGGCCAACGAGATCCAGAGGTGGGGCAAATCACGCTGGAGGAGTGGTCTCAGATCAGGGACCTATGCACCCTTCTGCACAGTTTTGAAATGGCGACGAAGATGTTTAGTGCTGACGATGCCATTATCAGCATGACTATTCCGGTGATTTACATGCTGGAGCACATGTTAAACAGAATTCGGAGTCAGGTGGTGGCACAAGAGGAGGTGGAGGAAGTAGAGGAGGAGGAGTTGTATGCGGAAGGGCTAACATCTGCAAGGTCCAGACGGTCGGCAGCACCAAGGCGGCAGGCATGTGAGGGTGGGGGAGATGGTTTAACCAGGGCGCATGGTAGCAGCCAAACTAGTGAGGAAGGTGCAGGAGCCCAGGAAGAAGTGGAGGACGAACTGATGGAAGACTCATCAGATGAGGGAGACCTTGATCACATTTCTGTTGTGCGAGGTTGGGGGGAGAGGACAGAGGAAGGAAGCATGATTGTTACCTCGCCACCAACACAACAGGGACTTGGTGCTCCTGGATGCGCAACACACATGAGTGCCTTCTTGCTGCACTACCTGCAACATGACCCTCGAATTGTGAGAATTAGAAATAATCCTGACTACTGGGTTGCCACACTGTTAGATCCCCGGTACAAAAGTAAATTTGCAGAAATTATTCCTGCCATAGAAAGGGATGCACGCATGCAGGAGTATCAGCAGAGACTGTTGCAGAATCTTACATGTGCTTTTCCACAAAATACCAGTGGTGCACGTAGTGAATCTCACAGTTCCAACTTGCCAACCGTGGGACCGTCAAGTGTTCAGCACTCAAACCGTAACAGAACCACAGTATCTGCTGGTAACATCAATTTTGCGGAATCATTTCACCACTTTTTTAGCCCATCCTTTGCAAGGCCACAGGAGACAAGAAGTCTGACACATAGTCAACGCCTAGGGACGATGGTACAGGAGTATCTCCAAGTAAACATTGAAGCCACGACTGTGTCACTGGACCCTTGCTCTTTTTGGGCTTCCAATCTGGATAAATGGCCGGAGCTAGCCACTTACGCCTTGGAGATCTTGTCATGCCCCGCAGCCAGCGTTCTGTCTGAACGTGTGTTCAGCGCTGCTGGTGGTGTGCTGACAGATAAGCGCACGCGGCTCTCCACTGATAATGTAGACAGACTCACGTTCATAAAGATGAACAAATCATGGATCCGAAACGACTTTTCTACCCCTGTGTCATCCTGGGGAGAGTAAAAGCTTGATGATTGGTTAAAATCACCCTACCAACCGTTTTAAGCTTTCAAATTACTAATCATGTTTATCTGTATCTTGACTGGAAAATAATTTTGGCTTTGTAGCAGTGTGCAGCACTGATCCTATTAGGCCATCTATAATAAGCTTCACCAGATTTAAAATTAAAAATAATTTTTAGCTGCATCTAGCCCGGAAAATAATTTTGGGGCTCCGAGATGCGCAAGACACATAAGTGCCTTCTTGCTGCACTACCTGCAGCATGACCCTCATATTGTCAGAATTCGAAGTAATCATGACTACTGGGTTGCCACACTCTTAGATCCCCCAAACTTTTCGATCAACCTTTTCATTTTAATAAAGACCAAAAAAATGGTCATTTTTGAAATTATAAGCATTAGCAGGTTGTTAGAAACTGAAATCAAACAGTTTTCAACTCAAAACTTTATTCTAGGTGATGTTACATTTTCACATAGGACCCCTTGTTTGAAAGGAGCTTCTGAACGCTCTCGTCCATTGAATTTGTCAGGTTTTGGATGGTTTCTGCTTCAATTGTTTTGCATGAGGACAGAATACCCTCCCAGAGCTGTTGCTTAGATGTGAACTGCCTCCCGCCATCATAGACACTCCTTTTAATGATGCTCCAAAGGTTCTGAATGGGGTAGAGGTCAGGGGAGCATGGGGGTCACACCATAAGTTTGTCCCCTTTTATGCCCATATCAGCCAGAGATGCAGATGTTTTATGTGCAGCATGAGATGGTGCATTATCATGCAGAAAAATGATCTTGCTGTGAAATACACGGTTCTTCTTCTTGAACCATGGCAGGAAGTGCTGTTTGAGAAAATCCACATACATTATGGAGTTCATCTTTAGCGCCTTCAGGGATCCTAAAGGGGCCGACAATCTCTCTCCCCATGATTCCAGCCCAAAACATTACTCCACCTCCTCCTTGTTGGCGCTGTAGCCGTGTTTGCGTGGGGTGTCCATCAACCAGCCATCCTCCACTCCATTCATCTGGACCATCGAGCGCTGCACGGCACTCATCCGTGAACAAAACAGTTTTGAAATCAGTCTTCATGTAATGTTTGGCCCACTGGAGCCGTTTCTGCTTGTGTGAAGTGGATAGAGGAGGTCGACAGGATGGCGTATGCACAGCTGCAAACCTCTGAAGGACCCTGCATCTTGTTGTTCGGGGGACGTTGGAGGCACAAGCAGCTTCAAAAACTTGTCTGCTGCTATGACAAGGCTTTTTTGCCGCTGCTCTTTCAACCTGACGTAATTGCCTGTAGGAAAGAGTCCTCAATTTGCCCTTATCAGCACGCACACGTGTGTACTGTGAATCAGCTACATACTTCTTGATTGCCAAGACACTTCATCCTGATCATCGCACAATGTTGATTGTAGTCATGCCTTGACCTAAACACTCCACAATTTGTTGCTTCTCAGCAGCCGACACATCCTTTTTCTTTCCCATTTTGGCAGAAAATGTAGGCTGCTTAATAATGTGAGAGAGCCTTCTTAAGTAGTCTTGCCTTTCATTGGACACACCTGCCAAACTATTTAGCACAGGTGTCTGCAATTGCTTACAGTGATATAAAGAGCCAAGACACACATCACCATCAATGAGTTTAACTGACAAACAAACAAATTCTTCCCTTATCACTCCTAAACACTTTTTGCATAATAATTTGGAACGCGGTGTACATGTGCTTTTCCACAAAACACCAGTGGTTCACGTAGTGAATCTTACAGTTCTAACTTGCCAACCGTGGTCTGTATGGAATTGTTCAATAAAGGGCCCAAAATTAAGATAACATAGATGGGAGAGGTCTCTATGAATAGGAATTCCTAAGTATTTGATACCCTGTGAGGGCCAGGCAAAGGGAAAGTTGGACTGGATGGAATCCTATATGGATTTAGGGAGGGAGACATCGAGGGCCTCAGACTTCGCTGCATTGATTTTAAAATTTTACCATGTAACAAAGTGATCTATTTCAGCCATAACAGCAGGGATGGATATATGTGATTGAGTGATATATACTAGGACATCATCAGCAAATAGAGAGCACTTGTACTCGGTGCCTCCCACCTCAATCCACCTAATATTGGGGTTATGGCGAATTGATGAGAGCAGGTGCTCCGTCACTAGGATGTATAAGAGAGGGGACAGAGGACATCCCTGCCTTGTCCCATTGGTGATTGTGAAAGGTGATGAAAATGTTCTGACGCACCCCCTGGGCCTTGGGACACCCGGAGCCGGACCCTTTTTGGTGGATGCTGGTGGTTGTAGTCTTCGTGGCGGCGATCCGGTTCCGTGGCTCAGGGCGGTCAAACCAGTGGCGGAACTATTTATGTGGTTTTGATGTTTAAATGTCCGACTACGCCACCAGTGGATTGCGGTCAGAGTGAACCGCCGCTACAGGGCAGACCGCTAAGGCTGGTGTTGTGGGTGCAGCAGAGCGTAGCATAACTCCCCACGGGAGGAGTATAGCCTCAGGGCAGTGTATGCGGAGGATGGGGGTGATGGTGCAGGGCAGCAGCAGTAACGACACGGAGTCAGTGATGCAGTTCAGGGCCTTTACTCACAGTTCTTATTATCCAGACCACGTCTGCAGGTAACGGCTGCCCACGTCGTACTGTGCTCACCAGGTGAGGGGCTCAGACAACTCCCAGATAACTTTGGAGCGCTTCACAGGACCCCCTTTGTGTGTCCTTTGTCTGGCCTTTCTTACCAACACTTCTGTCCGGCTGCCTCGGGCCTCCTCTTGGTAAACTTGGCGCCAGTTTCCCTGACCCTATGTGGTGCCTTCCTAGCGGGTGGAGCAAGGGGCTGCGCCACATAAAATGTCAGAGCCTCCGGTTTCTAGCTGAGGGTCGTTTCCTGCCTCCACTAGTTCGGGGACCGGTCTCCCCCTTTGGCCTGACCCCTCCACGCAGGTGGATTCGGGCGTGCGGTGGCGACTCGCCCGTCCGCACCCCTGGGATCCCTTCATTCCTCGTTCCTGGAGCCTTCTCCGCTCCTCTTCCTTCCTTCTCCCTCTTGCAGGCCTGGGCCTCTGTTACTAGGCCCGCCTCCGGAGCAGAGCTCATGCAGAGCCCCTGCTCCCTGCCACTTCTGCTCAGACTTCTCTGCACTGAACTAAGATGGTGCCCACCTTTTATACTCCCTTCTCAATGCACCCAGGAACTGCTTCCTCCCTGCTCCTGCACTGCAGGGTTCCCCTTCCTCAGTGTTCCCTCCCCCCACTCCAGCCAGGGACAGGGACTGTCGTGCCCATCTCAGGGGCATATTGGTCGCCCTGCCCCACGGCAATGTGGTGTAATGCATGCAGGTGTCGGGTCCTGATCCACACTCCATCCTTATCTGAGAGTGAGATATCACACCTCTGGGTGAGGTGCAATACGTCTGTAGCAACCGAGCCCTCGGTGCTACAGTTCCATTCATCTTCAGCCTAGGTGACGTATTGTGATACAGGGCCGTGATTTTGGCTATAAAAGGGTCCCCTAGACCCCTACCCCAAGCTTTTTAAGAGAATCATATATGGCGTGCCAGGAGACTCTATGGAATGCTTTCTCAGCATCCAACGAGAGTATCTACTTACAAATTTTTAACTGCATCTAGCCCAGGAAATACTTTGTGCCTAGTAGCAGTGTCTGCTAGTCAGCGGATTATCCCGGCTGTTAAGCAAGCTACACCACCTGTAGTTTGGACACTTAATTTTTTCAAAGGAAATGCTTCGGGACCACGGGATACTTAGTGAAGAGCATCAGGAGGCACCCCAAGGCATAGGGGCTGGGACTGGCACTAGGATGCCTTGCGGTGGACAGCCGAGCTCGATCCTTATAAAAGCTTTTTAACTGCAGCAGCTTTAGTGGACGCTACTGGAGCTGGAATTACGCGGCTGCTGGCATGAGACTTGCCCTCCAATAGATCCTTGTAAATGGATTTAAAATGTATTCATTCAAATTAGAGGGACAATTTAAATTAAAAAGCTTAGAGCTGCCTCCACCACAGGGGGGCTCTCTCGACCCACCAGCGGACAGGCACCAGTATTGGGAGAGGGGGGCTGGCCGTCAGGGTTCACCGCGGCTCTGGCACAAACCCGGCGACACGGAGGTGGCACGGGCAGGAGCGGACTGGCCGTCTCGGCTTCTCACTTTTTGGATTTTAGAAGGGCATGACATGCCTATATCTGTGTCTCCCCCTCCTTTTACTCCTCCACCTCTTTTCTTTTCGCATGACTATATGTACTTGTCACTTTTCCATGTGTTAGTTGTGTCTTCTGAGCAGTTTGTCAGCTTTTGGACACCTTTGAAGGTGTTTTCTATGTGTTTCTATGTGTTTTTGTTTGCCTGCCATTGGTTTTAACGGTGTTCGAAGGTGTTCGACGAACAGTTCGACGAACAGTTCGGCGAACACACGGGTGTTCGACGAACCGAACTCGAACACTACGGGGGTGGCTCAACACTATTGCCTACTAATTAAGCACACCTTATATAGGGTGTTAATGTCATTAGACAACACCCCTCCTCATTACAGAGATGCACATCACCAGATTTACTCAATTGGTAGTTGGCTCTCAAGCCTATGCAGCTTGGAGTAGGACAACATGTATAAAAAGTATCATGTGATCAAAATACTCATTTGCCTAATAATTCGGCACACAGTGAATACTGCGAAATAGTTAGTGTAGGGTCTGTAAAGGCTGCCAGATCAAACAAACAGTCCTTCTCAAGACCAATATCCATCCAAGATATCAGGCAGGCAGGCAGGCTGTATAGGAGACGCAGTGGTTATACCAGCAAACGCTGCATTATAGTCCTGTGTGCTCCTGTTGCTGAAATTGCTGGACTTAGCTCCAGGTCTCGGGGGCCAGGAAAAATCCTTTTTTTTCATCTAAATCCTCTTTTTTTTTCCTCCTTCACACTGTACAAATACCCGTCTTATTAACCTTTTGGTTCCCCCCTCCCCCAAAAAAAAAAAAAAAGTGTGTCTCTGATTTTTCAGACACAAATATATCTGTTGAAAATAGTATGGTGTAGGCCTGAGAAACAGAAGTGTGATTTTGCAGTTCCACGGTTCTAACCTCTGTATTATCCTGCTTTTGGGCCATTTGTATCTAAAAAAAACAGTTTGAGTGTGTCGCTCACTGTTCAGCTGCAAATATTTATATTTAAAAAAGTCTGGTATACACCAGTAAATTATAACTGTGGTTTTGCTGTTCCACGGTAAAAAATCTTTATTATCCTGCTTTTGGCATTTTTTGCCTTAAAGAAAAACTAATAGTGTCTCCCTGATTTTTCAGACACAAATATATCTGTTGAAAATAGTCTGGTGTAGGCCCGAGAAACAGAAGTGTGGTTTTGCAGTACCACGGTTCAAACCTCTGTAATATCCTGCTTTTGGGCCATTTGTATGTAAAAAAACAGTTTGAGTGTGTCGCTCACTGTTCAGCCGCAAATATATATATTTTAAAAAGTCTGGTACATACCAGTAAATTATAACTGTGGTTTTGCTGTTCCACGGTAAAAAATCTCTATTATCCTGCTTTTGGCATTTTTTGCCGTAAAGAAAAACAGTAGTGTCTCCTGATTGTTCAGACACAAATATATCTGTTGAAAATAGTCTGGTGTAGGCCGAGAAACAGAAGTGTGGTTTTGCAGTTCCATAGTTCAAACCTCTGTATTATCCTGCTTTTGGGCCTTTTGTATCTAAAAAAAAACAATTTGAGTGTGTCGCTCACTGTTCAGCCGCAAATATATATGTTTAAAAAAGTCTGGTATACACCAGTAAATTATAACTGTGATTTTGCTGTTCCACGGAAAAAAATCTCTATTATCCTGCTTTTGACATTTTTTGCCATAAAGAAAAACAGTAGTGTCTCCTGATTGTTCAGACACAAATATATCTGTTCAAAATAGTCTGGTCTAGGCCCGAGAAACAGAAGTGTGGTTTTGAAGTTCCATGGTTCAAACCTCTGTATTATCCTGCTTTTGGGCCATTTGAATCTAAAAAAAAACAGTTTGAGTGTGTCGCTCACTGTTCAGCCGCAAATATATATATTTAAAAAAGTCTGGTATACACCCGTAAATTATAACTGTGGTTTTGCTGTTCCACGGTAAAAAATCTCTATTATCCTGCTTTTGGCATTTTTTACCATAAAGAAAAAGAGTAGTGTCTCTTGATTGTTCAGACACAAATATATCTGTTGAAAATAGTCTGGTGTAAGCCCGAGAAAAAGAAGTGTGGTTTTGCAGTTCCACGGATCAAATCTCTGTATTATCCTGCTTTTTGCATTTTTTGCCGTAAAGAAAAACTAATAGTGTCTCCCTGATTTTTCAGACACAAATATATCTGTTGAAAATAGTCTGGTGTAGGCCCGAGAAATAGCAGTGTTGTTTTGCAGTTCCACGGGTCAAACCTCTGTATTATCCTGCTTTTGGCATTTTTTGCCGTAAAGAAAAAGAGTAAGAGTGTCTCCTGATTGTTCAGACCCAAATATATCTGTTGAAAATAGTCTGGTGTAGGCCAGAGAAACAGAAGTGTGGTTTTGCAGTTCCATGGTTCAAACCTCTGTATTATCCACTTTTGGGCCTTTTGTATATAAAAAAAACAGTTTGAGTGTGTCACTCACTGTTCAGCCGCAAATATATCTATTTAAAATTGTCTGGTATACCCCAGTAAACAATAACTGTGGTTTTGCCATTTCATGGTAATCTCTATTACTCAGCTTTGGGTATTTTTTCCGTAAAGAGAAACAGTAATAGTTTCTCCCTGATTGTTCAGATTGTTTAAAAGAGTCGGGTGTAGGCCAGAGAAATAGAACTGTGGTTTTCCTCTTCCACGGTTCTAATCTGCTTTTTGTTACCCTTTTTCCATTGATAGTGCGAGTGTAATCTATTTTACTTCATTTACAATGGGCAAGGCGCGTGGCAAGGGACGAGGAACTGGACGTTCTGCTGATGGTGCGTGCAGAGGACGGGGCCGTGGCCAAGGTGAAAATGTGCCACAACCAACAGCCACATCTTCTCGCTTCCACTTCTTGACCGAATTACTAGGGAAGCACAGAACAACACCAGCATTGCGAACTGATCAGTGTGAACAGGTTATTAATTGGATAGCAGATAATACTTCCAGGTAACTGGGCACCACCACCTCCGGTCTGTCAACTCTTATTAGCCGTGAGTCTCGACCGCATACTTCTCCTCACCCGGATGCTCCTTCCTCCCACCATGCCGAGTGTCGACAGACAGCAACTGATCCCACACTTGGACACTCTGAAGAGCTGTTCACCTGTCCATTTCCAGATTTGTGCCCCTCGCCTGCTCTGGTTGAAGTGGTAGAAGAGGAGATCCAATGTAGCGATGTCCAAATATTTGAACAGCCACGGCCAGAGGAAGTCGACGCTGGCAATTTGTCACAAGAGGTGGACGATGACGAGACACAATTGCCAGGAAGTGAGGAGGAGGATCGTGATGCGCAAGTGGAAGAGGAGGAGGTGGTGGATGATCTAGTAAGTGACCCAACATGGCAGGAGGACATGCAGAGCGAGGCCAGCAGCACACAGGGGGAGGGAGGCAGAGTACCCCAACAGGCAGGAAGAAGCAGTGTGGTGGCCGCACACAGAAGGCAGGCAACAGTTTCCGGTAACACCAACATGAGGGACGTTGCCAGTACAACCTGTAGGTCTTCCAGAGTCTGGAATTTTTTTAAAGACTCTGCTGATAACCCCAAAAAGGCCATTTGTACCACCTGCCATGCCAGCATCAGCAGGGGTGACAAAACTACCAGCCTGACCACCACCAGCATGATCAGGCACATGGCAGCAAAGCACCCGAGTTTGTGGGGTGAACCCCAGGGTCCACGACCAGTGTCAGCTGGTGTCACCACTGCTTCTTCTGCTGTTGTGCGTGCAATAGAACCCCCTGTTGTGTGTGTAAGGCAATCCCCTGTCCATACTGCATGCAAAGATGCCCCCTCCTCTCAGTCTTCACTTGTTATGGCTGTTTCTCTAGAAACAGCATCTACGTCCACGTCCACGTCCCACCGCAGTGTTCAATTGTCCATATCCCAGACCTTTGAATGAAAGCAGAACTTCGCAGCCAATGCCCCACAGGCCACAGTCCTAAATTCGCACATTTCATGACTGCTTGCGTTGGAAATGCTGCCTTTTAGGCTGGTGGAGACGGAATCCTTCCGCAACCTTTTGGCGGTGGCCGTCCCTCGGTTCTTGGTCCCCAGTCGACACTATTTTGCCCGGTGTGCCATCCCCGCACTACAGAAGCACGTGTCCCAAAACATCTGCCGTGCCCTCAACAACGCAGTTACTGGGAGAGTCAACCTGACAACGGACACGTGGACAAGTGCTTGTGGCCAGGGACGGTACATCTCCATGACGGCACACTGGGTAAACATAGTGGTAGCCGGGACCCAGTCGGACCTTGGGACGGAACACATCCTCCGCACACCGAGGAAGCACTGCAGTACTGCCTCCGCCAAGCGGCAACAGGCTGTGCTGAAACTCATAAGCTTAGGTGAGAAACCTCACACTGCTTGTGAGTTGTGGACAGCTGTGAAAGAGCAGGCAGATCTGTGGCTGAGACCGCTGAACCTACATCCAGGCATGGTCGTGTGTGACAATGGCCGTAACCTGGTGGCGGCTCTGAGGCGAGGTAAGATCACACACGTACCATGCCTGGCTCATGTGCTTAACCTTGTGGTTCAGCGGTTTCTTAAATCGCACCCCGAGTTGCCAGATCTGCTCGTCAAAGTACGCCACCTGTCAGATCATTTTCGCAAGTTGGTTACAGCTTCCGCCGCCCTCGCTGTGTTGCAGCAGCGTTTGCAGCTTCCGTGACACCGACTGGTGTGTGATGTCCCCACACGTTGGAACTCTACCCTCCACATGTTGCAAAGGATTTGTGAGCAGAAGAGAGCAGTTGCGGAGTACCAGCTGCAACAAGGCCGTCAATATTCAGGTCAGACTCCACACATAAGACCTCAGGAGTGGACCTGGATGTCTGACATATGTACCCTCTTGACAAACTTTGAGGAGTCCACCAAGATGGTGAGTGGCGATGATGCCATCATTAGCGTCAGCTTTCCACTTGTCTGTCTTTTGCAATGCACTCTGCAGAGAACTAAAGAGGAGGCATTGCAGCCAGAGTATGACGAGATGGATCAAGAAGCCGTAGCGGTCGATTACACACAGCCCAGCCTCATCTCATCCTAACGTGCATTGGGGGACAATGAGGGAGAGGAGGAGGAGGAGGAGGAAGAACAGGTACTTGTATCATGCGCTGTAGACGGTAGTACCTGTACAACTGTCATACCGTCGGTTCATCGTGAGTGACCTGAGGACAGGGGGGAGGAGGAGGAGGAGGAGGAGAGCATGGTCAGTCGTCATCTTGGTGAGGACACAGAAGTCTTGCCCATTACCAGTCTGGCACGCATGGCTGACTTTATGTTACGCTGCCTTAACCGTGACCCTCGCGTTGTCAAAATGTTGGGTGACAGTCATTACTGGTTGGTGACACTTTTAGACCCCCGCTACAAGGAGAACTTTCACTCTCTTATTCCTGAGGTGGAGAGGTCTACAAAAATGGGGCAGTACCAGAAGGCCCTTGCTGCAGAACTGTTAAAAAAATTCCCATCTGAGCACGCTTGCGGCAGAGGTCACAGTTCATTGCCCAACCAAGGCATACATGCGAGAGAGATGCAACTCCAATCCAGCAGAGGCAGGGGAACATTGTCAACGTTCTGGGACAGTTTTCTCAGACCCTCCTTTCGGACAGACCCTGAGGCGCGGGGTACTCTCACAAGGAGTGGAAAGTTTCAAAAGATGGTGAGGGAGTACCTTGCCGACCGTACCAGCGTTCTCCGTGATACCTCTGTGCCTTTTAATTATTGGGTATCCAAGCTGGACACTTGGAATGAAATCGCTCTGTACGCCTTGGAGGTCCTGGCCTGCCCTGCCGCTAGCGTGTTATTAGAGCGTGTTTTTAGTGCCGCTGGGGGAATTATAACTGATAAGCGCACTCGTCTGTCAACTAACAATATTGACAATCTGACCCTTATCAAAATGAACAAGGGCTTGACTGGGCCTCACTTCTCATCACCACCAAATGAGAGCAGAGTAACATAAAGTCAAATCCATTGTGTTAAATCGGGAGGTGTATTCACATGCACCGCTTCACACCCACACATGGGTATACGCTTCCTCATTTCGGCAGTTTTATGTTCTTCTCCTTATCCTCTGCCACCACCACCACTATACCACCAGGGTGACCGTGGTCCGTGTTGCCATTATTGAAAGATCCCCGGTCCTTATTTTTGTCAGCTTTTTCTTGGAAGGCATAAGCAAAGACTGTGGGAGACCCACTCCCCAATAATGGGAATAATATTTTTAAGATGCTGTACTGTATGGCTCTTGTAAGGGGCATTAAAACCATCTTGTTAAGCTACTGTGACCTCTACCCCTTTCCCAAGGGGCATTCAAACCATCTTGTTAAGCTACTGGGATCTCCACGTCTCTTCCAAGGGGCATTCAAACCGTCTTTTTAAGCTACTGGGACCTCCACGTCTCTTCCAAGGGGCATTCAAACCATCTCGTTAAGCTACTGCGACCTCCACCACTTTTCCAAGGGGCATTCAAACTATCTTGTTAAGCTACTGGGACCCCCACGTCTCTTCCAAGGGGCATTCAAACCGTCTTTTTAAGCTACTGCGACTTCCACCACGTTTCCAAGGGCATTCAAACCGTCTTGTTAAGCTCCTGCGACCTCCACAACTTTTCCAAGGGGCATTCAAACCGTCTTGTTAAGCTACTGGGAACTCCATGTCTCTTCTAAGGGGCATTCAAACCATCTTGTTAAGCTACTGGGACCTCCACGTCTCTTCCAAGGGGCATTAAAACCGTCTTTTTAAGCTACTGGGACCTCCATGTCTCTTCTGAGGGGCATTAAAACCATCTTGTTAAGCTACTGCGACCTCCACCACTTTTCCGAGGGGCATTAAAACCATCTTGTTAAGCTACTGTGACCTCCCCCACTTTTCCAAGGGGCATTAAATCCATCTTGTTAAGCTACTGGGACTTCCACGTCTCTTCTGAGGGGCATTAAAAGAGTCTTGTTAAGCTACTGCGACCTCCACCACTTTTCCGAGGGGCATTAAAACCGTCTTGTTAAGCTACTGGGACCTCCACGTCTCTTCCGAGGGGCATTAAAACCGGCTTGTTAAGCTACTGTGACCTCCACGTCTCTTCAAAGGGGCATTAAAAGAGTCTTCTTAAGCCACTCTGAACTCCACAGCTCTTCGAAGGGGCATTGAAATGTTGTTTTTAATTACCTCTAACCTCTACGACTCTTCCAACGGGCATTGCATTTCCTCCAAATTTTAGTCAGCTTTTGCTTTTCAATGTAAAGGTGAAAACTAAGGGAGACCCACTCCCCAATAATGGGTAGAAGGTTTTTAGTACGCTGTAATCCATGTCTGTTTCAAGGGGCATTGCAGTTCCTCATAATTTTTTGAAAGCCTTCCATTCACTGCTTAGGCCAACAGTGTACAGGAGACTCAGTTGCTATAAATGGAAAAAATGGTTTAGTTAAGGCCCTCTGACCTCCATGTCATTTCCAAGGGGCATTGGAGTGCCTCAAAATTTTTGGTACGCATTGCACTCACTGTATGCCCTATAACTGTGTAGCCGAACCGCTCCTTTTGTTACAGAAACATATCCTAAAGACATATGTGGTTGACTGGCCTGATATTGATGTGAATGGTCCCTGTTCCTCCTGCTCTTTCTCCTTTGCCACCACCTCATCCATCATTTATCACCTGAAGCTTTGTTTTAACGGGAGTCATAGAACTGGGATAGTAGCAGGAAAACATCCAGCAATCCTCGAAGGAGGTAGGATATGCGCCAAAACGCTGACCACCTCAGGCCTAGCCACTACTACATACATGTGCTTGCATTCCATGAAAACAAAGCAGATGCTAACTTCTATCATCATCATCATGATCCTCACCTTGGCACTCTCAACTCCCCTGGTGGAAAAGCCAGGGCCCACCGGAGGAGTCTGATTCTTTGGTGGGCTCGTCCAATGCTGCCCTAAAGCAGGCCATTCTAAGAAAAGAGTGTGGGAAGGTGACAGGAGAAATAGGGTCGGCTGGGGACCATTTATGGACACCAGGCCGCCCCAAGGCGGCTGGGGACCGTGTGTGGACACCCGGCCGCGGGGCGGCTGGGGACCGAGTATGGACACCCGGCCGCCCCGTGGACATTTAGGAGGTTTCGTAATTTACGTGACTGTTTAGTAATTAGCCATGACACCAATGAATTGACCACCTTTTTATCTAATTCCAAACAACCTTATGGTTGCAAGCCCTGTGGCAAATGTGTGGCGTGTCCTAACATCAGATGAGCCCAAACGTTCTGCAGTTCAGATGGGCAGACCACTTATCACATTCAGCATCATATAACTTGTACAACGCCGGCAGTAGTCTATTATGCCACTTGCCCATGCCCATTGATCTACGTAGGATTGACCACTCATCAGTTTAAAGTCCGGATACGTGAACATGTTTTGGGCATTAGTGCGGCTAAGGAAATTAGTGATGTCTCTTTTTTGAAAACATTACCACGTTACTTTAAGCAATATCACGATTGTGATGCTTTCCTACTGCAGGTTATTGGAATTGACCACCTTCCACCAAATATTAGAGGTGGCAAAATTAGTAAACCATTGGCGAAAATGGAAACAAGGTGGATTTGGACATTGAAAACATTCTGTCCCCTAGGGTTGAATGAGAATATTAGTTATGTTCCCTTTTTGTAAACCGGTGTCTTGTCCAGGTAGTGTCGCTGTAACCAGTACTTTAATAAAGGTTTTTTATGTACATCAATATATGTTACATTGATAATTTGACTAATGTTCGGTGGTTCTCTCAGTTGCTGTGTCTTTTTTCCGAATGGTCTGCCATTTTGTCTATATAGCATACAATTTTGATACTGTGGGCATTTTACTTTGACCAACTGGTCTTTGATGAAAACCCTTTTACATGTGGCTATATCCTCAGTGCTTTTTGTGCCACATTATAGTTAATAGGTCCCTCAGAAGTTTCATCTGAATCACGTCATTCAAAGATTTAGATGGAAACCCTAATGTAAATGTTCGCAATAAGAGCTTCAACTTATCCTAGGGGTTTTCACATTACTGGTAGCACACAAGCTCTGGAAAAGTGAAATGGCTCCTCTTCCCGAAAGAACACACTCCACTTCAGTAGGGAAGGCCGAGATTGCTCCTAAGGGAGAGCACAGTCCCTGGACCCTTGCTGGAGGGTGGAACCATGTAGTGGGTGTGGATGGAGGAAGCAGGAAAGGAGAGCACTTCAGTAGGAGTATAAAAAGGGGAACCATGTAGAGAGAAGGTGTCCAGTCAGAGAAGGCAGCCTGAGAAGGAGTAGAGCAGGAGCTCTGTAAGAGCTCTGCTCAGAGGAGCAGGCCTAGAGTGAGAGGCCCAGGAGGGCTGGCAGGACGAGGAAGGCTCCATATAGCTGCATACCACAGATGGCATCACGAACATTAAACTATAAAAACTATAATCCCCTTTTTATTGACCGCCCTGGGTTATGGACCGGGTCACTGCCACTGTGACATCCCCCAACACCGACTGGCCCGGCTACCGAGTACCCCACGGCCCAGGGGGTGCGTCACAACAAGTAACCAATGCAGGAGCAGCACCTACAGTGTATTTGACATGACGTTTTTTCTGCTATTGCAAAAATCTAGAACATTTCAGCAAACAAAGATGCACCATCTGAACAGTCAGCTTAAGTTTGACCTCTACCCTGTTTTTTCTCAAGCAGTAACCCTGAACCCCAATCCCATGTAATTATGGGTCAATAAATTGCACCATTTGCAAGAACTGGCCAAGTTTTCTATGGGAGAACAGTTATGTCCAGCCTCCAGTGTCATTTCACAGAGAATATTCATTGCGACCATTGGATTTGTCATACCAAAGCCTACCATGTTGTCAGCCGCAAGAGTGGATATACCTAACATTTTCTAAAATGAAACATAAAATAAGAAAAGTGGAGAGAGCGCAGAATCTAAGTGCAGTATCATCTCTTATGAGCCTTCTTCAGGTATTACATATAGGCTACTACTGCTTTGTGCATTTTATATATGAAAAAAGTCAGTGCATATCATTTTTGGGCGTGTGTTTTACCAAGGTTTTAAATCTTTCAATCCCATTTTCTCAAGAGCTTTACAAGCATAGAAGTATAAACATTAAAAACTAATCTGAATGAATCCAATTAAAAAAATAAATACATAAATTTTCCAATGTCATGTATAAATTTCATGTCAGTAAAAAACTTTTATTCTTTTTATTCTTTTCCTTTTTTTTTCCTTCCTTTCTACTCAACAGTTACTGCTTATATATTTATTTTATTCTTATCCTTTATGTGCTTAAATTATTTTGCTCTTTTTTCCTTTTCTTTTCTCTCCCTTTCCTTTTCCAAAAACTTTATAAAAGCTCCTAAATTTTTTTTTCCCTTTTTTTTTCCCCTTTTCCTTTCCCCATTCCTTTCCTTTCTCCTTCTCTCTCTTCCCTTTTCTCCTTTTCTTCCCCCTTTTCCCCCTTTTTAAAAATAAACAAAATAAATATATGTGGTGGGTTTTTCTTTTTTCGTTTCTATTCCATCCTACTTTTTTCATTTATCCCTTTTCCTTTTTAGCTAAGCCCATTCTACCACATCATTTAGCCCATCAGGATATAATGTTCTTAATCGAAAGATCCAAAAGGATTCTTTCCGGTTAAGCATTTGTATTCTATTTAAAGACTTTGAACTTATTTGTTCAATTGGGGTGACAATAACATTAAATTGTTTATGTTTTAAACATAGGTGTCTAGATAGACTATGTTCTAATATTACATTTTTTCGTTGTGCCTGTGGCCATTCATGTGGGCACGCAAGGGTTGTGTTGTGCGGCCCACATATCGCAGTCCACAGGCACAGGTAATCACATATATGACATAGTCCTTATCACATGTTAAATTCTGTGTGATTTTATACGTCTCTCCAGTGCTGTAGGATGTAATGGATCTGCTATTATGTCCAATGAGGTTACAACTACAGCATTTCTTAGAATCACATCTATACACCACTGGTTTTATATCCATATGTTTTTTAGAGAATTTTTTCTCTTTATTTGTTAGTTTTTGTCCCTCGTTCGATGTTTTTCTGAGGTTGCTTGGTGCTATAATACTCTTAACTGTATACTGTTAAGTAATCCCGGGCTTCTCTGGTATACAATTTTTTAAAAATGGATCATTCTTCAACAAATACCAATATTTGTTTAAAATATATCTTATTTGGATGTTGTCACTGTTGAAGGCAGTAATAAAATTATATAGCCACTTCCCACTATTTTCCTCCCCTTTGTCATTTGCTTTTTGATATTCTTTAACCCCTTTCCTGCTGAGGCATTCATCCTGATTTTTTTCTAAATTGGATCTAAATGCCCCCATAACAAGTTTTTTAGGGAATTTTTTATCCATAAATCTATTTTAAAATATTTTAGATTTTTCTATATAGTCTTTATCATTGGTATTATATCTTCTGATACGGCGAAACTGACTAAAAGGAATATTTTGTTTCCATTTAGGATAATGAGAACTGCGATAATCCAAAAAGCCATTAGTATCAGTTTTTTTAAAAAAGGTTTTTGTAATGATTTTATTGTTTTGATGGCTAATTTCTAGGTCCAAAAAAATCATCTTTTCTTTGTTTAACTCTGCAAAGAAGGAGATCCCCCAGGAATTTTTGTTCATTGCTCTAATGAACTCTTGTGCTGCCTTCTCTTCACCCTTCCAAAATAGGATCAAGTTGTCTATATAGCGGCGATAATATGTTATATGATGGCAATAGGGCGGCTGGCAAATTGGTGATGTGGACTCAAAGTTCCCCATAAACAGATTTGCAAAACTTGGGGCTACCCGAGTCCCCATTGCGGTGCCAAGCCACTGTATATACTGATGTTCCTGAAAAGTGAACACATTATGCTCCAAAATAAACTTCAGATCATCCAACAAAAACACCCTTTGTTTTTCTGGCATATCAGCTATTTTTGATAAATAATATGCAACTGATTGTATACCCAAATCATGCTCTATATTAGAGTAGAGTGCATTAACACCCATGGTTATGACGCACCCCCTGGGCCGTGTGTGCAAGCGTGTGGGTTACCCGGAGCCGGGTCTCTGGGGGTTGTAGTCTCTGTGGCGGCGACCAGGTCCCGTGGCTCAGGGTTGTCAAACTAGTGGCAGTCTTTATAGGGTTTTTGTGGTTTAATGTCCGACTACGCCACCCGTGGATTGCGGTCAGGGTGTACCTGTCATGCTGTCTCAGTGTACTGGAGGTAGGGGGCCTAAGCTGACCCTAAGCTGGGGCCCTGACTAATCCCTCTACCTGGAGGTACTGTTAAAGGTGCAGAGGTCCAGGCCGCCAGTGTAACCCCTACCTCCTGAGGATCCCTGCACCTAAGTAATCTAGTCCTGAGAAGGACCCCAGATCACAACAAAAGGGGACAGGTAATAATATGCCCACACTCAGTACTTAGACGAACGAGACAGTACAAGGGTAAAACCAAAACCACCTTGCATACAAAAACTACACAACTACAACAGAGGGAACACCAACGGGAAAGGAGATAAATGATAAAGCGAGGAAGGGAAAAAACACTCCAAATACACTTAGCTCTGAAACTCCAAATACCACGATCCGCTCTGTTAGTCTGCATGAAATGCTTTCACCGACACTTCCCCAACAGACCGGCAGGCATTTGAAGGAGTCCCACTACAGCAGCATTGATTGCAGCTGGGCGAGGCTGGACCAAGTCTAGCACAGAGAGAGAGAGAGAGTTAACTCCCTCACTGCCGAAAAACACAAAGCACCAAAAACTCAGCTGCGAGAAGTCAGGCTGTGTAATCGTGACGATCTTCGTGGCGACACACCCGTGACAGTACCCCCCCTTCTACGAGGGGCCTCCGGACCCTCAGGGCCAGGTTTATCCGGGTGAGTCGTGTGGAAGGCCCGAACTAATCGGTCTGCGTTAATATCCGACGCAGGAACCCACATCCTCTCCTCAGGACCATACCCCTTCCAATGAACCAGGTACTGAAGGGACCGGCGATTAAAGCGTGAATCGATGACCCTCGATACCTGGAACTCCAAGTTACCATTGACCACCACTGGAGGGGGAGGTAAAGGTGACGGTACCACCGGCGCCACATACGTCTTAAGCAACGATCTGTGGAACACGTTGTGAATTTTAAACGTAGGGGGGAGGTCAAGATGGAATGCCACCGGATTAATTATAGAACTGATCCTGTACGGCCCGATGAACCTGGGACCCAGTTTCCAGGAGGGAACCTTAAGTTTTATATTCCTGGTAGACAACCATACCCGATCGTACACACTTAGGTCCGGACCAGACACTCTCCTCCTATCAGCCATACGTTTGTATCGATTCCCCATAGTATTCAGATTCTTCAGCACCCCTCTCCATACTGAAGCGAGTGATGAGGAAAATCGTTCCTCCTCAGGAACCCCCGAAGAGCCCCCCCTACTGAAAGTACAAAACTGGGGGTGAAAACCATATGCCCCAAAAAACGGGGACTTACCAGTGGACTCGCTCCGCCTATTATTAAGAGCAAACTCTGCCAGAGGTAAGAAAGAAGCCCAGTCCTCCTGGTTCTCTGACACAAAACACCTGAGATATGTCTCCAAGCTCTGGTTCATACGTTCCGTCTGACCATTGGTCTGAGGATGAAAAGCCGATGAGAACGATAAATGCATCCCCCGCCGTGTACAAAACGCCTTCCAGAATTTGGACACAAACTGAGACCCCCGATCTGACACCACCTCGGAGGGTACCCTGTGAAGCCTCACAATCTCCCCAATGAACACCTGCGCAAGAGTTTTAGCATTAGGAAGAGCAGGAAGAGCGATAAAATGTGCCATCTTGCTGAACCTGTCCACTACAACGAGTATGACCGTTTTACCCGAAGACGGAGGGAGGTCCGTAATAAAGTCCATAGACAGATGAGTCCAAGGACGCTCCGGGATCTTCAAAGGTAAGAGGGCCCCAGACGGACGGGTATGTGAGGTCTTAGAGCGCGCACAAACCCCACAGGACGCGACAAAAGTTACCACCTCCTTATGTAAGTTAGGCCACCAAAACCGACGCGAGAGGAGATCCACAGTTGCTTTACTCCCCGGGTGTCCTGCAAAAACTGAGTTATGGTGTGCCTCGATCACCTTTTGTCGCAACTGATCTGGAACAAACAGTCTCCCCGGAGGTCCAACAGGGGCGTCCCCCTGAGCCTCCAATACCTCCTCCTCAAGCTCAGAGCATACTGCCGAAACCACCACCCCCTCCTGAAGGATAAGAATCGGGTCGTCCGTATTCCCGGCCCCAGGGAAACTACGAGATAAGGCATCCGCCTTTACATTTTTTGACCCAGGACGATATGTAACGACAAAATTAAACCTGGTAAAAAACAATGACCACCTAGCTTGTCTGGGATTCAGACGTTTCGCGGACTCCAGATATAGCAGGTTCTTGTGATCGGTGATAACGGTGACCGGATGGACTGCCCCCTCTAAAAAATGGCGCCACTCCTCAAAAGCTAACTTAATGGCCAAGAGTTCCCTATTGCCGACATCGTAATTCCTCTCAGCGGACGACAATTTTTTAGAGAAAAAGGCGCACGGATGCCACTTACCAGGGGACGAACCTTGTGACAATACCGCTCCAACCCCTACCTCGGAAGCGTCTACCTCTACAATGAATGGCTGTGACGCATCAGGTTGAATGAGTATGGGTGCCGAGGCAAAACATTTTTTCAAGGAGGAGAATGCTTGACAAGCCTTGTCAGACCACCTAGAAAAATCCGTCCCCTTTTTAGTCATGTCTGTGAGAGGCTTAACCATGGACGAGAAATTACGAATGAACTTCCGGTAATAATTAGCAAACCCCAGGAAACGTTGTAGTGCCTTAAGATTCTCTGGCCGATCCCACTCAAGAACTGCCCGCACTTTCCCAGGGTCCATACGAAAACCGGACGCTGAAACCAGGAAGCCTAAAAACTGGAGTTCCTGTACGGCGAACACACACTTTTCCCATTTGGCATACAGTTTATTATCCCGCAAGATCTGTAACACCTGCCTAACGTGCTCCTGATGAGACACCAGATCCGGCGAGTAAATTAAGATATCATCCAGATATATGACAACAAACTGTCCCACCAGGCGGCGAAAAATGTCATTAACAAAGTGTTGGAACACCGCCGGGGCATTAGTCAGACTGAATGGCATGACAAGGTTCTCGTAATGCTCCTCCGGAGTCTTAAACGCAGTCTTCCACTCATCCCCCTCCTTCATCCTAATCAGATTGTACGCCCCCCTGAGATCCAACTTAGAGAACCATTTGGCGCCCACGATCTGATTAAAGAGATCGGGAATAAGTGGGAGCGGATACGGATTTCGGACCGTAATCCGATTAAGTTCACGGAAATCCAGGCTAGGGCGTAGGCCTCCATCTTTCTTCTTAACAAAGAAGAACCCCGCGGCCACTGGTGAAGATGAAGGTCTAATATGCCCCTTAGCCAGACTTTCTGAAATATAATCCTTCATGGCCTGCCTCTCAGGACCAGAAAGGTTATACAACCTAGCTTTAGGTAACTTGGCCTCAGGGAGCAGTTTTACAGAACAGTCATACTCGCGATGAGGAGGTAGTTCCTGACACCCTTTCTCTGAGAATACATCCTCAAAGTCCGCCAGAAATGGAGGTAAGACCCTAGGAGTAACCGCACCAATGACCGTATTCATGCAGTTTTTATTACAGAATTTACTCCATTGGCTTATCTCTCTGGATTGCCAATTAATAACCGGGTTATGCTTAGTTAACCAAGGAAGGCCCAACACTAGAGGAGTGGGAAGACCCTCCAACACGTAGCAAGCCAACAATTCTTTATGTATCGCCCCCACTTGAAGTTTTACATTATGCACAGCTTGCAAAAAACATCCCTGACTGAGAGGCCTGGCATCGATCGAGAATATGGGGATGGGTTTAGCCAACTCACTCAAACGCACACCTTGAACCCGGGCAAACCGAGCGTCCACCAGATTAGCCCCGGCCCCACTATCCAGAAGAACAGATATCCTCTCAGTTCTCGTACCCACCACCACCTCCGCCGGTACGAGAAACTGAGACGAACCTAGGGACGAAATACCTACTCCCAGATTGCCGTCCACCACACAACCTGGGATCAACAGTTTCCCGACGACTCTTCACTCTGCAAGGGACGGGATGGACACCCCCCAATAAAATGTCCCTTTCTCCCGCAGAAGAAACACCTTCCTGTCTTATGGCGCACCACCGGTCCCCTCCCCTGAAATGATGTCCCTCCTAATTGCATAGGCTCCTCTGGACTGACCAGGGGAACCACCATATGAGGGGACCTTGTAGGAGGTGGAGTCATCACAGGGGGTGGAGTTATCCCGCACCTCTCCCGAAGCCGTCTGTCAATGCGAATAGCAAGGGCCATAGCGGCTTCCAGTGACGTGGGAGAGTCATACTGTGCCAACACATCCTGTAATTTGTCGGATAAACCTTGACAAAACTGGCTCCTAAGAGCCGGGTCATTCCACTGGGTGTCAGTGGCCCACCTACGGAACTCCGAACAGAATTCCTCCGCCGGACGATCTCCCTGCTGGATCCTACGTAACTTAGATTCAGCAAGGGAGATCCGATCCGGGTCATCATATACAAGACCCAGAGCAGCAAAAAACCTATCCACTGACTGGAGAGCCGGGGAGCCCGGGGGAAGAGAGAACGCCCAAGATTGTGGGTCCCCTTGTAGGAGCGAGATGACAATTCCCACCCTTTGTTCTTCACTCCCCAATGACCGAGGCCGCAGCCGAAAGTACAACTTGCATGCCTCCCGGAAAACAAAAAACTTGTCCCGCCCCCCAGTGAACCTGTCAGGGAGAGCTACTTTAGGTTCTGGTCCGGCTTGCTCCTGAGGATACAAAACCTTGGACCTAACGTCCGCCAGCTCCATGGACAAACTCTGCAACTGCCGAGCTAGACCGGCTACTGGATCCATGGTAGCTGGAGAAAATCTAAGTGGTCGGTGAAAATGTCACGCTGTCTCAGTGTACTGGAGGTAGGGGGCCTAAGCTGACCCTAAGCTGGGGCCCTGACTAATCCCTCTACCTGGAGGTACTGTTAAAGGTACAGAGGTCCAGGCCGCCAGCGTAACCCCTACCTCCTGAGGATCCCTGCACCTAAGTAATCTAGTCCTGAGAAGGACCCCTGATCACAACAAAAGGGGACAGGTAATAATATGCCCACACTCAGTACTTAGACGAACGAGACAGTACAAGGGTAAAACCAAAACCACCTTGCATACAAAAACTACACAACTACAACAGAGGGAACACCAACGGGAAAGGAGATAAATGATAAAGCGAGGAAGGGAAAAAACGCTCCAAATACACTTAGCTCTGAAACTCCAAATACCACGATCTGCTCTGTTAGTCTGCATGAAATGCTTTTACCGACACTTCCCCAACAGACCGGCAGGCATTTGAAGGAGTCCCACTACAGCAGCATTGATTGCAGCTGGGCGAGGCTGGACCTCGTCTAGCACAGAGAGAGAGAGAGTTAACTCCCTCACTGCCGAAAAACACAAAGCACCAAAAACTCAGCTGAGAGAAGTCAGGCTGTGTAATCGTGACGATCTTCGTGGCGACACACCCGTGACAGTACCTCCGCTGCAAGGCAGTCCGCTGAGGCTGGTGTTGTGTGCGCAGCTAAAGATGGGATGACTCCCCACGGGAAGAGTATGGCCTCAGGGCAGGGAATGTGGATGATGGGAGTGATGGTGCGCGGGCATCCCAGTACTAGTAGTGCTGTATGCGGTGAGAAAGCAGGAACGACTCAGAGTCTTTGCAGTGCAGTTCAGGGTCTTTACTGATGATATTAAGGCAGACCCTCCCGGGAGTACTGGCTAGCATAAGGGGCCTGGTCAGTCTGCGAGCAAGCAGGAGATCCCCTGGCCAGGTGGAGTTGTAGGCCTCCCCGTCTATCTGCACTCTTCCTGGCTTCCTTGCTGTAAGCGAGTGGAAGTAGCCCACGTCCCTGAGTATACCGTGTGGTGCTCACCCGTATGGCTGGTGACTTGGGGCCTTCTGATAGCCTCCGCTCCTCGATGGCGGTGCTGGTCCCTTCCTTGTGACTGAGCCTCCGGGATTCTATGGCCAGAGGACCTGGAATCCCCTGCCGGCTGGGTTCTGCTGCTGGACTTAGAGGTTCCCACAGCCTCGGACTCCGTTGTCCGGTAGTAGTCTCTTCAGCCAGGACGAGCAATATATCTGCTTCCAGTCCCTGGCACTCAGCTCCTGCTCCTACAGAGCTCCTGTGTTTCTTGCACTGTGTCTGGAACTTCACTCCAGGCTCTGTCTGACTAATCCCGCCCCAGACCCAGTTTATAAGGGCAGATTCCTCCCCTCCCAGGTCAGGGCAGGAGGTGTTGTATGCTTAAGGGCTCCTGACCAGGAAACCTCCCACTTGCTCTCAGACGTAATATTTCTATTACTGTGGTAACCAGACCTCTGGAGTGCCACATTCCCCCCTAGTAAATTTTAGTACTCCGGGACTAAACACATTTTTAAGAAAACACAAATACAGGGTATAAACAATAATACAACATATGTACAAGAAGCTTTAGTCTTTAGAGATCACGGCGTGTCCGTAACCGGGTGTCCATGTCACCCAACAAGGTGAAGTCTTGGAACAGAGAACCTGTCCAAAGCAAACCCCAAACGTTGGCCCTGGGCGTGGCTGCAAGGCGAAGCTAGCTACTTTGGGCCACAAGGAGGCCACGCCAGACAGGTTTTTCTCTTCCGCGGCCATCTTCGCAAGAGGCACCAAGGTGCAACTATCTACAATGTAGTTCCGGTTACTCAGCGTCCATAACCTGTCAGTCCAAATAAACCTGAAGGGTAACTAGAGAAACATAATTAGTAACCGGGTAACAAAAGCATAAACCATTTTCAGCATTTACGTATGTACAGGTAAATATATACTTGGCATTAGACTCTCCAGCGAGCGGGCATCTGTCCTCTAGTGCTCCTGGTGGACCTACGTAACCCACTATCTGGTCCTGCACTACAGGGTGTTGGAGGTGTTGCGGGTAGGCCTGGCAGCTTTCTGCGTACTCTTTGGCTTACTAGGGGCACGGCAGGCTCACTACTAGCAGAGGGTTGATTCTCCTGGGCTGCTGGTATGGATTCTTCTGCCTCTTGGGCCGGCTGCTCTTCTGACACTACCTGTTCTTCTGTAGGCCCTAGAGGGGCTGGCTGGAGAAAGGTGAGGACGGGTACCACGACTGCATTGTTGATTTGAGTCCAGGACCGGGGAAAGTCTCCGAGTATGGTACTGATCATTTCTTCCCTTTCCTCTGCCTGTTGAGGGTTCTCTTGATCTTCGTCAGGACTTTGCAGCTGCTCAGTACACTTTTTCAGGTGGTCTCTGGAAACAATGGCTGTGGTTTCTCCTCCATCCTTACTGATTACACAGACTTTTGGATTGTCATGGCTTGAGGGCAGTACGGTGTACGGGTCCTTCTCCCACTGGTTGTCCAACTTGTGGAGCCGCCTCTTTCTCTTCAAGACCTGCTCTCCAGGTACCAGGGGAACAGCGGGAGCATGCTGGTTATAAGTCTTCTCTTGCCTTTCTCTTGCTTGAGACAGACTTCGCTCGACGTTCTCCTGTACTTTCCAATACTGCTGCTGCCATTCTGTATCCCAGTCTGCCTCTGGCGAGGTGTCCTCAGGTGTCAGGACTCCCATATCCAGGTCAATAGGCAGCTTACCAGGTCTTGCTCTCATTAGGTAAGCCAGGGTACAGTTGGTGGAACCTACAGGGATGTGATTATATAAGCCCACCAGATCAGGCAGTTTTTCAGGCCAGAGACTGCGTTCTTCCAGGGGCAACATTTTTAGCAAGTCTATCACCACCTGGTTCATTTTCTCACATAGTCCATTGGTCTGAGGGTGATAGGGCGTTGTTCTTATCTTCCTGCAGCCACACAGATTGCAGAACTCTTGGAAGACCTCCGCTTCGAAGGCTGGTCCTTGGTCCATCAACACCTGCGCCGGATACCTGTGTGGACGGCAGAAGTGCTGCTGGAAGGCTCTAGCTGCTGTTTGAGCCGTTAAGTCCTTGACAGGGACCACCACCAGGAACCGGGAGTAGTGATCTACGATGGTGAGGGCGTAGACGTACCCAGATTTGCTTGGAGCCAGTTTCACATGGTCCAGGGCTACCAGTTCCAGTGGCTGTCTGGTGATGATGGGCTGCAGGGGAGTCTTCTGGCTGGCGTGGTCCTTCCTTCTTAGGTTGCACGGGCCACAGTCTCTACACCACCTCTCGATGGCTCCTCTCATGCCTACCCAGTAGAATCGTCCACGCAACAGGAACTCCAGCTTCTTCCATCCGAAGTGTCCTGCTCCGTCATGGTATGCCTCCAGAACCATAGCCGCGTCTCGTCTTGGGACCACTACCTGCCAGGTCAGCTCATGTGTTCTAGAGTTGACCATTCTCTGGCACAGCTTCTCCTTGTAAAGAAACAGTCTACTTTTCTCCTTCCACAGTTGCTTGGTCTCCTCCGGAGCGTCTGGGTCAAGACGGGCATCAGCCTGTGTCAGCATTTCCTTCACCAGACGGACTGCGGGATCGCTGTCTTGCGTCTCCGCCCAGCTGTAGTGGGGTAAGGGATTGAACATGGCAGAGCGCCTGTCCCTTACATGGTGGGAATACAGGGTAATCCCATGATGGTGGAACGCAGGGAGCTCGACTTCTTCCAGTTATTCTGGATCTTCCCCTACGTCCGGTAAGTTTGGCATTCTGGACAGGGCATCCGCATTGGCATTTGAGCGTCCCGCCCGGTATTTGATGGTGAATTCATAGTTGGATAGGCGGGCCATCCATCTCTGCTGCAGGGCACCAAGTCTTGCAGTGTCCAGGTGTGTCAACGGGTTGTTATCCGTGTACACGGTGAACTTGGAAGAGGCAAGGTAATGCTTGAAACGTTCGGTCACTGCCTACACCACTGCCAGGAACTCTAGCTTGAATGAGCTATAATTATCAGGGTTTCTCTCTGTGGGCCGTAGTTTTTGGCTGGCGTAAGCGATTACCCGTTCTTTCCCCTGCTGGATCTGGGACAGTACGGCTCCTAGCCCGATGTTGCTCGCGTCCGTGTGGAGGATAAAGGGCTGGCTGTAGTCAGGGTATGCCAGGATTTCATCCCCCGTGAGGGCCATCTTCAGCTGGCGGAAGGACTCCTCTTCCAATTTTTCCCACCTGAAGGGCGGCTTCTGGTTTTTGGCCTTCCTGGATTGACCTATCAGGAGGTCCTGCATAGGAGCTGCCATTTTGGTGAAACCGGGAAGGAATCTTCGGTAGTAGCCTACCAACCCGAGAAACTGCCGCACTTCCTTTATGCTGGAGGGTCTTGGCCAGTCTTTAATCACGGTGATCTTATTGGGGTCGGGAGCCACTCCGTCAGCACTCACCACGTGTCCCAGGTACTGCACCTTTGGTTTCAGCAGGTGACACTTGGATGGTTTCACCTTTAGCCCGTAGCTTGCCAGGGCATCAAACACTTCTGCCAGGTGTTTCAAATGGTCCTCGTAGGTTTTGGAATAAATGATGACATCGTCCAGGTATAACAGGACCGTCTCAAAATTCCTGTGTCCCAGACAGCATTCCATCAACCGCTGGAAGGTTCCTGGTGCGTTGCAGAGCCCGAACGGCAAACAGTTGAATTCGTTTAGACCCATCGGGGTGGTGAATGCAGTCTTCTCCTTGTCTGCCTCTGCTACAGAAACCTGCCAGTACCCGCTAGTAAGATCCAAAGTGGAGAAGAAGTTAGCAGATTTTAATGCAGCTAAAGATTCTTCTATTCTAGGTAACGGGTACGCATCTTTGTGTGTGATACGTTTGACCTTTCTGTAGTCTACACACATTCTCATTGTGTTGTCCTTCTTTTTCACTAGAACTAGTGGAGCTGCCCAGGGGCTACAGCTGTCCCTGATTACCCCAGCCTCCTTCATGTCCCGCAACATCCCCTTTGCATGCTGATAGTGTGCTGGGGGTACAGGTCAGTATCTTTCCTTTATGGGAGGATGGTCTCCTGTGGGGATGTGATGTTCTACCCCCTTTACTCGCCCGAAGTCTAGTGGGTGTTTACTAAAGACTCTTTCGTACTCCTGAACCACCCGGTAAACTCCCTGTTTTTGGTGTGAGGGAGTGGAGCCAGTACCCAAATGCAGTTGCTGATACCAGTCCTCCATTTGTTTCTTAGAGCCGTTACCTTCCTCTGGTTGAGATGGAGGCAAGGGTTTTATGGCCTTTACAGAATTTTGGTTTATGGTGAACAATTTGGCTAGCGTGGCATACCTGTCACGGGTGTGTCGCCACGAAGATCGTCACGATTACACAGCCTGACTTCTCGCAGCTGACTTTTTGGTGCTTTGTGTTTTTCGGCAGTGAGGGAGTTAATTCTCTCTCTCTCTCTGTGCTAGACGAGGTCCTGCCTCGCCCAGCTGCAATCAATGCTGCTGTAGTGAGACTCCTTCAAATGCCTGCTGGTCTGTTAGGGAAGTGTCGGTGAAAGCATTTCATGCAGACTAACAGAGCGGATCGTGGTATTTGGAGTTTCAGAGATAAGTGTATTTGGAGTGTTTTTTCCCTTCCTCGCTTTATCATTTATATCTTTTCCCGTTGGTGTTCCCTCTGTTGTAGTTGTGTAGTTTATGTATGCAAGGTGGTTTTGGTTTTTCCCTTGTACTGTCTCGTTCGTCTAAGTACTGTGTGTGGGCATATTATTACTTGTCCCCTTTTGTTGTGATCGGGGTCCTTCTCAGGACTAGATTACTTAGGTGCAGGGATCCTCAGGAGGTAGGGGTTACGCTGGCGGCCTGGACCTCTGTACCTTTAACAGTACCTCCAGGTTGAGGGATTAGTCAGGGCCCCAGCTTAGGGTCAGCTTAGGCCCCCTACCTCCAGTATACAGAGACAGCGTGACATTTTCACCGACCACTTAGTTTTTCTCCAGCTACCATGGATCCAGTAGCCGGTCTAGCTCGGCAGTTGCAGAGTTTGTCCATGGAGCTGGCGGACGTTAGGTCCAAGGTTTTGTATCCTCAGGAGCAAGCCGGACCAGAACCTAAAGTAGCTCTCCCTGACAGGTTCACTGGGGGGCGGGACAAGTTTTTTGTTTTCCGGGAGGCATGCAAGTTGTACTTTCGGCTGCGGCCTCGGTCATCGGGGAGTGAAGAACAAAGGGTGGGAATTGTCATCTCGCTCCTACAAGGGGACCCACAATCTTGGGCGTTCTCTCTTCCCCCGGGCTCCCCGGCTCTCCAGTCAGTGGATAGGTTTTTCGCTGCTCTGGGACTCGTATATGATGACCCAGATCGGATCTCCCTTGCTGAGTCTAAGTTACGTAGGATCCAGCAGGGAGATCGTCCGGCGGAGGAATTCTGTTCGGAGTTCCGTAGGTGGGCCACGGACACCCAGTGGAATGACCCGGCTCTTAGGAGCCAGTTTTGTCAAGGTTTATCCGACAAATTACAGGATGTGTTGGCACAGTATGACTCTCCCGCGTCACTGGAAGCCGCTGTGGCCCTTGCTATTCGCGTTGACAGACGGCTTCGGGAGAGGTGCGGGATAACTCTACCCCCTGTGATGACTCCACCTCCTACAAGGTCCCCTCATATGGTTGTTCCCCTGGTCAGTCCAGAGGAGCCTATGCAATTAGGAGGGACATCATTTCGGGGGAGTGGACCGGTGGTGCGCCATAAGACAGGAAGGTGTTTCTTCTGCGGGAGAAAGGGACATTTTATTGGGGGGTGTCCATCCCGTCCCTTGCAGAGTGAAGAGTCGTCGGAAAACTGTTGATCCCAGGTTGTGTGGTGGACGGCAATCTGGGAGTAGGTATTTCGTCCCTAGGTTCGTCTCAGTTTCTCGTACCGGCGGAGGTGGTGGTGGGTACGAGAACTGAGAGGATATCTGTTCTTCTGGATAGTGGGGCCGGGGCTAATCTGGTTGATGCTCGGTTTGCCCGGGTTCAAGGTATGCGATTGAGTGAGTTGGCTAAACCCATCCCCATATTCTCGATCGATGCCAGGCCTCTCGGTCAGGGAAGTTTTTTGCAAGCTGTGCATGACGTAAAACTTCAAGTGGGGGCGATACATAAAGAACTGTTGTCTTGCTACGTGTTGGAGGGTCTTCCCACTCCTATAGTGTTGGGCCTTCCTTGGTTAACTAAGCATAACCCGGTTATTAATTGGCAAACCAGAGAGATAAGCCAATGGAGTAAATTCTGTAATAAAAACTGCATGAACACGGTCATCGGTGCGGTTACTCCTTGGGTCTTACCTCCATTTCTGGCGGACTTTGAGGATGTATTCTCGGAGAAAGGGTGTCAGGAACTACCTCCTCATCGCGAGTATGACTGTTCTGTAAAACTGCTCCCTGAGGCCAAGTTACCTAAAGCTAGGTTGTATAACCTTTCTGGTCCTGAGAGGCAGGCCATGAAGGATTATATTTCAGAAAGTCTGGCTAAGGGGCATATTAGACCTTCATCTTCTCCGGTGGCTGCGGGGTTCTTCTTTGTTAAGAAGAAAGATGGAGGCCTACGCCCTTGCCTGGATTTCCGTGAACTTAATCGGATTACGGTCCGAAATCCGTATCCGCTCCCACTTATTCCCGATCTCTTTAATCAGATCGTGGGCGCCAAATGGTTCTCTAAGTTGGATCTCAGGGGGGCGTACAATCTGATTAGGATGAAGGAGGGGGATGAGTGGAAGACGGCGTTTAACACTCCGGAGGGGAATTATGAGAACCTTGTCATGCCATTCGGTCTGACTAATGCCCCGGCGGTGTTCCAACACTTTGTTAATGACATTTTTCGCCGCCTGGTGGGACAGTTTGTTGTCATATATCTGGATGATATCTTAATTTACTCGCCGGATCTGGTGTCTCATCAGGAGCATGTTAGGCAGGTGTTACAGATCTTGCGGGATAATAAACTGTATGCCAAATGGGAAAAGTGTGTGTTCGCCGTACAGGAACTCCAGTTTTTAGGCTTCCTGGTTTCAGCGTCCGGTTTTCGTATGGACCCTGGGAAAGTGCGGGCAGTTCTTGAGTGGGATCGGCCAGAGAATCTTAAGGCACTACAACGTTTCCTGGGGTTTGCTAATTATTACCGGAAGTTCATTCGTAATTTCTCGTCCATAGTTAAGCCTCTCACAGACATGACTAAAAAGGGGACGGATTTTTCTAGGTGGATTGACAAGGCTTGTCAAGCATTCTCCTCCTTGAAAAAATGTTTTGCCTCGGCACCCATACTCATTCAACCTGATGCGTCACAGTCATTCATTGTAGAGGTAGACGCTTCCGAGGTAGGGGTGGGAGCAGTATTGTCACAAGGTTCGTCCCCTGGTAAGTGGCATCTGTGCGCCTTTTTCTCTAAAAAATTGTCGTCCGCTGAGAGGAATTACGATGTCGGCAATAGGGAACTCTTGGCCATTAAGTTAGCTTTTGAGGAGTGGCGCCATTTTTTGGAGGGGGCAGTCCATCCGGTCACCGCCATCACCGATCACAAGAACCTGCTATATCTGGAGTCCGCGAAACGTCTGAATCCCAGACAAGCTAGGTGGTCATTGTTTTTTACCAGGTTTAATTTTGTCGTTACATATCGTCCTGGGTCAAAAAATGTAAAGGCGGATGCCTTATCTCGTAGTTTCCCTGGGGCCGGGAATACGGACGACCCGATTCCTATCCTTCAGGAGGGGGTGGTGGTTTCGGCAGTATGCTCTGAGCTGGAGGAGGAGGTATTGGAGGCTCAGGGGGACGCCCCTGTTGGACCTCCGGGGAGACTGTTTGTTCCAGATCAATTGCGACAAAAGGTGATCGAGGCACACCATAACTCAGTTTTCGCAGGACACCCGGGGAGTAGAGCAACTGTGGATCTCCTCTTGCGTCGGTTTTGGTGGCCTAACTTACATAAGGAGGTGGTAACTTTTGTCGCGTCCTGTGGGGTTTGTGCGCGCTCTAAGACCTCACATACCCGTCCGTCTGGGGCCCTCTTACCTTTGAAGATCCCGGAGCGTCCTTGGACTCATCTGTCTATGGACTTTATTACGGACCTCCCTCCGTCTTCGGGTAAAACGGTCATACTTGTTGTAGTGGACAGGTTCAGCAAGATGGCACATTTTATCGCTCTTCCGGCTCTCCCTAATGCTAAAACTCTTGCGCAGGTGTTCATTGGGGAGATTGTGAGGCTTCACGGGGTACCCTCCGAGGTGGTGTCTGATCGGGGGTCTCAGTTTGTGTCCAAGTTCTGGAAGGCGTTTTGTGCACGGCGGGGGATGCATTTGTCGTTCTCATCGGCTTTTCATCCTCAGACCAATGGTCAGACGGAACGTATGAACCAGAGCTTGGAGACATATCTCCGGTGTTTTGTGTCAGAGAACCAGGAGGACTGGGCTTCTTTCTTACCTCTGGCAGAGTTTGCTATTAATAATAGGCGGAGCGAGTCCACTGGTAAGTCCCCGTTTTTTGGGGCATATGGTTTTCACCCCCAGTTTTGTACTTTCAGTAGGGGGGGCTCTTCGGGGGTTCCTGAGGAGGAACGATTTTCCTCATCACTCGCTTCAGTATGGAGAGGGGTGCTGAAGAATCTGAATACTATGGGGAACCGATACAAACGTATGGCTGATAGGAGGAGAGTGTCTGGTCCGGACCTAAGTGTGAACGATCGGGTATGGTTGTCTACCAGGAATATAAAACTTAAGGTTCCCTCCTGGAAACTGGGTCCCAGGTTCATCGGGCCGTACAGAATCAGTTCTATTATTAATCCGGTGGCATTCCGTCTTGACCTCCCCCCTACGTTTAAAATTCACAACGTGTTCCACAGATCGTTGCTTAAGAGGTATGTGGCGCCGGTGGTACCGTCACCTTTACCTCCCCCTCCAGTGGTGGTCAAGGGTAACTTGGAGTTCCAGGTATCGAGGGTCATCGATTCACGCTTTAATCGCCGGTCCCTTCAGTACCTGGTTCATTGGAAAGGGTATGGTCCTGAGGAGAGGATGTGGGTTCCTGCGTCGGATATTAACGCAGACCGATTAGTTCGGGCCTTCCACATGACTCACCCGGATAAACCTGGCCCTGAGGGTCCGGAGGCCCCTCGTAGAAGGGGGGGTACTGTCACGGGTGTGTTGCCACGAAGATCGTCACGATTACACAGCCTGACTTCTCGCAGCTGACTTTTTGGTGCTTTGTGTTTTTCGGCAGTGAGGGAGTTAATTCTCTCTCTCTCTCTGTGCTAGACGAGGTCCTGCCTCGCCCAGCTGCAATCAATGCTGCTGTAGTGAGACTCCTTCAAATGCCTGCTGGTCTGTTAGGGAAGTGTCGGTGAAAGCATTTCATGCAGACTAACAGAGCGGATCGTGGTATTTGGAGTTTCAGAGATAAGTGTATTTGGAGTGTTTTTTCCCTTCCTCGCTTTATCATTTATCTCTTTTCCCGTTGGTGTTCCCTCTGTTGTAGTTGTGTAGTTTATGTATGCAAGGTGGTTTTGGTTTTTCCCTTGTACTGTATCGTTCGTCTAAGTACTGTGTGTGGGCATATTATTACTTGTCCCCTTTTGTTGTGATCGGGGTCCTTCTCAGGACTAGATTACTTAGGTGCAGGGATCCTCAGGAGGTAGGGGTTACGCTGGTGGCCTGGACCTCTGTACCTTTAACAGTACCTCCAGGTTGAGGGATTAGTCAGGGCCCCAGCTTAGGGTCAGCTTAGGCCCCCTACCTCCAGTATACAGAGACAGCGTGACAATACCGGGGCAGTTGTACCCTCCCATGGCGTACATTGACCACTCCCTGTGCTGTCAAAATGGTGGGCCTACTGTCTGAGTAGATGGGCTCTACCATTGCTTGGTAGTCTCTACCTCTTAGACCAATAGCTGCCCGGCACCATATCATCATCTCACTTTTCGGGGGCATGGCAATAGGGAACGGGTCACACATTCTCACGCTACCAATCTCACCACCAGATAATTCCACCTGTTGCCGTTTCATCAGTGCCCAAATCTCTTTTAGGAGGACACGCTGCTGGCTGGAACTGGCGTTCTTGGCAACCTGCTGTAAAATGAGAATCACCTCTGCAAGACAATTTTCAATCACGTTAGTAGTGTTGAGCCACCCCCGTAGTGTTCGAGTTCGGTTCGGTTCATCGAACACCCGTGTGTTCGCCGAACTGTTCGTCATAATGTTCGTCGAACACCTTCGAACACCGTTAAAACCAATGGCAGGCAAACAAAAGCACATAGAAACACATAGAAAACACATTCAAAGGTGTCCAAAAGCTGACAAACTGCTCAGAAGACACAACTAACACATGGAAAAGTGACAAGTACATATAGTCATGCGAAAAGAAAAGAGGTGGAGGAGTAAAAGGAGGGGGAGACACAGATATAGGCATGTCATGCCCTTCTTAAATCCAAAAAGTGAGAAGCCGACACGTTCAGTCCGCTCCTGCCCATGCCACCTCCGTGTCGCCGGGTTTGTGCCAGAGCCGCGGTGAACCCTGACGGCCAGCCCCCCTCTCTCAATACTGGTGCCTGTCCGCTGGTGGGTCGAGCGAGCCCCCCTGTGGTGGAGGCAGCTCTAAGCTTTTTAATTTAAATTGTCTCTCTAATTTGAATGAATACACTTTAAATCCATTTACAAGGATCTATTGGAGGGCAAGTCTCATGCCAGCAGACGCGTAATTCCAGCTCCAGTAGCGTCCACTAAAGCTGCTGCAGTTAAAAAGCTTTTATAAGGATCGAGCTCGGCTGTCCACCGCAAGGCATCCTACTGCCAGTCCCAGCCCCTATGCCTTGGGGTGCCTCCTGATGCTCTTCACTGAGTATCCCGTGGTCCCGAAGCATTTCCTTTGAAAAAATTAAGTGTCCAAACTACAGGTGGTGTAGCTTGCTTAACAGCCGGGATAATCCGCTGACTAGCAGACACTGCTACTAGGCACAAAGTATTTCCTGGGCTAGATGCAGTTAAAAATTTGTAATTAGATACTCTCGTTGGATGCTGAGAAAGCATTCCATAGAGTCTCCTGGCACGCCATATATGATTCTCTTAAAAAGCTTGGGGTAGGGGTCCCTTTTATAGCCAAAATCACGGCCCTGTATCACAATACGTCACCTAGGCTGAAGATAAATGGAACTGTAGCACCCTGAGGGCTCGGTTGCTACAGAGGTATTGCACCTCACCCAGAGGTGTGATATCTCACTCTCAGGTAAGGATGGAGTGTGGATCAGGACCCAACACCTGCATGCATTACACCACATTGCTGTGGGGCAGGGCGACCAATATGCCTCTGAGATGGGCACTACAGTCCCTGTCCCTGGCTGGAGTGGGGGGAGGGAACACTGAGGAAGGGGAACCCTGTAGTGCAGGAGCAGTCAGGAAGCAGTTCCTGGGTGCATTGAGAAGGGAGTATAAAAGGTGGGCACCATCTTAGTTCAGTGCAGAGAAGTCTGAGCAGAAGTGGCAGGGAGCAGGGGCTCTGCATGAGCTCTGCTCCGGAGGCGGGCCTAGTCACAGAGGCCCAGGCCTGGAAGAGGGAGAAGGAAGGAAGAGGAGCGGAGAAGGCTCCAGGAACGAGGAATGAAGGGATCCCAGGGCTGCGGACGGGCGAGTCGCCACCGCATGCCCGAATCCACCTGCGTGGAGGGGTCAGGCCAAAGGGGGAGACCGGTCCCTGAATCTAGTGGAGGCAGGAAACGACCCTCAGCTAGAAACCGGAGGCTGTGACATTTTATGTGGTGCAGCCCCTCGCTACACCCGCTAGGAAGGCAACACATAGGGTCAGGGAAACTGGCGCCAAGTTTACCAAGAGGAGGCCCGAGGCAGCCGGACAGAAGGGTTGGTAAGAAAGGCCAGACAAAGGACACACAAAGGGGGTCCTGTGAAGCGCTCCAAAGTTATCTGGGAGTTGTCTGAGCCCCTCACCTGGTGAGCACAGTACGACATGGGCAGCCGTTACCTGCAGACGTGGTCTGGATAATAAGAACTATGAGTAAAGGCTCTGGACTGCATCACTGACTCCGTGTCGTTACTGCTGCTGCCCTGCACCATCACCCCCATCCTCCGCATACACTGTCCTGAGGCTATACTCCTCTCGTGGGGAGTTATGCTACGCTCTGCTGCACCCACAACACCAGCCTCAGCGGTCTGCCCTGCAGCGGCGGTTCACTCTGACCGCAATCCACGGGTGGCGTAGTCGGACATTTAAACATCAAAACCACATAAATAGTTCCGCCACTGGTTTGACCACCCTGAGTCACGGAACCGGGTCGCCGCCACGAAGACTACAACCACCAGCATCCACCAAAAAGGGTCCGGCTCCGGGTGTCCCAAGGCCCAGGGGGTGCATCAGAACATTTTCATCACCTTTCACAATCACCAATGGGACAAGGCAGGGATGTCCTCTGTCCCCTCTCTTATACATCCTAGTGACGGAGCACCTGCTCTCGTCAATTCGCCATAACCCCAATATTAGGTGGATTGAGGTGGGAGGCACCGAGTACAAGTGCTCTCTATTTGCTGATGATGTCCTAGTATATATCACTCAATCACATATATCCATTCATGCTGTTATGGCTGAAATAGATCACTTTGTTACATGGTCAAATTTTAAAATCAATGCAGCGAAGTCTGAGGCCCTCGATGTCTCCCTCCCCAAATCCATATAGGATTCCATCCAGTCCAACTTTCCCATTGCCTGGCCCTCACAGGGTATCAAATACTTAGGAATTCCTATTCATAGAGACCTCTCCCATCTATGTTATCTTAATTTTGGGCCCTTTATTGAACAACTCCATACAGACCACGGTTGGCAAGTTAGAACTGTAAGATTCACTACGTGAACCACTGGTGTTTTGTGGAAAAGCACATGTACACTGTGTTCCAAATTATTATGCAAAAAGTGTTTAGGAGTGATAAGGGAAGAATTTGTTTGTTTGTCAGTTAAACTCATTGATGGTGATGTGTGTCAGGGCTCTTTATATCACTGTAAGCAATTGCAGACACCTGTGCTAATTAGTTTGGCAGGTGTGTCCAATGAAAGGCAAGACTACTTAAGAAGGCTGTCTCACATTATTAAGCAGCCTACATTTTCTGCCAAAATGGGAAAGAAAAAGGATGTGTCGGCTGCTGAGAAGCAACAAATTGTGGAGTGTTTAGGTCAAGGTATGACTACAATCAACATTGTGCAATGATCAGGATGAAGTGTCTTGGCAATCAAGAAGTATGTAGCTGATTCACAGTACACACGTGTGCGTGCTAATAAGGGCAAAGTGAGGACTCTTTCCTACAGGCAATTACGTCAGGTTAAAAGAGCAGCGGCAAAAAAGCCTTGTCATAGCAGCAGACAAGTTTTTGAAGCTGCTGGTGCCTCCAATGTCCCCCGAACAACAAGATGCAGGGTCCTTCAGAGGTTTGCAGCTGTGCATACGCCATCCTGCCGACCTCCTCTATCCACTTCACACAAGCAGAAACGGCTCCAGTGGGCCAAACATTACATGAAGACTGATTTCAAAACTGTTTTGTTCACGGATGAGTGCAGTGCAGCGCTCGATGGTCCAGATGGATGGAGTGGAGAATGGCTGGTTGATGGACACCCCACGCAAACACGGCTACAGCGCCAACAAGGAGGAGGTGGAGTAATGTTTAGGGCTGGAATCATGGGGAGAGAGATTGTCGGCCCCTTTAGGATCCCTGAAGGCGCTAAAGATGAACTCCATAATGTATGTGGATTTTCTCAAACAGCACTTCCTGCCATGGTTCAAGAAGAAGAACCGTGTATTTCACAGCAAGATCATTTTTTTGCATGATAATGCACCATCTCATGCTGCACATAAAACATCTGCATCTCTGGCTGATATGGGCATAAAAGGGGACAAACTTATGAGGTGACCCCCATGCTCCCCTGACCTCTACCCCATTCAGAACCTCTGGAGCATCATCAAAAGGAGTATCTATGATGGAGGGAGGCAGTTCACATCTAAGCAACAGCTCTGGGAGGGTATTCTGTCCTCATGCAAAACAATTGAAGCAGAAACCATCCAAAACCTGACAAATTCAATGGACGAGAGAGTTCAGAAGCTCCTTTCGAACAAGTGGTCCTATGTGAAAATGTAACATCACCTAGAATAAAGTTTTGAGTTGAAAACTGTTTGATTTCAGTTTCTAATAACCTGCTAATGCTTATAATTTCAAAAATGACCATTTTTTTGGTCTTTATTAAAATGAAAAGGTTGATCGATAAGTTTGGGGGATCTAAGAGTGTGGCAACCCAGTAGTCATGATTACTTAGAATTCTGACAATATGAGGGTCATGTTGCAGGTAGTGCAGCAAGAAGGCACTTATGTGTCTTGCGCATCTCGGAGCCCCAAAATTATTTTCCGGGCTAGATGCAGCTAAAAATTATTATTAATTTTAAATCTGGTGGAGCTTAGTATAGATGGCCTAATAGGATCAGTGCTGCACACTGCTACAAAGCCCAAATAATTTTCCTGTCAAGATACAGATAAACATGATTAGTAATTTTAAATCTGGTGGAGCTTATTATAGATGGCCTAATAGAATCAGTGCTGCACACTGCTACAAAGCCCAAATTATTTTCCAGCCAAGATACAGATAAACATGATTAGTAATTTGAAAGCTTAAAACGGTTGGTAGGGTGATTTTAACCAATCATCAAGCTTTTACTCTCCCCAGGATGACACAGGGGTAGAAAAGTCGTTTTGGATCCATGATTTGTTCATCTTTATGAACGTGAGTCTGTCTACATTATCAGTGGAGAGCCGCGTGCACTTATCTGTCAGCACACCACCAGCAGCGCTGAACACACGTTCAGACAGAACGCTGGCTGCGGGGCATGACAAGATCTCCAAGGCTTAAGTGGCTAGCTCCGTCCATTTATCCAGATTGGAAGCCCAAAAAGAGCAAGGGTCCAGTGACACAGTCATGGCTTCAATGTTTACTTGGAGATACTCCTGTACCATCGTCTCTAGGCGTTGACTATTTGTCAGACTTCTTGTCTCCTGTGGCCTTGCAAAGGATGGGCTAAAAAAGTGGTGAAATGATTCTGCTGGTAACATCAATTTTGCGGATACTGTGGTTCTGTTACGGTTTGAGTGCTGAACACTTGACGGTCCCACGGTTGGCAAGTTGGAACTGTGAGATTCACTACGTGCACCACTGGTGTTTTGTGGAAAAGCACATGTAAGATTCTGTAACAGTCTCTGCTGATACTCCTGCATGCGTGCATCCCTTTCTATGGCAGGAATAATTTCTGCAAATTTACTTTTGTACCGGGGATCTAACAGTGTGGCAACCCAGTAGTCAGGATTATTTCTAATTCTCACAATTCGAGGGTCATGTTGCAGGTAGTGCAGCAAGAAGGCACTCATGTGTGTTGCGCATCCAGGAGCACCAAGTCCCTGTTGTGTTGGTGGCGAGGTAACAATCATGCTTCCTTCCTCTGTCCTCTCCCCCCAACCTCGCACAACAGAAATGTGATCAAGGTCTCCCTCATCTGATGAGTCTTCCATCAGTTCGTCCTCCACTTCTTCCTGGGCTCCTGCACCTTCCTCACTAGTTTGGCTGCTACCATGCGCCCTGGTAAAACCATCTCCCCCACCCTCACATGCCTACTGCCTTGGTGCTGCCGACCGTCTGGACCTTGCAGATGTTAGCCCTTCCGCATACAACTCCTCCTCCTCTACTTCCTCCACCTCCTCTTGTGCCACCACCTGACTCCGAATTCTGTTTAACATGTGCTCCAGCATGTAAATCACCGGAATAGTCATGCTGATAATGGCATCGTCAGCACTAAACATCTTCGTCGCCATTTCAAAACTGTGCAGAAGGGTGCATAGGTCCCTGATCTGAGACCACTCCTCCAGCGTGATTTGCCCCACCTCTGGATCTCGTTGGCCCAGGCTATACGTCAGAACGTATTGCACCAGGGCTTGTCGGTGCTGCCACAGTCCCTGCAACATGTGCAAAGTTGAATTCCACCGGGTAGGCACATCGCATTTTAGCCGGTGAAGTGGCAGGCCCAACGACTTCTGTAGAGATGTAAGTCGCTGAGCTGCGGGATGCGAACGGCGGAAGTGAGCACACAGCGACCGTGCCCTCTGCAGAAGGCCATCTAGTCTGGGATAGTGGGCTAAAAATTGCTGGACAACCAGGTTCAACACGTGAGCCATACAAGGCACGTGTGTGACATTGCCCCGGCGAAGGGCCGCACCCAGGTTTGCAGCATTGTCGCACACGGCCTTCCCTGGTTTCAGGTCCAGTGGAGACAACCATTCATGAAATTGGTTCTCCAGAGCTGAACACAACTCTTCAGCTGTGTGACTCACATTTCCCAGACATTTCAAAGTAAAAACCGCCTGATGACGTTGAGCCCTACTGCCAGCATAGTAAGGAGGTGTGCAGGATCCCTTTTGCGCAGTTAGAAAGCTTGTGGCATGACCAGACAGGCTTTGGGTGCAGGTGGAAGACCGAGAGGAGGTTGAGGAGGCAGAAGCAGTGGAGGAACTTTGACATAAAGAGGATTGACGCACAGCTCGTGGGGACGGCAAGACTTGGACAGCAGCCGCTTGTCATGCTGTCACCATAGTTACCCAGTGCCCAGTCAGCGACATGTAACGCCCCTGTCCATGCCTACTCGTCCAAGTGTCTGTGGTGAAATGCACCCTGTCACACACAGAGTTTCTCAAAGAAGCGGTGATGTTGTGTGCGACATGCTGGTGGAGCGCAGGCAAACCTTTCTTTGAGAAGTAGTGCCGACTGGGCATCTGGTACTGGGGCACTGCGACGGACATAAGGTCTCGAAAATCCTCTGTGTCCACCAGGCGGAAAGGCAGCATTTCTGTAGCCAAGAGCTTGCAGATGGTGAAATTCAACCTCTTAGCTTTCTCATGGCTAGGAGGAAATGGTCTTTTACTTGTCCACATCTGAGGGACCGAGGGCTGGCTATTGTGCTTAGACGAGGTTGATAAGGGTGTCCCTGGCAAACTGCCGGTCTGTGAGGAAGATGCAGGCGGACATGTTAGGTTGCCTTGATCCAAAGGTGGTGCTATCGATGTCGGACAGCGCTCAACACCAGCTGGTGTTACCACCTCCAAAGAAAATGATGACCTGCCAATCACGCTGGCTGTTGCGGGTAAAGAGGTGGCAGGTCTGCGCCCCAAAACAGGTGTGACTGCTGTCCCCCCAGTCACAGAGGATGAAGAGGCCTTGGATGCACAAGATATGGCAGACGGTGGTTGGCCCGGCCGGCTAGGCCGCATTGTAGCACACTGAGCTTCCCACTGCAACTTATGCTTCATGTCCATGTGACGGTTCATGCATGAAGTACTCAAACTGTGTATTTTTTGGCCTCTACTTAGCTTTTGCTGACAAATGTTACAGATAACACGAGTTGGGTCATCTTTATCGATCTGAAAAAATGCCCAGGCTATGCAAGGCTTAACACCCATGCGACCTGAAGAGCCACCACGACTTGTGGTGAGAGGCAGAGTTGTGTTTGAGGATGCAGTTGTTGACGTGCTTCCAGTACTATGTCTCTGTCCAGGAAGGCGCAACCTGACCTCGTCGTCACTAGCATCTTCCTCCACCTCCTCTGCTGACCTCATCTCTTGGCTGACTGTGGGTTGACAGTAAGTGGGATCTCCAACCTCATCATCATCACCCTGTGCATTATCACACCCGTCGTCCTCAGAGCCAACCTGTTCCTGCCCTGACAAAAAACTAAAGTTGTCGCTCCAATCAGGTATTTGAGTCTCATCATCGTCTTCCTCATTGTTTCCACCAACAGGAGTTACAGTTTGGGAATGAGGGTCTACATTATGGTCAGAACCTTCTGCGTCTGGTCCTGGATCCGACTCATAAAGATTCTGGGCATCAGTGCAGATCATTTCCTCGTCTGGATTCACAGAAGCGCTGGAGTCGACCTCTGATTCCCAGGCTATAGTATGAGTAAACAGCTCTGCAGACTCAACCATCTGTTCTACCTCATACTCAGACGGGCAGCTGGAGATTTGGGAGCTATGAGGAAGTAAGTGCGATTGGGGTGACACCTTTGAGGACTGGAGTATTTGTGATGTTGAAGTTGATGTGGAGGACAGCCCACTTAAAGGAGCACTTGATATCCGTTGAAGCACCTGCTGTTTTTGTGCCTCATCTGGAATTTGTAGCGATTGGCGTGGCCGTAAGAAAGGGATCTTATCACATTGTCCGCTAAAAGAAGTAGACATTTTAGTTTGGCTGGAAGATGGTCTTTCTTCTGCAGATGTTACTGTTGCTTTAAGACCTACCCCACGGACACAACCTTTTTTCCCCTTCCCAACACGCCTATTCCCCTTTCCACCAGCAGCAGGCCTTTTTCCACTCATTTTGGTGGTTAACTAATTCACAACTCTGGAGTTGTTTGAACAAAAAAACAATGGATGGGAACCGAGCAGAGCTGAGTGGCCAAACTGTGGTATTAGGCCAAAACTATTGGCTGGGTTAGATGCAGAAAAAAATTATATTCAATTTGCAACCTGATGGAGGTCAGTATAGATGGACTAATAGAACAAGTCCCACACACAGCTAGAAGCCCAAATATTTTTTCAGAGGTTGATGCAGAAAAAAATTGTTTTCAGTTTGCAACCTGATGGAGGACAGTATAGATGGACTAATAGAACAAGTCATACACACAGCTAGAAGCCCAAATATTTTTTCAGAGGTAGATGTAGAAAAAAAATATATTCAGTTTGCAACCTGATGGAGGTCAGTATAGATGGACTAATAGAGAAAGTCCCACACACTGCTAGAAGGCCAAATATTTTTTCAGAGGTAGATGCAGACAAAAAATTATTTTTAATTTGCAACCTGATGGAGGTCAGTATAGATGGACTAATAGAGAAAGTCCCACACACTGCTAGAAGGCCAAATATTTTTTCAGAGCTAGATGCAGATATAAATTATTTTTAATTTGCAACCTGATGGAGGTCAGTATAGATGGACTAATAGAGAAAGTCCCACACACTGCTAGAAGGCCAAATATTTTTTCAGAGCTAGATGCAGAAAAAAATTATATTCAGTTTGCAACCTGATGGAGGTCAGTATAGATGGACTAATAGAACAAGTCCCACACACAGCTAGAAGGCCAAATATTTTTTCAGAGCTAGATGCAGATAAAAAATATTTTTAATTTGCAGCCTGATGGAGGTCAGTATAGATGGACTAATAGAGAAAGTCCCACACACTGCTAGAAGGCCAAATATTTTTTCCGAGCTAGATGCAGACAAAAAATTATTTTGAATTTGCAACCTGATGGAGGTCAGTATAGATGGACTAATAGAGAAAGTCCCACACACTGCTAGAAGGCCATATATTTTTTCAGAGCTAGATGCAGACAAAAAATTATTTTTAATTTGCAACCTGATGGAGGTTAGTATAGATGGACTAATATAGAAAGTCCCACACACTGCTAGATCGCCAAATATTTTTTCAGAGCTAGATGCAGATAAAAATTATTTTTAATTTGCAACCTGATGGAGGTCAGTATAGATGGACTAATAGAGAAAGTCCCACATACAGCTAGAAGCCCAAATATTTTTTCAGAGGTAGATGCAGAAAAAAATTATATTCAGTTTGCAACCTGATGGAGGTCTGTATAGATGGATTAATAGAACAAGTTCCACACATAGCTCGAAACCCAATATTTTTTCAGAGGTAGATGCAGAAAACAAATATATTCAGTTTGCAACCTGATGGAGGTCAGTATAGATGGACTAATAGAGAAAGTCCCACACACTGCTAGAAGGCCAAATATTTTTTCAGAGCTAGATGCAGACAAAAAATTATTTTTAATTTGCAACCTGATGGAGGTCAGTATAGATGGACTAATAGAGAAAGTCCCACACACTGCTAGAAGGCCAAATATTTTTTCAGAGCTAGATGCAGATATAAATTATTTTTAATTTGCAACCTGATGGAGGTCAGTATAATGGACTAATAGAGAAAGTCCCACACACTGCTAGAAGGCCAAATATTTTTTCAGAGCTAGATGCAGAAAAAAATTATATTCAGTTTGCAACCTGATGGAGGTCAGTATAGATGGACTAATAGAACAAGTCCCACACACAGCTAGAAGGCCAAATATTTTTTTCAGAGGTAGATGCAGATAAAAATTATTTTTAATTTGCAGCCTGATGGAGGTCAGTATAGATGGACTAATAGAGAAAGTCCCACACACTGCTAGAAGGCCAAATATTTTTTCAGAGCTATATGCAGACAAAAAATTATTTTGAATTTGCAACCTGATGGAGGTCAGTATAGATGGACTAATAGAGAAAGTCCCACACACTGCTAGAAGGCCAAATATTTTTTCAGAGCTAGATGCAGATATAAATTATTTTTAATTTGCAACCTGATGGAGGTCAGTATAGATGGACTAATAGAGAAAGTCCCACACACTGCTAGAAGGCCAAATATTTTTTCAGAGCTAGATGCAGAAAAAAATTATATTCAGTTTGCAACCTGATGGAGGTCAGTATAGATGGACTAATAGAACAAGTCCCACACACTGCTAGAAGCCCAAATATTTTTTCAGAGCTAGATGCAGAAAAAAATTATATTCAATTTGCAACCTGATGGAGGTCAGTATAGATGGACTAATAGAATGATGCTATGCCCAAAAGATTTTACTTCACTAGGTGCAGTAAAAAAATTGGTATTCTATACACAGGTGTTATATCTTGCAACACAGATAGGCTACTCCACTGACTAACACACTCTGCAATAGGCCAAAAAGGATTAGCTTTGCTAGATTCAGCCAAATGCTGTGAAAAAAAACTTGCACAGCACTGGCACAGACCTGCCTGGCAAAAACTGATAGGAACTGATGTAACCTAGTCCTGAAAAGGACTGCAATTACAATTAGTCTTTACTCCCACAATCTATCTATTTAAGAGCACAGACCTGCCTGATAAAAGTCGTAGGAAATGCTGTAACCTAGTCCTTAAAAGGACTGCAATCACAACTATTCCCTACTCCAAAGCTATCTGTAGATTTGTGCGAAAATTGGCTTGAAATTAACAAGGTATAGCGCACACAGCAACAGCGGTGCCGTCTAGCACGCAGCTGCAGCAGTGAGAAAATGGTGGCGACGGGGAAAATGGCTTGGTCTTATAGGACAAGAACTTGTGACATACACTGCCAATGACACATGCCCTTGCTTGTGTGAAAAAAAGCACTTCGCTCCGTGTGTGCGCTGCTGATAGGCTGACAGATTGCACCTCCCCACTGTAAATGCGGGAAAGAGAAAAAAAAATGGAGATCTTCATTATTCCTGCAGAGATCCATCCCCTGCCCCTCCCCCCACCCCGCTGTACACTCAAACTGCGTATTAACATTAATTTTCATCATTACTGAGAAAAAATCCAGTTATGATTTTGGTGCACGAACAGTTATCGAACATAACCTCGAACAGCCGAATTTTTCTCAAATCGTTCGTGTTCGCCGAACGGCTCGAACACCGCCCAAAACAGCTCGAATTTGAGATTGGCGAACAGTTCGAGTCGAACAACGCTCATCTCTACACGTTAGTTCCCAAGGTTATTCTATGGTGACTCTCATGACGGTCAATGTCCACAATAATCAGTCCTTGTGCCGCCAGTTCGACTTTACCAATCTTAATGGTCATCTCTTTGAACCCCACCTGCGGCACGGGCTGACCATTGCTGGCGATGATACTCAGGTCGTCATCTTGGTAGCGGGTTATGTCCGAGTCATTCCAGTACCGCTTAAAGAGCACGTATAGGATGTTAGTCACCAGTGTCTAGTAGGGCGCTCATAGGAATGCCATCCAGTACCACAGGCAAGACCGGACGTCCCCCTACGTATTTATCACACCAGTTCGATGGGCCTGCTGATCTTATGCCTGGGGGTTGGCCCTCTGCCCCAGGTTGTGCCCGTTTAAATGACAGTACCTTGCCATATGTCCGGGTTGATTGCAGCGGCGGCAGATGGGTTGTCCATCCTCGTTGTATCTGTCGCTGGGTCTTCCTCTGGATGATGGGATCCTCCTCTGTCGGTGCCATGGGACGTCCTCCAGACTGGTGGCCAGCTTGATCCTTCCTGGAGGAGAGACCTGTAAAGACTGCACAGTTCGGGTTAGCGCGGCTACACTTTTAGTCAGCTCTTGGACTGATGGTGCAGGTCTGTAGCCGGGTTGTTGTTCAAAGCCTGCGAACCAGCTCCTATAGGCTCTGCAGACAAGGGCGCCGCCTCTTGATGATAGGTAATAGCAGGGCGCCGGTGGGTTACAGCGCTACCTGGTGCCGGTTCTCGGAGCACCCGGATGGCCCTGTCCTTGAACTTTGCAAAGTCTAAACCAGGGTTCGGCAAGGCCATTGCACGCAACTGGGTTCGGTGGGCATTGGACAGCAGACCCTCAATGAATTGCTCAGTTAACAGTTCATCTGCATTCCGCACACTGTCAGGGTCTGCCTGTTTAATGGCTCCCAGGGCCTCTTGCAAACTCAAAGCATAGTCTCTTATACTGTCTTGGGCCCGCTGCTTGCACCCATAAAATCTCATTTTGATCTCGGCTGAGGTGCGGGTATCAAAAGTGTCCTTCAGACGGGCCAAGATCTTCTTTACGGTCTCCTTGTCCCGGACTGACCAGGACTTTACTTCACACTGGGCTGCGCCGGTTAGCTGGCCTATCAATATGCTCACTTTCTGGCCCTCCGTCAGGGGGTATACCTTAAATAGGCTGTACAGTCTCTCTTTAAAGTCGTTTAGGGTATGCGACTCCCCTGAGTATTGAGGCAGCCAGGCCGCTCCGGGGATATAAGGCATTGTAAATGGCATTACTGCAGCAGTGGTCGCGCTGGTGGTAGAGGGTCCCTCTGTGTCCGTCATCTTCCTCCCCCCTAGTTAAGTGTGGCCTACCTTCCGACGATCTTCTTCTGTAGGCGTCGGCTCCTCTGGTGCTGTTTCGGATGAGGACCTTGCGTCGCGTCCTGGTGACGTCAGCGTCGCTCTCTCTCCCTTCCAGGACCTTGCGCAGCGTCGGTGTGTGGGGCGGAGCTTCGGGTCTCGCGCGGTTTGGACGTCCACGCCCCTCTTCTTCCCACGCGGTGTCCCGAAGATGGCGCCCGATGGCGGGAAAACGACTGCGGATGGCGGGAAAACAGCTGCGGATGGCGGGAAACTTCTGAAGATGGCGGGAAACGGCTCCAGATGGTGGGAACCTTCACCACGGCAGGTATGACAGTCTTTTGAAGGCACGCAGTACCCGGTGGTTGCGGGCATGAAATCCTGCCGACTACGCCAAAGTTGAAGCACCCCCAGGGCCGTGTGTGCAAGCGTGTGGGTTACCCGGAGCCGGGTCTCTGGGGGTTGTAGTCTCTGTGGCGGCGACCCGGTCCCGTGGCTCAGGGTGGTCAAACCAGTGGCTGTCTTTATAGGGATTTTGTGGTTTAATGTCCGACTACGTCACCCGTGGATTGCGGTCAGGGTGTACCGCCGCTGCGAGGCAGTCCGCTGATGTTTATTTGTTAAAAATCATTTTTCTTTTCTATTTAAAATGTTTTGTTTGAAGGCATTATTAGTCTTAATCCTCCTTAAAAATTTTTGTGGGATCTATATCCAATTTCCCATAATATCTCTCATCCGAGAGTATATTGTATGCCTTCCTTAGGTAATCGGCACAATTTTGTATGACGATTCCTCCACCCTTATCAGCTTACCTAATCACTATTTCTTTATTCTCTTTTAACTGTTTAATTGCTATTTTTTCATCTCTAGAAATATTCATTTTTCATGGGTGTTTTTTTCTACCTACGGCTTTTCCTTTTAACAGTTTATTTTCTATCCTTTTATTTCCAGCTATATCTTTTTCTAGGTTCCGGAACTCTTCCGAAACTAGTGATTAGAACGTATTCAAATTACTACCACGATGATGCGTGGGGTTAAAACTTGATTTAGAACAAACATTTTTATGTACACAATTTGTTACTTTTGTCCTATCTGTTTCATCTGTAACTTCATTTCCATTTTGTTCTTTATTACCTGTTATAAGTTTTAGAATGGCAAAATGTCGTGCAAGTGTCAATTTACGCACATAACTGATCAAATCAATGAATCGATCAAATGCATTTGCCCTCTGTGTCGGACAGAAGCCCAATCCTTTTTGTAGAATGCTTTTCTCAGATTCTTTTAATGAGTAGTGATGAGCGAGCACTAAAATGCTCGGGTGCTCAATGCTCGGGTCGAGCAAATTGGAATACTCGGGTGCACGACCCGAGCAATGAGCCCAATGTAAGTCTATGGGAAACTCGAGCATTTTTCAGGCGACGCCCCCCGGCGGTCTGCAAAGGGCCTAAAAATTGCCCAAATCGATGGGAAAAGTGCTCAAATGACATGGGAACAGCATGGGGAAGACCCCTGAAAGCATCTCTCACTCCCAGATCACTGCTGTCAGCCACTTGGTCAGAGTATTACACCACATTTATGGACTCAAAATAAAACATACAAAAACGAAACCAAAATGGATTTTCCTGGGCAATATGTTAAGGAACATCCTTTCCAGGGTAATGACTTGTATATAAGGCAAAATAAATAACCAAATCAAAAATACTCCTCCACAACTTGGGCTATGTTCACATGTAGCGTTTTTGATGCTTTTTTGCACTTTTGAATTGCTTTCAACCAAGACAAATACATTCACCAGGAAATGTCATTTTAACATTTTACAACCTTATCTGGCCATGTGGTGTGTGACACATCATCAGACACCTGCATACAGTGCTGAAAAGACATGGGAACAGCATGGGGAAGACCTCTGGTAGCATCTCTGACTTCCAGGTCACTGCCTAAAAGTGTACCCATCATAAGTGATCCTTGGCGCATGCGAAGATACCTCACGCCATGCACCTGTCATTGCAGACTTGCAACAATCACCGTCCACGTCCTTGTCCCACTGCAGCGTTCAGTTGTCCCTACCCCATTCCTTGGAATGCAAGCACAAGTATGCAGGCAGCCACCCACTCACCCACAGGCTGCAATACTATGCTGCCAAATTCTTGACAGCTGCTTGCACTTGAAATGTGGCCTTTTAGGCTTGTGGAGGCTGAAGCTTTTCAAAACCTCATGCCGGCGGTGGCCGAGTGTCCATACTCGGTCCCCAGCCGCCACTATATTTCCCGGTATCGCCTCCGCCTTCCACAAGCACAGGTCCCACAACATTACCCATGCCCTCCACAGTGCACTTACTGGGAAGGACCGCCTAAACACAAACACATGGACAGGTGAATGTGGTCAGGGATGGTACAGAGCCAGTCCATAACTTTTTTTGCTAAGAGTTGTATTTAGCTCTGTGAAAGGACTGGCATAGAGGGAAACCGTATGTACCCTGCGTGTCATTTCTCCCCGGAAGTCCTGTAATTAAGCTTGTTGCAGAAGCAATGGCAGCCCGTCCCACATCAACTCGCACTTGTTGGTGGTGCTTTGACACACACACATCTTTCTTTGTGCATTTAATTTCTTGAATACAGAGTTGGACAATGGCCTGATCTGTAATGCATTTTGAGAAATAACATGCATAAGCATGGCCGATCCACATTAAAAAAGGAGCCACAGAGTGTCTGGGAACCTTCCCCCACACTATTCTTAGCCAGGGCTGCTTTTCGACAGGGTTGGACGGGCCCACCAGAGAACCGGACACTCCTCTGGCTGGCCATGGCTTCTCCTTCAGGAGAGTTCATAGTGCCGAGGTGAGGCCATGATGATGATAGAGGCCACCATCTGCTTAGTTTTCTGTTACTTGGAATGCAAGTGCAAGTATGCAGCCAGCCAGACACCCACCCACAGGCCGCAACACTAAACTTCCAGATTTCTGGGCAGCTCTTTGACTTGAAATATGGCCTTTTAAGCTTGTGGATGCGGAAGCTTTTCACAACCTTATGCCGGCGGCGGCCGGGTGTCCATACTCGGTCCCCAGCCGCCACTATATTTCCTGGTATCGCCTCCACCTTCCACAAGCACAGGTCCCACAACATTATCCGTGCCCTCCCCAGTGCACTTACTGGGAAGGACCGCCTAACCAAAAACATGTGGACAGGTGAATGTGGCCAGGGACGGTACAGAGCCAGCCCACAACTTTTTTTTGCTAAGAATTGTATTTAGCTTGGTGAAAGGACTGGCATAGAGGGAAACCATATCTACCCTGCATGTCATTTCTCCCAGGAAGTCCTGTAATTGAGCTTGTTGCAGAAGCAATGGCAGCCCGTCCCACATCAACTCGCATTTGTCGGTGGTGCTTTGACACACACCCACATCTTTCTTTGCGCACTTAATTTCTTGAATACAGAGTTGGACAATGGCCTGATCTGTAATGCGTTTTGAGAAATAACATGCATAAGCATGGCCGATCCACATTAAAAAGGCAGCCATAGAGTGTCCGGGAACCTTCCCCCACACTTTTCTTAGCCAGGGCTGCTTTTCAGCAGGGTTGGACGGGCCCACCAGTGAACCGGAGACTCCTCCGGCGGGCCCTGGCTTCTCCTTCAGGAGAGTTCATAGTGTTGAGGTGAGGCCATGATGATGATAGAGGCCACCATCTGCTTAGTTTTCGGTTACTTGAAATGCAAGTGCAAGTATGCAGCCAGCCACCCACCCACCCACAGGCCGCAACACTAAACTGCCAGATTTTTGGGCAACTCTTTGCACTTGAAATATAGCCTTTTAAGCTCGTGAAGGCAGAAGCTTTTCACAATCTCATGTCGGCGGCGGCCGGGTGTCCATACTCGGTCCCCAGCCGCCACTATATTTCCCAGTATCGCCTCCACCTTCCACAAGCACAGGTCCCACAACATTACCCATGCCCTCCCAAGTGCACTTACTGGGAAGGACCGCCTAACCACAAACACGTGGACAGGTGAATGTGGCCAGGGACGGTACGGAGCCAGTCCACAACTTTTTTTTCTAAGAGTTGTATTTAGCTCGGTGAAAGTACTGGTATAGAGGGAAACCGTATCTACCCTGCGTGTCATTTCTCCCAGGAAGTCCTCTAAAGCTGCTTGCACTTGAAATGTGGTGTGAACATTACTGCTGGTACTTTTCTGTGGGAATTTGCTTGCCTCCTACCAGCCTGGAATATTTCCAGCAAACTATGGTATGACGCCATGGTATTAGCACTGCCCCCAGTACCAGTAGCGAAGCCATCCCCAATTTCCTTCTCAGGAATTTTATTTGGTAGACTGAGTGGCTGCCCAAATACATTTTCTCACAAAGGAGCTGAAAATAGAGTGGCAGTAGGTGCAAGTTTCTCCAGCCTGTTAGATATTAGAGGGTGAATGGCAGCACACTGGATCAGTGGTTAGCACTGAAGCCTTGCAGCGCTGGGATCCTGGGTACAAATCCCAGCAAGGACAAAATCTGCAAGGACTTTGTATGTTCTCCCCGTGTGTTTCCTCCACAGTAAAAAAGCAGCCATAGAGTGTCCAGGAACCTTCCTACACACTTTTCTTAGCCAGGGCTGCTTCTCAGCAGGATTGGACGGTCCCACCAGAGAATCATCTGGTGTGCCTTGGCTTCTACCTCAGGAGAGTTCAGGATAGCGCTAACTTTGCAGTTTCTATGGGGCTCTTGAGCGGGTGAGAAAGGTTATCCCTCAGAATCAAATCCTCTGGTGGGCACAATGTTTTTCAATCTGAAACAGCGTCTCAGTGGGAGTTGTATTTCACCACAGCCATATTCTTTAGCTCGGTGAAAGGGCTGGCATAGAGGGAAACCGTATCTACCCCGGCTGTCATTTCTCCGTCACCAGGTTCCACCCATTGTCACACATGACCATGCCTGGCTGTATGTTCAGCTGTGAGAGCCACAGATCAGGCTGTGGTGTTAAAGCTTTCAACAACTCTGCAGCGCTGGGTGGTTTGTCAATTAAGCATTAAGCATGTTATCTTCAGCACAGCCTGTTGCCGCTTGGCCAAGGCAGTGCTGCAGTGCTGTCAGCTTGTGACTAATGTGATCATTTCAGAGATGGAGGAGGAGGTGCATGAGCTGAATAATGTGATTACATTGAGGTTAAATTGGTGACGCTGTTTATTATACTAAAGAAAGATCCTATTCTTTTGTTTTTTTTACGTTATTTTTTAAGACAAATGCATTCACCGGGAAATGTCATTTTAACATTTTACAACATTATCTGGCAATGTGGTGTGTGACACATCATCAGACACATCCTTTTTTATTTATGATGGAGGGACTCTGAAAGTCATAAAGCCTATTTTTACAGGGACATCAGATGGCCCTTACTATTCTTAAAAGGCCAGCAGTGGGCCGTAGCTATTGTTAGAGAGCCATCAGCCGGCTATGCTTTGTTGTTCCCATTATTAACAAGTGGGTCTCCTATACTGTTATTGCGTATCCAGTGACTGCAAGGGCTGCCAAATATTTGGACGCAACTCAATACCCCTTTGAAGAGACATAGAGGAGGGTCTCAGTAAAAAAAAATGTTCCCATTATAAAGGAGCGGGTTTCCTATAGTGGTAATGCCCATGCTGTGACTACAAGGGCTGCTAAAATTTTGGAAAAATCCCACTAAGAAATTAAAGACACATAGAGCAGGGCCACAGTAACAAGGTACGACATGTTCCCATTAGAAAGGAGAGGGTCTGCTATACAGTTATAAGGTATGCAGTTAGTCCAACAGCTGACCAATTTTAGGAAAAACCCTACTAAGAATTTAAAGACACATAGAGCAGGGCCACAGTAACGACAAATTCCCATTAGAAAGAAGAGAGTCTCCCATAGTGTTGGCCTATGCAGTGAATGCAAGGGCTGCCCAAAATTTGGAGGCACTTCAATGCCCCATGGAAGAGACGTGGAGGAGGGCCTCATAAAAAAAATGTTCCCATAAGGAAGGAGCGGGCCTCCTATACTTGTAATGCCCATGCACTAAGTGTAATGGCTGACAAACATTTACCCCTGGGGGGTATACATGAACATACTGTATAAAAAAAAATGTTCACGGGCATCATTAACACCCTTTTAAAAAATTATGTGGATGTTGCATCACGGACCACGGTCGCCCTGCTGATATGGTGGTGGAGGATGAGGAGAAGGAGGAGGACAAGAGCAAATAGCCAAAATCTGGAAGCGTATACCCATGTGTGGGTGTGAAAAGGTGCATGTGAGTACACCTCCCAAGAAAAGACACTGTATTTGAGTTTATGTTACGCTGCTATCATTCGGTGGTGTTGAGAAGTCTGGCCCAATCCAGCCCTTGTTCATTTTTATAAGAGTCAGCCTGTCAGCATTTTCAGTTTACAGGCGGATGCTCTTATCAGTTATAATTACACCAGCGGCACTATAAACCCGCTCTGATAAAACGCTGGTGGCAGTGCAGGCCAGGACCTCCAAGGCATAGAGATCCAGTTCATTCCACGTATCCAGCTGGATACTCAATAATTATAAGACACAGAGGAATCACGGAGGACGTTGGTACGGTCGGCAAGGTACTCCCTCAGCATCTTCCCAAACTTTGCACTCCTTGTGAGAGTACCCCGCGCCGCAGGGCCTGTGCAATGGGAGGGTCTGAGAAAACTGTCCTATAACTTTGACAGTGTTCCCCGGCCTCTGCTGGATTGAAGTTGTGTCTCTCTTGCCTGTACTCCTTGGTTGTCCAACGAAGTGTGCCCTCTGCCGCCAGCATTTTCAGATGGGAATTTTTTTAATAGTTCCGGAACAAGGGCCTTCTGATACTGCCCTATTTTTGTAGACCTGTCCGCCACAGGAATAAGAGATATAAAGTTCTCCTTGTAGCGTGGGTCTAGAAGTGTCACCAACCAGTAATGACTGTCACCCAAAATTTTGAGAACACAAGGGCCATGGGAAAGGCAGCCTAACATAAACTCAGCCATGCGTGCCAGACAACTAACAGGCAGGACTTCCGTGTCCTCACCAAGAGGATGACTGACCATGCTCTTCTACTCCTCCTCCTCTCTGTCCTCTGGCCATCCACGCTGAACAGACGGTATGACAGCTGTGCAGGTAGTACCATCTATAGTGCATGAAATTAGCTCCTGTCCTTCCTCCTCCTCCTCTTCCTCATTGTCAACCAATCCACGTTGGGATGAGATGAGGCTTGGCTGTGTGTAATCACCCTGTATGGTTCCTTGCTCCATTTCATCGTGCTCCGCCTGCAATGCATCCTCTTTGATTGTGAGCAGAGAGCATTTCAGAAGACAGAGAAGTGGGATGGTGACGCTAATTATGGCGTCATCACCGCTCATCATCTTTGTGGAGTCCTCAAAGTTTTGGAGGATGGTACATATGGCTGACATCCATGTCCACTCCTGAGGTCTTATGTGTGGAGTCTGAACTGAATTCCGACGGCGTGTTGATGCTGGTACTCAACAACTGCCCTCTTCTGCTCACAAATCCTTCCCAACATCTGCAGTGTAGAGTTCCAACGTGTGGGGACATCACACACCAGTGTGTGAGCCGGAAGCTGCAAACGCTGCTGAAACACGGTGAGGGCGACGCAAGCTGTAGATCACTAAAATGGGCACACTGGCGGCATACTTTAACAAGCAGATCCGGCAGCTCCGGGTAGGATTTGAGAAACCGCTGAACCATGAGATTAAGCACATGGGTCAGGCATGGAACGTGTGTGAGCTTGCCTCAGAGCCGCCTCCAGGTTCCGGCCATTGTCACTCACGATCATGACTGGTTCAGCGGTGTGAGCTACAGATCTGCCTGCTCTTTCAGAGCTGTCCACAACGCTTCAGCATTGTGTGGTTTTCCACCAAAGCATATTAGCTTCAGCACAGCCTGTTGCCTCTTGGCCGAGGCAGTGCTGCAGTGCTTCCAGCTTGTGACTGATGTGGTCATTTCGGAGATGGAGGCTGAAGAGGAGGAGGAGGCTGAGGAGGATGAGGTGCAGGAGCTGTAGACCGTGGAGGCAACCCTGATTGACCTAGGGCACGCAATCCTTGGCGTCGGGAGGACGGGTTCCGTCTCAAGGTCCCACTGGGTCCCAGCTTCCACTATGTAAACCCAGCGTGCCGTCAGAGAGATGTACCGTCCCTGCCCACAAGCACTTGTCCACATGTCCGTGGTTATGTGGACTTTCCCGGTAACTGCGTTGTTGAGAGCACAGCTAATGTTTTGGGACACGTGCTTGTGTAATGCGGGGATGGCACACCGGGAGAAATAGTGGCTGCTGGGGACTGAGTACCTTGGGACGGCTGCCGCCATCAGGTTGCGGAATGCTACCATCTCCACAAGCCTGAAAGGCAACATTTCGAGCGCAAGAAGTCGTGAAATGTGAGAATTTAGTAGTGTGGCCTGTGGGGCGTTGGCTGCATATTTGCGCTTGCATTTCAAGGACTGGGGTATGGACAACTGAACACTGCGTGGAAGAAGGACATGGACGTGCCTCGTCATGCTGCTACTTGAGAGTGTGCAATGACAGGTGCAGGGCAGGAGGCGTCTTCGCATGCACCATGGACAGGGGATTGGCTTGCATGCACAACAGCTGAAGAAGCAATGGTGCCACCCGCAGACACTGTATCTAGACACTGGGGTTCGGCCCACAAAGTCGGGTGCTGTGCTGCCATGTGCCTGATCATGCTGGTGGTGGTCAGGCTGATTGTTTTGCCACCCCTGCTGATGCTGGCCTGGCAGGTGGTGCATATTGCCTTTTTGGGGTTATCGGCAGAGTCTTTAGAAAACAATCAGACTCGGGAAGACCTAACAGTTGTACTGGCAACTTCCTTCGTGTTGGTGTTACGGGGAACGGTTGCCTGCCTTCTGTCTGCGGCCACCACACTGCTTCTTCCTGCCTGTTGGGGTGCTCTGCCTCCCTCCCCCTGTGTGCTGCTGTCCTCGCTCTGCATGTCCTCCTGCCAGGTTGGGTCAGTTACTATATCATCCACCACCTCTTCTTCCACTTCCGCGCTCTGGTCCTCCTACTGACTTTCTGGCAATTGTGTCTCATCATCGTCCACCTCTTGTGACACTTTCCCACCGTCGCCTTCGTGTGACCGTGGCTGCTCAAATATTTGGGCCTCGCTACATGCGATCTCCTCTTGCCCCGCTTCAAGTAGACTGGGCGAGAGGTCCGAATCAATAAATAGAAGAGTGAACAGCTCTTCCGAGTGACCAAGTGTGGGATCAGTTGTCTCTGGGCACTCGGCATGGTGGGAGGAAGGAGGATCAGGGTGAGGAATATGCGGTCCAGACTCACAGCTACTGAGACTTGAATGTATGGAAGACAGGGTGGTGGTGGGGGTGGTGGCTAAGTGACTGGAAGCATTATCCGCTATCCAACCAACAACCTTTTGACACTGCTCTGGGTTCAATAGGGGTGTGCTGCGGTGCCCTAGAAATTGGGACAGGAAGGTCAGGCGAGAAGATGTGGGAGTTTGTTGTGGCACAATTTCGCCTTGCCCACAGCCTTGTCCTCAGCCTCTGCATGCACCATTACCTTCACGTCCAGTTCTCCGTCCTTTGCCACGTGCCTTGCCCATTTTAAATGGAGGACAATATCTTCCACGCTCACTACAAATGACTGAGTTTGGAGCGAACTTATATGTGATCTGTGTGATAGAGAAAACAGAGTTTTAAATACCTGGCCTGTAGGTAAGTAGTTTGAACAGCAAACTGTGGTGAATTGCCTCAATGACACACTAAAGGAAATTTTTAATGGAGGCCAGAAATGCCAGTATTTTCTGACAACGTATATGTGATCCGTTTGACGGAGAAAACACAGTTTTAAATACCTGGCCTGTAGGTAACTAGTTTGAAAAGCAAACTGCGGTGAATTGCTACATTGACAGACTAAAGGAAATTTTTAATGGACGCAAGAAATGGCAATATTTTCTGAAAACGTATATGTGATCCGTGTGACGGAGTAAATAGAGTTTTAAATACCTGGCCTGTAGGTAAGTAGTTTGAACAGCAAACTGGTGTGAATTGCTTCAATGACACACTAAAGGAAATTTTTAATGGAAGCCAGAAATGGCAGTATTTTCTGACAACGTATATGTGATCCATTTGACGAAGAAAACACAGTTTTAAATACCTTGCCTGTAGGTAAGTAGTTTGAACAGCAAACTGGTGTGAATTGCTTCAATGACAAACCAAAGGAAATTTTTAATGGAGGCCAGAAATGGCAGTATTTTCTGACAACATATATGTGATCCGTTTGACGGAGAAAACACAGTTTTAAATAGCTGGATTTCTAGAACTCTAATATGGAAAGGACCTGGCTGTATTCTGCAGTGCCAACAAGCAAATGGCACAAAAAATGGTGTTCTCTAGATTGCTTTTTAAGCAAATAATGAGAAGTAAGATCCAAATAAAAGTATTCCTGGCCCCTTAGACCTGGGCCTTTGTATAGAAATATCTAACAGCAGCAGAAGGCAGAATTGGAATTGAGCCTCTTGTGCTATATGCACTGCAGTCTGCTATATACACTGCCTGCCTATACACCCTGCCTGCCTGATATATCTGCAGATAGATTAGTCCTCAGAAGGACTGTTTGTTAAGATGGATATGTGTAATGTACGTTTTTTCTCCCTACACTACCTAATACACAAACAAATCTGTCTCTGACGCAGCAGCACCTCTCCCAAAACAAGCAAATGGTGCAGAAAAAAAGGTGTTCTCTGGATTGCTTTTTAATCAAATAATGAGGATTAAGATCCAAAGAAAAGTATTCCTGGCCCCTTAGACCTGGGCCTTTGTATAGAAATGTCTAACAGCAGCAGAAGGCAGAATTGGAATGGAGCCTCTTGTGCTATATGCACTGCAGTCTGCTATATACACCGCCTGCCTATATACCCTGCCTGCCTGATATCTCTGCAGATGGATTAGTCCTCAGAAGGACTGTTTGTTAAGATGGATATGTGTAATGTACGGTTTTTCTCCCTACACTACCTAATACACGATCAAATCTCTCCCTGACACAGCAGCACCTCTCCCTACACTGTCTGATCTGGAGTGACTGTGACGAGCATGGTGGCGCCAGGTCTGAAATAGACCTGATGACGCTGTGCGGTCAGCCAATCACTGTAATGTCTAAAGAGCGCCAAACATGCAGGGAGGGGACCCGAGTTCCCGTCCGAGCAACCCGGAAATACTCGGCGAGCGCTGAGCATCTCGAGCAGAGAGATGCTCGGGCGAGCACCGAGCAGTAGCGAGCATGCTCGCTCATGACTATTAATGAGTATTTGGATAGATTAAATATTTAAATATTTTATTGTACTGTTCTTATCATCCCTTTATTTTCTAGATCTCAGATCTATTTTGATCTTTGATTTCTTGTTTTTTAGATAGCAAGGAGTTTTTTTATGCCCCTTTCCTCTGCAACCTCTAGTTTTCTTTTTCTTTTAATGGGCTGGGTAAGTTGTGGATGAAAATACTTCGTAATTAAATTTTTTGTCTGATTTTTTATTGTAGAGGCTCTTATAGAGTTGCTCTCAGTCACAGGCAAAATTATTTCCATAGATGGTGCAGATCTCGGGACTATTTCTAAAAAAGAAATATTAGAATTAGCTGGAGAGGGAGAAGGTGCTTGCGTAACTGCGGTAAATAAATTGGAAGGTTCAGTGGTGTTGCACACCATAAAAATGCTATGGTTAATATCCAATTCCGCTGTAATACTCAAAGATAATATGAGTTCTTGTGTATGGTTTGCTAAAACCACTGAGCTCAAGGAGGGAAATGAGAAAAGTGTATTACTCAATTCCTCTCCATCTGTTAGAACCCTCCTGTTAGTTTTTGCTATCTTGTGTTTTGCAGTCACGTGACCATCTGCCTACATATTCCAGCTCCACCCTTCTGGCTTTGCTGGACTTCAGTGCTGTTTGACTGTCTTTCTAGCCAGGTGCTTCGGTGCCTATCTCTCTCAAGTTCGCTTGGTCCTCTGGGACGTCTAGTATTTTTTGTCAGTTTGTCTTTTGTGCTCTGCAACAACTTCTGTTTAGGAAGTGTCCCATTTTTTGTCCCAGTACTTAGATCACTTAGGGACCCCTCCCTTATTTCTATAGGTCTTCGTTCAGACTAGCCGAGGAATAAGGCGGGTCTGTTCACAAGGAACAGGCAGCCCGCTACATCGTAGGGATTCAGCTTAGTCTTACTGTAGGGACAGCTTTCCCCTATCTTTCCTTAGTACTTGTTGCAGATCATAACACCATCATCTTGATCTATATTATCAGCATTACAGGCACTAGTTGCTTCTGGGTTTGTCTCTTGGGACTAGAAATTAAATACTGTTAACGGGACTACACCCAGTGTGGAGGATAAAGGTATATTCTGCTGTTTTATTGAATTGGTATTTTTATTATTATCCCGGAGGAGGGTAGATTTTTTTGGGATAGCACCTGCCTCAAACGCAGTATATTTTCTTATTGGTTTATTCAAACCTCTCAGAAATGCATTATCAGTTTTAGAATTATAAAAGGTTCGTAGTCCATTGACTATTTCATTGTGTTTTTTTGTAAATTTATAATTATTTTCCACAGATGTGTCTTTATAAAGGTTGGGGAGTATTTTTTTATTTGGCACTATGTCCCTGTTCCCCTTTTTCCTAGAAGATGGTAAATCTGGAACTACCTTCCCATACTTTTTTAAATCAAAAAGATCCCGTTTGGAGCATAATGTGTTCACCTTTTAGGAACATCAGTATATAGAGAGGCTTGGCAACGCAATGGGGACTCGGGTAGCCCCAAGTTTTGCAAATCTGTTTATGGGGAACTTCAAGTCCACATCGCCAATTTGCCAGCCGCTATATAGACGACCTGATCCTATTTTGAAAGGCAGCACAAGAGTTCATTAGAACAATGAACATGAACACCTGGGGGATCTCCTTCTCTGCAGAGATAAGCAAAGAAAAAATGAATCTTTTGGACCTAGAAATTAGCCATCAAAACAATAAAATCATTGAAAACCTTTTTTAAAAAACTGATACTAATGGCTTTTTGGATTATGATTATGATTTTTGTGAGTTTCACCATATCAGAAGAAATAATACCAATGATAAAGACTATATAGAACAATCTAAAATATTGTATAATAGATTTATGGATAAAAAATTCCCTAAAAAACTTGTTATGGGGACATTTAGATCCAATTTAGAAAAAAATCAGGATGAATGCCTCAGCAGGAAAGGGGTTAAAGAATATCAAAAAACAAATGACAAAGGGGAGGAAAATAGTGGGAAGTGGCAATATAATTTTATTACTGCCTTCAACAGTGACAACATCCAAATAAGAAATATTTTAAACAAATATTGGTATTTGTTGAAGAATGATCCATTTTTAAAAAATTGTATACCAGAGAAGCCCGGGATTACTTTTCGCAGGGGTCATACATTCAAGAGTATTATAGCACCAAGCAACCTCAGAAAAACATTGAACGAGGGACAAAAACTAACAAATAAAGAGAAAAAATTCTCTAAAAAACATATGGATGTAAAACCAGGGGTGTATAGATGTGATTCTATGAAATGCTGTAGTTGTAACATCATTGGACATAATAGCAGATCCATTACATCCTACAGCACTGGAGAGACGTATGAAATCACACAAAATTTAACATGTGATAAGTAGTGTTGAGCGAGCACTAAAATGCTCGGGTGCTCGAAGCTCGGGCCGAGCTCGCCGTGATACTCGGGTGCTCGACCCGAGCAACGAGCCCAATGTTAGTCTATGGGAGACTCGAGCATTTTTGCGGTGGCACCCCCGGCAGTCTTTTAAAAGCCTAACAAGTGCCCAAAACGATAGTGACAGTGCTCAAATTACATGGGGACAGCATGGGGATCGCCCCAGGAAGCATTTCTGACCCCCAGGTCACTGCTGTCAACAACGTGGTCAGAGGTATTAAGCCACTTTTACAGGCTCACAATAAAACGAAAGTGAAACTTTTTTCCTGTGAAATATGTTAAGGAACATCCTTTCCAGGGAAAAGACTTGTGTATAAGTTAAAATAAATGACCAAAAACAAAAATACTCCTCCACACCTTCGGCTATGTTCACAAATAGCATTTTTTATGCGTTTTTGCACTTTTGTATTGTTTTCAACTATGACAAATGCATTCACCGGGAAATGTCATTTTAACATTTTACAACCTTATCTGGCCATGTGCTGTGTGACACATGCATAAAGTGCTGAAAAGACATGGGAACAGCATGGGGAAGACCCCTGGAAGCATCTCTGACTCCCAGGTCACTGTCTAAAAGTGTGCACATCATAAGTGATCCTTGCCGCATCAGAAGATGCAGACTTGCAACTATCCCCATGGAAGTTCTAGTCCCAGGGCAGTGTTCAATTGTACCTCCCCCATTCCTTGCAATACAAGCGCAAGTATGCAGCCTGCCACCCACCCACCCCCAGGCTGCAATACCATACTGCTTGCTTGCTTGCACTTTAAATTGGGCCTTTTAGGCATGTGGAGGCGGAATCTGGCCACCACGCCATGGCTGTGTCGGCGGCCTGGTATCCATACTCAGTCCCCAGCCGCCTGGTGGCCGGGTGTCCCCGCTTGCTCCCCAGCCTCCAGGGGGTGGCCAGGTGTCCATACTCGGTCCCCAGCCACCCCTATTTGTACCGGTAACCTTTCCCAGACTTTTCTTAGCCTGGCCTGCTTTAGGGCAGCATTGGCCGAGCCCACCGGACTATCAGACTGCTCCGGTGGGCCCTGGCTTCTCCATCAGGGGAGTTGAGAGTGCCAAGGTGAGGAGCATGATGAGGATGATAGAAGTTAGCATCTGCTTTGTTTTGTTGTAATGCAAGCGCATGTATGTAGTAGCGGCTAGGCCTGAGGAGGTCAGCGTTTTGGCGCATATCCTACCTCCTCCGAGGATTGCTGGATGTTTTCCTGCTACTATCCAAGTTCTATGACTCCCGTTAAAACAAAGCTTCAGGTGATAAATGATGGATGAGGTAGTGGCAAAGGAGAAAGAGCAGGAGGAACAGGGACCATTCACATCAATATCAGGCCAGTCAACCAGATATGTCTTGTAGGATATGTTTCTGTAACAAAAGGAGCGGTTCGGCTACACAGTTATAGGGCATACAGTGAGTGCAATGCCTACCAAAAATTTCGAGCCACTCCAATGCCCCTTGGAAATGACATGGAGGTCAGAGGGCGTTAGCTAAACCTTTTTTTCCATTTATAGCAACTGGGTCTCCTGTGCACTGTTGGCCTAAGCAGTGAATGGAATGCTTTCCAAAAATTATGAGGTACTGCAATGCCCCTTACAAGAGCCATGTGTGGCACCCCAGGGGTCTGGTCACCACAGTAATAAAGATTATGTCGGAGAGCAAGTGGGAGGTTTCCTGGTCAGGATCCCTTAAACATGCAACATCCTACTGCCCCAGTCCTGGGAGGGGAAAATTCTGCCCTTATAAACTGGATCTGGGGTGGGGTTGAGTGAGTCAGAGAACAGAGAACAGTCAGAGTCAGAGGGAGAACAAGGGAAAGTAACAGCAAGGAGCTCTGTAGGAGCTAGGAGCTAAAGACGAGGGTCTGGAAGCTGAGCAGAGCTCGCCTTGGCAGAAGACAATAGGAACCGGACACAGGAGTCCGAAGCTGTGAGGACTTATATATCCAGCAGCAGAAACCAGCCGGCAGGGGATTTCAGGTCCTCTGGCCATAGAAGCCCGGAGGCTCAGTCACAAGCAAAGGACCAGCACCGCCGTCGTGGAGCGGAGGCTAACAGAAGGCCCCAAGTCACCAGCCATACGGGTGAGCACTACACGGTACACTCAGGGACATGGGCTACTTCTACCCGCTTACAGCAAGGTAGCCAGGAAGAGTGCAGACAGACAGGGAGGCCTACAACTCCACCTGGCCAGGGGAACTCCTGCTTGCTCACAGACTGACCAGGCCTCTTATGCTAGCCAGTACTCCCGGGAGGGTCTACCTTATAATCATCAGTAAAGACCCTGAACTGCACTGCAAAGACTCTGAGTCATTCCTGCTGCGCTCGTGCACCTTCACCCCCATCATCCACACTCACTGACCTGAGGCTATACTCCTTCCGAGGGGAGTTATCCCATTTTATGCTGCGCACACAACACCAGCCTCAGCGGTCTGCCTTGCAGCGGTGGTACTCCCTGACCGCAATCCACGTGTGGCACAGTCGGACAATTAACCTCAAAACCTAAGAAAGATTGCCACTGGTTTGACCAGCCTGAGCCACGGGACCGGGTCATCGCCACGGAGACTACAGACCCTAGAGACCCAGCACCGGGTATCCCACACACGTGTACACACGGCCCAGAGGGCGCGTCACATGCAGTACAGCATATTACAAACATAAGTCCCATTATTGGGGAATGGGTGTCCCATAGTATTTGCTTATGCCTTGCAAGCAAAAGCTGCCAAAAATTAGGACGCAGCAACTTGCAATGCCCCTTACAAGAGCCATGCAGTACAGCATATTACAAACATAAGTCCCATTATTGGGGAGTGGGTCTTCCATAGTATTTGCTTATGCTTTCCCAGCAAAAGCTGCCAAAAATTAGGACGGAGCAACTTGCAATGCCCCCTACAAGAGCCATGCAGTACAGCATATTACAAACATAAGTCCCATTATGGAGGAGTGGGTCTCCCATAGTATTTGCTTATGCTTTCCCAGCAAAAGCTGCCAAAAATTAGGACGGAGCAACTTGCAATGCCCCTTACAAGAGCCATGCAGTACAGCATATTACAAACATAAGTCCCATTATTAGGGAGTGGGTGTACCATGGTATTTGCTTATGCTTTCCCAGCAAAAGCTGCCAAAAATTAGGACGGAGGAACTTGCAATGCTGGCACCCTGGTGGTATAGTGGTGGTGGAGGCTGAGGATAAGGAGAAGAAGATTAAACAGCCGAAACGAGGAAGCGTATACCCATGTGTGGGTGTGAAGCGGTGCATGTGAATACACCTCCCGAAATAACACAGTGAATTTGAATTTATGTTACTCTGCTGTCATTTGGTGGTGATGAGAAGTCTGGCCCAATCCAGCCCTTGTTCATTTTGATAAGGGTCAGCTTGTCGCCATTGTCAGCTGACAGGCGAGTGCGTTTATCAGTTATAATTCCCCCAGCGGCACTAAAAACACGCTCCGATAACACGCTAGCGGCAGGGCAGGCCAGGACCTCCAAAGTGTACAGAGCGAGTTCATTCCAAGTGTCCAGCTTGGATACCCAATAATTAAAAGGCACAGAGGAATCACGGAGGACCCTGGTACGATCGGCAAGGTACTCCCTCACAATCTTTTGAAACTTTCCACTCCTTGTGAGAGTACCCCGCGCCTCAGGGCCTGTAAACTGAGCGGGTGTCAGAAAACTGTCCCAGAACGTTGACAGTGTTCCCCTGCCTCTGCTGGATTGGAGTTGCATCTCTCTCGCATGTACGCCTTGGTTGGGCAACGAACTGTGACCTCTGCCGCTAGCGTGTTCAGATGGGAATTTTTTTAAGAGTTCTGCAGCAAGGGCCTTCTGGTATTGCCCCATTTTTGTAGACCTCTCCACCTCAGGAATAAGAGAGTGAAAGTTCTCCTTGTAGCGGGGGTCTACAAGTGTCACCAACCAGTAATGACTGTCACCCAACATTTTGACAACGCGAGGGTCACGGTTAAGGCAGCGTAACATAAAGTCAGCCATGCGTGCCAGACTGGTAACGGGCAAGATTTCAGTGTCCTCACCAAGATGACGACTGACCATGCTCTCCTCCTCCTCTTCCTCCTCCCCCCTGTCCTCAGGCCACCCACGCTGAACCGACGGTATGACACTTGTACAGGTACTACCGTCTACATCGCATGATAGCAGCTCCTGTTCTTCCTCCTCCTCCTCCTCCTCTCCCTCATTGTCCCCCAATGCACGTTGGGATGAGATGAGGCTGGGCTGTGTGTAATCGCCCGCTACGGCTTCTTGATCCATCTCATCATACTCTGGCTGCAATGCCTCCTCTTTAATTCTCTGCAGAGAGCGTTGCAAAAGACAGACAAGTGGGATGCTGACACTAATGATGGCGGCATCGCCACTCACCATCTTGGTGGCCTCCTCAAAGTTTGTCAGGATGGTACATATGTCAGACATCCAGGTCCACTCCTGAGGTCTTATGTGTGGAGTCTGACCTGAATATCGACGGCCTTGTTGCAGCTGGTACTCCACAACTGCTCTCTTCTGCTCACAAATCCTTTGCAACATGTGGAGGGTAGAGTTCCAACGTGTGGGGACATCACGCACCAGTCGGTGTGCCGGAAGCTGCAAACGCTGCTGCAACACAGCAAGGGCGGCGGAAGCTGTAGCCGACTTGTGAAAATGAGCTGACAGGCGGCGTACTTTCACGAGCAGATCTGGCAACTCGGGGTATGATTTAAGAAACCGCTGAACCACGAGGTTAAACACATGAGCCTGGCATGGTACGTGTGTGATCTCACCTCGCCTCAGAGCCGCCACCAGGTTACGGCCATTGTCACACTCGACCATGCCGGGATGTAGGTTCAGCCGTCTCAGCCACAGATCTGCCTGCTCTTTCACAGCTGTCCACAACTCTCAAGCAGTGTGAGGTTTATCACCTAAGCTTATGAGTTTCAGCACAGCCTGTTGCCGCTTGCGGAGGCAGTACTGCAATGCTTCCAGCTTGTAACTGATGTGGTGATATCTGAGATGGAGGCTGAACATGAAGAGGAGGAGGAGGATGATGCACAGGAGCTGTACACTGTGGGGGCAACTCTGACTGACATAGGGCCCGCAATCCTCGGTGTGGGGAGGATGTGTTCCGTCCCAAGGTCCGATTGGGTCCCGGCTTCCACTATGTTTACCCAGTGTGCCGTCAGAGAGATGTACCGTCCCTGGCCACAAGCACTTGTCCACGTGTCCGTTGTCAGGTGGACTCTCCCAGTAACTGCGTTGTTGAGGGCACGGCAGATCCTTTGGGACACGTGCTTGTGTAGTGCGGGGATGGCACACCGGGCAAAATAGTGTCGGCTGGGGACCGAGTACCGAGGGACGGCCACCGCCATAAGATTGCGGAAGGATTCCGTCTCCACCAGCCTAAAAGGCAGCATTTCCAATGCAAGCAGTCGTGAAATGTGCGAATTTAGGACTGTGGCCTGTGGGGCGTTAGCTGCGAATTTCCGCTTTCATTCAAATGTCTGGGATATGGACAATTGAACGCTGCGGTGGGACGTGGACGTGGACGTTGATGCTGTTTCTTGAGAAACTGCCATAACAAGTGAAGACTGAGAGGAGGGGGCATCTTTACATGCAGTATGGACAGGGGATTGCCTTGCACACACAACAGGGGGTTCTATTGCACGCACAACAGCAGAAGAAGCAGTGGTGACACCCGCTGACACTGGTCGTGGACCCTGGGTTCGCCCCACAAAGTCGGGTGCTTTGCTGCCATGTGCCTGATCATGCTGGTGGTGGTCAGGCTGGTAATTTTGTCACCCCTGCTGATGCTGGCATGGCAGGTTGAACATATGGCCTTTTTGGGGTTATCAGCGGAGTCTTTAAAAAAATTCCAGACTCTGGAAGACCTACCGCTTGTACTGGCAATGTCCCTCATGTTGGTGTTACGGGGAACGGTTGCCTGCCTTCTGTCTGCGGTCACCACACTGCTTCTTCCTGCCTGTTGGGGTACTCTGCCTCCCTCCCCCTGTGTGCTGCTGGCCTCACTCTGCATGTCCTCCTTCCACGTTGGGTCAGTTACTAGATCATCTTCCACCTCCTCCTCTTCCACTTGCCCACCACGATCCTCCTCCTCACTTCCTGACAATTGTGTCTCGTCATCGTCCAGCTCTTGTGACAGATTGCCAACGTCGACTTCCTGTGGCCGTGGCTGTTCAAATATTTGGGCATCGCTACATGGGATCTCCTCTTCCACCACTTCAAGCGTATCAGGCGAGGGGCCAAATATGGAAATGGACCAGTGAACAGCTCTTCAGAGTGTCCAAGTGTGGGATCACTTGCTGTCTGACGACACTCGGCATGGTGGGAGGAAGGAGCATCAGGGTGAGGAGGAGTATGCGGTCGAGACTCACGGCTACTAAGAGTTGACCGTGTGGAAGACAGACCGGAGGTGGTGGTGCCCAGGTAACTGGAAGTATTGTCTGCTATCCAATTAATAACCTGATCACACTGATCAGTTCTCAATACTGGTGTTGTTCTGTGCTTCCCTAGTAATTCGGTCAAGAAGTGGGAGCAAGAAGATGTGGCTGTTGGTTGTGGCACATTTTCACCTTGGCCACGGCCCCGTCCTCTGCACGAACCATCACCAGAATGTCCACTTTCACGTCCCTTGCCACGCGCCTTGCCCATTGTAAATGAAGTAAAATAGCATACACTTGCACTATCAATGGAAAAAGGGTATTAAAGAGTAGATTAGAACCGTGGAAGAGGAAAACCACAGTTATTGTTTACTGGGGTATACCACACTTTTTTAAATAGAGATATTTGCGGCTGAACAGTGAGCGACACACTCAAACTGCTTTTTTTTTAGATACCAAAGGCCCAAAACTGGATAGTACAACGATTTGACCCGTGGAACTGCAAAACCACACTGGGATGTCGGGCCTACACAAGACTATTTTCAACAGATATATTTTTGTGTCCCAACAGTCAGGAGACACTACTGTTTTTCTTTACGGAAAAAACTACCAAAACCTGAATAATAGAGATTTTTTACCGTGGAACAGCAAAACCACAGTTATAATTTACTGGTGTATACCAGGCTTTTTAAAATATATATATATTTGCGGCTGAACAGTGAGCGACACACTCAAACTGTTTTTTTTAGATACAAATGGCCCAAAAGAGGATAATACAGAGGTTTGTACCGTGGAACTGCAAAACCACACTTGTATTTCTCGGGCCTACACCAGACTATTTTCAACAGATATATTTGTGTCTGAAAAATCAGGGAGACACTATTTTTTTTTTTTTTACAGCAAAAAATACAAAAAGCAGGATAATAGAGATTTTTTACCGTGGAACAGCAAAAGCACACTTCTGTCTCTCTGGCCTACACCAGACTATTTTCAACAGATATATTTGTGTCTGAAAAATCAGGGAGACACTTATTATTTTTATACAGCAAAAAATGCCAAAAAAAGGAAAATAGAGATGTTTTACCGTGGAACATCAAAACCACAGTAATAATTTACTGGTGTATACCAGGCTTTTTAAAATATATATATATTTGCGGCTGAACAGTGAGCGACACACTCAAACTGTTTTTTTTAGATACAAATGGCCCATAGAACTGCAAAACCACACTTCTATTTCTCTGGCCTACACCAGACTATTTTCAACAGATATATTTGTGTCTGAAAAATCAGAGGCACACTTTTTTTTTGGGGAGGGGGTGGGCACCAAAAGGTTAATAAGATGGGTATTTGTACATTGTGAAGGAGGAAAAAAAAAAGAGGATTTAGATTAAAAAAAAGGATTTTTCCTGGCCCCCGGGACCTGGAGCTAAGTCCAGCAATTTCAGCAACAGGAGCAGCACACAGGACTGTAATGCAGCGTTTGCTGGTATTACCACTGCGTCTCCTATACAGCCTGCCTGCCTGCCTGATATACCTGGGATGGATATTAGTCCTGAGAAGGACTGTTTGTTTGATCTGGCAGCCTTTACAGACCCTACACTAACTATTTTGCAGGATATATCTCTCCCTAAATCAGCAGCGCTGTCCCTACGCTGTCTGATCCGGAGCGACTGTGTCCAAGATGGCGGCGCCCAGTTTTAAATACTCGAGGTGACGCTGTGCGGCCAGCCAATCACTGTAATGCCCACAAACAACATGGCTGCGGCATTACAGTGACTGGCTGGCAATCCCTGCATCTTCATTGGCTCTGTAAAGAGCACCAAACATGCAGGGCGGAGACCCGAGCTCCCGCCCGAGTAACCCGGAAATGCTCGGTGCTCGCCGAACATCCCGAGTAGCGTGATGCTCGGGCGAGTACCGAGCAGTGTCGAGCATGTTCGCTCAACACTAGTGATAAGGACTATGTCATATATGTGATTACCTGTGCCTGTGGACTACAAAATGTGGGCCGCACAACACAACCCTTGCGTGCCCGCATGAATGCCACAGGCTCAACGCCAAAAATGGAATATTAGAACATAGTCTATCTAGACACCTATGTTGAAAGCATAATAAACAATTTAATGTTATAGTCACTCCAATTGAACAAATAAGTTCAAAGTGTTTAAATAGAATACAAATGCTTAACCGGAAAGAATCCTTTTGGATCTTTCGATTAAGAACATTATATCCTGATGGGCTAAATGATGTGGTAGAAGATAAATGAAAAAGGTTGGAGGGAATAGAATAGAATAATGAAAAACCCACCACATATATTTATTTTGTTTATTTTTTATTTTTTTAAAAAGGAGAAAAAGGGGGAAGAAAGGGGAAGAGAGAGAAGGAGAAAGGAAAGTAAAGGGAAAGAAAAAGGGGGAAAGGAAAAAGGGGGAAAGGAAAAAGGGGGAAAGGAAAAAGAGGTAAAAAAGGGGAAAAAAAAAGGGGGAACATTTTTTTTTAGGAGTTTTTTTTTAAGCTTTTAAAAAGTTTTTGGAAAAGGAAAGGGAGAGAAAAGAAAAGGAAAAAAGTGGAAAATAATTTAAACACATAAAGGATAAGAATAAAATAAATATATAAGCAGTAACTGTTGAGTAGAAAGGAAGGAAAAAAAAGGAGACGAATAAAAGTTTTTTACTGACATGAATTTTATACATGACATTGGAAAATGTATTTATTTATTTTTTTTAAATTGGATTCATTCAGATTAGTTTTTAATGTTTATACTTCTATGCTTGTAAAGCTCTTGATAAAAAGGGAGTGAAAAGGTTAAAACCTTGGTAAAACACACACCTAAAAATGATATGCACTGACTTTTTTTATATATGAAATGCACAAAGCAGTAGTAGCCTATATGTAATACCAGAAGAAGTCTCATAAGAGCTGAAACGCGTTATATGCTATGCTAATAAAATTTGGTTTTTATTATATCACCGCATCCTACCTACTGTATTCTGGGAGCACATACCACCTGGAGAATAATTACATATGTGGTTTCCTAAAATGAATCAGGCAGTGCAGACTTTCTTACACCAACAAGATTGCGCCATCTTGATGCACGATCTTGATGCCAATGGTTAAATCATCCATACAAATTGTCTGCCTGTCTACAATATACTATCTTAGTTGTAGTACTGCTGCAGCTGGGGATCTCATTGCTGATCATAAACTGCCAAGCATCTCCTTGTCTGGCCAACTTCTACAGTGCTGTACCTGCCACAGCCACTGCACAGCCACACCAGGCACACACCTCTTGGCTGCCCACCATGTTTTATAGTGCTTCATTGTTCTACTGCTGCCAGGAACCTATTGCTGTGCCTAAATTGCCAAGAATAGGATGAGGTTATTATTATTATTTATTATTATAGTGCCATTTATTCCATGGCGCTTTACATGTGAAAGGGGTATACATAGCACAATTACAATAATTTGAACAATACAAGTCAGCGACTGGCACAGGAGGATAGAAGACCCTGCCCACGAGGGCTCACAATCTACAGCATACTGGGCCTCTTAGTAGAGATAAGCGAACATTTCAATGTTTGGTTCAGAAATGTTTGCCTAATATTTAGAGATTTGCCAAATTTATTAGTCGAACATTCGATGAATATTTCTGAATGCCATTGAATTCAATTGGGGGACAAAAAAAGCATATACACCTTCAATCGGGCCCAAAAGCTGCCAAAGCACATCAAATTAGGGGTACACACCAGGAAAGTGCCTTCAATTGTCCCAGAGTACAAGTACTATAATTATTATTATTACAGCGACATTTATTCCGTGGCGCTTTTCATGTGAAAAGGGGTCATCGACTGGTACAAGAGGAGAGAGGACCCTGCCTATGACAGTGCACAAACAATCTACAAGGGATGAGTGAGGATACAGTAGGTCAGGGTACAGCTAGTTGTGCAGCTGCATGCTGGAGCGAGGCTTACCGCAGATTGTACGCTTGTCATAAGAAGTCGATCTTCAGATTCCTTTCCAAGGTTTCCACGGTAGGCGACAGTCTGATGTGTTGGAGTACAACATTATCACAGTAGGAGAGATGCACGGGACAAATCTGCTGAGATCCTAAATCACGGTAAGCTTCCAGGAGCTCACAACTGAGCAGATTAACCCCTGCACCAATTAATATGAAGGTGAAAGACTTCTAATGAGTGCAGGAGAGGGAGAAATCAGATGCTGCTGTCTTCTGGCTCCTCTCTGTCTTGGTAAATCCATGACACCTTGCAAGCTTCAACACAATGTTGACATGGTAGACATTAGCGGTGGTCGGTCCCCTAGACAACAAGCTAACTCCTTTATGATTATAGATTATGTTCTCCGCGTGTTTGCAGGGGTTTCCCTCAGATTTTCCAGTTACCTCCTCAGTAAAAAAGCAGCCATACAGGAGTCTTCACAGTTCAAAAATTATGGCCTGACACCACCATTTCCATGGCCAACAGATTGGAGATGGTGGAGTTCAACCTCTTAGCTTTGTCATGTGTGGGAGGAAACAATCTTTTATGTGACCACAACTGCAGGACCAAGAGCTGGCTGCAGTGCCGAGAGAGGGGGGAGTACAGTGAAACAGACAAACCGCTGGACTGTGAGTGAGATGCAGGCGCAGTTGTTACTGTGGATTGAGAAACATGTGGTGTGCTGTGTGAAACAAACACAGCAGACATGTCCGCTTCCGTTACATCTGATGGGCTCTCACTCAGCCTGACTGGAGTGGGTAGAGAGCCAGAAGTTCTGCGGTGGGAGACCTGCATGACAATACTTGGCATGGTAACAGAGGAGGAGGAAGAAGCAGCGGATGCGGTTGATGGGGCAGCTGATGGTTGTTGAGGTCCGCTGGTCTGCATTTCAGCGTGGTGAGATTCCCAGTGAAACACATGTTGTTTGCGGATGTGAGTGTTCATGCATGTAGTAGTCAAAATATTGCAGTTTTTCCCTCTACTGAGTTTTTTATTGCAAAGTTTGCAGATAATGTGAGTCGGCTCATCAGTTGCAGTGACAAAAAAGGCCCAGGCTAGGCAACCCTTGCCACCCCTGCGAGCTGCAGACACATGACCGCTGCTGGCCACAGCCACAGTTGTGGCTAAGGATGCAGTGCTCCTCATGCTTACATCACTCTGTGTCTGCACTGTAGGGCGAAAGGTAACCTCCTCATTTTCCTCCTCCACCTCCTCAGATGAGCTACTCAGCTGCATGACTCTGAGTTAACACCAATTAAGATCTTCAACCTCATCATCATCCAATGTGTTATCCCATTCCTCGCCCTCACAGTGACACCTCTCTTCTTGTTGTCCTAACAGCACAGTCTGCATGAGCCTCTGGTATCTGAGTCTCATCAGGATCACCTACCTCCCCGGTGGTTAACATAAGGTGAAGAGGGTCAGGAGCCTGCTCTGACCCCACTCCGTCCTGCCACGAATCCAACCTAAAAAAAATTTGAGCATCGGTGCAGATGCTTTCCTCCTCTTCTTGACTATGTGAATATTTGGAGTACACTTCTGATGCCCATGGTATAAAATGGGTGAACAGTTCTACAGACTCGCCCATCTGTGGTTTGCTACAGTCAGTTGGGCACTAGGACAGTTGTGATGCTGGGGGAAGCAAGAGTAATTGGGATGCCACCTCTGTGGACTGTACTGTGTGTGATATTGAGGTGGAGGAAGAAAAGGAGTGGCCACTTGAAGCAGCCCTTGCTGCACCACTGGAGCACCTGCTCTTTCTGACCCTTATCAACAAAGCATATCGCGGTGCAGCTGCCAAAGAAAGGGAGTGGAGTAGCCCGTCCACTAACAGAAGTTGTCAGTTGTCTTCGGATAGGGCATGACGATGTTGGTTCACTAGTGCTTTCACTAACATTACCACCTACCCCACGTATACCTTGAACACCGAGCTTATTCCCCCTTCCACCACAATCTCTTTTTTTCCCATTCATGTTGATCAGATACTGTGGTAGGAGCATGCTATTAGCAAAACAAAATTATTTTTTTTCCTCTGCTACAGCTCTGTACACTCCTGAATTTCAGCGGCACTAAATGACAAGGGAAAAAATATGGCTTGCTGTATAACGTTAATAACAGAACAAAGTATTTTTTTACTGTGGATGAGGCCTGTATAACATAGGAGATATTCTCCAAACTATTTCAAACTGAGATCTCCCTGCTGTATAACGTTAGGAACCGAACAAAGTATTTTTTTTAGTGTAGATGATGCCTGTATAACATACAAGATATTCTCCAAACTATTTCAAACTCAGATCTAGCCTGCTATATCACGTTAGGAACAGCAAATAATAGATTTTTTACTCTGCATAAGCTCTAAATACAGCTGAATTTTACCGCCACTAAAAGGACTAGGTGGCTTATAACAGAGTATAACACATTTGCGACAGAAAAAAATATTTTTTGGACTCTGCCTACCAACAGAAAAAAAATATATTTTTTTACCCTGAAAACAGCTGAAGTTCACCGCCACTAATGTAGTAGCTCACGTATAGCAGAGTGTATCACGTTTGCCACACAAAAAAATCTTTTGTGGACTCTGCCTGCCAACAGAAAAATATATATTTGTTTTACTGTGCATACAGCTGAAGTTCACCCACCAAAAAAATGACAAACTGGGCTAACACAGCTTGCACTATCACATTAGCAAATTAAAGAAAAAGGTTTTTGTGCTTTGCACTCAGAAGCTCAGCACTGAAAAGCACTGTAGATAGCTGAATTTCAACCCCACAAAATCAAAACGTAGCCTACAAGGGCTTGCTTGCTTTATCACATTAGCAAAATCAAAAAGAGATTGAAGGTATACTCCTGCATAGCTTCCAACAGTCCTGTATTCTGCGCGACTGTCCCTTTATGGCTCAGCTGTTCTCCCGGGTTCTATTTATACTCACCTCTCATAGCTCCATAGTTACTCCTCGGGGGGGCGGGGCCGCTCACTGGTCACTGAATAAATTAAATTACACTCCACTCACCTCTTCTTTCTCCTGTGATTGCATCTGCTGGGACTCAAACTGAGACTTCAGGATGCAGAGAGTGTAGCACTAACCACTGTGCTACAGCTCTCAATGGTAAGCATAGGAGGATTTAGTTAGCTTGACTCTACAATGCAATCAATGAATTCAGCAGCAGAGTATACATCTCCATAGAAATACATTGTGTATACCTGTATACCGAGCTGAAGAAAATTATTTTTTTGATCCTATAAATAAAAGTTGTACATTTGTGAACAATTACAGAAACATTATTTTTTTCTGTGAGTCTCTGGCCTTGAACCCACAACCTTAAAACATTACTGACACAGCAGACACTTATCCTGCTGAGCCACCAGCCATAGTAAAACCACTACTAGAATTCTGTCTATTTGACCTGTACTGTAGGCTTTGACAATAGGTTTATTGTACTGATCTAAATACACTGCTGGGTACTATATATGTAATTTTATTTTTCAGGGAGAATAAGAGATTTTTTTCAGCCTATAAAATTGCTAAAAAGTAATAAAGAAAAACTTTTCATAATTAAAAAAAATATTGTCATTTGCGTTTTGTTAAAAATAATGAACATCACAAATCAGCAAATAACATGGACATATTTGGTGTCCCTGTAATCGTAACGACCAGCAAAACACAGCGATCAGATTATTTATGGGGATCGGTAAATGGCGTGATTGATATTTTTTCTTTATTAAACCCATAAAAAATGTAATAAAACTGTAATGCAGAGGCCGTGTTCACACGTAGCGTAAATGCTCCCTTCTTTTTGCTGCTTTTTTTCTGCAGGTGTTCGCACCGCACGACGCAGCAACAATCTTCTATGATTATTACTGTTTGCTGTGTTTCTTTTATGCGTTTTCCTGCTTATTTGATGCGATTTTGGGGCAGGTATGAAGCAGAGTTTTTAACTCTTTTTAATAGTACAGAAAAGCTTTGATTCAGCACTTAAAAATGCAGCGGCATTTTTTTCTCTATGCATTTTTTTCAGAAGAAGCCTATAGAGAAAATGCAGCAAAACCGCAGAGTAATGATGAGCGAGCGTGCATTGCTAACCCTTTCGGCAAGCATGCTTGGGTGATTGCCGAGTATTTTCGGCATGCTCGGCATCTATGTTTAGGACTGTTAGACAGCTGTGACAGATGCAGCCGTGGCGGCACTAACATAAATGCCGAGCGTGCTTGCCGAAAGGGTTAACAACACACACTCGCTCATCACTACCGCAGAGTTCAGCAGCATCTTCAGATGCTTCTATGTGGAGCCTAAAAAAATGCAGATACTTTATTAAGTGCAGAATCAAAGCTTTTCTGTACTATAAAAAGCACCTTAAAAACGCGACTTCACATCTGCACCGGAAACGCATCAAATAAGGGGGAGAAGATTGTTATTGTGCAGTTTGGTGCGGACATCTGCAGAAAACAAAGAGCACAGTATTTCTGCAATGTGTGAACACTGCCTTACAGACACAAAAAAGCCGGATGTCGTATAGTGAAGCTACATACTGGTGGCTCCAACTGTGAATGAGGGAACAAAAAATAATCTACAGGTCCTAACAAGAGATGAGCAGGATGCACAGGTGACATTGTGCTGCCCCGGAAGATAAGAGATGAGCAGCCTCTTGTCCAGCTGCCAGGTAGCACTGATCTGGACACTGGATTGGAGACACGGGAATTCATCCTCTCATTTCTAGTCCCAACTGTCCCAGATACAGCGGACAGTCCAGGATTTGGGTCTACAACCTGCAGTCTCAGCCGTCTGCTGAATTTCCCTCACTACCACCGCCCCTCTGACAACTCCTCCTGCCAGGGGAGAAAGATAATGGTAAATGGGTGTGGATTGGGGCATGTCCAAAATTTGTCCCTCTTTCTGTTCTTCAAAGGTTGGGAGGTATGCTCCTGCATGGAGCACAGTACAACTGGTGCACAACACTGTTCTATGCCATAGGCCCTGATCTTTCTGTCAGAATCTCAGTAATTGCACAAGATAAAAAAAAGTGCTGCAAGATCGATTTCACAGGTACACAGCAGAGGACTTATCTAAACTATCTGACTTCCAAACAAGTGCCCATCTATCTAGCTAATATCTCTCATTACACAGGCGCACACTGAGCAGCGTCTGTCTCCAGCAGTGACATGCACAAAATATCGCAAAGAGGGAACATGGACACTTTTTATATAGAGAGAACATGTGATTTCAGCAGCCAGTTGCAGAAGCCCTTGTGTCTGGACAGTTTGAATGCTTCCTGCACTCTGATTGGCTAGCCGCGCTTTCCTGACTTAAAGTTACCGCCTACAGGAAGAAAAAAAATTACAAGCGTGCCGCTGATCTGACCAGCTCTTAGCTATCAACAGCCCCCCACACTCAGCTACCACGTCCCCCCACTCATCATGCACAAGCACTATGCTAGCAAAACTGTTAAAAAGGCTGTAGTTGCCCTGCAATTACGTTCCCACATTTATTCGCCAAACGTTGAGGATTTTTCCCAAATTTAGGAAATTTTGCTCACATTTACGATCATGAATCTGAAGGTGCCATATTCGTGTCAAATTTAAGTTGTAAGTTCAGATTACGAACAAATTCGCTCATCACAACTTCTTAGGTTTCAGTGTACCATCATCTTCCATAGCCACGGTCACCAAGGACTGAGCCTCACCAATGAGGATTTCTTTAATTGTCCAAACAAGGTTCTAGTTGAATTAGAAACCTTTTTAGAAGGGATCAAATCATCTTATATGCCTACAGTACAAGTGGGTAAAGTGATTATTTAATTCTTCGATTAGGTGGTAAGGGAAATTCAAGCACTTTTATATCCTGAATAGGCTCATAATCTTACTCCGGGTGAACTAGTAGCTTTAAAAAAACTAGGTTCTATGAATGATGTAGTTATTCATCAAGCAGCCAAGGAAGGCAATATTGTGTTACTTACCTGGGAATGTTGTCCTAAAACACTTAGACAACTAGATGACATTACCACCGATGCTCCCCTACCACAAAATCCCACATTTAAATAAAAAAACAACTAGAATCTTTCTTACCAAAACAAGTTAATATTGGTATTCTAGCAAAAAAAAAGGCAGACGAAATGTTCCCTGAATTCCCACAAAAGCTTCATCGGTATTTCAAATATCAAAAGACTGACCTTCACTTTGAAACAGAAAGACAAATGTGAACAGGTGCAAGCTAAGGGAGCCACTCTATGTGTAACTAACAAATTAAAGCTGCACTCGGAAACGCTATAGTATATAAACATTAAAGATATGAAATTGGAACTGTATTACTGCTGGAGAAAAAAATTAAAAAAATGAAGGTACTTAGCGCATAAATTGGCCAATTCATGTGTGCACAACAGCCAGTGACAATGCATACCCTGTTGTTGGGACCCTGACCTAACATGATACCTCTCCCGGGCTAAAAGTGTACAATTATATGGGCAGGTAGGATAAAGCTGTATTGAAAACTGCCATAGGCTGATGCAGTGAGTCTTCAGTCGGAAGGTGTGTATTACAAATATCAAAAGACTGGCAGTCTCTTCCAAACAGAAAGACAAATGTGAGCAGGTGCAAGATAAGCGAGCCACTCTATATGTAACTAACAAATTAAAACTTGATCCTATCTGCCTTTATAAATGTAGAGTTTTATCCCAGGAGAGGTATCATGTTAGGTCAGGGTCCCAACAATGGGGTATGCCTTGTCTCTAGCTGTTGGGCACCCATTTTATGGGCTAAGTACCTTCATTTTTTTAACTTATTTTCTCGAGCAGTAAGGCAGTTCCAATTTCACATATTCAATGTTTGCATGCTATAGCGTTTCGGAGTGCAGCTTTAATTTGTTACTCACAGGTATTTCATTTTTATATTACAAAAGTCAATAATATCCCCCACTTGTGATCTATAACTGAGTCTATGTCTTTATGTAGCTGTTATGGCTACTACAACTCCTCTTTAAAAGCATTCCTTCATATTTAAAAGCTATAGGATAATTTTTATGCGTTGTCAATGAAATTTATTGGCAAGAACATTTGTTCTTATATCTATTGAGGTGGAAAGTTTGTACACCAGAATTACCCATGACCAAAGATTAAATGCAGTAAAACAAATTTTGATGAACAGAAATATCATCCAAATTTACATATTCTAAATAAAATATGTAAATTTTGCTTGTGAAGTCCTTGATTTTATTTTAAGTCATAGCGCATTAAAATTCTTGGACAAGTAGTATCTCCTGTGCATAGGTACCGCAATGGGGACTCCAGTAGCTTGTATTTCCACTATCTTTATCTTGCAGTGTTTGAGGAAATGTATATTTACACAGTTAAAATCCCTTTCTCAAATATATAAAAACTTTACTTTTTTGTGATATGTGGATGATGTCTTTATAGTGTGTTTTTTGTCTTACGAGCAGTTCCATTCCTTTGTGATGTCTTGAATGACATAAATTATATGAATATGAAGTTCACCTCCTGCTTTGAAGGGGCTAGTTTAGAATTTTTATATCTGACAAAAATTAACGTAGTGAAGAATAAATTACACACAGATGATTTTTGAAGTCCCTCCGCTATCAATTCACTATTACATTTTAATAGTTCCCATCTTTTTAATACTGATTAATCTCTCCCTTACAGTCACTTTTTGCATTTTGTGCAAAATTAATAACTACAATGAGCACTTTTTAGAACAAGCTAATTAACTTAAATTCTGTTTTTTAGAAAGGAAATATCCAGATTCAATTTTGGTGGAAGCTCTCTCAAAAGATATTAAATAAGGCGAAGGAGAAGTTCTTAAAAAAAAAAATAAAAATACATCAATGTTAAGTCATAGAGAAAGAAGTTTTGTTTTCAATTTCAAATTTGGTCCAATAAACAAAATATTTAGGTCAACCATAGAGTAGAATTAGTGTTTGCTGGAGAGCGAAAAATATTTACTTCAAGTAGCTGCAAGAAGGCAATTGATTGCGTATGAATGAAATAATAATATAAAAGATAGAATAGTAAAAAATCTACTGAAAATCTCTGCTGATAATTGGTTAAATAAAATGGTTACTTGTGGTAATTTTAAATGTGGACAATGTTATTTTTGTAAATTTCATTTGTAAATTAATCCTATATATATATGGGTTTGATTACACACTCTGTCACACAATTTATATATTGCAAAACACACTATGTAGTTTATATTATTTTTTGTCCTACATGATTTTTTTATATAGGGAACACCATCAGACTACCCTTCATGAGATTTAGAGAACACTTTTGTTCTATTCTAACTGATGATGGCTCTACAAGATTGATAAAACATGTGAGGGAAGTGCATGTGCATCTCACTAAATTAGAATATCATCAAAAAGTTAATTTATTTCAATTCTTCAATACAAAAAAAGAAACTCATATAATATATAGTCATTACAAACAGAGTGATCTATTTCAAGTCTTTATTTCTGTTAATGTTGATGATTATGGCTTACAGCCTGTGAAAACACAAAACTCATTATCTCAGTAAATTAGAATACTTTATAACACCAGCTTGAAAAATGTTTTTAAAATAGAAAATGTTGGCCTACTGAAATGTACATTCAGTAAATACACTCAATACTTGGTCGGGCATCCTTTTGCATCAATTACTGCATCAATGCGGCGTGGCATGGAGGCGATCAGCCTGTGGCACTGCTGAGGTCTTATGGAAGCCCAGGTTGCTTTGATAGCAGCCTTCAGCTCATCTTCATTGTTGGGTCTGGTGTCTCTTATCTTCCTCTTGACAGTACCCCATAGATTCTCTATGGGGTTAAGGTCAGGCGAGTTTGCTGGCAAATCAAGCATAGCACTGTTTTTAAACCAGGTATTGGTACTTTTGGCAGTGTGGACAGGTGCCAAGTCCTGCTAGAGAATTAAATTTTCATCTCCAAAATGCTTGTTGGCAGAGGGAAGCATAAAGTGCTCTTAAATTTCATGGTAGACGGCTGCGCTGACTTTGGTCTTGATAAAACACAGTGGACCTACACCAGCAGATGATATGGCTCCCCAAACCATCACTGATTGTGGAAACTTCACACTAGACCTCAAGCAGCTTGAATTGTGTGCCTCTCCACTCTTCCTCCAGACGCTGGGATCTTGATTTCCAAATGAAATGCAAAATTAGCTTTCATCTGGACACAATGGACCACTGAGCAACAGTCTAGGTATTTTTCTTTTTGTCCCAGGTAAGACGCTTCTGGCATTGTCTATTAGTCATGAGTTGCTTGACACAAGGAATGCGACAATTGTAGCCATGTCCTGGATACGTCTGTGTGTGGTGGCTCTTGAAGCAATGACTCCAGCAATGACTCCAGAAATGACTCCAGCAGCAGTCCATTCCACTTGTGAATCTCCACCAAATTTTTCAATGGCCTTTTCTTAACAATCCTTTCAAGGCTGCTGTTATCCCGGTTGCTTGTGCACCTTTCTCTACCACAATTTTTCCTTCCATGCAACTTTCCATTAATATGCTTCGATACAGCACTCTGTGAACAGCCAGCTTCTTTAGCAATGACCTTTTGTGGCTTACCCTCCTTGTGGAGTGTGTTAATGACTGCCTTCTGGACATCTGTCAAGTCAGCAGTCCTCCCCATGATTGTGGAGCATACTGAAACAGACTAAGGGACCTTTTTAAATGCTTTGGAAACCTTTGCACGTGTTTTTTTGTTAATTATTTTAATTTACTGAGATAATGACTTTTGTGTTTTCATTGACTGCAAGCCATGATCATCAACATTAACAGAAATAAACCCTTGAAATAGATCACTCTGTTTGTAATTACTCTATATAATATGAGTTTCACTTTTTGTATTGAAGAACTGAAATAAATTAACTTTTTGATGATATTCTAGTTTAGTGAGATGCAACCGTACATTAAGCAGACCCTAATTCCACCAATGTATCACTTAGTTTCCTGGTTACAGCAGTTGTGACACAATCAAAAATCTTAGATGTATCATGAAGCAGAGCTGAGAAAACTAAACCTGCCCACACCACACTTTCTATGAACATTGTTTATTAGCAACCTGTTTATCACAGGAGGGGGTGTGGTCAGTCAAGCACTTAGAGACTTAGCCTCAGTAGTGATAATCACCTGGTCAAAAACCCTTCATTTTAAGTAAACAACAGTACAAAGCCTTATAAGGGACACATTGCTGAATTCTCTGTTTTAACCTCTACCTCATGCTGTCTTCAGATTACATAGAAAGACCCTGTTGACAAATTCCAGTTAACCACTTCAATTGGGACTTAAATATACAGTCATGGCCAAAAGTTTTGAGAATGACACCAAAATTATATTTTCCCATGATCTGCTGGCCTCTGGTTTTTATTAGTGTTTGTCTGATGTTTATGTCACATACAGAAATATAATTGCAATCATATTATGAGTACCAATAGGTTATATTGACAGTTAGAATGAGTTAATGCAGCAAGTCAATATTTGCAGTGTTGCCCCTTCTTCTTCAAGACCTCTGTAATTCTCCCTGGCATGCTCTCAATCAACTTTTGGACCAAATCCTGACTGATAGCAGTCCATTCTTGCATAATCAATGCTTGCATTTTGCCAGAATTTGTTGGTTCTTGTTTGTCCACCCGTCTCTTGATGATTGACCACAAGTTCTCAATGGGATTAAGATCTGGGGAGTTTCCAGGCCATGGACCCAAAATCTCTATGTTTTGTTCCATGAGCCATTTAGTTATCACGTTTGCTTTATGGCAAGGTGCTCCATCATGCTGGAAAAGGCATTGTTGGGCGCCAAACTGCTCTTGGATGGTTGGGAGAAGTTGCTCTTGGAGGACATTCTGGTACCATTCTTTATTCATGGCTGTGTTTTTAGGCAAAACTGTGAGTGAGCCGATTCCCTTGGCTGAGAAGCAACCCCACACATGAATGGTTTCAGGATGCTTTACAGTTGGCATGAGACAAGACTGGTGGTAGCGCTCACCTCTTCTTCTCCAAATAAGCTGTTTTCCAGATGTCCCAAACAATCGAAAAGGGGATTCATCAGAGAAAATGACTTTGCCCCAGTCCTCAGCAGTCCACTCCCTGTACCTTTTGCAGAATATCAGTCGGTCCCTGATGTTTTTTCTGGAGAGAAGTGGCTTCTTTGCTGCCCTCCTTGAAACCAGCCCTTGCTCAAAGAGTCTCCGCCTCACAGTGCGTGCAGAAGCACTCACACCAGCCTGCTGCCATTCCTGAGCAAGCTCGGCACTGCTGGTAGTCCGATCCCGCAGCTGAAACAGTTTTAAGATACGGTCCTGGCGCTTGCTGGTCTTTCTTGGGCGCCCTGGAGCCTTTTTGACAACAATGGAAGCTCTCTCCTTGAAGTTCTTGATGATGCGATAGATTGTTGACTGAGGTGCAATCTTTGTAGCTGCGATACTCTTCCCTGTTAGGCCAATTTTGTGCAGTGCAATGATGGCTGCACGTGTTTCTTTACAGATAACCATGGTTAACTGAAGAGAAACAATGATACCAAGAACCAGCCTCCTTTTAAAGTGTCTAGTGATGTCATTCTTACTTAATCATGACTGATTGATCGCCAGCCCTGTCCTCATCAACACCCACACCTGTGTTAATGGATCAATCACTAAAACGATGTTAGCTGCTCCTTTTAAGGCAGGACTGCAAAGATGTTGAAATGTGTTTTGGGGGTTAAAGTTCATTTTCTTGGCAAATATTGACTTTGCAAGTACAGTAATTGCTGTTAAGCTGATCATTCTTTGACATTCAGGAGTATATGCAAATTGCCATTACAAAAAATGAAGCAGTAAACTTTGGAAAAATTACTATTTGTCTCATTCTCAATACTTTTGGCCATGACTGTACAGTAAAAACAAAAAAACTGTTTTAAAAATATGACAAAATAAAAAATATATAAAAATTTGAATTGACTTTCCCTTCTCACATAAAAAAAATAGAAATAATAATAAAAAATACACATTTGCTATTGCTGCATCTGTAACAATGTATTGTATCAAATTCTAAAATTAATGAACAAAATTGGTAAATGCTGTAAAGAGAAAAAAAAATAGAAATGCCAGACTTGCATATTTTTGGTCAACCAATACTGGAATAAAAAGTGATAAAAATGTCGTATCTACTCCAAAATTACATCAGTAAAATAAACAACAAAGTTCCTTTGATGTAAAAATGCAAAAGTTATGCGTCTCGGAAAATGAAGATAAAATCTAAATTATTATTATTATTTTTTTTTAATTTCTGATTTTTTTTCACTAGTAAGGAGTAACCGTTATTTTAATATTTATTTCATAAATCATTGTTACATATGAAAATAAGAAACTTTGTGATATATCATTACAATCACTGAGATAGGTGATTATTAGACATAAGCGAGTACTACAATGCTCGAATGCTCGTTATTCAAACCGAGCAATTTCTAGTGCTCGGGTGCTCGTTTCAGTATAATAGGAGTCAATGGAAAATCCGAGCATTTTTCCGGCAGACCCTACAAGAAGGTCTGGGGGCAGTGAAAATGTCGAGATGGATAGAAAAAGTGCTGAATGGAAGGAGAACAATGATGTCACACTTTTACTCCACTTTAAGGACTGACAATAAAACATTCAAAATTGTCGAGAAATTGGAGTTTACAGGAAAAAAAATGTTAAGAAACATTTTCCTGTATAATGACTTGTGTATAAGGCTAAATTTAAAAAGGATTTAAAAAATATAATTTAAGTAAACCAAAATGTTAATTTTTATTAAAAAAATTGAAATTTCAGTGTAATTTATGAATGAAGCAATAAGTGCCAAAAATTAAGGACTCAGATACACACTGTAGTAGACATTAAAGAGGGCCTCATACACATTCTGTTCAAATTATCATGTAGTGGTACTCCTAGACTCATAAAGGCTATGCATTAAGTGCAAATCCTGCCCAAAATTAGAAGCAAGGTCATCCATACACCCTTGAAGGCACCAACTGAGTGCCTCAATCAAATATTGTGAACAAAGTATAGTTGTGGTACTCATAAGCTCTGCAGACAGTGCAAGGCCTGCCAATAATTAAAAGCAGGTTCATCCATACACCTTTGAAGGCACCAACTGTAGCGCCTTATAAAAAAATTAAGTAAGTGTAGTTATGGTACTTCTACACTCATAAATGGTTTGCACAAACTGCAAAGCCAGGAAAGAATTATAAGTAGGGTCATCCAGTCATCCATAGACTCTAAAAGTTAACAACTGGTGGGAATCATTTAAATATTGAACTTTAAACACTCTTTATGTGCTGCTGTCCTTTGGTGGTGTGGAAAAGTTGGGTCTAATCCTGGCTTTGTTCATTGTTATCAGAGTGAGCCTGTCAGCACTTTCTGTTGACAGGCAAATGTGCGTGCCTGTTATGACCCTCCCGGTGGCACTAAAACCCGCTCCGACAAGACGCTAGCAGAAGGGCAGCACAACACCTCCAAGGCATAGAGGGACAGCTCAGGCCAGGTGTCCAGCTTTGAGAACCAATAGCTTTAGATCACACAGGAATTAGGGAGTGTGCTGGTTTTGTCGACCAGGTATTGCTTGATCATCTTTAAAAACGTTTCCCTCCTTGTTAAAAATACCCAGTCACCAGGGCATGGATGCTGGGAGGGTGTCATGAAATTGGCCCAGGCATTTGACATTGTACTCTTGCCTCTGCTGTGTGTCTCCTTTGCAGCTGCCAAAGCTATATATTTAGAAACGGACTTGAAAGCCCTAAACCCTGCCTACAGACTATATACAGCCACTCTCCCTGCTCCTGCAACTCTCTTTTCCCTCCCTAGAATAAATACAGAATGTATGTGATACAAACAGAAAAGCAGAGGATTAGCACTGACAAGGGTTGTTAGTATTATGGTTCTGCTTCAGCACCAGTATCAACACTACAGGACTCTGATTTGTTATACTGTGCACACACACTCCTGGACAAGCACTCTCTCCCGCCAATGAAAGCTGTCACAGAGCTGTGCAATGGTATCAGTGTGCTGAGCCGGGTGGCGCCTGCGATTCAATTTGCCAAAAAAAAAAGCTCAGCGACATATCACACATTGCTTGAAGACTCTAGAGCCAGTGGATGATGTCAGATGCAACTGTGTGAGCTTCCCTATAAAACACAGCTACTATCACATTGCAATCTGTGAAGTTTAATCCAAAGATTCAAGTGATATATACGGAAGTGCTGTAATATTCGCTGTCACAGAAAGTGCGACCATGATCGAGCCCATGTAAGAAGGAGACCCGTAGATGCCAGCACATTTTTCAAAAGATGTGCATCCTCCGACACACATTCAGTTGAAATGTATTGTGATGAAGAGAGCCGCCGGCGCCCTGGTCTGCAATAGCTATACAAGGCACTTGCCTATCATAGGTCAACATCTGTCATTGACATGCCCATTAAAGGTGGTGTAAAAAAATGTCACTGCCATGTGCTGCCCATCCCCTGTACCAACCATGGAGGAAAAAGAAAAGCAGGGCAGGTGAGAGGAATCATTTTTTAAATTTTATTTTAAATGTGTATGTGAAGAGCTCCAAGACATAGGACACTATTACATGATCAGGAGACCAGATGGTGGCCATTTTTACCGGATGTGGGACAGGATGTGGGACATTATTACAGGAAGGAGAACAGGAAGGATGACATTATTACATGTTAGTGACCAAGACGGGGGACATTGTTACAGGATAAGGGTCAAGATGGAGGGCATTATTGCAGGATAGGGAACAGGATGGGGACATTATTACAGGATGGTGGCCAGGATGTAGCACATTATTACAGGATAGGTGTAAGGATTGGGATTAGTGTTGAGCGAACATGCTCGACGCTGCTCTGTACTAGCCCAAGCATCACGCTACTCGGGATGTTCGGCGAGCACCGAGCATTTTAGGGTTACTCGGGCGGGAGCTCGGGTCTCTGCCCTGCATGTTTGACGCTCTTTACAGAGCCAATGAACATGCAGGGATTGCCAGCCAGTCACTGTAATGCCGCAGCCATGTTGGTTGTGGGCATTACAGTGATTGGCTGGCCGCACAGCGTCACCTCGAGTATTTAAAACCGGGCGCCGCCATCTTGGACACAGTCGCTCCGGATCAGACAGTGTAGGGACAGCGCTGCTGATTTAGGGAGTGATATAAACTGGGAAATAGTTAGTGCAGGGTCTGAAAAGGCTGCCAGATCAAACAAACAGTCCTTCTCAGGACTAATATCCATCCCAGATATGAGGCAGGCAGGCTGTATAGGAGACGCAGTGGTTATACCAGCAAACGCTGCATTACAGTCCTGTGTGCTGCTCCTGTTGCTGAAATTGCTGGACTTAGCTCCAGGTCTCAGGGGACAGGAAAAATCCTTTTTTTTTTCATCTAAATCCTCTTTTTTTTTTCCTCCTTCACACTGTACAAATACCCATCTTATTAAACTTTCGGTGTCCCCCCCCCCCCCAAAAAAAAGCGTGTCTCTGATTTTTCAGACACAAATATATCTATTGAAAATAGTCATGTGTAGGCTAGAGAAACAGAAGTGTTGTTTTGCACTTCCACGGTTCAAACCTCTGTATTATCCACTTTTGGGCCATTTGTATCTAAAAAAAAAACAGTTTGAGTGTGTCGCTCACTGTTCAGCCGTAAAAATATCTATTTAAAAAAGTCTGGTATACCCCAGTAAACAATAACTGTGGTTTTGCCATCCCACGGTAAAAAATCTCTATTATTCAGGTTTTGGTATATTTTCCGTAAAGAAAAACAGTAGCGTCTCCTGACTGTTGTGACACAAAAATATATCTGTTGAAAATAGTCTGGTGTAGGCCCGACAAATTCCAGTGTGGTTTTGCAGTTCCACGGGTCAAATCTCTGTACTATCCAGTTTTGGGCCTTTGGTATCTAATAAAAAACAGTTTGAGTGTGTCGCTCACTGTTCAGCCGCAAATCTATATATTTAAAAAAGTCTGGTATACCCCAGTAAACAATAACTGTGGTTTTGCCATCCCACGGTAAAAAATCTCTATTATTCAGGTTTTGGTATATTTTCCGTAAAGAAAAACAATAGTGTCTCCTAACTGTTGTGACACAAAAATATATCTGTTGAAAGTAGTCTGTTGTAGGCCCGACAAATCCCAGTGTGGTTTTGCAGTTCCATGGGTCAAATCTCTGTACTATCCAGTTTTGGGCCTTTGGTATCTAATAAAAAACAGTTTGAGTGTGTCGCTCACTGTTCAGCCACAAATCTATAAATTTAGAAAACTCTGGCATACCCCAGTAAGCAATAACTGTGGTTTTGCCATCCCACGTTAAAAAAATCTCTATTATTCAGGTTTTGGTATATTTTCCGTAAAGAAAAAGAGTAGTGTCTCCTGACTGTTGGGACACAAAAATATATCTGTTGAAAATAGTCTGGTGTAGGCTCGACAAATCCCAGTGTGGTTTTTCAGTTCCACAGATCAAATATCTGTACTATCCAGTTTTGGGCCTTTGGTATCTAAAAAAAAAACAGTTTGAGTGTGTCGCTCACTGTTCAGCCGCAAATCTATATATTTAAAAAAGTCTGGTATACCCCAGGAAACAATAACTGTGGTTTTGCCATCACACGGTAAAAAATCTCTATTTTTCAGGTTTTGGTATTTTTTACGTAAAGAAAAACAGTAATAGTTTCTCCCTGACTGTTCAGATTGTTTAAAAGAGTCGGGTGTAGGCAAGAGAAATAGAACTGTGGTTTTCCCCTTCCACGGTTCTAATCTACTTTTTGTTACCCTTTTTCCATTGATAGTGCAAGTGTAAGATATTTTACTTCCTTTACAATGGGCAAGGGACGTGGAAGTGGACGTTCTGGTGATGGTTCGTGCAGAGGACGGGGCCGTGGCCAAGGTGAAAATGTGCCACAACCAACAGCCACATCTTCTTGCTCCCACTTCTTGACCGAATTACTAGGGAAGCACAGAACAACACCAGTATTGAGAACTGATCAGTGTGAACAGGTTATTAATTGGATAGCAGATAATACTTTCAGTTACCTGGGCACCACAACCTCTGGTCTGTCTTCCACACGGTCAACTCTTAGTAGCTGTGAGTCTCGACCGCATACTCCTCCTCACCCTGATGCTCCTTCCTCCCGCCATGCCGAGTGTCGTCAGACAGCAATTGATCCCACACTTGGACACTCTGAAGAGCTGTTCACTGGTCCATTTCCATATTTGTGCCCCTTGCCTGATACGCTTGAAGTGGTGGAAGAGGAGATCCCATGTAGCGATGCCCAAATATTTGAACAGCCACGGCCACAGGAAGTCGACGCTGGCAATTTGTCACAAGAGGTGGACGATGACGAGACACAATTGCCAGGAAGTGAGGAGGAGCATCGTGGTGAGCAAGTGGAAGAGGAGGAGGTGGTGGATGATCTAGTAACTGACCCAACGTGGCAGGAGGACATGCAGAGTGAGGCCAGCAGCACACAGGGGGAGGGAGGCAGAGTACCCCAACAGGCAGGAAGAAGCAGTGTGGTGGCCGCAGACAGAAGGCGGGCAACCGTTCCCCGTAACACCAACACGAGGGACGTTGCCAGTACAAGCGGTAGGTCTTCCAGAGTCTGGAATCTTTTTAAGACTCTGCTGATAACCCCAATAAGGCCATATGTTCCACCTGCCATGCCAGCATCAGCAGGGGTGACAAAACTACCAGCCTGACCACCACCAGCATGATCAGGCACATGGCAGTAAAGCACCCGACTTTGTGGGGCGAAACCCAGGGTCCACGACCAGTGTCAGCGGGTGTCACCACTGCTTCTTCCACTGTTGTGCATGCAATAGAACCCCATGTTGTGTGTGCAAGGCAATCCCCTGTCCATACTGCATGTAAAGATGCCCCCTCCTCTCAGTCTTCACTTGTTATGGCAGTTTCTCAAGAAACAGCATCAACATCCACCTCCATGTCCCAGTGCAGCGTTCAATTGTCCATATCCCAGACCTTTGAGCGAAAGTGGAAATTCGCAGCTAATGCCCCACAGGCCACAGTCCTAAATTCGCACATTTCACGACTGCTTGCATTGCAAATGCTGCCTTTTAGACTGGTGGAGACGGAATCCTTCAGCAATCTTATGGCAGTGGCCGTCCCTCGGTACTCGGTCCCCAGCCGACACTATTTTGCCCGGTGTGTCATCCCCGCACTACACAAGCACGTGTCCCAAAACATCTGCCGTGCCCTCAACAACGCAGTTACTGGGAGAGTCCATCTGACAACGGACACGTGGACAAGTGCTTGTGGCCAGGGACAGTACATCTCCCTGACGGCACACTGGGTAAACATAGTGAAGCCGGGACCCAGTCGGACATTGGGACGGAACACGTCCTCCCCACACCGAGGATTGCGGGCCCTATGTCAGTCAGAATTGCCCCCACAGTGTATAGCTCCTGCGCATCATCCTCCTCCTCCTCATGTTCAGCCTCCATCTCAGATATCACCACATCAGTTACAAGATGGAAGCACTGCAGTACTGCCTCTGCCAAGCGGCAACAGGCTGTGCTGAAACTCATAAGCTTTGGTGATAAACCTCCCACTGCTTGTGAGTTGTGGACAGCTGTGAAAGAGCAGGCAGATCTGTGGCTGAGACCGCTGAACCTACATCCCGGCATGGTCGTGTGTGACAATGGCCGTAACCTGGTGGCGGCTCTGAGGCGAGGTGCCTGGCTCATGTGCTTAACCTCGTGGTTCAGCGGTTTCTTAAATCGTACCCCGAGTTGCCAGATCTGCTCGTGAAAGTACGCTGCCTGTCAGCTCATTTTCGTAAGTCGGCTACAGCTTCCGCCGCCCTAGCTGTGTTGCAGCAGCGTTTGCAGCTTCCGGCACACCGACTGGTGTGTGATGTCCCCACACGTTGGAACTCTACCCTCCACATGTTGCAAAGGATTTGTGAGCAGAAGAGAGCAGTTGTGGAGTACCAGATGCAACAAGGCCGTCGATAATCAGGTCAGACTCCACACATAAGACCTCAGGAGTGGACCTGGATGTCTGACATATGTACCATCCTGACAAACTTTGAGGAGGCCACCAAGATTGTGAGTGGCGATTATGCCATGATTAGTGTCAGCATCCCACTTGTCTGTCTTTTGCAACGCTCTCTGCAGATAATTAAAGAGGAGGCATTGCAGCCAGAGTATGATGAGATGGATCAAGAAGCCGTAGTGGGCAATTACACACAGCCCAGCCTCATCTCATCCCAACGTGCATTGGGGGACAATGAGGGAGAGGAGGAGGAGGAGGAGGAGGAAGAACAGGAGCTGCTATCATGCGCTGTGGACGGTAGTACCTGAACAAGTGTCATACCATCGGTTCAGCGTTGGTGGCCTGAGGACAGGGGGGAGGAGGAGGAGGAGGAGGAGGAGAGCCTGGTCAGTCATCATCTTGGTGAGGACACGGAAATCTTGCCCGTTACCAGTCTGGCACGCATGGCTGACTTTATGTTACGCTGCCTTAACCGTGACCCTCGCGTTGTCAAAATGTTGGGTGACAGTCATTACTGGTTGGTGACACTTTTAGACTCCCGCTACAAGGAGAACTTTCACTCTCTTATTCCTGAGGTGGAGAGGTCTACAAAAATGGGGCAGTACCAGAAGGCCCTTGCTGCAGAACTCTTAAAAAAATTCCCATCTGAACACGCTAGCGGCAGAAGTCACAGTTCGTTGCCCAACCAAGGAGTACAGGCGAGAGAGATGCAACTCCAATCCAGCAGAGGCAGGGGAACACTGTCAACGTTCTGGGACAGATTTCTGACACCCGCCCAGCTTACAGGCCCTGAGGCGCAGTGTACTCTCACAAGGAGTGGAAAGTTTCAAAAGATGGTGAGGGAGTACCTTGCCGACCGTACCAGCGTCCTCCGTGATTCCTCTTTGCCTTTTAATTATTGGGTATCCAAGCTGGACACTTGGAATGCACTCGCTCTGTACTCCTTGGAGGTCCTGGCCTGCCCTACCGCTAGCGTGTTATCGGAGCGTGTTTTTAGTGCCGCTGGGGGAATTATAACTGATAAGCACACTCGCCTGTCAACTGACAATGCTGACAAGCTGACCCTTATCAAAATGAACAAGGGCTGGATTGGGCCAGACTTCTCATCACCACCAAATGACAGCAGAGTAACATAAAGTCAAATTCACTGTGTTATTTCGGAAGGTGTATTCACATGCACCGCTTCACACCCACACATGGGTATACGCTTCCTCATTTCAGCTGTTTTATGTACTTCTCCTTATCCTCAGCCTCCACCACCACTATACCACCAGGGTGCCAGCATTGCAAGTTCCTCCGTCCTTATTTTTGTCAGCTTTTGCTTGGAAGGCATAAGCAAAGACTGTGGGAGACCCACTCCCCAATAATGGGACTTATGTTTGTAAAATGCTGTACTGCATGGTTCTTGTAAGGGGCATTGCAAGTTGCTCCATCCTAATTTTTGGAAGCTTTTGCTTGGAAGGCATAAGCAAATCCTATGGGAGACCCACTCCCCAATAATGGGACTTATGTTTGTAATATGCTGCACAGCATGGTTCTTGTAAGGGGCATTGCAAGTTGCTCCGTCCTAATTTTTGGAAGCTTTTGCTTGGAAGGCATAAACAAATACTATGGGAGACCCACTCCCCAATAATGGGACTTATGTTTGTAATATGCTGTACTGCATGGCTCTTGTAAGGGGCATTGCAAGTTGCTCCATCCTAATTTTTGGAAGCTTTTGCTTGGAAGGCATAAGCAAATCCTATGGGAGACCCACTCCCCAATAATTGGACTTATGTTTGTAATATGCTGTACTGCATTGCTTTTGTAAGGGGCATTGCAAGTTGCTCCGTCCTAATTTTTGGAAGCTTTTGCTTGGAAGGCATAAGCAAATCCTATGGGAGACCCACTCCCCAATAATGGGACTTATGTTTGTAATATGCTGCACTGCATGGCTCTTGTAAGGGGCATTGCAGTTCCTCATAATTTTTGGAAAGCCTTCCATTCACTGCTTAGGCCAACAGTGCACAGGAGACCCAGTTGCTATAAATGGAAAAAAAGTTTTAGTTAAGGCCCTCTGACCTCCATGTCATTTCCAAAGGGCATTGGAGTGCCTCGAAATTTTTGGTAGGCATTGCACTCACTCTATGCCCTATAACTGTGTAGCTGAACCGCTCCTTTTGTTACAGAAACATATCCTACAAGACATATCTGGTTGACTGACCTGATATTTGATGTGAATGGTCCCTGTTCCTCCTGCTCTTTCTCCTTTGCCACTACCTCATCCATAATTTATCACCTGAAGCTTTGTTTTAACGGGAGTCATAGAACTTGGATAGTAGCAGGAAAACATCCAGCAATCCTCGGAGGAGGTAGGATATGCGCCAAAACGCTGACCACCTCAGGCATAGCCGCTACTACATACATGCGCTTGCATTCCAACAAAACAAAGCAGATGATAACTTCTATCATCCTCATCATGCTCCTCACCTTGGCATTTTCAACTCCCCTGATGGAGAAGCCAGGGCCCACCGGAGGAATCTGGTTGTCTGGTGGGCTTGGCCAATGCTGCCCTAAGGCAGGCCAGGCTAAGAAAAGCGTGGGAAAGGTTGCCGGGGCAAATAGGGGTGGCTGGGGACCGAGTATGGACACCCGGCCGCCCCCTGGAGGCTGGGGAGCAAGCGGGGACATCCGGCCACCGGGCGGCTGGGGACTGAGTATGGATACCAGGCCACCGATGCAGCCATGGCGTGGTGGCCAGATTCCGCCTCCACATGCCTAAAAGGCCCAATTTCAAGTGCAAGCAAGCAGTATGGTATTGCAGCCTGGGGGTGGGTGGGTGGCAGGCTGCATACTTGCGCTTGCATTGCAAGGAATGGGAGAGGTACAATTGAACACTGCCCTGGGACAAGGACTTGAATGGGGATAGTTGCAAGTCTGCACCGACAGGTGCAGGGTGGGAGGCATCTTCGCATGTACCATGAACAGGGGTTTGGCATGCACACGCCACAGCGGAATAGGCTCTCCTTCCCACTAAATGCACTGGGGAGGGCACAGGTAATGTTTTGGTATACGCGCTTAATCTTATGTATAAGGCACACCAGGGCAAATAGGGGCGGCTGGGGACTGAGTATGGATACCTCACTGCCGAAGCAGCCATGAGGTAGTGGCCAGCTTCGGCCTCCTCCAAACTAAAAGGCCCCATTTCAAGTGCAAGCTAGCAGTATGGCATTGCAGTCTGGGGGTGGGTGGGTGGCAGGCTGCACACTTACACTTGCATTAAAAGAAAACAAAGCAGATGCTAACTTCTGTCATCATCATCATGCTCCTCACCTTGGCACTCTCAACTCCCCTGATGGAGAAGCCAGGGCCCACCGGAGGAGTCTGGTTCTCTGGTGGGCTCGTCCAATGCTGCCCTAAAGCAGGCCTGGCTAAGAAAAGTGTGTGGGGGGATGTTCCAAGGAGAAATAGGGGCGGCTGGGGACCGTTTATGGACACCCGGCTGCCCCCAGGCGGCTGGGAACCATGTGTGGACACCCGGCCACGGGGCGGCTGGGGACCGAGCATGGACACCCGGCCACGGGGCTGCTGGGGACCGAGCATGGACACCCGGCCGCCGGGCGGCTGGGGACTGAGTATGGATTCCAGGCCGCCAACGCAGCCATGACGTGGTGGCCAGATTCCACCTCCACATGCCTAAAAGGCCCTATTTCAAGTGCAAGCAAGCAAGCAGTATGTTATTGCAGCCTGGGGGTGGGTGGGTGGCAGGCTGCATACTTGCGCTTGTATTGCAAGGAATGGGGGAGGTACAATTGAACACTGCCCTGGGACTAGAACTTGCACGGGGATAGTTGCAAGTCTGCATCTTCTGATGCGGCAAGGATCACTTATGATGGGCACACTTTTAGACAGTGACTTGGGTGTCAGAGATGCTTCCAGGGGTCTTCCCCATGCTGTTCCCATGTCTTTTCAGCACTTTATGCATGTGTCACACAGCACATGGCAAGATAAGGTTGTAAAATGTTAAAATGACATTTCCCGGTGAATGTATTTGTCACAGTTGAAAGCAATACAAAAGTGCAAAAACGCATAAAAAATGCTACTTGTGAACATAGCCCAAGGTGTGGAGGAGTATTTTTAGTTTTGGTTATTTATTTTACCTTATACACAAGTCTTCACCCTGGAAAAGAAATTCCTTAACATATTTCACAGGAAAAAAGTTTCAGTTTCGTTTTTGAACGTTTTATTGTGAGCCCGTAAAAGTGGCTTAATACCTCTGACCACGTTGTTGACAGCAGTGACCTGGGGGTCAGAAATGCTTCCTGTGGCGATCCCTATGCTGTCCCCATGTCATTTGAGCACTGTCACTATCATTTTGGGCACTTGTTAGGCTTTTAAAAGACTGCCGGGGGTGCCACCGCAAAAATGCTGGGGTCTCCCATAGACTAACATTGGGCTCGTTGCTCGGGTCGAGCACCCGAGTATCACGGCGAGCTCGGTTCGAGCTTCAAGCAACCGAGCATTTTAGTGCTCCATCAACACTAATTGGGATCATTATTATAGAACGTTGGATAATATTTACAGGATACGTGCCAGGATGGGGATCATTATTACAGGATAGGTGTCAAGGTGGGGGACATGATTATAGTGTAGGGACACGATGGGGAACATTATTACAGGATGAGGGATAGGACAGGGGAGATTATTACAGGATGGACGCCTGGTTGGGGACATTTTTACAAGAAGGGGACTTGGATAGGAAACATCATTACAGAATGTAGGACAGGACTTGGGACATTATTACAGGAAGGGGAACAGGAAGGATGACATTGTTACAGGATAGCAACTATGAATGGGGACATTATTGCATGATAGCGGTCAAAATTGGGGGCACAATCACATGATAGGGTACAGGATGGGGGACATTATTTCAGGATGGGGGCCAAGATGTGAACATTTTTTATAGGCTGGGGGCCAGAATAGGAGACATTAATACAGAATAGGGGCCAAGATGGGTTATGATATTAAAGGTTAGGGATCAGGATGGGAGACATTAACACAAGATGGGGGTGAAAATTCTGATTATTATTACTGGATGGAGACCAGGATGAGGGATATTAGTACAGAATAGGGGTCAGGATGGGGGGCATTATTACAGAATGGGAGACTGTATTACAGGATAGGGGTCAGGATGAAGATCGTTAAAGCAGGATAAGTGCCAAGAAGGGGAACATTTTTACTGGATAGAAGCGTTAAGGAGGTTATTACTACAGGATAGAGGCCAGGATGGGTGACATTATTAAACAAAGGGGTTAGGATGGGTGACATTATTGCAGGATGGGCCAAATTATTACAGGTTAGGGGATATTATTACGGGATAGGAGCCAGGATAATGGATATTTTTACAGGACAGAGGGCATTATTACACGATAGGGACCAGAAAAGAGGACATTATTCCACGATAGGGACCAGAACAGAGGACATTATTACAGAATTGAGGCCAAGACAGAAGGCATTATTACAGGATGGTGGTTATATTTGGACATTATCTTGTGATAATGGGGGGCATATGGTCATTGTGTGGTGAAATGTATCCACTTTATGTGGACTATTATTCGTAAATTAGTTTTGGTATATCAAACTTATTTGATAAATGGTTACCAAACTCGTAGCTACAGTTGAAACCAGAAATTTACATACACTATATAAAAAGACACATATGCATGTTTTTCTCAATATCTGACATGAAATCAGAATAAACCTTTCCCATTTTAAGTCAGTCAGGATTAACATAATTTTTAATGTTTGCTAAATTCCAGAATAATGAGAGAGAGAAAGTTTTAAGGCATTTTATTACTTACTGAAAAGTCAAAGTTTACATACACTAAGATTACTATGCCTTTAAACAATTCTGGACTGCCCATATGTTTATGTCATGTGTTTGGAAGCTTCTGATAGTTTTTTTTGACAACATCTGAGTTAATTAGAGACACACCTGTGGATATATTTTAATGCACACTGCTCATGAACATCATAATATAGGGCCCATCACCCCTCAAAGCAATATACAACACTGGTTAAAATGAAAAATGAATCCTGTGTTTGATATTTTATCAATTGCTTTGTATATGAACCGCGGCAAACATGGGGCAAAATTTAAAAAAACATCATTAAAAAAATCAGTTTTTACATTTTAAAAATTACAAAAAGGTAAATGGGGTGATGCAAAAGTATGGTCACCCTTGGAGCATCTCTGGGAACTCCTTCAAGATTGTTGGAAGACCATTTCCGGTGACTACCTCTTGAAGCTTAGTAAGAGAATGCCAAGAGTGTGCAAAGCAGTCATCAAAGTAAAAGGTGGCTACTTTGAAGAACCTAGAATATAAGACATATTTTCAGTTGTTTCACACTTTTTTGTTAAGTATATAATACCACATGTGTTAATTCATAGTTTTTATGCCTTCAGTGTGAATGTACAATTTTCATAGTCATGAAAATACAGAAAAATCTTTAAATGAAAAGGTGTGTCCAAACTTTTGGTCTGTACTGTATGTATCCCCATAAATGTTTACTTAGAGAGAGAAATCACTGGCACTATAAGGTTTTAATAACAATTACTACAAGCAATTACAATATGTTTTTAGTAAATGTTGAATACTCTAAATTTGATATATTCAAAGCAAAGTAACACAATGTGATTTATAATCACAGTAGCTTCAATTCTGGAAGGAAATGTCATGGCAAGACTTAGCCGTTCTCTACAGGAAATCACAGCAGTGCACCAAGCTTGCAATGGAGCAATTTAAAAATGCTTAAATGCGTATCATTTTATCTTTTATTTCTGGATAACAAATCAAATTTGTTAATACTTGTAGATCTAAAAGCAAAAGACGTTTTATGAATTACAGATGAGATAAGTCTAATCTCAACATATGTTTTTAATAGTAAGGACATTTAATACATCAAAGCCATTATTTAAAGCTATACATGATATATCTACACAGTGCACTTTAGATTTGTGATTCAGTATTTGGAAGAAAATTAGCTAAGGTATCTAATTTATACAAATTACCTAGAATGCCAATTACATGGCACATGCATTATATATTGTGGAGAAGAAATAAAGATTGCAGAATACAGAAATTTCTCTTTGATCATAGATAGCAGATTTGTTCTCTGTTGCCAGTGGGTGACACTGCTTGATCGTCGCTTGAATATTCAATCAGTTTATTTTTGGATATATGATTAACAAACACACGTAAAGGTTATAGTCAGGTTCAAACTAATCAAAGGGAGAGAATGCTTGAAAATTCCAGTAAGGAATCGGTGTTATCAACAAATGTAAAAAAAAGATCTATGGTGATAAGTAGAATGATGTTAAAATATAATCTGCTTTATGATTTTGGGTGCAGTGAAAACTTAAAACATCAAACATATTTTTAAATTTTTTGTAATAATATAAATGTCCATAATTAGTTTTTATTTCCATTCATTATGTACAATCTTTTTTCATCACTAAATTTCAAGTTGAATAAATACTTCCTAAAAATAATGTCTTCTTAACCTTATATAGTAAAAAAGCAATAGGACAGAATAAAAGATTAATGGATACTTTAGACCAAAGCTTTTTTTTTTCTAAGTATACAAGATAGTAAAAGAAAGAAAAGAAAAAGAAGCAAGGACTTTAGAATTTGTATGTATTCTACTAGAATTCAATAACATTACTGTGCTCTAAAAACACAATGAAATAAAAGATTCTTATTTACTATGATTTATATTTAAAAATATACATTTGTAGGGAACATTATGAATATTCATGGATCACTAAAATAGGTAACCTTCTTTCCTTAATTTGCAAAAAAACAATGTTTTCAAAAGAAGCCTTGAAAATGCAAAAAGTATATAATATCACTGTTTTCTTTGCGGATTTTTTTCTTTTAAGGAAATGTATGATCAGGAAATTATCTATTGTTTAAATCAGATTTTTGTGTAAATGATATCTTTTTAAAACAATTGGTAATGTATTTTTTCATATCAATCATATACTCATACTTTTTTCTTTCAAGAAGAGTTTTCAGAAGTCTCATTATCATTACAGATGGGATTACAAAGGAAGATATTACCTGAATACACAGTTAATAGCACATAATCCACCAATCAAAGCAGGTAATGTCCTCCTCACCATTTCTTCACAATGACCAATACAAAACAAAGGGTCTGAGTCAGTCTATTGCTGCTAATGTGAGAATAGGAAGTATCAGTCTAGAAAAGGTCTAGTAACCAGCAAAAATATTACAACATTTCACATTTTAACACAGATGGTTTGTCATGAAAAAAAAATATTTCATATAAAAGCTTTAAACAGTAGATCATATTGATGACAAATAATCAAATTGTAAACACATAGTGCAGTAAAAAAAACCTAGCTGAAGGTGTCAGGAGCTTGAACGATGTTTCTGGGTCCCACAACCAAGTTCTAAGTAGCAGACATGGAAATTAAATCTTTGGCAATGTATAGATGTAAAATTTTCACTGATCTAATGGTATGGGGAAAGCCAAAGAAAGGTCACTAAAAATGAAATACAAGCATCTAAAAGCTTCTATTATTCTCACAAAATTCCACTATACTGTATATTGCCAGTGAAAATCAGTTCCCAGCACTTAATCTAAACAGTTTGTATATTGTGCACTTGCCCAACTCAAGTTTTGCATAATCTTCGTCCAGGGCATGTCAATATCCTTAATTTACCCTATCAATTTCAACAGCTGAAGTCAACATGTATAATCCAAAATCAGAAAAAGATATAACATCCATGACATGCCATAATATTCTCTACATCCTCTAAATTTAGATTTATCCTTACAAGGGTGCAAGTTTTTTTTTTTTTATCGGCACACCCATTATCCCATCTCAGATTATTCTCCAAATTTGATAAATGGGTAAAATTTATTCCTCAAAGGGATATCTGAACAGAATAAATTTCCTATTGTCATAAAGTCCTTGGAAAGCTGTGGACTAATGAACTCATATGATTCTGTGGAGTTCTGTACCTGACAGCTTTGCAGAAACTTTGCACCGCTTGGAAATTCCCAACTTTCAGATATCCCTTTGAGGAATAAATTTACCCCATTGCAAAATTAGGAGGATTATCAGAGAATATAGGGAGTAGAGATGAGTGAACATTTCAATGTTCAATTCGGAAATGTTCGCCGATTATATTCGACGAACATTTCCGAACACAATAGGATTCAATGCGGGGACAAAAAAAAAGCATATACACCTTCAAACGGACCCAAAAGCTGCCAAAACACATAAAATTAGGGGTAGACACCAGGAAAGTGCCATCAATTGACCCAGAGTACAAGTACTATAATTATTATTACTTTTACAGCGACATTTATTCTGTGGCACGTTACATGTGAAAATGGGTCACCAACTGAAACAAGAGTAGAGAGGACTTTGGCTTTGAGAAAGCACAAACAATCTACAAGGGATGGGTGAGGATACAGTAGGTCAGGGTACAGCTAGTACTGCTTGTCATCCTTCAGAGACACTGCAGAGTGCAGGCATGTAGAAAAGCTGAAGCTGTCCTGGGAACCATGGAAAGGTAAGGATGAGGTTGGTTTATTTTTTTACTTTTATTGCAGGAATGGGCGATACAGTAAGTAGGGTTTAATTTAGAACATTAAAGGAATGTGTCTTTATTTCAATTAAACGACTTTATTCTGGGTGTTTGCATTTTTTTAACTTTGACTATGGGGTTAGTAATGGGGGTGTCTTATAGATGCCTCTCCATTACTAACCTGGGCTTGATGTCAGCTGGCATTATAAGGTGTCATCAACCCCAACTCTATTACCCCACTGCCACCGCTACAGGGCAGTGGGAAGAGCGAGGCTAAGTGCCAGAAGTGGCACATCCTATGGATGTGCCATTTCTGGTGCAGCTGATGGCTGGTGTTTCTAGCCTGGGAGGGGGCCAATATTCATGGCACCCTTCCTGGGCTATTAATATCAGCCCCCAGCTGTCTGCCTAGCCTTTGCTAGCTATTAAAATAGGGGGAACCCCACGTCATTTTTGGGTCCCCCATTTTAATAGCTAGTAAAGGCTAGGTACTCAGCTGGGGGCTTATATTAGTTGCCTGGGAAGCTCCATGGGTATTACCCCCTTCCCAGGCTTCAAACATCTGCCCCAGCCGTCTGCTTAACCTCCGCTAGAGATTAAAATTATGAGGAACCCCACGCCAATTTTTTTTAAATAAATCCTTTATTTTAACACTAAATGACAAGTGCATTAACCAACACTGTCACTAAACATCTTATATATGTGACTGACATGTTTCTATCTATCTAATCTATGTGTGATGCTCTATTCTTTCTGTTCTAAATTGTCGGGTACTGGTGTATGCCGCTGCTGAATTGATCTGTGTCTCCTCCTCCTTTTACTCCTCCACCTTTGAAGGTGTTTTCAATGTGTTTTCTATGTGTTTCTATGTGTTTTTGTTTGCCTGCCATTGGTTTAAACGGTGTTTGACGGTGTTCCACGAACCGTTCGACGAACATGCCGGTGTTCGACGAACCGAACCCGAACACTACGGGGGTGGCTGAACACTACTCCCTGGTTCACGGAGTCGATTGAGCTGCCATGTGACCTTAGTCAGGCCGAGTAGGCACTTAGTCATGCACCTCTGGTCCCTCCTTGCACCGAAGCACAGAGGTTCCACCACCCGGACTCGTAACAGTTTGCACAGGCCATGGAACCCAGTGGCCCCCAGGCTCCTTCACTCTCTGACCTGTACAAGGAGGTCTCACGTCAGAGATTCCAACAGGAAACTATCCTGTCCTATCTGCGGTCTGTCAACTCTCGCCTGGAAACGCTGTCCACCCTGTTTGTGTCCGTCTCTAGCCGAGCGGCACCCACTCCGGCGGCACCTCAACCTACTGGCGCTATGGCACCCGACTCTGGACCCCGGCACTCTGCGCCTCCTTGTTTTGGTGGTAACCGTGTCTTATGTCGGGGCTTCCTAAATCAGTGCACGCTGCACTTTGAACTCCTGACACATCAGTTCCCCTCCGACTGGGCCAAGGTGGCATTCAACATGTCTCACCTCACTGGGGAGGCATTGGCATGGCTAAACCCTATGTAGGTGAGAGGGGATCCCCTGGTGTCCGTTCTTCTGGCTTTCCTCACTGCCTTTCGGAAGGTCTTCGATGAGCCTGGATGAAAATCTTCTACTGCCTCCTCACTTCTCCGTCTCCGCCAAGGGAGTCTCACCGTAGGCCAGTATGCCATACATTTCCGAACCCTCGCATCTGAGCTTGCCCGGAACAACGAGGCCCTGGTGTCCACCTTCTGGGAGGGTCTTTCTAGACTGATCAAGGCTGAGCTAGCCGGTCGTGACATCCCTTCCACCCTGGACGACCTGGTGTCATTAGCTACGCGGATTGACATCCGTTTTCTGGAACATGCCAAGGAGACCACCCAGGAGAGAAAATTTCCACGGCTCGCTCCTGTATTCCAAAAGCCTGCCTCTCAACCAGCAATTCCCCGTTTTCCTGAACCCATGCAAATTGACCAAACCAAGATTGTCAAGCCTCGCCAGGAGACTCGCCGAGCCGAGGGGAGTTGCTTCTACTGTGGCAGTAAAAGAACATCTGATCCATCCTGCCCGGTGAAGCCGGGAAACTCCAGTGTCTAGGACCGCTCGGATAGGTCGTCCTAGGCAAGAGTAAATCCTCTCCGTCCTTGACTCTGTCTGTTTCTATTTTCAGTGATGAGACTTGCTTCTTCGAGATTGCTCATCTGGATTTCGGAGCCGCTGGGAATCTCATTCAACAGGCTGCTGTGGAGCAGTATCATATCTCTACTGTATGTCTGGCTGAACCATTGGCGGTTGCCTCCGTGGATGGGAGGTTTCTTCCAAAGACCATCTTGCTCGTCACAGAGCCTGTAACCCTTCAGATGGGAATGCTGCACTCAGAGAGGATCTCCTTTCATGTGCTGTCCGGTCTCTCTCATCCCCTCTTGCTTGGTCTACCCTGGTTACAAAGACATGAGCCCGTCCTGAATTGGAGATCTGGTGAAGTGCTCCATTGGGGTCAGAAATGCCATGAGTTCTGTCTGGTCCCAGTTCGTCCTGCTCAACCCCCGTCTACTCCAGCTAACCAACCAGGTCATCCGGCACCCTACTGGTCCTATGCGAACATCTTCGACAAGAAGGAAGCTGAGACACTACCACCTCATAGGCCGTATGATTGCCCCATCGACCTGGTCCTGGTGCTACTCCTCCCCGCGGGCGTATCTACCCCTTGTCGCTGGCTGAGACCCGGGCCATGTCTGAGTGTATAGAGGAGAATATTGCTAGGGGATTTATCCAGAAATCCACCTCTCTGGCTGGAGCAGGATTCTTCTTCGTCAAGAAGAAAAACGGCTCTCTACGTCCCTGTAAAGATTACAGGGGTCTTAACCAGATTGGCATCAAAAATAAGTACCCCCTGCCTCTCATCTCGGAGCTGTTCGACCTCCTCAAAGGCGTGAAGATCTTCACCAAGCTTGATCTTCGTGGGGCGTACAATTTGGTCCGGATCCTCCAGGCAGACGAGTGGAAGATGGCATTCAACACCCGGGACGGTCACTACGAATACCGCATAATGCCCTTCGGTCTCTGTAATGCTACAGTCGTCTTCCAGGAGCTGGTTAACGACATATTCTGTGATCTCCTGTATTCTTGCATTGTGGTGTACCTGGACGATATCTTGGTCTTCTCTCCATATCTACCCTCACACCGGAGAGATGTTCGTCAGGTTTTGCTAAGGCTCCGGCAGAATCGCCTATTTGCTAAATTCGAGAAATGCCTCTTTGAGCAGACCTCTCTACCATTCCTGGGCTATATTATCTCCGAGATTGGTCTGCGGATGGATCCCGAGAAGGTCTCTGCCGTCTTAAAGTGGCCCCGACCAGAGGGGTTGAAGGCGATTCAGCGATTCCTGGGCTTCGCAAATTACTACCGCCTTTTCATTCCTCATTTCTCCTCCCGGACTGCTCCCATCTCCGCTCTCACCCGTAAAGGAGCAAATCCCAGGGAAGGGACTTCCAAAGCGGAGGAGGCCTTCGTCTCCCTAAAACAAACCTTCTCCTCTGCTCCTGTGCTACACCGTCCGGATTGCAACAGGCAGTTCTTCCTGGAGGTTGATGCATCCTCCTCCGGAGTCGGAGTGGTGCTCACCCAGAAATCCTCGTCCGGAATAATGGTAACCTGCAGTTTCTTCTCCAATCTCTTCTCCTCGTCTGAGCGCAACTACTCCAAATGAGATCGTGAGCTGCTGGCCATCAAATTAGCGCTGGAGGAGTGGCGCTACTTGTTGGAGGGGGTTCTGCACCCGGTGGTCATCTACACTGACGACAAAAATCTGACTTATTTGCAGAAGGCCCAAAGATTAAATCCGCATCAGGCCAGGTGGTCTCTATTCTTTGCCCGGTTCTGCTTCACTCTGCATTACTGCCCGGCGGACAAGAACACTAAAGCTGATGCTCTTTCCCACTCATTCCTGTCTTCCGACCAAGAGGAGGAGCCTCTACATATCATCGAACCCTCCAAAGTAATGACTGTGGCTCCGTTTGACCTGTCTCGCCTTCCACCCGGTAAGACCTTTGTAGCGGTTTCGGATCATAAGAAGGTTCTACTCTGGGGCCATTCACCCAAACTAGCCGGTCATGCTGGCCAGAGGAAGACTTTTCTGCTTATCGCCCAACATTACTGGTGGCCTTCTCTATGCAACGATGTTCCGAACTGCGTCGCGGCTTGTTCCTCCTGTGCCCATAACAAGGTTCCCAGGCACCTTCCATCGGGCTGTCTTCTTCCTCTTCCCATACCTTCCGCTCCGTGGCAACGCATTGCAATGGACTTCATTATGGATCTCCCTGTTTCTGCCGGTTGTACTGTCATTTGGGTGGTCGCTGACCGCTTTTCTAAAATGGCCCACTTCATCCCTCTGCCTGGTCTCCCATCTGCATCGGTGCTGGCTAAGGACTTCATCCATCACATTTTTCGTCTCCACGGCTTACCCCTCCACATTGTTTCTAATCGTGGGTTTCAGTTCACTTCGCGCTTCTGGAGAGCTATGTGTAAGCTGCTGGATGTCTCCTTGGATTTCTCCTCTGCTTATCATCCTCAGTCCAATGGTCAAGTGGAAAGTATCAACCAGATCCTTACCAGCTTTCTTTGGCACTTTGTCAATGCTCACCATAACTATTGGGTTGAGCTCCTGCCCTGGGCCAAGTTCTCCTATAATAACCATGAGAGCAAGTCTTCTTCTAAATCCCCATTCTTTGTGGTCTACGGTCAACACCCCCGGATTCCGTTTCCCGTCTCCTCTTCTGTGGACAATCCTGCCTTGGAGTCTCTGGTCAGCGAATTTTCAGCTATTTGGGAAGACACTAGATCTGCACTTCTTAAGTCCTCCGAGCAGATGAAGAAGCATGCTGATAAGAGAAGTCTGGATCCGCCTCAATTCTGTCCGAGAGACAAGGTCTGGCTTTCCTCCAAATATGTTCAACTCAAGATACCTTCGTATAAGTTAGGTCCGCAGGTTCATCGGTCCGTTCGAGGTTCTTAACCATATCAATCCCGTGGCTTACAAGCTGAAACTCCCGGTCACCTTACGGATTCCCAACTCCTTTCATGTATCCCTCCTCAAACCTGTTGTCCTTAATTCTTTCTCTGACGATTCAGGTACCGCTCCAGCTCCAGTCTCTGCTGAAGACGTCTTTGAGGTAGAAAATATTTTGGCCACCAAGAGAGTAAGAGGAAAGACTTTCCTTCTTGTGGATTGGAAGGGGTTTGGTACCGAGGAGAGGTCTTGGGAATCCAGGGAGAACATTCATGCCCCTCATCTTCTTAAAAAATTTCTTGGAGGCCTTAAGAAAAGGGGGCGTTAAGGGGGGGGTACTGTAGCATCGGCGTCTCTGCCTCCTGCAGGGCAGAGTCGCCATTCCCTTCACCGCCGCTGTCCAGGTCCAGTGTCCTCCCGCTACCCGGCTGCTGTTGCACTCACCGTGCGCAGCTTCCCGGGCTGTGTGCTTAGGGCGCACACATGCTCCCTCCCTCTTAAAGGGGCCGTTCACACCATCCTATAGAGTCTTCAGCCAATGGCCGAAGGACTTCCCCTATATAAGGCACCTCCTCCAAAATGGAGGTGCCTGTGCAAGGTTGTTTTTCTGTGTGCTAACACTTGCTTCAGCCATCAGGTCCCTCTGTCTGTCAGTCTTGCTTGTCTGTCCGTCTACAGTCCAGCCCGCCAGTCTGTCAATAGTTCTGCCTGCCAGCCTGCTTACCTGGAAGCACCTGCCAGTTACCTGTCTTGCCCGCCAGCCTGCTTACCTGGAAGCACCTGTCTGTTACCTGTAGTGCACACCAGTCGGGCTTTTTGCCGAACCAGCCTGATTATCTACCTGGACCACCCTTCAGCCTTCCTGCCGTGCTCATCCACTGTACCAGTCAGTTTCTGCCATCTGACTCGTGGGAGTCACCTGCAGAGTGGCCCTCCCTCCAATCTGTTACGAGTCTGGTTGGTGGAACCTCTGTGCTTCGGTGCAAGGAGGGACCAGAGGGGTGTGAAGGAAGGTAGAAGGAAGGCCACAGAGCAGGGGCTTGGGGTAGTCGAGGCGGGAGATGATGAGGGCGTGCACTGGTGTTTTTCAAGATTCATGGTTGAGGAATGTGGGGATCCCCGAGATACTTTGGAGTTGGAGTCAGCAGCAAGTGGAAAGGGCTTGGATCTGACGTTTGAAGGAAAGATCAGAGTCAAGCTTGTGGAATTGGGGAGAGTGGGCAGCCATTCACTTTGATGGATAGGTCAGTTGGGGGGGGTGAATGAGATACTGGAAAGATGATGCATTCTGTTTTATCCATGTTAATTTTTACAAATCTAGCAGAGAAGAAAGATGAAATACTGGACACACATTGTGGATTTCTGGTTAGTAAGGAGATGATATCAGGTCCAGAGAGGTAGATCTGTGTATCATCAGCATAGAGGTGATACTGAAAGCTGTGAGACTATGAGCTGTCCAAGGCCGAAGGTGTAGATGGAGAAGAGCCTGGGTCCTAGAACTGAACCTTGGGGGACACCGACACATAGGGAGTGAGATGAGGAGGTGGTGTGTGAGAGGGAGACACTGAATGGTATGAAAATATCCAAGACAGGGCGAAGTCTGTGATGCCAAGAGATGAGAGTCTGTAATAACAGAGTATGGTCTATTGTGTTTAAGGCAGATGACAGGTCTAGGAGGAAGAGGATAGAGTAGTCTTGATTGGATTTGGCAGGTTGTACGTCGTTGGTGACTTTAGTCAGGGCAGTTTCAGTGGAATGGTTAGGTCGGAAGCCAGATTGCAAGCGGTCAAAAAGGGAGCAGGAGGAGAGGTGGGAGGACAGTTCAAAATAGACATGTGTGATCGAGGTATGTTTGAATCATGAGGGGAAGATGCCAGTTGTTAGTGACAGGTGGAAGAGGAGGGCTAGGCTTGGGATGAAGACTGTGCTATGGTTTGGAATGAGTTGGGATAGTATTGCTTCAAGTTCACAGGTGGTGAGATGTGATTTGGAGAGTAAAGATGATCTTCCGTGATGGCGGAGAAGCAGGTTTTGGAGGAGGAGAGTTGAGTCGTTATGAGAAGGGACTGTTGGGACTTTAAGCAAAAGCTTTTCCCTATGTTGTCAATCTTCTGCTTGAAGAATGAGGCTAAGTCTTGAGCTGAGATGAGAGGAGAGGAGAGGGAGGGAGAGCTGGTGGACAGAGGAGGGACTTGAAAGTATTGAATAGCTGTTTAGGGTTGTGAGACACGTATGATATGAGAGATGAGAAATAGGTTTGTTTTGCTGCACTGAGCAATTGTGCAGCATTTTGAAAACCTCTGTTACTGGACTCCACTCCCTTTCTTTGGCAGTCGAACAGCAGTACGCCTTGCAGATGTGGGTCAGGAAAAACATGTACTCGCCTCTCGCCTGGTCCACTTGAAGCGGGGCAAGAGGAGATCGCATGTAGCGATGCTCAAATATTTGAGCAGCCACAGTCACACGAAGACGACAGTGGGAAAGTGTCACAAGAGGTGGTTGATGATGAGACACAATTGCCAGAAAGTCAGGAGGAGGACCAGGGTGCGGAAGTGGAAGATGAGGTGGTGGATGATATAGTAACTGACCCAACCTGGCAGGAGGACATGCAGAGCGAGAACAGCAGCACACAGGGGAAGGGAGGCAGAGCACCCCAACAAGCCGGAAGAAGCAGTGTGGTGGCCGAAGACAGAAGGCAGGCAACCATTCCCCGTAACTCCAACACGAAGGAAGTTGCCAGTACAACTGTTAGGTCTTCCCGAGTCAGGTTATTTTTTAAAGACTCTGCTGATAACCCCAAAAAGGCCATTTGCACCACCTGCCAGGCCAGCATTAGCAGGGGTGGCAAAACGACCAGCCTGACCACCATCAGGCACATGGCAGCAAAGCACCCGACTTTGTGGGATGAACTCTAGGGTCCAGGAACAGTGTCTGCGGGTGGCACCATTGCTTCTTCCGCTGTTGTGCATGCAAGCCAATCCCCTGTCCATGGTGTATGCAAAGATGCCTCCTGCCCTGCACTTGTCGTTGCACACTCTGATGTAACATCATCAGGAAGCACGTCCACGTCCTTGTCCCAGCTCAGTGTTCAGTTGTCCATACCCCAGTCCTTGGAATTCAACCATAAATAAGCAGCCAACGACCAACAGGCCACACTACTAAATTCTCACATTTCACGACTGCTTGCGCTCGAAATGTTGCCTTTTAGGCTCATGGAGACGGTAGCATTCTGCAACCTGATGGCGGCGTCCGTCCCTCGGTACTCAGTCCCCAGCCGCCACTATTTCTCCCGGTGTGCCGTCCCCGCATTACACAAACACGTGTCCCAAAACATTAGCCGAGCCCTCAACAACGCAGTTACCGGGAAAGTACACCTAACCACAGACCCATGGACAAGTGCTTGTGGGCAGGGATGGTGCATCTCGCTGACGGCACACTGGGTTAACATAGTGGAAGCCGGGATCCAGTTGGACCTTGGGACGGAAGAAGTCCTCCCGAAGCCAAGGATTGCAGGCCCTAGGTCAATCAGGGTTGCCCCCACGGTCTACAGCTCCTACACCTCATCCTCCTCAGTCTCCTCCTCCTCTTCAGCCTCCATCTCCGAAATGACCACATCAGTCACATGCTGGAAGAACTGCAGCATTGCCTCGGCCAAGCGGCAACAGGCTGTGCTGAAGCTAATATGCTTAGGTGACAAACCACACAATGCTGAAGAGTTGTGGACAGCTCTTAAAGAGCAGGCAGATCTGTGGCTCACACCGCTGAACCTACAGCCTGGCATGGTCGTGTATGACAATGGCCGGAACCTGGTGGCGGCTGTGAGGCGAGGTGAGTACACAAACTTACCATGCCTGGCCCATGTGCTTTACCTCGTGGTTCAGCGGTTTCTCAAATCCTACCCGGAGCTGCCGGATCTGCTTGTTAATGTATGCCACCTGTGTGCTCATTTTAGAAAGTCACCTACAGCTTCCACCACCCTTGCCGTGTTTCAGCAGCGTTTGCAGCTTCCGGCTCGGAGGCTGGTGTGTGATGTCCCCACACGTTGGAACTCTACACTGCCGATGTTGGGAAGGATTTGTGAGCAGAAGAGGGCAGTTGTTGACTACCAGCATCAACAAGGCTGTCGGTATTCAGTTCAGACTCCACACATAAGACCTCAGGAGTTGACATGGATGTCAGACATATGTACCATCCTCCAAAACTTTGAGGACTCCACCAAGATGGTGAGCGGCAATGACACCACAATTAGCGTCACCATCCCGCTTCTCTGTCTTCTGAAATGCTCTCTGCTCACAATAAAAGAGGATGCATTGCAGGCAGAGCACAATGAGATCAAGCAAGGAACCATACAGGGTGATTACACACAGCCCTGCATCATCTCATCCCAAGACGAGAAGGAGGAGGAAGAACAGGAGCTAGTTTCATGCACTATAGACGGTACTACCTGCACAGCTGTCATACCTTCTGTTCAGTGTGGATGGCCAGAGGACAGAGAGGAGGAGGAGGAGAGCATGGTCAGTCATCCTCTTGGTGAGGACATGGAATTCTTGCCTGTTAGCAGTCTGACACGCATGGCTGAGTTTATGTTACGCTGCCTTTACCATGACCCTCGTGTTCTCAAAATTTTAGGTGACAGTCATTACTGGTTGGTGACACTTCTAGACCCACGCTACAAGGAGAACTTTATATCTCTTATTCCTGAAGCAGACAGGTCTACAAAATTGGGACTGTACCAGAAGGCCCTTGTTGCGGAACTATTAAAAAAATTCCCATCTGAAAACGCTGGCAGCAGAGGTCACACTTTGTTGGACAACCAAGGAGTACAGGCGAGCGAGACACAACTTCAATCCAGCAGAGGCAGGGGAACACTGTCAAAGTTCTGCGAGAATTTTCTCAGCCCCTCCCATTGCACAGGACCTGAGGCGTGGGGTACTCTCACAAGGAGTGCATATTTAATGGAAGATGCTGAGGGAGTACCTTGCTGACCGTACCAACGTCCTCCGTGATTCCTCTGTGCCTTATAATTATTGGGTTTCCAAGCTGGATATGTGGAATGAACTGGCTCTCTATGCCTTGGAGGTCCTGGCTTGCCCTGCCATAAGCGTTTTATCAGTGCGAGTTTTTAGTGCCGCTGGTGGAATTATAACTGATAAGCTCATCCGCCTGTCAACTGAAAATGCTGACAGGCTGACTCTTATAAAAATGAACAAGGGCTGGATTGGGCCAGACTTCTCAACACCACCGAACGATAGCAGCGTAACATAAACTAAAATCCAGTGTCTTTTTTTGGGAGGTGTACTACCATGCACTTCATCACACCCACACAGGGTTATATGCTTCCTGATTTTGGCTATTTGCTCTTGTCCTCCTCCTTCTCCTCATCCTCATCCTCCACCACCAGATCACCAGGGTGAACGTGGTCCGTGATGCAACACCCACATAATATTTTTAAAATGTGTTTATGATGCCCGTAAAAAAATTTTTTTATACCGTATGTTCATGTATACCCACTAGGGGTAAATGTTTGTCAGTCCATACACTTAGTGCAGGGCATTCCAAGTATAGGAGGACCATATTTTTTTATGAGGCCCTCTTCTACGTCGCTTCCAAGGGGCCTTGGAGTGGCTCCCAATTTTTGGCAGCCCTTGCATTCACTGCATAGGCAAACACAATGGGAGACCCACTTCCTAATAATGGGAACATTTTTTTTCAGGAGGCCCTCCTCTACTTCTCTTCCAAGGGGCATTGGAGTGCCTCCAAATTTTTTGCAACCATTGCATTCACTGCATAGGCAAACACAATGGGAGACCCACTTCCTAATAATGGGAACATAGTTTTCAGGAGGCCCTCTGACCTCCACGTCTCTTCCAAGGGGCATTGGAGTGTCTCCAAATTTTGGCAACCCTTGCATTCACTGCATAGGCAAACACAATGGGAGACCCACTTCCTAATAATGGGAACATTGTTTTGAGGAGGCCCTCCTCTAAGACTCTTCAAAGGGGTATTGGGGTGCATCCAATTTTTCAAAGTGGTATTGGGGTGCGTCCAAATTTTTGGGCAGCCCTGCCAATCACTGCATATGCAATAACAGTATAGGAGACCCACTCTTTACTAATGGGAACAATAAAACATAGCCACCTGATGGCTCTCTAAAAATAGTGAGGGCCGACTGCTTGCCCTTTAATAATAGTAAAGGCCGCCTGATGGCCCTATAAAAACAGGCTTTTTGACTTTCAGAGTCCCTCCTTCATAAATGAAACACGATGTGTCTGATGATATGTCACACACCACATGGCCAGATAAGGTTGTAAAATGTTAAAATTACATTTCCTGGTGAATGCATTTGTCAAGGTTGAAAGCAATGCAAAAGTGAAAAAACACATCAAAAACGCTATGTGTGAACATAGCACAAGGTGTGGAGGAGCATTTTTGTTTTTGGTTATTTATTTTGATTTATATTCAAGTCATTACCCTAGAAAGGATGTTCCTTAAAATATTTCCCAGGAAAATCCATTTTGGTTTCGTTTTGATATGTTTTATTCGTCATTAAAAGTGGCATAATACCTCTGACAAAGTTGTTGACAGAAAAGACCTGGGAGTCAGAAATGCTTCTAGGGGTCTTCCCCATGCTGTCCCTATGTCATTTGAGCACTGTTCCCATCGACTTGGGCAATTTTTAGGCCTTCTGCAGACCACTGGGGGGAGCCGTCTGAAAAATGCTCGAGTTTCCCATAGACTTACATTGGGCTCGTTGCTCGGGTCGAGCACCCGAGTATTCCAATGTGCTCGATCCGAGCATCGAGCACCCGTGCATTTCAATGCTCGCTTATCACTATTCTTAACATTTCTTTCAGGAAAATCCATTTTAGCTTAGTTTTTGTATGTTTTATTGTCAGTCTGTAAAAGTGGAGTAATACTCTGTATTAACTGTAACATAAAATTCAGCATTAGATTTCTTGAAACATTCAGTTATGATAGCCTGTTTTGCACAAGCTAGTATACCGATCATTATTATGCATATTGTTACACATAAAACTATTTAACCCTGTAGTGAACACTTCTACTACCGAATGTGATATTTCTAAAAATCAGCTGCCTTCACTCTTAAACCAATTAGTTGGAATTAGCCAGCATAGTTCTTGTCCCACCCCATCACTGGGCATGTTACTGCTATGTTTCTGAATTTAACTCCTAAATTCAGTTCTGGCATGTTCCACCAATAAGGTACAAAGTTCCCTTCCATCAGAGCTGGCTAGGTAGGGTATTTAATTTGCCAATATAGTAATATTAGTCAGGCTGCCTAGTTGTACCTGGCTGGACACAAAAATAGGGCGAAGCCCCACATATTTTTTTTTTAATTATTTCATGAAATTCATGAAATAATTAAAAAAAAAGGGCTTCCCTATATTGTTGTGTCCGGCCAGGTACAAATAGGCAGCTGGTGGTTGGGGGCAGCCCGTACCTGCTTGCTGTACCTGGCTGGACTCAAAAATAGGGCGAAGCTCCACGTCAATTTTTTTTTAATTATTTCATGAATTTCATGAAATAATTTAAAAAAAAATACGTGGGACTTCGCCCTATTTTTATGTCCAGCCAGGTACAACTAGGCAGCTGGGGGCTGGAATCCGCAAGCTTCCTGGGCCCCCCCCGCTGCAAATTGCAGTCCGCAGACACCCCAGAAAATGGCGCGTTCATAGAAGCGCCATCTTCTGGTGCTGTACCCAACTCATCCAGGGCCCTGGTGCAGTTGCTCACTGGGTAATAAAGGGGTTAGGGCCAGCTTGGTATTATCAGCAGGCCCTAAGCCCGAAATTCATGAGGTCACGCCAATATTAGACATGACCACCATGAATTTCTAGTAAAGTATTTAAAAAAAATACAACACCCAGAATAAAGTCCTTTAATTGAAATAAACACACAATTTTTTAATGTTATAAATTAAACCATACTTACCATCACGCCCATTCCAGCTGAAGCCAATGTCTTCTGCAATAAAAGTAATATAATAAACCAACATTATCCTTACCTTTCCATGGTTCTCTGCTACATTCACATGACAGGCTGGATCGCAGCCAAAAGCTGCCATCCAGATTGCCATGCTGCAGACACTTAGAAGCGCAGGCATGCTTGCGCTCCTCAGTGTCTGGCTGTGACGGCATCCAGATGAGCCGAGTTCATGTCCAATGAACTCAGCTCACTCATACACATCACTGACAGCGTGGGAAAATTCTCTTGCGCTTGCGCTTGCCGTGAGCGCAGGAGAATTCTCTCACGCTCACCGCATGCGCAGGAGAATTCTCCCATGCTGTCAGTGATGTGCATGAGGTGAGCTGAGTTCATTGGACATGAACTCGGCTCATCTGGATGCAGTCACAGCCAGACACTGAGGAGCGCAAGCATGCCTGCGCTTCTCAGTGTGTGCGGCATGGCTAGCTGGATGGCAGCTTTCGGCTGCGATCCAGCCTATCATGTCAATGTAGCAGAGCTGGAGTCATCCTGGGAACCATGGAAAGGTAAGGATGATGTTGGTTTATTATTTTATTTTTATTGCAGGAGATCATTGGCTTCAGCTGGAATGGGCGTGATGGTAAGTATGGTTTAATTTAGAACAATAAAGAATTGTGTGTTTATTTCAATTAAAGGACTTTATTCTGGGTGTTTTTTTTTTTAACTTTGACTATGGGGTTAGTAATGGGGGTGTCTTATAGACGCCTCTCCATTACTAACCTGGGCTTGATGTCAGCTGGCATTATAAGCTAACATCAACCCCAGCCCTATTACCCCACTGCCACCGCTACAGGGCAGTGGGAAGAGCGAGGCTAAGTGCCAGAATTGGCGCATCCTATGGATGCGCCATTTCTGGGGCTGCTGACGGCTGGTGTTTCTAGCCTGGGATGGGGCCAATATTCATGGGCTATTAATATCAGCCCCCAGCTGTCTGCCTAGCCTTTGCTAGTTATTAAAATAGGGGGGACACCACGTCATTTTTTTGGGGGGTCCCCCATTTTAATAGCTAGTAAAGGCTAGGTATTCAGCTGGGGGCTGATATTAGTAGCCTGGGAAGCTCCGTGGGTATTACCTCCTTCCCAGGCTTCAAACATCTGCCCCAGCCGTCTGCTTAACCTCCGCTAGAGACTAAAATTACGGGGAACCCTCCGCCAATTTTTTTTTAATAAATCCTTTATTTTAACACTAAATGACAAGTACAGTAATCAACACTATCACTGTACTTATTATATATGTGACTGACATGTTTCTATCTATCTAATCTATGTGTGATGCTCTATTCTTTCTGTTCTAAATTGTCGGGTACCGGTGTATGCCGCTGATGAATTGCCGGCTTTTCATGTTTCACTGCGAGCACTGTTCCCATCGATTTGGGCAACCACTGTAATGTCACAACCACTATGGCTGTGGCATTACAGTGAGTGGCAGACAATCCCTTCATGATGTGAAAAAATCCAGTTACGCTTTTGGTGCACGAACAGTTATCGAACATAACCTCGAACAGCCGAATTTTTTGCAAATTGTTCGCGTTCGTCGAACGACTCAAACACCACCCAAAACAGCTCGAATTTGAGATTGGCGAACAGTTCGAGTCGAACACCGCTCATCTCTACACATGATACTTTATAATAATTGTAAATTTAAGTTGATATGTTTTGCATTATTTATAAAAATATCCGAAATTTGTCAAATTTTTTTTAAAAATTGCAATTTTCAAACTTTGAATGATTATCCCTTTAATCCAGCTAGTCATACCACACAAAAAAATTAATAAATAACATTTCCCTCATGTCTGCTTTACATCAGCACCATTTGTAAAATGTTGTTTTATTTTTTTAGCATTTTAGAAGATTTAAAAATGTAGCAGTAATTTTTCATTTTTTTTAAGGAATTTTTTTTTTTTACATAGTTTTTAAGGTTGAAGGAAGACCAATTCCATCTAGTTCAACCCATAGCCTAACATGTTGATCCAGAGGAAGGCAAAAAAAAAACATGTGACAAACACTAAGCTCCACATTGGGGAAAAAATTCCTTCCTGACTCCATACGACAATCAGACTAGTTCTCTGGATCAACGCCCTATCAAGGAATCTAGTATATATAACCTGTAATATTATACTTTTCAAGAAAGGCATCCATGCCCTTTTTAAATTTTAGTTGTGTATCACTCATTACAACATCATGCATTTACAAAACTTATTTTTATAGGGACCTGTTCAGTTTTGAAGTGACTTTGGGGGTCCTATATGTTGGAAACCACCCAAAAGTTACACCATTTTAAAAGCCGCACTCCTCAATGTATTTAAAATTGATTTCAGGTAGTTCATTAACTTTTCTGGTTCTTTTCAGGAAGTAATAGAAAGTGGCATGACAAGAATGAAAAACTTTATTTTTACCACCTAAATTTTGATATCTTTTTGAACAGGCCGCTATAGCCAGCAAACACTAAGGCTATTATTTGGCCATGCGCTACCAAGGCAAACATCAGGACCACAGGTTCAAGATCTCAAAGTGCCAATGGGGTTAAATAGGGAGTCACCACACTCTGTTAACTATTTAGATGCTGTAGTCACTATTGACAGCAGAATATAAGGGGTGAAACGTCCATGGACAGTGCCAACACTGATTGTGGCTGATGCAGCAAGTTGTCAGCTATAGGGTACAGGTGACAGCTACAGGATTGTCATCTGTCGGGGAACGCTAGTCTCTTATATTTCAGGTCAGTAAAAAGACGTCTAAGGGGTTAATTGAATTTGGAATATGTTTTCAACTCTAGGTTTCAAACTATTCCTCACATGCTTCTTTACTATAAATCCAGTCTCCAGACTTTGGTCCTCTAGTCCTTCTGCTTCTGATATAAAAAATAAACATTTTAATAAATTTATGGCTGTCTTTTGTAGTGAACTGACATAGCCTGTCATATCCCTGTGTAGGTGATGTAATTGTTGACAGAAATAACAGCCTGTCTTAGCAGGACTCAAGAAAAGAATTGTATAGTGAAAGAGCCTGGTCTTTCTACTAGCAGTGATTCTTACTGAATATAAATTCAGTTCACTGCTTTCTTATTTGTATAACCATTTCCTGAATCTTTAACTTCAGTGCCCAATTCAGCCTCTCAGCTTTCCCACTGCTCAAAGATGGTGTGGAATATGCAATGCCTGCTGTGTCCTCTAACAATTCTCCAACATCTCTGATGTGAGATGTGTCCTCTCTCACTTTCTATTACCTCTGGAACCCCATATCATTACTTCATTTATGGTATCAGCTATTAGCTTCTTAGTTACTGCTTTTTTTCTAGGTGTGGGTTGTGCTTTTGTAATGCAGGTGTCGGGATGTAACGCACAGAGACACAAGGCGGGAACAGTCAGGGATTGCTAAAATCACTTTATATGTATAACATGTATTATGCAAGGGGATTAGTAACAGAAATAATAAACAACAACATGGAATAACAATGAGAAACAGTTTCAGTGAATACGGGTCAAGTTCTCTGCATAAATGTGATGCACCCAGACGTGGGAGTCACCACGACGGGAGGGGTCACCGGTTATTCCCGCTGGGCTGCAAGTCTCTTCCAGATAAAGTCTATTAGCTCCCGTTAAGCCTCCCAAGCACCAAACGGCCCCCTCCCAACCCGAAATCGTGTCAAACCCAGTAATACCAACTCTATACCTTTTACCTAAAGTTCACAAAGACATTGTTGACCCACCCGGTCGGCTGATTGTTTCGGGCAACAATAGTCTTTGTGAACCTACATGTAAATTTTTGGACTACTATCTAAAACCCCTTATGCAAAATCTGCCATCCTATATTAGGGACTCCACTGATTTATTGATAAGACTTCAAGATATTTGCCTTGATCAAAATATTATTATGGTAACTGCGGACGTGGAGTCCCTTTATACCTCTATTAAACATGAGGATGCATTGAGGGCAGTTGAATTCTTCTTAAAAATAACACATCTGGACCCTCACCTTATCCAACTGATTCTGCATTTACTAGACTTTGTGCTAAAACACAACTTCTTTTTATTCAAAGATAGAATTTACCTACAAGAAAAAGGGACCGCAATGGGAGCGTCCTGTGCACCTGCATATGCGTGCCTCTTTCTTGGGTATTGGGAACATAATATCATTTTCCCAGCAGAAGAAAATGGTGCGGTCCACATGTGGGTAAGATTTATCGACGATTTATTTATTATATGGCAAGGGGAATATGAGCCTTTGGAGGAATTTTTTCAAAATCTAAACATCAATACGCAGAACATTCAGTTGACTCATGCCTCGAGCACTGAGGAAATAGACTTTCTGGATTTAAAAATTAGGAGAGAGGATGGAGGAAGAATATCTACGGACATTTATAGAAAAAATACAGCTGTAAATGCTAATTTAAACGCCGAATCATCACACCCCCCGCAAGTCATTAGATCAATACCCACGAGCCAGTTCCTCAGGGCTAGACGCATCTGCTCAACTGATGTTCTGTTTGAAAAACAGGCTGCGGACTTGAGGCAACATTTTAATGCTCGCAAATATAGAGATGACATTGTTCAGAGTGGGTAGCAGAGAGCAAAATCGACCACTAGGGACGAACTCCTGAAACCCAGGGTCAGGAAACAGCATCAGAACGTGAGATTTATTACTCCTTATCATGGTCAATGGAGGGAGATGTATGATATCATTAACAAATATTGGCCTATTCTCCGCTCTGATACTGTTTAAAATCGGTTCATCTCACAAAAGCCCGCTATAACACCTAAACGATCTAAAAGATTGACCGATATCTTAGTAAGGAGTCATTACATCCCCCCAAAACCTCAGAACATACTTACTGGTGGTACTATCCAACGACAGGGATGTTTTTCCTGTGGATCATGTGGAGCCTGCCCCCAAATTGACAGAGCAAAATAATTCTTCGATTCAACAAAAAAGAAAATATTCAAAATTTTCGATTTTATTAATTGCAGATCGTCTGGTATTATTTACTGGGCAATTTGCCCATGTGAATTAATATATATTGGACTCGCATCACGTGAGTTTAGGGTCAGAATATTGGAACATGTCAAGGATATAAAGAATGCAAAAAAATGTCAAAAACCTGAAGAAATTGCTGCACTTAAAAATATACCTAAACACTTCAGGGAACACCACAATTGAAATTGGAGATTGCTACGCTTCAGAGGCATAGATAAAATAAACTTGGGTGCAAGAGGAGGTAATTTAAATAGAACTCTTGAACAAAGGGAAATTAAGTGGATTATTATCCTGGACACAGTTAAGCCAAAGGGGTTAAATGATCTGATAAGTTTTGCTCCTTTTTTGACATAACTCATGACACTGCTGCTGGGGGTGCCTACGGTTGTAGGTGGATATGCGACTGCATGATAGAACTGTATAATATGTTTTTATTTTTTTAAAAGCAGCTAGAAATGTATGGCGATGTTGGTAACATATGGGATAGTGTAATACAATCAATGATTGGTGTTAATCACAAGGTGACAATGTGATTATGATATAACTATTGTAAGGTTCACTGGATATTTTGGCTTATACTTATTGATATATTCTGCTATATGGAGATCTTGTAACCTTTCTAATTAATTATCCATTTTGATTATAGTCTTGATGATGCATGAGAATCAGCAATATATGGAGACATACAAATTAAGTCTTGAAACTGCTTCATTTATCTATGTCATAATGAAGGAAAAGGTGTAAGAAGACCTATAAAATATCAAACAACTCCCTCAAAAGGACAAGAATTATCATGGAATGGAATCATATCAGGATAGACTACTCTAAGACTGAAAATTACACATTATTATGATCATACTATGTCCTTTTTTCTGTATTATTTGTTTTATATAAGTAAGGGCAAATCTTGCCCACTAGCATTATGGCACCCGATGACTTCTGGTATGAGCGCGTCCTTGCTGTGTCACTCTGGCCTCTCCTCGTGTGCTTGGCGTCCAATTGGAGGCTATGATGCGTGCGCATGCGTGGTCGGACTTCCGGGACACCGACCGCGGCTGGCGATGCCTGTGTGGACAGCGGGAACGCGCCACCATATACCGATAGCACAGGGTCTGTATAAGTGAATCTCCTCCTTACTGAAATGAGCATCACCTAACTGCACCTGATGCACGATGTTGATTGGTTACAGCCTCTAATCAATTTACTTGTATCGCTATATATTCCTGGTCTGTAGTCTGTCCCAGTACCCCCCGAGGAAGCAAAGACGTGAAACGCGCATAGGGGTGCTGGGCAGTGTGGAACCCTCTATCATGGCCAATGGTCTGTATTTGGATATATGATTACAGTAATCCCTTTCTATATACAGGATTAATGGTGGATATTTGACTGTGGTAGATATCAATGTAATGCCTTATTAATATCTGATTTAAGAGATATATACCTACTTTCTGTACTCCTGTGAGAATATGTTGTTGTTTATGTAATGATATACCTTGGAATATTTAGAATATCCTAATGCTAATTAAGTGAAACCTACACTAACTCTCTATATAAACCTCTCTTTGAAAGATAATTAATTATGTATATAATGTGAAATATTCTAAACTGAGAGATGTGTACCTACTTCTCATATACTTGAAACAATATGATGCTATCTATCTTGCATATAATGTTAAATTGGAGTACTAATCATATAAAAATGCTTTTTGATATCTGACTGGAATTGTATTCACTCCCTATATTGTTAAAAGGGGTATACTAGTACTTTTTTTGCATTGGTATCCACTACTACCTATACGCCTTAAGGATATATCTAAACCACACTGCCCGGGAATTTTCTACTGATGTTTTTATGGGCGGAGATGATATTTTATAAAAGCTTTCTGTGCTGTGTTTAAAAAAAGTATCTAAAGTAATCTATATGACTACTCAATGTGATTTTTATAGACATAACGAAAGGAGATTTAATAGACGTTTTTGACTTACTTGGGAAACTCCTTGCATATAACTTATGGATCTATATATCCAAATTTTTCTAATTTATCCTATTATGTTAGTACCTGGAACCATCAACAGAAAGCTCAGAATCTGCATTAGCAATTGAGTTTCAACAACATTCTCATGTTCTCATCTTAGTTTTCACTAGTACCATACAACCATTACCATCATCATCAGGATCAGAACAATTTTAAATTGTATATAGATCCATTCTCTTTTTCTATCCCTGTTTATGTTCTGCTGATTTCTTTCTTTAATAGAGCAGCAATAATGTAGTTGAGTTCAATATACAGGGTGGGCCATTTATATGGATACACCTAACTTAAATGGGAATTGTTGGTGATATCAACTTCCTGTTTATGGCACATTAGTATATGGGAGGGGGGAAACTTTTCAAGATGGGTGGTGACCATGGCGGCCATTTTGGATACAACTTTATTTTTTCAATGGGAAGAGGGTCATGTGACACATCAAACTTATTGAGAATTTCTTAAGAAAAAAATGGTGTGCTTGGTTTTAAAGTATCTTTATTCTTTCATGAGTTTTTTACAAGTTTATGACCACTTATAAAATGTGTTCAAAGTGCTGCCCATTGTGTTGGATTGTCAATGCAACCCTCTTCTCCCACTCTTGACACACTGATAGCAACACCGCAGAAGAAATGCTAGCACAGGCTTCCAGAATCCATTGTTTCAGATTTTTCCAGTTAAAATATAGAGTTTGGGATATACTCGCCATATAAGACTACCCCTCTTCTAACGCACATACTGTAAAAATTTAAAAAAATCAGATTTCATTTCAACATGGTAATTTTAAAATGATGAACCTTACCGGCGATTGGCTGGTTGTTGTATACAAATCCTCCTTGGATTAGTCAGCTCTCCCTGCCTGCCCAGCTCTCCCTGTCTCCAAAACTATCAGAGCGGTAGCACATGCCTCTGGCCCGCTGTTGTATCCTATTACCGGTACCTCCCTCTCTGCCTCTCTGATCTCGCTCCTGAGGACTGCACTGATGAGGTGAGAGGGCGCCTCACCGGGAAGCTGCAGGCGTCCGGGCCGCCCAGGGTATGGAAAAAAGAGAAAGAGCGGTGCTGTGCCAAGAAAAATACGCCTCTTTCACTCGTCTGGCCCACCCTTGTATTACCTTCTTCTCTGCCTCCCAGCCTGCAGCTTGCTTCACTTACACTTTCCCGGTGAGGCGACCCCTCACCTCGTCACTGCAGTCCTCAGGAGCGAGATCAGAGAGGCAGAGAAGGAGGTACCAGTAATAGGATACAAGGGCGGGCCAGAGCGATGTGCTACTGCTCTGATAGTCTTGGAGATGAGACAGGGAGGACTTATAAATTACCATAAATACCGTATTTTTTGGACTATAAGACGCACCGGACCATAAGACACACCAAGGTTTTAGAGGAGGAAAATCTAAAAAAAATGTAAGCAAAAAATGTGTTTACGATGCACTTTTAAGGGGGAGGGGGTCTTCTGCTGACACTGGTATAGGGGTAATGTCCCCCAATTCTGACAATATCCCCCATCTTGGTATATATGCCCCCCCTTCCATTTATACGTGGCCCGCATCCCCATCCTGGTATGCCTAGCATCCCTATCCTGGTAGCATGGAACCCCTCCATCCTGGTATGCATGGCACCCCTCATCCTTATCCTGGTATGCATGGCACCCCTCATCCTTATCCTGGTATGCATGGCACCCCTCATCCCTATCCTGGTATGCATGGCACTCCTCATCCCTGTCCTGGTATGCATGGCACCCCTCATCCCTATCCTGGTATGCATGGAAACCCTCCATCCTGGTATGTAGGGCACCCCTCATCCTTATCCTGGTATGCATGGCAAACTGCATCCATATCCTGGTATGCATGGCACCCCTCATACTTATCCTGGTATGCATGGCACCCCTAATCCCTATCCTGGTATGACTGGCACAGCAATCCCCATCCTGGTATGCATGGAGCTCCTCATCCCTGTCCTGGTATGCATGGCACCCCTCATCCCTGTTCTGGTATGCATGGCACCCCTCATCCCTGTCCTGGTATGCATGGCACCCCTCATCCCTGTCCTAGTATGCATGACACCCCTCATCCCTGTCCTGGTATGCATGGCACCCCTCCTCCCTGTCCTGGTATGCATGGCACACCTCATCCCTATCCTGGTATGCATGGCACCACTAATCCCTATCCTGGTATGCATGGCACCCCTCATCCTTATCCTGGTATGTATGGACCCTCATTCTTATCCTGGTATGTATGGCCCCCTTATCTTTATCCAGTTATGTATGCCCCCCTCAGCCTTATCCTGGTATGTATGGCTCCCTCACCTTTATCCTGTTATGTATGCCCCCTCATCCTTATTTTGGTATGTATGGTCCCCCTAATCCCCATCATGCTGCACATAAAAAAAATAAACACTCCTACTCACCTTTCTTCTTTCCTCTAGCGCTGCGTCCTGTCTGCCCACTCTGATCTCACCATGTGAGCCGCGCATGGAGTCACTACCATGCGCAGCTCACAAGGACAGATCAGCTGCCGGAAGTCACTGCTTCCCACGCCGGGACTTTGTGCGCGGGGAGCAGTGACTTCATGCTCCTTAATAGCCGGCACACAGTGTAGCCGCAGCACGGCTCCTGCCGGGCGATCGCGTGTGCCCGCTATTAAAGGGCATGAATATTCACTCCTCCCCATGCTCATGGCTGTGGAGAGAGGATGAATATTCATGCCCTTTAACAGCGGGCACAGGCGATTCCACCAGCAGAAGCCACGCTGCGGCCACACTGTGTGCCGCTATTAAGGAGCATGAATATTCACTGCTCCCCATGCCCATGGGCGTGGGGAGCAGTGAATATTCATTTTCTTTAGCAGTGGGGACAGTGTAGGCTGTAGCAGGCGGATACTGCCTCCTGTGCCCCGCTCCTCTGCGGCTACCGCTCCCCCCACTCCCCACACATCATATATATATGCCCCCTCCTCCCCCCAACATTCGGACTGTAAGGGTATACGCCCTATAAGATGACACCCGGCGAGAAGATTTTCAGGGGTTAAAAAGTCATCTTATACGCCGGAAAATACGGTACTCTTGTCAGCTCATACATAGAGTAACATAACTCAGACATACCGTTGACTAGAAAAAAAATCTTGGAATAAAATTAATACACATCTGACTTTGGATAGAAAAAACTAAGAGAGGAACAATTGTGGTAAGAAACAAAAAGTCTTACTTTACCAACTCTTTTCACTTTCCGCTCATCTTTCACGTCAGTTCAACTCATCAGTAGCTCTACGGCATTTTTTTTATGCTAGTCAGTCAGTATTCCGCCTTTGTAGTTAGAATTTTGTACTTATTTCAGATAAAAATATTCAGGCAAGTGTCACATTTTAGTGTGCTTCCTCTCTCTGCCACATAGTTTGGAATTCTAGTCCTACAATTCTGGGTAAACTACATTGAGAACGAGGTGGATCATTGGGGTTGTGTCTCTTTTGTTCATGTTCTGACTAGTGTTGAGCCACCCCCGTAGTGTTCGAGTTCGGTTCGGTTCGTCGAACACCCGTGTGTTCGCCGAACTGTTCGTCGAACTGTTCGTCGAACACCTTCGAACACCGTTAAAACCAATGGCAGGCAAACAAAAACACATAGAAACACATAGAAAACACCTTCAAAGGTGTCCAAAAGCTGACAAACTGCTCAGAAGACACAACTAACACATGGAAAAGTGACAAGTACATATAGTTATGCGAAAAGAAAAGAGGTGGAGGAGTAAAAGGAGGGGGAGACACAGATATAGGCATGTCATGCCCTTCTAAAATCCAAAAAGTGAGAAGCCGACATGTTCAGTCCGCTCCTGCCCGTGCCACCTCTGTGTCGCCGGGTTTGTGCCAGAGCCGCAGTGAACCCTGACGGCCAGCCCCCCTCTCCCAATACTGGTGCCTGTCCGCTGGTGGGTCGAGCGAGCCCCCCTGTGGTGGAGGCAGCTCTAAGCTTTTTAATTTAAATTGTCTCTCTAATTTGAATGAATACACTTTAAATCCATTTACAAGGATCTATTGGAGGGCAAGTCTCATGCCAGCAGCCGCGTAATTCCAGCTCCAGTAGCGTCCACTAAAGCTGCTGCAGTTAAAAAGCTTTTATAAGGATCGAGCTCGGCTGTCCACCACAAGGCATCCTACTGCCAGTCCCAGCCCCTATGCCTTGGGGTGCCTCCTGATGCTCTTCACTGAGTATCCCGTGGTCCCGAAGCATTTCCTTTGAAAAAATTAAGTGTCCAAACTACAGGTGGTGTAGCTTGCTTAACAGCAGGGATAATCCGCTGACTAGCAGACACTGCTACTAGGCACAAAGTATTTCCTGGGCTAGATGCAGTTAAAAATTTGTAATTAGATACTCTCGTTGGATGCTGAGAAAGCATTCCATAGAGTCTCCTGGCACGCCATATATGATTCTCTTAAAAATCTTGGGGTAGGGGTCTAGGGGACCCTTTTATAGCCAAAATCATGGCCCTGTATCACAATACGTCACCTAGGCTGAAGATAAATGGAACTGTAGCACCCTGAGGGCTCGGTTGCTACAGAGGTATTGCACCTCACCCAGAGGTGTGATATCTCACTCTCAGGTAAGGATGGAGTGTGGATCAGGACCCGACACCTGCATGCATTACACCACATTGCCGTGGGGCAGGGCGACCAATATGCCTCTGAGATGGGCACGACAGTCCCTGTCCCTGGCTGGAGTGGGGGGAGGGAACACTGAGGAAGGGGAACCCTGTAGTGCAGGAGCAGGGAGGACGCAGTTCCTGGGTGCATTGAGAAGGGAGTATAAAAGGTGGGCACCATCTTAGTTCAGTGCAGAGAAGTCTGAGCAGAAGTGGCAGGTAGCAGGGGCTCTGCATGAGCTCTGCTCCGGAGGCGGGCCTAGTAACAGAGGCCCAGGCCTGGAAGAGGGAGAAGGAAGGAAGAGGAGCGTAGAAGGCTCCAGGAACGAGGAATGAAGGGATCCCAGGGGTGCGGATGGGCGAGTCGCCACCGCACGCCCGAATCCACCTGCGTGGAGGGGTCAGGCCAAAGGGGGAGACCGGTCCCCGAAACTAGTGGAGGCAGGAAACGACCCTCAGCTAGAAACCAGAGGCTGTGACATTTTATGTGGCGCAGCCCCTCGCTACACCCGCTAGGAAGGCACCACATAGGGTCAGGGAAACTGGCGCCAAGTTTACCAAGAGGAGGCCCGAGGCAGCCGGACAGAAGGGTTGGTAAGAAAGGCCAGACAAAGGACACACAAAGGGGGTCCTGTGAAGCGCTCCAAAGTTATCTGGGAGTTGTCTGAGCCCCTCACCTGGTGAGCACAGTACGACGTGGGCAGCCGTTACCTGCAGACGTGGTCTGGATAATAAGAACTGTGAGTAAAGGCCCTGGACTGCATCACTGACTCCGTGTCGTTACTGCTGCTGCCCTGCACCATCACCCCCATCCTCTGCATACACTGCCCTGAGGCTATACTCCTCCCGTGGGGAGTTATGCTACGCTCTGCTGCACCCACAAAACCAGCCTCAGCGGTCTGCCCTGCAGCGGCGGTTCACTCTGACCGCAATCCACGGGTGGCGTAGTCGGACATTTAAACATCAAAACCACATAAATAGTTCCGCCACTGGTTTGACCACCCTGAGCCACGGAACCGGGTCGCCGCCACGAAGACTACAACCACCAGCATCCACCAAAAAGGGTCCGGCTCCGGGTGTCCCAAGGCCCAGGGGGTGCATCAGAACATTTTCATCACCTTTCACAATCACCAATGGGACAAGGCAGGGATGTCCTCTGTCCCCTCTCTTATACATCCTAGTGACGGAGCACCTGCTCTCATCAATTCGCCATAACCCCAATATTAGGTGGATTGAGGTAGGAGGCACCAAGTACAAGTGCTCTCTATTTGCTGATGATGTCCTAGTATATATCACTCAATCACATATATCCATCCATGCTGTTATGGCTGAAATAGATCACTTTGTTACATGGTCAAATTTTAAAATCAATGCAGTGAAGTCTGAGGCCCTCGATGTCTCCCTCCCCAAATCCATATAGGATTCCATCCAGTCCAACTTTCCCTTTGCCTGGCCCTCACAGGGTATCAAATACTTAGGAATTCCTATTCATAGAGACCTCTCCCATCTATGTTATCTTAATTTTGGGCCCTTTATTGAACAACTCCATACAGACCACGGTTGGCAAGTTAGAACTGTAAGATTCACTACGTGAACCACTGGTGTTTTGTGGAAAAGCACATGTACACTGTGTTCCAAATTATTATGCAAAAAGTGTTTAGGAGTGATAAGGGAAGAATTTGTTTGTTTGTCAGTAAAACTCATTGATGGTGATGTGTGTCAGGGCTCTTTATATCACTGTAAGCAATTGCAGACACCAGTGCTAATTAGTTTGGCAGGTGTGTCCAATGAAAGGCAAGACTACTTAAGAAGGCTGTCTCACATTATTAAGCAGCCTACATTTTCTGCCAAAATGGGAAAGAAAAAGGATGTGTCGGCTGCTGAGAAGCAACAAATTGTGGAGTGTTTAGGTCAAGGCATGACTACAATCAACATTGTGCGATGATCAGGATGAAGTGTCTTGGCAATCAAGAAGTATGTAGCTGATTCACAGTACACATGTGTGCGTGCTGATAAGGGCAAATTGAGGACTCTTTCCTACAGGCAATTATGTCAGGTTAAAAGAGCAGCGGCAAAAAAGCCTTGTCATAGCAGCAGACAAGTTTTTGAAGCTGCTGGTGCCTCCAACGTCCCCCGAACAACAAGATGCAGGGTCCTTCAGAGGTTTGCAGCTGTGCATACGCCATCCTGTCGACCTCCTCTATCCACTTCACACAAGCAGAAACGGCTCCAGTGGGCTAAACATTACATGAAGACTGATTTCAAAACTGTTTTGTTCACGGATGAGTGCCGTGCAGCGCTCGATGGTCCAGATGGATGGAGTGGAGGATGGCTGGTTGATGGACACCCCACGCAAACACGGCTACAGCGCCAACAAGGAGGAGGTGGAGTAATGTTTTGGGCTGGAATCATGGGGAGAGAGATTGTCGGCCCCTTTAGGATCCCTGAAGGCGCTAAAGATGAACTCCATAATGTATGTGGATTTTCTCAAACAGCACTTCCTGCCATGGTTCAAGAAGAAGAACCGTGTATTTCACAGCAAGATCATTTTTTTGCATGATAATGCACCATCTCATGCTGCACATAAAACATCTGCATCCCTGGCTGATATGGGCATAAAAGGGGACAAACTTATGGTGTGACCCCCATGCTCCCCTGACCTCCACCCCATTCAGAACCTCTGGAGCATCATCAAAAGGAGTGTCTATGATGGCGGGAGGCAGTTCACATCTAAGCAACAGCTCTGGGAGGGTATTCTGTCCTCATGCAAAACAATTGAAGCAGAAACCATCCAAAACCTGACAAATTCAATGGACGAGAGAGTTCAGAAGCTCCTTTCGAACAAAGGGTCCTATGTGAAAATGAAGCATCACCTAGAATAAAGTTTTGAGTTGAAAACTGTTTGATTTCAGTTTCTAATAACCTGCTATTGCTTATAATTTCAAAAATGACAATTTTTTTGGTCTTTATTAAAATGAAAAGGTTGATCGAAAAGTTTGGGGGATCTAAGAGTGTGGCAACCCAGTAGTCATGATTACTTCGAATTCTGACAATATGAGGGTCATGTTGCAGTTAGTGCAGCAAGAAGGCACTTATGTGTCTTGCGCATCTCGGAGCCCCAAAATTATTTTCCGGGCTAGATGCAGCTAAAAATTATTATTCATTTTAAATCTGGTGGAGCTTAGTATAGATGGCCTAATAGGATCAGTGCTGCACACTGCTACAAAGCCCAAATTATTTTCCAGCCAAGATACAGATAAACATGATTAGTAATTTTAAATCTGGTGGAGCTTATTATAGATGGCCTAATAGAATCAGTGCTGCACACTGCTACAAAGCCCAAATTATTTTCCAGCCAAGATACAGATAAACATGATTAGTAATTTGAAAGCTTAAAACGGTTGGTAGGGTGATTTTAACCAATCATCAAGTATGGTTTAATTTAGAACAATAAAGGATTGTGTCTTTATTTCAATTAAAGGACTTTATTCTGGGTGTTTGTGTTTTTTTTAACTTTGACTATGGGGTTAGTAATGGGGGTGTCTTATAGATGCCTCTCCATTACTAACCTGGGCTTGATGTCAGCTGGCATTATAAGCTGACATCAACCCCAACCCTATTACCCCCTGCCACCGCACCAGGGCAGCGTGGAAGAGCGAGGCTAAGTGCCAGAATTGGCGCATCCTATGAATGCGCCATTTCTGGGGCGGCTGACGGCTGGTGTTTCTAGCCTGGGAGGGGGCCAATATTCATGGCTCCCTTCCTGGGCTATTAATATCAGCCCCCAGCTGTCTGCCTAGCCTTTGCTAGCTATTAAATTAGGGGGGACCCCACGTCATTTTTTTTGGGGGGTCCCCCATTTTAATAGCTAGTAAAGGCTATGTATTCAGCTGGGGGCTGATATTAGTAGCCTGGGAAGCTCCGTGGGTATTACCCCCTTCCCAGGCTTCAAACATCTGCCCCAGCCGTCTGCTTAACCTCCGCTAGAGCCTAAAATTAAGGGGAACCCCACGCCAATTTTTTTAATAATAAATCCTTTATTTTAATACTAAATGACAAGTACAGTAACCAACACTATCACTGTACTTCATATATATGTGACTGACATGTTTCTATCTATCTAATCTATGTGTGAAGCTCTATTCTGTCTGTTATAAATTGTCGGGTACCGCTGCTGAATTGCCGGCCAGCTTTTTTAAAGAGACGGTGCATGAAAACACTATTATTTTTTTTGATAAATCCTTTACGCTAAATGACAAGTACAGTAAGCAGCACTGTCACTGTACTTCATATATATGTGACTGACATGTTTCTATCTATCTAATCTATGTGTGATTCTCTATTCTTTCTATTCTAAATTGTCGGGTACCGCTGCTGAATTGCCGGCCGGCTTTTTTAAAGAGACGGTGCATGAAAACACTATTATTTTTTTTGATAAATCCTTTACGCTAAATGACAAGTACAGTAAGCAGCACTTTCACTGTACTTCGTATATATGTGGCTGACATGTTTATATCTATCTAATCTATGTGTGAAGCTCTATTCTTTCGGTTCTAAATTGTCGGGTACAGGTGTATGCCGCTGCTGAATTGCCGGCTTTTCATGTTTCACTGTTGGCACTGTTCCCATCGATTTGGCAATCACTGTAATGCCACAACCACCATGGCTGTGGCATTACAGTGAGTGGCAGACAATCCCTGCATGATTGGTGCTCTAAATAGCGCCAGACATGCAGGACACGCTTTTGGTGCACGAACAGTTATCGAACATAACCTCGAACAGCCGAATTTTTTGCAAATCGTTCGGGTTCGTCGAACAACTCGAACACCGCCCAAAACAGCTCGAATTTGAGATTGGCGAACAGTTCTAGTCGAACACCGCTCATCTCTAGTCTTTACTCCCACAATCTATCTATTTAAGAGCACAGACCTGCCTGATAAAAGTCGTAGGAAATGCTGTAACCTAGTCCTTAAAAGGACTGCAATCACAACTATTCCCTACTCCCAAGCTATCTGTATATTTGTGCGAAAATTGGCTTGAAATTAACAAGGTATAGCGCACACAGCAACAGCGGTGCCGTCTAACACGCAGCTGCAGCAGTGAGAAAATGGTGGCGACGGGGAAAATGGCTTGGTCTTATAGGGCAAGGACATGTGACATACACTGCCAATGACACATGCCCTTGCTTGTGTGAAAAACAGCAGTTCGCTCCGTGTGTGCGCTGCTGATAGGCTGACAGACTGCACCTCCCCACTGCAAATGCAGGAAAGAGAAAAAAAAATGGAGATCTTCATTATTCCTGCAGAGATCCATCCCCTGCCCCTCCCCCCACCCCGCTGTACACTCAAACTGCGTATTAACATTAATTTTCATCATTACTGAGAAAAAATCCAGTTATGATTTTGGTGCACGAACAGTTATCGAACATAACCTCGAACAGCCGAATTTTTCTCAAATCGTTCGTGTTCGCCGAACGGCTCGAACACCGCCCAAAACAGCTCGAATTTGAGATTGGCGAACAGTTCGAGTAGAACAACGCTCATCTCTAGTTCTGACTTCTTCACCTCTATTCTTCTGTGCCATTCTATCACTGCCTTCGATCTACCACTCACTACTAGAGATGAGCGAACCCAAACTTAAGCGTTTGGCGTTTGTACCGGACAGATAGTGTCTGGTGCTGAACGCTGAACACAGATTTTACTCCGGGAAGTCCGTTGCAATGTTTGGAGTTTCGGGGAAAGGTGGTTGTTGAGAGAGAGAAAAAGATAAGAGAATTTTCCTGCTCAAAAGTTTTGTTTTTAAATGGGGTCCTTGTTCAAGTTCAGGTACAGTTCTGCTACCTGAAAAGAACTTTGGAATAAAGTTTGGGTCGGGTACCAGAACCCGAACTTCCACAGGTCCACTCATCCCTACTCAATACATCTGTGGCTATGCGTCTTGCAACTTGAGGCCCACAATGAATTCTGTAAAACTAATTTCAGGTACCTTGGGATAATCTATAGCCTTAAAATCTAGATCACTTTTATGAAACTATTTTCTGATATCATGAAATAACCTCTAGTCTCTTCTGCAACTAATTTCAGACACCTTGAAATAATCTCTAGTCTCATGAAACTAGTTTCAAATAACTTGAAATAATCTCTAGTCTATAATCTGACTTTAAATCTTCTAGGGACGATATATATATTATGTATTATGAGTCCTTTTCTTGGCTCTTAATTAGAAGCAAACCACAATACACAGGAGGAGAATACAACACACCAGCTTCAAATATCTGAAATTCACTGTCCTCTATGGAGGAAAGAGTTTCAGAATATACAAAGGGAAAAATGTTCTTTGTCAGTTTCCATAAGTCAGGTCAGTCATCTTCTCATGCAATGTCATAAGTCAATGTTTCTTATATCTTTCTATATCTGCATCAAATATATCACCTATTGTGGTTGGTCAGAAGATTGCATGACAATAACAGACAATTAAACACACACATAATCAGGCATAGAATCACAGAATTTTTTTTTCTTAAATATCCGCACTAACCTCTTAAACCTGATTCAGTAAAGGATTCCCGGAGAAGGAGAGAGCATTTAAGATAAAGGCTTACTTACCGTGAGTTTTTTTGTGCCTCTGCATCTTCAATAAAAATCCCCTTTTCAGTTCTGTTAGGTTTTCTGTATATCCCAGGACATGCCCCAAAGACTGACTGAGCAGTTTTTATTTGTTCAAACATAACATTTTTATGTTCAACATGGAATACTTTTTACAAATAAAAGGCACCCCAATGGGGCCAGGTTTCTCACTGTCCCTTGCAATTTTGTTTGTGGGATGGTGGAAAAAGCATTATATTTTTTCAGATTGAAATCCGTTTTCTGCAGTGGTGGCTTGGTATGTTTGTTTTGTCAATCACATTCTTTTTTGCAGACGCATAAAAAGTGAATTTAAGTTTTTTTTGGAATTGAGAAAGTGGAACATCCAGTGAGAGGTTGTGCTTGGTGGAGACACTTGCTAATTAGGAAGCCATCATGGATGTTACATTTAAATGTTTGAGTGTAGAATGGCATGAATTACAAACATATCCTTTGTTTATTGAATTTTATAATACTTGTCTATGCCTTATTTTTTAAAATGAATCAATATTTGTCTAACAAATTTTGTATTCATCTGGTAAATATTATGTTTTATCTAAGGGCTTAATCTATGTTTTAATATCATTGTATAGTGTTGCATTTAGGCTGTGTGCCCACGATGCGTTTTTTAAGCGTTTCCGCAGAGGCAAAAATGCTGCAGAAACGCTTAAAAAATGCATGTTAGAAGGCCTGCCATGTTCCCCAATGATAATCTGCATGTGCTGTGCACATGCTGCGGAAGTTTCCGCTGCGGATTATCATTGCGGAAAAAAACGCAGCACTACAAATTATTTTGCGGAAACGCTGCGTTTTCGCTGCCATTGACTTGCATTGAAAAGCATGGATTACGCATCACTGTATATGTAGATGCGCATTCCATGCATTCCAATGTGTGAATGGTACCCAGGTCTAGAGGAGAGGAGACTCTCCTCCGGACCCGGGTACCATAGAACCTGTGAAAAAAATAAAAAAATAAAAAATAAATGTTATACTTACCTTCTGATGGCCCCCGGTGCGCTCGTCCTCTCATGCAGATCGTGATAGACTGAAGGACCTGCGCTGACGTCATAGTCATGTGACGGGTCACGCGACGCTGACGTCGGCAGGTCCTTCAGTGTACCGCTATCTGCCGGCAAGGGAGAACGGAGCGAAGCAAGACTCCGGGGGCCATCAGAAGGTAAGTATAGATTTATTTTTTTTATTTTTAACCATTCTTTAAGGTCACATTATATAAATCCATGCTGTTTGCATGGATTTATATAGTGTGACCAAGTTGACAAGCACTTTCCAAGTGATGCTAAAATCGGTTGGAAAGCGCTTGTCAACCCGCATGCGGAAATGCATGTGAAGAACGCTTCACATCCGCATGTCCCTGGCAGGAAAACGCATGTACAATCCGCATGTTTTTTTTTCTGCCAGGGGAGATGCAGAAACGTTCAGGAAAAATCCGGAGCTTTTCTGCATCGTGGGCACATAGCCTTAAGTAGTTTCCCTTGGCTCAATATGTTCAACTATGACTAAGGGCGCCAGAAATGCATGAGTTTCTAACCAATACTACTTTTTTATACTCTTTTAATGGATTTCTAATAAAGAAGAAATAAAGCTTTTGCATTTTCAATGGTTGTGCCATCAATATTGTTTCTACTCTTGAGCAGTTATACTAGAAGCATTACATATACAGTAGCTTATAGGTGAATGGATGTCTGCCAGATCTCTCCTTGGTGAATATCCATCTGCGGGTTTGATAGAAAATGGCAAAAAAGGAGTTTGCTGGTCAGTGACTAATCCACTGAAATGATCTCAAAGTAAATATAGAAATGTATTTAAGTTGTAAAACAGCACTAATGTCATTAATACTATCTACATCATCCCCAAAATGCGTTGCTGTTTTTCATTTTCAATATAGTTCTATCATTACTTGGAGATCATTTCAGCAGATTAGGTGGCATTTGATGACTAACATCTACAATTTTGTGTTATGGACTTTGTGTTATGTTGGGGATCTGATCTGTTGATAGGTCCAGTGACACCCAAGCTTCAGCATCCTCCGGGAAAGCATTACATTATCTAACATAGTTTCTTGATGTTTGGATGAATTTATCACAGGCTGCAGGTTTCCAGTGCCAAAGAAAGCCAAACAACCCCAGAGCAACACTGAGCCGTCGCCATGCTAAATATTCAGTTTACAATCATTCTTCCTGCTACAGAAATAGCATTGATTTAGAGGCCCTAAAAGTTCAAGTTTTGTTTCTTCAATTAACAAAACAGAACTCCTAAACTTTTTTTGATTATTTATATGGTTTTGTTCATACTAAAGCTGACTTTTCTTGATCATTTGGGTCAATAAAGGTTTATATCTTGAAGTTTGTTATAGAGACCTTCAGAATTTCGCCTGTGACATACTTTGCAAACTAAATCCTCAGTAGCTGCTTTGACGAAGCTAACAAAATGCACTCTGGGGTTGGCGCCATTCTGGAGGGTCCTTATTCAACCTTACATTGATATGTAATCATCATGTACTTTTGTTACAGTACATGGTTATTGACATGTCGCGATTTATGGGGTATTCATTATAGCATATTTTGTAGTTGTTCATGTCCAATTTGTAACTGGTTATATTAATTGCATTGTAATGGATTGTGCATATGATCATCATTTTATAGATCTACAAGGGCATCTCACTAAATTAGAATATCATATCATCAAAAAGTTAATTTATTTCAGTTCTTCAATACAATAAGTGAAACTCATATATTATATAGAGTCATTACAAACAAAGTGATCTATTTCAAGTGTTTATTTCTGTTAATGTTGATGAATATGGCTTACAGCCAATGAAAAATAAACGCTTGAAAGAGATCACTCTGTTTGTAATGACTCTATATAATATACCGCATGAGTTTCACTTTTTGTATTGATGAACTGAAAAAGAATAAACTTTTTAATGATATTCTAATTTAGTGAGATGCACCTGTATATACAGTATATACAGGGTAGGCCATTTATATGGATACACCTAAATTAAATGGGAATGGTTGGTGATATCAACTTCCTGTTTGTGGCACATTAGCATATGGGAGGGGGAAAACTTTTCCTGATGGGTGGCGACCATGGAGGCCATTTTGAAGTCAGCCATTTTAGATACAACTTTATTTTTTTCAATGGGAAGAGGGTCATGTGACACATCAAACTTATTGAGAATTTCATAAGAAAAATAATGGTGTGCTTGGTTTTAATGCAACTTTATTCCTTCATGAGTTTTTTACAAGTTTATGACCACTTATAAAATGTGTTCAAAGTGCTGCCCATTGTGTTGGATTGTCAATGCATTCTACCAATCTTGACACACTGATAGCAACACCGCAGAAGAAATGCTAGCACAGGCTTCCAGTATCCGTTGTTTCAGATGCTGCAAATCTCGTATCTAGATGGTATGGTGTGGAATTTGGGGTACAAAGATAGTGGGGCTATTCTTCATCAATGGAAACCTCAATGATACTGGATATCTGAAATTGCTACATGATGAAGTGTTGCCCTCTTTATGCACTGAAGATGGCATGTTCCCTGAGTTTTTCCAACAAGATGGTGCACCATCACATTATGGGTGTCAGGTCCAAGCATTCCTACATGAACAGTTTCCTGGAAAGTGGATTGGTCGTCGTGGGCCAGTTGAATGGCCACCAAGGTCTCCTGATCTGATCCCCTTAGACTTTTACCTTTGGGCTCATCTGAAGGCAATTGTCTATGCTGTGAAGATACGAGATGTGCAGCAACCACTCCCATTTAATTTTTATTTGTATCCATATAAATGGCCCGCCCTATATATATATATATACATATATATATATATATACAGTACAGACCAAAAGTTTGGACACATCATCTCATTTAAAGATTTTTCTGTATTTTCATGACTATGAAAATTGTACATTCACACTGAAGGCATCAAAACTATGAATAAACACATGTGGAATTATATACTTAACAAAAAAGTGTGAAACAACTGAAAATATGTCTTATATTCTAGGTTCTTCAAAGTAGCCACCTTTTGCTTTGATGACTGCTTTGCACACTCTTGGCATTCTCTCGATGAGCTTCAAGAGGTAGTCACCGGAAATGGTCTTCCAACAATCTTGAAGGAGTTCCCAGAGATGCTTAGCACTTGTTGGCCCTTTTGCCTTCACTTTGCGGTCGAGCTCAGCACAAACCATCTCGATTGGGTTCAGGTCTGGTGACTGTGGAGGCCAAGTCATCTGGCGTAGCACCCCATCACTCTCCTTCTTGGTCAAATAGCCTTTACACAGCCTGGAGGTGTGTTTGGGGTCATTGTCCTGTTGAAAAATAAATGATGGTCCAACTAAACGCAAACCGGATGGAATAGTATGCCGTTGCAAGATGCTGTGGTAGCCATGCTGGTTCAGTATGCCTTCAATTTTGAATAAATCCCCAACAGTGTCACCAGCAAAGCACCCCCACACCATCACACCTCCTCCATGCTTCACGGTGGGAACCAGGCATGTAGAGTTCATCCGTTCACCTTTTCTGCGTCGCACAAAGACACGGTGGTTGGAACCAAAGATCTCAAATTTGGATTCATCAGACCAAAGCACAGATTTCCACTGGTCTGATGTCCATTCCTTGTGTTCTTTATCCCAAAAAGTCTCTTCTGCTTGTTGCCTGTCCTTAGCATTGGTTTCCTAGCAGCTATTTTACCATGAAGGCCTGCTGCACAAAGTCTCCTCTTAACAGTTGTTGAAGAGATGTGGCTGCTGCTAGAACTCTGTGTGGCATTGACCTGGTCTTTAATCTGAGCTGCTGTTAACCTGCGATTTCTGAGGCTGGTGACTCGGATAAACTTATCCTCAGAAGCAGAGGTGACTCTTGGTCTTCCTTTCTTGGGGCAGTTATCATGTGAGCCAGTTTCTTTGTAGCGCTTGATGGTTTTTGCAACTGCACTTGGGGACACTTTCATAGTTTGCCCAATTTTTCAGACTGACTGACCTTCATTTCTTAAAGTAATGATGGCCACTCGTTTTTCTTTACTTAGCTGCTTTTTTCTTGCCATAATACAAAATTTAACAGTCTATTCAGTAGGACTATCAGCTGTGTATCCACCAGACTTCTGCGCAACACAACTGATGGTCCCAACCCCTTTTATAAGGAAAGAAATCCCACTTATTAAACGTGACAGGGCACACCTGTGAAGTGAAAACCATTTCCGGTGACTACCTCTTGAAGCTCCTCATGAGAATGCCAAGAGTGTGCAAAGCAGTCATCAAAGCAAAAGGTGGCTAATTTGAAGAACCTAGAATATAAGACATATTTTCAGTTGTTTCACACTTTTTTGTTAAGTATATAATTCCACATGTGTTAATTCATAGTTTTGATGCCTTCAGTGTGAATGTACAATTTTCAAAGGCATGAAAACACAGAAAAATCTTTAAATGAGAAGGTGTATACAAAATTTTGGTCTGTACTGTATATATATACAAACTTTGGGTGTTTTTCTGCAAAGGGGACAGGACGACTGGGAGGATGGATGGGGTCATGTATCATGAGATTTTGGTCAGCAACCTCTTTCAAACAGTAAGAGGATTGAAGATGGGTTGTGACTGGGTCTTCACACTGTCCTGAAATACACAGCCAGAGCAACTAAGGAGTGGCTCCATAAGAAGAATTTCAATGTCCTGGAGTGGCCTAAACCTGAAAGATCTGGAGAAGATCTGTATGGAAGAGTGGGTCAAAATCCCTGCTGCAGTGTGTGCAAACTTGGTCAAAAACTAGAGGAAATGTCTGACCTCTGTAATTGCAAACAAAGGTTTCTGTACAAAATATTAAGTTCTGCTTTTCTATTGTATCAAATATTTATTTCATGCAATAAAATGCAAATAAATTAAGTATAAGTCATTATTTTTTTTGTATTCTCTCTCTCACAGTTGAAGTGTACTGTGACAGAGTCAATGGTGTGATATACGAGGGGAGGTATGTGTCACACAGGTTGCTCTCTTCTGTGAACTAAAACCTACTGAATTTCTGCCAGCATGTTACATGCTGGGGGTTAACTTCCTTAAAGGGTGTGGTTTTATGGGAATGGCAAAGAGGGTGGGAGGCCATTCCCCCTACCTCCCCACAGGGTGTGGCGGGGCAAGGTTTAAATGCTCAGTCACTATTGTTTCATGGGTGGAGTGTGTGTTCTGGAGATTGAAGTCTCCAGGCTGTGTTTGACTGAAGCCAGAGAGCAACAGCGGAGGCCTGGTGTTGCTGAAACTTCACAGTGCTATCTGCAGCCGGCAAAGCCTTGCTGGAAAAAGGACTCTGTTACACTTCATACTTTGTTTTCCCGTTAACCTCAAGAGGGACTGTTTATTTTATGGGACGCTGCTGGTGTTTATGCCACACAAATAAACCCGCAGGAAGTTTACCCAAGCCGTGTGTCCTGTGTCTGCCTCTGAAGAGCCGAGCAAATCGCTTTACCACAGTTGGTGTGAGAGTGCGTGCAAGATTCCAGGAACACATGTACCTGCCACAGAGATCGGTGGATGTCCTGGATGAACCCCCAGCCAGAGAAGTCTGGCAGTCAGACAGAGAAGTCCTACAGCATGGAGGAGCTCATTAAGCACCTGGTGCAGTGTTGTGATGGGCGAGCATTAAAATGCTCAGGTGCTCATTGCTCGGCTCGAGCACATTGGAATGCTCGGGTGCTCGACCCGAGCAACGAGCCCAATGTAAGTCTATGGGAAACTCGAGCATTTTTCTGGCGGCCCCCCCGGCAGTCTGCAGAGGCACTGGAAATTGCAGAAATCGATGGGAACAGGTCTCAAATGACATGGGAACAGCATGGGGAAGACCCCTGGAAGTGGGTCTCCTATACTTGTAATGCCCATGCACTAAGTGTATGGGCTGACAAACATTTACCCCTGGGGGGTATACATGAACATACTGTGTAACAATTTTTTTTTTACGGGCATCATAAACACCCTTTAAAAAATTATTTGGGTGTTGCATCACGACCATGATCACCCTGGTGATATGGAGTAGGAGGATGAGGATAAGGAGAAGGAGGAAGGCAAGAGCACATAGCCAAAATCAGGAAGCGTATACCCATGTGTGGGTGTGAAAAGGTGCATGGGAATACACCTCCCAAAAAGTAACACTGGATTTGAGTTTATGTTAAGCTGCTATCATTTGGTGGTGTTGAGAAATCTGCCCCAATCCAGCCCTTGTTCATTTTTAATAAGAGTCAGCCTGTCAGCATTTTCAGGGGCCGTGGGGTACTCGGTGCAGGGCCGGTCGTTGCTAGGGGAGATGCCACAGTGGTGGTGACCGGGTCCGTGACCCAGGGCGGTCAAAAAAAAGAGGTATTTACAGGGGGATTAAAGTTCTTATATATAGTTTGCGACGCCACCTGTGGTATGCGGCTAAAGGGAGCCGCCGCTGCGGAGCAGGTCCTCTAGAGCTGTTGTTAATGCAGCAGAGTTGGTTTAGCTCTCCACAGGTAGAGCTTAGCGGCAGGGCAGTGTAGACATTGCTGTTATGGTGTAGTGCAGAGGATGGTGCAGTTAATAATCAGTCCACAACTTAATGGCGGTTTCCTCTCATCCTTACTTGCGGTGGTTAGGCAGCCCGGGCACGGGTACTAGCTGGTAGTAGAGGTCCTGGCGGCCTGGAAACAAGTTGGGGGATCCACCTAGCCAGGTGGAGTTGTAGGCCTTCCCTTTGCGCTACCTCTTTGGCCCTGGTGCTTATAGCTATGCTCCGGCCCTCGTCCCTGAGTAAAACATCTTTGTGCTCACCCGTATGGCAGGCAGCTCGGGCCTTCCTGGAGTGTCGCTCCCACGTGGCGGTGCTGGGCCCTATCATGCTGCTGAGCCTCCGGGCGTCTGATGGGGCCAGGAGACCTGCAGTCAACTGCCCTCCGATTTCTGCTGCTGGGCTTTCGGTGTCCCTCAACCTCGGACTCTGGTGTCCGGTTCTTCTGCGCTTCCCTCAGGGGTGAACTGCGGTGCAGCTCCACTCCCTAGGTCTTTCCTCATTGACGTCCTGGCTTTAACTCCTGTCTGTTCTCCTCACACTAACTAACCCTGCCTCCGGATCCCAGTTGCTAAGGGGAGGAGCTCCCCTTGCTGGTCTGGATCCAGGAAAGTGTTGCATGCTAGCAAAACCTGATTAGGGGACCCCTCCTTGCTTCCAGGAATGGCATCACCCCCTTGTGAGGGAGGCAATGCCACTGTGGCAACCGGACTCCTTGGGTGCCACATTCCCCCCTAGTTAACTTCAGTACTCCCGGACTGAGGATACCTTTTAAAATTAACAATTAACAATAACAATTCACATTACGAACAGTTTACAAAATCTCAAAAAATGAAAACTACAAAAAACCCAAGCAAAAATGTACAGCAGTCACTGCGGCGCTTAGTCTTTACACCCCAATCCGGGTAACTGAAATTTGGCTGGTGGGAACCGCATAAACCCACTTTGTGTATCGTCCCTGGGCATGGCTTCAGGGCACTCTTTCGGTGGGCCTGATCTTCAGCCACGCCTGCGGTTTATTTTCTAGGCCAATTAGTAACTCTATCCAACATTGTCCTGTCCACACCTAGTCCTGTGGTCCAATTGTTTATAAATTTAACAAATATATATATCTAGCATTATTTAACGATTACAACTATTTATAACATACTCTTTAGTTCTCTTACACTTTAGTTCCTCCAGCGGGCAGGGAGCTGACCTTTAGTACTTTGGGTCGATCTACGTAGTACATTTGTTGTCACTGACCTACCCTGGTCCCTAGTGTCTACCCCTGCTGTGGTGGGTTCTGTGTGAACTACACTACGGGTAGTCTGAGGTAACACCGGTAGGCTGGGTAATCTCCTACGAATTCTTTGACTCACCCTGGGTACGACAGGTTCACTGCTAGCAGAGGGTATATTCTCCTGATCTGCTGCTGATGAAGCATCTATCTCTGGGGCTAACTGGTCTTCCAGATGTTCTGGAGCCTCTGCAGCTTCCAGTGAGGCCGCTTGGAGAAAGGTTAGGACAGGAACCACAATTGCTCTGTTCACCTGCGTCCAAAATCGGGGAAATGCTCCAAGGACTGTCTGGACCGTTTCCTCCACTTTTTCTGTGGACTGAGGGCTGTCTTGGTCTTCTTCTCTGTGTTTCAACTGTTCAGGACATATCTTCAAGTGGTCTCTTGAGACTGCCGCTGAAGTTTCCCCTCCATCTTTACTGATGAGGCACACTTTGGTGTTATCGTAATTCGAGCTTAGGACGGTGTATGGCTCATCCTCCCACTGGTCATCTACACTGTGTTCCAAATTATTATGCAAATAATATTTTCTCCGATTTTCCCAAATTACCTATATGAATTGCATTCATTGTAATTTTCCAGTCAAATAACTATTAGAGTACAATTGAAAGGTTTTTGTACAAACTGCCTATGATAACAGTATATTTTTTTAAAAATAAAACACTCAATCTGCACTCAAAATGCATGTTCCAAATTATTTCGCACAGCAGAGTTTTCAACCTTTTCATTTTAATAAAGAACAAAAAAATGTTCATTTTTGAAATTATAAGCATTAGCAGGTTATTACAAACTGAAATCTAACAGTTTTAAACTCAAAACTTTATTCTAGGTGATGTTACATTTGCACATAGGACCCCTTGTTCGAAAGGAGCTTCTGAACTCTCTCATTCATTGAATTTGTCAGGTTTTGGATGGCTTCTGCTTCAATTGTTTTGCATGAGGACAGAATACCTTCCCAGAGCTGTTGCTTAGATGTGAACTGCCTCCCGCCATCATAGACACTCCTTTTGATGATGCTCCAGAGGTTCTCAATGGGGTTGAGGTCAGGGGAGCATGGGTGCCACACCATAAGTTTGTCCCCTTTTATGCCCACAGCAGCCAGAGATGCAGATGTGTTATGTGCAGCATCAGACGGGGCATTATCATGCATGAAATTATCTCGATGGTCCAGATGGATGGAGTGGAGGATGGCTGGTTGATGGACACCCCATGCAAACATGGCTACGGTGCCAAAAAGGAGGAGGTGGAGTAATGTTTTGTGCTGGAATCATGGGGAGAGAGATTGTCGGCCCTTTTAAGATCCCTGAAGGGGTAAAGATGAACTCCATAATGTATGTTGAGTTTCTCAAACAGCACTTCCTGCCATGGTTCAAGAAGAAGAACCGTGCATTCCACAGCAAGATCATTTTCATGCATCATAATGCCCCGTCTCATGCTGCACATAACACATCTGCATCTCGGGCTGCTGTGGGCATAAAAGGGGACAAACTTATGGTGTGGCACCCATGCTCCCCTGACCTCAACCCCATTGAGAACCTCTGGAGCATCATCAAAAGGAGTGTCTATGATGGCGGGAGGCAGTTCACTTCAAAGCAACAGCTCTGGGAGGGTATTCTGTCCTCATGCAAAACAATTGAAGCAGAAACCATCCAAAACCTGACAAATTCAATGAATGAGAGAGTTCAGAAGCTCCTTTCGAACAAGGGGTCCTATGTGCAAATGTAACATCGCCTAGAATAAAGTTTTGAGTTGTAATAACCTGCTAATACTTATAATTTCAAAAATGAAAATTTTTTTGTTCTTTATTAAAATGAAAAGGTTGAAAACTCTGCTGTGCGAAATAATTTGGAACATGCATTTTGAGTGCAGTTTGAGTGTTTTATTTTTTTAAAAATATACTTTTATCATAGGCAGTTTGTACAAAAACCTTTCAATTGTACTCTAATAGTTATTTGACTGGAAAATTACAATGACTGCAATTCATATAGGTAATTTGGGAAAATCTGAGAAAATATTATTTGCGTAATAATTTGGAACACAGTGTAATTTATGGACTAGTCTCTTCCTCTTAAGTACTTGTTCTCCAGGTGACAAGGGAACCATAGGCGCGTGCTGATTGTAAGTTTTCTCCTGCTTCTGTCTCGCCTGGGACAAACTTCTCTCAACACATTCTTGCACCTTGTGGTATTGTTGCTGCCGCTCTGTATCCCAATCTACATCTGGTGATGTCGTCTCTGGTGTTAAAACTTCCATGTCTAAGTCAATGGGTAGCTTACCAGGTCTTGCTCTCATCAGGTAAGCGGGTGTACAGTTGGTGGAGTTCACCGGGATGTGGTAATATAGGTCCACCAAATCTGGTAACTTCTCTGGCCACAGGCAACGTTCTTCAAGGGGCAACGTCTTCAACAGGTCTGTCACCACCTGGTTCATCTTCTCGCACAACCTGTTGGTCTGAGGATGATACAGCATCATCCTGATTTTCTTGCAGCTGTACAAGTTACAGAATTCCTGGAACACCTCTGCTTCAAAGGCTGGACCTTGGTCGGTAAGCACTCGTTCAGGGTAACTGTGTGGACGACAAAAGTGTTGTTGAAACGCTCTGGCCGCCGTCTGAGCCGTCTGATCTTTCACTGGCACTACTACCAAGAACCTGGATTAGTGGTCTACTATGGTGAGAGCGTAGACATAGCCTGGCCGGCTTGGGACTAGCTTCACGTGGTCCAAGGCTACCATTTCAAGTGGTGGTTTGGTGATTATGGGCTGCAGTGGAGCCCTCTGGCTGTCATGGTCTTTCCGTCTCGGGTTGCATGGGCCACATTCTCAACACCATCTCTCGATTGCTTTCCTAATGCCAGCCCAGTAGAATCGCTCACATAGCAGGGCTTCCAACTTCTTCCCCCCGAAGTGTCCTGCTCCATCGTGGTACACTTCTAAGACCATTGGCGCATCAAGCCTCGGGACTACCACCTGCCGGACCAGTTCGTGTGTCTAGGAGTTGATACTTCTTCGACACAGCTTTCCCTTGTAGATGAACAGTTTGCCCTTCTCCTTCCACAACTGTTGGGTCTCCTGTGGAGCATCTGGATCAGGGTGCGAGTCAGCTTGTGTCAGCAACTCCTTTACCAGGCGGACAGCTGGGTCGCTATCCTGCGTCTCTGCCCATCCATGATGGGGCAATGGGTTGAACGTGGCCTCTCTGCTGGCCGAGCGCTTGTCCCTCACAGAGTGGGAGCACTGGGTCACACCGTGACGATGGAAAGTGGGTAGCTCTATCTCCTCCAGATCTTCCGGGTCTTCTCCCCCATCTGGCAAGTTGGGCATCCTGGGCAGCGCATCAGCATTAGTGTTTTTATGCCCTGCCCGATACTTGATGGTAAACTCGTAGTTAGACAGTCGGGCCATTCATCGTTGCTCTAGGGCACCAAGCTTTGCAGTCTCCAGGTGCGTCAGTGGGTTGTTGTCTGTGAAGTCTGTAAATCTGGAGGAGGCGAGGTAGTGTTTGAAACGCTCTGTTACAGCCCAGACTATGGCTAAAAACTCCAACTTGATGGAACTATAGATGTCGTGGTTCCTTTCCGTAGGACGGAGCTTCCTGCTGGCGTAGGAAATCACTCTCTCTCTGCCCTGCTGTACCTGGGACAGCACCGCTCCCAATCCCGTATGGAGTACAAATGGTTGGCCATAGTCGGGGTAGGCCAGGACTTCGTCTCCAGTAAGAGCCATTTTCAGTCAAGTGAAAGATTCATCTTCCGGTTTACCCCATTTGAATGGAGGTTTCGGGTTCTTGGCCTTCTTGGACTGGCTCACTAAGAGGTCCTGCATGGGTGCCACTATCTTGGTGAAACCCTTGATGAATCTCCTGTAGTAGCCCACCAGCCTGAGGAACTGCCGCACTTCCCTGATAGTGGCCAGTCCTTGATCACGGTGACTTTTTCAGGGTCTGGTGCTACACCTTCGGCGCTTACCACATGACCTAGGCACTGCACCTTGGGCTTCAACAGGTGGCACTTGGACAGCTTTACCTTCAGGCCAAAACCAGAAAGGGCTTTGAACACCTCGGCCAGGTGCTCCAGGTGATCTTCATATGTCTTTGAGTAGACAATTACATCAGTTAGGCAGGACGGTTTCAAAGTTTTTGTGCCCTAGGCAGCACTCCATTAACCGCTGGAAGGTTCCTGGGGCGTTGCAGAGCCTGAATGGCATGCAGTTGAACTCACTAAGGCCCATTGGTGTTGTAAACGCGGTCTTTTCTTGGTCTGCCTCTGCCACAGGAACCTGCCAATACCCACTGGTGAGATCCAAAGTGGAGAAATAGTTAGCTGATCTCAGTGCTGCTAATGATTCCTCAATTCTGGGTAATGGATAGGCGTCCTTATATGTAATGCGGTTAATCTGCCTGTAATCAACACACATCCTCATTGTACCATCTTTCTTTCTAACGAGAACTAATGGAGCTGAGCAGGGGCTACAACTAAGTCTGATCACCCCAGCCTCCTTCATCTCCCGTAACATTCCTTTGGCACATTGATAGTGAGCTGAGGGTACAGGCAGGTACCTCTCTTTAATGGGCGGATGATCTCCTGTGGGGATATGATGTTGGACACCTTTTACCTGCCCAAAGTCTAGTGGTTGTTTGCTGAAGACTCGCTCATATTCTTGGACCACCCGGTATTACTCCATTCTTTTGGTGCAAAGGGATGGAGTCAGTGCCTACTTGTAGCTTCTGACACCAATCCTCCATCTGCCCCTTGGAGCCGTTATCCTCCGCCGGTTTGGATGGATCCAAGGGTTCCACTGCCTTTATTGCATTGTTACTGACAGTGAACAGCTTAGCAAGGGTGGCATACCGGGGTAAATGGACCTCTTTCTCACCACAATTCAGGATGCGTATCGTTACTCTCCCCTTGCGGACATCGACTACCCCCCTGGATGTCAAAATGGTGGCCCTACTGTCAGAGTACACGGGTTCTAACAGGGCCTGATAATCTTGACCCCTGAGACCTATGGATGCCCGACACCATATTATCATTTCACTCCTAGGGGGTATTGCAATGGGGAATGGATCACTCATCCTGACACTGCCGACTTCTCCACCAGACAGCTCTACCTGTTGTCTTTTCATCAGGGCTCTGATCTCCTTCTGTAGAACTCGCTGCTGACTGGAACTGGCAGTCTCTGCGACCTGCTGCAACAAAAGAATAATTTCCCCAAGACAATTCTCTATCACATTGGTGCCTATAGTTATCATAGGATGACTTTCTCGGCGATCAATATCAACAATAATCATTCCTTGTGATGGCAGTTCTACTCGGCCAACTTTTATGGTCACCTCTTTATACCCCACCTAAGGCAAGGGCTGACCATTGCTGGCATAGATACTAAGATGTTCATCTGGATGGCGGGTAATGTCTGAATCAGTCCAGTATTGTTTATAAAGGATATATGGCATCATTGTCACCTGGGACCCAGTGTCCAACAGTGCGTTCATCGGGATGCCATCAAGCACGACAGGTAGGACCGGAAGTCCTCCCACGTACTTGTCTCGTAAGCTTTGTGGGCCTGGTCGTCTTACTCCTGGGGGTTGGCCCTCTGCCCCAGGGGTTGCTCGTTTAAATTACAGAATCTTGCGTAGTGCCCCGCCTTTTGACAGCGGCGGCAGATGGGTTGCCCGTCCTGGTCGTAGCGATCGCTTTTCCAACCTCTGGCCGGTGGAATTCTTCTCTGTCGTCACCACGGGACATCATCTGGACTGGAAGCCAGCTGGATCTTTTCCTTTGGAGACGCTTGCATGGCCTGCACGGTTTTAGTTAGTGTAGCCACACTTTTGTTCAGCTCCTGGACCTGAAGGCGTAGGTCTGCAGACGGGTCATAGTCTAGAGTCTGCGCGTCAGCCTCCTCAGGTGCTGGGGGAAAGGATGCCACCTCCTGGTGGTATGTGATAGCTGGACGCTGGAGGGATGCAGTGCCGCCTGGGGTTGGTTCTCTCAGCACCCGGATGGCTCGGTCTTTAAATTGTGCAAAGTCCAGATCAGGGTTTTGCAGAGCCATAATACGCAGCTGTGTCCGGTGAGCGTTAGACAGGAGCCCCTCAATAAACTGCTCAGTTAGCAATCTGTCCTCGTCTCGCACACTGTCGGGGTCCACCTGTTTAATACCCTCAGTGCCTCCTGCAGGTTTAGAGCATAGTCCCGTACACTGTCTTGCACCCTTTGTTTGCACCTGTAGAACTTCATTTTAATTTCTGCTGTGGTGCGGGTATCAAAGGTATCATTCAACCGGGCCAGTATTTACTTGACAGTGCCTTTGTCCCTGCCCGGCCAGGACTTCACCTCTCTCTGGGCTGCACCGATTAGTTGGCCTATGAGGATGCTGAGTTTTTGCTCCTCAGACAGGGGGTAAACTTTAAACAAACTGCGCAGTCTCTATTCAAAGTCGTTCAGGGTGTGCGACTCCCCTGAGTACTGGGGCAACCACGCCGCCCCTGGTATATACGGCATCGATAACGGCATTACAGTGGCGGCGGCCGAATCCCCTCCTCGGTTGGGCATCCTCCTCCCCCCTAGTGAACCTCAGCCAGGTCCTGGGCGTCTGCTTATGTACCAGTATGCTGCTCTGCAGGTGGAAGGATCTCTTACCCGGCTGTTCCGGATCGGTGCCTCCTGCGTCCCCTCGGGTGACGGCAAATAACGTGATAACACAGTTCAGTACAGTCTATGGAACACAGGACCCGGTTATACCGGGCTTCGTGAATAATGTTCGAGACGACAAGTTGATGCGCCCCCTGGGCTGTGGGGTACTCGGTGCCGGGCCGGTCATTCCTAGGGGAGATGTCACAGTTGTGGTGACCCGCTCCGTGACCCAGGGCGGTCAGTAAAAAGGGGTATTTACAGGGGGATTAAAGTTCTTATATACAGTTTGTGACGCCACCTGTGGTATGCGGCTAAAGGGAGCCGCCGCTGCGAGCAGGTCCTCTGGAGCTGTTGTTAATGCAGCAGAGTTGGTTTAGCTCTCCACAGGTAGAGCTTAGCGCCAGGGCGGTTTAGACGTTGCTGTTATGGTGTAGTGCAGAGGATGGCGCAGTTAATAATCAGTCCACAACTTAATGGCGGTTTCCTCTCATCTTTACTTGCGGTGGTTAGGCAGACCAGGGCATGGGTACTTGCTGGTAATAGAGGTCTGGGCATCCTGGAAGCAAGTTGGGGGGTCCACCAAGCCAGGTGGAGTTGTAGGCCTTCCCTTTGTGCTACCTCTTTGGCCCTGCTGCGTATAGCTATGCTGAGGCCCTCGTCCCTGAGTAAAACATCTTTGTGCTCACGCGTATGGCAGGCAGCTCGGGCCTTCCTGGAGTGTCGCTCCCACGTGGCGGTGCTGGGCAGTATTGTGCTGCTGAGCCTCCGGGCGTCTGATGGGGCCAGGAGACCTGCAGTCTCCTGCCCTCCGGTTTCTGCTGCTGGGCTTTCAGTGCCCCACAACCTCGGACTCCGGTGTCAGGTTCTTCTGCGCTACCCTCTGGGGTGAACTGCTGTGCAGCTGCACTCCCTAGGTCTTTCCTCGTCAATGTCCTGACTTCAACTCTGTCTGTTCTCCTCACACTAACTAACCCCGCCTCCAGATCCCAGTTGCTAAGGGGAGGAGCTCCCCTTGCTGGTCTGGAGCCAGGAAAGTGTTGCATGCTAACAAAACCTGATTAGGGGACGCCTCCTTGCTTCCAGGCATGGCATCACCCCCTTGTGAGGGTGGCAATGCCTCTCCTGGGGTGCCACAGATGCACTTATCAATTATAATTCCACCAGCTGCACTGAAAACCTACTCTGACAAAATGCTAGAGGCAGGGCAAGCCAGGACTTCCAAAGCGTAGAAAGACAGTTCATGCAATGTGTCCAGCTTGGATCTCCAATAATTATGAGGCACATAGGAATCACGGAGGACATTGGGACAGTCGGGAAGATACTCCCTCAGCATCTTCCCAAACTTTGCACTCCTTGTAAAAGTACCCCATGTCTCAGGGCCTGTACGATGGGAGGGGCTGAGAAAACTCTCCCAGAACTTTGACAGTGTGCCCCTGCCTCTGCTGGATTGGAGTTGTGTCTCTCGCCTGTACTCCTTGGTTGTCCAACGAAGTGTGACCTCTGCCGCCAGTGTTTTCAGATGGGAATATTTTTAATAGTTCCGCAACAAGGGCCTTCTGGCACTGCACCATTTTTGGAGACCTATAGACCTCAGGAATAAGAGATAGAAAATTCTCCTTGTAGCGTGGGTCTAGAAATGTCACCAACCAGTAATGACTGTCACCCAAAATTTTGAGAACATGAGGGTCATGGTAAATGCGGCATAACATAAACTCAGCCATGCGTGCCAGACAGCTAACAGGCAAGAATTCCATGTCCTCACCAAGAGGATGACTGACCATGCTCTCCTCCTCTTCCACTTCCTCTCTGTCCTCAGGCCATCTATGTTGAACAGACAGTATGACAGTTGTGCAGGTAGTACCATCTATAGCGCATGATACTAGCTCCTTTTCTTCCTCCGCCTCCTCTTCCTCATTGTCTCCCAATCATTGTTGGGATAAGATGAGGCTGGACTGTGTGTTATCGCCCTGTATGGTTCCTTGCTCCATCTCATCATGCTCTGCCTGCAATGGATCCTCTTTGATTGTGAGCAGAGAGTGTTTCAGAAGACAGAGAAGCGGGATGGTAACGCTAATTATGGCATCATCGCCGCTCACCATCTTGGTGGAGTCCTCAAAGTTTTGGAGTATGGTACATATGTCTGATATCCATGTCCACTCCTGAGGTCTTATGTGTGGAGTCTGAATTGAATACCGACGGACTTATTGGTGCTGGTAGTCAACAACTGCCCTTTTCTGCTCACAAATCCTTCCCAACATCTTCAATGCAGAGTTTCAACGCGTGGGGACATCACACACCAGTCGTTGATCCGGAAGCTGCATACGCTGCTGAAGCACGGCAAGGGCAGCGGAAGCTGTAGCGGACTTTTTAAAATGGGCACACAGGTGGTGTACTTTGACAAGCAGAGCTGGCTGCTCTGGGTAGGTTTTGAGAAACCGCTGAACCACAAGGTTAAGCACATGGGCCAGGCATGGTACATGTGTAAGCTCGCCTCGCCTGAGAGCCGCCACTAAGTTCCGGCCATTGTTACACACGACCATTCCAGGTTGTAGGTTCAGCGGTGTCAGCCACAGATCTTCATGCTATTTCAGAGCTGTCTTCAACTCTTCAGCATTGCGCGGTTGGTCATCTAAGCATATTAGCTTCAGCCGCTTGGCTGAGGCAGTGCTGCAGTTCTTCCAGCTTGTGACTGTGGGGGCAACCGTGGTTGACCTAGGGCCCACAATCCTCGGCATCAGGAGGATGTGCTCCGTCTCAAGGTCCAACTGCGTCCCAGATTCCACTATGTTAATCCAGTGTGCCGTCAGCGAGATGTACCGTCCCTGCCCATGAGCACTTGTCCACGTGTTCGTGGTTACGTGGACTTTCCCATTAACTGCATTGTTGAGGGCACAGCTAATGTTGTGGGACACATGCTTGTGTAATGCGGGCACGGCACACAGGGAGAAATAGTGGCAGCTGGGGACTGAGTACTGAGGGACGGCAGTCGTATTCAGGCTGCGGAAAGCTTCCGTCTCCACAAGCCTAAAAGGCAACATTTCGAGCACAAGCAGTTGCGAAAAATGGAAATTTAGTAGTGTAGACTGTGGGCCGTTGTCTGCGTATTTGCAATTGCTTTCCAAGGACTGGGGTATGGACAACTGAATGCTACACTGGGACAAGGACGTGCTTTCTGATGGTGCTAGTTGAGAGTGTGCAACGACAGGTGCAGTGCAGGAGACAGCTTCGCATGCACTATGGACAGGGGATTGTCTTGCAAGCACAACAGCAGAAGAAGCAGTGGTGTCACCCGCAGACACTGTTCCTGGACCCTGGGGTTCGGCCCACAAAGTCAGGTGCTTTGCTGCCATGTGCCTGATCATGCTGGTGGTGGTCAGGCTGGTAGTTTTGCTACCCCTGCTGATGCTGGCCTGGCAGGTGGTGCAAATGGCCTTTTTGGGGTTATCGGCAGCATTTTTAAAAAAGAACCAGACTCGGGAACACCTAACAGTTGTACTGGCAATTTCCCTCGTGTTGGTGTTACGGGGAATGGTTGCCCGCCTTGTGTCTGCGGCCACCACGCTGCTTCTTCCTGCCTGTTCGGGTGCTCTACCTTCCTCCCCCTCTGTGCTGCTGTCGTTTCTCTACATGTCCTCCTGCCAGGTTGGGTCAGTTACTATATCATCCACCACCTCGTCTTCCACTTCTGCACCGTGGTTCTCCTCCTGACTTGCTGGCAATTGTGTCTAATCATCGTCCAACTCTTATGACACTTTCCCACCGTCGCCTTCGTGTGACCGTCGCTGCTCAAATATTTGGGCATCCCTACATGCGATCTCCTCTTGCCCCGCTTCAAGTGGACCAGACGAGTGGCCCGAATCTATAAATGGAAAAGTGAACAACTCTTCAGCGTGTCCAAGTGTGGGATCAGTTGTCTCAGGGGACTAGGCATGGTGGGAGGAAGTAGGATCAAGGTGAAAAATATGCGGTCCAGACTCACGGCTACTGAGACTTGACCATGTGGAAGACAGGGTGGTGGTGGTTTTTGTGGCAAAGTGACTGGAATCATTATCTGCTATCCAGCCAACAACCTTTTGACACTGCTCTGGGTTCAATTGTGGTATGCTGCCTTCCCATAGTAATTGGAACTTGAAGGTCAGGCGAGAAGATGTGGGTGTTTGTTGTGGCACAATTTCAGCTTGCCCACGGCCTTGGCCTCTGCATGCACCATCACCATCACCATCACGTCCAGTTCCCTGTCCCTTGCAACTAATCTTGCCCATTTTAAATGGAGGACAATATCTTCCACGCTCACTATAAATGGCTGAATTTAGAGCGAACTTATATGTTATCCGTGTGATGGACAAACCACAGTTTTAAATAGCTGGCCTGTAGGTAACTATTTTTAACAGCAAACTGATGTCAATAACTTTACTGACACACTGAAGCAAAATTTTAATGGAGGCCAGAAATGGCAGAATTTTGTGTGAACTTATATGTGATCCGTGAGACGGACAAACCACAGTTTTAAATAGCTGGCCTGTAGGCAACTATTTTTAACAGCAAACTGGCGTCAATAACTTCGCTGACACATTGAAACAAAATTTTAATGGAGGCCAGAAATGGCAGAATTTTGAGTGCAATTATATGTGATCCGTGTGATGGACAAACCACAGTTTTAAATAGCTGGCCTGTAGGTAACTATTTTTAACAGCGACATCGTGTCAATATCTTCACTGACACCCTGCAACAAAATTTCAGAGGAGGCCAGAAATGGCAGAATTTTCAGTGCATTTATATCTGATCTGTGTGACGGACAAACCATAGTTTTAACCCCTTTCTGACGTGTGACCTAATAGTACGTCATGGTGACCTGGACCGATTGGACCAATGACGTATTATTAGGACATATGGCAATCTCACACACAGACAAGCGGTGCGGGGCGATCGCTGCCGGGTGTCAGCTGATTGTCACAGCTGAAACACAGTACTATGTGCAGGGAGCGGTCCTGCACCACTCCTTGCACATTAACCCCCTCAATGCTGTGATCGAAGTCGATCACAGTATTGCGGGGGCAAGGGGAGGTAATCACCGATACTCATCTCTCCTGCCAGAATCTAATGCTGTCTGACGCAGCTCACGGATGTTTCCATGATGACCCGATGTCGTCATGACAACATCCGGGTCACCAGACAGAAGGAAGATACTTTGGTCATGATCTGCGCATGACCAAAGTATCTTCTCCCTCTGCAACAGTGACAGCCTTTATAGCACAAGGAGCTGCTACTGCTCTCTGTGCTGTACAGGCATCTGAAAATAAAATGTGAAAGTCCCATAGTGGGACAAGATGTAAAAGTAAAAATAGAATCAGAATGTGAAAAAAAATATAATTTTTTTTTTACAAATATAAAAAAAAATGAAAAAAATAATCCAAAACAATAAAAATATATTGCACACATAAATAAATATTAATGTGGAAAAAAAACAAACAAAAAAAGTACCCATATATGGTATGGCCGAGTCCGGAATGACCTGGCCTATAAAACTGTCTCATTAGTTAACCCCTTTAGTGAACACGGTAAAAAAAAAACAAAGCTAAAAACCATGCTTTATCATCATACCGCCAAACAAAAAATGCAATAAAACGCGATCAAAAAGACAAATGCAAATAAAAATGGTACCGCTGAAAAGGTCATCTTGTCCCGCAAAAATCAAGCTGCCATACATCTTTATCGGTCGAAAAATAAAAAAGTTACAGCTCTCAGAATAAAGCGATACAAAATTTTTTTTTTTTCCTCTAAAATTGTTTTTATTGTGTAAAAGCGCCAAAACGTAAAAAAACAATATAAATGTAGTACTGCTGCTATCATACTGACCTGAAGAATAATGCTGCCTTATCAATTTTATCACATGCGGAACAGTATAAAAAAAAAAAAAACAATTCCGGAGTTGTTGGTTTTTGTTTATTCTCCCTCCCAACAATCGGATTAGAAAGTGATCAAAAAATGTCACATGCCCAAAAATGTTATCAATAAAAATGTCAACTTGTCAAAAAAACAAGCCGTCACATGACTCTGTCGGCCGAAATAAGGAAAAATTATAGCTCTCAAAATATGGCGGTGCAAAATCTATTCTTTTGCAAAAAAAAAAGCGTCTATTAGTGTGTGACAGCTGTCATTAATAAATACCCGATATGAATCTGGTATGTCTGTAATTGCACCGACCTGAAGAATAAAGTGTTCTAATCACTTTTACCGCACGAGGAACGGCGTAAAAAATAAACTCTAGGGTTAGGGTTGTGTTAGGGTTAGGGTTGTGCTAGGGTTAGGATTGGGATTTTTTCAAAAGTAAAGAAAAAAAATGACGACGATATGGCAACTAATGTTGAGCGCAAGTGCTCGCTACTTTTTTAGTTTGCATCGGGTGCTCGGGTATGCACTGAGTATTGCGGGTGCTGGAGTGACATGCTCGAGTCTCCTCCCCATATGTTTTGCAGCTGTTATACAGCCAAAAAAACCTTGCGGGGATTGCCTGCCATGCACGAGCGATCACTGCATATTGTTTTATTTTGGGTGTCTAATAACCGTGAAACATGCGGGCGGGGACTCGAGAATGTCACTTGAGCACCAGCGATACATGGTGCATACCTGACTACCCGATGCAAACTCAAGTAGCGAGCACTTGTGCTCAAGACTAATGACAACTTATTCAATATGACGACCTAATGTTATCAAATTCTGTGTCATACCTCTGTGTTCAAAATTTTAATTATACCCCTTGATAAAATCCTTGAGGGGTCTAGTTTCCAAAATGGTGTCACTTGTGGGGGGTTTCCACTGTTTAGGCACCTCAGGGGCTCTCCAAAAGCAACATGGCGTCTGGTAATTATTCAAGCAAATTTTACATTCAAAAAGTAAAATGGCGCTGCTTCCCTTCCGAGCCCTGCCATGCGCCCAAACAGTGGTTTTCCCCCACATATGGGGTATTGTCATGCTCAGGAGAAATTGCACAACAAATTTTGGGGTCCAATTTTTCCTGTTACCCTTGTAAAATTAAAAAAATTGGGGTTTAAATTAACATTTTTTGGAGAAAAGTTAAATGTTAATTTTTTTTCTTCCACATTCCAAAAATTCCTGTGAAGCACCTGAAGGGTTAATAAACTTTTTGAATGTGGTTTTGAGCACCTTGAGGGGTGCAGTTTTTTGAATGGTGTCACTTTTGGGTATTTTCTGTCATAAAGGCCCCTTAAAGTCATTTCAAATGTGATGTGGTCCCTAAAAAAATGGTTTTGTAAATTTTGTTGGAAAATTTAGAAATCACTGGTCAACTTTTAACCCTTATAGCTCCCTATCAAAAAAAAATTTGGTTCAAAAATTGTGCTGATGTAAAGTAGATATGTGGGAAATGTTATTTATTAACTATTTTGTGTGACATATCTCTCTGATTTAAGGGCATAAAAATAAAAATTTTGAAAATTGCTAAATTTTCAAAATTTTCTCCAAATTTCTGTTTTTTTCACAAATAAACGCAAGAGTTATCGAATAAATTTTACCACTATCATGAAGTACAATATGTCATGAAAAAACAGTATCAGAATCACAGGGATCTGTTGAAGCCTTCCAGAGTAATTACTTTATAAAGTGACAGTGGTCAGAATTGTAAAAATTGGCCCGGTCATTAACGTGAAAACCATCCTCGGGGGTAAAGGGGTTAAATAGCTAGATTTTTAGCGCTGTAATATGGAAAGGACCTGGCTGTATTCTGCAGTGCCAACAAGCAAATGGCACAGAGAAATGGTGTTCTCTGAATTGCTTTTCAAGCAAATAATGAGGATTATGATAAAAAAATATATATTCCTGTCCCCTGATACCTAGGGCTATTTCTACAAATATCTGTAAAAGCACCAGCAGACAGAACTGGAATGGTCCCTCTTGCTATATCCACTGCAGTATGCTATATACCCTGCCTGCCTAGCACTTATATCTCTGCAGCTGGATTAGTTCACAGAAGGACTGTTAGTTGAGATGGATATGTAGAGAATCTTGTGGAATACCTATAGTCATGGCCAAAAGTATTGAGAATGAGACAAATAGTAATTTTTCCAAAGTTTACTGCTTCATTTTTTGTAATGGCAATTTGAATATACTCCTGAATGTCAAAGAGTGATCAGCTTAACAGCAATTACTCTACTTGCAAAGTCAATATTTGCCCAGAAAATGAACTTTAACCCCCAAAACACATTTCAACATCATTGCAGTCCAGCCTTAAAAGAAGCAGCTAACATCGTTTTAGTGATTGATCCATTAACACAGGTGTGGGTGTTGATGAGGACAGGGCTGGCGATCAATCAGTCATGATTAAGTAAGAATGACATCACTGGACACTTTAAAAGGAGGCTGGTTCTTGGTATCATTGTTTCTCTTCAGTTAACCATGGTTATCTCTAAAGAAACACGTGCAGCCATCATTGCACTGCACAAAAATGACCTAACAGGGAAGAGTATCGGAGCTACAAAGATTGCACCTCAGTCAACAATCTATCGCATCATCAAGAACTTCAAGGATTGAGCTTCCATTGTTGTTAAAAAGGCTCCTGGGCGCCCAAGAAAGACCAGCAAGCGCCAGGACCGTATATTAAAACTGTTTCAACTGTGGGATCGGACTACCAGCAGTGCCGAGTTTGCTCAGGAATGGCAGCAGGCTGGTGTGAGTGCTTCTGCATGCACTGTGAGGCGGAGACTCTTTGAGCAAGGGCTGGTTTCAAGGAGGGCAGAAAAGAAGCCACTTCTCTCCAGAAAAAACATCAGGGACCGACTGATATTCTGCAAAAGGTACAGGGAGTGGACTGCTGAGGACTGGGGCAAAGTCATTTTCTCTGATGAATCCCCTTTTCGATTGTTTGGGACATCTGGAAAACAGCTTATTCGGAGAAGAAGAGGTGAGCGCTACCACCAGTCTTGTCTCATGCCAACTGTAAAGCATCCTGAAACCATTCATGTGTGGGGTTGCTTCTCAGCCAAGGGAATCGGCTCACTCACAGTCTTGACTAAAAACACAGCCATGAATAAAGAATGGTACCAGAATGTCCTCCAAGAGCAACTTCTCCCAACCGTCCAAGAGCAGTTTGGCGCCCAACAATGCCTTTTCCAGCATGATGGAGCACCTTGCCATAAAGCAAAGGTGATAACTAAATGGCTCATGGAACAAAACATAGAGATTTTGGGTCCATGGCCTGGAAACTCCCCAGATCTTAATCCCATTGAGAACTTGTGGTCAATCATCAAGAGACGGGTGGACAAACAAAAACCAACAAATTCTGGTAAAATGCAAGCATTGATTATGCAAGAATGGACTGCTATCAGTCAGGATTTGGTCCAAAAGTTGATTGAGAGCATGCCAGGGAGAATTACAGAGGTCTTGAAGAAGAAGGGGCAACACTGCAAATATTGACTTGCTGCATTAACTCATTCTAACTGTCAATATAACCTATTGGTACTCATAATATGATTGCAATTATATTTCTGTATGTGATATAAACATCAGACAAACACTAATAAAAACCAGAGGCCAGCAGATCATGTGAAAATATAATTTTGGTGTCATTCTCAAAACTTTTGCCCATGACTGTACACTAACTAAAAAACAACCAAATCTCTCCCTAGCTCAGCAGCACCTCTCCCTACACTGCCTGATTGCGGAGTGACTGTGACGAGCATGGCGGTGCCAGGTCTGATACAGACCTGATGACGCTGTGCGGCCAGCCAGTCACTGTAATGCCACAACCAACATGGCTGTGGCATTAAAGTGTGTGGCAGACAATCCCTGCATGCTGATTGGCTCTCTAAAGAGTGCCAAACATGCAGGGAGGGGACCAGAACATCCGCCTGAGCATCTAGGAAGTACTCGGCGAGCTCCGACAATCTCTAGTACTGAGATGCTCGGGCGAGCACTGATCACTTGCGAGTATGCTCGTTCATCACTAGTGCAGAACCAACATCAGACACATCAGCTGTTGCACAGCCAGCAGCAGCACCAGGAGATGACAAAACTGTTGCAGCAACAGATCCAGTTGCAGAAAAAGGTGCAGAAGCAGCACCAGCAGGAGTAGCAGCAGCAGATACAGCTTCTGGCGGACGCCATCCAAGGCAGAGCAACCGCCCCATCCCCAGGGCCGACTGATGACTCCCACGTCAGGAAGGCGGTAAGACGGGCAATGCAAAAAATGACCCCTGGGGATGATGTAGAAGCATTTCTGACAGTCTTTGAGAGGGCGGCTAATCGGGGGAGACTTCCACCAGTACAGGGGGCAGAGGTTCTGGCGCCATATTTGTCGGATGAACCCCAAAATGCATATTATGACTTGGCACTGCAGGATGCCAAGGAATACGCCAAGCTAAAGACAGAGATCTTGGCACGCCTGGGAGTGAATATGGCGGTGAGAGCCCAACGATTCCACCACTGGGTGTATGCCTGCGACAAACCCCCTCGCTTGCAGATGTTTGATCTACTGCATCTCGTTCAGAAGTGGTTGCAGCCAGAGTCCTACACTCCGGCCCAGATGGTCGAGCGGGTGGTGATTGATAGATTTGTGCACTCCCTTCCCAAGTCGGTACAGACTTGTGTTGACCAGGGCGATCACCAGAATACAGATGACTTCATCGGCCTGGTAAAGAGGTACCAGGTGGTTGAGAAATCCCTCTGGAAACCGGATATAGTCAATTCTCCGTACTGGGATACCCAAAAGGGTGTGGGTTCACCATGGAAGGGGTCTAGAGCCACCACTGGGGGGCGTCCCACTCCCACTGAAGGTGCCATAAGGACTGTTGTTAAAGATATAGTCTGTTGGCAGTGTCACAACCATGGACACGTAGCCGCCCAGTGTCATATGTCCCCTGAGCCCATGGACTGCAACCTAGGGATACAAGGCTCCTATTATGCTTATCCAGCCTGCAGTGTGGACTGTCAACCCAACGAGGGGCCGCAAGCATGTGCCGTGTACATTAATGGAGTAAAGGTGATTGGACTGTTGGATTCTAGGAGTCTGGTGACCTTAATCAGAGCTACCCTTCCCCACCAGTTGATCCCTTCCAAAACTGTGGGCATTCAGTGCATTCATGGGGATGCCAAGGACTATCCTGTGGACACAGTGACAGTGGAACAGACTATGGTGCCCAGTCCCACGAGGTCGGGGTGTTTAAGGACCTGATACATCCCGTCATACTTGGCCGTGATTTTTGTTTATTTTGGAACTTGTGGGGGAAGGGAATCGGACTAAGTAGCGGGGGAAAAAGCCAGGTCCCTGGAGAAGAATCCCCGATGAAGTCTTAAATGGATGAGTTCCCACTGTGTCCTTGCTGGCGATGAGGGCGAGACAATGACCGAGGAGGCCGACCTCCCTGAGTTAGATGTGTCTGGAGAGAACTTTGGGACTGCTCAAGTTCGGGACCTGACCTTAAAGGGGGCGTCTGACCAGGTTACTGTATGTAATGGGGTTGCCCAAGAGCCGGGGGCCGATACCAGGTTCCCCCACTTTGCAGTTCAGGGGGAGTTGCTATATCCGATGGAGGGTACTTGATATGGCCCATTCACATGTTCTGGCGGCACAGAAAACTCAGGAGAGGATTCTAAGAAGGTTTTATTGGCCTGGGTGTTACCGAGAAATTCTCAACTATTGTAGGTCCTGCCCCACCTGCCAAAGAACCGTTCCCTCTTTCCACTTCCGTAGTCCATTTGTTCCACTGCCGTAGATAGAGATCTCCTTTGAGAGGATTGCTATGGACCTAGTAGGGCCCTTAATCAAGTCAGCCCGAGGCCATCAATACATTCTTGTGATCATGGACTATGCGACCCGGTGTCCAGAAGCGGTATCGCTAAGAAATTCATCAAGTAAATGCATAGCCAGGGAACTTGTCCATATATTTGCCAGGACCGGTCTGCCAAAGGAAATCCTAATGGACCAAGGGACCCCGTTCATGAGCAAGGTATTGAAAGAGCTATGCAAGTTCCTCTAGATTACCCAACTACGAACCTCCATTTACCATCTGCAGACAGACGGTTTAGTAGAGCGCTTCAACAAGACCTTGAAACCGATGCTCAAGAAAGTTGTAGAGATGGATGGACGTGACTGGGACTACCTACTGCCCTTTCTGCTCTTCTCAGTATGGAGGTTCCACAAGCCTCTACCATTTTTTTTCCATTTGAACTTCTGTATGGACGACATCCGCGAGGGATCCTGGATATCGCTAAGGAAACCTGGGAAGTCGAGGTCATGTCACACCGGAGCATCGTTGAATATGTCGCCCAGATGCAGGAAAGAATAGTGAAAGTGATGCCGATCATGGAAACCCATCTCCTCCAGGTGCAGGAAGCCCATGCAAGGGTCTATAATTGATCAGCGAGGCTGAGGCAGTTCCAACCTGGGGACCGTATTTTGGTGCTAATCCCTACAGTCGAGAGCAAGTTCCTGGCCAAATGGCAAGGTCCATACAAGGTGGTGGAGAAAGTCAGCAAAGTTAATTATAAAGTCCACCTACCTGGCTGAAGAAAGCCGCACTAAGTGTAACTTGGTGAGCTTGCTCAAGCCGTGGCGGGAACGGGAACCTGTGGAAACTCCTTGCCTGGGAGCCACTCCCGAAGGCGAGGTGGAAGAGGTCACTATAGCAGAGACTCTATCGCCGACCCAGAAGCAACAGTGTTGAGAACTACTACAGCGAAATCGGGAGTTGTTCTCAGAGTTGCCGGGGCATACTGAGGTGGTAGAGCATGACATGCTGACAGAGCCACATGTAAGAGTGAATCTGAAGCCGTACCGGATTCCGGAAGCACGCCGGGAGGTGATCTCCGATGAGGTGAAGAGGATGCTAGACCTCGGGGTGATAGAGGAGTCAAAGAGTGGGTGGTCGAACAGAGAGTGGAGGTTTTGTAATGACTACCGCCGGCGGAATGAGGTGTCCAAGTGTGACATATACCTGATGCCCCGAGTCGACGAACTCATCGAGAGGCTTGGACCGGCAAGGTACATCATCACTCTTGACCTAACGAAGGGCTACTGGCAGATCCCCGTGTCCCAGACGGCCAAGGAGAAGACGGCTTTCTTGACACCTGATGGGTGCTTTAAATACACTCAGATGCCATTTGTACTACAGGGGGCCCCAACCACCTTCCAGAGGGCTATGGATCGGATCCTAGCCCCACATAAGAAGTATGCTGCAGCCTACCTTGACGACATTGTAGTCTTTAGCCCAGACAGGGCTAATCACCTACCTGAACTACAGGCCGCTCTGGATGAGCTGAGGAAGGCGGGACTTACTATAAATCTGAAAAAATATGCCATTGGGAAAGAGGAGGCCAAGTACTTGGGCTATGTCATCAAGAGAGGCGAAATATAGCCGCAAGTCAATAAAGTGGAGGCAATCCAGACCTGGCCGCAACCGCTCTCCAAGAAGCAAGTAAGATTGTTCCTGGGAATGGTGAGATATTACCGGTGGTTTATCCCGAATTTTGTCATGATGGCTGCGCCGCTGATGGATCTCCTAAAAGGCACCAGCTCAACCATGGTGAAGTGGACAAAGGAAACTGAAACCACGTTTCAACAGTTGAAGCTAGCACTGTGTAAGCAGCCGGTCCTGGTTGCACCAGACTTTATGAAGGAGTTTGTTGTACAAACAGACGCTTCAGAGGTTGGTCTAGGAGCCGTACTCTCTCAAAACATAAATGGGCAGGAACATCCCATTCTCTATCTGAGACGGAAGTTTTCATGCTGTGAGAAGAACTACGCAATAGTAGAAAAGGAGTGTTTAGCCATAAAGTGGGCTGTAGATACACTGAGATACTACCTACTAAGCTGGAAGTTTAAATTGGTGTCAGTCCATGCCCCTTTGAAATGGTTGAGGGAAAAGAGGGGTAAAAATGACAGGGTAACTAGATGGTTTTTCCTAGGTCTTCAGGACTTTAACTTTCACGTGGAGCATAGGCCCGGGAAGTTACACGGGAACGTGGATGCCCTCTCTAGAATTTCCTTCCTGGTATCTGAAGGTCCCCAAACCCCCGGCTTTGGGCAGAGGAGGGGAATATGTGACAGAGTCACTGGTGTGATATACGAGGGGAGGTATGTGTCACGCAGGTTGCTCTCTTCTGTAAACAAAAACCTTCTGAATTTCTGCCAGCATGTTATATGCTGGGGGTTAACTCCCTTAAAGGGTGTGGTTTTATGGTAATGGAAAAGAAGGTGGGAGGATATTCCCTCTACTTCCCCATAGGGTGTGGTGGAGCAAGGTTTAAATGCTCAGTCACTATTGTTTCCTGGGTGGAGTGTGTTGTCTGTAGATTGAAGCCTCCAGGCTGTGTTAGGCTGAAGCCAGAGAGCAATACCGGAGGACTGGTGTTGCAGAAACATCACAGTGCTATCTGCAGCCGGCAAAGCCTTGCTAGAAAGAGGACTTTGCTATACTTCATCTTTTGTTTTCCCGTTAACAGAGGAACTGTTTAATTTATGGGATACTGCTGGTGTTTATGCCACACAAATAAACCCGCAGGAAGTTTACCGAAGCTGTGTGTCCTGTGTCTGCCTCTGGAGAGCTGAGCAAGTCGCTTTACCACAATACCTATGATAAAAATTACAGACCTCTCCATTCTTTGTAGTTGGGAAAACTTGTAAAATCTTCAGTGTATCAAATACTTATTTTACCCACTGTATATACAGGTGTTTCTCACAAAATTAGAATATCATCAAAAATGTAATTTATTTCAATACAACAAGTGAAACTCATATTTTATATAGAGTCATTACAGAGTGATCTATTTCAAGTATTTATTTATGTTAATGTTGATGATAATGGCTTACAGCCAATGAAAACACAAAAGTCATTATTATCTCAGTAAATTAGAATAATTAACAAAAAACACCTGCAAAGGCTTCCTAAGCATTTGAAAAGGTCCCTTAGTCTGTTTTAGTAGGCTCCACAATCATGGGGAAGATTGCTGATTTCACAAATGTCTAGAAGACAGTCATTGACACACTCCACAAGGAGGGTAAGCCACAAAAGTTCATTGCTAAAGAAGCTGACTGCTCACAGAGTGCTGTATCCAAGCATATTAAGGGAGAGTTGAGTGGAAGAAAAAAATGTGGTAGAAAAAGGTGCACAAGTAACGGGGATAACCTCAGCCTTGAAAGGATTGTTAAGAAAAGGCCATTCAAAAATTTGGGGGAGATTCACAAGGAGAGGACTGCTGCTGGAGTCATTGTTTCAAGAGCCACCACACACAGCCATATCCAGGACATGGGCTACAAGTGTCGCATTCCTTGTGTCAAGCCACTCATTACCAATAGACAACGCCAGAAGCGTCTTACCTGGAGAAAAAGATCTGGACTGTTGCTTAGTGATCCAAGGTATTAATTTCAGATTAAAGTAAATGTTGCATTTCTTTTGGAAATCAAGGTCCCAGAGTCTGGAGAAAGAGTGGAGAGGCACAAAATCCAAGCTGCTTGAGGTCTAGCATGAAGTTTCCACAATCATTGATGGTTTGGGGAGCCATGTCTTCTGCTGGAGTAGGTCCACTATGTTTTATCAAGACCAAAGTCAGTGCAGCCGTCTACCAGGAAATTTTTAGGGCACTTCATGTTTCCCTCTGCCGACAAGCTTTTTGGAGATGGAAGTTTCATTCTCCAGCAGGACTTGGCACCTGTCCACACTGCCAAAAGTACCAATACCTGGTTTAAAAACAATAGTATCATTGTGCTTGATTGGACAGCAAACTCGCCTGACATTAACCCCATAGAGAATCTGTGGTGTATTGTCAAGAGGAAGAAGAAAGACACCAGACCCAACAATGCAGACGATCTGAAGGCTGCTATCAAAGCAATTTGGGCTACAATAACTCCTCAGCAGTGCCGCAGGCTGATCGCCTCCATGCCACGCCGCATTGATGCAGTAACTGATGCAAAAGGAGCCCCGACCAAGTATTGAGTGCATTTACAGAACATACATTTCAGTAGGCCAACATTTTGGATTTTTAAAACATTTTTCAAGCTGTTGTTATGATGTATTCTAATTTCCTGAGATAATGACTTTTGTGTTTTCATTGGCTGTAAGACATAATCACAACATTAACAGAAATAAACACTTGAAATAGATCACTCTGTTTGTAATGACCCTATATAATATATGAGTTTCACATGTTGTATTGAAGAACTGAAATAAATACAATTTTTGAGGATATTCTAATTTTGTGAGAAGCACCTGTATATATACATACATTTATACAGTATATACATTTTCTACACTGTATTACATAAAGGTAATTTTGCAGTCTTTGTGATAGTACACTGCTCAAAAAAATAAAGGAAACACTCAAATAATACATCCTAGTTCTGAATCAATGAAATATTCTCATTAAATACTTTGTTCTGTTCAAAGTTGAATGTGCTGACAACAAAATCATACAAAAATCATCAATGGAAATCAAATTAATTAACCAATGGAGGCCTGGATTTGGAGTCGCCACCAAAATTTAAGTGGAAAAACACACTACAGGCTGATCCAACTTTGATGTAATGTCCTTAAAACAAGTCAAAATGAGACTCGGTATTGTGTGTGGCCTCCACGTGCCTGTATGACCTCCCTACAAAGCCTGGGCATGCTCCTGATGAGGTTGCGGATGGTCTCCTGTAGGATCTCCTCCCAGACCTGGACTAAAGCATCCGCCAACTCCTGGACAGTCTGTTGTGCAACGTGACGTTGGTTGATGGACCGAGACATGATGGACCCAGATGTGCTCAAACGGATTCAGGTCTGAGGAACGGGCGGGCCAGTCCATAGCTTCAATGCCTTCATCTTGCAGGAACTGCTGACACACTCCAGTCACATGAGGTCTGGAATTGTCCTGCATATGGTCTCACAAGGGGTCTGATGATCTCATCTCGGTACCTAATGGCAGTCAGGCTACCACTGGCGAGCACATGGAGGGCTGTGCGGCCCTCCAAAGAAATGCCACCCACACCCTTACTGACCCACTGCCAAACCGATCATGCTGAAGGATGTTGCAGACAGCAGATCGCTCTCCACGGCGTCTCCAGACTCAGTCACGTCTGTCACATGTTCTCAGTGTGAACCTGCTTTCATCTGTGAAGCGTACAGGGCGCCAGTGGTGACTTTGCCAATCCTGGTGTTCTGTGGCAAATGCAAAGCATCCTGCACGGTGTTGGGCTTTGAGCACAACCCCCATCTCTGGACGTCGGGCCCTCATACCACCCTCATGGAGTCGGTTTCTAACCATTTGTGCAGACACATGCACATTTGTGGCCTGCTGGATGTCATTCTGCAGGGCTCTGGCAGTGCTCCTCCTGTTCCTCCTTGCACAAAGGCGGAGGTAGTTGTCCTGCTGCTGGGTTGTTGCACACCTACGGCCCCCTCCACATCTACTGGTGTACTGGCCTGTCTCCTGGTAGCGCCTCCAGCCTCTGGACACTACGCTGACAGACACAGCAAAGCATCTTGCCACAGCTCGCATTGATGTGCCATCCTGGATGAGCTGCACTACCTGAGCAACTTCTGTTGGTTGTAGAGTCCGTCTCATGCTACCACGAGTGTGAAAGCACCACCAACATTTAAAAGTGAGCAAAATATCAGCCAGAAAGCATTGGTACTGAGATGTGGTCTGTGGTCCCCACCTGCAGAACCACTCCTTTATTGAGTGTGTCTTGATAATTGCCAATAATTTCCATCTATTGTCTATTCCATTTGCACAACAGCATGTGAAATTGATTGCCAATCAGTGTTGCTTCCTAAGTGGACAGATTGATTTCACAGAAGTTTGATTTACTTGGAGTTATATTCTGTTGTTTAGGTGTTCCCTTTATTTTTTTGAGCAGTGTATTTATATGTGTATTTCTCATTGCTTTCATGCATTGTATCATATACACCTCTGTTTGCTGTTGTTCTTATAACCATATTTGGTCCCTCTGGTGATGTTGCTACGTATTTTGGCCCATTTTTAGACATTTATCTTTTCATTAAACAAATTATATAAAACTTTATGCACTTGTGTCAGTCTTTAACCCATGTTTATTGTTGGTTTCTCTTATATATAAGCACGATCAATTTTGACTGCCAAATACTTTTAATTTTTATTTTCATTGTGTCTTTCATTAATTGCTGTTTTCTTTGGTTTTGTATAGTTCCTTTTTGCTGGTCTCACTCTTCTAACGTGACTTTTTATTAAAATACAGATTTTTCCGGGCACATTCCCTATGGGCTACAGCGCATAGCTACATAGTGGGCCGCTGACCCTGGTTTTATGACCACTGACCCTTTAATTTTTCTTCAGTCAATGTGCACGTGAACTTGCAGCATTCAGAATGCTACAGTAGCGCACACATGACTGGACTCAGTGCCTGCATTAGTAGAATATTCTTTGTGAGTGGAGTTAGCGCCCTCTGCTATCCTGCCCCATGTTAGACAGGCACTGGGTGGGATCCTTATTGCAGTTTTCCACCTTCAGACATTGGGTGAGTTATCAAGATAGAGCCATGTGATGTGTGTACATCAAACTCAGTGTATTCTATGTGATGTACATACATCAGCCTTGATGTCTGCTATGTAATGTATTGCATCTGTTTCAGTGTCTCCTATTTACTGTATATACATCAATCTCAGTGTCTTCTATGTGATGTATACAACAATCTCAATGTCTCCTCTGTACTAAATATACATCCACCTCAGTGTCTCCAATGCTATGTATATACAGCAGTCTCAGTGTTGCCTAAATAATATATACAGTAGTCTGTGTCTCCTATGTCAAGTATATACATCAACTTCAATGTATCCAATGCAATGTATACGCATCAAGTCTCAGTTTCTTGTATTAGGGATGATCGACCATGCTTGGTGATATTCGGATATCACTCGAGTATCTGGGTGCTCGGATGTACTCAGCACTCGTCGAGCATTGACTGGTGCTCGAATTTGAAGCTTGAATTTCCGTCCCGCATGTTTGGCACCTGTTACACAGCCAATAAACATGCGGGGATTGCCTGCCAGTCACTGTAATTCTGTAGTTAACTTGGTAGTGGCATTACTGTGATTAGCTGGCCGCATTACATCATCAGAGGTTATAAAAGGATAGGCGCCGCCTTGCTCGGCATACTGATGTCATTACACAGCTCAGGGATAGTTGAGATTGGAGGGAGAGAGCAGTCATCCAGGCCTGTGTGTGCACAGTTTAACTAATCAGAATCCTCTAGTGTTAATACTGGTGCGGAAGCTGAACCATCATATTAACAGTCCTTGTAAGGGCTAATCCTATATTTTGCTGTTTGTATCAGATTCATTCTGCATTTAGCCTAGGAACAGATGCAGGAGCAGGTAGACTGGCAGAATAAAGCCTCTAGGCAGGGCCTAGGGCTTTGCAGTCCGTTGCTAAATATAAAGCTGCTGCATGTGACCACATTCTTTTTTTTGGTAGAAAAAAAGACTATATTTTCTTGCATATAGTTTAACGTGCTTTGTGCTACATTTCGGTGGTATACAACATCCCAAAAAATAATAATTTTTTTTTCTGGATTGAATTTGTCATCCATAGAGTATTATTTGGTTTGTGTTACATTACGGTGGTATATAACACTCCCAAAAAGAGTTCAAATTTTTTTCTGGATTGAGTTTGTCATCTGTAGACTTTTAAGTGCATTGTGTTATATTACGGTGGTACTAAACTGAAGGTAACCAATTTTTTTTTTTTTAAACTTGGCTTTCCGAGACCTAGCAGTTAGAAAATGCATAAGGCATGTGATAAGGGACAGGGAAGTGGAAGTACTGATGATGGTACACGCATAAGCCGCAGACGTGGGGCAGGTGTGACTATGCCTATTGCTGGTGCACAAGAAACATGCCCATCCATGACACATAGCTTCCTATTCCACTTTTCAGGGAGGCACGGTACACCACTTCTGAAGCCACACCAGTGAAAAAGATGGTCGGATGGAGAGTAGATAATGCTTCCAACATGTTGCCAGCACCACCCAGTCTTCCACACGGTCCAGTCTCACTACCCAACAGTCAGGATCATTTAATCCTCACCCTGATCCTCCTTCCTTCTTCCTTCCACCAAGTTAAGTCCCAGGAGATCAGTGATCCCACACTAGGACTCTCCAAGGAGTTCTTTACAACATCATTTCTTGATTGTGGCCTCTCACCCTGCATGTTTCAAGAGTAACAGAAGGAGATGCTGTTTAGTAATGCACAAAACTTAGAGCAGCCACTGCCACAAGAAGGTAAATTTTGTCTTAGAAGATAGATGATGATGAGACACAGTTGCCGATAAGTCAGGTTGTTGTTAAGTCACCAAGTCAGGAGGACCATGGTGCGACCATGGAAGACAAGGTGGTGGCTGACAAAGTCATCAACCAAACCTGGGAAGATGCCATACAGAGCAAAGCCAGCAGCGCTGAGGGGGAGGGATCGCAACACCGAAACAGGCATGAAGAGTCAGTGGGGTGACCAGAGGGAGAAGGCGGGCAACTGTTCCGCAGAGCACCGACACTCGTGAATTTCTCCATCAAAGAGTTAGGTGTTCCCCAGTCTAGGACTTTTTTAAAGAGAGTTCTAAGGCAAAAAAATGGTCATTTGCAACCTTTGCCATGCCAAAATCAGGGGACTGACCACTTAGAGCCTAACCACCACCAGCATGATCAGGCACATGTCATCTAAGCACTTGACTCAGTGGGCCGAATGTATGGGTCCACGATTGGTGCCAGTGGGTGACACCACTGCCTCATACCCTATGCTAAGTGCTTTCCAATCGTCTGTCCATGCCACTGATGCAGATGCCTCCCACTCTGCACCTGTCCTTGGACATTCTGAGGCACCATTATCAAGCACTGACAAAAACTTATCCCAGCAGAGCTTTCAGCTGTCCTTACCCCAGGCCTTGGAATGATAAAGAAAGTTTGCATCCACCCACCTACCGGCCCAAATGCTAAACAGACACATTTTCAGGCTGCTTCCTGTGTAAGTGTTGTCATTTAGGCTTGCTTGTAGACATGGAGGACTTTGGCCAACTCATGGCGGCAGCCGTCCCTTGGTACACTGTCCCCAGCCACCACTTTTTCTCCCGCTGTGGTGTTCCCGCCTTGTACCAGCACGTGTCCAGGAACATCACCCATGCCCTTACCAACGCTGATACTGGGATTGTACACTTAATGACTGACACGTGGGTAAGCACTTGTGACCAGTGACACTACATTTCCCTGACGGCACACTGGGTGAACATTGTGGAGGCTGGGGCTGAGTACAACATATGTTCTGCCGACGCTGAGGATTTCTGGCCCTGCTTCTATCAGGATTTCTGCTACCTCCTAGTCCTCCTCATCCTACATCTCCGATTTGTTATGTCAGAGTTGGAAGCACTGCCTGAGTGAAGAGGCAATAGGCTCTGCTGAAGCTAATTTGACTAGGAAATAAACTGCACATAGCAGCATAGTTATTTAAAGGAATAACAGACCAGACAGATCTGTGGCTATCGCTGCTGAACCTCCAACCAGGCATAGTCATGTCTGATAATGGGTGGAACCTTGTGGTAGCTGTGAAGCTTGGCAAGCTCACACACATACCATGCTTGATCCACAAGCTCAAATTGCAACATGCATTGTCTGAAAACCTACCCAGATTTTCCAGAGCTTCTGATCAAGGTACGCCAAATCAGCGCCCATTTCTGCAAGTCGGCTACAGCTGCTGCTGCTCTGGCAGTGCTTGAGAAGCGCATGCAAGTGCCAGCTCACCATCTTGTGTGCGATGTCATCATGCTCTGGAACTCCACACTGCACATGTTGGCAAGGCTTTGGGAGAAGCAGAGGACAGTTGTTGAGTACCAGCTCCAACATGCCCATCTGTAGTCTGGGTAGCCCCGCACATAACAACTGAAGAGTCGGCATGGATGTAAGACATTTATGCGGTTCACGAAGACTTTGAGGACTCCACAAAAATGGTGAGCGACGAGGACGCCATCATCAGCACAACGATCCCACTTCTGTGCCTACTTAAACAGTCGTTGTTCACAATTAAAATTGAAACTTTGCATGTGAGTCAATTGGAGATGGAGGAATACATGAGACAGGAAGATACTACCCAGACCTGCCTCATCTCATCTGCTCAGGGTGGATTGGGTAACAATGAGGAGGTGGAGTCTAAGGAGGAGACAGAGGAGGATCAGGAGCTGTTTGCTAGTGCAACAGAGGCTAGTTCCTATACAAGCTTCAGCCGGTCTCTCCTACGTGGATGGGCTGAGGAGGATAATGAGGAGGAAGAGATGGAGGAGGAGATGATGCAGAGCAGCCATCATGGTGGAGACAGGGCAGTGTAGGCTTTAGGGAGCTTGGCACATATGGCCGACTAAAAATATACCACTGACTTTCCCGTGACCTTCGCGTTATATTCATCTTGGCCAAAAAAGAGTACTGGTTGTTCACCCTGCTAGACCCACACTACAAGGAGAACCTTGGATATCTCCTTCCTGAGGCGGCGAGGTCTACTAAAATGATGCTTTACCAGAACACCGTTGTGGAAAATGTGTTGAAAAATATTCTATCAGACAATGCTAGCGGCAGGGGGCAAGATTCCTTGCCCAATCAAGGAGGAGAGGCGAGGGAGATCCACACCTGGAACAGCTGAGGCAGGGGTACACTATCAAAGGCCTGGGCTAATTTCATGACACCCTCCCAGCATCCAGGCCCTGATGATCAGGTATTTTTGACAAGGAGGAAAAATGTTTTAAAGATGGTCAAGCAATGCCTGGCAGACAAAACCAGCGTACACCCTAATTCCTCTGCCACCTTCAAATATTGGGTCTCAAAGCTGGATACCTGGCATGAGCTGTCCCTCTATGCCTTGGAGGTGTTGTGCTGCCCTTCCGCTAGCGTCTTGTCTGAGCAGGTTTAGTGCCGCCGGAGGGGTCATAACAGACAGGCGCTTTTGTCTGTTGACAGAAAATGCTGACAGGCTCACTCTGATAAAAATTAACAAAGCCTGGACTAGCCCCGACTTTTCAACACCATCAGTTGACAGCAGCACATAAAGGTTTTTTTAACTTCAATATTTGAATGAGGCCCTCCAGTTACATAGTAACATAGCAACATAGTTTTTAAGGTTGAAGGAAGACTAAGTCCATCTAGTTCAACCCATAGACTAACATGTTGATCCAGAGGAAGGCAAAAAAGCCCCATGTGGCAAACACTAAGCTCCACATTGGGGAAAAAAAATCCTTCCTGACTCCATACGACAATCAGACTAGTTCCCTGGATCAACGCCCTATCAAGCAATCTAGTATATATAACATTAAATATTATACTTTTCAAGAAAGGCATCCATGTCCTTCTTAAATTTTAGTAGTGAATCACTCATTACAACACCATGCGGCAAAGAGTTCCATAGTCTCACTGCTCTTACAGTAAATAATCCGTGCCTGTGATTTTGATTAAGCCTTCTTTCCTCCAGACGTAGAAGATGCCCCCTTGTCCCCGTCACTGGCCTCAGAGTAAAAAGATCAGTAGAAAAGTCTTTGTACTGTCCCCTTATATACTTGTACATAGTAATAAGATCACCCCTATGCCTTCGTTTTTCCAAACTAAATAATCCCAAGTGTAACAACCTGTCTTGGTATTGCAGACCCCCAGTCCTCTAATAACCTTGGTAGCTCTTCTCTGCACCCGCTCTAGTTCAACTATGTTTTTCTTATACACCGCATTGCATTCAAGGGTGTATGGATGACTGGATGACCCTCCTGATAATTTTTCTTGGCTTTTCATTTTTTGCAAAGCCTTTATAAGTGTAGTAGTACATCAAAAACACACTTTCAAAATATTTGATCGAGTTCCGCAAGTTGTTGCCTTCAAGAGTCTATGACCTGGATGACCCTCCTGATAATATTTTTGTGGTTTTGCACTTTGTGCATAGCCTTTATGAGTGTAGGAGTACATTAACTACACTTTCAAAATATTTGAATGAGACCCACAAGTTGTTGCCTTCAAGGGTATATGGATGACTGTATAACCCTCCTTATAATTTTTTTCTGGATTTGGCTTTTATGATTACACTTTCTTAATTTTTTATGAGGTACTCCAGTTAGTGCTTTCAAGGGTGTATGGATGACCCTGCTTGCAATTTTTTCAGGCTTTGCACTGTGCAGACCTTATATTAGAGTAAGAGTACCACAACTACGCTATTTTTGTTCTGGCTTTTCACCGTGTGAAAAACTTTTACCCTAACCCTAAGCACCGCAACTACACTTTCTTAATTTTTTTTACCACGCACTCAAGTTGGTGCCTTCAGGGGTGTATGGATGATCCTGCTTGTTATTTTTTCAGGATTTGCACTGTGCAGAGATTTTATTAGAGTAAGAGTACCACAACTACACTTTGTTCACAATATTTGTATGAGGCACTACAGTTGGTGACTTCAAGGGTGTATGGATGATCCTGCTTGTAATTTTTGCCAGGCTTTGCACTTAGTGCATAGCCATTATGAGTCTAATGTGTATGAGGCCCTGCATTATGTCTAATAAAGGGTGTATTTGAGTCCCTCTTCCATCAAATTTTGCTTCCTTCATAAAGTACACTGACATTTCCAATGTTTTAATAAAAATTTCAATTTTGGTTTACTTAAATTATTTATATATATTTTTAATCCTTTTTAAATTTTGCCCTTTATACAAGTCATTATACAGGAAAGAATGTTTCTTAACATTTTTTTCCTGTAAACTCCAATTTCTCATCGATTTTGAATGCTTTATTGTTAGTCCTTAATGTGGTGTAAAAGTGTGACGCCATTGTTCTCAGCAGTCAGAGATGTTTCCAGGGGTCCTCCCCATGCTGTTCTCCTTTCATTCAGCACTTTTCCATCCATTTCAATATTTTCATTGCCTCCCACAAGTCCTTGGAGGACTGCCAGGAAAATGCTCGGATTTCCCATTGACTTTCATTATACTCGTTACTCAAAACAGGTATCCAAGCATTAGGAATGGCTTGGTTTGAGTAACGAGCATCTGATAATTTTAGTGCCCGCTCTTTCCTATCTCCTAAGTAATGTTTTTACATCAGCCTCAGTGTCTCCTATGTGATATATGTTGTTGAGATACTGAATAACTTCTCGGTAGTTTGAGGTCTGACGCTGGGATCCCACCAATTCCAAGAAACAGGGTTCTGAAGTGCCCCGTGTGAATTAAGCAGAGGCCAGTCATGTACACTGCCACTCCATTCACATGTGGCTCTTCAAACAACTGAATGACATAACCAAGTAAAGCACAATTTGCTGAACCTTGCTTTGCGTTTTGATGGAGGACTGTGTTATATTGTATGTGGGCTGATTGGTTTTGTGTGCCAGAGCTTTTTTTTTTGTCACAGTCCTGCCCTGCTTGCTTCCCATTACTGTTTAATTGCAGAAGCACATGAATTAGTAAACATTATTCAGCTTATGCCTTTTGGCCATAGGACAGAAATCAGTACAACCTGGGGGTCTCTATTGTTTGTATAAAAACCTGAAATAAATGACAGTGACTGTTATAAATAGCACAATCATTCAATGTGCACTACTAGACTGCACCTGGAGCAGCTCATATCTCAGAATATTAGGAGCATAATTTAAGAAATCGACTTTTTAGATCAGTACCTTTTTATGTCAAGACACCGTGTCACCTGTACTATGACACATTAACAAAATTTAATTAGTCTTTTTATTTTCTCATCGTAATTAGCTACCTAAAATAATTTTCAGGTCATATTAATAGCCTAATTTAAAATATATTACCTCTCTAGAGACATTCCTAAGAGTGGATATTTTCCCTGAAGAATATAGATAAATTTGATTTAAGCTGTTATCTACGTACAGACACCAAATGTACAAAAAAATGTTAGGTATAACTTTAGAATTTTTAGTTGTCATATTTAACTGTTTAATTAATTTTATTTTGTAAATATACTGTACTGAGCAAAAGTTTTAGGCAGGTGTGGAAAAATGTTGCAAAATAAGAATGATTTAAAAAATATAAATATTAATAGCTTATTTTTATCAAGTAACATTGCTGGGGGAAAAATGGTCAGATGATGGAGGAGCTTTTAAACTAGGATCTGGGGGGGAGGGAGGGTAGTTGTGCAAATAAAGGTATAGATAGAGTAGACAGAGAGAATGAGACAGTAGGGGTCAATGAGGATTTAGGGGGGCTGGAACATGCAAGGAAAGTTGGGAGGTGTATAGGAATAATAATTGTGCTAATTGTATGAAATGTCTGCTGGCAAATGCAAAAAGTTTGCAAATAAAATTAATGAATTGGAGACTCTTATGTCAGCCACAGATTACAATGTGGTTGGAATTACAGAAACATGGCTGGACAAAAGCCATTACTGGATGGCAAGTGTAGGAGGTTGCACCACATTCAGAAAGGACAGGAAAGACAAAAAAAGATGGAGGGGTGTATATTTTCGTAAAACCCAGCTTAACTTGTGCTAAATGACAACATTAGAGCTGTGAAAATGTAGTGTCATTATAGGTAAATGTACATGGGGATGGCAATAATGAAAAGCTGCTAATTCGAGTTTGCTACAAGTCTACTAATATAACTGAAGAGGTAGAGGATGAAATGCTGCAACAAATTAAAAGAGTTGCAAATGATAATAGGGCCCTTATTATGTGGGATTTTAACCATCCAGACATTCAATGGGACATAGAATCTTCTGGTTGTTGTTATCTGTAGTTTAAGATAATTACCTCTCTCAGCTGGTAGATGAACCAACCAGTGGAGATAATCTCCTGGATCTGGTCCTGTCAAATAGACCAGATATAATTTCAGATCTACAGGTCAGGGAGCATTTTGAATGCAGCAGCCATTATGGTAAGTTTCAAGGTAATATTAAATAAAACATTTCAAAGCAGAAATGAAAAAACCTAGAACTTTAGGAAAGCTGATTTCAACAAGTTAAGGAAGGAGCTTAATCATGTAGCCTGGGACCATGTCATGGTAACTGGGGTAACCGAACATGAATGGGGCATGTTTAAGGAAATATTACTAGAATTCTGTAGAATACTTATACTCTCTTGTAATAAAATGACCAGGAATAAAAAGAAACCATTATGGATAAATAAGACAGTACAAAGTTTACTAAGGCTATGTGCCCACGATGCAGAAATGAAGCAGAAAATTTCTGCAGCATTTCTGCATCTCCCTGACAGAAAAAACGCATGCAGATTGTGCATGCGTTTTTCCTGCAGAATACATGCGGATTCCCATGCTTATCCACATGCGTTAACGCATGTGTTTCCGCATGCGGACTGACAAGCACTTTCCAGGCGATAGCATCACTTGGAAAGCGCTTGACAACTAGGTCACACTGTATAAATCCATGCAAACGGCATGGATTTATATAGTGTGACCGTAAAAATAAAAAAATAAAGCTATACTTACCTCCGATGCCCCGCCGCGTGTGCTGTCGCGCTCATCCTGGCTTCTTCCTGGTTGCCAGGCTCTCGCGAGACTGCCTGCGGTCACATGACCGCGATGTCATCTCAGGTCCTGGAAGATAAGCGCTGCCGGCAAGCAGAGAGAAGCCGCCGGACAGGTGAATATAAACTTTATTTATTATTTTATTCTTTTTTTTACAGGTACAATGGTACCCAGGTCTGGATGAGAGTCTTCTCTCCTCCAGAACTGGGTACCATCTGCACATTAAAACGCATATAATCCACGTGTACAAATGTACAGACACGGATTATATGCGTCTTAATGCAAGTCAATGGCGGCAATTCCGCTGCGCTTCCGCAAAATTAATGAACATGCTGCGGATTTATGAGCGCTGCAGAAACTCTGCGGAAAAATCCGCAGCATGTGCATTGACATTGCGGAATGCCATTGGGGACCATGGGGTGCGGATTACCAAGCGTTTTTGATGCGTTTCCGCTGTGGAAATTCCGCAGCGGAAACGCATGAAAAGCGCATCGTGGGCACGCAGCCTAAGACAATAACAAAGGGCATTCAAAATCTTGAAGGCCGAGAATACAGAAAAAACATTTTAGGAGTATAAAGGATCTTAATAAGAAATGTAAAAAACAAATCAAGCTAGCAAAATTAGCTACTGAAACACAAATCGCCAGCGGCATTAAAATAAATCTCCAAAAATGGTATAAATACATCAATGCCAAATAGAACAAAACGGATGGTATCCGACCCCTTAACAAATGACAATAACAAGATAATTATAGAGGACAAATAAAAGACTGAGATATAAAAAATGCACTTTTCATCCGTGTTCACCAATGAACTGAATGTACCAGTAATCTTTCAATATGGCAAAAATCAAACTTCGCCACCTGATATAACTAGTTTAACATAAGAACATGAATGCCTGCATCTGAGCAAATTAAATATTCACAAATCCCCCCAGGCCAGATGGCATTCATATTAAGACAATTGAGCTCAATAATTGACAGACTAATTTATCTCATATTTTTAGACTCTCTTGTAACAGGGGTTGTGCCACAGGATTGGAGGATGGCTGAAGTGGTACCAATATTTAAGTAAGATAAGAAGGTGGATCCAGGCACCTACCGTCCGATAATCCTGACATCAGTAGTGTGTAAAGTTCTTGAGGTCATTATAAGAGATGACCTGCAGAAATATATTACAAATAATAATATAATAACTGACAGCCAGCATGGATTCATGAAAGATAAGTCATATCCAACCAATATGTTGGATATCTATGAGGAGGTAAGTGCTAATCTGGAGGAAGGAGGAGGAAGGAAGACCTGTGAAGAGTCAGACTTTAAGGTTGGACTTCAGAAAGGCAGATTTTAAGGGTCTCAGAAAGAGGATAGCAGGGATCCAATGGTTGGATGTACTTAAGGACAGAAATATCCAGGAAGAATTGGAAATTTTGAAGAATGCTCAAAGCACAATCGTATAACAATCCCTAAAAGAGGGAAGAATAGGAAGCATTTAAGGAAACCAGGATGGATGAACAAAGAACTTGAACACATGCTAAAAAGGAAAAAATAATTGTTTATCAAATGGAAAGGAAGAGGCACATCTAAAAAAGAATATAATGCTGTCTGTAGAATGTACAGGGCATGCATCAGATTAGCTAAAGATGATAATGAATTAAGGTTTGCAAGTAGTGATAAGGGAGCATGTTCGCCACTGCTCGGTACTCGCCCGAGCATCTAACTGCTCGAGATGCTCGGCAAGTACTTCCGGGATGCTCAGGCGGGAGCTTGGGTCCCTGCCCCACATGTTTGGCGCTCTTTAGACAACCAATATACATGCAGGGATTGCCTGCCACTCACTAATGCCGTAGCCATATTGGTTGTGGCTTTACAGTGATTGGCTGGCCTCATAGCGTCATCGGGTCTATATAAGGCCTGGTGACCCTATGCTCATCAGTCTACCCCGGAAACAGACAGAGTAAGGAGTGGTGCTGCTGAGTGAGGGACAGAATTGGCAGTTTAATAGATAGATACAGGTATTCCACAGCAAGATATATATTCATCTGAACTAACAGTCCTTCTGAGGATAACCCAGCTGCATATATTACTGGTGATAGCAGGAGTTAGGCAGGCGGAGTTTATGATCACTGTATACAGTACAATAGGGTCCATTGAACCCTCTGTCTGCTGCTGCTGTTACAGATATCCATAGCCCTAGATATCAGTGCTAAATTTTTTCGTTCTTAATCCTGATTATTTGCTTAAAAAGCAATATAATACACCATTTTACTGCTCCATTTGATTGTTAGCAGAATACATACAGATTTTTTACATTTTATTTGCATTCCTGTATTGTTGGAGCAGAGAAACTTTTCCATTATCACACGTGATACCATATTACTGACGTAACAATACAGACATTTTGTGAAGCGTGCCAAATATTACAATGTTCTTGGACACATGCTTGTGTAATGCCTGGATGGCACACCGGGAGAAATAGTGGTGGCTGGGGACCGAGTACCAAGGGATGGCCTCCGCCATCAGGTTGTGGAAAGATTCCATCTCCACGAGCATAAAAGGCAACATTTCAGGTGCAAAGCATTCGAGAAATGTGTGTTTAGCATTGTGGCCTGTGGGGTGTTGCCTGCATATTTGCGCTTGCATTCAAAGGACTAGGGAAGGGACAACTAAACACTGAGTTGGGACCAAGACATGGACGTGGTTTCTGATGGTGGTAATTGCAAGTGTGCAGCGACAGGGGAAGGGTGGGAGGCATCTTCGCCTGTGCCATGGACAGGGGATTAGCATGCACGCACAACAGCGGAACAGGTAGTGATGTCTCCCGCAGACATTGATTGTGAACCCGATGTGTTCAGCCCACCTAGTCGGGTGTTTTGCTGTCATGTGCCTGAACATGCTGGTGGTAGTCAGGCTGGTAGTTTTGCTGCCCCTATTGATGCTGGCCTGGCAGATGTTGCAAATGGCCTTTTTGGGTTTATCTGGACAGTCTTTAAGAAAGAGCCAGACTCTGGAAGACCTAACAGTTGGACTGGCAACTTCCCTCATGTTGGTGTTCCGGGAAACAGTTGCCAGCCTTGAGTCTATGGCAGTCCCACTGCTTCTTTCTGCCTGTTGTGGTGCTATGCCTCCCTCTCCCTCTGTGAACAAAGGGAAAATTTCAGCCTACCATGAATATGCCATAAGGGTCCACTGAGAAGCAGTAGGAAGTAGATGAGAAATACTAGGAAGAAGATGAGAACTTTAATGGAACTAATAAAATGGACGTTTTAACTTTACATTTCTTGTGATGGATACGGAGAAGGTGCTGGAGTTTTTCTCATCTACTTCCTACTCCCTCTCCCTCTGTGCTGCTGTCCTCGCTATGCCTGTCACCCTGCCAGGTTGGGTCAGTGACTTCAACTTTCAGCACCTCGTCTTCCACATATGCACCCTGCGCCTCCTCCTGACTTGCTGGCAATTGTGTCTCATTGTCATCATACACCTCTTGCGAAAGTAATTGCACTTTCCCACCATCACCTTCATGTGATTGTGGCTGCTCAAATATTTGCGCATAGCTACATGCGATCTCCTCTTGCCCCACTTGAAGTGGTCCGGGTGAGAGGCCCAAATCTATAAATGGAAAAGTGAACAGCTCTTCGGAGTGTCCAAGTGTGGGATCACTTTTCTCCGAGCACTCGGCAAGGTGGGAGGAAGGAGGATCAGGGTGAGGAATATGTGGTCCAGACTCACGGCTACTGAGACTTGATCGTGTGGAAGACAGGGTGGTGGTGGTGACAAACTGACTGTAAGCATTATCTGCTATCCAAGCAACAACCTTTTCACACTGATTTGGCTTTAAAAGTGGTGTTCTGCGTTCCCCTAGTAATTGAGACAGGAAGGTAGTTTGACATGATGTGGGTGTTTGTTGCGCTCCCTCAGCAGGCACAGTTTCATATTGCCCACGGCCTCGGCCTCTGTGTGCACCATCATCATGATGTCCACTTCCCCGTCCTTTGCCACATGCCTTGCCCATTTGAAATGGAATGTAATATTTGGCCCGCTCGAAAAAATATCACAATTATTACTGCAGTAATATCGGATCATGTGTGATGACCACAGTTTTAGGAAGTGGCCTTATAGATGTGGTATTGGTCAGCGACCAAGTGTGAATAGGATGAACAATACCCAATTGGCAGACTTTAAATGGAGGGTAATATTTGGCACGCTCCACAAAATATCACAATTATTACCACAGTAATATCGGATCACGTCTGATGATGGAAAAGTTTCTCTGCTTCCACAATACAGCAATGTGAATGAAATAAAAAAAAATCTGGCTGTATTCTGCTTACAAGCAAATGGAGCAGTAAAATTATGTACTGTATTGGTTTCTTAGAAAATAGTCAGGCTTAAGAGCAAAAAAAAAATTAGCCCTGATATCTAGGGCTATGAATGTCTGTAACAGCAGCAGACAGAACGTGCAAAGGACCATCTTCTGCTGTGTTCAGTGTCCACAAACTCTTGCTGCCTAACTCCTGCTATCAACAGTAATATATGCAGCTGGATTAGTCCTTAAAAGGACTGTTAGTTCAGATGGATATATATCTTGCTGTGGAATTCCTATACCTATCTAATGAACTGCCAATTCTGTCCCTCACTCAGCAGCACCTCTCCCTACTCTGCCTGTTTCTGGGGTAGACTGTGATGAGCATAGGGTCACCAGGTTTTATTTTGACCCGATGATGCTATGCGGCCAGCCAATCACTGTAATGCCACAACCAATATGGCTACGGCATTACAGTGAGCGGCAGGCAATACCTGCATGTTAATTGGCTGTCTAAAGAGCACCAAACATGCGGGGTGGGGACCCGAGCTCCTGCCTGAGCATCTCGGAAGTGTTCGCTGAGCGCCGAGTATCTCGAGCATTGAGATGCTCGGGTGAGTACCGAGCAGTTTAGAGCACGCTTGCTCATCACTAGCAATAATATAAATTTTACCTAATTTGTTTAGCTTTTGCACAACAAATATTTGCTTACCATATGTGTAACTAGGAGAACTCTTTCCGCTCTACTTCCACGTATATGCGACCACTGCATAGGGTAGGCCAGAAAAAGAAGAATTGTTAGAAAGGGCGAAATTGTTGAAAATTATCCAACCAAAATTTTTAAAATTCAAAAGTGAATTAAAAAAACAAACAATTTTTTTTTCCAAAATTATTTAGACATTTTTGGGGAGGTGGATATTCCATTTTAGCAGGAAAGTCTGTATTTCCTAAATGGTAAAGCTTTTGCACAGTGGACGGCTGTCAACCGCATATGTAACCAGATGACCACAATGTGTTCCCTGCAGAATCAGCACTTCTCCATGTGTGTGGCTTCTGCATAAGGAAGATCAGAAAGAGCTAAATTAATTTTGAAATTGTTAAAATAATTCTTTGAATTCCTTAAATTAAATTTTCTGTAAAAAATGAAAAATGATTGCTAAAATTATAAAGAAAAATTTAGGTGTGGGGGTTTTAACAGGTAAATATGAGTTCACTAAATGGTGAAGCTTTTGCACAGTGTATGGTTGCTGATTGCATGTGCTTTTTGCAGGGTCAACACTTTCCCAAGTGTTGGGCCCCTGCACAGGGCAACTCAGAGAGGGAAAAATGATCAGAAAAGGTAATAATAAAAATAATTTTATTTATATAGTGCAAACATATTCCACAGCACATTACAATTGAGAGGGGACATGTACGGACAATAAAGACATCACAAAGTAACCCATAGTTCAACACTTACAGGATAAGTTAGGGTTCTGCTCCGAAGCTTACAATCTAAAAGGAAATGGGAGAGTGGGGACACAAAAGAAAAAACTGCGTGTCATTTATGGTTCAGCCATCATTATAATAAATTGGGCTTTTCATATAAAGTTGCATGAGTCGGTTATCAGCCAGTATCTGTCTAAGAGCAGTTACCAAGGGTTATTGGGTGCATGGAGAATGCAGAGACAGATTTATAGGAGAGACCAGACTCTGAGGGAAAATTATAAAGAGGGAATATAGAAGTGTTAGATTAGTGAATTGAAGTGAGGTGAAATGTGTTTTTAAAGCACGCTTAAAAATATGAGGGCTAGTTATTAATTGGATTGTCCAAGGTTTTGCTTTCCAGAAGACTGGTGCAGCATGAGAGAAGTTTTGGAACGTAAGTGTGAGGTTCGGATTATGGAGGATGTTAGTCTTAGGTCAGCTGTAAAACAGAGAGCACGGGTAGAGTAATAGACAGAGATGAGGGAGGAGATGTATGGTGCTGCAGAACTGAGGAGAGCTTTGTTGGTGAGAGCAATACGTTTATATTGTACTTTGCAGCGGATGGGTAACCAGTAGTGATGATCGAGTATGTTTCATTAGCCCTTTCCAACGAGCATGCTCTGGTGCTTGCGAGTATTTCAGCATGCTAGGGATATCTTTTATTGTCCCCGCAGCTGCAAAAGTCATGGCTGTTAGACAGCTGTGACACATGCAGATATTGACTGACGGACAGTTAATCTCTGCATGTGTCACAGCAGTCTAACTGCCTTGAAACTTTGAGCTGCTGCGACAATAAAAGAAATCCCGAGCATGCCAAAATACTCAGCGAGCACCCCGGAAAGGGTTAATGAAATATACTCGATCATCACTAGTAACCACTGCAATGATTGACACAAGGTGGTGCAGGCATCAGTTAAGCATCTGGACAGAAATTCGATCCTGGTTCACGCATTCAGGATGCATTGGAGAGCAGAATTAACATCTTCCGGCTATGACTGAGGTGAGTTATGTGCCAAATTTTCCATGTCACCCACAGATTTCTTCTCACTAATACGCTTGTCATAGGCAAAGAAGGCCAATTGTGACCTGCGTTTGCTAATATTACTGTTTGTCAATGATTATGACAATGTTTCTGATGCTGCTAGCGGTTCCCACATTTTTTACCGTTGTATGTTTTTTCCTTTTACTTTTCACTACCCCATCCATTGCCACTTTTTAATTTAGCATCCATTTTAAGGAACACTATCATTAAACTTTTGAAAGGCTGTCTTTTCAAACCCTAATTTTTCAACCCTTGCCAAAATGGACATAGCATAAATTGCTAGGTAGTAGAGATGAGCAGATCAGGTAAAATTCAAATACGTGTAATAAATATGTAAAAGCTATTTAAATACCCTTATACTCACCTTACCACTCACCTTACCCTCACCAGTCAGATCCATACTATATCTTCAGATTTCCAACTTTTGTGCTGAAATCCCTGGGAGTGTTCTGCACATGATGCCTTGACCTTATGCACGCTTACATTTTCCCGGGGGAATTTCAGCACAAACAGCAGTGGTCTGAAATTATAGCAAGGTCCGGCTGGGTGATGGTGAGGAGTGGAATTTTGCATTTTGATGGCTTTTTATGATTCAGAAATATGGCGGCTATAAGTCGCCAGTCTTCTGAATTCGCACTGAAGCACGTTACAAAAAATCCACATTTTGGCAAATGCAGAATTTTGTAATCTTCAAGAATAATTTAATTTCTTTCAAATATATTTGCTCATGTATACTATGTAGGCAGATAGATGTACAGAAAGCAAAATGTGGTAGCAGCACGCAGTTGTATGGTTGTCAAATTGGGTTGGTAAAACACGTGTGCAAAAACAGATATGCACAGTTAAATGTCTACATTTTTTCTTTTTAACAAAATTCAACTCTCTTCCCAAAAGGACATAATAAGAAATGCTGACTGGGCACACGTTCAAAAAATCCAGCAAATAGACACCTTTTTACCCCTTTACAAAATGTTTTGCACTAGGAATGTACAGTAGTGTTCAAAATAATAGCAGTGTGTTCAAAAACATGAGTTAAGCACAAAATCTTTATACTAGTTTTTATTTCCATGCATTGTGAACATTGCACACTGTTTTCTAATTCAAAACATGAAGAGAAATGTACATAATTTTTAACTACTTTACAGAAAGTTTACAATGAACATTGGGCTGTTCTAAAAAATAGCATTGTTTGCATTTGTCTTTACAAACTCACAATATGTCCTTTTTTTGAGGATTTAGCATTCCTGTGAATCACTAACCTAATATTTAGCTGTATACCTACAGTTTTTTAGAACTGCTTCACATCTATGTTGCATAGAGTCAACCAACTTCTGGCACCTGTCAACTGTTATTCCAGCCCAGGATGCTTTGACTACATCCCACAATTCCTTGCCATTTGTTGGCTTTGCCTCAGAAACGGCATTTTTGATGTCACCCCACAAGTGTTCTATCGGATTAAGGTCCGGAGCTTGGGCTGGCCACTCCATAACCTCAATTTTGTTGGACTGAAGCCAAGATTTTGCTCTTTTATTGGTGTGTTAAGGGTCGCTGTCTTGTTGAAACACCCATTTCAAGGGAATATCCTCTTCAGCATATAGCAACATGATCTCTTCAAGTATTTTAATATATGTAAACTGGTCCATGATCCCTGGTATCCGGTAAATAGGTCCGGTACCATTGTAAGAGAAACATGCCCTTATCATGATCCTTGCACCACCATGCCTCACTGTCTTCAGAGTGTACTGTGGCTTGAATGCACGGTTTCGGGGTCATCTGACAAGCTGTCTGTAGCTCTTGGACCTAAAAAGAACAATTTTACTTTCATCAGTCCACAAAATGTTTCTTCATTACTCTTTAGGCCAGTTGTGTTGCTTGGCAAATTGTATCCCCTTCAGTACATGTCTTTTTTTTAACAGTGGGACTTTGCGCAGACTTCTTGCTAAGAGATTAGCTTCACACAGGTGTCTTCTAACTGTCACAGTACTCACAGGTAACTTGAGACTGTCTTTGATCATCCTGGAGCTGATCATTGGCTAAGCCTTTTCCATTCTGGCTATTCTTCGAGCCATTAAAATCGTAGTCTTCCGTTTTCTTCCACGTCTCTCTGGTTTTGCTTTCCATTTTAAAGCATTGGAGATAATTTTAGCTGAGCAGCCTATCATTGTGTGCACTTCTTTATAAGTTTTACCCTCTACAATCAACTTTTTAATGAAAGTACGCTGTTCTTCTGAACAATGTCTCGAGCGGCCCATGTTTCTCAGGCTTTTAAGGAGAAATGCATGTATAACATGTGCTGGCTTCACGCTTAAATAAGGGCCACCTGATTCACACCTGTTTCTTCACAGAATGCTTGACCTCACTAATTGAACTCCACATGGCGATTATATTGAACACACCCACTTTCAATTAATTATTCATATACACACTCAAAAACATGCAGATCGTGAAGGCTGAGTCTGTTGGTTTTCTTAGAATCTACAGCACTAACTGGTAAATTGTTTGACATGTGGTAAAATAATTTATACCAAAAACAGTGATTAATCTGGTTAGTCATATTTGACTGCTGTTATTTTTAATACTGCTGTAAAATCTCAGTACAGTCGCTCGCTTGTGACAATCAAGCACACTGTCTCTGAAACTGATTTCAGATTCCCTTTTCTATAAATGATATTGTGCAGGCTTACTGCTTTCTTGTGCATTGGGAAATAAGAAAATAAAATGTGCAATTGTCATTCAAATGCAGCAGGATAAATGTCATCTACAATACATGAGTGCAGTCAGACGGCCATATAACACGAACGACAATCGCATAGCAATGCTCTGACTGGCTGATGGCTCTCCTGACCCGCGCGTGACATACTGTCATGCTTGGGTCAAGAGAGCTGACGGCCAATCATAGCATTGCAATGTGATCTACATCCGTGTTATACAGCCATCTGACTGCGTTCTATCACTGATCATTCACATTGAGTCTGGCATTGTTGCTGGCACCTCCGCTATCTCTTTCTCCGGCTATCAATTGAATTTTTGTATTATTCGCAGAGTACCACACTCATCTTGTTCAGATTCACATTTCTTTCTGAAGTATTTGTCCAATGCTTTAGGGCTTTCTGTTCCTATGTATAGTGCTGAGTTGTGAGTTCTGGTGTCAATTGACTATCATAATTTACTAGTGATGAGCGAGCACTAAAATGCTTGGGTACTCGTTGCTTGGGTCGAGCACATTGGAATACTCGGGTGCTCGACCCGAGCAATGAGCCCAATGTAAGTCTTTAGGAAACTTGAGCATTTTTCAGGCAACTTCCACAGGCGATCTGCAGAGGGCCAAATATTGCCCAAATCGATGGGAACAGTGCTCAAATCTCATGGGAACAGCATGGGTAAGACCCCTGGAAGCATCTCTGACTCCTAGATCACAGCTGTCAACAACGTGGTCAGAGTATTACGCCACTTTTACGGACTCACAATAAAGCATACAAAAAACGAAACCAAAATGGATTTTCCTGGCAAATATGTTAAGGAACATCCTTTCCAGGGTAATGACTTGTATATAAGGCAAAATAAATAACCAAAAACAAAAATACTCCTCCACACCTTGGGCTATGTTCACACGTAGCATTTTGGTGCGTTTTTGCACTTTTGCATTGCTTTCAACCAAGACAAATGCATTCACCAGGAAATGTCATTTTAACATTTTACAACCTTATCTGGCCATGTGGTGTGTGACACATCATCAGACCCATGCATACAGTGCTAAAAAGACATGGGAACAGCATGGGGAAGACCTCAGGAAGCATCTCTGACTCACAGGTCACTGCCTAAAAGTGTGCTCATCGTAAGTGATCCTTGACGCAAGTGAAGATGCCTCCCGCCATGCACCTGTCATTGCAGACTTGCAACAATCACCATCCACGTCCTTGTCCCAGTGCAGCGTTCAGTTGCCCCTACCCCATTCCTCGGAATGCAAGCGCAAGTATGCAGCCAGCCATCCACCAACCCACAGGCTGCAATACTATAATGCCAAATTTTAGACAGCTGCTTGCACTTGAAATGTGGCCTTTTAGGCTCGTGGAGGCGGAAGCTGTCCAGAATCTTATAGCGGCGGCGACCGGGTATCCATACTCGATCCCCAGCTGCCACTATTTGTCCCGGTGTGTTGTCTCCACCTTCCACAAGCATGGGTCCCACAACATTACCCGTGCCCTCCCCAGTGCACTTACTGGGAAGGACCGCCTAACCACAAACACGTGGACAGGTGAATGTGGCCAGGGACGGTACGTTGCCAGTCCACAGCTTTTTTTGCTGAGTTGTATTTCACCACAGCCATATTCTTTAGCTGGGTGAAAGGACTTGGGAAACCATATTTACCCAGCTGTCATTTCTCCCAGTAAGTTCTCTAAAGCTGCTTTCACTTGAAATGTGGCCTTTTAGGCTTGTGGAGACGGAAGCTTTTCATAACCTCATGCCGGCGGCAACCGGTTGTCCATACTTGGTCCCCAGCCGCCACTGTTTGTCCCAGTGTTGTCTCCGCCTTCCACAAGCATGGGTCCCACAACATTACCCATGCCCTCCTCAGTGCACTTACTGGGAAGGACCGCCTAACCACAAACACGTGGACAGGTTAATGTGGCCAGGGACGGTACAGAGCCAGTCCACAGCTTTTTTTGCTGAGTTGTATTTCACCACAGCCATATTCTTTAGCTTGGTGAAAGGACTGGCATAGAGGGAAACCGTATCTACTCTGGGTGTCATTTCTCCCAGGAAGTCCTCTAAAGCAGCTTTTGCAGAAGCAATGGCAGCCCGTCCAACATCAACTCGCACTTCTCAGTGGTGCTTTTGTCTCGCCCAGGGGGAATATATGGGGGGGACTCAGTACCCAGGCCTTTACCTTCTTCGCAGGATATCACGGTGGTTGGCTCCCGGGCCCGTCCTCTGGGTCACTCTTTAAAAGGGGTTTTAGTGTACAGTTTGTCTCGTGATGCCACCTGTGGTTTCCGGTAATGGTTACCGGCACTGCTGCAGACCTCCGGGGGTGATGGGATGGCAGCTGGGATGTTTCTGCTCCTCACAGGTGGAGCAGGCCCCTGGGGCAGTGTAGGTGCAGATGGTGATGCTGGGCGTTGTAGTGCAGGTGCAGTGGGGGGTGATGGAAATAACCGACAGAGATAGTGGAGTGCAGTCATCTGAATTTACTCACAGTTCTTTTTAGGTTCCTTGGGTACACTGTCCAGGTGTCAGACTCCCACGTTGTGCTGCATTTGCCAGGCGGGGTTCAGCACCCCTCCATGTGTATTAGAAGCACTTAAAGGGACCCCCTTTTCTTATGTTCCTTCCTTGGCTGTCTACCCGCGCTGGGTCTTCTCCCTCCTGCCCTGCGCTCCCCACACACAGTCCCGATCAGGTGCTCTGAAGTCCCTCTGGGCAACCTGGAGTTCCCGAACCTACTTGGTGCCCTTCACGGCGACTAAGGTGAGGCTGTGGCAACTGCACCATGGAAGTGCAGAAGCCTCCGGTTTTCCAGCCGAGACCTGGAGTAATACGGCTGGTCCAGGGACCGGTTCCCTTCCTGCGGCCTGATCCCTCTGACGCTTGATTCGGGCATAAGGGTGTACGGGTCCCATCCTGCACTCACCGTACCCCCTGGGATCACTTCTGTTACTGGGGCATTCCTCTCTTGCTCCCCTCTTGCTCCTGGGCCTCCATCTTACTAGGCCCCACTTTGGAGCAGAGCTCCTGAAGAGACTCTGCTCCCCTCCTCTCCTTACTACTCACTTCACTGCACAGCAATGCATTGCCACTCTAAGATGGCTTCCCTTTTTATACACCTACTAAACAAGTGCTCCCCTGTTCGACATCCTCCACCCACACCCACTACAGGTTCCCCCTCTCTTTGGTTTCCCCCACTCCTTCCAGGGACAGGGCTCAGCAGAAACACAGTGCATCTTGCCCTTCCAGATGGCCTGGAGTAGTGTAGTGTTGAATGCGGGTGTTGGGGTCCCGGGCAGTACTCAATCCTTACCTGAGAGAAGGAGATGCCACACCTCAGGTGAGGTGCAGTACCTCTGTGGCGAATGAACCCTCAGGGGCGCCACACTTTGACACACAAACATCTTTCTTTGCGCATTTAATTTCATGACTAGAGAATTGGGCAATGGCCTGATCTGCAATCCGGTTTGAGAAATAACATGCATAAGCATGTATCCACATTAAAAAAACAGCCACAGAGTGCCCGGGAACCTTCCCCCACACTTTTCTTAGCCAGGGCTGCTTCTCAGAAGGGTTGGACGGACCCACCAGAAAACCGGAGACTCCTCCGGTGAGCCCTGGCTTCTCCTTCAGTAGAGCTCATAGTGCCGAGGTGAGGCCATGATGATGATAGAGGCCACCATCTGCTTAGTTTTCTGTTACTTGGAATGCAAGCGAAAGTATGCAGCCAGCCACCCACCCACAGGCTGCAATACTAAACTGCCAGATTTCTGGGCACCTGCTTGCACTTGAAATGTGGCTTTTTAGGCTCGTGGAGGCGGAAGCTTTTCACAACCTCATGCTTCATGCCTCGTGTCCATAATTGGTTCCCAGCCATCACTATTTCTCCCGGTGTTGTCCCCGCCTTCTACAAGCATGGGTCCCTGAACATTACTGCTGGTACTATTCTGTGGGAATGTACTTGCCTCCTACCAGCCTGGAATATTTCTAGTAAACTATGGTACAACGCCATGGTATTAGCACTGCCCCCAGTAACAGCAGCGAAGCCATCCCCAATTTCCTTCTCAGGAAGTTTATTTGGTAGACTGAGTGGCTGCCCAAATACATTAGTTTCTCACAAAGGAGCTGAGGATAGAGTGGCAGTAGGTGCAAGTTTCTCCAGATATTAGAGGGTGAACGGCAGCACATTGGATCAGTGGTTAGCACTGAAGCCTTGCAGCGCCGGGATACTGGGTTCAAATCCCAGCAAGGACAACATCTGCAAGGACTTTGAATGTTCTCCCCAGCAGCCATAGAGTGTCCGGGAACCTTCCCACACACTTTTCTTATCCAGGACTGCTTCTCGGCAGGGTTGAACTGTCCCACCAGAGAATCCTCTGGTGTGCCCTGGCTTCTACATCAGGAGAGTTCATGATAGCGCTAACTTTGCAGCTGCTATGGGGCTCTTGAGCGGGGGAGAAAGGTGAACCCTCAGAATCAAATCCTCTGGTGGGCACAATGTTATTCAATCTGAAACAGCTTCTAAGTGGGAGTTGTATTTCACCACAGCCATATTCTTTAGCTCGGTGAAAGGACTGGTATAGAGGGAAACCATATCTACTCTGGCTGCCATTTCTCCGTCACCAGGTTCCGCCGATTGTCACACACGACCATGCCTGGCTGTAGGTTCAGCGGTGAGAGCCACAGATCAAGCTGCTGTGTTACAGCTTTCAACAACTCTGCAGTGCAGGGCGGTTTGTCACCTAAGCATTAAGCATGTTATCTTCAGCACAGCCTGTTGCCGCTTGGCCAAGGCAGTGCTGCAGTGCTTTCAGCTTGTGACTCATGTGGTAATTTCGGAGATGGAGGAGGAGGTGCAGGAGCTGAACAATGTGATTAGATTGAGCTTTCATTGGCGACTCTGTTTTTATACTAAAGAAAGATCCTACAATTTTTTTTTTTACGTTATTTTTTAAGGCAAATGCATTCACCAGGAAATGTCATTTTAACATTTTACAACCTTATCTGGCAACGTGGTGTGTGACACATCATCAGAAACATCCTGTTTCATTGATGATGGAGGGACTCTGAAAGACACATAGAGCAGGGCCACAGTAACGAGTACAACATGATCCCATTATAAAGGAGAGAGTCTGCTATACAGTTGTAGGGTATGCAGTGAGTCTAAAAGCTGACCAAATTTAGGAAAAACCCCACTAAGAATTTAAAGACACATAGAGCAGGGTCACAGTAACAAGTACGACATATTCCCATTAGAAAGGAGAGTGTCTGCTATACACTTATAGGGTATGCAGTGAGTCCAACTTCTGACCAAATTTAGAAAAAAAACACTAAGAAATTAAAGACACATAGAGCAGGGCCACAGTAACAAGTACGACATGTTCCCATTAAAAAGGAGAGAGTCTCCCATAGTGTTGGCTTATGCAGTGAATGCAAGGGCTGCTAAAAATTTTGATGCACTTCAATGTGCCTTGGAAGAGACATCGAGGTCAGAGGGCCTCCTCAAAACAATGTTCCCATTATTATGAAGTGGGTCTCCCATAGTGTTGGCCTATGCAGTGAATGCAAGGGTTGCCAAAAATTTGGAGGTACTCCAATGCCCCTTGGAAGAGATGTGGAGGAGGGCCTCATAAAAAAATGTTCCCATTAGAAAGGAGCGGGCCTTCTATACCTGTAATGCCCATGCACTAAGTGTATGGGCTGACAAACATTTACCCCTGGGGGGTATACATGAACACACTGTATAAATTTTTTTTTCATGGGCATCATAAACACCCTTTAAAAAATGATGTGGGTGTTGCATCATGGACCACGGTCCCCCTGGTGATATGGTGGTGGAGGATGAGGAGAAGGAGGAGGACAAGAGCAAATAGCCAAAATCAAGAAGCGTATACCCATGTGTGTGTGTGAAAAGGTGCATGGGAATACACCTACCAAGAAAAGAAACTGAATTTGAGTTTATGTTACGTTGCTATCATTCGGTGGTGTTGAGAAGTCTGGCCCAATCCAGCCCTTTCTCATTTTGATAAGAGTCAGCCTGTCAACATTTTCATTCGACAGGCGGAAGCGCTTATCAGTTATAATTCCACCAGTGGCACTAAAAACCCGCTCTGATAAAACGCTGGCAGCAGGGTAGGCCAGGACCTCCAAGGCATAGAGAGCCAGTTCACTTCATGTATCCAGCTTGGATACCCAATAATTATAAGGCACAGAGGAATCATGGAGGACATTGGTACGGTCGGTAAGGTACTCTCTCAACATCTTCCCAAACTTTGCACTCCTTGTGAGAGTACCCCGTGTTTCAGGGCCTGTGTAATGGGATGGTCTGAGAAAACTCTCACAGAACTTTGACAGTGTTCCCCTGCCTCTGCTGGATTGAAGTTGTGTCTCTCTCTCCTGCACTACTTGGTTGTCCAACGAAGTGAGCCCTCTGCCGCAAGCGTTTTCAGATGGGAATTTTATAATAGTTCTGCAACAAGGGTCTTCTGGTACAGCCCCATTTTTGTAGACCTGTCCGCCTCAGGAATAAGAGATATAAAGTTCTCCTTGTTGAGTGGGTCTAGAAGTGTCACCAACCAGTTATGACTGTCACTCAAAATTTTGAGAATGCGAGGGTCATGGGAAAGGCAGCGGAACATAAACTCAGCCATGCGTGCCAGACTACTAACAGGCAAGACTTCCATGTCCTCATCAAGAGGATGACTGACCATGCTCTCCTCCTCCTCCTCCTCTCTGTCCTCTTGCCATCCACGCTGAAAAGACGGTATGACAGCTGTGCAGGTAGTACCGTCTATAGTGCATGAAACTAGCTCGTGTTCTTCCTCCTCCTCCTCTTCCTCATTGTCACCCAATCCACATTTGAATGAGATGAGGCTGGGCTGAGTGTAATCACCCTGTATGGTTCCTTGCTCCATCTCATTGTGCTCCGCCTGCAATGCATCCTTTTTGATTGTGAGCAGAGAGCATTTCAGAAGACTGAGAAGTGGGATGGTGACGCTAATTATGGCGTCATCGCCGCTCATCATCTTGGTGGAGTCCTGAAAATTTTGGAGGATGGTACATATGTCTGACATTTATGTCCACTCCCGAGGTTTTATGTGTGGAGTCTGAACTGAATACCGACGGCATTGTTGATGCTGGTACTCAACAACTGCCCTCTTCTGCTCACAAATCCTTCCCAACATCTGCAGTGTAGAGTTCCAATGCATGGGGACATCACACACCCGTCTGTGAGCCAGAAGTTGCAAATGCTGCTGAAACACTGCAAGAGTGGCGGAAGCTGTAGCTGACTTTCTAAAATGGGAACACATTCGGTGTACTTTAACATGCAGATCTGGCAGCTCCGGGTAGGATTTGAGAAACCTCTGTACCACGAGGTTAAGCACGTGGGCCAGGCATGGTACGTATGTGAGCTCGCCTCGCCTCAGAGCCGCAACCAGGTTCCGGCCATTGTCACACACGACCATGCCTGGCTGTAGGTTCAGCAGTGTGAGCCACAGACCTGCCTGCTCTTTCAGAGCTGTCCACAACTCTTCAGCATTGTGTGCAATGTCACCTAAGCATATTAGCTTCAGCACAGCATGTTGCTGCTAGGCCGAGGCTGTGCTTGAGTGTTCCAGCTTGTGACTGATGTGGTCATTTCAGAGATGGAGGCTGAAGAGGAGGCTGAGGAGGAAGAGGTGCAGGAGCTGTAGACCATGGGGGCAATCCTGATTGACTTAGGGCCCGCAATCCTTGGCTTCGGGAGGATGTGTTCCGTCCCAAGGTCCGACTGGGTCCGGGCTTATACTATGTTAACCCAGTCTGCCATCAGCGAGATGTACCATTCATGCCCACAAGCACTTGTCCACGTGTCTGTGGTTAGGTGGACTTTCCCGGTAACTGCATTGCTGAGGGCACAGCTAATGTTTTGGGACACGTGTTTGTGTAATGCGGGGACGGCACACAGTGATAAATAGTGGCGGCTGGGGACCAAGTACCGAGGGACGGCCGCCGCCATCAGGTTGCGGAATGGTTCCGTCTACATGAGCCTAAAAGGCAACATTTCGAGCGCAAGCAGTCGTGAAATGTGAGAATTTAGCAGTGTGGCCTGTGGGGTATTGACTGCATATTTGCGCTTGAGTTCCAAGGACTGGGGTATGGACAACTGAATGCTGCGCTGCGACAAGGACATGGACGTGCTTCCTGATGCTGCTACGTGAGAGTGCGCAATGACAGGTGCAGGGCAGGAGGCATCTTCGCATGCACCATGGACAGGGGATTGGTTTGCATGCACAACAGCAGAAGAAGCAATTGTGCCACCTGCAGACACTGTTCCTGGACCCTGGGGTTCGGCCCACAAAGTCGGGAGCTTTGCTGCCATGTGCCTGATCATGCTGGTGGTGGTCAGGCTGTTCGTTTTGCCACCCCTGCTGATGCTTGCCTGGCAGGTGGTGCAAATGGCCTTTTTGAGGTTATCGGCAAAGTCTTTAAAATACAACCTGACTCGGGAAGAAGTAACAGTTGCACTGGCAGCTTCCTTTGTGTTGGTGTTACGGGGAAAAGGTTGCATGCCTTCTGTCTGCGGCCACCACACAGCTTTTTTCTGCCTGTTGGAGTGCTCTGCCTCCCTCCCACTGTGTGCTGCTGTCCTCGCTCTGCATGTTCTCCTGCCAGGTTGGGTCAGTTACTATATCATCCACCACCTCGTCTTCCACTTCCGCACACTGGTCCTCCTCCTGACTTTCTGACAATTGTGTCTCATCATCGTCCACCTCTTGTGACACTTTCCCACCGTTGCCTTCGTGTAACCGTGGCAGCTCAAATATTTGGGCATCACTAAACGCCATCTCCTCTTGCTCCGCTTCAAGTGGACCGGGCAAGACGCCCGAATCTATAAATGGAAAAGTGAACAGCTCTTCGGAGTGTCCAAGTGTGTGATCAGTTGTCTCCGGGCACTCGGCATGGTGAGAGGAAGGAGGATCAGGGTGAGGATTATGTGGTCCAGACTCACGGCTACTGAGACTTAACCAAGTGGTGGTGGTGGCTAAGTGACTGGAAGCATTATCCGCTATCCAACCAACAACCTTTTGACACTGCTCTGGGTACAATAGTGGTGTGCTCCGGTCCCCTAGGAATTAGGACAGGAAGGTCGGGCGAGAAGATATATCCTCGGCCTCTGCATTCACCATCACCATCACTTCCAGTTCCCCATCCCTTGCCACGTGCCTTGTCCATTTTAAATAGAGGACAGTTTCTTCCACGTGCACTACAAATGACTGAGTTTGGAGAATAAAAATATGTGATCCGTGTGACGGAGAAAACAGAGTATTAAATATCTGGCCTGTATGTAACTAGTTTTAACAGCAAACTGGTGTGAATTGCTTCACTGACACACTGAAGGAAATTTTTAATGGAGGCCCGAAATGGCAGTATTTTCTGACAATGTATTTGTGATCCGTGTGACGAAGAAAACAGAGTTTTAAATTCCTGGCCTGTATGTAACTAGTTTGAACAGCAAACTTGTGTGAATTGCTTCTCTGACACAATGAAGGAAATTTTTAATGGAGGCCAGAAATGGCAGTATTTTCTGACAAAGTATATGTGATCCATGTGACAGAGAAAACAGAGTTTTAAATACCTGGCCTGTAGGTAACTAGTTTGAACTGCAAGCTGGTGTCAAAAACTTCGCTGACACAGTGAAAAAAAATTGGAATGGAGGACAAAAATGGCAGCACTTTCTGAAAATGTATATGTGATCCGTGTGACGTAGAAAACACAGTTTTAAAAAGCTGGATTTCTATCGCTGTAATATGGAAATACCGGGCTGTATTCTGCAGTGCCAACAAGCAAATGGCACAGTGTTCTCTGGATTGCTTTTTAAGCAAATAATGAGGATTAAGATCCAAAAAAAGTATTCCTGGCCCCTGAGACCTGGGCCTTTGTACAGAAATATCTAACAGCAGCAGAAGGCAGAATTGGAATGGAGCCTCTTGTGCTATATGCACTGCAGTCTGCTATATACACTGCCTGCCTGCCTATATACACTGCATGCCTGATATCTCTGCAGATGGATTAGTTAGTCCTCTAAAGGACTGTTTGTTAAGATGGATATGAGTAATGTATAGTTTTTCTCCCTACACTACCTAATACACAAGCAAATCTATCCCAGACACAGCAGCACCTATCCCTACTCTGCCTGATTCCGGAACGACTGTGATGAGCACAGCGGCGCCAGGTCTGATTAGACCTGAGGACGCTGTGCGGTCATCCAATCACTGTAATGCCACAACCACCATGGCTGCGGCATTACAATGAGTGGCAGGCAATCCCTGCATGTTGAGTGGTGCTCTAAAGAGCACCAAACATTCAGGGAGGGTACCCAAGTTCCCGCCGAGCAACCCCAGAAATACTCGGCAGTGAGATGCTCGGGCGAGCACCGAGCAGTAGCGAGCATGCTCGCTCACCACTATAATTTATTCTAAAAATGCTACTGCATTCCTTGCCTCTGCTTTTATACATGGTGTGATTGTTAGCTTATGCAATTCAACACTAATTGTATGCTCTTCAAACTGATTTGCTTATCTTTTTAAAAAATGCTTAACTAACATTTTTGTATTTTAATTTAATATTGAAGTCAAACACAATGATTTAACAAATGTTCAGTCTGATTGGGATGGTGCTTCCAACAGTATCATGACTGAAAATGATTGGGCATTTGACCATTCATCCTCCTCTACAATAAAATACTGTACACAAAAAATGCAGGCGTAGTGGAGGAGGCCGAATTACATGTACAGTTGTGGCCAAAAGTATTGGCAGCCCTGCAATTCTGTCAGATAATACTCAGTTTCTTCCTGAAAATGATTGCAATCACAAATTCTTTGGTATTATTATCTTCATTTAATTTGCTTGCAAGGATAAAACACAAAAGAGAATGAAGCAAAAATCAAATCATTGATCATTTCACACAAAACTCCAAAAATGGGCCAGACAAAAGTATTGGCACCCTCAGCCTAATACTTGGTTGCACAACCTTTAGCCAAAATAACCATTCTTCTTTGGCAAACTGCTCCAGGTCCCTGATATTTGAAGGGTGCCTTCTCCAAACTGCCATTTTGAGATCTCTCCACAGGTGTTCTATGGGATTCACGTCTGGACTCATTGCTGGCCACCTTAGAAGTCTCCAGTGCTTTCTCTCAAACCATTTTATAGTGCTATTGGAAGTGTGTTTTGGGTCATTGTCCTGCTGGAAGACCCATAACCTCTGAGGGAGACCCAGCTTTCTCACACTGGGCCCTACATTATGCTGCAAAATTTGTTGGTACTCTTCAGACTTCATAATGCCATGCACACGGTCAAGCAGTCCAGTGCCAGAGGCAGCAAAGCAACCCCAAAACATTAGAGAACCTCCGCCATGTTTGACTGTAGGGACCGTGTTCTTTTCTTTGAATGCCTCTTTTTTTCCTGTACACTCTATGTTGATGCTTTTTCCCAAAAAGCTCTACTTTTGTCTCATCTGACCAGAGAACATTCTTCCAAAATGTTTTAGGCTTTCTCAGGTAAGTTTTGGAAAACTCCAGCCTGGCTTTTTTATGTCTCGGGGTAAGAAGTGGGGTCTTCCTGGGTATCCTACCATACAGTCCATTTTCATTCAGACGGCGACGGATAGTACCGGTTGACACTGTTGTACCCTCGGACTTCAGGGCAGCTTGAACTTGTTTGGATGTTAGTCGAGGTTCTTTATCCACCATCCGCACAATCTTGCGTTGAAATCTCTCGTCAATTTTTCTTTTCCATCCACATCTAGGGAGGTTAGCCACAGTGCCATGGGATTTAAACTTCTTGATGACACTGCGCACGGAAGACACAGGAACATTCAGGTCTTTGGAGATGAACTTGTAGCCTTGAGATTGCTCATGCTTCCTCACAATTTGGTTTCTCAAGTCCTCAGACAGTTCTTTGGTCTTCTTTCTTTTCTCCATGCTCAATGTGGTACACACAAGGACACAGGACAGAGGTTGAGTCAACTTTAATCCATGTTAACTGGCTGCAAGTGTGATTTAGTTATTGCCAACACCTGTTAGGTGCCACAGGTAAGTTACAGGTGCTGTTAATTACACGAATTAGAGAAGCATCACATGATTTTTCAAACAGTGCCAATACTTTTGTCCACCCCCTTTTTTAGGTTTGGTGTGGAATTATATCCAATTTGGCTTTAGGACAATTCTTTTTGTGTTTTTTCATTGAAGACAAATTAAATGAAGATAATAATACCAAAGAATTTGTGATTGCAATCATTTTCAGGAAGAAACTGAGTATTATCTGACAGAATTGCTGGGGTGCCAATACTTTTGGCCACCACTGTATAGCCACATATCCATTCCATCTATAACCATGTTTATAACCATGTTATGTATGGAAGCCCTGCCTGTATGTGACCAAATGCTTGTTATATATTTTGCATAACTTTGCTATATATTTTGCATAAACATAACCTAAGACAGGTTTGAAAAAGCATTGGTTTCCTACACTGCTACATATACAGAACTGTTTCATTTTGCATTAAATATTTCACTTACTTTGTACCCTAACCCTGAGGAAAACTAATGGAAACAAGTAATTAATTTATTAAGGAAAATAATCTTATAAGTGTTCATTATTTTTTTTGCCAATAATCAAAAACGTTGATGTTAAATATTTAACAAATCCGTTATTTTATTTAAAAATATCTATAAGACATCATTTGGATTCTGTTATGAAGTTTTGATGACTGATGCCAAGGGATTTATAAGTCTTATTGTTAAGGCTGATGATAAGAAAGAGTTGCCGAGACAAATGTTTAACCAGACATTGCAAGAAGTCTATGATCCTCAGGTGTGACACTGGGGCTCCATTAAAATGAGATGCACAGTCATGCTCTCTCTCAGATGCCAGGTTAAAGATTTGCTTGGGGGCAGTCAATATCAGAGACTAAAGAATGTCTGCTCTTTTCCCGCTTCCAAGTAGTAGCACTTAAGTCTCAGCCCCATACTTGAATCACTGCACTATCTCCACTTCATCAAAACCAGGGAGTTTAGTCTTTGATTATTGTTGTGACTCACAATGTCAGAGAACTACTTACCCTGTGATTTCTACTTTAATCACAGATCCACTGTCAGCAAAGCTGTGAAACAGTTCAAATTGTAATTATAGGAAGCCCATCTGCTAGAAACCACAAATCAGGCTTTACCATATGCTTTTAAAGGTGAACTAATGCCATGATGTAATAACTGTATTTTTCTGCAGATTGAAACCGTTGCCTCTGAAGTTAACACACTGGATGAAAGCTTTCTGAACCCTGACCTGTCTTAGCTTTTGTATCCCTGGGATCTTATATTAACCTGTGAGCTTGTCCAGCTGTTCTACAAGTATTATTGTGAGCAATAATATATCCGCTGCTGAAAATATCACATGGATAACTTAAGCATTGTGGTTTAATGTGTCACAGTAGAAAGAAGGAATAAAGAGCAGTAATTCTCTCAAAATAGATATGACAGAGTACATTGTATAAAGATCATCTACAATCTTTTGTTTTACAACAAAAGATAACTGTGTAAAAAACTTCCGACTAGTTTTAGCAACAGTTTTGAATTTATTTCAAATGTATAACTACTACGTTATCTTTTTCGTAAATTAGGACTTTCATAATTAAAATGGAATTAAATAAAAATGACATACTGTATATGCTCATATATATATATAAATCATTAAATAATAGAGACATATATATATAATACAATAAGTGTATAGAACTATAGTAGGCATGATAATTTGAATTTTACATTTCAATGGGAAATTACAGTGAAAAACAAGATATAAAACTTAGTATACAAAAGGGAGGAAAAATTGGAGAAAAGGGATTATATGGATGGTGATATGGAGTTGGAAGTCTGTCAACCTAGAGGAAGTGTGACTCTCACGCGAAACTGCTGTCAGACACTATTGTCTCAACAATCTCTGTTATGGAACTGAAATAACGTTACATTTTAAACATGTAGTGGTGAGTGCCCTATCTTCCATCCATGTAATTTTTTAATCTGGACTCTTTTTTGGTGTGCACTATTGAGGAATTTGCTAGCTGCAAATTGACAGCCATAGCTAACTGCAGTGAACTTTTCTTCTTTGTTAACTTTTTTGTATCACTTTTTCTACAGTATTCTGACTGATAAGTAAAGCTTTGCTAATCTTTTGGTAGCCTTCTCCTTTCTTGTGAAAATAAGTTATTTTCTTTCTCAGGTCTTGTGACATTTCTCTTCCATGTGGTGCCATTGCTGACAGCATGAAATTGGAATTGGTTTTCTTTGTTAAGTACTGCCCTTTTATAGTCAACTGTCTGCTGGACACCTATATAATGAATAATTAGACTTACTTGTGGTTAAATTGTTGTTAATTAGACTATTGTAGTCTAAACTTTAGCTTTGCTCCTAGGGATACAGTCCCACAATGAGCTTTTGGTGATTTTTTGATGTTACAGATTTTCTGCACAATTTCTGCAACCACTATGTAAAATAGGTGCTTGCATTTTTTCAAAAACGTTCAAGCGTAAAAAAACTCATCCAAAACTCATCATGGTGACGTAGCCTAAAACTTTCCCAGGACTAAGACTTTAATTTTGTTGCATTAACTTTTTCATCACGATCTTGAATTAATTTGTTAGGAAAATTACATTTTTGGGTGTGCATAATAACAAATCTTGTTTGCATTTAATGGTCAGCTATTGTGAGAGTATTTTTAAAACATATGTTTTTCCACTGAAAATGTTGATTCTGAAAGTAAACTAGGGGATTTTAGATAAATCTGTTGGGGAGCACTCATTTATGCTAACCACTTTATATGACAAGCAAGAAAATATCTGGCAGTGTAGAACAAGCAATGGCATCCCCGGGAGCAGCTTTGCAGTATAAATAAAATGATGGGCAGGGAGTAGATGCCAAACTGGAACTGCATTATTGCTGTAGAAAACATGTTAAAAAAGGAAGGTACTTAGCGCAAAAGATGGCCAATTCATATGAGCACAAAAAACAGCAGCAAGGCGCACCCTTTTCTTGCAGTTCCAATTTCATATATTCAATGTTTACATTTAATGCGCTTCAAAGTGCAGCTTTAATTTGTTAGTTATATAGCGTAGCTCTCTTAACTTGCACCTTTTCACACTTGTCTTTTTCTGTTTGGAAGTGGCGTTTAGTTTTTTGATATTTGTAATACACACCCTCTGATTGAGCACTCCTCCAATCAGACTAAGGCGTTTTTTAAATAGAGCTTGACCTTATCTGCCCAAATACTTGTAAGCTTTTAGCTTGGGAGAGGCATCATGTTATGTTTAGGGTCCCAACAAAGGGGTACGCCTTGTCTATGGCTTTTGGGCTCTTACAAATTGGCTGCTTGTAGTAGCCCTAGTACAGGCATAGCTGGGGAGCAAAGAGGGCAGGAGTCTGATCAGAAAAATAATTACTGAGCAGGGAACACAGCTTATCTTTATAGCATCCCAATTTGGACTCCCGCTTGGATGCCAGTAAAATGCCTCCAATTTTTTTTATAGAGATGGTCCACATTCTTCTGCATGTAACAAAGACCTTGATTGTCCCCAACAGCCACATTGTGACAATGAACATGTAAACATTCCTCCATCCCCTGTTGCATTCTGGTGAATGTTTTATTTCCTGGATAAATATGAGGTGAATGATATTTTTGATGACACACTTGTCCATACCGATATATTTTGTAGCTTCTTTGAAGGGTTTCTGTAGGTGACATGTGTCCCTTATCAGCTGCCAATGACAGATTTCAAGGTAAACCATGCTTCACTTTGGCTGCTGGCTGATATAGTCCAACACTATATTACACTGTTTGTAGTAGTTACATTAGCAAATACTTTCCTGGCCAAGACCACCACATTCCTAAAATGTATGCCATGGAGAAAGCATAGGTTAATTTGCCTAATTGTAAGGCAACCAGTATGTGTTGGGCATTGTTACTCATGATAATTCACATACATAGTTGATGGGGAGCCATCCAGCTGGAGAATTGCCTCTTGATGCACAGCAGTAATTTGGATGCTATATGGCCTTTGTCTCCGATACTTTCAAGTTGTAAAACAACTTCACAACACTTTACCTTGCATGAACGAAAAGAATGAGGTCAGTGTGTGCAATAAGTGCTGTGCACTTGTTGCTGTTTAAAACAGGGTCATGTCTGACGAGTGGGAAGCGAAGGTTTAGGAAACAGATAACCACCTTCTGGTGAAGGAGCCAGACTAAGCTTCAAGTTGCCAAGGCTTTAACACCTGTCCCAGTTGCTGCCATTAAAAATATTCTCCCAATGGACAGGAAACTAATGTTTTGTCTCTGCCCATAGTTGCTGCTCCAAGAATCTACTCTGAAGTGCACTTTGGAGCTCAAGTTGATAGAGCTTCTCACTAGTGATGGGCAAGCACTAAAATGCTCAGGTGCTCAATGCTCAGGTCGAGTAAATTGGAATGCTCGGGTACTCGACCCAAGCAACGAGCGCAATTTAAGTCTATGGGAAACTCAAGCATTTTTCAGACGACTCCCCCCGGCGGTCTGCAGAGGGCCAAATATTGGCCAAATCGATGGGAACAGTGCTCAAATCACATGGGAACAGCATGGGAAAGACCCCTGGAAGTATTTCTGACTCCCAGGTCACTGCTATCAACAACGTTGTCTGAGGTATTATGCCACTTTTACGGACTCACAATAAAACATACAAAAACGAAACCAAAATGGATTTTCCTGCGAAATATGTTAAGAAACATCCTTTCCAGGGTAATGAATAAAATAAATAAGCAAAACCAAAAAATACTCCTCCACACCTTGAGCTATGTTTGCACGCAATGTTTTTGATGCGTTTTTGCACTTTTGCATTGCTTTCAACTGAGACAAATGCATTCACCGGGAAATGTAATTTTAACATTTACAAACTTATCTGGCCATGTGGTGTGCGAGACATGATCAGACACATCCTGTTTCATTTATGAAGGAGGGACACTGAAAGTCACAAAGCCTATTTTTATAGGGATATTAGGCAACCTTTACTATTCTTAAAGGGCCAGCAGTCGGCCCTCACTATTCTTAGAGAGCCATCAGCCGGCTATGCTTTGTTGTACCCATTACTAAACAGTGGGTCTTCTATACTGTTATTGCATATGCAGTGAGTGGCAGGGCTGCCCAAAATTTGGACGCACCCCAATACCCCTTTGAAGATACTTAGAGGAGGGCCTCCTGAAAACAATGTTTCCATTATTAGGAAGTGGGTCTCCCATACTGTTTGCCTATGCAGTGAATGCAAGGGCTTCAAAAAATTTGGACCTACTCCAATGCCACTTGGAAGAGACATAGAGGAGGGCCTCCTGAAAAAAAATGTTCCCATTATTATGAAGTAGGTCTCCCAATGTGTTTGCCTATGCAGTGAATGCAAGGGTTGCCAAACATTTGGAGGCACTTCAATGCCCCTTAGAAAAGATGTGGAGGTCAGAGGTCCTCCTGAAAACAATGTTCCCATTATTATGAAGTGGGTCTCCCATAGTGTTGGCCTATGCCGTGAATGCAAGGGTTGCCAAAAATTTGGAGGCACTTTATTGCACTCTACTGCACTTGTAATGCCCATGCACTAAGTGTATAGGCTGACAAACATTTTCCCTTGCGGGGTATACATGAACATACTGTATAGAAATTTTTTTTTACGGACATCATAAAAAACCCTTTAAAAAAATTATGTGGGTGTTGCATCATGGACCACGGTCACTCTGGTGATATGGTGGTGAAAGATGAGGATGAGGAGAAGGAGGAGGACAAGCGCAAATAACCAAAATCAGGAAGTGTATACCCATGTGTGGGTGTGAAGAGGTGCATGGGAATACATCTCCCAAAAAAAGACACTGGATTTGAGTTTGTTACGCTGCTATCATTCGGTGGTGTTGAGAAGTCTGGCCCAATCCAGCGCTTGTTCATTTTTAGAAGAGTCAGCCTGTCAGCATTTTCAGTTGACAGGCGGATACACTTATCAGTTATCATTGCACCAGCGGCACTAAAAACCCGCTCTGTTAAAATGCAAGCGGCAGGACAGGCCAGGACCTCCAAGGCGCAGAGAGCCAGTTCATTCCTCGTGTCCAGCTTGGATACCCAATAATTACAAGGCACAGAGAATCACAGAGAATGTTGGTACGGTCAGCAAGGTACTCCCTTAGCATCTTCCCAAACTTTGCACTCCTTGTGGGAGTAAACGGCGCCTCAGATCCTGTGCGATGGGAGGGTCTGAGAAAACTGTCCCAGAACTTTGACAGTGTTCCCCTGCCTCTGCCAGATTGGAGTTGTGTCTCTCTCGCCTGTACTCCTTTGTTGTCCAACAAACTGTGACATCTGCCGCCAGCGTTTTCAGATGGGAATTTTTTTAATATTTCCGCAACAAGGACCTTCTGGTACTGCCCCATTTTTGTATACATGTCCGTCTCAGGAATAATAGATAAAAAGTTATCCTTGTAGCATGCGTCTAGAAGTGTCACCAAACAGTAATGACTTTCACCCAAAATTTTGAGAACATGAGGGTCACGGCAAAGGCAGCGTAACATAAACTCAGCCATGTGTGCCAGATTGCTAACAGGCAAGACTTCTGTGTCCTCACCAAGAGGACGACTGACCATGCTCTCCTCCACCTCCTCCTTCTCCCTGTCCTCTGACCATCCACGGTATGACAGTTGTGCAGGTAGTACCGTCTATAGCGCAGGAAACTAGCTCCTGTTCTTCCTCCTCCTCCCTTTCCTCATTGACACCCAATCCACATTGGGATGAGATGAGGCTGGGCTGTGTGTAATCACCTTGTATGGTTCCTTGCTCCTACTCACCGTGCTCCACCTGCAATGCATCCTTTTTGATTGTGAGCAGAGAGTGTTTCAGAAGACTGAGAAGTTTGATGGTGACGCTAATTATGGCTTCATCGCCACTCACCATCTTGGTGGAGTCCTCAAATTTTGGAGGATGGTACATATTTCTGACATCCATATCCACTCCTGAGGTCTTATGTGTGGAGTCTGAACAGAATACTGATGGCCTTGATGATGCTGGTAGTCAACAACTGCCCTCTTCTGCTCACAAATCCTTCCCAACATCTGCAGTGTACAGTTCCAACTCGTAGGGACATCACACACCAGTTGGTGAGCCGGAAGCTGCAAATGCTGCTGAAGCATGGCAAGGGCGGTGGAAGCTGTAGTTGACTTTCTAAATTGGCACACAGGCGGCGAATTTTGACAAGCCGATCCGGCAGCTCCAGATAGGTTTTGAGAAACCGCTGAACCACGAGGTCAAGCACATGGGCCAGGCATGGTACATGTGTGAGCTCGCCTCGCCTCAGAGCCGCCACCCGTTTCCGGCCATTGTCACATACGACCATGCCTGGCTGTAGGTTCAGCGGTGTCAGCCACAGATCTTCCTGCTCTTTCAGAGCTGTCCACGACTCTTCGGCATTGTGCAGTTTGTCACCTAAGCATATAAGTTTCAGCACAGACTGTTGCCGCTTGGCCGAGGAAGTGCTGCAGTGCTTCCAGCTTGTGACTGATGTGGTCATTTCGGAGATGGATACTGAAGAAGAGGAGGAGGCTGAGAAGGAAGAGGTGCAGGAGCTGTAGACTGTGGGGGCAACACTGATTGACCTAGGGGCCACAATCCTCGATGTTGGGAGGATGTGTTCCATCCCAAGGTCCGACTGGGACCCGACTTCCACTATGTTAACCCAGTATGCCATCAGCAAGAAGTACCATCCCTTCCCACAAGCACTTGTCCAAGTGTCTGAGGTTAGGTGGACTTTCCCAATAACTGCATTGTTGAGGGCACGGCTAATGTTGTTGGAGACGTGCTTGTGTTATGCGGAGCCAGCACACCGGAAGAAATAGTGGCAGCTGTGGACCGAGTACCGAGGGACGTCCACCGCCATCAGGTTGCGGAAAGCTTCTGTCTCCACGAGCCTAAAAGGCAACATTTCGAGCGCAAGCAGTCGCGAAATTTGGGAATTTAGTAGTGTGGCCTGTGGGGCATTGACTGCGTATTTGCGCTTGTGTTCCAAGGACTGGGGTATGGACAACTGAACTCTGCGCTGGGACAATGACGTGCTTGCTGATGGTGCTAGTTGAGAGTGTGCAATGACAGGTGCAGCTCAGGAGGCATCTTCGCATGCATTATGGACAGTGGATTGGCTAGCATGCACAACAGCGGAAGAAGCAGTGGTGTCACCCGCAGACACTGTTCCTGGACCCTAGGGTTCGGCCCACAAAGTCAGGTGCTTTGCTGCCATGTTCCTGCTTGTGCTGGTGGTGGTCAGGCTGGTAGTTTTGCTACCCCTGCTGTTGCTAGCCTGGCAGGTGGTGCAAATGGCCTTATTGGGGTTATCGGCAGAGTCTTTGAAAAACAACCAGACTTGGGAAGACCTAACAGTTGTACTGGCATCTTCGGTCGTGTTTGGTGTTACGGGGAACGGTTGCATGCCTTGTGTCTGCGGCCACCACACTGCTTATTCCTACCTGTTGGGGTGCTCTGGCTCCCTCCCCCTGTGTACTGCTGTCCTTGCTCTGCATATCCTCCTGCCAGGTTTGGTCAGTTGCTTTATCATCCACCACCTCGTCTTCCACTTCCGCACCCTGGTCCTCCTCCTGACATTCTGGCCATTGTGTTTCATCATCGTCCACCTCTTGTGACACTTTCCCTCCGTCGCCTTCGTATGACCGTGGCTGCTCAAATATTTGGTCATCGCTACATGCAATCTCCTCTTGCTCCGCTTCAAGTGGACCAGGCGAGAGGTCCAAATCTATAAATGGAAAAGTGAACAGCTCTTCGGAGTGTCCAAGTGTGGGATCAGTTGTCTCTGGGCACTCGACATGGTGGGAGGAAGTAGGATCAGGGTGAGAAATATGTGGTCCTGACTCACGGTTACTGAGACTTGACTGTGTCAAAGACAGGGTGGTGGTGGACATGGCTAAGTGACTGGAAGCATTATCTGCTATCCAACCAATAACCTTTTCACACCGCTCTGTGTTCAATAGTGGTGTTCTGCGGTCCCCTTTCAATTGGGACAGGAAGGTTGAGTGAGAAGATGTGGATGTTTGTTATGGCACAATTTCAGCTTTCCCACGGCCTCGGCCTCTGCATGCATCATCACCATCACGCCCAGTTCCACGTCCCTTGCCACATGACTTGCCCATTTTAAATGGAGGACAATATCTTCCACGCTCACTACAAATGGCTGAATTTGGAGAGAACTTATATGTGTTCCGTGTGACGGACAAACCACAGTTTTAAATAACTGGCCTGTAGTTAACTATTTTTAACAGAAAACTGGTGTCAATAACTTCACTGACACACTGAAACAAAATTTTAATGGTGTCCAGAAATGGCAGAATTTTGAGCAAATTTATATGTGATCCGTGTGACTGACAATCTCAGTTTTAAATAGCTGGCCTGTAGGTAACTATTTTTAACAACGACCTCGTGTCAATAACTTTGCTGACACATGGAAACAAAATTTTAATGGAGGCCAGAAATGGCAGAATTTTCAGCACAATTATATGGGATCCATGTGACGGACAAATCAGTTTTAAATAGCTGGCCTGTAGGTAAATATTTTTAAAAGCGCCGACCTCGTTTCAATAAGTTCACTGACACACTGTAACAAAATTTCAATGGAGGCCAGAAATGGCAATATTTTCAGCGCAATTATATGTGATCAGTGAGACTAACAAACCACAGTTTTAAATAGTTGTATTTTTAGCGCTGTAATATGGAAAGGACCTGGCTGTATTCTGCAGTGCCAACAAGCAAATGGCGCAGATAAACAGTGTTCTCTGGATTGCATTTTAAGCAAATAATCAGGATTAAGATAAAAAAAAATATTCCTGAACCCTGATACCTAGGCCTATTTCTTCAAATATCTGTAAAAGCACCAGCATACTGGACTTTATTGGACCCTCTTGCTATGTGCACTACAGTCTGCTATATACCCTGCCTGCCTGCCTAGCACTGATATCTCTGCAGCTGGATTAGTCCTCAGAAGGACTGTTAGTTGAGATGGTTATGTAGAGAATCTTGTAGAATACCGACAATAGCTAATAAACAACTGAATCTCTCCCTAGCTCAGCAGAACCTTTTCCTACACTGCCTGATTGCGGCTTAGACTGTGACGAGCATGGCGGCGCCAGGTCTTATATAGACCTGATGGCGCTGTCCGGCCAGCCAATCACTGTAATGCCACAACCAACATGGCTGCGGCATTACAGTATGTGGCAGACAATCCCTGCATATTGATTGCTCTAAAGAGCGCCAAACATGCTGGGAGGGGAAGCGAGTGTTATGATCTGCAACAAGTACTAAGGAAAGATAGGGGAAAGCTGTCCCTACAGTAAGACTAAGCTGAAGTTCCTAGTGAATAGACCCGCCTTAGTCCTCAGCTAGTCTGAACGAAGACCTATAGCATAGGGGGAGGGGTCCCTAAAAGAACTAAGGACCGGGACAAAAAATGGGACACCTACAAAACAGTGAAGTTGTTGCAGAACACAAAAAGACAAACTGACAAAAAGGTACTAGAGGTCCCAGAAGGACCAAGCGAACTGACAGAGAAAGGCACCGAAGCACCTGGCTAAAGAAACAGTCAAACACTGAAGTCCAGCACAGCCAAAATGGCGGAGCTGGAATATAAAGGCAGATGGTAACGTGACCGCAAAACACAAAATGGAAAAAACAAACAGGAGGGTTCTAACAGTACCCCCTCTTTTATGAGGATCCTCCGGATCCTCCAGGCCCAGGCCTATCAGGAAATCTCGTGTGAAATACTTTAACAAGCCTAGGAGCAGAGACATCATCCGTCCTTACCCAGGAGTTGTCTTCGGGACCAAAACCCTTCCAGGAGACAAGATACTGTAATCTCCCTCTATGCCATCTAGAATTCAAGATATGAGAAATTTCATATTCGCCGTCTTCCAACACAGGAGGAACTGTGACAGTGGCGTCCCTATCAGATGCATCAGCCTTTTTCAACAAGGAAACATGAAACACAGGATTAATCTTCCAGGAAGTAGGGACATCCAACCTAACAGCAGATGGGTTAACAACCTGAAGCACTTTAAATGGACCCATAAACTTAGGATCCAGTTTTTTAGAGGGAATCCTCAATCGCAGGTTCTTTGAGGACAACCAAACCATGTCACCCACAGTAAACAAAGCCTCCTTACGTTTCCTGTCAAAATACTTCTTGGACTTCTTGTTAGCCTCTTGAAGGTTGCAACGTACATTAGTCCAAACTCTCTCCAAGTCACCGGAAAAATTCTCCTCCTCCGACACCGCCAACCCCAATTTGGAGAACGAACCAAAAGACGGATGTCTCCCAGTACAACAAAAAAAGAACACCCAGCAGAGGAGGATGTATGATTGTTAAGAGCAAATTCTGTGAGAGGCAGAAACTCAGACCACACCTCTTGATTGTCCGCCACAAAACAACCAAAAACTGTTCAACATCCTGGTTCTTTCTTTCAGTCTGTCCATTAGACTCAGGCTGATAACCAGACGAAAATGACAAATGGACTCCCAACCTGTCATAAAAAGCACAGCAAAAGTGAGCCACAAAGTGAGGTCCTCTATCAGAAACAATATCCGTGGGAACGCCAAGGAGCTTGACAATCTCCTTAACAAACGCCTTAGCGAGTGTCTTGGCGCAGGGCAAATTAATGAATGGAACCAAATGACACATCTTACTAAAACGGTCCACGACCACCCAGATGACAGTAAAACCCTTGGACATAGGAAGATCAGTAATAAAATCCATTGTGAGATGCGTCCAAGGTGCACTAGGAACCTCCAGAGGGCAAAGCAACCCCGCAGCACGAGTATGTGAAGCCTTTGGCCTAGCACACACAGTACATTGACGCACCCACTTGATGACTTCCTTCTGCCATCCAGACCACCAAAAACTGCGACTGATAAGTCTCTTAGTCTCCAAAATTCCTGGATGACCTGCCAACCGAGACTCATGACACTCCACAAACAAATCTCTCCTAAAGGCTTTGGCACGAACAACCTCCCATGGGGAGTGTTAGATGGAGCATCATCTTGAGCTTTCAGAATCCCATTCTCCAAAACAGAGTCCAATGCCGCCACCACACCTCCTTTCTGTAAAATGCTCTCCTCCTCCTCGGCACCGACCATAGGAGAGAAGCTGCGAGATAAAGCATTGGCTTTAACATTCTTAGTACCAGGGATATAGGTAACAGAAAAATGAAACTGAGAAAAAAAAAGTGCCCACCTAGCTTGACGGGGGCATTCCATCGCTTGGCAGCATCCATATAGATCAAATTCTTATGATCTGTGAAGACCTGAATAGGAAATCTAGCGCCTTCCAAAAAATGATGCCAATGTTCAAACGCGAGTTTAAAAGCTAGCAACTCCTGATTTACAACATCATAATTCAGTTCGGTTTCCGAAATTTTTTTTCGAAAAGAAGGCACAAGGATGTACTCCATCTCTGTTCTCCTGAGACAAAACTGCTCTGACCCCCATCAATGAAGCATCGACTTTGACCAAAAAAGGCTTGGTCTCATGAGGCTGCATAAGGATAGGGGCAGAACTGAACCTCTCTTTGAGATACTCAAACGCTTCAATGGCCTCATTAGTCCACTGGACAATATTCGCACCTTTCCTGGTGAGATCGGTCAGAGGCTTAACAATTCTAGAAAAATTCTTAATGAATTTCCTGTAATAATTGGCAAAACCCCAAAATCTCTGTATAGATTTCAAACCAATAGGCCTAAGCCATTCCTGCACAGCCTGAACCTTCAGAGGGTCCATCTCAAAGCCCTCGCTGGAGACAATGTAGCCCAAAAAACTAATTTTCTGCACAGCGAACTCACATTTCTCCAGCTTAGCAAAGAGTGAATTATCAGTCAATAACTGCAAAACTTCATGTACACTCTGCCAATGGGACTTGAGATCTGGTGAATAAATCAAAATGTCATTCAAATACACAACCACATTCTTACCAATCAAAGGTCTCAGGATGTCATTAATAAGGTTCTGAAAAATTGCAGGTTCATTGGTAAGACCAAAAGGCATCACCAGATTCTCAAAATGACCTACCGGAGTATTAAAAGCAGTTCTCCATTCATCACCCTCCTTCACTCGTAACAAATTGTATGCCCCCCGGAGATCAATTTTAGAGAACCACTTAGCCCCCACCAACTGGTTAAACAAGTCAGGAATTAATGGCAATGGGTAGGAATTGCGTACGATAATCTTAATAATTTCACAAAAATCCAGACATGGACGTAAACCCCCGTCCTTTTTTTTAACAAAGAAAAATCCAACTGCCACAGGCTACTTAGAAGGTCTAATGTGACCAGCAGCCAGGCTAGTCTGTATGTACTCCTCCAAGGCCTTTCTTTCAGGAATAATCAGATTAAACAAGCGACTCTTGGGAAGAGCAACTCCAGGAGCAAACTCAATGGCGCAATCATAATCCCTATGAGGATGTAAAACTTGCGACTCCTCCTCCGAAAAAAAGCTCCAAAAATCTTGAATAGGTACCGGTAATTCCCTTTTTTCCACAGCCGCAATGCGACCATTACAACATTTATCATAGCACTTCAGACTCCAAGACTTAATCACATTAGTAGACCAGTCCAGCAAAGGATTGTGCAGTTTTATCCAAGGCAAACCTAAAACGACCGGAGAGGGTAAATGATCTAATACAACCAAGTCCAAAATTTCTTGGTGAACTCCATTGATAGTGAGGGGAAATGTAGCAACCTTGTGAGTAATACATTTCAAGGGCGTGTTATCAATAGCAATCACAGAAATAGATGATCACATTAAGTGTTGAACCACAGTCCACAAATACCTGAAATTCTATCAAATTTTCCTGCAAAGTAGTACTCCCAGAAAGAAATACTCCTGCAGAGCGTAAACAAGCTATACGGGCGTAACTGACCTTTTTGCTTTTCTTTACATAAACGAAGCTCACAATACTTAATCAAATGGTCAGCTTTACCACAATAAAGACACAATCCCTCGGCGAACCTCTGGTCTCTTTCCTGAGAGCGGAGTGACATCGCCCCAACCTCCATCGGTACTCCGCCGTCAGAGCAGATTTTCTGGGGACTAGGACGTGACATTACAGGAGTCTTTACCTCATTCACCCTGGACCTCAGTCTCCTGTCAGCACGAACAGCTAGCTGCATGGAATCCTGCAGAGTCTCAGGTGCGGGGAATGCAATTAGCAGATCCTTAACCCTTTCACTCAGACCAGCAAGAAATAAACATTTCAGCGGAGGATCATTCCATTTGACTTCTGAAGCCCATCTCCTGAAGTGTGTGCAATAATTTTCAACATCACCTGACCCCTGATTAAAATGCCTGAGTTCTGCTTCAGCAGATGAGATTCTATCAGGATCGTCATATAATAGCCCCATAGCAGAAAAAAATTATTTTACAGACCTGGATAAATAGGTGGAGAGAACGGCCCACCCCTGTGGTTCATTGCGCAAAAGTCACATAATGAAACCAATGCACTGTGATTCATTCCCAGAGGACCTTGGTCTCAAATGAAAATATAGCAAACAAGCATTTTTAAAGGAAAAAAAATCTTGCTGTTTACCATAAAAAACATCAGGCAGTCCTACTTTGGGTTCGACACAATGCGCTCCAGAACAGCTACTCACCTGCTGCTGTAGCTCGGCCACCTCTAGAGACAATCCCTGCATGCGTTGAGCCAAATCCTGGACGGAAGCCATACTGATACCCGAAATTCTTTCCTTTTAGTTTTTTGGGCTGGACTTACTGTTATGATCTGCAACAAGTATTAAGGAAAGATAGGGGAAAGCTGTCCCTATAGTAAGACTAAGCTGAATCCCTACGATGTAGCGAGCTGACTGTTCCTAGCGAACAGACCCGCCTAAGTCCTCGGCTAGTCTGAACGAAGACCTATAGCATAAGGGGAGGGGTCCCTAAAAGAACTAAGGACCGGGACAAAAAATGGGACACCTCCTAAACAGTGAAGTTGTTGCAGAACACAAAAAGACAAACTGACAAAAAGGTACTAGAGGTCCCAGAAGGACCAAGCGAACTGAAAGAGAAAGGCACCGAAGCACCTGGCTAGAGAAACAGTCAAACACTAAAGTCCAGCACAGCCAAAAGGGCAGAGCTGGAATATAAAGGCAGATGGTCACGTGACCGCAAAACACAAGATGGAAAAACAAACAGGAGGGTTCTAACACCGAGCTCCCGCCGAGCAAAGCCGGAAATTCTCGGCGAGCGCCGAGCATCTCGAGCATTGAGATGCTCGGGCGTTCACCAAGCAATAGTGAGCATGCTCGCTCATCACTACTTCTCACCTGCTTATGGACATGAGAGCACAGCACAGGCAATATTCTCTGCAAGAAATAATGGTGGCTGGGTATCTTGAATCTTCCAATGAGGCTAATCATATGCCATCATTTATTCAATTGCAATCCAAAAGGTGTCTACACTCCCAGCAAGTGAATAAGGTAAGAATTCTGTTAGCACACAAGCAAAGAATGGGCTCTTATGCCTGTTTCCTCAAAACATACTCAGCAATGGATATCTGGATGTGCAAGGAAAAGGGGGAGCAGTTGTGATGGATGACTATGCTAGTGATGATGACAGTGACCAAGTAGTACTCAAGGATGTGACCTTGCTGTCAGAAAGTTGAGTCTGAGCAGAAGATTAAGAAGACAACTTGAGGCTTGCTCTAATTGCTGACTAGTTTACTTTTCCCAAATGAGCAGATGATGTTGCTTCATGTTATTATGGAAAGTAGCAGTTTATAGTCTATGCAAGCTAGGACATCCTCAACTTATTTTCCTCATACAGAGAATGCAGAGTGCCAAATAATTATCTGGTGGCAACGTACAAGAACTTCCATGTTTCAGATACCCACCTGTATGACTCACCACTACTAAAAATAGACCTTTCAGTCAATTTTGAGTCTCTTTTACAGACAGAAAGTAAGGCACCTCCTGCTCCAGAGCCAAACTCAGAAGAAGCAAATTTTACAGTGGAAGATCTTTTAGCCACATGTCGGCTGATCTGTTTATCGCCAAGGCCAATTTCAAGTGAAGAGCTATTTTCAGGTGAAAAGCCATCTAGGCCATCTTCTGATGAAGGCGCCTGTTTGGCACTTTATCTGGTTCCCAGTTCTTGATCCCATAATTAGTATTGAGCAAATTTGTAATCTGTGTGACAGAGTGACAAATCAGGGATGTTCATGGGCGGAGCCGATTATTTGGCGGGAACAAGCTGGAACCTCAAATACGAACACGAATTTGAAATGCCGAACAAATTCGCTCAACACTACCCATAATGCCCATATATTTTATAATGTTTGTAATAGGCCAGTCTTGCAGTGTAGTCTTTATACAAGTGTATGGGCACATGAGCTTATAAGACAACAACGATGAAAGGGTGTCTAGTCAAAACATCTTGGTTTTGCTGACATAGCTGTTCTGCCTATAATTATGTTCTTTACATTTGAAGATTTTAGCCTACTTGCGGAGTGACGGATATTTTTTCATTGTTAACATCATGTGAACCCACGCACTCAGTAATGTGTGAAATGGTTCTGAGAGTTTTTGCTTTGAGGGTCTATGTGAATCAAATTGGAAATTGTTTGACTTTCCTTGGAAATTTGAACTTTTGGGAAATTTCTGTGTCATATATTTAATTTTGGTTTTGTCTTCCATATCTTTTTAGCAATGAAACACGTAAAGTGGGTACAGAAAGTATTCAGACCCCTTTAAAATTTTCACTCATTGTTTCATTGCAGCCATTTGGTAAATTCGAAAAAGTTAATTTTTTTTTCTCATTAAAGTACACTCTGCACCCCATCTTGACTGAAAAAAAACAGAAATGTAGACATTTTTGCAAATTTTTGAAAAAAGAAAAACTGAAATATCACATGGTCATAAGTATTCAGACCCTTTGCTCAGTATTGAGTAGAAGCACCCTTTTGAGCTAGTACACTCATGAGTCTTCTTGGGAATGATGGAACAAGTTTTTCACACCTGGATTTGGGGATCCTCTTCCATTCTTCCTTGCAGATCCTCTCCAGTTCCGTCATGTTGCATGGCGAACGTTGGGGGACAGCCATTTTCAGGTCTTTCCAGAGATGTTCAATTGGGTTTAGGTCAGGGCTCTGGCTGGGCCAGTCAAGAATGGTCACAGAATTGTTCTGAAGCCACTCCTTTGTTATTTTAGCTGTGTGCTTAAAGTCATTGACTTGTTGGAAGGTGAATCTTCGGCCAAGTCTGAGGTCCAGAGCACTCTGGAAGAGGTTTTCATCCAGGATATCTCTGTACTTGGCTGCATTCTTGTGTCCTTCAATTGCAACCAGTCGTCCTGTCCCTGCAGCATGATGCTGCCACCACCATGTTTCACTGTTGGGATTGTATTGGGCAGGTGATGAGCAGTGCCTGGTTTTCTCCACACATACCACTTAGAATTATCATCAAAAAGTTCTATCTTCGTCTCATCAGACCAGAGAATCTTATTTCTCATAGTCTGGGAGTCCTTCATGTGTTTTTGAGCAAACTCTATGCTGGCTTTCATATGTCTTGCACTGAGGAGAGGCTTCCGTCGGTCACTCTGCCATAAAGGCCCATCTGGTGGAGGGCTGCAGTGATCGTTGACTTTGTGGAACTTTCTCTCATCTCCCTACTGCATCTCTGGAGCTCAGCCACAGTGATCTTGGGGCTCTTCTTTACCTCTCTCACTAAGGTTCTTCTCTCACGATTGCTCAGTTTGGCTGGACGGTCAGGTCTAGGAAGACTTCTGGTGGTCCCAAACTTCTTCCATTTAAGGACTATGGAGGCCACTGTGCTCTTAGGAACCTTGAGTAATGCAGAAATTCTTTTGTAACCTTGGCCAGATCTTTGCCTTGCCACAATTCTGTCTCTGAGCTTCTTGGGCAGTTACTTTGAGCTCATGATACTCATTTGAGACATGCACTGTGAGCTGTGAGGTCTTATATAGACAGGTGTGTGCCTTTACAAATCAAGTCCTATCAGTTTAATTAAACACAGCTGGACTCCAATGAAGGAGTAGAACCATCTCAAGGAGGATCACAAGGAAATGGACAGCATGTGACTTAAATATCAGTGTCTGAGCAAAGGGTCTGAATACTTATGACCATGTAATATTTCAGTTATTCTTTTTTAATAAATTTGCAAAAATTTCTACATTTCTGTTTTTTTTCAGTCAAAATGGGGTGCAGAGTGTACTTTAATGAGAAAAAAATGAACTTTTTAGAATTTACCAAATGGCTGCAATGAAACAAAGAGTGAAAAATTTAAAGGGGTCTGAATACTTTCTGTACCCACTATAAGTCATATGTTAAAACCTTCTACCTACTTAGTTGCCATTTGATGATTGCCAGGGCAGGAGAAGTTGACTATTTTACCTCTCTTTTTGTTCATATTGAAGTTGGAAGGCTTAGGTCTTTATTATGACTTGAAATCATAATTACCAGTAGTGAACGATGTCGCATGTGAACGGCGATAATTGCAGAAATTCCCAACACATGAATTTTCTCAGTCAATCTCAAAACTCCACATATTTTTTCCTCATATAAAAAACTCTTTCTTTCAGATTGATTTTTAAGAACCCAGATTTTAGCCTTAATGTTTTCCGTTTTAATTAACAGCAGTGTAGTAACATGACGTTAGCTATTGAGTTATCAGTCATCATGAACTTCAGTTTCCCCTGTTTATGATGTATGTTGTATATTTTAATGTTCTGAGAACAAAATAGGCGTATTCAATGAAGCATGACAGTTGCCCTTTAATGTTCTGCTTTTTAAAGATCAGGGTTGAGTTCAGAAGCCATAGTCATAAGGTTTAATGATTTAATAAGGACAACTAGGGAGCTAAAATGGTTAATAGACCCTTGGGAACAGTGTTCCCTCATGCATATTACCTTGGTCTAATGGTCTATGACTGTTCTGTTTGCTACATAGGAGGTCATGTTATATACTTTCCACAGTGTCTAATTAAAAGTAAAACAAATAAAATAAGAGTACTACCATATTCGCTATCACCTTACATTGTACTTACTAGTATGAGAATTTGTGGAAAGAAATTTCACTTCATATGATGATGTACATGTTGTCCTCTTCTCATGTCTATGAGGAGAATGGCTCTGCCAACTGCTTTTTCAGCTCTAATAACTGCACTATATCCTGGTACCCGGTAAATGGATCCCTGGTGATTGCAAAGTGCTGATGTAGTCATGGCAGCAGGGATCTACTGAAGGATTTCTTGTCTGCCATGTTGCTACTCCTATTAAGCCCTTCCACAGTAAGGCTTAATAGTAAAATGATTAAATTACCAATAGACTATAAAATAGTAAAATGCTAATTTATCAATAGACTAAAAATACTAAAGTATTTCAGTGTGTCATAAGAAATCAATCAATCTCTGCTTCAAGTACCATATGGGAAATAAATAAATATTTAAAAAAAATGCTTTAATTATTTTTTAAACGACAAAATAAGCCTAATAACATGACAATAAAATTACATCTAATCCCATTCAGTAAATTATAAAAAAAATTATGATATCCCTGTATGTATAAAAAAAACAATTTAATAAAATGTAAACTTACATCCAAAAATGTAAATGCTGTAAAAAAAACAGAATTGTACATTTTACCACATCATTAAAATAAAAAAGGAGGTGATCAAATCAATTAGATGTTAATCAATTTCAAGTCGAATGTTATGAAACTCGCAAATGCCAGTGAATTCGAAGAATTTGCGACTTGATTCACTTGAATCACTAAAAAAAATGCCCACCACCATTTTACACATTGTATCAGCCACAGAAGTCTAAAATGATTTAACGCGCTACCATGGGGCTTCTCAATAAAAGCTTCCAGTTGTCACATCAATAGTACAGCACAGTCAAGCTGTTTTAGAGGATTTAAGATAGTGAGAGGACATCAGAGCTCTCAGCTCAGCAATAAAGATAGGAATAGAAGACCCTAAAAGATTGAGCAAATTCTGCAGATAGTTATATGTTGTACAACTGCAGCAGTGAAGTAGATAAGTGTAGTAATCTATGAATAATACAGAGTTTCAATAAATAGGAGGAAAGAGAGATACAAGAGGAGCCAGCAACAGTGTCAGACTCAGTGTTATTTATTTTGATTTTTAAATTGCAGATAGTCTAGGTATCTAAACTGTTTTTAGAAATAATATAGGATATTTGTATATTTTAGATATTTGTATGTATTTGGATTATTGTTTTTCAGTTACTAATATACTTACATTATTCACATTATTTTGAGATTTCCTTTATATTTAAGGTCCTGTATCTATTCATCATGCTTGTTTGAAAAAGGGGGTGTTCCTATGAAGTATAGCCTCTGTTAATGCTAAATATATGAACACTGAGAATATTCCTTATGGCCTTATGCACCATATGGTCTATGATCAAAACTAAATTAATATTCAAGGATAATTGAGATGTGGTTAATATGTCATAAATAATGGTGAAATCTCACTTTTTTGTACAAAGTATATTTGGCAGTAATTTTTTTATGTCCAAATTGAAGAAAAGTGTGATGTGCATTTTTTATGAGGTATTGTTTTGCACATTATCTCTAAGTGTCATGTTCCAAACCTTTCTATGTATTTTTTTATTTAGAATAGTAAGAGGATAACAGAGCTCACAACTCAGCAAAAAGAGGTAGGGATTGAAATACCTAATAGATTGGACAAATACTCCAGACATTAATATGCTGTACAACTGCAGCAGTGAATAAGATGAGTGTAATGATCGCTGAATAAAATCGAAATTTAATTGATAGGAGGAAAGAGAGATACGAGAGGTGCAGTACCTGATTCAGTGTGATTAATAAGTGTTATGTTCTAGCTGGTTTCTGTTGTGCTGTATTTGAATTACAAAGAAGATAAAAGCTGAAATCAGTGTCAATTAGAAATTGTGTTCTTGCTAGACACAAAATGCTATTCTGAAGTCTTACTTTTCTTGTGCAATCCTTTTTGTAAAGGGTCAATATTTGCTTTCATGAAAGTACAAAAGAAAATTCACCCAAATTCAAATCTAAAGTGGTTCAATAGGGTCTTAGAAGACCTCAGAGTGCTTTTTTACTATCAAAAATTGGGCAGAGCTGGTGAAGAGTCGGGATGGATTGAGGCAACGCCTGCCTGACAAATTCATCAAATGTAACAGGGTTCATTTCTGGTGTGGCGCATGGAGGATGCACATCACTGAAAATTAATTAAGTGGCATTCACCTCTAAATTAATTTGGTGTATCTGGTTCCTGCACTCCTTTCATTTAGACTGAATCCCCCTCCCAAAAAAATTGTAATACCCAAAATGTAAATGTTACATCAAAGATAACCCAATGATAGCTTTGAGTACAGATACTGCCACAGTTGTCACTTATAACGCCTTATCATCTTGTGTAATGTAGTCAGGCATATAAGACAGGCCTAGAAGACAGAATACAGAGTTGGGACTTCATACTAGAGCTGGGAATAATCCTGTGCAGGCGCTCCCCACACTGAGCCGCAGCATCACATATCACAGCACTGCTGTTGTTTGGCCGACTGTGCTGTGATACGTAATATGGAAGACCAATGAATGCTGACCGGAGTGGAGGCAGCACTCTGCGGGTAATAAGTTTAGTGAAGCAATTATTATAGATTTGAGGCATTAGACTTATCATCTGATTGACATCCCTGTTGTAACTCATTACTAATCTGCCTTTCCCTCTCCAAATGCTATGCAGAGCGACACATTTTATGACCTACTAGAGTCAGATTTTCAACTTTTTTCTACGTTTTAAAAAGTGAGAATTCATAAATGTGGCTTACAGCTTATTTGCTTAGCTAAACACTCCCACCTTCCTACCTTCTTTTCAACAATGGCAAGAGCAGTGTTAAACAGCAAAAGTTGAGCATTTTTGTTCAAAAACTATGTGCAACATAATTTCCAACTCTTTATTGTCAGAGTCCTGCAAAAAAGTTTGATGAATACCCCAAAGTCATTAGAAATACGAGGTCATCAGAGATTAACTGGGTGCAACAAGTGTTTTTGTTATTTCAAGATTAAGAGAAAATTATCCAATCTTTGACTTGTTAAAAGGGAAGCTATCATCAGAAGATAAACTATTGATTCATTATTTTTGTTCTAAATGTAATGTAAACAAATGTAAACAATGTTTTCTTATTGTTTACATATCACATTGTGTATTAAAAATAAATATATTTTACTTTTCAACCAGGCCACTGTGGCTTTTTTAGATTCTACTTCTACATGTACATAGCTGCAATGGTCAGATTCTGATCCTATATTTTGTATTGATTTGTCTTTTAAGCCTATGCACAGCTGTGAAATTGCCTTTTGTTATCAGCTGTGTATAGATTTGTTACCTATCATAGTAATCCTGCCTTTACTTGATAAGAAAACACCTGTCCACTCTTTCTGAGAAACAGGTAGTAGGCATTTAAAAAAGCCCCAGTGGCCATTGTGATAATTGAAACATTTGTTTTTTTTTATATAAAAATCGTAATATGAAAAAAATAAAAGCATTGCCATTTGCCAACAATTTTTAAAAAATATATGTCTCACAAAAATATGATTTAAACTATAGATTATTTTCTGATGATAACTTCCTTTTAACAGCATCGCTAGAAAATAGAGACTAAAGTGGGAAAAATAGTCAAAGCATGGTGACGCACATGAAAAGAGCCCAACAAGCGTTAGGAATTGGACATGTACAGTATGTTAACACATGGTATTGGCCATCTTCATGGAATGTATGTCATGCTGAAAGCTAGAATTGCATACTATTTTTTAGCTCTGTCACACAACAAAAATATCCAAAAAGTGCAAACCTTGTATGTTTGAGGTATCCATCACATAAAAGGCAATTAATTTAGTCTATGACAATAACAAAGGAACATTTGTCAGCTCAATTAAAAAAATCACTGATATCAGATTGTACCGCTCCACAACTGCAATATTCAGGACATAACTTTTTTTGAATTGCTGATATTTTAATTTAACTTTTGTATTGCAATAAGCATTATATTCTATTTTAAATTATATAACCATTTGTATTTAATGAAAAATTTAATTTAAGCATGTAAAGTTGCAAAACTTGAAATGATTTCTTTTAAATCTTGGCTAGTGAGTCGTCCACTATAACGGCTGTATCTCAGAAGGCAGTCTTATTCATTAAAGGGATATTTTCTTTTTTTGGCAACAAGTGCAAAATACATTCAGAATTTTTTTATTCACGAAAAAGAAAAACCATAGAGTGGGGAGCCAAAGCAGATAAGACCTTCAGATAACTGATAGACTGTTTATCTGTTTCCTATCCAACCCTGTGTTGACTGTGCCAATCTTTGCCCTGTATACTAATGAAAGCTTGAAAGGGCTGGGGAAAAATATTGACGCAAGGTCAAATTATCCATGAACGAGTGATCAATTATGCTCGCAGAACCCTGAGGAATAGGGTGAAGAATTCTGAGAAGCTGGAACTGTTAACAGTGATGTGAAATGCTAATCAGAAGTTCTTTTATATCTTCTTGAGAAGTTTGTGAGCCATAAGAGAGAGAGAAATATATTGTGAGCCATACATCTGCGAGACATCAGTCTGCTCGTGTACCATACAAGTGCAACATTTAAGTGTATTGCTATGAATTAGACGAGAATTTAATATGATGTATACAGACAACACCTTGTCATCTATAACTATCGCACTCTAATCAACATGTCTATTTATTCCTTCCTCCTACAGGTATGTCACTCATCTTTCTCATCCTGTGTTAATGTCTACCTTTGCTACTTGTATTCACTTGGTATGTCAATCAGCTTTCTCGTCCTGTGATATTGTTTACCGCTGCTGCTTGCATTCACTTGGTCTACTCCCCCTCACTACTTTTCTTTATGAGCTCGTTGTTTATTCTGCCTGTGAATATCCTGCATCTCGCTCAGTCCTATTTATCTGATAAAGATGAGCACAGGCCTCTCCCCTTTGTTTCACACCTGAATGTATTTGTTAGCAAGAAGTATGAAAGACGTCAGTCTGCTCATGCACCATACAAGTGCAACATTTAAGTGTATCGCTATAAATTATAGACCATAATTGAACCAGAAGGGAACTGAAGGTTGTAGCATCGGTGTCCCTGCCCTCTGCTAGGCAGGGACGCCATCCCTCTCACCTCCGCGCTCCTCACATGGGTCCCTCCAGCGCTCCTCTCTCTGTCATCGCAGCGGCGTCTCTGCCCCATGTCAGACAGAGACACCGTCTCTCTTGCCCCCCGGCTCCTGGCTTCTCCCTGCGCTCCGTTCCCTGCTGTGGCCGGCGCGCGTTCCTGCTCCAGCAGAGTGCTTAGGGCGTGCGCGTGCGCACTCCCCCCCTCTTCAAGGGACTGCACGCATCTTCCTAAAAAGTCCCCGGCCAATGGCAGGAGGACTTCCCACATTTAAGGCATCTCCTCCAAAATGGAGGTGCCCGAGCAACAGTTGTCGCACTGTGTCTTCACCTCTGCTTCAGCCCTCAGGTCCCTCCGCTAGCCTGTCTAGTCCAGCCTGAATCCTGCCTGTCACCTGTCTGCTACCTGCCGGCACCTGCTGTATCTCTCTACCTGCTTACCTGGAAGCACCTGCCAGCACCCGCTGAGTTTATCTACCTGCTTACCTGGAAGCACCTGCCAGCACCCGCTGAGTTTATCTACCTGCTTACCTGGAAGCACCTGCCAGCACCCACTGAGTTTATCTACCTGCTTACCTGGAAGCACCCGCCAGCACCAGCCGCGGCTATCCACCTGCTTACCCGGAAGCACCTGCCAGTACCGGCCGTGTCTATCTGCCCACTGGGTTGAAGGTACCTGCCGTCTACCCAGAGACTGTCCCCGTCACTTGCCGTGACCTCCTGCCTGTCTACCCAGAGACTGTCCCCATCACTTGCCGTGACCTCCTGCCTCTCTACCTAGAGACTGTCCCCATCACTTGCCGTGACCACCTGCCTGTCTACCCAGAGACTGTCCCTGTCACTTGCCTTGACCACCTGCCTGTCTACCCAGAGACTGTCTCCATCACTCACCGTGACCACCTGCCTGCTTACCCAGAGACTGTCCCCGTCACTTGCTGTGACTTCCTGCTTGCCTTCCCTGGGAGTCACCCGCTTCCTTACAAGGACTTCCCCTTTGTATTGCAGCTCAGAGGTTCCACCTCCGGATCCGTTACAAAGGTAACTGATTACATAGTTACTGTAAACAATGTTTCTGTTTGTTTTCACTCTCACCCCTATAGTCCTTCACTTCTTACTAACCCCCTAATCACTACACCTAGCAACGAACTGGTCATCTCTCCCTCTATCCACCACATCTATTTCACCTCCTGTTCCTCAACATACAATCCTGTGTCTTCAAACACAGACAGCCACCTCATGCCCTCTCCTGCTTCACCTACTAATACTTTCTCTGTTCCTCTTCACTGCCAGTGATATCGCCCCAAATCCTGGTCCTCTTAACCACATCCCCACAGTCACGTCTATCTTTCATCCACGATGTATCACAAATTTCCACAACCTCTCTAACCTTATACCCATCTGCCCAACCCCCGCTTCCCCAGTCCCTACAACAGGAGCTCTATGGAACGCTCGCTCTGTCTGCAACAAACTTTCCTACATCCATGATCTTTTCATTACTAACAAACTTACCTTCCTCAGCATCACTGAAACCTGGCTCACCCCCTCTGACACAGCCTCAGCTGCACTTTCTTATGGTAGCTTCCATCCTTCTCACACCCTACACCCCAGCAGCAAGCATGGTGGAGGAGATGGTTTTCTCCTGTCAAATAACTGCTCCTTCACCCAAATTCCACTGCCACATTCCGTTACTCTCCCCTCTTTTGAGGTGCACTTTGTGCGCATCTACTCCCCCTTCAACCTCCAACTGGCTGTCATTTACCCCCCCCCCTCTCCCAGGGCCAGTCACCACCTTTTTTACCACTTCACCACCTGGCTACTTCACTTCCTTTCACCTGACATCCCCACTATCATCATGGGTGACTTCAACATCCCCATTAACACTTTCCACTCAGCTGTCTCTAAGCTTCTATCTCTCACTTCCTCCTTTGGTATCACTTAACGGTCTTCCGCAGCCACTCACAAAGATGGCCATACACTACACCTCATCTTCACTTGCCTCTGTTCCCAATCTAAACTCTCTAACTCACCTCTCCTTCTTTTTGACCACAACCGACTTACATTCTCTTCCCTCTCTTCTCCAGATGTACAATCTCCACACCACAAACTTTCACACCCTCACAGAAATCTTAAACACCTTGAACTACATTCACTCTCTGAATCCCTTCTCCCTCTTGCAAACATAAGTTCCTTACACAATGCAGATGCTGCTGCCACTTGAAATAACACCACAACAGCTGAAGCTCTCAAATCGGTTGCCCCCCTCACACATACAAAAGCTTGCAAAATAAAAAGGCAACCCTGGTACACCAGCCTGACTAAAGAACTGAGGCTGGCTTCCAGGGTAGCTGAGCGGAGATGGAAAAGATCCCACTCCAACAAGCACTTCATCACATTCAAACAGTCCCTCACTACTTTCAAGTCCACACTCACTGCAGCAAAACAAACCTACTTCTCATCTCTCATATCCCCCTGTCTCACAACACTAAACAGCGATTCAACACTTTCAATTTTCTCCTCCGTCCCCCAGCACCTTCTCCCTCTCCTCTATGCTGAAGACTTTGCCTCATTCTTCATTCTTCAAGCAGAAGATCGATAATATCAGAGAAAGCTTTGGCATACAATCCCCAAAGCCCCTCCTCATAACTACTCAGCCCTCCTCCTCCAAAATCAGCTTCTCCGCCATTACAGAAGATCAACTTTCCTTTCTACTCTCAAAATTACATTTCACTACCTGTGCACTCAATCTGACCCTATCCCACCTCATCCTAAACCTCACCACAGTCTTCAGCCCAACCCTATCCCATCTTCAACCTGTCACTAACAACTTGTGTTTTCCCCTCATGCTTCAAACATGCCTCAATAACACCCATCCACAAAAAGCCCACCCTTGACTCATCCTCTGTGTCTAGCTATCACCCTATCTTACTTCTCTCCTATGCCTCAAAACTACTTGAACAACATGTCCATCTTGAACTGTCCTTCCACCTCTCCTCCTTCTCCCTCTTTAACCGTTTACAATCTGGATTCTGACTGCATCACTCCTCTGAAACTACCCTGACTAAAGTCACCAATAACCTACTAACTGCCAAATCCAAGTGACATTATCCTGTCCTCCTCCTCCTGGACCTGTCCTCTGCTTTTGACACAGTGGACTATTCCCTCTTACTACAGATTCTCTCATCCATTGGCATCACAGACTTGGCCCTATCTTGGATATTTTCTTACCTAACAGACTGGACATTCATAGAAGAAAAAAAGAGAAGAGAAAGTGCACCTTGCAAGGATCATACTTAAAAAGAAAAAACACACATCTCAATGGCGAAGGTTCTCACCTGAACATGTTGTGCAACAGCAGGCACAACACTGAGAAGAATGTGGAATCAGTCTGATGGCTGCTGCTTCACTCAGAACTCAGCAGGAGATCCAGAGAGAAATTAAAGGAATAAGAAAACTCAGTGGCTTGATTCAGCACTGCTACTGAGGAGAAGGTAAAATACCACTTGGGTGCTATTAAAAAGCTTATATTTCAATGCAATTCGTTTCGGAGCTGGTCTTGCTCCTTCAGGCAGGTATACATATATAATGACTACACATGATTTTATACACTCATAGAAAACATCATCAATTAGATTCAACTTGCAATTGGTTAATTCATTAACTTCCACTTGTGCCATGCTGCATATTGGCAGTAGCAGGGAATAAGAGCAAAACACACAGATCTCATTATTACATATAAATTAATTTATGGACATTAGTGATGAGCGAGCACTAAAATGCTCGAGTACTCGTTGCTCGAGTCGAGCAAATTCGAATGCTCGAGTGCTCTACCCTCGCAACGAGCCCAATGTAAGTCTATGGGAAACTCGAGCATTTGTCCGGCGCCCCCCCCAGACATCTGCAGGGGGCCTACAAATTGCCGAAATCGATGGGAATAGTGCTGAAATGACATGGGAACAGCATGAAGAAGACCCTTGGAAGCATCTCTGACTCCTAGGTCACTGCTGTGAACAAGCCACGCAGGCAAAATGTGCATTGATACTGGACCAACAGACTACGTGCACCTGTCTATTTACGGGTTCCACTGTAATCACCGGGACATCCCCTACAAGCGATGCCCTGGACTGATTATATTATATAGTTAATCTGAACTGGATGTGCTAATATTTGATTTGTAGACTATTATTTTTCCTGCAATCTTTTTACAATTGACGGAAACTGGTGTTGTCATACATACTAATTTGTGGTTGCTGTGGAATTTCTGCCATCACGGATATGGTCTTCTTTCCTTGGCTTTTTTCATCTGCCATCTCTTAGTCGTGTCTCTCACATTAGCCACCTATAATGTAATTTTTACCTTTTCTATTTATTGTATAATAAATGCATATTTTCACTAAGAGCTCTATCTCTGGCTATTTTTTGAAGATTTGTGCTATTTATAACTATAGCTGTCATTTTGGCTACAATTCTCTTCCCTTTCGGTACACTGCTGTGAACAATGTTGCCAGAATATTATGCCACTTTTAAGGACTCACAATAAAACATACAAAAACTAAACCAAAATGGATTTTCCTGGGAAAAATGTTAAGGAACATCCTTTCCAGGGTAATGACTTGTGAATATAAGTCAAAATAAATAACCAAAAACAAAAATGCTCCTCCACACCTTGGGCTATGTTCACATGTAGCGTTTTTGATGTGTTTTTGCACTTTTGCATTGCTTTCAAAGGGGAAAAATACATTTACCAGTAAATGATATTTTAACATTTTACTACTTTATCTTTCCATGTGGTGTGCGAGACATGATAAGACACATCATGTTTCATTTATGAAGGAGGGATTCTGAAAGTCACAAAGCCTATTTTTATCGGGCCATCAGACAGCCCTTACTATTCTTAAAGGGCCCTCACTATTGTTAGAGAGCCATCAGCAGGCGATGCTTTGTTGTTCCAATTATTAACGAGTGGGTCTCCTATAATGTTATTGCGTATGCAGTTATTGCAAGGGCTGCTAAAAATTTGGACGCACTCCCAATAGCCATTTGAAGAGACATAGAGGAGGGCCTCACTAACAAAAATGTTCCCATTATAAAGAAGTGTGTCTCCTATAGTTGTAATGCCAATTCAGTGACTGCAAGGGCTGGCTAAATTTGTGAAATACCCCAATATCAATTTCAAGACACATAGAGGTGGGCCTCAGTAATGACATGTTCCCATTAGAAAGGAGCGGTTCTGCTATACAGTTATAGTGAGTACAACTGTAGCAGTGAGTACAACGGCTGCCTAAATTTGGGAAATACCCCAATATCAATTTAAAAACATATAGGGGAGGGCATCGATAACAACATGTTCCCATTAGAAAGGAGCGGTTCTGTAATGACCCAAAAGGGGCCATTACAAACATTTCTGCATGCATAGGAGTCTGTGGAATCATTTATGCTTTGATGTATAACTTGGTATCATTCTGTTAAATTAAATGTAAATGGTTGCTCTGTAATACCACTGGAGACCAGCAGGTGGTGGTTTAAGGGTTGGCAATGGGCCTTTATAGTATGGTCACTATGGTGACCAGGGAGAGTTGGCAGTTGGTGGTTAGAGAGTGTCAAGCCAGTCTATAGGTGAGGCATAGGGTACAAGGGCTGCTAGGATTAAGTATCTTGCCAGAAAATCTCCAGCTGGCACCTGTATGGAAAACCAGTATTGCAGCTAATTGCTGAAGAACCTGCAGTGGAGAATTGCATTGCTGAAGAATTGCAGTTGAGAATTGCATTGTTGAAGCAAAGGAACCTCCAGTGGATAATTGCATTGTTGAAGCAGAAGATCCTGCAGTGGAGAACTACAATGTTGAGGATGAGGAATCTACAATGGACAATTGCAATGTTAAGCCTGAAGAATTTACAATGGAGAATTGAGCTATAGTAGCAGAAGAAACTATAATGGAGAATTGCAATGTAATATCAGAAGAGAAGATCCTATAATAGATAGTTCATCATCATCAGAAGAGGAATTGAATAATGAAAACATTGCTGAACCAGAAATCCTTGAAGAAGTGATGCCTCTTCAAGATAACTGCTTAATATTGCAGTCTTTTGAAGATGTATCTGACAGCATTGAGCAGAATGCATCTCCAAAACTTCCTGATATTTGCTTTATAGTAAATACAGGAAGTATAAGTAAAAGGAAGAGTATGATCACTGATCTGAAACTTCTGATGACAATATTGAATATATACGTTCATATACAGAACCTCTCTCACGTCAAAAAGATTTCCAGGAAGATATTCCTGAGCTTCTCAGATTATTTATTACCAGAGGAAGTGAAACATCTTCAGGAACTGACTCCCTCAAATACGGCAAAAAAGTCCTTTAGAAAGCACGCTGGTTCAAATAGTTGTCTATATGAAGCTGGTGAAAATATGTTATGGCATCTAAAGGATTGTGAATAAAGCTGTAGTAGAGGGCAAAGAACCATCATCATCGTATTCTTGCAGGATATGCCAGAGATGAGGAAAGATTGCCATCTACTGGCCAGGCAAAATCAAGTGAAACCATATTGTGCTAGAAGAGATGAAGGTTGGAGCAAATTCAGATGCCGGACCTCATCAGGTGACCCCCACGAAGGATTTCCTGGATATAAAAGTCCAGAGTGCCAAGACGCTGGCAGATTTGCCGCCAAGCTGCAGAGTGGAGCAGACGTGCTCCAGAAGGACCGCAGAGCCCAGCGCGACAGGCCTCAGCCGGAGGCCTGCGCTGCACCAGAGTCGGACACCACCTGAGAGGGTCCGGACTCCTCACAGAAGCGCCCTGAGCCCTGCACATGTTGGTCATAGTCAGGACCTGCACCCCACAATGAGTAAGTTCCCGGGATCCGACGCCGCATGTCAAGAGCCGAGGTCTGAATCCACTTTCCCAAAGTGTGAGAGGCTACTGTCGACGGACAAGCTGAGAAGAGCTGAGATAGGACTGCGACAGGAGAGACACACCAGCAACAGTGGAGGAATCATGCAATTGAACAGGGCCATCACTTTCAACTCTCACCTACGGTAGCGGGGACAGTTGGGATTAGGATTTCAGGTTGGGTGGGGGCTGATTGGTGCATGGGAGGCTAAAAGGGATCTGATAGACTTTATCCGGAAGAGACTTGAGGCCTAGCGGGAAGAACCATTGACCGACCGCTTCATGGGCCATGCAAAGAGAACTCATGTGGTGACTCCCACGACTGGATGCATCACACAAGAGGTGGACGATGATGAGACACAATTGCCAAAAAATCAGGAGGACCAGGGTGCGGAAGTCGAAGACGAGGTGGTGGATGATATAGTAACTGACCCAACCTGGCAGGAGGACATGCAGATTGAGGACAGCACACAGGGGGAGGGGACACAGAGCACCCTTGGTTGTTTTTTAAAGACTCTGCCGATTACCCCAAAAAGGCCATTTGCACCACCTGCCAAGCCGCATCAGCAAGGGTAGCAAAACTACCAGCCTGACCACCACCAGCATGATCAGGCACAAGGCAGCAAAGCACCTGACTTTGTGGGCTGAACTTCAGGGTCCAGGAACAGTGTTTGCGGGTGACACAACTGCTTCTTCTGCTGTTGTGGGTGCAAGCCAATCCCCTGTCCATAGTGCATGCGAAGATGCCTCCTGCCCTGCACCTGTTGTTGCACACTCTCAACTAGCACCATCAGCAAGCACGTCCTTGTCCTAGCGTAGCAATCAGTTGTCCATACCCCAGTCCTTGGAACGTAAGCGCAAATACGTAGCCAACGCTCCACAGGCAACACTACTAAATTCCCACATGTCTCGACTGCTTGAGCTCAAAATGTTGACTTTTAGGCTCCTGGAGATGGAAGCTTTCTGCAACCCGATGGCGGCAGCCGTCCCTCAGTACTCGGTCCCCAGCCGCCACTATTTCTCCCCGGCGTGCCGTCCCCGCATTACACAAGCATGTGTTTCAAAACATTAGCTGTGCCCTCAACAATGCAATTACTGGGAAAGTCCACCTAACCATGGACACGTGGACAAGTGCTTGTGGGCAGGGATGGTACATCTCGCTGATGGAACACTGGGTTAACATAGTGGAAGCTGGAACCCAGTCGGACCTTGGGAGGGAACAAATCCTCGCGATGCTGAGGATTGCTGGCCATAGGTCAATCATGGTTGCTCCCACAGTCTACATCTCCTGCACCTCATACTCCTCAGCCTCCTCCTCTTCAGACTTCATCTCCGAAATGACTACATCAGTCACAAGCTGGAAGCACTGCAGCACTGCCTTAGCCAAGCGGCAATAGGCTGTGCTGAATCTAATATGCTTAGGTGACAAACCACACAATGCTGAAGAGTTGTGGACAGCTCTGAAAGAGCAGGCAGATCTGTGGCTGAACCTACAGCCAGACATGGTCGTGTGTGACAATGTCCAGAATCTTGTGGTGGCTCTGAGGTGAGGCGAGCTCACACATGTACCATGCTTGGCCCATGTGCTTAACCTCATGGTTCAGTGGTTTTTCAAAACCTGCCCAGAGCTACTGGATCTGCTTGTCAAAGTACGCTGGCTGTGTGCCCATTATAGAAAGTCAGCTACAGTTTCCGCCGCCCTTGCCGTGCTTCAGCAGCGTTTGCAGCTTCCGGCTCACCGACTGGTGTATGATGTCCCCACACGTTGGAATTCTACACTGCAGATCTTGGGAAGGATTTGTGAGCAGAAGAGGGCAGTTGTTGATTACCAGCATCAACAAGGCCATCGGTATTCAGTTCAGAATCCACTCATAAGACCTTTGGAGTGGACCATCCTCCAAAACTTTGAGGACTCCACCAAGATGGTGAGCAGCAATGACGCCATAATTAGCATCACCATCTCACTTCTCTGTCTTCTGAAATGCTCTCTGCTCACAATCAAAGAGGATGCATTGCAGGTGGAGCACGATGAGATGGAGCAAGGAATCATACAGGGTGATTCCACACAGCCCAGCTTCATGTCATCCCAACATGTATTGGGTGACAATGAGGAAGAGGAGGAGGAAGAACAGGAGTTAGTTTCATGCGCTATAGACGGTACTACCTGCACAACTGTCATACCGTCTGTTCAGCGTGGCCTGAGGACAGGGAGGAGGAAGAGGAGAGCATGGTCAGTCGTCCTCTTGGTGAGGACACGGAAGTCTTGCATGTTAGCAGTTAGTTTTTTTCCCATTGACATTCGCGTTATGTAAGTCCACTATCTGGGGCTGTTGCGTCACAATATTTTATCATTTTTTGTGATCATTTTCTTTTAATTCACATGGTTTGGTCTTAGCACTATGTCTTGTTGGACATGTTTCGTATGTGTATTTACATGATGTAATAATTTTCAATAAAGAATTGTTTTTTACATATCAACAAGTGTAACCATCCTTTTCTCTGCTTAGCAGAGATCCCTCCTTTCCTATATTTCTACGATGGTCTGTTCTGAGGTTTAAATCATATACACAATAACATGGGTCCATTTGGACTTGATATATTTCATCCTTGTTTATTGTGGTTGTGTTTCAGTTTCTTATTATATGTTAGCAGTCTGGCACGCATGGCTGAGTTTATGTTACGCTGCCTTTCCTGTGACCCTCGCGTTCTTAAAATTTTGGGTGACAGTCATTACTGGTTGGTGACACTTCTAGACCCATGCTACAAGGAGAACTTTCTATCTCTTATTCCTGAGGCGGACAGGTCTACAAAAATGGGGCAGTACCAGAAGGCACTTGTTGTGGAACTATTAAAAAAATTCCCATCTGAAAACGCTGGCGGCAGAGGTATACTGTTATATATATATAATATACTACTAGAGACGTAGAGGAGTGCCTTATTAAAAAAAAATTCCCATTATTAGGAAGTTGGTCTCCCATACTTTTATTGCCTATGCAGTGAATGCAAGGACTGCCAAAAATTTGGAGGCACTCCAATGCCCCTTGGAAGAGATGTAGATATGGTGATATGGTAGATATGGTGATGATATGGTGGTGGAGGATGAGGAGAAGGAGGAGGACAAAAGCAAATAGACAAAATCAGGATTCATATACCCATGTCTGGGTGTGAAGAGGTGCATGGGAATAGACCTCCCAAAAAAATGACACTGGATTTGAGTTTATGTTATGCTGCTATAAATTTTGGAAACTCCCCAATACCAATTTAAGGACGCATAGAGGTGGGCCTCAGTAGCAAAATGTTCCCATTATAAAGGAGCGTGTCTCCTATACTGTTCTTGTGTATGCAGTGACTGCATCAATTTCACCAGAGTAGAACTAGTATAGTGGGGCACTGACAGCCCTCCCACTTCAGCCAACCCAGCAGATGGAGACCCAATCAAGAGTCTCCACATTTCCAAAAATTAGGGGCAGACACCACCAAAGTGGCATCAATTTCACCAGAGTAGAACTAATATAATGGACCACTGACACCCCTTCCACTACAGCAAATCCAGCAGATGGAGACCCAATCAAGAGTCTCCACATTTACAAAAATTAGTGGCAGACACCACCAAAGTGACATCAATTTCACCAGAGTAGAACTAGTATAATGGGTCACTGACACACTTTCCACTACAGCCAACCCAGCAGATGGAGACCCAATCAGGAGTATCCACATTTCCAAAAATTTGTGGCAGACAAAACCAAAGTGGCATCAATTTCACCAGAGTAGAACTAGTATAATGGGCCACTGACACCCCTTCCACTACAGCCAACCTAGCAGATGGAGACCCAATCAAGAGTCTCCACATTTCCAAAAATTAGTGTTAACATTAGCAGCAGCAACAGCAGGCACAGAAGCCATGGCAAAGATATCACAGACTGCAATAAAGCGAGATGACTGCTGCACACTAAAACAACACCATTGTCTAGTCTGCACAGTCTGCGATTGGGTTGCAAAAGTCCTTGGAGATCCATGACTTGTTCATCTTCATGAAAGTTAGGTGGTCTAAACATTCAGGGGACTACAGGATGCGCTTATCCATCAGGACACCACTAGCAGCGCTGAACACACATTCTGAGAGAACACTGGCTGCCGGGCATGATAAAACCTCCAAGGTGTGACAAGCGGTGCTCAGGCCATTCTTACTTTTTTGAAGACCAAAATGTAAGAGGGTCCAAACCTTCCCTGATGGTCTTGACATTGAGCTTGAGATACTCCTTCACCATCCTCTCCAGTCGTTCACCACGTGTCAGAATTGTACTCTGTTGTTCTGGTTCACAAGTTGGTCTAAAAAAATGTGAAGGGACTCACAGATATTGCTTCTGCCACTTATGCTGCTGCTAATGTTTTTGTATTGATGAATTGATGGTCCTGAGGTTGGAAGTCTAGAGCTGTGCCTCACTTCTGTCTTGAGGAAAACCCCTCTTAAGGTTGTGTAAAAGCGTGTTTCAATACTCCAGCATGCGAGGGCCCCTTTCCAGGGTGGGAAGCATCTATCAAAATTTACTCTAAATTTACATGGATCTAACAGAGTGGCAACCCAGTAATCAGCACTATTTCAAATCATAACTATAAGGGGAATCATGTTGCAGATAGTGCAGCAAGAAGGCGCTCATGTGTCAGGCTCTTCCATGAGGTGCAAGCCCATGTTGTGTTGGTGGCTGGGTAACACTGCTGCTCGTTTCCTACTTTCCCGCCAATCATGGACAACAGAGAGGTGATCATTATCCTCTCCATCTCCTGGCTGTTGCTCGCCCATCATCTCTTTCTCCTCATTCTCCTCCATTTGTTCCTCGTCTCCTGCATCTTCACTAACAGTTTGTCTGGTAACACGAACCCCTTTCGATCGCTGTAATACACCATGCCTTGGTTCCCGCCTGTGTGACGACAGTGTGGAACTTAGAGACATTGTTATCCCTTCCGCATCCTCCTCCTCTTCCTCTGGGACCTCCACCTCCTACCGCAGGCTATTATAATTCTGCTCCAGCATGTAGCTGACCAAAATAGTGATGGTGATGACGACATCGTCAGTGCTAACCATCTTAGTGGCCATTTCAAAACAGTGCAGAAGGGTGCAGAGGTCCTTCATCTGTGCCCACTCCGCAAACATTATCAGGGCTTATCGCTTCTGCCACAGTCACTGCAACATATGCAGAGTGGAATTCCACCATGACGGCACATCGCATATCAACCGATTGACAGGTAGGCTGAAAGACCTCTGTAGCGATGCAAGTTGATGACCCGTGGGGTGCGATCGGCAGAAGTAAGTGTGATCGTGCTCATTTTTATAGTTTTAAGTGAGCACGTAGAGACCGTGGTTTCTGCAGCAGCGCATCCATGCCAGGATAGTGGTGGAGAAATTGCTGTACCACTAGGTTGAGGACATGAGCCATGCAAGGCACGTGTGTGAAATTGCTTCAGCATAGTGTCGCCACCAGTTTCACACCGTTATCGCACACGGCCTTCCATGGCTCCATGTTTAGTGGAGACAGCCATTGCTCAAACTTAGCCTGGATAGCTGTCCACAACTCTTTACCTGAGTAACTGTGATCTCCAATACATATTCATTTTAAGACTGCCCGATTGCAGTGAACACTGGCTGTGCAGTAAGGAGGTGGTGGGGATTCACTCTGCACTACTGGAATGTGTGTCTCATTAAGGCAGAGGTTGAGGGCACAGACCATAGACGAGGTGGAGGAGGCAGAAGCAGTGGGGTAAGTGTTAGATACAGAGATTTATCCCGTGAGCCTTGGGGATTCCAAGACTTGTGGAGCAGCTCCTTCCTCTCCTGCCCCCATAGCCACCAGAGTCACTCAGTGCCCAGACAGCGAGATGTAACACCCCTGGCCATGCTTACTCGTCAAGGTGTCTGTGGTGAAATGCACGCTGTAAGACATAGATTTAGTCAAGGAATGGGTGATGTTGTCTGCGGCATGCTGGTGTAGTGCAGGCACAGCTTACTTAGAGAAGTAATGGCAACTGGTACTGGGGGACTGCAATGGCCATCAGCTTTCGGAAACCGTTTGTATCCACCATGGTGAACATGACAAGCTGCTGGACTGTGAGAGAGGTGCAGAAGGAGATGTTATGATAGATTGAAAAAGATGGGGTGTGCTCGGTCTCTGAGATCAGTCAAAACAGCAGGCATGACCACTTCCGTAACAGCTGATGGGCTCTCACTGCCCCAGACTTTAACAGGAAAACAAGTGGAGGTTCTGTGACTGGATACCTGTGTGAGAGCACTTGCCACGTTGACGGAGGAGGAAGAAACAGAAGATGTGGTTGATGGAGCAGCCAGTTGTTGGCGAGGCTCTCTAGTCTGCATTTTAGCATAGTGAGATTCCCAGATTATCGCATGTTAATCGCGCATGTGCCAGTTCATGCATGTGGAAGTCAAATTATTACTTTTATTTTTACTCTTCTCTGTCGTTTTTAACAAAGTTGGCAGATAAGGTGAGTTGTGTGATTTTTTGAGGTCTCAAAAAAGACCCAGGCTAGGCATCTAAAGACTCGCGAATGGTGCTGGCCACTTACAGAGTTGGGGATGAAGATGCAGTGCTTGTCGTGGTTGCATAACTCTGTGTCTGTGCGGGAAGCCGCAACGTAACCTTCTCGTCTTCCTTCTCCTCCTCCTCCTCCTCTGCTGAGCTACTCAGCTGCATGCCTCTGTGTTCACACCAAGTGGGATCTACAATCTCATCATCATCTGTTCTTCCACTCCTTGTCCTAAGAATCACCCTCCTCCTCTTCCTGCCCTGACAGCACAATACAGTTTGCGTATCTGAGTCTCATCAGGATCACCTCCACCCCTAGAGGTTAACGTCTGGTGACGAGGGTTTGGTTTCTGCTTCAGACCCTACTTCGTCCAGCCCCAGATCAACTGAAAAAAAATTTGGGAATCACTGCACATGCTTTCTCCCTCTTGAGTCTGTGAAGCTTTTGGACCTCTGATGCCCTCGAATAAAATGTGTGAACAGCTCTGCAGACTCTCCCATCTGTGGTTTCCCACAGTCAGTTGGGCAGTTGGAGAGTTGTGACGCAGGTGAAAATAAGGGTAATTGGGGTGCCACTCTGAGGACTGCTCTATGTATGATGTTAAGGTGGAGGAAGAGGAGCAGAGGCCATTTGATGCAGCACTTGTCATCTACTGGAGCACATGTTCTTTTTGGCCTTCATCTACAAAGCGTACCGCTGTCTCGGCATCACAGACTTGGCCCTATCTTGGATCTCTTCATACCTAACTGACCAGACATTCAGTGTCTCCCACTCACACATCACCTCCTCATCTTGCCCCCTATGTGATAGGTGTCCCCCAAGGTTCAGTTTTAGGATCACCGCTCTTCTCCATCTACACCATTACCAGTCGCCATTACTTCTATAAGAAAGCTGTGCCTGCACTACACCAGCATGTTGCAGACAAGATCACCCGTTCCTTGAAAAAATCTAGATCACAAAGTACATTTCACCACAGACATCTAGAGAAGCAAGTATGGCCAAGGGCGTTACATCTTGACTGGGCACTGGGTTACTCTGGTGGCTGTGGGGGCAGGCGGGGAATGGGCTGCTCCACAAGTATTGGAACCTCCAAGTCTTGCAGGGTGCTTGGGGATGGAGAACTAAACCACTATCCACCAGAAGATGGAGAACTAACTACTAGACAACAGCAGTTGGAGAACTAAACTTCTAAACAGCCAGGGTTGGGGAAGAGAAACAAATACACAACCAGAACATGGAGAACTAAACTAATAAACTACAGAGGTTGGAAAACTAAACTACTAAACAGCTAGAGTAGGAGAACTAAACTACTACACACCAGGGGATGGAGAGCTCAACCACTAGACACAAAGGTGTCATCAGACACCAAGTCTTGGAATCCCCAAGGCTTGCGGGACAAACCTCTGTATCTAACACTTCCTCCAGTGCTTCTGCCTCCTCCATCTCCTCTAGGGCATCCACCTGCACCCTCAACCTCTGCCTTAATGAGACACACGTTCCAACAGTACAGATCGAATCCCCCCACCTCCATACTGCGCAGCCAGGGCTCACTGCAATTAGGCAGTGTTTCAATTAATATGCCTCGGATATCGCAGTCAAACTGATCAAGAGTTGTGACAGCTATTCATGAGGAATTTGAGCAATGGCTGTCTCCACTGAACCTGGAGCAAGGGAAGGCCGTGTGTGTTAACAGTTCAAACCTGGTGGCGGCCCTACATCGGGGCAATCTCACACACGTGACTCACACACGTGCCTTGCTTGGCTTGCATCCTCAATCTGATAAAACAGCAATTTCTCGGCCACTATTCTGGCCTGCATGTGCAGCCACAGTCTATGTGTGCTCAATTAAAAATATGAAAACACAACAGAATCTTTAGTATAAAAACAAGACTCGCCAATGTAACCTCTTAATCCTTGCAATGTTCACAAGGTAGACAGCAGCGGTGGTCGGTCTCCTAGACAACGAGCTAACTCCTTCATGATGATAGAGGCCACCATCTCCTTAGCTTGCTGGTAGTTTTCTGTGGGAATGAGCTTGTCTAAAACCAACCAGGAATATGCAGTTAATGGCATGCCATGGTTTGGTATTAGAACCCAGTACTAGAAGAGAAGCCATCCACAATTTCCATATCTGAGGAATTTTATTTGGTAGACTGGATGCCCAAGCATTAGTTTCTCACAAAGGAGCTGAGTGGCAGTAGGTGCAAGTTTCTCCAGCATGACCTGTTTGTTAGATATACAAGGGAGAACAGATTTGGGCTTTGCCAAGGTGCCAGATTGCATCTTAAGTCTTATAAATTGCTGGAGCCAGTCCACAGTAAAAAAGCACCCATAGAGTGTCCGGGAAGCTTCACACAGACTTTTCTTTGCCAGGGCTGCTTCTCGGTGAGAGATGTATTTCACTACAGCCATATTCTTTAGGTCGGTTAAAGGACTGGCATAGAGGGAAACTGTATGTACTCTGGCTATCATTTCTCCCAGGACGTCCTCTAATGCAGCTCATTCCATAAGAAATGGCAGCCTGTCCAGCATCAGCTCACACTTCTTGGTGGTGCTTCAACACAAAAAGATCTTTCCTTACGCCTTAAATTTCAGGACTACAGATTTGAGCAATGGCCTGATCCGCAATGCGTTTTGAGAAATAACGCGCATAAGCAAAGCCACGGTTTAGGCCACTGAAGGTCATCATTAAGAAAAACTCATACAGCTTTCTCACAGACTGAAAGAGGGGTATCAAGACTTCCATGACAGCCAAGACTTCCCTGTCCTTACCAAGAGGAAGACTGTCCATGTTCTTCTCATCCTCCTCCTCCTCATTATCACCCAATCCGCATTGATATGAGATAATAATAATAATCTTTTAATTTATATAGCGCCAACATATTCCGCAGCGCTTTACGATTCAGACAATTTACAGACATTATGGGCTCTGTCCCCATTTGGGGTCACCATCTACATACGATGAGACTGGGTTGTGTAGCATCACCCTGCATAGCTCCTTGTTCCACCTGAAATGCCTCCCCTTTTTATTATGAGCAGCGAGAGTTTCATTAGACAGAGAAGCGGGATGGTGATGCTAATTATGGCATCATCGCTGCTCACCGTCTTGGTGGAGTCCTCAAAGTTTTGGAGGCCGGCACAGATGTCTGACAGCCATGCCCACTCATCAGCTGTTATGTGCGGAGGCTGACCGGAATAACAACGGACGTGTTGAAGCTGGTATTCAACAACTGCCCTCTGCTGCTCACAAATCCTTCCCAACATCTGCAACGTTGAGTTCTAATGAGTGGTGACATCGCACACCAGTCGGTGAGCTGGAATCTGCAAACAATGCTGAAGCACTGTGAGGGTAGCGTAAGCTGTAGCTGACTTTCTGAAATGGGCACACACATGGCATACTTTCACAAGCAGCTCTGGCAGCTATAGGTAGGTTTTGATAAACCGCTGAACCACTAAGTTGAGCACATTTAGTGCATGCTCATCACTAATGTGTACCCCTGTATGGAGAACAATATCTGTACCAAAGAATTAAAAGATGACATATAGCCTGCTTTATATACTATGGTAGTAAGAAAACCAATTTCGATTTCATCATGTGTACCCCATGTGGAGAACAATATCAGCACAAAACAATTAAAAGATGAAATGTAGCCTGCTTTATATACCATGGTAGTAAGAAAAACAATCTAGATTTTATCATATGTACCCCTGTGTGGAGAACAATATCTGCACCAAAGAATTAAAATATGAAATGTAGCTTGCTTTTTATACCATGGTAGAAAGAAAACCAATTTCGATTTTATCATGTGTACCCCTGTGTGGAGAACAATATCTGCACCAAAGAATTAAAAGATGAAATGTAGCTTTCTTTATATACCACAGTAGAGAGAAAACCAATTTCAGTTTTATCATGTGTACCCCTGTGAGAACAATATCTGCACCAAAGAATTAAAGATGAGATGTAGCCTGCTTTATATACCACGGGAGTAAGAAAACCAATTTTGATTTTATCATGTGTAACCCTGTGTGGAGAACAATATCTGCACTAAAGAATTAATTTCACTATAGGATAACTATTATAATGGGGACCGACACCACTAAAGCCAATCCAGCAGAAGGAAACCCAATCAGGAGTCTTTAAATTTTAAAAAATTAGTGCCTGACACCACCATTTCCATGGCCAACAGATTTTAGATGGTGGAGTTCATCCTCTTAGCTTTGTGTAGGAGAAAACAATCTTTTCTTTGACCAAAACTGTTGGACTGAGGGCTGGCTGCAGTGCAGAGTGAGGACGGACTACCTTGAAACAGACAAACTGCTGGACCGTGAGTGAGGTGCAGGCGGAGATGTTACAATCTATTGATAAAGTTGTGGTGTGCACGTTCTCTGAGATTGGTCAAAACGGCAGGCTTGTCCGCTTCCAGTACAGCAGACGGGCTCTCACTCAGCCTAACTGGAATAGGTAAACAACCAGAGGTGACAATACTTGCCATGGTAACAGACGAGGAGGAAGAAGCAGCAAATGCAGTTGATGGGGCGGCTGATGGTTGTGTAGGATCGCTGGTCCACATTTTATCGCACTGAGATTTCCAGAGTAATGCATGTTAATTGCGCATGTGAAGGTTCATGCATGTAGTAGTCACATTATTGCACTTTTTCCCTTTACTGAGATTTTTCTTGCAAAGTTACCAGATAATGAGAGTTAACTCTGTCACAGGTGAGTCAGATGTAACAGACAGTCGCTCTGCAGCTGACTGCAGATGGTCACTGCGTTTGGCATTGCAGACACCTTCTTAATCCATCTTTCTTTTGGACCCAGCGGCAACCTCCCTCCGGCTTTGATTGACGCACCCTCGTCTGGGTGTTTATAAACTCTCTTTCTGTTTCAAAGGGTCGTCGGTGATATTCTCATTTTCCTTTGTGAAGGCTTGGAGTTATAGCAGTCACCTTGCTTCCTCTCTAGTGCCCTTGGAGGATGTTTGGTGGTATATCTCTTGTGTCTGCTCTAGCTAAGTTTTCCCCCCTTTGTTTGTCTCCCTTGTTGTTTTTAGTTTATAGTGTGGACTGATCAGTGCTCACCCCCCCTCCCTATCCAGGGCCTAGCTATAGAGATATACAGGGCTTAGGTATCCTGCTCAACGATTTGTGTGAAACCAATATAGGGACGGTAGGGTGGGCAGGGTGTTATTAGATATGCCTAGGGGTCTCCACTCCCCCTTTCTCTAGTGTCTGGGCTTCCTTCCCCTCATCCCTTCATGTTGCATTTAGTTTTTTCCACACTGTACATGACAGGCTCATCCTTTGCTGTGTCAAAAAAGGCCCAGGCTAGGCAACCTTTGCCGCCCCTGCGAGCTGCAGACCCACGACCGCTGCTGGTCACTGCCACAGTTGTGGCTAAGGATTCAGTGCTCATCGCGGTTGCATCACTCCGTGTCTGCGCCATAGGATGCAACGTATCCTCCTCGTCTTCCTCCTCCTCCACCTCATCAGATGAGCTACTCAGTTGCATGCCTCTTGGTTCACACCAAGTAGGATCTTCAACCTTATCATCATCCAATGTGTTATCCCATTCTTCGCCCTGAGAGTGACCCTTCTTCTCTTGTTGCCCTGACAGCAGATTAGAGTCCGCATGAGCCTCAGGTGTCTGAGTCTCATCAGGATCACCTCCCCCCCGGTGGTTAACGTCCGGTGATGAGGGTCAGGAAGCTGCTCGGACCCTACTTCGTCCTGCCCTGAATAAAACCTAAAAAAATTTTGGGCATCGGTGGAGATGCTTTCCATCTCTTGACTCTGTGAGTCTATGGAGTACACTTCTGATGCCCATGGCATAGAATGTGTGAACAGTTCAAGAGACTCACCAATCTGTGGTTCCCTACCATCAGTTGGACGGTTGGACTGGAGCATCTTCTCTTTCTGGTCCTCATGAGCAGGGCTTACCACTGTGTGGCTGCCAAAGAAAGGAAGTGGAGCAGCTCGTCCAGTAACAGAAGTTGTCAGTTGTCTTTGGATAGAACGTGACAGTGTTGGTTCACTACTAGTGCTTTAAGTAACATTACTACATGCCCTTCATATGCATTGAACACCAAGCCAATTCCCCCTTCCACCAATAACTCTCTTTTTCCCACTCATGTTGTTCAGATAGTGTGGTAGGAGCACACTGTTAGCAACAAAAATTTGATTTTTTACTGTGCACCAGCTCTGCACACAGCTGAATTTCAGCGGCACTAAATGACAAGGCGAGTGTCATGCTAGGTATGGGAAGGATCCAGTGTACAATGAGGGGAAAAGGGGGAAGCCCAGCAACTAGGGAAAGGGAGAGTGGAGACCCCTAGGTAGATCTTACAATGCCCTGGTTCCCTATCGTCCCTAAATAGGTTCCTCACCTAGTGCTAGGCCATAGGTAGGGAGGGGTGAGCAATAGTCAGCACCTCTACAACTAAAGACAAACAGGGGATACACTTAGCTTTGAGAAGACATCAGAGCGATCATGAAAACAATCACAAAGGAACTCCAAGAATAAACTAGACCACTGCTAGTACGTCAGGCCTGAACAGAGGAATAAAACTTATATCACCAGTGATTATCTGGAGAGACTGGGTGTTATATAAAGGTCCAGCAAGGGTGTGTTAATTATCAGCAAAATGTGGAGCTCACTGCTGGGTCCTAGAGGGGGAGGAATGTTGAAAGGATCAAGGAGATGTCTGCAAGGCCAAGCGCAGCGACCTTCTACAGCCAGATCCAGAATGACTGTCTGTCACACCCGACACACCCGTGACAGTACCCCCCCCTTCTACGAGTGGCCTCCGGACCAGGTTTCTCAGGATGAGAGGCATGGAAAGAATGAACCAACCTAGGGGAATTTACCTCAGATGCTGAAACCCACATCCTTTCCTATGAACCATAACCCCTTCAGTGCACCAAGTACTGAAGGGAATGACGTTGAAGATGAGAATGCACAATCTTCGAAATTTGGAACTCCAAATTTCCATTAACAATGATTGGGGGCAGTGGTAGGGGCGAGGACTCAAGAGGTACTGCATACTTCTTGAGCAGAGACCTGGGAAACACATTTTGGATCTTAAGAGCCTGAGGTAACTCAAGACGAAATGCTGCTGGGTTAATGACGGTGGATATTTTATAGGGACCAATAAATCTACAGTCATGGCCAAAAGTATTGAGAATGAGACAAATAGTAATTTTTCCAAAGTTTACTGCTTCATTTTTTGTAATGGCAATTTGCATATACTCCTGAATGTCAAAGAGTGATCAGCTTAACAGCAATTACTGTACTTGTAAAGTCAATATTTGCCCAGAAAATGAACTTTAACCCCCAAAGCACATTTCAACATCATTGCAGTTCTGCCTTAAAAGGAGCAGCTAACATCATTTTAGTGATTGATCCATTAACACAGGTGTGGGTGTTGATGAGGACAGGGCTGGCGATCAATCAGTCATGATTAAGTAAGAATGACATCACTGGACACTTTAAAAGGAGGCTGGTTCTTGGTATCATTGTTTCTCTTCAGTTAACCATGGTTATATCTAAAGAAACACGTGCAGCCATCATTGCACTGCACAAAAATGGCCTAACAGGGAAGAGTATCGCAGCTACAAAGATTGCACCTCAGTCAACAATCTATCGCATCATCAAGAACTTCAAGGAGAGAGCTTCCATTGTTGTCAAAAAGGCTCCAGGGCGCCCAAGAAAGACCAGCAAGCGCCAGGACCGTATCTTAAAACGGTTTCAGCTGCGGGATCGGACTACCAGCAGTGCCGAGCTTGCTCAGGAATGGCAGCAGGCTGGTGTGAGTGCTTCTGCACGCACTGTGAGGCGGAGACTCTTTGAGCAAGGGCTGGTTTCAAGGAGGGCAGCAAAGAAGCCACTTCTCTCCAGAAAAAACATCAGGGACCGACTGATATTCTGCAAAAGGTACAGGGAGTGGACTGCTGAGGACTGGGGCAAAGTCATTTTCTCTGATGAATCCCCTTTTCGATTGTTTGGGACATCTGGAAAACAGCTTATTCGGAGAAGAAGAGGTGAGCGCTACCACCAGTCTTGCCTCATGCCAACTGTAAAGCATCCTGAAACCATTCATGTGTGGGGTTGCTTCTCAGCCAGGGGAATCGGCTCACTCACAGTCTTGCCTAAAAACACAGCCATGAATAAAGAATGGTACCAGAATGTCCTCCAAGAGCAACTTCTTCCAACCGTCCAAGAGCAGTTTGGCGCACAACAATGCCTTTTCCAGCATGATGGAGCACCTTGCCATAAAGCAAAGGTGATAACTAAATGGCTCATGGAACAAAACATAGAGATTTTGGGTCCATGGCCTGGAAACTCCCCAGATCTTAATCCCATTGAGAACTTGTGGTCAATCATCAAGAGACGGGTGGACAAACAAAAACCAACAAATTCTGGCAAAATGCAAGCATTGATTATGCAAGAATGGACTGCTATCAGTCAGGATTTGGTCCAAAAGGTGATTGAGAGCATGCCAGGGAGAATTACAGAGGTCTTGAAGAAGAAGGGGCAACACTGCAAATATTGACTTGCTCCATTAACTCATTCTAACTGTCAATATAACCTATTGGTACTCATAATATGATTGCAATTATATTTTTGTATGTGATATAAACATCAGACAAACACTAATAAAAACCAGAGGCCAGCAGATCATGTGAAAATATAATTTTGGTGTCATTCTCAAAACTTTTGGCCATGACTGTAGGTTCTAACTCCCAGGAAGGAACCTTCAACTTGATATTCCTGGTAGACAACCACACAAAGTCATTCAGACTTAGGTCCGGACCTTGCAGAGCGTTTTCTGTCAGCCATGTGTTTGTATCTGTCTCACATGATCTTCAATAAACTCTGAACCCTCCCATCACACAGAAGAGAGCAACGAAGCAAAACGTTCCTCCTCAGGATCTCCCGAAGCCCCTCCCCCACTAAAGGTACCAAATGTGGATAAAAACCGTATGCACCAAAGAGAGGTGACCTGCCAGTAGACTCTTGTCGATGGTTATTAATAGCAAACTCAGCCAATGGTAAGTAAGATGCCCAATCCTCCTGGTTTTTGGAGACAAAACACCTGAGGTAAGTCTCCAAATTCTAATTAATGTGTTCGGTCTGACCATTCTAATGAGGATGGAAGGCAGAAGAAATAGACAACTACACCCCAAGCTGAGTACAGAAAGATTTCCAGGATTTAGAAACAAATTGGGTTCCCCGATCTGACAGCACATCGGAAGGAATAATGCTTCATGATTTCATTAATGAATACCTGAGCAACAGTTTTAGCATTCGGAAGTGCCAGTAATGCGATAAAGTGAGCGATCTTACTGAACCTATCTACAACCACCAGGACCACAGTCTTGCCTGCTGATACCGGTAGGTCAGTAATAAAATACATGGACAAGTGTGTCAATGGCCTGCTAGGAATGAATCCTGTCATAATTTCTCTCAGCTGAAGATATTTTTTTGGAAAAGAAAGCGCATGAATGCCATTTACTAAGGGACAGACCCTGAGACAACACAGCCCCAACTCCCACCTCCGATGCATCAACTTCTACGATGTCACGGGTGTGTCGCCACGAAGATCGTCACGATTACACAGCCTGACTTCTCGCAGCTGACTTTTTGGTGCTTTGTGTTTTTCGGCAGTGAGGGAGTTAATTCTCTCTCTCTCTGTGCTAGACGAGGTCCAGCCTCGCCCAGCTGCAATCAATGCTGCTGTAGTGAGACTCCTTCAAATGCCTGCTGGTCTGTTAGGGAAGTGTCGGTGAAAGCATTTCATGCAGACTAACAGAGCGGATCGTGGTATTTGGAGTTTCAGAGATAAGTGTATTTGGAGTGTTTTTTCCCTTCCTCGCTTTATTATTTATCTCCTTTCCCGTTGGTGTTCCCTCTGTTGTAGTTGTGTAGTTTTTGTATGCAAGGTGGTTTTGGTTTTTCCCTTGTACTGTCTCGTTCGTCTAAGTACTGTGTGTGGGCATATTATTACTTGTCCCCTTTTGTTGTGATCGGGGTCCTTCTCAGGACTAGATTACTTAGATGCAGGGATCCTCAGGAGGTAGGGGTTACGCTGGCGGCCTGGACCTCTGTACCTTTAACAGTACCTCCAGGTTGAGGGATTAGTCAGGGCCCCAGCTTAGGGTCAGCTTAGGCCCCCTACCTCCAGTATACAGAGACAGCGTGACATACGATGAAAGATTGAAAAACATCGGCTTGACTGAGTATACGTGCTTTGGTCAAAAAAAACTCTTTAAGGAGAAAAAAGCATGTTGGCAGCATTTGACCAGTTAAAAAAATCGGACCCCTTTCTTGTCATGCTAGTGAGGGGTTTTACAATTACCAAATAATTTTGGATAAATTTCCAGCAAAAATTAATAAAGCCCAGAAAGTGCTGTAATGCCTTCAGGTTCTCAGGATGGTCCCAATCAAGTACAGCACGGATCTTCTCCGAATTCATGCGAAAACCTGATGATGACAACAGGTACCCCAAAACTGCACCTCTTGGATGGCGAAAACACATTTCTCTAGTTTGTCATATAGTTTGTTATCTCTTAATATCTGTAGTACCTGTTTGACATGACTCTGATGCGTCACAAAATCAGGTGAGTAAACCAAAATATCATTCAGATAGACCACCACAAATCTGCTCACTAAATGATGGAAAAAATTGTTTATGAAATGCTGGAACACTACCGGTGCATTGGTCAAATCAAAAGGCATAACCAGGCTCTCAAAATGCCCCTCAGGGGTATTGAATGCTTTTTTTGCGTTCATCCCTCTCTCTGATTCTAACCAGATTGTTGACTCCCCTTAAATCCAACTACGAGAACACCTTAGCTCCCACAACCTGGTTGAATAAATCTGGAATCAGAAGAAGAGGATACAGATCTCAGACGGTAATTTGATTTGTGGCGCCCTTGCGGGTTCAGTTGCCACAGAGGTACTGCATCTCATCCAGAGGTGTTTTACCCCACTCTCAGGTAAGGAGGGAGCACTACCCAGGACCCACCCACTCACATCAAACACACACCACTCCATGAGGGAGGGTCCAGATAGCTCCTAAGGGAGAGAACAGACCCGGTCCCTGTCAGGAGGGTGGGTGGAGGAAGTAGTTTAGGGGAGCACTGAAGGAAGAGTATAAAAGAAGGGTAGAAACATCTAGAAGGAGCCATTCCTGGTTCCAGTCCTTGGAGCAGGAGTTCAGTGAGGAGAGAAGACCGGAGCAGTGAGGAGGGCTCCAGAGAGAAAGGATCCTAGGGGCACGGAAAGTGCAGAGTGCACCCGTGTGCCCGAGTTCATACTGACCGTGAAGGGATCAGGCCGCAGTAGGGGACCGGCCCCAGACTAGTGGAGGACTACAAGACTCAGCTAACAAACCGGAGGTTGCGCTATCTTGAAGTGCCATAGCCACCAACCACACACATTCGCTGAAAAGGTGGCCATATAGGACAAAGGGGACAGAAAATATGTCGCCCAACAAGGCCCATGGCCACTGGCTCATGACACTGTGTGTGAGGTGCAGGGCAGGAGGAAGAGAGCCAGCGCAGAGAGATGACCTGGCAAGGTACACAAGAAGGGGGTCCTGATCAAGTGCACCCAAATTATCTGAGAGTTGGCTGAATCACTTCCCCGGAGGACACAGGATGACGTGGGCAGTTATAACCTGACAGTTGTAACCGGGAGCATCTTAATAACTGTGAGTAAACACTTGAAGACTGCACTCCGCTGTGTCCTTCACTTAATTGCTGTGTCACCTGCCTTGCACTACACCACCAACATCCAAAATCTCTCATTTAACTGCTCTGGGGCCTAGCTCTAACAGTGGAGAGCTGAGACATCCCTGCTGCATCACTAACAGCCCCAGTGGATCTGAACAGCAGCGGCGGCCACCTATAGCCGCATGCCACGGGTGGCGTCACGAACATTATCCCCAAAACTTTATTTCCTCAATTGACTGTTCTTTATTAACCGCCCTGGGCCACGGACCGGGTCACTGCCACCGTTACTACCCCAAAAAGACCAGCACGGCTACCGAGTACCCCACGGCCTCAGGGGGCGCGTCAGATTCAATTCCCGAAAATCTAATCAGGGACGGAGACCGCCATCTTTCTTCTTAACGAAGAAGAACCCTGCCGCCATGGGTGAAGATGAGGGTCTGATATGTCCCTTCTCCAGACTCTCAGCAATAAAATCCTTCATGGCTTATTTCTGAGGACCAGAAAGATTATACAGTCTGGACTTGGGTAGTTTAGCTCCAGGAGTCAGGTTAATAGGACAGTCTTATGCCCGATGAGGGGGCAAATCCTGACATCCCCTCTCAGACATGTCCTGGAAATCAGACAAAAATGCAGGCAAGGTCTCCGTAGAGACCGCAGAAAGGGAAATGTTTAAACAGTTCTCATGATAGTAATCTCCCCATTCAACAATTTCCCTGGATTGCCAATCCACTATCGAATTATGTTTCACCAAGCAGGGTAGATCCAGTACAATTGGAGTGGGAAGGCCCTCCAAGAAATAACAAGGGATTACCTCATAATGAAAAGACCCCACCCTCAGTCTTATATTATGTACAATCTGAGTCAGAGCTCTCTGTGCAAGTGGTGAGTCAATGGCATAAATAGGAATGGGCTTAGTTAATGTACAGCTTGGAAACCCATGAGTTCTCACAAACCGAGCATCAACAATATTGACTCCAGCTCCACTGTCTATAAACACAGAAATTTTCTCAGTCCTTCTCTCTAGCACCACCTCTGCTGTCAGGACAAATTGAGAACTTCATGTTGAAGACAAACACACTACCAACAGTTAATCGAGGTTTTTTTGCTTAGGAATCGAGGGAAAGACCCCAATAAAATATCCCTTGTTGCCACAAAAAAACACACCCCTTTTCTCTTGCAGATTTCAGGGGAAATATGTGACGCAGTCGCTCCCCCTAACTGCATGGGTTCCTTCAACTCCATAAGCACAGGTTCACCCCCAGACCGCCTTCCTGGCAAAGGGGCGCTGCCTCGAAAAGAGGGTTCAGGAGAGGGTTGTCTCACCCAACTATTGCAAAGGCGTCTATCCACACGTATAGCCAATGACATGGCAGCCTCCAAAGACCCTGGGGTTTCGTTAACTGCCAATTAGAGATGAGCGTTGTTCTACTCGAACTGTTCGCCAATCTCAAATTCGAGCTGTTTTGGGCGGTGTTCGAGCCGGTCGGCGAACACGAACAATTTGAGAAAAATTCGGCTGTTCGAGGTTATGTTCGATAACTGTTCGTGCACCAAAATCATAACTGGATTTTTTCTCAGTAATGATGAAAATTAATGTTAATACGCAGTTTGAGTGTACAGCGGGGCGGGGGGAGGGGCAGGGGATGGATCTCTGCAGGAACAATGAAGATCTCCATTTTTTTTTCTCTTTCCCGCATTTGCAGTGGGGAGGTGCAATCTGTCAGCCTATCAGCAGCGCACACACGGAGCGAAGTGCTTTTTTTCACACAAGCAAGGGCATGTGTCATTGGCAGTGTATGTCACATGTCCTTGCCCTATAAGACCAAGCCATTTTCCCCGTCGCCACCATTTTCTCACTGCTGCAGCTGCGTGTTAGACGGCACCGCTGTTGCTGTGTGCGCTATACCTTGTTAATTTCAAGCCAATTTTCGCACAAATATACAGATAGCTTGGGAGTAGGGAATAGTTGTGATTGCAGTCCTTTTAAGGACTAGGTTACAGCATTTCCTACGACTTTTATCAGGCAGGTCTGTGCTCTTAAATAGATAGATTGTGGGAGTAAAGACTAATTGTAATTGGAGTCCTTTTCAGGACTAGGTTACATCAGTTCCTATCAGTTTTTGCCAGGCAGGTCTGTGCCAGTGCTGTGCAAGTTTTTTTCACAGCATTTGGCTGAATCTAGCAAAGCTAATCCTTTTTGGCCTATTGCAGAGTGTGTTAGTCAGTGGAGTAGCCTATCTGTGTTGCAAGATATACCACCTGTGTATAGAATACCAATTTTTTTACTGCACCTAGTGAAGTAAAATCTTTTGGGCATAGCATCATTCTATTAGTCCATTTATACTGACCTCCATCAGGTTGCAAACTGAATATAATTTTTTTCTGCATCTAGCTCTGAAAAAATATTTGGGCTTCTAGCAGTGTGTGGGACTTGTTCTATTAGTCCTTCTATACTGACCTCCATCAGGTTGCAAATTAAAAATAATTTTTTTCTGCATCTAGCTCTGAAAAAATATTTGGGCTTCTAGCAGTGTGTGGGACTTGTTCTATTAGTCCTTCTATACTGACCTCCATCAGGTTGCAAATTAAAAATAATTTTTTTCTGCATCTAGCTCTGAAAAAATATTTGGGCTTCTAGCGGTGTGTGGGACTTGGTCTATTAGTCCATCTATACTGACCTCCATCAGGTTGCAAATTAAAAATAATTTTTTTCTGCATCTAGCTCTGAAAAAATATTTGGGCTTCTAGCAGTGTGTGGGACTTGGTCTATTAGTCCATCTATACTGACCTCCATCAGGTTGCAAATTAAAAATAATTTTTTTCTTCATTTAGCTCTGAAAAAATATTTGGGCTTCTAGCAGCGTGTGGGACTTGTTCTATTAGTCCATCTATACTGACCTCCATCAGGTTGCAAATTAAAAATAATTTTTTTCTGCATCTAGCTCTGAAAAAATATTTGGGCTTCTAGCAGTGTGTGGGACTTGGTCTATTAGTCCATCTATACTGACCTCCATCAGGTTGCAAATTAAAAATAATTTTTTTCTGCATCTAGCTCTGAAAAAATATTTGGGCTTCTAGCAGTGTGTGGGACTTGGTCTATTAGTCCATCTATACTGACCTCCATCAGGTTGCAAATTGAATAAAAAAATTTTCTGCATCTAGCTCTGAAAAAATATTTGGGCTTCTAGCGGTGTGTGGGACTTGGTCTATTAGTCCATCTATACTGACCTCCATCAGGTTGCAAATTAAAAATAATTTTTTTCTGCATCTAACCCAGCCAATAGTTTTGGCCTAATACCACAGTTTGGCCACTCAGCTCTGCTCGGTTACCATCCATTGTTTTTTTGTGCAAACAACTCCAGAGTTGTGAATTAGTTAACCACCAAAATGAGTGGAAAAAGGCCTGCTGCTGGTGGATAGGGGAATAGGCGTGTTGGGAAGGGGAAAAAAGGTTGTGTCCGTGGGGTAGGTGCAGAAGAAAGACCATCTTCCAGCCAAACTAAAATGTCTACTTCTTTTAGCGGACAATGTGATAAGATCCCTTTCTTACGGCCACGCCAATCGCTACAAATTCCAGATGAGGCACAAAAACAGCAGGTGCTTCAACGGATATCAAGTGCTCCTTTAAGTGGGCTCTCCTCCACATCAACTTCAACATCACAAATACTCCAGTCCTCAAAGGTGTCACCCAAATCGCACTTGCTTCCTCACAGCTCCCAAATCTCCAGCTGCCCGTCTGAGTATGAGGTAGAACAGATGGTTGAGTCTGCAGAGCTGTTTACTCATACTATAGCCTGGGAATCAGAGGTCGACTCCAGCGCTTCTGTGAATCCAGACGAGGAAATGATCTGCACTGATGCCCAGAATCTTTATGAGTCGGATCCAGGACCAGACGCAGAAGGTTCTGACCATAATGTAGACCCTCATTCCCAAACTGTAACTCCTGTTGGTGGAGACAATGAGGAAGACGATGATAAGACTCAAATACCTGATTGGAGCGACAACTTTAGTTTTTTGTCAGGGCAGGAACAGGTTGGCTCTGAGGACGACGGGTGTGATAACGCACAGGGTGATGATGATGAGGTCGGAGATCCCACTTACTGTCAACCCACAGTCAGCCAAGAGATGAGGTCAGCAGAGGAGGTGGAGGAAGATGCTAGTGACGACGAGGTCAGGTTGCGCCTTCCTGGACAGAGACGTAGTACTGGAAGCACGTCAACAACTGCATCCTCAAACACAACTCTGCCTCTCACCACAAGTCGTGGTGGCTCTTCAGGTCGCATGGGTGCTAAGCCTTGCATAGCCTGGGCATTTTTTCAGATCGATAAAGATGACCCAACTCGTGTTATCTGTAACATTTGTCAGCAAAAGCTAAGTAGAGGCCAAAAAATACATAGTTTGAGTACTTCATGCATGAACCGGCACATGGACATGAAGCATAAGTTGCAGTGGGAAGCTCACTGTGCTACAATGCGGTCTAGCCGGCCGGGCCAACCACCATCTTCCATATCTTGTGCATCCGCGGCCTCTTCATCCTCTGTGACTGGGGGGACAGCAGTCACACCTGTTTTGGGGCGCAGACCTGCCACCTCTTTACCCGCAACAGCCAGCGTGATTGGCAGGTCATCATTTTCTTTGGAGGTGGTAACACCAGCTGGTCTTGAGCGCTGTCCGACATTGATAGCACCACCTTTGGATCAAGGCAACCTAACATGTCCGCCTGCATCTTCCTCACAGACCGGCAGTTTGCCGGGGACACCCTTATCAACCCCGTCTAAGCACAATAGCCAGCCCTCGGTCCCTCAGATGTGGACAAGTAAAAGACCATTTCCTCCTAGCCATGAAAAAGCTAAGAGGTTGAATTTCACCATCTGCAAGCTCTTGGCTACAGAAATGCTGCCTTTCCGCCTGGTGGACACAGAGGATTTTCGAGACCTTATGTCCGTCGCAGTGCCCCAGTACCAGATGCCCAGTCGGCACTACTTCTCAAAGAAAGGTGTGCCTGCGCTCCACAAGCATGTCGCACACAACATCACCGCTTCTTTGAGAAACTCTGTGTGTGACAGGGTGCATTTCACCACAGACACTTGGACGAGTAATCATGGACAGGGGCGTTACATGTCGCTGACTGGGCACTGGGTAACTATGGTGACAGCAGGACAAGGGGCTGCTGTCCAAGTCTTGCCGTCCCCACGAGTTGTGCGTCAATCCTCTTTATGTCATTTTTCCTCCACTGCTTCTGCCTCCTCAACCTCCTCTCGGTCTTCCACCTGCACCCAAAGCCTGTCTGGTCATGCCACAAGCTTTCTAACTGCGCAGAAGGGATCCTGCACACCTCCTTACTATGCTGGCAGTAGGGCTCAACGTCATCAGGCGGTTTTTACATTGAAATGTCTGGGAAATGTGAGCCACACAGCTGAGGAGTTGTGGTCAGCTCTGGAGAACCAATTTCTTGAATGGTTGTCTCCACTGGACCTGAAACCAGGGAAGGCCGTGTGCGACAATGCTGCAAACCTGGGTGCGGCCCTTCGCCGGGGCAATGTCACACACGTGCCTTGTATGGCTCACGTGTTGAACCTGGTTGTCCAGCAATTTTTAGCCCACTATCCCAGACTAGATGGCCTTCTGCAGAGGGCACGGTCGCTGTGTGCTCACTTCCGCCGTTCGCATCCCGCAGCTCAGCGACTTACATCTCTACAGAAGTCGTTGGGCCTGCCACTTCACCGGCTAAAATGCGATGTGCCTACCCGGTGGAATTCAACTCTGCACATGTTGCAGCGACTGTGGCAGCACCGACAAGCCCTGGTGCAATACGTTCTGACGTATAGCCTGGGCCAACGAGATTCAGAGGTGGGGCAAATCACGCTGGAGGAGTGGTCTCAGATCAGGGACCTATGCACCCTTCTGCATAGTTTTGAAATGGCGACGAAGATGTTTAGTGCTGACGATGCCATTATCAGCATGACTATTCCGGTGATTTACATGCTGGAGCACATGTTAAACAGAATTCGGAGTCAGGTGGTGGCACAAGAGGAGGTGGAGGAAGTAGAGGAGGAGGAGTTGTATGCGGAAGGGCTAACATCTGCAAGGTCCAGACGGTCGGCAGCACCAGGGCGGCAGGCATGTGAGGGTGGGGGAGATGATTTTACCAGGGCGCATGGTAGCAGCCAAACTAGTGAGGAAGGTGCAGGAGCCCAGGAAGAAGTGGAGGACGAACTGATGGAAGACTCATCAGATGAGGGAGACCTTGATCACATTTCTGTTGTGCGAGGTTGGGGGGAGAGGACAGAGGAAGGAAGCATGATTGTTACCTCGCCACCAACACAACAGGGACTTGGTGCTCCTGGATGCGCAACACACATGAGTGCCTTCTTGCTGCACTACCTGCAACATGACCCTCGAATTGTGAGAATTAGAAATAATCCTGACTACTGGGTTGCCACACTGTTAGATCCCCGGTACAAAAGTAAATTTGCAGAAATTATTCCTGCCATAGAAAGGGATGCACGCATGCAGGAGTATCAGCAGAGACTGTTGCAGAATCTTACATGTGCTTTTCCACAAAATACCAGTGGTGCACGTAGTGAATCTCACAGTTCCAACTTGCCAACCGTGGTCTGTATGGAATTGTTCAATAAAGGGCCCAAAATTAAGATAACATAGATGGGAGAGGTCTCTATGAATAGGAATTCCTAAGTATTTGATACCCTGTGAGGGCCAGGCAAAGGGAAAGTTGGACTGGATGGAATCCTATATGGATTTAGGGAGGGAGACATCGAGGGCCTCAGACTTCGCTGCATTGATTTTAAAATTTTACCATGTAACAAAGTGATCTATTTCAGCCATAACAGCAGGGATGGATATATGTGATTGAGTGATATATACTAGGACATCATCAGCAAATAGAGAGCACTTGTACTCGGTGCCTCCCACCTCAATCCACCTAATATTGGGGTTATGGCGAATTGATGAGAGCAGGTGCTCCGTCACTAGGATGTATAAGAGAGGGGACAGAGGACATCCCTGCCTTGTCCCATTGGTGATTGGGAAAGGTGATGAAAATGTTCTGACGCACCCCCTGGGCCTTGGGACACCCGGAGCCGGACCCTTTTTGGTGGATGCTGGTGGTTGTAGTCTTCGTGGCGGCGATCCGGTTCCGTGGCTCAGGGCGGTCAAACCAGTGGCGGAACTATTTATGTGGTTTTGATGTTTAAATGTCCGACTACGCCACCCGTGGATTGCGGTCAGAGTGAACCGCCGCTACAGGGCAGACCGCTAAGGCTGGTGTTGTGGGTGCAGCAGAGCGTAGCATAACTTCCCACGGGAGGAGTATAGCCTCAGGGCAGTGTATGCGGAGGATGGGGGTGATGGTGCAGGGCAGCAGCAGTAACGACACGGAGTCAGTGATGCAGTTCAGGGCCTTTACTCACAGTTCTTATTATCCAGACCACGTCTGCAGGTAACGGCTGCCCACGTCGTACTGTGCTCACCAGGTGAGGGGCTCAGACAACTCCCAGATAACTTTGGAGCGCTTCACAGGACCCCCTTTGTGTGTCCTTTGTCTGGCCTTTCTTACCAACACTTCTGTCCGGCTGCCTCGGGCCTCCTCTTGGTAAACTTGGCGCCAGTTTCCCTGACCCTATGTGGTGCCTTCCTAGCGGGTGGAGCAAGGGGCTGCGCCACATAAAATGTCAGAGCCTCCGGTTTCTAGCTGAAGGTCGTTTCCTGCCTCCACTAGTTTGGGGACCGGTCTCCCCCTTTGGCCTGACCCCTCCACGCAGGTGGATTCGGGCGTGCGGTGGCGACTCGCCCGTCTGCACCCCTGGGATCCCTTCATTCCTCGTTCCTGGAGCCTTCTCCGCTCCTCTTCCTTCCTTCTCCCTCTTGCAGGCCTGGGCCTCTGTTACTAGGCCCGCCTCCGGAGCAGAGCTCATGCAGAGCCCCTGCTCCCTGCCACTTCTGCTCAGACTTCTCTGCACTGAACTAAGATGGTGCCCACCTTTTATACTCCCTTCTCAATGCACCCAGGAACTGCTTCCTCCCTGCTCCTGCACTGCAGGGTTCCCCTTCCTCAGTGTTCCCTCCCCCCACTCCAGCCAGGGACAGGGACTGTCGTGCCCATCTCAGGGGCATATTGGTCGCCCTGCCCCACGGCAATGTGGTGTAATGCATGCAGGTGTCGGGTCCTGATCCACACTCCATCCTTATCTGAGAGTGAGATATCACACCTCTGGGTGAGGTGCAATACGTCTGTAGCAACCGAGCCCTCGGTGCTACAGTTCCATTTATCTTCAGCCTAGGTGACGTATTGTGATACAGGGCCGTGATTTTGGCTATAAAAGGGTCCCCTAGACCCCTACCCCAAGCTTTTTAAGAGAATCATATATGGCGTGCCAGGAGACTCTATGGAATGCTTTCTCAGCATCCAACGAGAGTATCTACTTACAAATTTTTAACTGCATCTAGCCCAGGAAATTCTTTGTGCCTAGTAGCAGTGTCTGCTAGTCAGCGGATTATCCCGGCTGTTAAGCAAGATACACCACCTGTAGTTTGGACACTTAATTTTTTCAAAGGAAATGCTTCGGGACCACGGGATACTTAGTGAAGAGCATCAGGAGGCACCCCAAGGCATAGGGGCTGGGACTGGCACTAGGATGCCTTGCGGTGGACAGCCGAGCTCGATCCTTATAAAAGCTTTTTAACTGCAGCAGCTTTAGTGGACGCTACTGGAGCTAGAATTACGCGGCTGCTGGCATGAGACTTGCCCTCCAATAGATCCTTGTAAATGGATTTAAAGTGTATTCATTCAAATTAGAGGGACAATTTAAATTAAAAAGCTTAGAGCTGCCTCCACCACAGGGGGGCTCTCTCGACCCACCAGCGGACAGGCACCAGTATTGGGAGAGGGGGGCTGGCCGTCAGGGTTCACCGCGGCTCTGGCACAAACCCGGCGACACGGAGGTGGCACGGGCAGGAGCGGACTGGCCGTCTCGGCTTCTCACTTTTTGGATTTTAGAAGGGCATGACATGCCTATATCTGTGTCTCCCCCTCCTTTTACTCCTCCACCTCTTTTCTTTTCGCATGACTATATGTACTTGTCACTTTTCCATGTGTTAGTTGTGTCTTCTGAGCAGTTTGTCAGCTTTTGGACACCTTTGAAGGTGTTTTCTATGTGTTTCTATGTGTTTTTGTTTGCCTGCCATTGGTTTTAACGGTGTTCGAAGGTGTTCGACGAACAGTTCGACGAACAGTTCGACGAACACACGGGTGTTCGACGAACCGAACCGAACTCGAACACTACGGGGGTGGCTCAACACTAGTACACAGTGTTGTAAAAACAACTCAAACTCCTGTGGAGACTCTGAACGAGCTAGCTCATCCTTGATTGCACTGGACAAACCCTTTCTAAAGATTGGCAATAAAGCATTGTTATCCCAGTTGGTGTCCACCACTAACCTTTTAAATTCAGTAACATATTCTATGACTGAACGTTTCCCCTGGCGTAAGGAAAGCAAGGCAGATTCAGCGGTAGCACGGCGATTGGGATCGTCGAACATTTGTGCCATGTCTGTCAGAAAATCATCCAAATTATTTAGATGGGTATCGTGACTTTCAACCATAGGATTTGCCCAAGCCAGTGCCCGTGATGTCAACAACATAATAATACATAGTACCTTAGATCTATCAGACCGGTAATAGGAGGCATGTACATCAAAGAATAATATACATTGGTTAACAAACCCACAGAATTGACTTCGGTCACCATTAAACCGGAATGGAGGCATTTTGGGCATACTAGTGGATGATGTAGGCTCAGTAGGTAAGGCCTCCCGGACTTCTAACTTAGTACGTAGATCTTGGAGAGCCTGACCAAACACCTGTGCGTTGTGGTCAACCCGGGATTCCATGTCTCTAATCTTAATGTGTATAGTCTCTATCTCCTGCTGCAAGGAGTTAATTATGGTGAACAGTTTGTCTGCCCGTGTCTCCGTCATTGCCCCAGCAGAATCCTCTTTAGGCTGGAGTATCCTGTAATACTATTGTAGGAACTCGAGGATTCTGATAGCGTGGGGCAATGAACAAGCAGAGACGGGTTTCTTTAGTGCAAATAGTGTATTTGTGCAACAGCAATAACACCCAAAAACAATATACAGATAACCCGTAGTGACATACAATGAAATAAGTCCAGCAATATTAAGTCTTTGAAACCTATATAGCAAGTCGGCAATGTTCTTACGACGGAGTCCTCACACAAATGTGATCAAAAGGAAAGTCTGACACACTGGTGACGTGGCTTGATTCAAACACTGCGGGTGTAGTAAAAGTCAGAACCAGGTATGCAGTAGCCACAGGGAAGTCCAAGAACAAGTTCACAAGTTAATCCTAGATGTAGCGTAGGTTCAGGGAAGTCCAGAAACAAGTTCACATTTAAGTAATATTCCAGTAAATAGTTCCAGCAGCCCTCACCGGAGGGAGTGAACGAAGGGTTAAACAACACAGTTCAGAAACACAGTTCTTACCGGGTGGAGTGAGGCAAGGGTTAAATTCCAAAGTCAACAGGTTAATGATAACACAGTGAGTGTAGCTTACATAGGCAGAGAATGTCCAGAGCCACAGGCTGCTGCTGAGAAACACGTGAAGATTAATCTGGTAAATACACAAGAGATCTGGGAGATAATAGTAGGACAAGGCAGCTAGACTGAAGGGATACGGAAGCAGAATACTCCAGCAAGGAAGCCAGCACCTGAGCCGGGTTTTAACCAAACGAACAGGAAGTAGGGCATACAAAAACAGCAAACTCCATCTTAACAAAGGGCAAAATCATTCACAAGGTTACCTAGAAAACCTGGAATACTGACACCACCTCCGGTCTGTCTTCCACACGGTCAACTCTTAGTAGCCGTGAGTCTCGACTACATACTCCTCCTCACCCTGATGTTCCTTCTTCCCACCATGCCGAGTGTCGTCAGACAGCAACTGATCCCACACTTGGACACTTTGAAGAGCTGTTCACTGGTCCATTTCCAGATTTGTGCCCCTCGCCTGCTCCGCTTGAAGTGGTGGAAGAGGAGATCCCATGTAGCGATGCCCAAATATTTGAACAGCCACGGCCACATGAAGTCGACGCTGGCAATTTGTCACAAGAGGTGGACGATGACGAGACACAATTGCCAGGAAGTGAGGAGGAGGATCGTGATGCGCAAGTGGAAGAGGAGGAGGTGGTGGATGATCTAGTAACTGACCCAACGTGGCAGGAGGACATGCTGAGCGAGGCCAGCAGCACACAGGGTGAGGGAGGCAGTGTACCCCAACAGGCAGGAAGAAGCAGTGTGGTGGCCGCACACAGAAGGCGGGCAACAGTTCCCCGTAAAACCAACACGAGGGACATTGCCAGTACAACCTGTAGGTCTTCCAGAGTCTGGAATTTTTTTAAAGACTCTGCTGATAACCCCAAAAAGGCCATTTGTACCACCTGCCAAGCCAGCATCAGCAGGGGTGACAAAACTACCAGCCTGACCACCACCAGCATGATCAGGCACATGGCAGCAAAGCACCCGACTTTGTGGGGCGAACCCCAGGGTCCACGACCAGTGTCAGCGGGTGTCACCACTGCTTCTTCCGCTGTTGTGCGTGCAGTAGAACCCCCTGTTGTGTGTGCAAGGCAATCCCCTGTCCATACTGCATGCAAAGATGCCCCCTCATCTCAGTCTTCACTTGTTATGGCAGTTTCTCAAGAAACAGCATCAACATCCACGTCCACGTCCCACTGCAGCGTTCAATTGTCCATATCCCAGACCTTTGAACGAAAGCGCAAATTCACAGCTAACGCCCCACAGGCCACAGTCCTAAATTCGCACATTTCACGACTGCTTGCGTTGGAAATGCCGCCTTTTAGGCTGGTGGAGACAGAATACTTCCGCAACCTTATGGCGGTGGCCGTCTCTCGGTACTCAGTCCCCAGTCGACACTATTTTGCCCGGTGTGCCATCCCTGCACTACAAAAGCACGTGTTCCAAAACATCTGTCGTGTCCTCAACAGAGCAGTTACTGGGAGAATCCACCTGACAACGGACATGTGGACAAGTGCTTGTGGCCAGGGACAGTACATCTCCCTGACGGCACACTGGGTAAACATAGTGGAAGCCGGGACCCAGTCGGACCTTGGGGCGGAACACATCCTCCCCACACCGAGGATTGCGGGCCCTATGTCAGTCAGAGTTGCCCCCACAGTGTACAGCTTCTGCGTATCATCCTCATCCTCCTCCTCATGTTCAGCCTCCATCTCAGATATTACATCAGTTACAAGCTGGAAGCACTGCAGTACTGCCTCCGCCAAGCAGCAACAGGCTGTGCTGAAACTCATAAGCTTAGGTGGGAAACCTCACACTGCTTGTGAGTTGTAGACAGCTGTGAAAGAGCAGGCAGATCTGTGGCTGACACCGCTGAACCTACATCCAGACATGGTCGTGTGTGACAATGGCCGTAACCTGATGGCGGCTCTAAGGCGAGGCGAGATCACACACGTACCATGCCTGGCTCATGTGCTTAACCTCGTTTTTCAGCGGTTTCTTAAATCGTTCCCCGAGTTTCCAGATCTGCTCATCAAAGTACTCCGCCTGTCAGCTCATTTCGCAAGTCGGCTACAGCTTCTGCCGCCCTTGCTGTGTTGCAGCAGCGTTTGCAGCTTCCGGCACACCGACTGGGGTGTGATGTCCCCACAAGTTGGAACTCTACTCTCCACATGTTGCAAAGGAATTGTGAGCAGAAGAGAGCAGTTGTGGACTACCAGCTGCAACAAGGCCGTCGATATTCAGGTCAGACTCCACACATAAGACCTTAGGAGTGAACCTGGATGTCTGACATATGTACCATCCTGACAAACTTTGAGGAGTCCACCAAGATGGTGAGTGGCGATGACGCCATCATTAGCGTCAGCATCCTACTTGTCTGTCTTTTACAATGCTCTCTGCAGAGAATTAAAGAGGAGGCATTGCAGCCAGAGTATGATGAGATGGATCAAGAACCCATAATGGGCGATTACACACAGCCCAGCCTCATCTCATCCCAACGTGCATTGGGGGACAATGAGGGAGAGGAGGAGGAGGAGGAGGAAGAACAGGAGCTTGTATCATGCGCTGTAGACGGTAGTACCTGTACAACTGTCATACCGTCGGTTCAGCGTGGGTGGCCTGAGGACAGGTGGGAGGAGGAGGAGGAGGAGGAGGAGAGCATGGTCAGTCGTTATCTTGGTGAGGACACGGAAGTCTTGCCCGTTACCAGTCTGGCACGCAACGCTGACTTTATGTTATGCTGCCTTAACCGTAACCCTTGCGTTGTCAAAATGTTGGGTGACAGTCATTACTGGTTGGTGACAGTTTTAGACCCCCGCTACAAGGAGAACTTTCACTCTCTTATTCCTGAGGTGGAGAGGTCTACAAAAATGGGGCTGTACCATAAGGCCCTTGCTGCAGAACTGTTAAATAAATTCCCATCTGAACATAGTAGCAGCAGAGGTCACAGTTCGTTGACCAACCAAGGCGTACAAGGGAGAGAGAGGCAACTCCAATCCAGCAGAGGCAGGGGAACACTGTCAACGTTCTGGGACAGTTTTCTGAGACCCGCCCAGCTTACAGGCCGTGAGGCGCGGGGTACTCTCACAAGGAGTGAAAAGTTTCAAAAGATGGTGAGGGCGTACCTTGCCGACCGTACAAGTGTCCTCCGTGCTTCCTCTGTGCCTTTTAATTATTGGGTATCCAAGCTGGACTCTTCTAATGAACTCGCTCTATACGCCTTGGAGGTCCTGGCCTGCCCTGCCGCTAGCGTGTTATCGGAGCGTCTTTTTAGTGCCGCTGGGGGAATTATAACTGATAAGTGCACTCGCCTGCCAACTGACAATGCTGACAAGCTGACCCTTATCAAAATGAACAAGGGCTGGATTGGGCCAGACTTCTCATCACCACCAAATGACAGCAGAGTAACATAAAGTCAAATCCTCTGTGTTATTTCGGGAGGTGTATTCACATGCACCACTTCACACCCACACATGGGTATACGCTTCCTCATTTCGGCTGTTTTAGGTTCTTCTCCTTATCCTCAGCCTCCACCACCACTATACCACCAGGGTGACCGTGGTCCGTGTTGGCATTATTGAAAGTTCCTCCGTCCTTATTTTTGTCAGCTTTTGCTTGGAAGGCATAAGCAAAGACTGTGGGAGACCCACTCCCCAATAATGGGAATAATATTTTTAAGATACTTTTCTGTATGGCTCTTGTAAGGGGCATTAAAAGCATCTTGTTAAGGTACTGCGACCTCCACCACTTTTCCAAGGGGCATTAAAAGCGTCTTGTTAAACCACTCTGAACTCCACAGCTCTTCCAAGGGGCATTGAAATGTTGTTTTTAATTAACTCTAACCTCCACGACTCTTGAACGGGCATTGCATTTCCTCCTAATTTTTGGCAGCTTTTGCTTGGAAGGCATAAGCAAGTACTATGGGAGACCCACTCCCCAATAATGGCAATAATGTTTGTAATATGCTGTACTCCATGGCTCTTGTAAGGGGCATTGCAAGTTCCTCCGTCCTAATTTTTGGCAGCTTTTACTTGGAAGGCATAAGCAAAGAGTATGGGAGACCCACTCCCCAATAATGGGAATAAAGTTTTTAAGATGCTGTTCTGTATGGCTATTGTAAGGGGCATTAAAACAGTCTTGTTAAGCTACTGCGACCTTCACCACTTTTCCGAGGGGCATTAAAACCATCTTGATAAGCTACTGTCGCCTCCATGTCTCTTCCAAGGGGCATTCAAACCGTCTTGTTAAGCTACTGGGACCTCCACATCTTTTCCGAGGGGTATTAAAACCGTCTTGTTAAGCTACTGTGACCTCCATGTCTCTTCAAAGGGGCATTAAATGCGTCTTCTTAAGCCACTCTGAACTCCACAGTTCTTCCAAGGGGTATTGAAATGTAGTTTTTCATTACCTCTAACCTCCACGACTCTACCAACGGGCATTGCATTTAGTCCTAATTTTAGTCATCTTTTGCTTTTCAATGCATAGGCAAAAACTAAGGGAGACCCACTCCCCAAAACTGGGTAGAAGGTTTTTAGTACGCTGTAATCCACATCTGTTTCAAGGGGCATTGCAGTTCCTCATAATTTTTGGAAAGCCTTCCATTCACTGCTTAGGCCAACAGTGTACAGGAGACCCAGTTGCTATAAAAGGAAAAAACGGTTTAGTTAAGGCCCTCTGACCTCCATGTCATTTCCAAAGGGGCATTGGAGAGCCTCAAAATTTTCGGTAGGCATTGCACTCACTGTATGCCCTATAACTGTGTAGCCGAACCGCTCCTTTTGTTACAGAAACATATCCTACAAGACATATGTGGTTGACTGGCCTGATATTGATGTGAATGGCCCCTGTTCCTCCTGCTCTTTCTCCTTTGCCACTACCTCATCCATCATTTATCACCTGAAGCTTTGTTTTAACGGGAGTCATAGAACTGCGATAGTAGCAGGAAAACATCCAGCAATCCTCGGAGGAGGTAGGATATGCGCCAAAATGCTGACCACCTCAGGCCTAGCCGCTACTGCATACATGTGCTTGCATTCCAAGAAAACAAAGCAGATGCTAACTTCTATCATCATCATCATGCTCCTCGCCTTGGCACTCTCAACTCCCCTGATGGAGAAGCCAGGGCCCACCGGAGGAGTCTGGTTCTCTGGTGGGCTCGTCCAATGCTGCCCTAAAGCAGGCCAGGCTAAGAAAAGTGTGTGGGGGTAAGTTGACTTGAGAAATAGGGGTTCCTGGGGACCGTTTATGGACACCCGCTGCCCCCAGGCGGCTGGGGACCATGTGTGGACACCCGGCCGCGGGGTGGCTGGGGACCGAGTATGGACACCCGGCCGCCCCCTGGCGGCTGGGGACCGAGTGTGGACACCCGGCCGCCGGGCGGCTGGGGACTGAGTATGGATACCAGGCTGCCAATGCAGCCATGACGTGGTGGCCAGATTCCGCCTCCACATGCCTTTAAGGCTCAATTTCAAGTGCAAGCAAGCAGTATGGTATTGCAGCCTGCGGGTGGGTGGGTGGCAGGCTGCACACTTACGCTTGCATTCCAAGAAAACAAAGCAGATGCTAACTTCTATCATTATCATCATGCTCCTCACCTTGGCACTCTCAACTCCCCTGATGGAGAAGCCAGGGCCCACCGGAGGAGTCTGGTTTTCTGGTCGGCTCGTCCAATGCTGCCCTAAAGCAGGCCGGGCTTAGAAAATTATGTGGGGGGAAGTTGACAGGAGAAATAGGGGTGGCTGGGGACCGTTTATGGACACCCGCTGCCTCCAGGCGGCTGGGGACCGTGTGTGGACACCCGGCCGCGGGGTGGCTGGGGACCGAGTATGGACACCCGGCCGCCCCCCTGGCGGCTGGGGACTGAGTGTGGACACCCGGCCGCCGGGCGGCTGGGGACTGAGTATGGATACCATGCCGCCAACGCAGCCATGACGTGGTGGCCAGATTCCGCCTCCACATGCCTAAAAGGCCCAATTTCAAGTGCAAGCAAGCAGTATGGTATTGCAGCCTGGGGGTGGGTGGGTGGTTGGCTGCATATTTGCGCTTGCATTGCAAGGAATGGGGGAGGTACAATTGAACACTGCTCTAGGACAAGAACTTGCAGGGGATAGTTGCAAGTCTGCATCTTCTGATGCGGCAAGGATGACTTCTGATGGGCACACTTTTAGGCAGTGACCTGGGTGTCAGAGATGCTTCCAGGGATCTTCCCCATGCTGTTCCCATGTCTTTTCAGCACTGTATGCATGTGTCACACAGAACATGGCCAGATAAGGTTGTAAAATGTTAAAATGACATTTCCCGGTGAATGCATTTGTCACGGTTGAAAGCAATACAAAAGTGCAAAAACGCATAAAAAATGCTACTTGTGAACATAGCCCAAGGTGTGGAGGAGTATTTTTTTGTTTGGTTATTTATTTTACCTTATACACAAGTATTTACCCTGGAAAGGAACTTCCTTAACATATTTCACAGGAAAGCAGTTTCAGTTTCGTTTTTGAACGTTTTATTGTGAGCCCTTAAAAGTAGCTTAATACCTCTGACCACGTTGTTGACAGCAGTGACCTGGGGGTCAGAAATGCTTCCTGGGGCGATCCCCATGCTGTCCCCATGTCATTTGAACACTGTCACTATCGTTTTTGGCACTTGTTAGGCTTTTAAAAGACTGCCGGGGGTGCCGCCGCAAAAATGCTCGGGTCTCCCATAGACTAACATTGGGCTCGTTGCTCGGGTCGAGCACCCGAGTATGACGGCGAGCTCGGCCCGAGCTTCGAGCACCCGAGCATTTTAGTGCTCACTCAACACTAATGATCAGTGATAACAAAAATTCTCCATGAAATGTCACTTGCTTAGCCCAGCAGGAAGTACGGAGGCGTCTAAAAATCACTAATGTTGACAAATCCCCGGGCCCGGATGGGATACACCCGCGAGTACTGCAGGAATTAAGTAACATCATAGATAGACCATTATTTTTAATCTTTAAAGATGCCATAATAACAGGGCTGGCGTAAAGCAAATGTGGTGCCAATATTCAAAAAGGGGACAAAAACCAAACTTGGAAATTATAGGCCAGTAAGCTTAACTTCTACTGTGGGTAAAATCCTGGAGAGTTTCCTAAGGGATGCTATACTAGAGTATCTGAAGAAGAATAACCTCATGACCGAATATCACGAGGGACCGTTCCTGTCAAACTAATCTGATCAGCTTTTATGAAGAGGTAAGTTCCAGACTGGACCGAGGAAATGCAGTGGATGTTGTGTATGTTTGATATGGTTCCACACAAAAGGTTGATACATAAAATGAGAACAGTGGGGATAGGGGAAAATATATGCATGTTGCTTAAGAACTGGCTCAATGATAGGAAACAAAGGGTGGTTATTAATGGAACACACTCAGACTTGGTCACAGTTAACAGTGGGGTACCACAGGGGTCAGTACTGGGCCCTCTTATTTTTAACATATTTATTAATGACCTTGTAGGGGGCATACAGAGTAGTATTTCAATGTTTGCAGATGACACTAAACTCTGCAGGGTAATTAATACAGAGGATGACAATTTTATATTGCAGGAGGATCTATGTAAACTAGAAGCTTGGGCTGATAAATGGCAAATGAGCTTTAATGGGGATAAATGTAAGGTAATGCACTTGGGCAGAGGAAATAAAATGTATAATTATATGCTTAATTGTAAAACACTAGGCAAAACTGTCACTGAAAAACACCTGGGTATATTGGTGGACAACAACCTCAGGTTTGGTGGCCAGTGTCAGGCAGCTGCTGCAAAGGCAAATAAAATAATTGGATGCATTAAAAGAGGCATAGATGCTCATGAGGAGAACATAATTTTACTTCTATACTAATCACTAGTGCGACCACACTTAGAATACTGTGTACAGTTCTGGTCTCCGGTGTATAAGAAAGACATAACTGAACTAGAGCGGGTGCAGAGAAGAGCGACCAAGGTTATTAGAGGACAGGGGGGGTCTGCAATACCAAAACAGGTTATTACACTTGGGGTTATTTCGTTTGTTAAAATGAAGGCTTAGGGGTGATCTTATTGCTATGTAGAAGCATATGAGGGGACTTTTCTACTGATCTTTTTACTCTGAGGCCTGAGACGGGGACAAGGAGGCATCTTCTACGTCTGGAGGAAAGAAGTTTTAATCATAATCACAGATGCAAATTCTTTACTGTAAGAGCAATGAGACTATGGAATTCACTGCTTTATGATGTTGTAATGAGTGATTCACTACTAAAATTTAAGAATGGCATGGATGCCTTTCTTGAAAAGTATAATATTACAGGTTATATATACTAGATTCCTTGATAGGGCGTTGATCCAGGGTACTAGTCTAATTGCCGTATGGAGTCAGGAAGGATTTTTTTTCCCCAATTTGGAGCTTAGTGTTTGCCACATGGTTTTTTTTTGCCTTCCTCTGGATCAACATGTTAGGTTATGGGTTGAACTAGATGGACTTAGTCTTCCTTCAACCCTAAAAAAATAGCAAAAAACAAAAAAAAAACCCTATAACTGATAAGCGCATCTGCCTATCAACTGAAAATGCTGACAGGCTGACTCCTATAAATATGAACAAGGGCTGGGTTGGGCCAGACTTCTCAACATCACCGAATGATAGCAGCGTAACATAAACTCAAATCCAGTGTCTTTTTTTGGGAGGTGTATTCCTGTAACAGGTTGACATGTCTTTCTAGTAATGAGCTCATATTTATGACAGTGTAAATTTCTCCTGCAATGACTTGGTCCAGCCATTAGGGGTCAGCAAGAAACAAGTAAAGAAAAAGCCGAGGGATCTGTTAAAAGCCCGGGAAAAGAGAGATCCAGGAAGTCCTTGAGAAGGCGACATGCGTGTGGATGCTGTTTGACGTTGGAGAGCTTGTACAGACTGGAGCAAGATGGTGTGTTCAAGAATAAGCTGTGCCTTGTGAGTAACTGAGATATGTGACCGGTCACCAACTGTGTAGTCAGTTAGGAAAAGCTAGTTAGTGATTCCAGTAGTGCTGAGAACTGCCTGTTGTATATCACTGCTGATGGACTGATCAGGCTTGATCCAGAGATTGTGAAGGATCTGACATACTAAGACTGTGCACGTGGGTACAAAAAAGGAGCCCTGTTGTGAACTACACTTTGAGACTGAGATTGATTCTAATTCCTGCTTACACCTGGATGTGCTTGAGAGCTTGGTGAGAAGGAGAAGCAGATTAAACCCTGTGGCCGGAGATCAGAGTCTAGTTAAAGGTTTAGTTTGTTAACTGTTTGTATATGTATTAAGTCTGAGTGATTTCTCTTTGCTCTTGTAAGAAGAGAAACTGTACACTGTATAGGTAACGCGTTGGTAAAATATATATGAGTGTTCTCTAAGGGGAAAACAAGGGTACCCAGATCTCATTGTATTAGTGTGGGAGAGGGGTGTAAGGTTATATTCCTGGGAGGACCACGTGTCACGTCCGCGGTAACTTCCTGGGTAGGCCCTGAACTGAGTAAGGGTGGGAGCGGCATAGCCCAGGGGTAGATTGGCTCATCCCCGCGAGATTGGCACTTGAGATCTCTCGGGCTGCATAACTTGTATTTTGTGTTAGTGGCTGTTGTGGACCATATTTTGTAGCATTGTTTAACCCTGTCATTTTTGTGACCAGTAAAAAGAAAGTTATTTGCCACTATACAAGGTCGGAGTCATTCATAGCAGCGCCGTATTCCTCATACACATTCGACCGGCGTTCCGGTCGTTACATTCCCATGCACCTTTTCACACCCACACATGGGTATACGCTTCCTGATTTTGGCTATTTGCTCTCGTTCTCGTCCTTCTCCTCATCCTCATCTTCCACCACCATATCACAAGGGTGACCGTGGTCCGTGATGCAACACCCACATAATTTTTTTAAAGGGTGTTTATAATGCCTATAGAAATTTTTTTATACAGTTTGTTCATGTATACCTCCTAGAGGTAAATGTTTGTCAGCCCATACACTTAGTGCATGGGCATTACAAGTATAGGAGACCCGCTCCTTTCTAATGGGAACATTTTTTTATGAGGCCCTCATCCAGGTCTTTTCCAAGGTGCATTGGAGTGCCTCCAAATTTTTGGCAACCCTTGCATTCACTGCATAGGCAAACACAATGGGAGACCCACTTCCTTATAATGGGAACATTGTTTTCAGGAGGCCCTCCTTTAAGTCTCTTCAAAGGGGTATTGGGGTGTGTCCAAATTTTTTAAAGGGATATTGGGGTGCATCCAAATTTTGCCTAGCCCTGCCACTCACTGCATAGGCAATAACAGTATAGGAGACCAACTCTTTAGTAATGGGAACAACAAAGCATAGCTGATGGCTCTTTAACAATAGTGAGGGCTGACTGCTAGCCCTTTAAGAATAGTAAAGGCCGCCTGATGGCACTATAAAAATAGGCTTTAAACTTTCAGAGTCCCTCCTTCATAAATGAAACAGGATGTGTCTGATCATGTCTCACACACCACATGGCCAGATAAGGTTGTAAAATGTTAAAATTACATTTCCCAGTGAATGCATTTGTCACGGTTGAAAGCAATGCAAAAGTGCAGAAATGCATCAAAAACACTACGTGTGAACATAGCCCAAGGTGTGCAGGAGTATTTTTGTTTTTGGTCATTTATTTTGCCTTATATACAAGTCCTTACCCTGGAAAGGATGTTCCTTAATAAATTTCCCAGGAAAATCCATTTGGGTTTCGTTTTTGTATGTTTTTTCCTGAGTCCGTAAAAGTGGCGTAATACCTCTGACAACGTTGTTGACAGCAGTGACCTGGGAGTCAGAAATGTTTCCAGGGTTCTTCCCTATGCCGTTCCCATGTTATTTAAGCACTGTTCCCATCGATTTGGGCAATTTTTAGGCCCTTTGCAAACCGCTGGGTGGAGTCGCCTGAAAAATGCTCAAGTTTCCCATAGATTTAAATTGGGCTCGTTAATCGGGTCGTGCACCCGAGCATTCCAATTTGCTGGAGCCGAGCATCGAGCACCCGAGAATTTTAGTGCTCACCCATCACTAGTGCAGATATTGTTCTCCACACAGGGGTACACATGCTAAAATCGAAATTGGTTTCCTTACTACCGTAGTATATAAAGCAGGCTATATTTCATCTTTTAATTCTTTGGCACAAATATTGTACTTCATACAGGAGAAAAAAATACTTTCTTCTTTTACTAACGTGATACAGCAAGCCATATCTTGCTGTCACATGTGTGTCGGGTGTGACAGAAAGTCATTCTGGATCCGGCTGTAAATAACACCCAGTCTCTCCAGAGAATCGCTGGTGAAAGAAGTTTATTCCTCTTTTCAGGCCTGGAGTACTAGCAGTCGGCTAGTTTCTTCTTGGAATTCCTTTGTGATTGTTGTCGTGATTGCTCTTATGTCTTCTCAAAGCTAAGTGTATCCCCTTGTCTGTTTACCTTGTTTGTCTATAGTTTCATTGGGGCTGACTAGTGCTCACCCCTTCCCCTGCCTACCTATGGCCTAGCTCTAGGGTCAGTCAGGGATTAGGTATCCTGCTCAGCGATAGGTGAGGAACCTATTTAGTGAAGATAGGTGAGCCAGGGTGTTTTAAGATCTACCTAGGGGCCTCTACTCTCTCTTTCTCTAGTTACAGGGCTTCCCCCCTTTTCCCCTTGTTGTACCCTGGGTCCTTCCCATACCTAGCATTACATTATTACCAGCCATATAAAAAAAAAACTGTAGATTTTTTTTTGTGTGTGTTTTTTGTGTGTTTTTTTTGTGTTGTTGTTTCCAGATTTATGAATCCCGTTTCGGCGCTGGAAGAGCAGCTTTCAGAGGCTGTCTCTGGGGGTGACTGACCTTCGATTAGAGGTTCAGCAGCAGCAGACTGCTAATGTTGGGGCCTTTGTGGGTAGGCCGGTCCAGCTTGAACCCAAAAATGCCTTCCCAGACAGGTTTTCAGGAGGTAGAGACAAGTTTTTTGTTTTTAAAGAAGCTTGTAAGATATATTTTAAACTTTGACTTTACACCTCTGGAGATGAAGGGCAGTGAGTGGGGATTGTGATCTCACTGTTGCAGGGAGATCCTCAATCCCTGGCATTTTCTTTGCCACAGGGTTATGTTTGTCTCCAGTCGATTGAGGGATTTTTCGGGCCCCTGGATGATCCTGACCGAATCTCCTTTGCTGAATCCAGGCTGCGTCACCTTCAGAAGGGGAATCGGTCAGTCGAGACTTATAGTTCTGAATTCCGTAGATGGGCAACTGATACCAAATGGAATAACCCGGGTCTTAGAAGCCAATTTTGACAGGGCCTTTCAGAAAGGTTGAAGGATGCATTGGCAGTAGTGTTGAGCCACCCCCGTAGTGTTCGAGTTCGGTTCGGTTCGTCGAACACCCGTGTGTTCGCCGAACTGTTCGTCGAACTGTTCGTCGAACACCTTCGAACACCGTTAAAACCAATGGCAGGCAAACAAAAACACATAGAAACACATAGAAAACACCTTCAAAGGTGTCCAAAAGCTGACAAACTGCTCAGAAGACACAACTAACACATGGAAAAGTGACAAGTACATATAGTCATGCGAAAAGAAAAGAGGTGGAGGAGTAAAAGGAGGGGGAGACACAGATATAGGCATGTCATGCCCTTCTAAAATCCAAAAAGTGAGAAGCCGAGACGGCCAGTCCGCTCCTGCCCGTGCCACCTCCGTGTCGCCGGGTTTGTGCCAGAGCCGCGGTGAACCCTGACGGCCAGCCCCCCTCTCCCAATACTGGTGCCTGTCCGCTGGTGGGTCGAGAGAGCCCCCCTGTGGTGGAGGCAGCTCTAAGCTTTTTAATTTAAATTGTCCCTCTAATTTGAATGAATACACTTTAAATCCATTTACAAGGATCTATTGGAGGGCAAGTCTCATGCCAGCAGCCGCGTAATTCCAGCTCCAGTAGCGTCCACTAAAGCTGCTGCAGTTAAAAAGCTTTTATAAGGATCGAGCTCGGCTGTCCACCGCAAGGCATCCTACTGCCAGTCCCAGCCCCTATGCCTTGGGGTGCCTCCTGATGCTCTTCACTGAGTATCCCGTGGTCCCGAAGCATTTCCTTTGAAAAAATTAAGTGTCCAAACTACAGGTGGTGTAGCTTGCTTAACAGCCGGGATAATCCGCTGACTAGCAGACACTGCTACTAGGCACAAAGTATTTCCTGGGCTAGATGCAGTTAAAAATTTGTAAGTAGATACTCTCGTTGGATGCTGAGAAAGCATTCCATAGAGTCTCCTGGCACGCCATATATGATTCTCTTAAAAAGCTTGGGGTAGGGGTCTAGGGGACCCTTTTATAGCCAAAATCACGGCCCTGTATCACAATACGTCACCTAGGCTGAAGATAAATGGAACTGTAGCACCGAGGGCTCGGTTGCTACAGACGTATTGCACCTCACCCAGAGGTGTGATATCTCACTCTCAGATAAGGATGGAGTGTGGATCAGGACCCGACACCTGCATGCATTACACCACATTGCCGTGGGGCAGGGCGACCAATATGCCCCTGAGATGGGCACGACAGTCCCTGTCCCTGGCTGGAGTGGGGGGAGGGAACACTGAGGAAGGGGAACCCTGCAGTGCAGGAGCAGGGAGGAAGCAGTTCCTGGGTGCATTGAGAAGGGAGTATAAAAGGTGGGCACCATCTTAGTTCAGTGCAGAGAAGTCTGAGCAGAAGTGGCAGGGAGCAGGGGCTCTGCATGAGCTCTGCTCCGGAGGCGGGCCTAGTAACAGAGGCCCAGGCCTGCAAGAGGGAGAAGGAAGGAAGAAGAGCGGAGAAGGCTCCAGGAACGAGGAATGAAGGGATCCCAGGGGTGCGGACGGGCGAGTCGCCACCGCACGCCCGAATCCACCTGCGTGGAGGGGTCAGGCCAAAGGGGGAGACCGGTCCCCGAACTAGTGGAGGCAGGAAACGACCCTCAGCTAGAAACCGGAGGCTCTGACATTTTATGTGGCGCAGCCCCTTGCTCCACCCGCTAGGAAGGCACCACATAGGGTCAGGGAAACTGGCGCCAAGTTTACCAAGAGGAGGCCCGAGGCAGCCGGACAGAAGTGTTGGTAAGAAAGGCCAGACAAAGGACACACAAAGGGGGTCCTGTGAAGCGCTCCAAAGTTATCTGGGAGTTGTCTGAGCCCCTCACCTGGTGAGCACAGTACGACGTGGGCAGCCGTTACCTGCAGACGTGGTCTGGATAATAAGAACTGTGAGTAAAGGCCCTGAACTGCATCACTGACTCCGTGTCGTTACTGCTGCTGCCCTGCACCATCACCCCCATCCTCCGCATACACTGCCCTGAGGCTATACTCCTCCCGTGGGGAGTTATGCTACGCTCTGCTGCACCCACAACACCAGCCTTAGCGGTCTGCCCTGTAGCGGCGGTTCACTCTGACCGCAATCCACGGGTGGCGTAGTCGGACATTTAAACATCAAAACCACATAAATAGTTCCGCCACTGGTTTGACCGCCCTGAGCCACGGAACCGGATCGCCGCCACGAAGACTACAACCACCAGCATCCACCAAAAAGGGTCCGGCTCCGGGTGTCCCAAGGCCCAGGGGGTGCGTCAGAACATTTTCATCACCTTTCCCAATCACCAATGGGACAAGGCAGGGATGTCCTCTGTCCCCTCTCTTATACATCCTAGTGACGGAGCACCTGCTCTCATCAATTCGCCATAACCCCAATATTAGGTGGATTGAGGTGGGAGGCACCGAGTACAAGTGCTCTCTATTTGCTGATGATGTCCTAGTATATATCACTCAATCACATATATCCATCCCTGCTGTTATGGCTGAAATAGATCACTTTGTTACATGGTAAAATTTTAAAATCAATGCAGCGAAGTCTGAGGCCCTCGATGTCTCCCTCCCTAAATCCATATAGGATTCCATCCAGTCCAACTTTCCCTTTGCCTGGCCCTCACAGGGTATCAAATACTTAGGAATTCCTATTCATAGAGACCTCTCCCATCTATGTTATCTTAATTTTGGGCCCTTTATTGAACAATTCCATACAGACCACGGTTGGCAAGTTGGAACTGTGAGATTCACTACGTGCACCACTGGTATTTTGTGGAAAAGCACATGTAAGATTCTGCAACAGTCTCTGCTGATACTCCTGCATGCGTGCATCCCTTTCTATGGCAGGAATAATTTCTGCAAATTTACTTTTGTACCGGGGATCTAACAGTGTGGCAACCCAGTAGTCAGGATTATTTCTAATTCTCACAATTCGAGGGTCATGTTGCAGGTAGTGCAGCAAGAAGGCACTCATGTGTGTTGCGCATCCAGGAGCACCAAGTCCCTGTTGTGTTGGTGGCGAGGTAACAATCATGCTTCCTTCCTCTGTCCTCTCCCCCCAACCTCGCACAACAGAAATGTGATCAAGGTCTCCCTCATCTGATGAGTCTTCCATCAGTTCGTCCTCCACTTCTTCCTGGGCTCCTGCACCTTCCTCACTAGTTTGGCTGCTACCATGCGCCCTGGTAAAATCATCTCCCCCACCCTCACATGCCTGCCGCCCTGGTGCTGCCGACCGTCTGGACCTTGCAGATGTTAGCCCTTCCGCATACAACTCCTCCTCCTCTACTTCCTCCACCTCCTCTTGTGCCACCACCTGACTCCGAATTCTGTTTAACATGTGCTCCAGCATGTAAATCACCGGAATAGTCATGCTGATAATGGCATCGTCAGCACTAAACATCTTCGTCGCCATTTCAAAACTGTGCAGAAGGGTGCATAGGTCCCTGATCTGAGACCACTCCTCCAGCGTGATTTGCCCCACCTCTGAATCTCGTTGGCCCAGGCTATACGTCAGAACGTATTGCACCAGGGCTTGTCGGTGCTGCCACAGTCGCTGCAACATGTGCAGAGTTGAATTCCACCGGGTAGGCACATCGCATTTTAGCCGGTGAAGTGGCAGGCCCAACGACTTCTGTAGAGATGTAAGTCGCTGAGCTGCGGGATGCGAACGGCGGAAGTGAGCACACAGCGACCGTGCCCTCTGCAGAAGGCCATCTAGTCTGGGATAGTGGGCTAAAAATTGCTGGACAACCAGGTTCAACACGTGAGCCATACAAGGCACGTGTGTGACATTGCCCCGGCGAAGGGCCGCACCCAGGTTTGCAGCATTGTCGCACACGGCCTTCCCTGGTTTCAGGTCCAGTGGAGACAACCATTCATGAAATTGGTTCTCCAGAGCTGACCACAACTCCTCAGCTGTGTGACTCACATTTCCCAGACATTTCAATGTAAAAACCGCCTGATGACGTTGAGCCCTACTGCCAGCATAGTAAGGAGGTGTGCAGGATCCCTTCTGCGCAGTTAGAAATCTTGTGGCATGACCAGACAGGCTTTGGGTGCAGGTGGAAGACCGAGAGGAGGTTGAGGAGGCAGAAGCAGTGGAGGAAAAATGACATAAAGAGGATTGACGCACAACTCGTGGGGACGGCAAGACTTGGACAGCAGCCCCTTGTCCTGCTGTCACCATAGTTACCCAGTGCCCAGTCAGCGACATGTAACGCCCCTGTCCATGCCTACTCGTCCAAGTGTCTGTGGTGAAATGCACCCTGTCACACACAGAGTTTCTCAAAGAAGCGGTGATGTTGTGTGCGACATGCTGGTGGAGCGCAGGCACACCTTTCTTTGAGAAGTAGTGCCGACTGGGCATCTGGTACTGGGGCACTGCGACGGACATAAGGTCTCGAAAATCCTCTGTGTCCACCAGGCGGAAAGGCAGCATTTCTGTAGCCAAGAGCTTGCAGATGGTGAAATTCAACCTCTTAGCTTTCTCATGGCTAGGAGGAAATGGTCTTTTACTTGTCCACATCTGAGGGACCGAGGGCTGGCTATTGTGCTTAGACAGGGTTGATAAGGGTGTCCCCGGCAAACTGCCGGTCTGTGAGGAAGATGCAGGCGGACATGTTAGGTTGCCTTGATCCAAAGGTGGTGCTATCGATGTCGGACAGCGCTCAAGACCAGCTGGTGTTACCACCTCCAAAGAAAATGATGACCTGCCAATCACGCTGGCTGTTGCGGGTAAAGAGGTGGCAGGTCTGCGCCCCAAAACAGGTGTGACTGCTGTCCCCCCAGTCACAGAGGATGAAGAGGCCGCGGATGCACAAGATATGGCAGACGGTGGTTGGCCCGGCCGGCTAGACCGCATTGTAGCACACTGAGCTTCCCACTGCAACTTATGCTTCATGTCCATGTGCCGGTTCATGCATGAAGTACTCAAACTATGTATTTTTTGGCCTCTACTTAGCTTTTGCTGACAAATGTTACAGATAACACGAGTTGGGTCATCTTTATCGATCTGAAAAAATGCCCAGGCTATGCAAGGCTTAGCACCCATGCGACCTGAAGAGCCACCACGACTTGTGGTGAGAGGCAGAGTTGTGTTTGAGGATGCAGTTGTTGACGTGCTTCCAGTACTACGTCTCTGTCCAGGAAGGCGCAACCTGACCTCGTCGTCACTAGCATCTTCCTCCACCTACTCTGCTGACCTCATCTCTTGGCTGACTGTGGGTTGACAGTAAGTGGGATCTCCGACCTCATCATCATCACCCTGTGCGTTATCACACCCGTCGTCCTCAGAGCCAACCTGTTCCTGCCCTAACAAAAAACTAAAGTTGTCGCTCCAATCAGGTATTTGAGTCTTATCATCGTCTACCTCATTGTCTCCACCAACAGGAGTTACAGTTTGGGAATGAGGGTCTACATTATGGTCAGAACCTTCTGCGTCTGGTCCTGGATCCGACTCATAAAGATTCTGGGCATCAGTGCAGATCATTTCCTCGTCTGGATTCACAGAAGCGCTGGAGTCGACCTCTGATTTCCAGGCTATAGTATGAGTAAACAGCTCTGCAGACTCAACCATCTGTTCTACCTCATACTCAGACGGGCAGCTGGAGATTTGGGAGCTGTGAGGAAGCAAGTGCGATTTGGGTGACACCTTTGAGGACTGGAGTATTTGTGATGTTGAAGTTGATGTGGAGGAGAGCCCACTTAAAGGAGCACTTGATATCCGTTGAAGCACCTGCTGTTTTTGTGCCTCATCTGGAATTTGTAGCGATTGGCGTGGCCGTAAGAAAGGGATCTTATCACATTGTCCGCTAAAAGAAGTAGACATTTTAGTTTGGCTGGAAGATGGTCTTTCTTCTGCACCTACCCCACGGACACAACCTTTTTTCCCCTTCCCAACACGCCTATTCCCCTTTCCACCAGCAGCAGGTCTTTTTCCACTCATTTTGGTGGTTAACTAATTCACAACTCTGGAGTTGTTTGCACAAAAAAACAATGGATGGTAACCGAGCAGAGCTGAGTGGCCAAACTGTGGTATTAGGCCAAAACTATTGGCTGGGTTAGATGCAGAAAAAAATTATTTTTAATTTGCAACCTGATGGAGGTCAGTATAGATGGACTAATAGACCAAGTCCCACACACCGCTAGAAGCCCAAATATTTTTTCAGAGCTAGATGCAGAAAAAAATTATTTTTAATTTGCAACCTGATGGAGGTCAGTATAGATGGACTAATAGACCAAGTCCCACACACCGCTAGAAGCCCAAATATTTTTTCAGAGCTAGATGCAGAAAAAAATTATATTCAATTTGCAACCTGCTGGACGTCAGTATAGAAGGACTAATAGAACAAGTCCCACACATTGCTAGAAGCCCAAATATTTTTTCAGAGCTAAATGAAGAAAAAAATTATTTTTAATTTGCAACCTGATGGAGGTCAGTATAGATGGACTAATAGACCAAGTCCCACACACTGCTAGAAGCCCAAATATTTTTTCAGAGCTAGATGCAGAAAAAAATTATTTTTAATTTGCAACCTGATGGAGGTCAGTATAGATGGACTAATAGACCAAGTCCCACACACCGCTAGAAGCCCAAATATTTTTTCAGAGCTAGATGCAGAAATTTTTTTTATTCAATTTGCAACCTGATGGAGGTCAGTATAGATGGACTAATAGACCAAGTCCCACACACTGCTAGAAGCCCAAATATTTTTTCAGAGCTAGATGCAGAAAAAAATTATTTTTAATTTGCAACCTGATGGAGGTCAGTATAGATGGACTAATAGACCAAGTCCCACACACTGCTAGAAGCCCAAATATTTTTTCAGAGCTAGATGCAGAAAAAAATTATTTTTAATTTGCAACCTGATGGAGGTCAGTATAGATGGACTAATAGAACAAGTCCCACACGCTGCTAGAAGCCCAAATATTTTTTCAGAGATAAATGAAGAAAAAAATTATATTCAGTTTGCAACCTGATGGAGGTCAGTATAGATGGACTAATAGAATGATGCTATGCCCAAAAGATTTTACTTCACTAGGTGCAGTAAAAAAATTGGTATTCTATACACAGGTGGTATATCTTGCAACACAGATAGGCTACTCCACTGACTAACACACTCTGCAATAGGCCAAAAAGGATTAGCTTTGCTAGATTCAGCCAAATGCTGTGAAAAAAACTTGCACAGCACTGGCACAGACCTGCCTGGCAAAAACTGATAGGAACTGATGTAACCTAGTCCTGAAAAGGACTCCAATTACAATTAGTCTTTACTCCCACAATCTATCTATTTAAGAGCACAGACCTGCCTGATAAAAGTCGTAGGAAATGCTGTAACCTAGTCCTTAAAAGGACTGCAATCACAAATATTCCCTACTCCCAAGCTATCTGTATATTTGTGCGAAAATTGGCTTGAAATTAACAAGGTATAGCGCACACAGCAACAGCGGTGCCGTCTAACACGCAGCTGCAGCAGTGAGAAAATGGTGGCGACGGGGAAAATGGCTTGGTCTTATAGGGCAAGGACATGTGACATACACTGCCAATCACACATGCCCTTGCTTGTGTGAAAAAAAGCACTTCGCTCCGTGTGTGCGCTGCTGATAGGCTGACAGATTGTACCTCCCCACTGCAAATGCGGGAAAGAGAAAAAAAAATGGAGATCTTCATTGTTCCTGCAGAGATCCATCCCCTGCCCCTCCCCCGCCCCGCTGTACACTCAAACTGCGTATTAACATTAATTTTCATCATTACTGAGAAAAAATCCAGTTATGATTTTGGTGCACGAACAGTTATCGAACATAACCTCGAACAGCCGAATTTTTCTCAAAGAAAAATGGGCATCTGTAAATCGCATCACTAATTTCTCCCTTCCGTCTAGGGAAACCACAGGCAAAAACTCGCGGGAGGCCGAGGAGGTGCCTATGCAGGTGGACTCGCTACTAAAACGTGAGAGTAATGAACGCCGCGAATACCGTCTCCGTGAGCGCTTATGTTTCTATTGTGGTCAATCAGACCATTTCCTTATCAATTGTCCTAAATGTCCCAGGCGACCCAACAAGGTGTTGGCGGTAGTAGGGGATTATGACAACACTGACGCTGAGTCTGAAGTTTCAGAGACCAGTCTACATCTAGATGCTGTTTTTCCCCCTATATTGATGCCGACTTCCCCTAAAGACCAAGGGGAGAAATATTCAGATTCAGTGGGAGGGACAGTGGATACCAAGTTCTGCCATGATAGACTCTGGAGCAGGTGGGAATTTCATGGATTCTTCTTTTGCCAGGGAACATGGTATAAAGACGCAACTAAGAGCTTCACCAGTCACTATGGAAACGGTGGATGGTTCCCCATTAGTTTCTGGACCAGAAGATCGGGAGACAGTGCTTCTGGAGTGTAAGATGGAACCGGACCATCAAGAAACACTTTCATTCATGTTAATATCTTCTCCTCATTTTCCTGTAATTTTAGGAATTCCCTGGTTACGGTCACAAAATCCAAACATCAATTGGGAAAACCAAGGAGATATCCTTCCTTCCGAAGTGTAGTCCTACCATCAGTCCAACGGTAGCGGTTCCAGTCACCCAGAACTTGGAAGAGGCAATACAGGTACCCACTCTCCCTCTGGTTTACCAGGAATTCTCGGACGTTTGTGACAAGAGGAAGGCAGATCAACTTCCCCCTCATAGACCGTATGATTGCCCCATAGAATTGCTTCCTGGGGCAGCGATTCCTTTCGGCCATGTTTACCCGCTGGCGGCTCCGGAATTAAAATCATTACGAGAATATATAGATGAGAATTTAGCCAAGGGGTTTATCCGACCATCTTCTTCACCAGCGGGAGCCCCTATATTCTTTGTAAAGAAGAAGGATGGGACTCTAAGACCCTGCATTGACTACCGGGAGTTAAATAAGGTAACCATTCGTAACAGGTACCCGTTGCCGCTAATTCCGGAATTGTTAGAAAGAGTTTGCCAGGCCAAGGTATTTACCAAATTAGATCTTCGCGGGGCATATAATTTACTCCGTATACGTCCCGGAGACGAATGGAAAATAGCTTTTAGATGCCGGTATGGACATTATGAATATTTGGTGATGCCATTCGGACTCTGTAACGCTCCTGCTGCTTTTCAACATTTAGCCAACGATATTTTCAGGGATTTATTGGACCAATATGTGGTAATTTACCTGGATGACATTTTGATCTTCTCTGATTCCTTACAGGAACATCGGGAACATGTTAAGACCGTGCTTAGACGTTTGAGAGATAATCATTTGTACATCAAACTCGAAAAGTGTGAATTTCATTGCTCCGAAATCCAATTTTTAGGCTATATTATTTCTCCTCAGGGATTGAATATGGCGTCCAGCAAGATCCAGGCAATCTTAGACTGGCCGGTACCAGGAAACATTAAAGAGGTACAACGATTCATTGGTTTCGCTAACTTTTATAGACGTTTCATCCGAAATTTTTCAGAAGTTGTCCGTCCCATCACTCTTCTCACCAAGAAGGGGAAGAAGTTTGTATGGCCTTCGCAAGCTCAGGAAGCCTTTGATCGCCTCAAGGTTTGTTTTACCACTGCTCCGATATTGATGCATCCGGATCCTGCACTGCCTTTCATCGTGGAGGTGGACGCTTCTGACTGTGCATTGGGAGCTATCCTCTCACAACGTACCGGAGACAAAGGTTTGCTGCACCCGTGTGCCTTCTTTTCTCGTAGGTTATCTTCTGCTGAACTGAACTATGATATTGCAGATAAGGAACTTTTGGCAATCATTGCTGCCTTTAAGGAATGGAGACACCATTTGCAGGGAGCAACTCAACAGGTAGTGGTACTCACGGATCATCGTAATTTGGAATTCCTTAAGTCTGCCAGGTGTCTTTCTCCTCGACAAGCTAGGTGGAGTTTGTTCTTGAACCAGTTTAATTTTATTATTTCGTACCGCCCAGGTTCACGTAATGGGAAAGCTGACGCATTATCCCGAATCCATACGGTGGACTCCGTGCCTGGGACCCCTTCTAAGACCGTCTTGTCTGATGCCAATTTCGTAGGAGTGCTCCAGGACCGGGACTTGTGGCAGGAGATCAAGCTGGTCTATGACGGTGACGTATTTCTTGCTGCTCCACCTGACAACGTGAATCTTGTCCTTCGGAATGGTGTGTGGCTTAGAGATCGATGGATTTATGTCCCAGAGGCTGTGAGACTTCGAATTCTCAAATTGGTCCACGACTCTGTATTGGCTGGTCATAGGGGGGTACAGAAGACGCAGGAATTTTTAAGCCGTTTTTTTTGGTGGCCTACCTGTTTGAAAGATGTGAATGACTATGTCCGCTCTTGTGAGGTTTGTGCCCGGTACAAAGTTCCTCGTGTTTCACCTACTGGTCTTCTTAAACCGCTACCTGTACCGTCTCGCCCTTGGGGGTCTATTTCGATGGACTTTATTGTGGAGTTACCCACCTCTGGCGGTAAAAATACTATTTTGGTGGTAGTAGATCATTTAACGAAGGCTGCTCATTTCATTCCATGTACCGGTCTTCCCTCTGCTACAGAGACAGTGGATCTGGTTATCCAGAACGTTTTCCGGCTGCATGGAGTACCAGATGAGATCATTTCTGACCGGGGAATACAATTTACCTCTAGATTTTGGAAAGGATTTTGTTCTGCACTCCACATTAATGTTTGCCTGTCTTCTGCATACCATCCTCAGACCAACGGGCAGGCCGAACGGACAAATCAAACCTTGGAGCAATATCTACGCTGTTACGTCAGTCATTTGCAGGATGATTGGCTGATGCTACTTCCTTTAGCGGAATTTTCATACAACAACTCTCAGAGCAGTTCTACGAAGGTAACGCCTTTTTTTGCCAATCTGGGATATCATCCAAATATTTTGCCTAGGTCTCCGGTTGCTATTTCGGTACCGGCGGTTGAAGACAGAGTGGCGGTGTTGCAACGTTATCTGGAAGTTTTAAAGGACACCCTGACCGTAGCACAGGAGCGTTACAAGAAGTCGGCCGATAGGTTCCGGAAACCGGCACCTATGTATAAGGTAGGAGACGCGGTTTGGTTGTCTACCAAGAATCTAAGATTGGGTGTTCCTTCGCAGAAACTGGGGCAGAAATTCATCGGTCCATTTAAGATCACTGGGATTGTGAGCTCTGTTGCCTGTCGGCTGAAGCTACCTCGGACTTTAAAGGTACACCCAGTATTTCATGTTTCTTTATTAAAACCGGTCTCTCCTAACACGTTTCAGGGACGTATCGTATCTCCCCCTCCACCAGTGTTGGTTGATGGCGAAGAGCAATTTGTGGTACAGGATATTGTTGATTCGAGACTTCATAGGAACCGGCTTCAGTATCTAGTTAGATGGCAAGGTTACTCTCCCGAAGACAATTCTTGGGAACCAGTAAGTAACATCAATGCTCCCCTGAAGGTCGCTCAGTTTCATCAGAGATACCCGGACAAGCCTGGTCCTGGACCGTCCGGAGGCCGTCTTTAGGGGGGGAGTAATGTCAGTATTCCAGGTTTTCGAGGTAACCTTGTGAATGATTTTGCCCTTTGTTAAGATGGAGTTTGCTGTTTTTGTATGCCCTACTTCCTGTTCGTTTGTTTAAAACCCAGCTCAGGTGCTGGCTTCCTTGCTGGAGTATTCTGCTTCCCTATCCCTTCAGTCTAGCTGCCTTGTCCTACTATTATCTCCCAGATCTCTTGTGTATTTACCAGGTTAATCTTCACGTGTTTCTCAGCAGCAGCCTGTGGCTCTGGACATTCTCTGCCTATGTAAGCTACACTCACTGTGTTATCATTAACCTGTTGACTTTGGAATTTAACCCTTGCCTCACTCCACCCGGTAAGAACTGTGTTTCTGAACTGTGTTGTTTAACCCTTCGTTCACTCTCTCCGGTGAGGGCTGCTGGAACTATTTACTGGAATATTACTTAAATGTGAACTTGTTTCTGGACTTCCCTGAACCTACGCTACATCTAGGATTAACTTGTGAACTTGTTCTTGGACTTCCCTGTGGCTACTGCATACCTGGTTCTGACTTTTACTACACCCGCAGTGTTTGAATCAAGCCACGTCACCAGTGTGTCAGACTTTCCTTTTGATCACATTTGTGTGAGGACTCCGTCGTAAGAACATTGCCGACTTGCTATATAGGTTTCAAAGACAATATTGCTGGACTTATTTCATTGTATGTCACTACGGGTTATCTGTATATTGTTTTTGGGTGTTATTGCTGTTGCACAAATACACTATTTGCACTAAAGAAACCCGTCTCTGCTTGTTCATTGCCCCACGCTATCAGAATCCTCGAGTTCCTACAATAGTATTACAGGTGGTGGTGCCCAGGTAACAGGAAGTATTATCTGCTATCCAATTAATAACCTGTTCACACTGATCAGTTCGCAATACTGGTGTTATTCTGTGTTTCCCTAGTAATTCGATCAAGAAGTGGGAGCGAGAAGATGTGGCTGTTGGTTGTGGCACATTTTCACCTTGGCCACGGCCCTGTCCTCTGCACGCACCATCACCAGAACGTCCACTTCCACGCCTCTTGCCAAATGCCTTGCCCATTGTAAAGGAAGTAAAATAGCTTACACTCGCACTATCAATGGAAAAAGGGTAATAAAAAGAAGATTAGAACCGTAGAAAAGGAAAACCACAGTTCTATTTCTCTGGCCTATGCCCGACTCTTTTAAACAATCTAAACAATCAGGGAGAAACTATTACTGTTTTTCTTTACGGAAAAAATACCAAAAAGTGAATAATAGAGATTTTTTACCGTGGAATGGCAAAACCACAGTTATTGTTTACTGGGGTATACCAGACAATTTTAAATAGATATATTTGGGGCTGAACAGTGAGCAACACACTAAAACTGTTTTTTTTTTTAGGTAAAAATGGCCCAAAAGTGGATAATACACAGGTTTGAACCGTGAAACTGCAAAACCACACTTGTATTTATCGGGCCTACACCAGACTACTTTCAACAGATACAGTGGTGGCCAAAAGTATTGGCACCCCTGCAATTCTGTCAGATAATACTCAGTTTCTTCCTGAAAATGATTGCAATCACAAATTCTTTGGTCTTATTATCTTCATTTAATTTGCTTGCAAGGACAAAACACAAAAGAGAATGAAGCAAAAATCAAATCATTGATCATTTCACACAAAACTCCAAAAATGGGCCAGAAAAAAGTATTGGCACACTCAGCCTAATACTTGGTTGCACAACCTTTAGCCAAAATAACTGCGAACAATCGCTTCCGGTAACCATCAATGAGTTTCTTACAATGCTCTGCTGGAATTGTAGACCATTCTTCTTTGGCAAACTGCTCCAGGTCCCTGATATTTGAAGGGTGCCTTCTCTAAACTGCCATTTTGAGATCTCTCCACAGGTGTTCTATGGGATTCAGGTCTGGACTCATTGCTGGCCACCTTAGAAGTCTCCAGTGCTTTCTCTCAAACTATTTTATAGTGCTTTTGGAAGTGTGTTTTGGGTCATTGTCCTGCTGGAAGACCCATGACCTCTGAGGGAGACCCAGCTTTCTCACACTGGGCCCTACATTATGCTGCAAAATTTGTTGGTAGTCTTCAGACTTCATAATGCCATGCACACGGTCACGCAGTCCAGTGCCAGAGGCAGCAAAACATCAGGGAACCTCCGCCATGTTTGACTGTAGGGACCGTGTTCTTTTCTTTGAATGCCTCTTTTTTTTTCCTGTACACTCTATGTTGATGCTTTTTCCCAAAAAGCTCTACTTTTGTCTCATCTGACCAGAGAACATTCTTCCAAAACGTTTTAGGCTTTCTCAGGTAAGTTTTGGCAAACTCTAGCCTGGCTTTTTTATTTCTCGGGGTAAGAAGTGGCGTCTTCCTGGGTATCCTACCATACAGTCCCTTTTCATTCAGACGCCGACGGATAGTACGGGTTGACACTGTTGTACCCTCGGACTGCAGGGCAGCTTGAACTTGTTTGGATGTTAGTCGAGGTTCTTTATCCTCCATCCGCACAATCTTGCGTTGAAATCTCTCGTCAATTTTTCTTTTCCGTCCACATCTAGGGAGGTTAGCCACAGTGCCATGGGCTTTAAACTTCTTGATGACACTGCGCACGGAAGACACAGGAACATTCAGGTCTTTGGAGATGGACTTGTAGCCTTGAGATTGCTCATGCTTCCTCACAATTTGGTTTCTCAAGTTCTCAGACAGTTCTTTGATCTTCTTTCTTTTCTCCATGCTCAATGTGGTACACACAAGGACACAGGACAGAGGTTGAGTTAACTTTAATCCATGTTAACTGACTGCAAGTGTGATTTAGTTATTGCCAACACCTGTTAGGTGCCACAGGTAAGTTACAGGTGCTGTTAATTACACGAATTAGAGAAGCATCACATGATTTTTCAAACAGTGCCAATACTTTTGTCCACCCCCTTTTTAGGTTTGGTGTGGAATTATACCCAATTTGGCTTTAGGACAATTTTTTTTGTTTTTTTTTCCTTGCAAGCAAATTAAATGAAGATAATAATGCCAAAGAATTTGTGATTGCAATCATTTTCAGGAAGAAACTGAGCATTATCTGGCAGAATTGCAGGGGTGCCAATACTTTTGGCCACCACTGTATACTTGTGTCTGAACAATCAGGAGACACTACTGTTTTTCTTTACGGCAAAAAATGCCAAAAGAAGGATAATGCAGAGATTTGACCCGTGGAACTGTAAAACCACACTCGTATTTCTCGGGCCTACACCAAACTATTTTCAACAGATATATTTGTGTCTGAACAATCAGGAGACACTACTGGTTTCCTTTACGGCAAACAATGCCCAAAGAAGGATAATACAGAGATTTGACCCGTGGAACTGCAAAACCACAGTTCTAGTAATCTGGCCTACAACAGACTATTTTCAACAGATATATCTGTGTCTGAACAATCAGGAGACACTACTGTTTTTCTTTACAGTAAACAATGCAAAAAAGCAGGATAATACAGAGATTTGACCCATGGAACTGCAAAACTACACTTGTATTTCTCGGGCCTACACCAGACTATTTTCAACAGATATATTTGTGTCTGAAAAATCAGGGAGACTCTATTATTTTTTTTTTACCGTAAAAAATGCCAAAAACAGGATAATAGAGATTTTTTTACCGTGGAACAGCAAAACCACAGTTATAATTTACTGGTGTATACCAGACTTTTTTAAATATATATATTTGCAGCTGAATATTGAGCAACACACTCAAACTGTTTTTTTTTAGATACAAGTGGCCCAAAAGTGGATAATACAGGGGGTTGAACCGTAGAACTGCAAAACCACACTTCTGATTCTCTAGCCTACACCAGACTGTTTTCAACAGATATATTTGTGTCTGAAAAATCAGAGACACACTTTTTTTTTGGGGGGGGACCCCAAAAGGTTAATAAGACGGGTATTTGTACAGTGTGAAGGAGGAAAAAGAAAAGAGGATTTAGATGAAAAAAAAAGGATTTTTCCTGGCCCCCGAGACCTGGAGCTAAGTCCAGCAATTTCAGCAACTGCAGCACACAGGACTGTAATGCAGCGTTTGCTGGTATAACCACTGCGTCTCCTATACAGCCTGCCTGCCTGATATCTGGGATGGATATTAGTCCTGAGAAGGACTGTTTGTTTGATCTGGCAGCTTTTACACTAACTATTTCGCAGAATATATCTCTCCCTAAATCAGCAGCGCTGTCCCTACACTGTCTGATATGGAGTGACTGTGTCCAAATTGGCGGTGCCTGGTTTTAAATACTCAATGTGACGCTGTGCGGCCAGCCAATCACTGTAATGCCCACAAACAACATGGCTGCGGCATTAGAGTGACTGGCTGGCAATCCCTGCATGTTCATTGGCTCTGTAAAGAGCGCCAAACATGCAGGGCGGAGACCCGAGCTCCCGACTGAGTAACCCGGAAATGCTCGGTGCTCGCCGAACATCCCGAGTAGCGTGATGCTCGGGCGAGTACCGAGCAGTGTCGAGCATGTTCGCTCAACTCTACTGATCATGTTTTCTGTCATGCGATTTTCTTGTGTAAATACTAGTGTTGAGCGAGCACTAAAATGCTCAGGTGCTCGAAGCTCGGGCCGAGCTCACCATGATACTCGGGTGCTCGACCCGAGCAACGAACCCAATGTTAGTCTATGGGAGACCCGAGCATTTTTGCGGCGGCACCCCCGGCAGTCTGTAGAAAGCCTAAAAAGTGCCCAAAACGATAGTGATAGTGCTCAAATGACATGGGGACAGCATGGGGATCACCCCAGGAAGAATTTCTGACTCCCAGGTCACTGTTGTCAACAATGTGGTCAGAGGTATTAAGCCACTTTTACGGGTTCAAAATAAAACGTTCAAAAATAAAACTGAAATTGTTTTCCTGTGAAATATGTTAAGGAACATCCTTTCCAGGGTAAAGACTTGTGTATATGGTAAAATAAATAACCAAAAACAAAAATACTCCTCCACACCTTGGGCTATGTTCACAAGTACCATTTTTTATGTGTTTTTGCACTTATATATTGCTTTCAACCGTGACAAATACATTCACTGGGAAATGTCATTTTAACATTTTACAACCTTATCTGGCCATGTGCTGTGTGACACATGCATACAGTGCTGAAAAGACATGGGAACAGCATAGGGAAGACTCCTGGAAGCATCTCTGACACCCAGGTCACTGTCTAAAAGTGTGCCCATCAGAAGTGATCCTTGCCGCATCAGAAGATGCAGACTTGCAACTATCCACGTGCAAGTCCTTGTCCCAGGGCAGTGTTCAATTGTACTTCCCCCATTCCTTGCAATGCAAGCGCAAATATGCAGCCAACCACCCACCCTCCCACAGGCTGCAATACTTTACTGCTAGCTTGCAATTAAAATGGGGCTTTTTAGTTTGGAGGAGGCCGAAGCTGGCCACTACCTCATGGCAGCATCGGTGGTGAGGTCTCCATACTCAGTCCCCAGCCACCACTATTTGTCCCGGGAACCTTCCCCACACTTTTCTTAGCCTGGCCTGCTTTAGGGCAGCATTGGACGAGCCCAACAGACAACCAGAGACTCCTCCAATGGGCCCTGGCTTCTCCATCAGGGGAGTTGAGAGTGCCAAGGTGAGGAGCATGATGATGATGATGGAAGTCAGCATCTGCTTTGTTTTCTTGGAATGCAAGCATAAGTGTACAGCCTGTCACTTACCCACCCCCAGGCTGCAATACCGTACTGCTAGCTTGCTTGCACTTGAAATGAGGCCTTTTAGGCTTGTGGAGGCAGACGCCGGCCACCATGTCATGGCTGCGTCGGCGGCCTGGTATCCATACTCAGTCACCAGCCACCCCTATTTGTCCCGGTGCACCTTATACACAAGCGCGCATTCCAAAACATTACCTGTGCCCTTCCCAGTGCATTTAGTTTGGAGGACAGCCTATTCCGCTGTAGTGTGTGCACGCCAACCCCCTGTTCATGGCACATGCGTAGATGCCTCCTGCCCTGCACCTGTCGTTGCAGACTTGCAACTATCCCCGTTCAAGTCCTGGTCCCAGGGCAGTGTTGAACTGTACCTCCCCCATTCCTTGCAATGCAAGCGCAAGTATGCAGCCTGCCACCCACCCACCCCCAGGCTGCAATACCATACTGCTTGCTTGCTTGCACTTGAAATTGGGCCTTTAAGGCATGTGGAGGCAGAATCTGGCCACCACGTCATGGCTGCGTCAGCGGCCTGGTATCCATACTCTGTCCCCAGCCGCCCGGCGGCCGGGTGTCCACGCTTGGTTCCCAGCCACCAGGGGGCAGCCGGGTGTCCATACTCGGACCCCAGCCGCCCCGCGGCCGGGTGCCCACACACGGTCCCCAGCCGCCTGGGGGCGGCCGGGTGTCCATAAATGGTCCCCAGCTGCCCCTATTTGCCCCGGTGCGCCTTATACACAAGCGCGCATACCAAAACATTACCTGTGCCCTCCCCAGTGCATTTAGTGGGAAGGACAGCCTATTCAGCTGTAGTGTGTGCACGCCAACCCCCTGTTCATGGCACATGCGAAGATGCCTCCCGCCCTGCACCTGTCATTGCAGGCTTGCAACTATCACTGTTCAAGTACTTGTCCCAGGGCAGTGTTCAATTGTACCTCCCCCATTCCTTGTAATGCAAGCGCAAGTATGCAGCCTGCCACCCACCCACCCCCAGGCTGCAATACCATACTGCTTGCTTGTTTACACTTGAAATTGGGCCTTTTAGGCATGTGGAGGCGGAATATGGCCACCACGTCATGGCTGCGTCGGCGGCCTGGTATCCATACTCAGTCCCCAGCCGCCTGGCAGACGGGTGTCCACGCTTGGTCCCCAGCCGCCAGGGGGCGGCCGGGTGTCCATACTCGGTCCCCAGCCTCCTGGGGGCGGCCGGGTGTCCATAAACGGTCCCCAGCAGCCCCCCTTGTCCCGGTGCGCCTTATAAACAAGCGCGCATACCAAAACATTACCTGTGCCCTCCCCAGTGCATTTATTGGGAAGGATAGCCTAACTACAAACACGTGGACAAGTAAATGTGGCCAGGGATGGTCCATTTCACTGACGCCTTCTCACTGGGTTAATATTGTGGAAGCCAGGACACAGTTGGACACTGGGATGCAACACGTCCTCCAGACATAGAGGATTCCAGGTCCTGGGTCAATCAGGCTTCAACACAAAGTTCAGAAGGTAGACAGCAGCAGTGGTCGGCCTCCTACACAATGAATAAATTATTCATGATCATGAGGCCATCAATCTCCTTAGCTTTCTGTTCCTTGGAATGCAAGCGCATGTATGTAGTAGCGGCTAGGCCTGAGGTGGTCAGTGTTATGGCGCATATCCTACCTCCTTCGAGGATTGCTGGATGTTTTCCTGCTACTATCCCAGTTCTATGACTCCCGTTAAAACAAAGCTTCTGGTGATGAATGATGAATGAGGTGGTGGCAAAGGAGAAAGAGCAGGAGGAACAGGGACCATTCACATCAATATCAGGCCAGTCAACCACACATGTCTTGTAGGATATGTTTCTGTACCAAAAGGAGCGGTTCAGCTACACAGTTATAGGGCATACAGTGAGTGCAATGCCTACCAAAATTTTTGAGGCACTCCAATGCCCTTTGGAAGTGACATGGAGGTCAGAGGGCCTTAACTAAACTGTTTTTTCCATTTATAGCAACTGGCTCTCCTGTACACTGTTGGCCCAAGCAGTGAATGGAAGGCTTTCCAAAAATTATGAGGAACTGCAATGCCCCTTGAAACAGACGTGGATTACAGCATACTAAAAACCTTCTACCCATTATTGGGGAGTGGGTCTCCCTTAGTGTTCGCCTATGCATTGAAAAGCAAAAGCTGAGTAAAATTAGGAGGAAATGCAATGCCCGTTGGAAGAGTCGTGGAGGTTAGAGGTAATTAAAAACAACATTTCAATGCCCCTTGGAAGAGCTGTGGAGTTCAGAGTGGTTTAACAAGACAGTTTTAATGCCCCTTGGAAGAGACGTGGAGTTCACAGTAGCTTAACAAGACGGTTTTAATGCCCCTTGGAAGAGACGTGGAGTTCAGAGTGGTTTAACAAGACGGTTTTAATGCCCCTTGGAAGAGACGTGGAGGTCCCAGTGGAATAAAAAGACAATATCAATGCTCCTTGGAAGAGTGGTGGAGGACCCAGGGGAATAAAAAGACAATATCAATGCCCCTTGGAAGAGTGGTGGAGGTCGCAGTGGAATAAAAATACAATATCAATGCCCCTTGGAAGAGTGGTGGAGGTCCCAGTGGAAAAAAAAGACAATATCAATGACCCTTGGAAGAGATGTGGAGGTCACAGTAGCTTAACAAGATGATTTTAATGCCCTTTGGAAGAGACGTGGAGTTCAGAGTGGTTTAACAAGACGGTTTTAATGTCCCTTGGAAGAGACGTGGAGGTCACAGTGGAATAAAAAGACAATCTCAATGACCCTTGGAAGAGATGTGGAGGTCACAGCAGCTTAACAAGATGATTTTAATGACCCTTACAAGAGCCATGCAGTACAGCATATTAAAAACATTATTCCAATTATTGGGGAGTGGGTCTCCCATAGTCTTTGCCTATGCCTTCGAAGCAAAAGCTGCCAAAAATCAGGACAGAGGAACTTGCAATGCTGGCAACACGGACCTCGGTCACCCTGGTGGTATAGTGGTGGTGAAGGCAGAGGATAAGGAGAAGAGCAAAAAACAGCCGAATTGAGGAAGCATTTACCCATGTGTGGGTGTGAAGCGGTGCATGGGAATACACCTCCCAAATAACACAGTGGATTTGACTTTATGTTACTCTGCTGTCATTTGGTGGTGATGAGAAGTCTGGCCCAATCCAGCCCTTGTTCATTTTGATAAGGGTCAGCTTGTCAGCATTGTCAGTTGACAGGCGAGTGCGTTTATCAGTTATAATTCCCCCAGAGGCACTAAAAACACGCTCCGATAACACGCTAGCGGCAGGGCTGGCCAGGACCTCCAAGGCGTACAGAACGAGTTCATTCCAAGTGTCCAGCTTTGATACCCAATAATTAAAAGGCACAGATGAATCAAGGAGGATGCTGGTACGGTTGGCAAGGTACTCCCTCACCATCTTTTGAAACTTTCCACTCCTTGTGAGAGTACCCCGCACCTCAGGACCTGTAAGCTGGGCGGGTCTCAGGAAACTGTCCCAGAACGTTGACAGTGTTCCCCTGCCTCTGCTGGATTGGAGTTGCGTCTCTCTCGCCTGTACGCCTTGGTTGGGCAACGAACTGTGACCTCTGCCGCTAGCGTGTTCAGATGGGAATTTTTTTAACAGTTCTGCAGCAAGGGCCTTCTGGAACTGCCCCATTTTTGTAGAGAGTGAAAGTTCTCCTTGTAGTGGGGGTCTAAAAGTATCACCAACCAGTAATGACTTTCACCCAACATTTTGACAACGCGAGGGTCACGGTTAAGACAGCGAAACATAGCGTCCCTTGCCACGGGCCTTGCTTATTGTAAATGAAGTAAAATAGCTTACACTCGCACTATCAATGGCAAAAGGGTAATAAAAAGGAGATTAGAACCGTGGAAGAGGAAAACCACAGTACTAGTTCTCTGGCCTACACCAGAATCTTTTAAACAGATATATTTGTGTCTGAACAGTCAGCGAGACACTCAAACTGTTTTTTTTTATGGAAAAAAGGCAAAAAGGTAGATAATGCCCAGATTTGATCTGTGGAAGAGGAAAACCACAGTTCTAATTTCCTGGCATATACCAGACTTTTTTAAACAGATATGTTTGTGTCTGAACAGTCTGCGAGACACTCAAACTGTTTTTTTTATGGAAAAAAGGCAAAAAAGTGGATAATACAGAGATTTGAATTGTGGAACTGCAAAACCACAGTTCTAGTTATCTGGCTGAAACAAGACTCTTTTAAATAGATTTATTTGTGTCCGAACACTCACAGACACACTTAATTTTTTTTGTGGGCAGGGGGAAATACCAAAAGGTTAATAAGACGGGTATTTGTACAGTCTGACTGAGGGAATAAAAAAAAAAAAGAGGATTTAGATGAAAAAAAAAGGATTTTTCCTGGCCCCTGAGACCTGGGGCTAAGTCTAGCAATTTGAGCAGCAGCACACAGGACTGTAATGCAGTGCTTGTTGGTATAACCAATGCGTCTCCTATACAGCCTGCCTGCCTGATATCTGGGATGGATATTAGTCTTCAGAAGGACTGTTTGTTTGATTTTGCAGGCTTTAGAGACCCTACGCTACCTATTTCGCAGTATAAATCTCTCCCTAGCTCAGCAGCACTCTCCCTACACTGTCTGATCCAGAGCGACTGTGTCGAAGATGGCAGCGCCCAGTATTAAATACTCGAGGTGACGCTGTGCGGCCAGCCAATCACTGTAATGCCCACAACTAACATGGCTGCGGCATTACAGTGACTGGCTGGCAATCCCTGCATGTTCATTGGCTCTGTAAAGAGCACCAAACATGCAGGGCGGAGAACCGAGCTCCCGCCCGAGTAACCCAAATGCTCGGTGCTCGCCGAACATCCCGAGTAGTGAGATGCTCGGGCGAGTACCGAGCAGTGTCGAGCATGCTCTCTCAACACTTGTAAATACTAGTGATGAGCGAGCACTAAAATGCTCGGGTGCTCGATTGCTCGATGCTCGGGTCAACCAAATTCGAATACTCGGGTGCTCGACCCGAGCAACGAGCCCAATGTAAGTCTATGGGAAACTCGAGCATTTTTCAGGCGGCTCCCATGGCGGTCTGTAGAGGGCCTAAAAATTGCCCAATCGATGGGAACAGTGCTCAAATGAAGACCCCTATAAGCATTTATTTCTCCCAGGTCACTTCTGTCAACAACGTTGTCAGAGGTATTACGCCACTTTTACGGACTCACAATAAAACATACCAGAACGAAACCAAAATGGATTTTCATGGGAAATATGTTAAGGAACATCCTTTCCAGGGTAATGACTTGTATATAAAGCAAAATAAATAACCAAAAACAAAAATACTCCACACCTTGGGCTCTGTTCGCACGTAGCGTTTTTGATTCATTTCTGCACTTTTGCATTGCTTTCAACCGTGATAAATGCGTTCACCGGGAAATGTCATTTTAACATTTTACGACCTTATCTGGCCATGTGGTGTGTGAGATATCATCAGACACATCGTGTTTCATTTATGAAGGAGGGACTCTGAAAGTCACAAAGCCTATTTTTTTAGGGCCATTGTAATGCACACGCCCGGGCTGAGTGGCGTGTGCATGTGTATGTAGTGATTCCACTGTGCCATGAACCGGAGAGTGCCTGGAGGGGCGTAACTAAGTATCTGCCCGATCCGACCAAGGTCGCACGACGGCATATGACGCCAGTGCACCAGGGAGGAACCGGGCAGAGGGACCAGGTGCTACTCCAGGTCAGACCCCGGACACGGCTGTTGACCCACACAGGGAAATACTGGTACAGGCAGGTTAGGTTGGCATACAGACTGGTGGGTATAGGCAGACATGGCTGGAATACAGACGGGTGGATGATGGCGAGCACGACTGGTATGCAGGCAGGGAGGTACTGGCTGATATGACAGGTTGGAGCACAGAGTGGGTAGGACCCAGTTCAGACTGGGACTCAGGAACAGAACCGCAGATGCAGCGGACAAACACAGCAGAGTGAGACCGCCCGGAGCGGCGAGCAAGAGCAGAGCAAGACGAGACCGCCAGTAGCGGTGAGCGAGAGTAGAGCAGGACAAGGCCGCCAGGAGTGGTGAGCAAAGGGTCAGAGCAGAGCGAGACTGCCGGAGCAGTGAGCAAAGGGTCAGAGCAGAGCGAGACTGCCGGAGCAGTGAGCAAAGGGTCAGAGCAGAGCGAGACTGCCGGAGCAGTGAGCAAGGCAGAGCAGGGGGGACAGGGCTCTGTACACACGGAACAGACAGGAAGGGAAAGGCAGAACTAGATACCCACAGGTTACTTGCAGTGAAGTAGCGAGTGGACCACAAACTCACAAACGGAAGTACAGTGACAACGAGCAGGAGTTAGGTACGAGTTCAGACTCTGCAGAAAAAGGGAAGGTACAGACATAGAGAAAAGCAGGAAACAGGCTAGGAAAGTATTCAGACAAGAACAGACACAGCAGCAAGATATAGGAGCGGGTCTAGGTATGCTGCCCCTAGAAGGCGGAACGAACAGGCTAGGAGCGTGTTCAGACAGGAACAGGCAAGATACAGAAACGGGTCTAGGTATGCGGACCCTAGAAGGCGGAAGAACAGGCTAGGAGCGTGTTCACACTGGCCTGGAAATACAGCCTCCAGGATAGGCAGAAGACAACAGGCTAGAAGATAGTTCAGACAGGACACAGTTCAGACACGGGAACTGAAACCGCATGGCAGGAAACATAGACAGGACCTGGCACATCAGTGACTAGACGCCAACAGACAGAACACAATGCTCAGGCAGGGTTTCTTGGGAGGAGCTGGGTTAAATACCAGGCGACAGACAGCAATAGGCTGAGGACGCACAAGGGGTGTGTCTGCAGCAGGTACAAGAAACAGGAAGTGATCGGGCGCCGCCCTTAAGCAGCAGAAACAGAGGCAAGCAGACAGCATAGAGGGAAGCCAGGCTAGCAGACTGGACTGAAGATCAAGTGCGCGCTCTTGCACAGTGGGAGATGGACCACTATGCAAGGACGCCGCCAGGTATTTTACAGTACCCCCCCCTTTCTCCCCCTCTTCTTCAGGCCTGCCAGAATGTTCCGCAGGGAATTCGAGGGCCAATCCTTCACTTCAAGGAGATCACTTCCACTGTCCACAGGAAAAACTGGTCTCATCTGGGTAGCTAGTATGTTACCTCCTATCCAGCCATCCTCAGCAACAGACGAAACGGGTGGAGTACCAGGAACAGCACACAAGGAAGTCTCTCTCCACTTATTATCAGGTAAGACCCCAGAGGGTTCAGGAGACAACTTGAAGTCCTCTGCCGGGTTTGAGGGGTGCAGAGACTCGGGGTTAACCTCTGCTTCAATGTACATCTTGTCAAGCTCACAGGATGAAATGGGCGAGGTATCAGGTACAAGGTGTAGAAACATCACTGTCCCTTTGTTATCTGGTGGTACCCCGGAGGATTCAGGAAACAACTGGGGGTCCTCCACCGGGTTGGAAGAGTGCAGAGACTCGGGGGCAACCTCTGCTTCGGAGTACACTAGGTCGGACTCGCTGGAAGAAGCGGGCGAGGTATCAGGTGCCGAGTATTGGTGAATCTCTGTCCATTCGCTATCAGGTAGCACCCCGAAGGGTTCAGGAGACAAATGGAGGTCCTCCGCCTGGTCGGGGGGGTGTAGAGACTCGGGGATAACCTCTGCTTCGGAGTACACTAGGTCGGACTCACTGAAAGAAGCGGCCGAGGTATCAGGTACCGAGTATAGGAGAGTCTCTGTCCATTCGCTATCAGGTAGCACCCCGAAGGGTTCAGGAGACAACTGGAGGTCCTCCGCCTGGTCGGAGGGGTGTAGAGACTCGGGGATAACCTCTGCTTCGGAGTACACTAGGTCGGACTCACTGGACGAAGCGGGCGAGGTATCAGGTACAGAGCATAGGGAGGACTCTGTCCATTCGCTACCAGGTAGCATCACAAAGGGTTCTGGAGACAACTGGAGGTCCTCCGCCTGGTCAGATGGGTGTAGAGACTTGGGGTTAACTACCACTTTGAGTTACCCATTGTCAGGCTCACAGGACGGAGCGGACGAAGTATCCGGTACCGGGTGTAGGGAAGTCTCTCTCCATTTGTCATTAGGTGGTATCCCGGAGGATTCAGGAGGCAACAGGGGGTCCTCCGCCAGGTAGTAGAGATGCACAGACTCAGAGGTAATCACTGCTTCGGAGTACCCTTGGACAGGCTCACCGGTTGAAGTGGGTGAAGCATCAGATATTGGGTGCAGGAAGTCCTCCTGTGTGGATTCTAGGTGGGCAGAAGTCTCTTCGGGCAGGATAACTGGTGCGCTACCCATGCACATTACCCGTCGGAGCTGCTCCGGGATACAGGAAAGTGAAGCTTCAGCAGGGACTTCAAGGTTGGGGTCAGGAGGTCTTTGGGAGGACAGACCCTGGCGTGAAGGCTTGCCCCTATGCCTAGCACGTCTGGACTGCCTCTTGAGGTTGGGAGAAGTATTCCGGAGAGCGTAGTCATCCTGTGTTGATTCTGGGTGGGCAGTAGTCTCTTCGGGCAGGAGGACTAGTGCGCTACCCACACACATTACCCAACGGGGCTGCTCCGGGTTATTGGGAAGTGAAGCTTCAGCAGGAGCCTCTGGATTAGGGTCATCGAAGACCATTAGAAAGGCCACCAGGAAGGCATGAAGGTCCAGGAGGATAGGATCCTGTGCTTCCCATAGGGAGTTGATCCATTCCAAGGCATCACCCATTAGGTAAGACATCATGAATCCCACCTTAACCCGATCGGTGGGAAAACAAAGAGGGTAGAACTTGAAGTGTAGCATGCATTGCTCCACAAATGCACGACTCAGTCTTGGATCCCCATAGTACCGTGGCGGATCCGCAGGAACGAGTGCTGATAGATCCATCTGGATGGGTGCGTAATACGCCTGAAACTCAGCTGGTAGCAAAAAAAAAAAATTTCTTCTAGAAGCACGTATTTGCTGGAAAACGTCTCAGAGAGCGAAGGCCGTGGGGCTCAACGGGAACCATGGCCTGAGCATGCTGTAATGCACACGCCCGGGCTGAGTGGCGTGTGCGTGTGCATGTAGTGATTCCACTGTGCCATGAACCGGAGAGTGCCTGGAGGGGCGTAACTAAGTATCTGCCCGATGCAACCAAGGTCGCACGACGGCATAGGACGTCAGTGCACCAGGGAGGAACCGGGCAGAGGGACCAGGTGCTACTCCAGGTCAGACCCCGGACACGGCTGTTGACCCACACAGGGAAATACTGGTACAGGCAAGTTAGGCTGGCACACAGACTGGTGGGTATAGGCAGACACGGCTGGAATACAGACGGGTGGATGATGGCGAGCACGACTCGTATGCAGGCAGGGAGGTTCTGGCTGATATGACAGGTTGGAGCACAGAGTGGATAGGACCCAGTTCAGACTGGGACTCAGGAACAGAACCGCAGATGCAGCGGACAAACACAGCAGAGTGAGACCACCCGGAGCGTCGAGCAAGAGCAGAGCAAGACGAGACCGCCAGTAGCGGTGAGCGAGAGTAGAGCTGGACAAGACCGCCAGGAGTGGTGAGCAAAGGGTCAGTGCAGAGCGAGACTGCCGGAGCAGTGAGCAAAGGGTCAGAGCAGAGCGAGACTGCCGGAGCAGTGAGCAAAGGAGTCAGAGCAGAGCGAGACTGCCGGAGCAGTGAGCAAAGGAGTCAGAGCAGAGCGAGACTGCCGGAGCAGTGAGCAAAGGAGTCAGAGCAGAGCGAGACTGCCGAAGCAGTGAGCAAAGGGTCAGAGCAGAGCGAGACTGCCGAAGCAGTGAGCAAAGGGTCAGAGCACAGCGAGACTGCCAGAGCAGTGATCAAAGTGTCAGAGCAGAGCGAGACTGCCGGGGCAGGGAGCAAAGGGTCACAGCAGAGTGAGACTGCCGGAGCAGTGAGCAAAGGGTCAGAGCATAGCGAGACTGCCGGAGCAGTGAGCAAAGGGTCAGAGCAGAGCGAGACTGCCAGAGCAGTGAGCAAAGGGTCAGAGCAGAGCGAGACTGCCGGAGCAGTGAGCAAAGGGTCAGAGCAGAGCGAGACTGCCGGAGCAGTGAGCAAAGGATCAGAGCAGAGCGAGACTGCCGGAGCAGTGAGCAAAGGGTCAGAGCAGAGCGAGACTGCCGGAGCAGTGAGCAAAGGGTCAGAGCAGAGCGAGACTGCTGGAGCAGTGAGCAAAGGGTCAGAGCAGAGCGAGACTGCCGGAGCAGTGAGCAAAGGGTCAGAGCAGAGCGAGACTGCGGGAGCAGTGAGCAAAGGGTCAGAGCAGAGCGAGACTGCCGGAGCAGTGAGCAAAGGGTCAGAGCAGAGCGAGACTGCCGAAGCAGTGAGCAAAGGGTCAGAGCACAGCGGGACTGCCAGAGCAGTGAGCAAAGGGTCAGAGCAGAGCGAGACTGCCGGGGCAGGGAGCAAAGGGTCAGAGCAGAGTGAGACTGCCGGAGCAGTGAGCAAAGGGTCAGAGCAGAGCGAGACTGCCGGAGCAGTGAGCAAAGGGTCAGAGCATAGCGAGACTGCCGGAGCAGTGAGCAAAGGGTCAGAGCAGAGCGAGACTGCCAGAGCAGTGAGCAAAGGGTCAGAGCAGAGCGAGACTGCCGGAGCAGTGAGCAAAGGGTCAGAGCAGAGCGAGACTGCCGGAGCAGTGAGCAAAGGGTCAGAGCAGAGCGAGACTGCTGGAGCAGTGAGCAAAGGGTCAGAGCAGAGTGAGACTGCCGGAGCAGTGAGCAAAGGGTCAGAGCAGAGCGAGACTGCCGGAGCAGTGAGCAAAGGGTCAGAGCAGAGCGAGACTGCCGGAGCAGTGAGCAAAGGGTCAGAGCAGAGCGAGACTGCGGGAGCAGTGAGCAAAGGGTCAGAGCAGAGCGAGACTGCCGGAGCAGTGAGCAAAGGGTCAGAGCAGAGCGAGACTGCCGGAGCAGTGATCAAAGGGGTCAGAGCAGAGCGATACTGCCGGAGCAGTGAGCAAAGGGTCAGAGCAGAGCAAGACTGCCGGAGCAGTGAGCAAAGCAGAGCAGGGGGACAGGGCTCTGTACACACGGAACAGACAGGAAGGGAAAGGCAGAACCAGATACCCACAGGGTACTTGCAGTGAAGTAGCGAGTGGACCACAAACTCACAAACGGAAGTACAGTGACAACGAGCAGGAGTTAGGTACGAGTTCAGACTCTGCAGAAAAAGGGAAGGTACGGACATAGAGAAAAACAGGAAACAGGCTAGGAGAGTATTCAGACAAGATCAGACTCAGCAGCAAGATACAGGAGCGGGTCTAGGTATGCGACCCCTAGAAGGCGGAACGAACAGGCTAGGAGCGCGTTCAGACAGGAACAGGCAAGATACAGAAACGGGTCTAGGTATGCGGCCCCTAGAAGGCGGAAAGAGCAGGCTAGGAGCGTGTTCACACTGGCCTGGAAATACAGCCTCCAGGATAGGCAGAAGACAACAGGCTAGAAGATAGTTCAGACAGGACACAGTTCAGACACGGGAACTGAAACCGCAAGGCAGGAAACATAGACAGGACCTGGCACATCAGTGACTAGACGCCAACTGACAGAACACAATGCTCAGGCAGGGTTTCTTGGGTGGAGCTGGGTTAAATGCCAGGTGACAGACAGCAATAGGCTGAGGACGCACAAGGGGTGTGTCTGCAGCAGGTACAAGAAACAGGAAGTGATCGGGCGCCGCCTTTGAGCAGCAGAAACAGAGGCAAGCAGACAGCATGGAGGGAAGCCAGACTAGCAGACTGGACTGAAGATCAAGTGCGCGCTCTTGCACAGTGGGAGATGGACCACTATGCAAGGACGCAGCCAGGTATGTTACAGCCATCAGGCGGCCTTTTCTATTCTTATAGAGCCATCAGCTGGCTATGTTTTGTTGTTCCCATTACTGAAGAGTGGGTCTCCAATACTGTTATTGCATATGCAGTGAATGCCAGGGAAGCCCAAAATTTGGAAGCACCCCAATACCACTTTGAAAATTTGTATGCACCCCAATACCCCTTTGAAGATACTTAGAGGAGGGCCTCCTGAAAACAATGTTCCCATTATTAGGAAGTGGGTCTCCCATTGTGTTTGCCTACGCAGTGAATGCAAAGGTTGCCCAAAATTTGTAGGCACTCCAATGCCCCTTGGAAGAAACGTATAGGGTTTCATGAAAAAATGTTCCCATTATTAGGAAGTGGGTCTCCCATAGTGTTGACCTATGCTGTGAATGCAAGGGTTGCCAAAAATTTGGAGGCACTTCAATGCCCCTTGGAAGAGACATGGAGGTCAGAGGGCCTCCTCAAAACAATGTTCCCATTATTAGGAAGTGGGTTTCCCATAGTGCTGGCCTATGCAGTGAATTCAAGGGTTGCCAAAAATTTGGAAGCACTCCAATGCCCCTTGGAAAAGATGTGGAGGTCAGAGGGCCTCCGGAAAATAATGCTCCCATTATTAGGAAGTGGGTCTGCCATTGTGTTTGCCAATGCAGTGAATGCAAGGGCTGCCAAAAATTTGGAGGCACTCCAATGCCCCTTGGAAGAGACGTGGAGGAGTTCCTCATAAAAAAATGTTCCCATTAGAAAGGAGCGAGCCTCCTATACATGTAATGCCCATGCACTAAGTGTATGGGCTGACAAACATTTTCTCCTGGGGGGTATACATGAACATACTGTAGAAAAAAATTTTTTTACGGGCATCATAAACACCATTAAAAAAATATGTGGGTGTTGCATCACGGACTGCAGTCACCCTGGTGATATGGTGGTGGAGGATGAGGAGAAGGAGGAGGACAAGAGCAAATAGCCAAAATCAGGAAGAGTATACCCATGTCTGGGTGTGAAAATGTGCATAGGAATACACCTGCCAAGAAAAGACACTGGATTTGAGTTTATGTTACGCTGCTATTATTCAGTGGTGTTGAGAAGTCTGGCCCAATCCAGCCCTTGTTCATTTTTATAAGAGTCAGCCTGTCAGCATTTTCAGTTGACAGGCGGATGCGCTTATCAGTTATAATTCCACCAGCGGCACTAAAAACCCGCTCTGATAAAACGCTGGCGGCAGGGCAGGCCAGGACCTCCAAGGCGTAGAGGGACAGTTCATTCCACGTATCCAGCATGAATACCCAATAATTATAAGGCACAGAGGAATCATGGAGGACGTTGGTACGGCCGGCAAGGTACTCCCTCAGCATCTTTCCAAACTTTGCACTCCTTGTGAGAGTACCCTGCGCCTCAGGGCTTGTGCGATTGGAGAGGCTGAGAAGATTCTCCCAGAACTTTGACAGTATTCCCCTGCCTCTGCTAGATTGAAGTTGTGTCTCTCTCGCTTGCACCCCTTGGTTGTCCAACGAAGTGTGCCCTCTGCCGCCAGCGTTTTCAGATGGGAATTTTTTTAATAGTTCCGCAACAAGGTCCTTCTGGTACAGCCCCATTTTTGTAGACCTGTCCGCCTCAGGAATAAGAGATATAAAGTTCTCCTTGTAGCGTGGGTCTAGAAGTGTCACCAACCAGTAATGACTGTCACCCAAAATTTTGAGTATGCGAGGGTCATGGGAAAGGCAGCGTAACATAATCTCAGCCATGCGTGCCAGACTACTAACAGGCAAGACTTCCATGTCCTCACCAAGAGGATGACTGACCATGCTCTCCTCCTCCTCCTCTCTGTCCTTTGGCCATCCACGCTGAACAGACGATATGACAGCTGTGCAGGTAGTACCGTCTATAGGGCATGAAACTAGCTCCTGTTCTTCCTCCTCCTCTTCCTCTTCCTCATTATCACCCAATCAATGTTGGGATGAGATGAGGCTGGGCTGTGTGTAATCCCCCTGTATGGTTCCTTGTTCCATCTCATAATGCTCCGCCTGCAATGCATCCTCTTTGATTATGAGCAGAGAATGTTTCAGAAGACAGAGAAGCGGGATGGTAATTGGTAACGCTAATTATAGCGTCATCGCCGCTCACCATCTTGGTGGAGTCCTCAAAGGTTTTGAGGATGGTACAGATGTCTGACATCCATGTTCACTCCTGAGGTCTTATGTGTGGAGTCTGAACTGAATACCGATGGCCTTGTTGATGCTGTTACTCAACAACTGCCCTCTTCTGCTCACAAATCCTTCCCAACATCTGCAGTGTAGAGTTCCAACCCGTGGGGACATAAAACACCAGTCTGTGAGCAGGAAGCTGCAAATGCTGCTGAAACACGGCAAGGGTGGTGGAAGCTGTAGGTGACTTTCTATAATGGGCACACAGGCGGCGTTCCTTTACAAGCAGATCCGGCAGCTCCGGGTAGGATTTGAGAAACCGCTGAACCACGAGGTTAAGCACATGGGCCAGGCATGGTACTTGTGTGAGCTCACCTCAGAGCCGCCACCAGGTTCCGGTCATTGCCACACACGACCATGCCTTGCTGTAGGTTCAGCGGTGTGAACCACAGATCTGTCTGCTCTTTCATGGCTGACCACAACTCTTCAGCATTGTGTGGTTTGTCACCTAAGTATATTAGCTTCAGCACAGCCTGTTGCCGCTTGGACGAGGCAGTGCTGCAGTGCTTCCAGCTTGTGACTGATGTGGTCATTTCGGAGATGGAGGCTGAAGAGGAAGGGGAGGCTGAGGAGGATGAGGTTCAGGATCTGTAGACCGTGGGGGCAACCCTGATTGACCTATGGCGTCGGTAGGATGTGTTCCGTCCCAAGGTCCCGCTGGGTCCCGGCTTCCACTAGGATAACCCAGTGTGCCGTCAGTGAGATGTACCTTCCCTGCCCACAAGCACTTGTCCACGTGTCCGTGGTTAGGTGGACTTTCCCAGTCACTGTGTTGTTGAGGGCACGGCTAATGTTTTGGGACACGTGCTTGTGTAATGCGGGGACATCACACCGCGAGAAATAGTGGCGGCTGGGGACCGGGTACCAAGGGACGGCCGTCGTCATCAGGTTGTGGAATGCTTCCATCTCCACGAGCCTAAAAGACAACATTTCGAGTGCAAGCAGTGGTGAAATGTGAGAATTTAGCAGTGTGGCCAGTGGGGCATTCGCTGCCTATTTGCGCTTGCGTTCCAAGGACTAGGGTATGCACAACTGAACGCTGCGCTGGGACAAGGACAAGGACATGCTTCCTGATGTTGCTACTTGATAGTGTGCAATGACAGGTGCAGGGCAGGAGGCATCTTCGCATGCACCATGGACAGGGGATTGGCTTGTATGCACAACAGCGGAAGAAGCAATGGTGCCACCCGCGGACACTGTTCCTGGACCCTGGGGATTCGGCCCACAAAGTCAGGTGCTTTGCTGCCATGTGCCTGATCATTCTGGTGGTGGTCAGGCTGGTCGTTTTGCCACCCCTACTGATGCTGGCCTGGCAGGTGGTGCAAATGGCCTTTTTGGGGTCATCGGCAGAGTCTTTAAAAAGCAACCATACTCGGGAAGACCTTCCTTTGTGTTGGTGTTTCGGGGAACGGTTGCCTGCCTTCTGTCTGAGGCCACCACACTGCTTCTTCTTGGCTGTTGGGGTGCTCTGCCTCCCTCCCCCTGTGTGCTGCTGTCCTCGCTCTGCATGTCCTCCTGCCAGGTTGGTTCAGTTATTATATCATCCACCACCTTGTCTTCCACTTCCGCACCCTGGTCCTCCTCCTGACTTACTGGCAATTGTGTCCACCTCTTGTGACACTTTCCCACCGTCGCCTTTGTGTGACCATGGCTGCTCAAATATTTGGGCATCGCTACATGCTATCTCCTCTTGCCCCGCTTCAAGTGAACCGGGTGAGAGGTCTGAATCTGTAAATGGAGAAGTGAACAGCTCTTGAGAGTGTCCAAGTGTTGGATCAGTTGTCTCTGGGCTCTCGGCATGGTGGGAGGAAGGAGGATCAGGGTGATGAATATGCGGTCCAGACTCACGGCTACTGAGACTTGACCTTGTAGAAGACAGGGTGGTGGTGGTGGTGGCTAAGTGACTGGAAGCATTATCCGCTATGCAACCACCAACCTTTTGACACTTCTCTGGGTTCAATAGTGGTGTGCTGCTGTCCCCTAGGAATTGGGACAGGAAGGTCGGGCAAGAAGATGTGGGTGTTTGTTTTGGCACAATTTCCACTTGCCCACGGCCTTGTCCTCGGCCTCTGAATGCACCATCACCATCACGTCCAGTTCCCCGTCCCTTGCCACGTGCCTTGCCCATTTTAAATTGAGGACAATATCTTCCACGCTCACTACAAATGACTGAGTTTGGAGTGAACTTATATGTGATCCATGTGATGGAGAAAACACAGTTTTAAATACCTGGCCTGTAGGTAACTAGTTTGAACATCAAACTGGTGTCAATTGCCTCACTGACACACTGAAACAAATTTTTAATGGAGGCCAGAAATGGCAGTAATTTCTGACAATGCATATGTGATCCGTGTGATGGAGAAAACAGAGTTTTAAATACCTGGCCTGTAGGTAACTAGTTTGAACATCAAACTGGTGTCAATTGCCTCACTGACACACTGAAACAAATTTTTAATGGAGGCCAGAAATGGCAGTATTTTCTGACAACGTATAAGTGATCCGTGTGACGGAGAAAACAGAGTTTTAAATAACTGGATTTCTAGCGCTGTAATATGGAAAGGACCTGGCTGTATTCTGCAGTGCCAACAAGCAAATGGCGCAGAAAAACGGTGTTCTCTGGATTGTTTTTAATCAAATAATGAGCATTAAGTTCCAAAAAAAAGTATTCCTGGCCCCTGAGACCTTTGTCTAGAAATATGTAACAGCAGCAGAAGGCAGAATTGGAATGGAGCCTCTTGTGCTATATACACTGCAGTCTGCTATATACACTACCTGCCTATATACCCTGCCTGCCTGATATCTCTGCAGATGTATAAGTCCTCAGAAGGACTGTTTGTTAAGATGAATATGTGTAATGTATGTTTTTTCTCCCTACACTACCTAATACACAAGCAAATACCTACCTAATACACTACCTAATACGCAGAAGCCCCTCTCCCTACTCTGCCTGATTCCGGAGTGACTGTGACAAGCACAGCGATGCCAGGTCTGATACAGACCTGATGACTCTGTACGGCCAGCCAATCACTGTAATGCCACAACCACCATGGCTGCGGCATTACAATGAGCGACAGGCAATCCCTGCATTTTGATTGGAGCTCTAAAAAGCACCAAACATGCAGGGAGGGGACCCGAGCATCCGCTCAAGCATCTCGCAAGTACTCGGCGAGCTCCGAGCGTCTCTAGTACTGAGATGCTCGGGCGACTACTGAGTACTTGTGAGTGTGCTCGCTCATCACTAGTAAATACTGTTGAAAAATAATCATTTAGCATATTGGCTTTTTCCTCATCCTCATCCACCATTTCACCAAGACTATTTTTAATGGGGCCAGCACTATCATTTTTTATTTTTTTACTATTTATGTAGTTAAAGAATATTTTGGGATTATTTTTCATTTCTCTGGCAATGTGTCTCTCTGTCTCAATCTTTGCTGCCTTGATTTGGTTTTTACAGAATTTATTTAATTTTCCATATTAATTTAATGCCTCATCAGTCTACTTGCTTTAGTTCTCTAAATGCTTTCTTTTTGTCACTTATTGCGCCCCTTACAGCTCTATTTAGCCATAGTGGTTTCCTCCTATTTCTAGCATGTTTATTCCCATAGGGTATATATTGTGCACAGGTCCTATTCAGGATGCTAATAAATGTCTCCCATTTGCTTTGTGTAGTTTTATGTCTCAGGTTATCATCCCAGTTTATTGCACTAAGATCATCTCTCAACAGTTGGAATTTTGCCTTCCTGAAGTTTAGTGTCCTTGTAACCCCTCTACTACACATGTCATTAAAGGATATATGAAAACTTATTATTTTGTGATCACTATTACCCAAGTGACCCCCAACTCATATATTTGATATGCGGTCTGGCCTGTTGGTTAATATTAGGTCTAGCAGTGCCCCCCTTCTTGTTGGGTCCTGAACCAGTTGTGAAAGGTTATTGTCTCTCATAGTTGTCAAAAACCTATTACCTTTAAGATAAGATAAGATATGCTTTATTTATCCCGGAGGAAATTGCGGTATCACAGCAGCAGGACACAGATCTCGAACATGACACATATGATAACATAACATTTGGAATGCTTTAGACATTGCTTTCCAGACATTTGTTAAACACCCCCATAGCTGTTGGAACAAACGATCTCCTGTATTTTTCCTTTTTACACCTTAGTTGTATTAGGCGATTGCTGAATGTGCTCTTCTGTTTTGCTTTGCTTGAACTACAGGTTTCTGTTCCCCAATGTACTTCAGGGTAGTTAAAGTCCCCCATAATAATGACTTCGCCTTGAGTCGCTGCTTCATCTGTTTGCTTTTTGAGGATATTATTCGCTGCTTCCCTTATTTTTGGAGACTTACAACAAACCCCTATCAGTAATTTATTATTTTTTTCCCCTCCCCTTATCTCCACCCACAGGGACTCTACATTTTCATTAGTTTCACATATATTCTTACGCAAGATGGGTTTTAAGGATGATTTTACATATAAACACCCCCCATTGCTTGTTTGTACGGTCATTTCTGAGCAGACCATATCCCTGTAAATTAACTGCCCAGTCATGGCTTTCCTCCAGCGATATCTCAGATATCTCCACCATGTCATAATTATTTTCCAATAAAATTAATTCTTATTCCTCCATTTTGTTGGTGAGGCTTCTGGCATTAGTGTACATGCATTTTATGTATCTCTCTGTACCTCTATTGCTTCTTACTATATTGACTGTTCGAACCCCACCACCAATTTCATTATTTGTGCCCAGGTCACTATCTGCACTATCTTCCCCACCTATAAAATGAATACCCTACCCCCCAATCCCTAGTTTAAACACTCCTCCAACCTTCTAGACATTTTCTCCCCCAGCACAGCTGTACCCTCCACATTGAGGTGTAGCCTGTCCCTAGCGTAGTACCTGTAGCCAACTGAGAAGTCAGCCCAGTTCTCCAGGAACCCAAACCCCTCCTTCCTACACCAATTCATGAGCCACTTATTTATCTCCCTAATCTCCCGTTGCCTCTCTGGTGTGGCACGTGGCACAGGCAGTATTTCAGAAAATACCACCTTTGAGGTTCTTACTTTATGCTTGCAGCCTAATTTCCTGAAATCATCTTTAAGGACCTTTCACCTACCTCTAACTTTGTCATTTGTGCCAATGTGCACCATGACCGCTAGGTCCTCACTAGCCCCTCCCAGTAATCTGTCAACCCGATCAGCAATATGCCGGACTCGAGCGCCAGGTAGGCAGCACACTGTTCGACGATCCCTGTCTTTGTGACAGATTGCCCTATCTGTTCCCCTAATAATTGAGTCACCCACTACCACTGCTTGGCCTGCCCTGCTCTCCTATTTACCCCTTACTGGAGCTGACACTCCTCCAGCTTTCAGAGGACATGCCTTGATGAAGCGGTGCTACCCCTATACTGACACCGCCCTCATCTGCCAACTTTGCAAACTTATTGGGGTGTGCCAGATCAGGACTAGCCTCTACCCCTCCTTCTAACTGTCACCCAGCTAGCTGCCTCACTGTCCTGCAGCTCCCTACTACCACACTCCCCCACATCTACCCCAGTGAGCAGCTGCTCAGTGAGCAGCAGACTCCTTTCCATATTGTCAATGGATCTCAGTGTTGTCAGCAGCTCATTTAGATCCAGTACCTGGGCTTCCAAGCTTACAATGTGCACACATCTCGCACAGCAGTATGCACAACAACTGGCTGTTCAAGGATAGCATACATGTAGCAAGATGTACACTGGATAGCATTGTCAATAATGGAGCTCATTTCCTAATGGGGATTGCACTACACAGGAATGTTAAGTAAAAAGAAATTTAAAGAATTAATAAAATACAGACAGCAATTCAGTCCAAATTCCTCCGTTCCAAACTCCCTGATTCCAAGTAACTGAAATACAAGTCACATGCTTACTTCAGTTTGCACTTACACGTTCACACTCTCTAAGGAAGATTTAAAGAGTTTTTTTTCCCCCCTTTAGCAGCAATCCAACCTACAGCTCAATGCACTTCCAACGGCATTAAAACCAACCAATGGCATTAGAAACCCACTCTGATAAAACACTAGCGGCAGGGCAGGGCAGGACCTCCAAGGTGTAGAGTTCATTCCACGTGTCCAGCTTGGATACCTAATAATTATAAGGCACAGAGGAATCACGGAAGACATTGGTACGGTCATCAAGGTACTCCCTCAGCATCTTCCCAAACTTTGCACTCCTTGTAAGAGTTCCCCGCGCCTCAGGGCCTGTGCGATGGGAGGGGCTGAGAAAACTCTCCAAGAATTTTGACAGTGTTCCCCTGCCTCTGCTGGATTGCAGTTGTGTCTCTCTTGGCTGTACTCCTTGGTTGTCCAACAAACTGTGATCTCTTCTGTCAGCGTTTTCAGATGGGAACTTTTTTAATAGTTCCGCAACAAGGTCCTTCTGGTACTGCCCCATTTTTGTAGACCTGTCCACCTCAGGAATAAGAGATACAAAGTTCTCATTGTAGCGTGGGTCTAGAAGTGTCACCGACCAGTAATGACTGTCACCCAAAATTTTGAGAACGAGAGGGTCACGGGAAAGGCATCATAACATAAACTCAGCAATGCATGCAAGACTTCCGTGTCCTCACCAAGAGGATGACTGACCTTGCTCTCCTCCTCCTCCTTTCTGTCCTTAGGCCATCCATGCTGAACAGATCGTATGACAGTTGTGTAGGTAGTAGCGTCTATAGCGCATGAAACTAGCTATTGTTATTCCTCCTCTTCCTCTTCCTCATTGTCACCCAATCCACATTGAGATGAGATGAGGCAGGGCTGTGTGTAATCACCCTGTTTGATTACTTGCTCCATCTCATCATGCTCCTCCTGCAATGCATCCTCTTTGATTGTGAGCAGAGAGCGTTTCAGAAAACAGAGAAGTGGGATGGTGATGCTAATTATGGCGTCATCGCCGCTCACCATCTTGGTGGAGTCCTCAAAGTTTTGGAGGATGGTACGGATGTCTGACATCCATGTCCACTCCTGAGGTCTTTTGTGTGGAGTCTGAACTGAATACCGATAGCCTTGTTGATGCTGGTACTCAACAACTGCACTCTTCTGCTCACAAATTCTTCCCAACATCTGCAGTGTAGAGTTCCAATGCGTGGAGATATCACACACCAGTCTGTGAGCCAGAAGCTGCAAATGTTGCTGAAGAACAGCAAGGGCGGCGGAAGCTGTAGCTGACTTTCTAAAATGGGCAAACAGTAGGAGTACTTTGACAAGCAGATCCGGCAGCTCCAGGTACCTTTTGAGAAACCGCTGAACCACGAGCTTAAGAACATGGGCCAGGCATGGTACATGTGTAAGCTCACCTCTCCTCAGAGCAGACACCAGGTTCTGACCATCATCACACACGACCATGCCTGGCTGTAGGTTCAGCGGTGTCAGCCACAGATCTGTCTGCTCTTTCAGAGCATTCCACAACTCTTCAGCATTGTGCGGTTTGTCACCTAAGCATATTAGCTTCAGCACAGCCTGTTACCGCTTGGACGAGGCAGTGCTGCAGTGCTTCCAGCTTGTGGCTGATGTGGTCATTTCGGAGATGGAGGCTGAAGAGGAGGAGGAAGCTGAGGAGGATGAGTTGCAGGAGCTGTAGACTGTGGGGGCAACCCTGATTGACCTAGGGCCCGCAATCCTCGATGTCGGGAGGATGTGTTCCGTCCCAAGGTCCGACTGGGTCCCGGCTTCCACTATGTTAACCCAGTGTGCCGTCAGCGAGATGTACTGTCCCTGCCCACAAGCACTTGTCCACGTGTCCGTGGTTAGGTGGACTTTCCCTGTAGCTGCATTGTTGTGGGCACAGCTAATGTTAAGGGACATGTGCTTGTAAAAAAACAAAATTGACCAAGCCAAATCAAGTCGGCAAGGAAGAGGGTATACAGTGTTAAGAGAACCAGAGAAAAACATATATGCAATAAAAATTAACTTTTAATTAATTACCATTAAAAGTGTCCTTAATAGTCCAAATGGGACACATCATAACTAAACATATCAGATAAAAGTAGATAGGGGAGAGGTAAGGATGCCAGAATTTTCAGACAAACTAGCCCTATATGGCCCTTGTAAGGTAAATACCTTACCTAACAGCGGAGTGTTTTCACCCTAGAGAACGGTTTGGTGTCCCCGCTCCACGGAGGCAGTCTTTTGTCTGACCCTAAATCTCCCTAAACAGACACACAATTATATTTCATAGGAATTGACCAAAATCAGTAATGCCATAATTGACATGCAAAGTATTTATTTAATGGGGGAAGAAGTGACAAAAAACAGAAGGAAATATATCCCATAAATATGTATCAATAAGATTAAACCCAGTCCTCCACCATTAGTGCACATCGGAGGAGGCTGTATATATATAGAACCACAACCCCCCCCCCAAACATATGAACAGATATAAATTGGTCAAAATATAACGAAAAGAATGGACTTATCTGATTTCTAGTCCATCCGAAAGTCCCAGCAGGTGTCTCAGATAGTAATTCTCTAGGCTCCTCAATAGGTGGCTGTATGATTCCAATAAAAATTCACAGTTAGGACTTCACAAAGAATTTCTGATCAAACCGGGCTCCCACTTTTTTGGTCCTTCAAGGTGGTGTAGACCCATTAGCAAAGGTGTCCCTTAGAGGTAGTCCCAAGTGGTCCCAACGCGTTTCACCCCCTCCTCAATCTGGGGTTCATCAGGGGACAGAAAATAACAGAGGAGAAAGACCATAGTTGGTGCGCCAATAATAAGTGCTTCAATCCTATAGTATAACCGTGTATAGATAGGCGCAAAGCACCATATATTTATACCTCCCCAATAGTGTGCGCCAATTGATTCAAATTCCCCCGGAAGATCTCAATTAGTTGCGGTCATTTCCGGAAACGTGCTAAACGTGGAACGCAAACTGCGTTCCATGGTTTGTGTACGCCCATAATTGTGCATAAATCTTACGTCACTTCCGGGCGCATGTTCATGAGCATTTTCGGTATCATCCTGCACATGGAACGCACTGTTTATCCACACTCACACACCAATTTACCTAAGTCGCTTCCGGTTGCGCCATCGCAATAATTCCCAGTCCTACCCTGGACGCAAGCTGCACACTTAAGTCTAGTAATCATACTGTGACGCAGATTACGTCACTTCTGAGAACACCATGAAGATGAGCCGCAAGCCTCCATTCATCATGAGACCGCCCACATAAGAATAGAGGATATTAACTGACAGTACATCTTTATAGAGAGGGCCACATAACAATAAGATATTAGATATGTAAGTGTCAGTATACAAACAATAAGTCTCACTTTTTCCTCTATATATCATTATCAATTGAAACTCTATTTTCTGATAGAATGATACGGTTTACTGAACAGACACTTACACATAGATTTCTAGTTGTGGTGGACTATTCAGCATACTAAATTACTATTCTTGTAATATGGTGAGGATCCTCTCCCCACCCCTCCCCCCATGTTTGTAAGCGCCTAAAGATGTCTCTTAATTCGACATAGTGTATACCTGCAATCCACCCTTCTTTTTCATCTGAATGACTAAAAAGATTGTATCTGCCATTTTGACACTTAAGTCTTCATTTTATGATTATATTGTTATTAACAGAGAGACCACTAGATGTATACCGACACTATCACTGATATATCTAATACCTTATTGCTGAAAAAGTGAGACTTATTGTTTGTATACTGACACTTACATATCTAATATCTTATTGTTATGTGGCCCTCTCTATTAAGATGTACTATCAGTTAATATCCTCTATTCTTATGTGGGCGGTCTCCTGAATCAATCAGGCGCACACTATTGGGGGAGGTATAAATATATGGTGCTTTGTGCCTATCTATACACGTTTATAATATAGGATTGAAGCACTTATTATTGGCGCACCAACTATGGTCTTTCTCCTCTGATATTTTCTGACCCCTGATGAACCCCAGATTGAGGAGGGGGTGAAACGCGTTGGGACCACTTGGGACTACCTCTAAGGGACACCTTTGCTAATGGGTCTACACCACCTTGAAGGACCAAGAAAGTGGGAGCCCGGATTGATCGGAAATTCTTTGTGAAGTCCTAACTGTGAATTTTTTTTGGAATCATACAGCCACCTATTGAGAGGCCTAGAGAATTACTATCTGAGACGCCAGCTGGGACCTTCGGATGGACTAGAAATCAGATAAGTCCATTCTTTTCGTTATATTTAGACCAATTTATATCTGTTTATATGTTTGGGGGGAGTTTTGTGGTTCTATATATATACGGCCCCCACCGATGTGCAGTAATAGTGGAGGACTGGGTTTAAACTTATTGATAAATATTTATGGGATATATTTCCTTCTGTTTTTTGTCACTTCTTCCCCCATTAAATAAATACTTTACATGTCAATTATGGCATTACTGATTTTTATCAATACCTATGAAATATAATTGTGTCTGTTTAGGGATATTTAGGGTCAGACAAGGGACAGCCTCCATGGAGCGGGGACACCAAACCGTTCGCTAGGGTGAAAACACTCCGCTGTTAGGTAGTGTTAGAACCCTCCTGTTAGTTTTTGCTATCTTGTGTTTTGCGGTCATGTGACCAGCTGCCTATATATTCCAGCTCCGCCCTTGTGGCTTTGCTGAACTTTAATGTTGTTTTGATTGTCTCTCTAGCCAGGTGCTTCTGTGCCTATCTCTGTCAGTTCGCTTGGTCCTCTGGGACCTTTAGTACTTTTTTCAGTTTGTCCTGTTTGCTCTGCTACAACTTCTGTTTAGGAGGTGTCCCATTTTTGTCCCAGTCCTTAGTTCTTTTAGGGACCCCTCCCTTAATTCTATAGGTCTCCGTTCAGACTAGCCGAGGAAGAAGGCGGGTCTGTTCACAAGGAACAGGCAGCCCGCTACATCGTAGGGACTCAGCTTAGTCTTACTGTAGGGACAACTTTCCCCTTTCTTTCCTTAGTTTATGTTGCAGATCATAACAGTAAGTCCAGCCCAAAAAAAAAACTAAAAGGAAAGAAATTCGGGGATCAGTATGGTTTCCGTCCAGGAGTTGGCTCAACGCCTGCAGGAATTGTCTCTGGAGGTGGCCGAGCCTCAGCAACACGTGCGTAGCTGTCCTGGAGCGCATTTTGTTGAACCCAAGGTAGGACTGCCTGGTGTTTTTCATGGTAAACAGCAAGATTTTTTTTCCTTTAAAAATGCTTGTTTGTTATATTTTCGTTTGACACCAAGATCCTCTGGGAATGAATCACAGCACATTGGTTTTATTATGTCACTTTTGGGCCTTTTCTCTCCAGCCTAATGATCCTTGTTTAAGTTCTGTTGAAGAATTTTTTTCTGCTATGGTGCTATTATATGACGATCCTGATCGAATCTCATCTGCTGAATCAGAACTTAGACGTTTGAGTCAGGGGTCAGATGATGTTGAAAATTATTACACACACTTCAGGAGATGGGCTTCAGAAGTTAAATGGAATGATTCTGCGCTGAAATGTTTATTTCTTGCTGGTCTGAGTGAAAGGGTTAAGGATTTGCTAATTGCATTCCCTGCACCTGAGACTCTGCAGGATGCTATGCAGTTAGCTGTTCATGTGGACAGGAGACTGAGGTCCAGGGTTAATGATGTAAAAACTCCTGTAACTTCAAGTCCTAGTTCCCAGAAAATCTGCTCTGACAGCGGAGAACCAATGGAGGTTGGGGCAATGTCACTCCGCTCTCTGGAAAGAGATCGGAGATTCGCCGAGGGTTTGAGTCTTTACTGTGGTAAAGATGATCATTTGATTAAGTATTCTTAGCGTCGTTTAAGTAAAGAAAAAAAAAAAGGTCAGTTACACCCGTATAGCTTGTTTACGCTCTGCAGGAGTGTTTCTTTCTGGGAGTACTACTCTGCAGGGAGATTTGATTGAATTTCAGGTATTTGTGGATTGTGGTTCAACACTTAATGTGATTGATAAAGGGTTTTTGGAAAACCTTAAATTGAAATCCAAACCTTTGTCATCACCTATTTCTGTGATTGCAATTGTTAACACTCCTTTGAAATGTATTACTCACAAGACTGCTGCATTTCCTCTCACTATCAATGGAGATCACCAAGAAATTTTGGACTTGGTTGTTTTGGATAATTTGCCCTCTCCAGTTGTTCTAGGATTGCCTTGGTTAAGACTGCACAATCCTTTATTGGACTGGTCTACTAATGTGATTAAGTCTTGGAGTCCGAAGTGCTATGATACATACAGACTAGCCTGGCTGCTGGTCACATTAGACCTTCTAAGTCACCTGTGGCAGTTGGATTCTTCTTTGTTAAAAAAAAGGACGACGGTTTACGTCTATGTCTGGATTTTCGTGAAATTAATAAGATTACCGTACGCAATTCCTACCCATTGCCGTTAATTCCAGACTTGTTTAACCAGTTAGTGGGGGCCAAGTGGTTCTCCAAATTTGATCTCCGGGGGGCATACGATTTGTTACGTGTGAAGGAGGGTGATGAATGGAAAACTGCTTTTAACACTCCGGTAGGTCACTTTGAGAATCTGGTGATGTCTTTTGGTCTTACCAATGCACCAGCATTTTTTCAGAACCTTATTAATGACATCCTGAGACATTTGATTGGTAAGAATGTGGTTGTGTATTTGGATGACATTTTGATTTATTCACCAGATCTGGAGTCCCATTGGCAGAGTGTACGTGAAGTTTTGCAGCTATTGAGTGATAATTCACTCTTTGCTAAGCTGGATAAATGTGAGTTCGCTGTGCAGAAAATTAGTTTTTTGGGCTACATTGTCTCCAGCGAGGGCTTTGAGATGGACCCTGTGAAGGTTCAGGCTGTGCAGGAATGGCCTAGGCCTATTGGCTTGAAATCTATACAGAGATATTTGGGTTTTGCCAATTATTACAGGAAATTCATTAAGAATTTTTCTGTAATTGTTAAACCTCTAACTGATCTCACCAGGAAAGGTGCGAATACGGCCCAGTGGACTACTGAGACCATTAAAGTGTTTGAGTATCTCAATGAGAAGTTCAGTTCTGCCCCTATTCTTATGCAGCCTGATGAGACCAAGCCTTTTTTGGTCGAGGTCGATGCTTCATCAGTGGGGGTCGGAGCAGTTTTGTCTCAGGAGAACAAGAGTGGAGTACATCCTTATGCCTTTTTTTGAAAAAATTTTCGGAAACCGAACTGAATTATGATGTTGGAAATTGGGAGTTGCTGGCTATTAAACTTGCGTTTGAACACTGGCGTCATTTTTTGGAAGGCGCTAGATTTCCTATTCAGGTTTTCACAGATCTTAAGAATTTGATCTATCTGGATGCTGCCAAGCGTTTGAATGCCCGTCAAGCTAGGTGGGCACTTTTTTTTTCTCGGTTTCATTTTTCTGTTACCTATATCCCTGGTACTAAGAAAGTTAAAGCCGATGCTTTATCTCGCAGCTTCTTTCCTACGGTCGGTGCCGAGGAGGAGGAGAGCATTTGTTGTGGTGTTGTGGTGGCGGCTTTGGATTCCGTTTTAGAGAATGGGATTCTGAATGCTCAAGATGATGCTTCATCTAACACTCCCCATGGGAGGTTGTTCGTGCCTAGAGCCTTTTGGAGAGATTTGTTTGTGTAGTGTCATGAGTCTTGGTTGGCAGGTCATCCAGGAGTTTCGGAGACTAAGAGACTTATCAGTCGCAGTTTTTGGTGGCCTGGATGGCAGAAGGAAGTCATCAAGTGGGTGCGTCAGTGTACTCTGTGTGCTAGTTCAAAGGCTACACATACTCCTGCTGCGGGGTTGCTTTGCCCTCTGGAGGTTCCTAGTGCGCCTTGGACGCATCTCACTATGGATTTTATTGCTGATCTTCCTGTGTCCGAGGGTTTTACTGTCATCTGGGTGGTGGTGGACCGTTTTAGTAAGATGTGTCATTTGGTTCCATTCATTAAGTTGCCCTGCGCCAAGACACTCGCTAAGGCGTTTGTTAAGGAGATTGTCAAGCTCCATGGCGTTCCCATGGATATTGTTTCCGATAGAGGACCTCAGTCTGTGGGTCGCTTTTGGCGTGCTTTTTGTGACAGGTTGGGAGTCCATTTGTCATTTTCGTCTGGTTGTCATCCTAAGTCGAATTGACAGACTAAAAGAAAGAACCAGGATGTAGAACAGTTTTTGCGTTGTTTTGTGGCGGACAATCAAGAGTAGTGTTGAGCCACCCCCGTAGTGTTCGAGTTCGGTTCGGTTCGTCGAACACCCGTGTGTTCGCCGAACTGTTCGTCGAACTGTTCGTCGAACACCTTCGTACACCGTTAAAACCAATGGCAGGCAAACAAAAACACATAGAAACACATAGAAAACACCTTCAAAGGTGTCCAAAAGCTGACAAACTGCTCAGAAGACACAACTAACACATGGAAAAGTGACAAGTACATATAGTCATGCGAAAAGAAAAGAGGTGGAGGAGTAAAAGGAGGGGTAGACACAGATATAGGCATGTCATGCCCTTCTAAAATCCAAAAAGTGAGAAGCCGACACGTTCAGTCCGCTCCTGCCCGTGCCACCTCCGCGTCGCCAGGTTTGTGCCAGAGCCGCGGTGAACCCTGACGGCCAGCCCCCCTCTCCCAATACTGGTGCCTGTCCGCTGGTGGGTCGAGCGAGCCCCCCTGTGGTGGAGGCAGCTCTAAGTATTTTAATTTAAATTGTCTCTCTAATTTGAATGAATACACTTTAAATCCATTTACAAGGATCTATTGGAGGGCAAGTCTCATGCCAGCATCCGCGTAATTCCAGCTCCAGTAGCGTCCACTAAAGCTGCTGCAGTTAAAAAGCTTTTATAAGGATCGAGCTCGGCTGTCCACCGCAAGGCATCCTACTGCCAGTCCCAGCCCCTATGCCTTGGGGTGCCTCCTGATGCTCTTCACTGAGTATCCCGTGGTCCCGAAGCATTTCCTTTGAAAAAATTAAGTGTCCAAACTACAGGTGGTGTAGCTTGCTTAACAGCCGGGATAATCCTCTGACTAGCAGACACTGCTACTAGGCACAAAGTATTTCCTGGGCTAGATGCAGTTAAAAATTTGTAATTAGATACTCTCGTTGGATGCTGAGAAAGCATTCCATAGAGTCTCCTGGCACACCATATATGATTCTCTTAAAAAGCTTGGGGTAGGGGTCTAGGGGACCCTTTTATAGCCAAAATCACGGCCCTGTATCGCAATACGTCACCTAGGCTGAAGATAAATGGAACTGAGGGCTCGGTTGCTACAGAGGTATTGCACCTCACCCAGAGGTGTGATATCTCACTCTCAGGTAAGGATGTAGTGTGGATCAGGACCCGACACCTGCATGCATTACACCACATTGCCGTGGGGCAGGGCGACCAATATGCCCCTGAGATGGGCACGACAGTCCCTGTCCCTGGCTGGAGTGGGGGGAGGGAACACTGAGAAAGGGGAACCCTGTAGTGCAGGAGCAGGGAAGAAGCAGTTCCTGGGTGCATTGAGAAGGGAGTATAAAAGGTGGGCACCATCTTAGTTCAGTGCAGAGAAGTCTGAGCAGAAGTGGCAGGGAGCAGGGGCTCTGCATGAGCTCTGCTCCGGAGGCGGGCGTAGTAACAGAGGCCCAGGCCTGGAAGAGGGAGAAGGAAGGAAGAGGAGCGGAGAAGGCTCCAGGAACGAGGAACGAAGGGATCCCAGGGGTGCGGACGGGCGAGTCGCCACCGCACGCCCGAATCCACCTGCGTGGAGGGGTCAGGCCAAAGGGGGAGACCGGTCCCCGAAACTAGTGGAGGCAGGAAACAACCCTCAGCTAGAAACAGGAGGCTGTGACATTTTATGTGGCGCAGCCCCTCGCTACACCCGCTAGGAAGACACCACATAGGGTCAGGGAAACTGGCGCCAAGTTTACCAAGAGGAGGCCCGAGGCAGCCGGACAGAAGGGTTGGTAAGAAAGGCCAGACAAAGGACACACAAAGGGGGTCCTGTGAAGCGCTCCAAAGTTATCTGGGAGTTGTCTGAGCCCCTCACCTGGTGAGCACAGTACGACGTGGGCAGCCGTTACCTGCAGACGTGGTCTGGATAATAAGAACTGTGAGTAAAGGCCCTGGACTGCATCACTGACTCCGTGTCGTTACTGCTGCTGCCCTGCACCATCACCCCCATCCTCCGCATACACTGCCCTGAGGCTATACTCCTCCCGTGGGGAGTTATGCTACGCTCTGCTGCACCCACACCAGCCTCAGCGGTCTGCCCTGGAGCGGCGGTTCACTCTGACCGCAATCCACGGGTGGCATAGTCGGACATTTAAACATCAAAACCACATAAATAGTTCCGCCACTGGTTTGACCGCCCTGAGCCACGGAACCGGATCGCCGCCACGGAGACTACAACCACCAGCATCCACCAAAAAGGGTCCGGCTCTGGGTGTCCCAAGGCCCAGGGGGCGCATCAGAACATTTTCATCACCTTTCACAATCACCAATGGGACAAGGCAGGGATGTTCTCTGTCCCCTCTCTTTTACATCCTAGTGACGGAGCACCTGCTCTCATCAATTCGCCATAACCCCAATATTAGGTGGATTGAGGTGGGAGGCACCGAGTACAAGTGCTCTCTATTTGCTGATGATGTCCTAGTATATATCACTCAATCACATATATCCATCCATGCTGTTATGGCTGAAATAGATCACTTTGTTACATGGTCAAATTTTAAAATCAATGCAGCGAAGTCTGAGGCCCTCGATGTCTCCCTCCCCAAATCCATATAGGATTCCATCCAGTCCAACTTTCCCTTTGCCTGGCCCTCACAGGGTATCAAATAATTAGGAATTCCTATTCATAGAGACCTCTCCCATCTATGTTATCTTAATTTTGGGCCCTTTATTGAACAACTCCATACAGACCACGGTTGGCAAGTTAGAACTGTAAGATTCACTACGTGAACCACTGGTGTTTTGTGGAAAAGCACATGTACACTGTGTTCCAAATTATTATGCAAAAAGTGTTTAGGAGTGATAAGGGAAGAATTTGTTTGTTTGTCAGTTAAACTCATTGATGGTGATGTGTGTCAGGGCTCTTTATATCACTGTAAGCAATTGCAGACACCTGTGCTAATTAGTTTGGCAGGTGTGTCCAATGAAAGGCAAGACTACTTAAGAAGGCTGTCTCACATTATTAAGCAGCCTACATTTTCTGCCAAAATGGGAAAGAAAAAGGATGTGTCGGCTGCTGAGAAGCAACAAATTGTGGAGTGTTTAGGTCAAGGCATGACTACAATCAACATTGTGCGATGATCAGGATGAAGTGTCTTGGCAATCAAGAAGTATGTAGCTGATTCACAGTACACACGTGTGCGTGCTGATAAGGGCAAATTGAGGACTCTTTCCTACAGGCAATTACGTCAGGTTGAAAGAGCAGCGGCAAAAAAGCCTTGTCATAGCAGCAGACAAGTTTTTGAAGCTGCTGGTGCCTCCAACGTCCCCCGAACAACAAGATGCAGGGTCCTTCAGAGGTTTGCAGCTGGGCATACGCCATCCTGTCGACCTCCTCTATCCACTTCACACAAGCAGAAACGGCTCCAGTGGGCCAAACATTACATGAAGACTGATTTCAAAACTGTTTTGTTCACGGATGAGTGCCGTGCAGCGCTCGATGGTCCAGATGGATGGAGTGGAGGATGGCTGGTTGATGGACACCCCACGCAAACACGGCTACAGCGCCAACAAGGAGGAGGTGGAGTAATGTTTTGGGCTGGAATCATGGGGAGAGAGATTGTCGGCCCCTTTAGGATCCCTGAAGGCGCTAAAGATGAACTCCATAATGTATGTGGATTTTCTCAAACAGCACTTCCTGCCATGGTTCAAGAAGAAGAACCGTGTATTTCACAGCAAGATCATTTTTTTGCATGATAATGCACCATCTCATGCTGCACATAAAACATCTGCATCTCTGGCTGATATGGGCATAAAAGGGGACAAACTTATGGTGTGACCCCCATGCTCCCCTGACCTCTACCCCATTCAGAACCTCTGGAGCATCATCAAAAGGAGTGTCTATGATGGCGGGAGACAGTTTACATCTAAGCAACAGCTCTGGGAGGGTATTCTGTCCTCATGCAAAACAATTGAAGCAGAAACCATCCAAAACCTGACAAATTCAATGGACGAGACAGTTCAGAAGCTCCTTTCGAACAAGGGGTTCTATGTGAAAATGTAACATCACCTAGAATAAAGTTTTGAGTTGAAAACTGTTTGATTTCAGTTTCTAACAACCTGCTAATGCTTATAATTTCAAAAATGACCATTTTTTTGGTCTTTATTAAAATGAAAAGGTTGATCGAAAAGTTTGGGGGATCTAAGAGTGTGGCAACCCAGTAGTCATGATTACTTCGAATTCTGACAATATGAGGGTCATGCTGCAGGTAGTGCAGCAAGAAGGCACTTATGTGTCTTGCGCATCTCGGAGCCCCAAAATTATTTTCCGGGCTAGATGCAGCTAAAAATTATTATTAATTTTAAATCTGGTGAAGCTTTAGTATAGATGGCCTAATAGGATCAGTGCTGCACACTGCTACAAAGCCCAAATTATTTTCCAGTCAAGATACAGATAAACATGATTCGTAATTTTAAATCTGGTGGAGCTTATTATAGATGGCCTAATAGAATCAGTGCTGCACACTGCTACAAAGCCCAAATTATTTTCCAGCCAAGATACAGATAAACATGATTAGTAATTTGAAAGCTTTGGTTGGTAGGGTGATTTTAACCAATCATCAAGCTTTTACTCTCCCCAGGATGACACAGGGTAGAAAAGTCGTTTCGGATCCATGATTTGTTCATCTTTATGAACGTGAGTCTGTCTACATTATCAGTGGAGAGCCGCGTGCGCTTATCTGTCAGCACACCACCAGCAGCGCTGAACACACGTTCAGACAGAACGCTGGCTGCGGGGCATGACAAGATCTCCAAGGCGTAAGTGGCTAGCTCCGGCCATTTATCCAGATTGGAAGCCCAAAAAGAGCAAGGGTCCAGTGACACAGTCATGGCTTCAATGTTTACTTGGAGATACTCCTGTACCATCGTCTCTAGGCGTTGACTATGTGTCAGACTTCTTGTCTCCTGTGGCCTTGCAAAGGATGGGCTAAAAAAGTGGTGAAATGATTCCACAAAATTGATGTTACCAGCAGATACTGTGGTTCTGTTACGGTTTGAGTGCTGAACACTTGACGGTCCCACGGTTGGCAAGTTGGAACTGTGAGATTCACTACGTGCACCACTGGTATTTTGTGGAAAAGCACATGTAAGATTCTGCAACAGTCTCTGCTGATACTCCTGCATGCGTTTATCCCTTTCTATGGCAGGAATAATTTCTGCAAATTTACTTTTGTACCGGGGATCTAACAGTGTGGCAACCCAGTAGTCAGGATTATTTCTAATTCTCACAATTCGAGGGTCATGTTGCAGGTAGTGCAGCAAGAAGGCACTCATGTGTGTTGCTCATCCAGGAGCACCAAGTCCCTGTTGTGTTGGTGGCAAGGTAACAATCATGCTTCCTTCCTCTGTCCTCTCCCCCCAACCTCGCACAACAGAAATGTGATCAAGGTCTCCCTCATCTGATGAGTCTTCCATCAGTTCGTCCTCCACTTCTTCCTGGGCTCCTGCACCTTCCTCACTAGTTTGGCTGCTACCATGCACCCTGGTAAAACCATCTCCCCCACCCTCACATGCCTGCCGCCTTGGTGCTGCCGACCGTCTGGACCTTGCAGATGTTAGCCCTTCCGCATACAACTCCTCCTCCTCTACTTCCTCCACCTCCTCTTGTGCCACCACCTGACTCCGAATTCTGTTTAACATGTGCTCCAGCATGTAAATCACCGGAATAGTCATGCTGATAATGGCATCGTCAGCACTAAACATCTTCGTCGCCATTTCAAAACTGTGCAGAAGGGTGCATAGGTCCCTGATCTGAGACCACTCCTCCAGCGTGATTTGCCCCACCTCTGGATCTCGTTGGCCCAGGCTATACGTCAGAACGTATTGCACCAGGGCTTGTCGGTGCTGCCACAGTCGCTGCAACATGTGCAGAGTTGAATTCCACCCGGTAGGCACATCGCATTTTAGCCGGTGAAGTGGCAGGCCCAACGACTTCTGTAGAGATGTAAGTCGCTGAGCTGCGGGATGCGAACGGCGGAAGTGAGCACACAGCGACCGTGCCCTCTGCAGAAGGCCATCTAGTCTGGGATAGTGGGCTAAAAATTGCTGGACAACCAGGTTCAACACGTGAGCCATACAAGGCACGTGTGTGACATTGCCCCGGCGAAGGGCCGCACCCAGGTTTGCAGCATTGTCGCACACGGCCTTCCCTGGTTTCAGGTCCAGTGGAGACAACCATTCATGAAATTGGTTCTCCAGAGCTGACCACAACTCCTCAGCTGTGTGACTCACATTTCCCAGACATTTCAATGTAAAAACCGCCTGATGACGTTGAGCCCTACTGCCAGCATAGTAAGGAGGTGTGCAGGATCCCTTCTGCGCAGTTAGAAAGCTTGTGGCATGACCAGACAGGCTTTGGGTGCAGGTGGAAGACCGAGAGGAGGTTGAGGAGGCAGAAGCAGTGGAGGAACTTTGACATAAAGAGGATTGACGCACAACTCGTGGGGACGGCAAGACTTGGACAGCAGCCCCTTGTCCTGCTGTCACCATAGTTACCCAGTGCCCAGTCAGCGACATGTAACGCCCCTGTCCATGCCTACTCGTCCAAGTGTCTGTGGTGAAATGCACCCTGTCACACACAGAGTTTCTCAAAGAAGCGGTGATGTTGTGTGCGACATGCTGGTGGAGCGCAGGCACACCTTTCTTTGAGAAGTAGTGCCGACTGGGCATCTGGTACTGGGGCACTGCAACGGACATAAGGTCTCGAAAATCCTCTGTGTCCACCAGGCGGAAAGGCAGCATTTCTGTAGCCAAGAGCTTGCAGATGGTGAAATTCAACCTCTTAGCTTTCTCATGGCTAGGAGGAAATGGTCTTTTACTTGTCCACATCTGAGGGACCGAGGGCTGGCTATTGTGCTTAGACGGGGTTGATAAGGGTGTCCCCGGCAAACTGCCGGTCTGTGAGGAAGATGCAGGCGGACATGTTAGGTTGCCTTGATCCAAAGGTGGTGCTATCGATGTCGGACAGCGCTCAACACCAGCTGGTGTTACCACCTCCAAAGAAAATGATGACCTGCCAATCACGCTGGCTGTTGCGGGTAAAGAGGTGGCAGGTCTGCGCCCCAAAACAGGTGTGACTGCTGTCCCCCCAGTCACAGAGGATGAAGAGGCCGCGGATGCACAAGATATGGCAGACGGTGGTTGGCCCGGCCGGCTAGGCCGCATTGTAGCACACTGAGCTTCCCACTGCAACTTATGCTTCATGTCCATGTGCCGGTTCATGCATGAAGTACTCAAACTATGTATTTTTTGGCCTCTACTTAGCTTTTGCTGACAAATGTTACAGATAACACGAGTTGGGTCATCTTTATCGATCTGAAAAAATGCCCAGGCTATGTAAGGCTTAGCACCCATGCGACCTGAAGAGCCACCACGACTTGTGGTGAGAGGCAGAGATGTGTTTGAGGATGCAGTTGTTGACGTGCTTCCAGTACTACGTCTCTGTCCAGTAAGGCGCAACCTGACCTCGTCGTCACTAGCATCTTCCTCCACCTCCTCTGCTGACCTCATCTCTTGGCTGACTGTGGGTTGATAGTAAGTGGGATCTCCAACCTCATCATCATCACCCTGTGCGTTATCACACCCGTCGTCCTCAGAGCCAACCTGTTCCTGCCCTGACAAAAAACTAAAGTTGTCGCTCCAATCAGGTATTTAAGTCTTATCATCGTCTTCCTCATTGTCTCCACCAACAGGAGTTACAGTTTGGGAATGAGGGTCTACATTATGGTCAGAACCTTCTGCGTCTGGTCCTGGATCCGACTCATAAAGATTCTGGGCATCAGTGCAGATCATTTCCTCGTCGGGATTCACAGAAGCGCTGGAGTCGACTTCTGATTCCCAGGCTATAGTATGAGTAAACAGCTCTGCAGACTCAACCATCTGTTCTACCTCATACTCAGACGGGCAGCTGGAGATTTGGGAGCTGTGAGGAAGCAAGTGCGATTGGGGTGACACCTTTGAGGACTGGAGTATTTGTGATGTTGAAGTTGATGTGGAGGAGAGCCCACTTAAAGGAGCACTTGATATCCCTTGAAGCACCTGCTGTTTTTGTGCCTCATCTGGAATTTGTAGCGATTGGCGTGGCCGTAAGAAAGGGATCTTATCACATTGTCCGCTAAAAGAAGTAGACATTTTAGTTTGGCTGGAAGATGGTCTTTCTTCTGCAGATGTTACTGTTGCTTTAACACCTACCCCACGGACACAACCTTTTTTCCCCTTCCCAACACGCCTATTCCCCTTTCCACCAGCAGCAGGCCTTTTTCCACTCATTTTGGTGGTTAACTAATTCACAACTCTGGAGTTGTTTGCACAAAAAAACAATGGATGGGAACCGAGCAGAGCTGAGTGGCCAAACTGTGGTATTAGGCCAAAACTATTGGCTGGGTTAGATGCAGAAAAAAATTATATTCAATTTGCAACCTGATGGAGGTCAGTATAGATGGACTAATAGAACAAGTCCCACACACAGCTAGAAGCCCAAATATTTTTTCAGAGGTAGATGCAGAAAAAATTTTTATTCAGTTTGCAACCTGATGGAGGTCTGTATAGATGGATTAATAGAACAAGTCCCACACACAGCTACAAGCCCAATATTTTTTCAGAGGTAGATGCAGAAAAATATATGTTCAGTTTGCAACCTGATGGATGTCAGTATAGATGGACAAATAGAGAAAGTTCCACACACTGCTAGAAGGCCAAATATTTTTTCAGAGCTAGATGCAGACAAAAATTTATTTTGAATTTGCAACCTGATGGAGGTCAGTATAGGTGGACTAATAGAACAAGTCCCACACACTGCTAGAAGGCCAAATATTTTTTCAGAGCTAGATGCAGAAAAAAATTATATTCAGTTTTCAACCTGATGGAGGTCTGTATAGATGGATTAATAGAACAAGTCTCACACACAGCTAGAAGCCCAAATATTTTTTCAGAGGTAGATGCAGATAAAAATTATTTTTAATTTGCAACCTGATGGAGGTCAGTATAGATGGACTAATAGAGAAAGTCACACACACTGCTAGAAGGCCAAATATTTTTTCAGAGCTAGATGCAGATAAAAATTATTTTTAATTTGCAACCTGATGGAGGTCAGTATAGATGGACTAATAGAGAAAGTCCCACACACTGCTAGAAGGCCAAATATTTTTTCAGAGCTAGATGCAGATAAAAATTATATTCAATTTGCAGCCTGATGGAGGTCAGTATAGATGGACTAATAGAACAAGTCCCACACACAGCTAGAAGCCCAAATATTTTTTCAGAGGTACTGTAGATGCAGATAAAAATTATTTTTAATTTGCAACCTGATGGAGGTCAGTATAGATGGACTAATACAACAAGTCCCACACACAGCTAGAAGCCCAATATTTTTTCAGAGGTAGATGCAGAAAAAATTATATTCAGTTTGCAACCTGATGGAGGTCAGTATAGATGGAGTAATAGAACAAGTCCCACACACAGCTAGAAGCCCAAATATTTTTTCAGAGGTAGATGCAGATAAAAATTATTTTTAATTTGCAACCTGATGGAGGTCAGTATAGATGGACTAATAGAGAAAGTCCCACACACTGCTAGAAGGCCAAATATTTTTTCAGAGCTAGATGCAGATAAAAATTATATTCAATTTGCAACCTGATGGAGGTCAGTATAGATGGACTAATAGAGAAAGTCCCACACACTGCTAGAAGGCCAAATATTTTTTCAGAGCTAGATGCAGATAAAAATTATATTCAATTTGCAACCTGATGGAGGTCAGTATAGATGGACTAATAGAACAAGTCCCACACAGCTAGAAGCCCAAATATTTTTTCAGAGGTACTGTGGATGCAGATAAAAATTATTTTTAATTTGCAACCTGATGGAGGTCAGTATAGATGGACTAATACAACAAGTCCCACACACAGCTAGAAGCCCAATATTTTTTCAGAGGTAGATGCAGAAAAAAATATATTCAGTTTGCAACCTGATGGAGGTCAGTATAGATGGAGTAATAGAACAAGTCCCACACACAGCTAGAAGCCCAAATATTTTTTCAGAGGTAGATGTGACGCGCCCCTGGGCCTGTGCTGAGTAGCGTTGCGCACGCGGGAACCTACCCGGAGCCGGATCTGATAGGGGTAGTAGTCTCGTGGCGGTGACCCGGTCCGTTCCCAGGGAGTCAAGCTGAGTGGCAGTCTTTAGCAGAAGATGGTACGGTGTTCGACTACGCCACCCGTTGAATGCGGCTATGAAGCCGCCGCTGCAGGGCAGACCGCTGAGGCCGGTGGTAAGGTCGTGCAGCGTAGCTGGTAGAACCCCCAACGGGAGGGGTATGGCCTCTGGGCAACCGACGTGTTTGAAGGGGGTAGCAGGAACCACTCAGAGACGGTGCGGTGTAGTTCTGGGTCTTTACTGGTGACAAAGTAGACCCTCCCAGAATACTGGCTAGCGATCGGGGCCTGGTCAGTCCGTGAGCTAATGGGATCTCCCCTGGCCAGGTGGAGTTGTAGGCCTCCCCAACTAATCGTACTCTTCTGGCTACCTTGCTAGAGGCTGATAAAAGTAGCCCACGTCCCTGAGTGTACCGTGTGGTGCTCACCCGTATGGCCGGTGACTCGGGGCCTTTTGGTAGCTTCCGCTCCACGTCGCGGTGCTGGTCCCTTGCGTGTGACCGTGCCTTCGGGTTTCTTGGCGAGAGGACCTGAAATCCCCTGCCGGGCGGTTTCTGCTGCGGGGTAAGGATTAGTCCCCACAGCCTCGGACTCCGGGTCCGGTAAGAACTCTTCAATCAGGGCGAGCTCTACAGCTTCCAGCCCCTGACCTCTTTTAGTACAGCTCCCACAGAGCTCCTGATCTTTCTTTCCCTATAGCTGCTCCACTACAGACCAGACTGTGTCTCTGTCTGTGTTCTCTTCTCTTTCTCTACTCACTAACCCTGCCTCAGCCCCAGCTTTATATAGGGGAAGTTCTTCCCCTCCCAGGACTGGGCAGGAGGTGTGGCATGCATAGGATGTCTGACCAGGAAACATCCCACCTGCTCACAGACGTAATATTGCTATTACTGTGGAAACCAGACCCCTGAGGTGCCACATTCCCCCCTAGTGAAATTTAGTACTCCGGGACTAAACATATTTTTGTAAAACATAACAAGTAAAAACAGAGACAGTATAACAAAGAAAAAACACATTATGATGGTCACGGCGTGTCCGCAACCGGGTGCAGTCTTTGAAGAAAACAAAGGTGTCCATTTCACCAAGAAACAGGGAGCCGTAACCAGGTAGGGGTCTGTCCTGCCCCGAGTCCTTAACAGTCTTTAGTCCATTCCCGGGTTACGCTCCAAACATATGTACAAAGGATTCCGGATAATCCATAAACGACACCTATAAACTAACTAGAAATACACAATTATTTACAAGTAACAGAAAACAGGTAAATACAAATAAACAGTCTAAACACTTAGATCCTCCAACATACGGGCAACTGGCCTCTAGTGGCTCTAGTGGACCTACAGAGCTGACTGACTGGTCCTGAGCTACGGGTTGTAGGAGCTGTCAAAGATAAACTGGGCAGCTGTCTACGGGCTCTTTGGCTCACTAGGGGTACGGCAGGCTCACTATAAGCAGAGGGTTGATCCTCCTGGTCTGCTTGTGTGGGGTCTTCTGCCTCCTGGACCGGCTGCTCTTCCAGCTCTACCTGTTTCTCCGTAGGCACTTGGGATGCTGGTTGGAGGAAGGTGAGGACGGGTACCACAACAGCGCCATTTACTTGAGTCCAAGACCGAGGGAAGTCTCCGAGTACAGTACTAACCATCTCCTCCCTTTCCTCTGCGGGTCGAGGGTCTTCTTGTTCTTCTTCAGGGTCCCGTAGCTGTTCGGGACACTTCTTCAGGTGATCTCGGGATACAATGGCTGTGGTTTCTCCTCCGTCCTTACTGATTGTGCAGACTTTCGGGTTCTCATGGCTTGAGAGTAGTACGGTGTACGGGTCCTTCTCCCACTGGTCGTCCAACTTGTGGAGCCGTCTCTTCCTCTTCAAGACCTGCTCTCCAGGTACCAGGGGAACAGCGGGAGCATATTGGTTGTAAGTCTTCTCCTGTCTCTCTCTAGCTTGACAGAGACTTCGCTCCACGCTCTCCTGTACTTTCCGGTACTGCTGCTGCCTTTCTGTGTCCCAGTCTGCTTCTGGTGAAGTGTCCTCGGGTGTCAGGACTCCCATCTCCAGATCAACAGGGAGCTTACCAGGTCTTGCTCTCATTAGGTAAGCCGGGGTACAGTTGGTAGAACCTACCGGGATGTGGTTGTATAGGTCCACCAGATCAGGCAGTTTCTCAGGCCACAGATTGCGTTCTTCCAGGGGCAATGTTTTCAGAAGGTCTATCACCACCTGGTTCATTTTCTCACAGAGTCCATTGGTTTGCGGATGATAGGGTGTTGTTCTTATCTTCCGGCAGCCATACAGAGTGCAGAACTCCTGGAAGACTTCCGCTTCAAAGGCAGGTCCTTGGTCCGTCAGCACCTGCTCTGGGTATCCGTGTGGGCGGCAGAAGTGCTGCTGGAAGGCTCTAGCTGCTGTTTGAGCCGTTAAGTCCTTGACCGGGACCACCACCAGGAACCGGGAGTAATGATCTACGATTGTGAGGGCGTAGACATACCCAGATCTGCTTGGAGCCAGTTTCACATGGTCCAGGGCTACCAGTTCCAGTGGCTGTCGGGTGATGATGGGCTGCAAGGGAGTCTTCTGGCTGGCACGGTCCTTCCTTCTTAGGTGGCACGGTCCACAGTCTCTGCACCACCTCTCGATGGTTCCCCTCATGCCTACCCAGTGGAACCGCCCGCGCAGCAGGAACTCCAGCTTCTTCCATCCGAAGTGCCCAGCTCCGTCGTGGTATGCCTCCAGTACCATAGCCGCGTCTCTTCTTGGCACCACTACTTGCCAGATCAGTTCATGCGTCCGGGAGTTAACCATTCTGCGGCACAACTTCCCCTTGTAAAGGAACAGTCGACTCTTCTCAGCCCACAGTTGCTTGGCCTCCTCCGGAGCGTCTGGGTCAAGGTGGGCATCTGGCTGAGTCAGCATCTCCTTCACCAGTCGGACGGCGGGGTCACTGTCTTGCGTTTCCGCCCAGTTGTAATGAGGTAAGGGATTGAACGTAGCGGATTGCTTACTCCTTACACGGTGGGAATACTGGATAGTCCCATGACGGTGGAACGCGGGGAGTTCAACTTCTTCCAATTCCTCTGGATCTTCCCCTACGTCCGGTAGGTTTGGCATTCTGGACAGGGCATCCGCGTTGGTATTGGAGCGTCCTGCCCGGTATTTGATCGTGAACTCATAGTTGGACAGGCGGGCCATCCATCTCTGCTCCAGGGCACCGAGTCTTGCCGTATCCAGGTGTGTCAACGGGTTGTTATCCGTGTACACGGTGAACCGAGAAGAGGCGAGGTAGTGCTTAAAGCGTTCGGTGACTGCCCACACCACTGCCAGGAATTCTAACTTGAATGAGCTGTAATTCTCAGGGTTTCTTTCGGTGGGTCGCAGTTTTCGGCTGGCGTAAGCAATTACCCGTTCCTTCCCCTGCTGGATCTGGGGCAGTACGGCTCCTAGCCCGATGTTACTTGCGTCGGTGTAGAGGATAAAGGGCTGGCTGTAATCCGGGTACGCCAGGATTTCATCCCCCGTAAGGGCCATCTTCAGCTGGCGGAAGGACTCTTCTTCCAGCTTCTCCCATCTGAAGGGCGGCTTCTGGTTCTTGGCCTTCCTGGACTGGCCTATCAGGAGGTCCTGCATAGGAGCTGCCTTTTTGGTGAAACCGGGAATGAATCTTCGGTAGTAGCCTACCAACCCGAGGAACTGCCGCACTTCCTTTATGCTGGAGGGGCTTGGCCATTCCTTAATTGCGGTGATCTTATCAGGGTCGGGAGCCACTCCGTCAGCACTCACCACGTGTCCCAGGTACTGCACCCTTGGTTTCAGGAGGTGACACTTGGAGGGTTTCACCTTTAGGCCGTAGTTTGCCAGGGCTTCGAACACTTCTGCCAGGTGTTTCAGGTGGTCCTCGTAGGTCTTGGAGTAGACGATGACATCGTCCAGGTATAACAGGACCGTCTCGAAGTTTCGGTGTCCCAGACAGCATTCCATCAACCGTTGGAAGGTTCCTGGTGCGTTGCAGAGTCCGAACGGCATGCAGGTAAACTCGCTAAGTCCCATCGGGGTGGTGAATGCGGTCTTCTCCCGGTCCGCCTCTGCTACAGGAACCTGCCAGTACCCGCTAGTGAGATCCAAAATAGAGAAGTTAGCAGATTTTAAAGCAGCCAAAGACTCCTCTATCCTTGGTAAGGGGTACGCATCTTTGTGTGTGATACGGTTGATTTTTCGGTAATCTACACACATTCTCATGGTGTTGTCTTTCTTTTTAACCAAGACTAGTGGAGCTGCCCAGGGGCTACAGCTATCCCTGATTACCCCAGCCTCCTTCATGTCTCTAAGCATCCCCTTGGCGTGTTGGTAGTGTGCAGGGGGTACGGGTCGGTATCTCTCCTTTATGGGAGGATGGTCTCCCGTGGGGATGTGGTGTTCTACCCCCTTTACTCGCCCGAAGTCTAACGGGTGTTTACTAAACACTCTCTCGTACTCTTGAACCACCCGATAGACTCCCTGTTTCTGGTGTGAGGGAGTGGAGTCAGTACCCAAATGTAGTTGCTGACACCAGTCCTCTATTGTTTTCTTAGAGCCGTTACCTTCCTCTGGTTGAGATGGAGGCAAGGGTTCCACGGCCTGTACAGAATTCTGGTTTATGGTGAACAATTTAGCTATCGTGGCATACCGGGGCAGGTGTACTTCTCTCTTCCCGATGTTTATTATGCGAACGGGCACCCTCCCATGGCGTACATCAACCACCCCCCGTGCTGTCAAAATGGTGGGCCTACTGTCTGAGTAGACGGGTTCTACCATTGCTTGGTAGTCTCTACCTCTTAGACCAATAGCTGCCCGGCACCAAATCATCATTTCACTTTTTGGGGGCATGGCAATTGGGAAAGGGTCACACATTCTCACGCTTCCAATCTCACCACCGGAGAGTTCCACCTGTTGCCGCCGCATCAGTGCCCGGATCTCTTTTTGGAGCACTCGCTGCTGGCCGGAGCTGGCGTTCTTGGCAACCTGCTGTAAAATGAAAATCACCTCTGCAAGACAATTTTCAATCACATTAGTTCCTAGCGTTATCTTTGGGTGACTCTCGCGCTTGTCAATGTCTACAATGATCAGTCCCTGTGCTGCCAGTTCGACTCTACCGACTTTAATGGTCATCTCTTTGAATCCGATCTGTGGCACGGGTTGACCATTGCTGGCGATGATACTCAAGTCGTCATCAGGGTAGCGGGTTATATCCGAGTCATTCCAGTACTGCTTAAAGAGCACGTATGGGATGGTGGTGACCTGTGACCCGGTGTCAAGTAGGGCACTCATAGGAATGCCATCCAGTACCACAGGCAAGACTGGACGTCCTACCACATATTTGTCACGCCAGTTCGATGGGCCTGGTGATCTTATTCCTAGGGGTTGGCCCTCTACCCCAGGTTGTGCCAGTTTAAAGGACAGTACCTTGCCATATGTCCGGGTTGATTACAGCGGCGGCAGATGGGTTGTCCGTCCTCGTTGTATCGGTCGCTGGGTCTTCCTCTGGCCGGTGGGGTCCTCCTTGGTCGACGCCACGGGATGTCCTCCGGACCGGATGCCAGCTGGATCTTCCCTGGAGCAGAAACCTGTAACGACTGCACAGTTCGGGTTAGCGCAGCTACGCTTTTAGCTAGCTCTTGGACCTGATGGTGCAGGTCTGGAGCCAAGTCATTGTTCAAAGCCTGCGCATCAGCTCCCACAGGCCCTGCCGACAAGGGCGCCGCCTCCTGGTGGTAAGCGGTAGTAGGGCGCCTGTGGGCCACAAGGCCACCCGGTGCCGGTTCTCGGAGCACCCGAATGGCTCTGTCCTTGAACTGTGCAAAGTCCAGATGAGGATCCTGTAAGGCCATTGCCCGCAACTGGGTTCGGTGGGCATTGCAATATAGTCCCTCTATAAATTGTTCGGTCAACAGCCTGTCCTCGTTTCCCACGCCGTCAGGGTCGGTCTGCTTAATGGCTCTCAGGGCCTCTTGTAGGTTTAGTGCATAGTCCCTTATATTCTCATGTGCTCGCTGTTTGCACCCGTAGAATCTAAGCTTAATCTCAGCTGAGGTGCGGGTATCAAAGGTGTCCTTCAGTCGGGTTAATATCCCTGCTACAGTCCTCCTCCCAGGTGGCCAGGACTTTACCTCCCTTTGGGCTGCCCCGGTTAGTTGGGCCACCAGGATGCTCACTTTTTGCTCTTCTGTGAGGGGGTACACCTGGAAGAGGCTATCCAGCTTTTCTCTAAAGTCATTCAGGGTATGTGACTCCCCTGAGTACTGGGGTAACCAGGCTGCCCCCGGGATATAGGGCATCGTGAAAGGCATGACCGCTGCAGCGGTGGCGCTGGCGGTGGCTGTGGCAGTGAAGCTCTCCTCCGTATCCGACATCTTCCTCCCCCCTAGTGGACCGTGGCATACCTTGCGATGATCCTCTTCCGTAGGCCGCGGCTCCGCAGTGGATCGTCAGGGTCGAGGACCTTCCGTCGCGCTCCTATGACGTTGGCGTCTGCTGGGCTCCTTCCAGAACCTTACGCAATGTCCGGACGTGAGGCGGGGCTTCAGTTCTCGCGCGCTTTCGGAGTCCACGCCCCTCTTCTTCCCGCGCGGCGTCTTCAAGATGGCGTCCAACGGCGGGAAAACTCCACGGATGGCGGGAAGAAGGCAGAAGATGGCGTCCAACGGCGGGAAAAAGGTAGAAGATGGCGTCGGATGGCGGGAATCTTCACCACAGGTAAGTTGAAAAGTCTCTTTTTCAGGCACGCAGTACCCGGTGGTTGCGGGCACGAAATCCTGCCGACTACGCCAAAGTTGACGCGCCCCTGGGCCTGTGCTGAGTAGCGTTGCGCACGCGGGAGCCTACCCGGAGCCGGATCTGATAGGGGTAGTAGTCTCGTGGCGGTGACCCGGTCCGTGCCCAGGGAGCCAAGCTGAGTGGCAGTCTTTAGCAGAAGATGGTACGGTGTTCGACTACGCCACCCATTGAATGCGGCTATGAAGCCGCCGCTGCAGGGCAGACCGCTGAGGCCGGTGGTAAGGTCGTGCAGCGTAGCTGGTAGAACCCCCAACTGGAGGGGTATGGCCTCAGGGCAACCGACGTGTTTGAAAGGGGTAGCAGGAACCACTCAGAGACGGTGCGGTGTAGTTCTGGGTCTTTACTGGTGACAAAGTAGACCCTCCCGGAGTACTGGCTAGCGATCGGGGCCTGGTCAGTCCGTGAGCTGATGGGATCTCCCCTGGCCAGGCGGAGTTGTAGGCCTCCCCAACTAATCGTAAAATTCTGGCTACCTTGCTAGAGGCTGATAAAAGTAGCCCACGTCCCTGAGTGTACCGTGTGGTGCTCACCCGTATGGCCGGTGACTCGGGGCCTTTTGGTAGCTTCCGCTCCACGTCGCGGTGCTGGTCCCTTGCGTGTGACCGTGCCTTCGGGTTTCTTGGCCAGAGGACCTGAAATCCCCTGCCGGGCGGTTTCTGCTGCGGGGTAAGGATTAGTCCCCACAGCCTCGGACTCCGGGTCCGGTAAGAACTCTTCAATCAGGGCGAGCTCTACAGCTTCCAGCCCCTGACCTCTTTTAGTACAGCTCCCACAGAGCTCCTGATCTTTCTTTCCCTATAGCTGCTCCACTACAGACCAGACTGTGTCTCTGTCTGTGTTCTCTTCTCTTTCTCTACTCACTAACCCTGCCTCAGCCCCAGCTATATATAGGGGAAGTTCTTCCCCTCCCAGGACTGGACAGGAGGTGTGGCATGCATAGGATGTCTGACCAGGAAACATCCCACCTGCTCACAGACATAATATTGCTATTACTGTGGAAACCAGACCCCTGGGGTGCCACAGATGCAGATAAAAATTATTTTTAATTTGCAACCTGAAGGAGGTCAGTATAGATGGACTAATAGAGAAAGTCCCACACACTGCTAGAAGGCCAAATATTTTTTCAGAGCTAGATGCAGATAAAAATTATATTCAATTTGCAACCTGATGGAGGTCAGTATAGATGGACTAATAGAGAAAGTCCCACACACTGCTAGAAGGCCCAATATTTTTTCAGAGCTAGATGCAGATAAAAATTATATTCAATTTGCAACCTGATGGAGGTCAGTAAAGATGGACTAATAGAACAAGTCCCACACACAGCTAGAAGCCCAAATATTTTTTCAGAGGTACTGTAGATGCAGATAAAAATTATTTTTAATTTGCAACCTGATGGAGGTCAGTATAGATGGACTAATAGAGAAAGTCCTACTCACTGCTAGAAGGCCAAATATTTTTTCAGAGCTAGATGCAGATAAAAATTATTTTTAATTTGCAACCTGATGGAGGTCAGTATAGATGGACTAATAGAGAAAGTCCCACACACTGCTAGAAGGCCAAATATTTTTTCAGAGCTAGATGCAGATAAAAATTATATTCAATTTGCAACCTGATGAAGGTCAGTATAGATGGACTAATAGAACAAGTCCCACACACAGCTAGAAGCCCAAATATTTTTTCAGAGGTACTGTAGATGCAGATAAAAATTATTTTTAATTTGCAACCTGATGGAGGTCAGTATAGATGGACTAATACAACAAGTCCCACACACAGCTAGAAGGCCCAATATTTTTTCAGAGGTAGATGCAGAAAAAAATATATTCAGTTTGCAACCTGATGGAGGTCAGTATAGATGGAGTAATAGAACAAGTCCCACACACAGCTAGAAGCCCAAATATTTTTTCAGAGGTAGATGCAGATAAAAATTATTTTTAATTTGCAACCTGATGGAGGTCAGTATAGATGGACTAATAGAGAAAGTCCCACACACTGCTAGAAGGCCAAATATTTTTTCAGAGCTAGATGCAGATAAAAATTATATTCAATTTGCAACCTGATGGAGGTCAGTATAGATGGACTAATAGAGAAAGTCCCACACACTGCTAGAAGGCCAAATATTTTTTCAGAGCTAGATGCAGATAAAAATTATATTCAATTTGCAACCTGATGGAGGTCAGTATAGATGGACTAATAGAACAAGTCCCACACACAGCTAGAAGCCCAAATATTTTTTCAGAGGTACTGTAGATGCAGATAAAAATTATTTTTAATTTGCAACCTGATGGAGGTCAGTATAGATGGACTAATAGAGAAAGTCCCACACACTGCTAGAAGGCCAAATATTTTTTCAGAGCTAGATGCAGAAAAAAATTATATTCAGTTTGCAACCTGATGGAGGTCAGTATAGATGGACTAATAGAGAAAGTCCCACACACTGCTAGAAGGCCACATATTTTTTCAGAGCTAGATGCAGAAAAAAATATATTCAGTTTGCAACCTGATGGAAGTCTGTATAGATGGATTAATAGAACAAGTCCCACACACAGCTAGAAGCCCAATATTTTTTCAGAGGTAGATGCAGAAAAAAATATATTCAGTTTGCAACCTGATGGAGGTCAGTATAGATGGACTAATACAACAAGTCCCACACACAGCTAGAAGCCCAATATTTTTTCAGAGGTAGATGCAGAAAAAAATATATTCAGTTTGCAACCTGATGGAGGTCTGTATAGATGGACTAATACAACAAGTCCCACACACAGCTAGAAGCCCAATAATTTTTCAGAGCTAGATGCAGAAAAAAATTATATTCAATTTGCAACCTGATGGAGGTCAGTATAGATGGACTAATAGAATGATGCTATGCCCAAAAGATTTTACTTCACTAGGTGCAGTAAAAAAATTGGTATTCTTTACACAGGTGGTATATCTTGCAACACAGATAGGCTACTCCACTGACTAACACACTCTGCAATAGGCCAAAAAGGATTAGCTTTGCTAGATTCAGCCAAATGCTGTGAAAAAAACTTGCACAGCACTGGCACAGACCTGCCTGGCAAAAACTGATAGGAACTGATGTAACCTAGTCCTGAAAAGGACTCCAATTACAATTAGTCTTTCCTCCCACAATCTATCTATTTAAGAGCACAGACCTGCCTGATAAAAGTCGTAGGAAATGCTGTAACCTAGTCGTTAAAAGGACTGCAATCACAACTATTCCCTACTCCCAAGCTATCTGTAGATTTGTGCGAAAATTGGCTTGAAATTAACAAGGTATAGCACACACAGCAACAGCGGTGCCGTCTAACATGCAGCTGCAGCAGTGAGAAAATGGTGGCGACGGGGAAAATGGCTTGGTCTTATAGGGCAAGGACATGTGACATACACTGCCAATGACACATGCCCTTGCTTGTGTGAAAAAAAGCACTTCGCTCCGTGTGTGCGCTGCTGATAGGCTGACAGATTGCACCTCCCCACTGTAAATGCGGGAAAGAGAAAAAAAAATGGAGATCTTCAATGTTCCTGCAGAGATCCATCCCCTGCCCCTCCCCCCACCCCGCTGTACACTCAAACTGCGTATTAACATTAATTTTCATCATTACTGAGAAAAAATCCAGTTATGATTTTGGTGCACGAACAGTTATCGAACATAACCTCGAACAGCCGAATTTTTCTCAAATTGTTCGTGTTCGCCGAACGGCTCGAACACCGCCCAAAACAGCTCGAATTTGAGAATGGCGAACAGTTCGAGTAGAACAATGCTCATCTCTAATCAAGAGGTGTGGTCGGTGTTTCTGCCTCTCGCAGAATTTGCTCTTAACAATCATACATCCTCCTCTGCTGGGTGTTCTCCTTTTTTTTGTTGTACTGGGAGACATCCGTCTTTTGGGTCGTTCTCCAAATTGGGGTTGGCGGTGCCGGAGGAAGAGAATTTTTCCGGTAATTTGGAGAGAGTTTGGACTAATGTACGTTGTAACCTGCAAGAGGCTAACAAGAAGTCCAAGAAGTATTTTGACAAGAAGCGTAAAGAGGTTTTGTTTACTGTGGGTGACATGGTTTGGTTGTCCTTGAAGAACCTGCGGTTGAGGATTCCCTCTAAAAATCTGGGTCCTAAGTTTGTGGGTCCATTTAAAGTGCTTCAGGTTGTTAACCAGTCTGCTGTTAGGTTGGATGTCACTACTTCCTGGAAGATTAATCCTGTGTTTCATGTTTCCTTGTTGAAAAAGTCTGACACCACTGACACAGTTCCCCCTGTGGTGGAAGACGGCGAATATGAAATTTCTCGTATTTTGAATTCTAGATGGCATAGAGGGAAATTACAGTATCTTGTCTCCTCGAAGGGTTTCGGTCCCGAAGACAACTCCTGGGTAAGGACGGATGATGTCTGTGCTCCTAGGCTTGTTAAAGCTTTCCACAGGAGGTTTCCTTATAAGCCTGGGCCTGGAGGATCCGGAGGAACCTCATAGAACCTCATAGAAGAGGGTGTATTGTTGAACTCTCCTGTTAGTTTTTGCTATCATGTGTTTTGTGGTCACGTGACCAGCTGCCTATATATTCCAGCTCCGCCCTTCTGGCTTTGCTGGACTTTAGTGTTGTTTTGATTGTCTCTCTAGCCAGCTGCTTCTGTGCCTATCTCTGTCAGTTCGCTTGGTCTTCTGGAACCTTTAGTACTTTTTTTTAGTTTGTCGTTTTTGCTTTGCAACAACTTCTGTTTATGAGGTGTCCCATCTTTATCCCAGTCCTTAGTTCTTTTAGGGACCCCTCACTTAATTCTATAGGTCTCCGTTCAGACTAGCCGAGGATGAAGGCGGGTCTGTTCACAAGGAAGATGCAGCCCGCTACATCGTAGGGACTCAGCTTAGTCTTACTGTAGGGACAGCTTTCCCCTTTCTTTCCTTAGTTTATGTTGCAGATTATAATAGGTAGGGTATTTACCTTACAAGGGCCATATAGGGCTAGCTTGTCTGAAAATTCTGGCATCCTTACCTCTCCCCTATCTACTTTTATCTAATATGTTTAGTTATGATGTGTCCCATTTGGACTATTAAGGACACTTTTAATGGTAATTAATTAAAAGTTAATTTTTATTGGGTATATGTTTTTCTCTGGTTCTCTGGACATATGCTTGTGTAATGCGTGGACGGCACACCGGGAGAAATAGTGACGGCTGGGGACCGAGGGACAGCCACCGCCATCAGGTTGCGGAAAACTTCCGTCTCCACAAGCCTTAAAGGCAACATTTCGTGCGCAAGCAGTCACGAAATGTGAGAATTTAGTAGTGTGGCCTGTGGGTTGTTGGCTGCGTAATTGCGCTTGCGTTCCAAGGACTGGGGTAATAAAACTGAATGCTGCGCTGGGACATGGACATGCTGGCTGATGGTGCAAGTTGAGAATGTGCAACAACAGGTGCAGAGCAGGAGGCATCTTCTCATGCACTATGGACAGGGGATTGGCTTGCACGCACAACAGCGGAAGAAGCAGTGGTGTCACTGCAGACACTGTTCCTGGACCGGAGTTTTCAGAGAGCAGGCCAATGATCTATATCACAGGTTCCGTGAGAGAGGATACCGGTGTCAAGTCCTGGAAAAATCCTACTCAAAGGAATTAAGGAGGGATAGATGGTCCCTATTGGCCAGTTCCAATGATGATGAAAATCATGGGATGGATGTATTGATTATAATAGGTACTTTCGACAATCAATCTGAGAGAGTCTCACGCATACTAAGGAAACACTGGGGGATTCTCCTGGCATTCTCCTGGGTCTTATCTAATCTTCCACCAGTATTTCATACAGGAGGGGCAGATCAATAGGTGACTGCCTGGTCCATAGCCTATACTAACGACCTCCACAAACAATGACTTGGCTGGAGAGAAAAACTTGCAGCTACTATAGGTGTGGAAGCTGCATTAAATGTGATTGGATGGCAGTCTGAAAAACCTTCTCAAGTTTGGTTACGGGTAAACCCTTGTCAATTAGGGATTTTGGCAATTGTAGATCTAATGGGGTGGTCTTCAAGGTGACATGTACATGCCCCAAGGATTATGTAGGCAAGACTCTAAGGGAGATGCAGACACGTGTGGGTGAGCACTTGGGAGACATTAGAAACAAACGTGACACCGATTGCTTGCCATATGAATGAAATCCATGGGGGATGACTAAAAGAAATATCATTCAATATGATTGAATTGATTAGACCTAAAATAAGAGGTGGAGATTTGGATAAAACAATTCTGAGAATAGAATCTGAGTAGATGTTTAGACTACAGTCAGTGTCTCCGAAAGGATTAAATGAACAACTTTCATATGTGTGCTTTCAGTGAAGTATCTCCTCGCCATATCTCCCACTGGACATACTTCCCCTATTTTATGACCCTGATCCTCAAGTCTGATGGTCTCTTTGACCTATGCCTCATTATGGGCTTATTTTTATGAATTGTCTGTCTCTATGTCCTCAGCTTTGAGGAATTTCTATTATGGAATAAATATATATATCCTACATCTAATTCTGGTAATGTGTATCCACCGTTACATCTTTACTTAGATGGATACCTAACTAGCTCCCCTTATGATTTGTCTTAACATCCTCACCCCATACATGGTACAAATAGACCTTGACAAATGCCTCCCCCACAGACAGAATCACCCTGATTAATATGGCATGTCAATTTGTGTATATATTAATGTTTTATGTCAGCCCCAGGCAATGTGGTTAATTGCCATAACTGGGCAGCAAACTCTTATAACATGACAAACTGTACTATCATACCATCAGGAACTGAATGCTATGTGCCTTCTATCAGGGCAACCACCATAACTATGCCATAGACCTCCGCAGCGTTTATACTATGGGTATCACAGAAATTGGTCTTGCGTTCCATGATGAAATGCAGTGACAATATTAACATTCCAGCGCTTGCGTCCAGGATGGTCACTATGTGCTGGGGGTTGTGCGCCTGCGCATGCGCTTTGTCCAGATGCGTTGCGCTCCACATTGAAACTCAACCGCTGTAACGGGTCTGGGAGGCGGAACCTCTGGGCAACTATACAAGGGGGCGGTCCTTGTAAGGAAGCGGGTGGCTCCCAGGGGAGACAGGCAGGTAGTCACGGCAAGTGACAGGGACAGTCTCTGGGTAGAAGGGCAGGTAGTCACGGCAAGTGACAGGGACAGTCTCTGAGTAGAAGGACGGGTACTCACGGCAAGTGACAGGGACAGTCTCTGGGTAGAAGGACAGCAGGCAGGTGGCTGGTGAGCGCTCCCAGGTGAGCGGGCGAGAGTCTTTGGACAGGCAGGTGGTCACGGCAAGTGACAGCAGAGCCTCCAGGTAGGCTAGCAGACAGGTAGCAGGTGAGCGCTCCCAGGTGAGCAGGCAGGCTGGTCTATAGACAGACTGACAGGTGTCGGAAGGCAGACCGTCGGACCGCAGGCTTGCAAGCAGGTAAACGGATATCAGGCAGGTATCAAGCAGGAATCTGACAGGTGACTGGCAGGTAACTGGTAACGGGACCTGAGGGCTGAAGCAGAGTGAAGGCTTGGCAACAACATTGCTCGGGCACCTCCATTTTGGAGGAGGTGCCTTATATATGGTGAGGTCCTCCGGCCATTGGCCGGGGACTCCTTAGGGCGGCGCGCGCGGCCCCTTTAAGAGAGGGGGAGCGCGTGCGCGCGCGCCCTAAGCACACTGGCCGGGAAGTAGCGCACGCTGCCAGCAGAGCGGGAGGAGGACACCGGGCACGGAGTGGAGAGGTGAGGGGAACAGCGTCCCTGCCTAGCAGGAGGCAGGGACGCCAACGCTACAGTACCCCCCCCTTTAGGCCCCCCCTATTTTAGGCCAGACAGAAATTTATCAAGGATGAGAGGGGCATGGATGTTCTCCCGGGGCTCCCACGTTCTCTCCTCAGGACCAAACCCCTTCCAATCTAACAGAAAAAAGGTTTATCCTCTTACCCTTTTGGTGGCCAGAATGTTCTCTACCTCAAACTCGTTTTCAGCGGAAACCGGAGAAGGAGGCGTACCTGTAGACTTGGAAAAAAGAGTTAAGTACCACGGGTTTGAGGAGAGATACATGGAAGGAGTTAGGGATCCGCAAGTTGGCCGGGAGTTTCAATTTATAGGCCACTGGGTTGATTTGTTTGATAACTTCTAGTGGGCCAATGAACCGAGGCCCTAACTTGGACGAGAGCCAAACTTTATCTCCAGGACGGAATTGTGGAGGATCCAGGCGTTTTTTGTCAGCGTGTTTTTTCATCCACTTGGACGACTGAAGGAGTGCGGATCGGGTACTCTCCCAAATGGAGGAAAATTTGCCAACGAGAGATTCCGCAGCCGGATTGTCCACCGAGGTGGAGACGGGAAATGGGATCCGAGGATGCTGACCGAAGACTACAAAAAACGGGGATTTGGAGGAAGATTCGCTCTCGTGATTATTGTAAGAGAATTCGGCCCATGGCAGGAGATCCACCCAGTCTGAATGGTGGGCATTAACGAAGTGCCGGAGGTAACTGGTCAGGATCTGATTGATCCTCTCCACTTGACCATTGGACTGTGGATGGTATGCGGAGGAGAAGTCCAGGGTGACGTCTAGCAGCTTACATGTGGCTCTCCAGAAGCGTGAGGTGAACTGAACCCCACGATCCAACACGATGTGGAGGGGCAGGCCATGGAGACGGAAGATGTGGCGGATAAAGTTTTTAGCCAGCTCGGGTGCAGACGGGAGGCCTGGCAGGGGAATGAAATGAGCCATTTTGGAAAAGCGGTCAGCGACCACCCAAATGACCGTACAACCGGCAGAGACAGGGAGATCTGTTATGAAGTCCATAGCTATATGCTGCCAGGGGGCAGCAGGTACTGGAAGAGGAAGGAGGCGACCGGCTGGCAGGTGTCTCGGAACCTTGTTGCGGGCGCAGGACACACAGGCAGAAACAAAGTCTATTACGTCCTTGTGCAGGGTAGGCCACCAGTAGTGCTGGGTGATAAGCTGGAGGGTCTTTTTCTGACTGGCATGGCCAGCAAGCTTAGACTAGTGACCCCAGTGTAGGATCTTCTCCCGATCAGTTACCGTTACGAACGTCTTACCGGGAGGGAGACGATTTAGACTCACGGGGGCCACCTGCATTACTCTGGCGGGATCGATGATGTGTTTAGGTTCCTCCTCAAGATCAGACACCAGGAAGGATCGGGACAAGGCGTCAGCTTTGATGTTTTTGTCAGCCGGGCGAAAATGAAGAACAAAATCAAAGCGAGCAAAAAACAAGGACCACTGGGCTTGGCGCGGGTTAAGTCTCTGGGCACTCCGGAGGTAAGCCAAGTTCTTTTGGTCCTTGTAAATTATTTCCGGGTGAAGAGCCCCCTCGAGCAGGTAACGCCACTCCTCCAATGCCAGCTTAATGGCCAATAACTCTCGGTCTCCTATAGAATAGTTGCGCTCGGAAGAGGAGAAGAGTTTGGAGAAGAAGCCGCAAGTTACCATTCTCCCGGAAGACGATTTTTGGGTAAGTACCGCTCCAGCTCCAGAGGAGGAGGCGTCCACTTCCAGGAAGAATTGCTTGTTGCCGTCCGGACGATGCAGAATCGGGGCGGAAGAGAAAGCCTGTTTTAAGGAAAGAAAGGCTTCCTCAGCTTCTGGCGGCCATTCTCTGGGATTAGTGCCCTTACGGGTGAGCGCAGAGATTGGGGCAGTCCGGGAAGAGAAGTGCGGTATGAAGAGGCGGTAGTAGTTGGCGAAGCCCAGGAACTGCTGAATAGCCTTCAACCCCTCTGGTCGAGGCCACTTCTCGATGGCAGATGTAGCGCCGGCGTCCCTGCCCTCTGCTAGGCAGGGACGCTGTTCCCCTCACCTCTCTGCTCCGTGCCCGGCATCCTCCTCCCGCTCTGCTGGCAGCGCGCGCTCCTTCCCGGCCACTGTGCTTAGGGCGCGCGCGCTCTCCCTCCCTCTTAAAGGGGCCGCGCGCGCCGTCCTAAGGAGTCCCCGGCCAATGGCCGGAGGACTTCACCATATATAAGGCACCTCCTCCAAAATGGAGGTGCCCGAGCAATGTTGTTGCACTGTTCACTACTCTGCTTCAGCTCTCAGGTCCCGTTGCCAGTTACCTGCCAGATACCTGCCAGATTCCTGCCAGCTTGCTGTCTTATTCCTGCCTGATATTCTGCTACCTGCCTGCTAGCCTGAGGTCCGACGGTCTGCCTTACAACTCCTGTCAGTCTGTCTAAGGACCAGCTTGCCCGCTCACCTGGGAGCGCACATCAGCTACCTGCCTGCTTGCCTGAGGTCCGACGGTCTGCCTTCCAACTCCTGTCAGTCTGTCTATGGACCAGCTTGCCCGCTCACCTGGGAGCGCACATCTGCTACCTGCCTGCTAGCCTACCTGGAGGCTCTGCCGTCACGTGCTGTGACCACCCGCCTGTCCAGAGACTTCTGCCCGCTCACCTGGGAGCGCTCATCTGCCGCCTGTCTGTTGGTCTTCCTGGAGGCTCCGCCGTCACATGCCGTGACCACCCGTTTATCCAGAGACTCTCGCCTGCTCACCTGGGAGCTCACGTCTACCATCAGCCGCCACAGGTCGTACCAACCCTTTACCCAGAGACTGCCCCGGTCACTTGCCGTGACCATCTGCCCGTTCATCCAGAGACTGGCCCGGTCACTTGCCGTGACCATCTGCCCGTTCATCCAGAGACTGCCCCGGTCACTTGCCGTGACCATCTGCCCGTTCATCCAGAGACTGCACCGGTCACTTGCCGTGACCATCTGCCCGTTCATCCAGAGACTGTCCCGGTCACCTGCTGTGACTGCCTGCCTGGTCGCCACCCGCTCCCTTACAAGGACCGCCCCCTTGTATAGTAGCTCAGAGGTTCCGCCTCCCAGACCCGTTACAGTTTGCTCGGGCCATGGAACCCGGTGGCACCCAAGCTCCCTCGCTCTCGGACCTGTGTCATGAACTGTCCCGTCAGAGGTCCCAACAGGAGTCCATCCTGGGTCACCTGCGGAATGTCAATTCTCGCCTGGACACTCTGACTGCTCCGCCAGCAACCTCCGCCAGTGCCATGACTCGCAATCCGGCAGCTCCGCTGCCCACTAATACCATGGTATCCTACCCCGGACCCCGGCTTTCTGCACCTCCTCGCTTCGGAGGCGACTCCGCCCAGGCTCGGGGCTTCATAAATCAGTGCACCCTGCACTTTGAACTATTGTCCCACCAGTTTAACTCCGACCGGGCCAAAATTGCCTTCATCATGTCCCATCTCACCGGGGAGGCCCTGGCCTGGCTAAATCCTCTATGGGATAGAGGAGACCCCCTGGTGTCCAACTTGCCTGCCTTTCTCACGGCTTTCCGGAAAGTCTTCGACGAACCCGGACGGAAGACCTCATCCGCATCATCACTGCTACGCCTCCGTCAGGGAAGTCTCACCGTGGGCCAATATGCCATACGGTTCCGTACCCTTGCCTCGGAGCTGGCCTGGGATAACGACGCTCTGGTATCCGTCTTCTGGGAGGGTCTGTCCGGCCGTATTAAAGATGAACTTGCCGGTCAGGACATTCCTACCACTCTCGATGACCTCTTGCCACCCGGATTGACCTACGGTTCCAGGAGCGTGCCAAAGAGGTCACCCGTGAGAGGAGGTTTCCACGTCTAGCTCCTACTCTTCAGAAACCCGTCACTCCCTCCGTCTCTCCCCAGGTACACTCTCCTGAATCTATGCAGGTCGAACAGACCAAGATGGTCAAAACCCGTCAGGACTTACGCCGTGCCGAGGGGAGCTGCTTCTACTGTGGCAGTAAGGAGCACCGGATCCGTGCTTGCCCGGAGAGGTCGGGAAACGCCTGTGTCTAGGTTCGCTCAGAGAGGTCAACCTAGACAAGAATAAATCCTCTCCATCTCTGCTGCTGTCAGTCTCAATCGTCTGCGGGGAGAACCGTTATTTCGAACTAGCCCAACTTGACTCTGGAGCAGCCGGGAATCTTATTTCACAGTCCCTGGTAGAGAAATACCGCATCCCCACCAAACCTCTGGCTGTACCCTTGTCTGTTGCTGCCGTGGATGGGGGTCTCTTACCACGCCCCATCCAACTCATCACCGAATCCATTACTCTGCAGGTGGGAATGCTGCATTCTGAGAGTATCTCCTTTCATGTTCTGCCTGGACTCTCTCACGCCCTCTTGCTAGGTCTACCTTGGCTCCAGAGACATGCACCCGTGCTTGACTGGCAGACCAGAGAGGTCCTTCGCTGGGGACAGGACTGCCATAAGACCTGTCTGGTTCCCGTCCATCCCGTCCGTCCTTCTCCTACCCCAGCTAATCTACCTGGACTTCCGATTCCTTATTGGTCTTATGCTGATGTCTTTAATAAAAAGGAGGCAGAGACACTACCCCCTCATAGACCATACGACTGCCCTATCGACCTGTTACCCGGTACTACTCCTCCCCGTGGGCGTATTTATCCATTATCCGCTGCTGAGACCCGGTCGATGTCCGAATATATTGAGGAGAATCTGGCCAGGGGATTCATCCGGAAATCTACCTCCCCGGCGGGAGCAGGCTTCTTTTTCATCAAAAAGAAGGACGGCTCTCTCCGTCCCTGTATAGACTATAGAGGCCTTAACCAGATCACGGTGAAGAATAAGTACCCCCTTCCGCTCATTCCGGAGTTATTTGGTCGTCTGAGGGGGGCTAGAATCTTCACCAAACTGGACCTCCGTGGGGCGTACAACCTGGTTCGTATCCGTCAGGGGGATGAATGGAAGACGGAATTCAACACCCGGGACGGCCACTATGAATATCTGGTAATGCCCTTTGGTCTCTGTAACGCTCCTGCCGTCTTTCAAGAGTTGGTCAATGACATCTTCCGGGACCTTCTCTACTCCTGCGTAGTGGTGTACCTGGACGACATCTTGGTCTTCTCTCCGGATCTCCAGACTCACCGGAGGGACGTTCGTCAGGTCCTGCTCAGGCTCAGGCAGAATCACCTCTTCGCTAAATACGAGAAGTGCCTCTTTGAGCAGACCTCACTTCCGTTTTTGGGCTACATTATTTCTCAGACCGGCCTACGAATGGATCCAGAGAAACTGTCTGCCATCGAGAAATGGCCTCGACCGGAGGGGTTGAAGGCCATTCAGCGGTTCCTGGGCTTTGCCAACTACTACTGCCTCTTCATACCACACTTCTCTTCCCGGACTGCCCCAATTTCCGCGCTCACCCGTAAGGGTACTAATCCCAAAGAGTGGCCGCCCGAAGCAGAGGAGGCCTTTCTTTCCTTAAAACAGGCCTTTTCTTCCGCCCCGGTGCTGCATCGCCCGGATGGCAACAAGCAGTTCTTCCTGGATGTTGACGCCTCCTCCTCTGGAGCCGGAGCGGTACTTACTCAAAAATCATCTTCCGGGAGGATGGTAACTTGTGGCTTCTTCTCTAAACTCTTCTCCTCCTCAGAGCGCAATTATTCCATAGGAGACCGAGAGTTATTGGCCATCAAACTGGCATTGGAGGAGTGGCGTTACCTGCTCGAGGGGGCTCTTCACCCGGTAATAATTTACACTGACCACAAGAACTTGGCTTACCTCCAGCATGCCCAGAGACTTAACCTGCGCCAAGCCCGGTGGTCCTTGTTTTTTGCTCGCTTTGATTTTGTTCTTCATTTTCGCCCGGCTGACAAAAACGTCAAGCGGACGCCTTGTCTCGATCCTTTCTGGTGTCTGATCTCAAGGAAGATCCGAAACACATCATCGATCCCGCCAGAGTAATGCAGGTGGCTCCCGTGAGTCTAAATCGTCTCCCTCCCGGAAAGACGTTCGTATCAGTACCTGATCGGGAGAAGATCCTTCACTGGGGTCACTCGTCTAAACTGGCTGGCCATGCCGGTCAGAAAAAGACCCTCCAGCTTTTTACCCGGCACTACTGGTGGCCTACCCTGCACAAGGACGTAATAGACTTTGTTTCTGCCTGTGTGTCCTGCGCCCGCAACAAGGTTCCGAGACATCTGCCAGCCGGTCGCCTCCTTCCGCTTTCTGTACCTGCTGCCCCCTGGCAGCATATAGCAATGGACTTTATAACTGACCTCCCAGTCTCTGCCGGTTGTACGGTCATTTGGGTGGTCGCTGACCGCTTCTCCAAGATGGCTCATTTCATTCCCCTGCCAGGCCTCCCGTCTGCACCCGAGCTAGCTAAAGACTTTATTCGTCACATCTTTCGTCTTCATGGCCTGCCCCTCCACATCGTGTCGGATCGTGGGGTACAGTTCACCTCACGCTTCTGGAGAGCCACTTGTAAACTGCTAGACGTCACCCTGGACTTCTCTTCCGCTTACCACCCTCAGTCCAATGATCAAGTGGAGCGGATCAATCAGAACCTGACCAGTTACCTCCGGCACTTCGTTAATGCTCATCATTCAGACTGGGTGGATCTCCTACCATGGGCCGAGTTCTCTTATAACAATCACGAGAGCGAATCCTCCTCCAAATCCCCGTTTTTTGTAGTCTTCGGTCAGCATCCTCGGATTCCTTTTCCTGTCTCCACCTCTGTGGACAACCCGGCTGCGGAATCTCTCGTTAGCAAATTTTCCTCCATTTGGGAGAGTACCCGATCCGCACTCCTTCAGTCGTCCGAACGGATGAAAAAACACGCTGACAAAAAACGCCTGGATCCTCCACAATTTCGTCCTGGAGATAAAGTCTGGCTCTCATCTAAATATGTCCGACTCAAGATACCTTCTTACAAGTTAGGGCCTCGGTTCATCGGTCCTCTGGAGGTCATCAGTCAGATCAACCCAGTGGCCTATAAATTGAAACTCCCGGCCAACTTACGGATCCCTAACTCCTTCCATGTATCTCTCCTCAAACCTGTGGTACTTAACTCTTTTTCCAAGTCTACAGGTACGCCTCCTGCTCCGGTTTCTGCTGAGGACGAGTTTGAGGTAGAGAACATTCTTGCCACCAAAAGGGTAAGAGGAAAGACCTTTTTTCTAGTAGATTGGAAGGGGTTTGGTCCTGAGGAGAGAACGTGGGAGCCCCGGGAGAACATCCATGCCCCTCTTATCCTTGCTAAATTTCTGTCTGGCCTAAAAAAGGGGGGCCTAAAGGGGGGGGTACTGTAGCGCCGGCGTCCCTGCCCTCTGCTAGGCAGGGACGCTGTTCCCCTCACCTCTCTGCTCCGTGCCCGGCGTCCTCCTCCCGCTCTGCTGGCAGCGCGCGCTCCTTCCCGGCCACTGTGCTTAGGGCGCGCGCGCGTGCTCTCCCTCCCTCTTAAAGGGGCCGCGCGCGCCGTCCTAAGGAGTCCCCGGCCAATGGCCGGAGGACTTCACCATATATAAGGCACCTCCTCCAAAATGGAGGTGCCCGAGCAATGTTGTTGCACTGTTCACTACTCTGCTTCAGCCCTCAGGTCCCGTTGCCAGTTACCTGCCAGATACCTGCCAGATTCCTGCCAGCTTGCTGTCTTATTCCTGCCTGATATTCTGCTACCTGCCTGCTAGCCTGAGGTCCGACGGTCTGTCTTCCAACTCCTGTCAGTCTGTCTATGGACCAGCTTGCCCGCTCACCTGGGAGCGCACATCTGCTACCTGCCTGCTAGCCTACCTGGAGGCTCCGCCGTCACGTGCTGTGACCACCTGCCTGTCCAGTGACTCCTGCCCGCTCACCTGGGAGCGCTCATCTGCTGCCTGTCTCCTAGCCTACCTGGAGGCTCTGGCGTGACGTGCTGTGACCACCCACCTGTCCAGAGACTTCTGCCCGCTCACCTGGGAGCGCTCATCTGCCACCTGTCTGTTGGTCTTCCTGGAGGCTCCGCCGTCACATGCCGTGACCACCCGTTTATCCAGAGACTCTCGCCTGCTCACCTGGGAGCTCACGTCTACCATCAGCCGCCACAGGTCGTACCAACCCTTTACCCAGAGACTGCCCCGGTCACTTGCCGTGACCATCTGCCCGTTCATCCAGAGACTGCCCCGGTCACTTGCCGTGACCATCTGCCCGTTCATCCAGAGACTGCCCCGGTCACTTGCCGTGACCATCTGCCCGTTCATCCAGAGACTGCCCCGGTCACTTGCCGTGACCATCTGCCCGTTCATCCAGAGACTGTCCCGGTCACCTGCTGTGACTGCCTGCCTGGTCGCCACCCGCTCCCTTACAAGGACCGCCCCCTTGTATAGTAGCTCAGAGGTTCCGCCTCCCAGACCCGTTACAGCAGACAGTTTCTCAGGATCCATTTGTAGGCCGGTCTGAGAAATTATGTAGCCCAAAAACGGAAGCGAGGTCTGCTCAAAGAGGCACTTCTCTTATTTAGCGTAGAGGTGGTTCTGCCTGAGCCTGAGCAGAACCTGACGAACATCCCTCCGGTGTGTGGGGAGATCCGGAGAGAAGACCAAGATGTCGTCCAGGTACACCACTACGCAGGAGTAGAGAAGGTCCCGGAAGATATCATTGACCAACTCTTGAAAGACGGCGGGAGCATTACAGAGACCGAAGGGCATTACCAGGTATTCATAGCGGCCGTCCCGGGTGTTGAATGCCATCTTCCATTCATCCCCCTGACGGATATGGACCAGGTTATACGCCCCACAGAGGTCCAGCTTGGTGAAGATTCTAGCCCCCCTCAGACGGTCAAATAATTCCGGAATGAGCGGAAGGGGGTATTTATTCTTCACCATGATCTGGTTAAGGCCTCTATAGTCTATACAGGGATAGAGATGAGCGTTGTTCTACTCGAACTGTTCGCCAATCTCAAATTCGAGCTGTTTTGGGCGGTGTTCGAGCCGGTCGGCGAACACGAACAATTTGAGAAAAATTCGGCTGTTCGAGGTTATGTTCGATAACTGTTCGTGCACCAAAATCATAACTGGATTTTTTCTCAGTAATGATGAAAATTAATGTTAATACGCAGTTTGAGTGTACAGCGGGGCGGGGGGAGGGGCAGGGGATGGATCTCTGCAGGAACAATGAAGATCTCCATTTTTTTTTCTCTTTCCCGCATTTGCAGTGGGGAGGTGCAATCTGTCAGCCTATCAGCAGCGCACACACGGAGCGAAGTGCTTTTTTTCACACAAGCAAGGGCATGTGTGATTGGCAGTGTATGTCACATGTCCTTGCCCTATAAGACCAAGCCATTTTCCCCATCGCCACCATTTTCTCACTGCTGCAGCTGCGTGTTAGACGGCACCGCTGTTGCTGTGTGCGCTATACCTTGTTAATTTCAAGCCAATTTTCGCACAAATATACAGATAGCTTGGGAGTAGGGAATAGTTGTGATTGCAGTCCTTTTAAGGACTAGGTTACAGCATTTCCTACGACTTTTATCAGGGAGGTCTGTGCTCTTAAATAGATCGGTTGTGGGAGTAAAGACTAATTGTAATTGCAGTCCTTTTCAGGACTAGGTTACATGAGTTCCTATCAGTTTTTGCCAGGCAGGTCTGTGCCAGTGCTGTGCAAGTTTTTTCACAGCATTTGGCTGAATCTAGCAAAGCTAATCCTTTTTGGCCTATTGCAGAGTGTGTTAGTCAGTGGAGTAGCCTATCTGTGTTGCAAGATATACCACCTGTGTATAGAATACCAATTTTTTTACTGCACCTAGTGAAGTAAAATCTTTTGGGCATAGCATCATTCTATTAGTCCATCTATACTGACCTCCATCAGGTTGCAAACTGAATATAATTTTTTTCTGCATCTAGCTCTGAAAAAATATTTGGGCTTCTAGCAGTGTGTGGGACTTGGTCTATTAGTCCATCTTTACTGACCTCCATCAGGTTGCAAATTAAAAATAATTTTTTTCTGCATCTAGCTCTGAAAAAATATTTGGGCTTCTAGCAGTGTGTGGGACTTGGTCTATTAGTCTATCTATACTGACCTCCATCAGGTTGCAAATTAAAAATAAATTTTTTTCTTCATTTAGCTCTGAAAAAATATTTGGGCTTCTAGCAGTGTGTGGGACTTGTTCTATTAGTCCTTCTATACTGACCTCCAGCAGTTTGCTAATTGAATATAATTTTTTTCTGCATCTAGCTCTGAAAAAATATTTGGGCTTCTAGCGGTGTGTGGGACTTGGTCTATTAGTCCATCTATACTGACCTCCATCAGGTTGCAAATTAAAAATAATTTTTTTCTGCATCTAGCTCTGAAAAAATATTTGGGCTTCTAGCGGTGTGTGGGACTTGGTCTATTAGTCCATCTATACTGACCTCCATCAGGTTGCAAATTAAAAATAATTTTTTTCTGCATCTAGCTCTGAAAAAATATTTGGGCTTCTAGCAGTGTGTGGGACTTGGTCTATTAGTCCATCTATACTGACCTCCATCAGGTTGCAAATTGAATAAAAAAATTTTCTGCATCTAGCTCTGAAAAAATATTTGGGCTTCTAGCGGTGTGTGGGACTTGGTCTATTAGTCCATCTATACTGACCTCCATCAGGTTGCAAATTAAAAATAATTTTTTTCTGCATCTAGCTCTGAAAAAATATTTGGGCTTCTAGCAGTGTGTGGGACTTGGTCTATTAGTCTATCTATACTGACCTCCATCAGGTTGCAAATTAAAAATAATTTTTTTCTTCATTTAGCTCTGAAAAAATATTTGGGCTTCTAGCAGTGTGTGGGACTTGTTCTATTAGTCCTTCTATACTGACCTCCAGCAGGTTGCAAATTGAATATAATTTTTTTCTGCATCTAGCTCTGAAAAAATATTTGGGCTTCTAGCGGTGTGTGGGACTTGGTCTATTAGTCCATCTATACTGACCTCCATCAGGTTGCAAATTAAAAATAATTTTTTTCTGCATCTAGCTCTGAAAAAATATTTGGGCTTCTAGCGGTGTGTGGGACTTGGTCTATTAATCCATCTATACTGACCTCCATCAGGTTGCAAATTAAAAATAATTTTTTTCTGCATCTAGCTCTGAAAAAATATTTGGGCTTCTAGCAGTGTGTGGGACTTGGTCTATTAGTCCATCTATACTGACCTCCATCAGGTTGCAAATTGAATAAAAAAAATTTCTGCATCTAGCTCTGAAAAAATATTTGGGCTTCTAGCGGTGTGTGGGACTTGGTCTATTAGTCCATCTATACTGACCTCCATCAGGTTGCAAATTAAAAATAATTTTTTTCTGCATCTAGCTCTGAAAAAATATTTGGGCTTCTAGCAGTGTGTGGGACTTGGTCTATTAGTCCATCTATACTGACCTCCATCAGGTTGCAAATTGAATAAAAAAATTTTCTGCATCTAGCTCTGAAAAAATATTTGGGCTTCTAGCGGTGTGTGGGACTTGGTCTATTAGTCCATCTATACTGACCTCCATCAGGTTGCAAATTAAAAATAATTTTTTTCTGCATCTAGCTCTGAAAAAATATTTGGGCTTCTAGCGGTGTGTGGGACTTGGTCTATTAGTCCATCTATACTGACCTCCATCAGGTTGCAAATTAAAAATAATTTTTTTCTGCATCTAGCTCTGAAAAAATATTTGGGCTTCTAGCAGTGTGTGGGACTTGGTCTATTAGTCCATCTATACTGACCTCCATCAGGTTGCAAATTGAATAAAAAAATTTTCTGCATCTAGCTCTGAAAAAATATTTGGGCTTCTAGCGGTGTGTGGGACTTGGTCTATTAGTCCATCTATACTAACCTCCATCAGGTTGCAAATTAAAAATAATTTTTTTCTGCATCTAACCCAGCCAATAGTTTTGGCCTAATACCACAGTTTGGCCACTCAGCTCTGCTCGGTTACCATCCATTGTTTTTTTGTGCAAACAACTCCAGAGTTGTGAATTAGTTAACCACCAAAATGAGTGGAAAAAGGCCTGCTGCTGGTGGAAAGGGGAATAGGCGTGTTGGGAAGGGGAAAAAAGGTTGTGTCCGTGGGGTAGGTGCAGAAGAAAGACTATCTTCCAGCCAAACTAAAATGTCTACTTCTTTTAGCGGACAATGTGATAAGATCCCTTTCTTACGGCCACGCCAATCGCTACAAATTCCAGATGAGGCACAAAAACAGCAGGTGCTTCAACGGATATCAAGTGCTCCTTTAAGTGGGCTCTCCTCCACATCAACTTCAACATCACAAATACTCCAGTCCTCAAAGGTGTCACCCAAATCGCACTTGCTTCCTCACAGCTCCCAAATCTCCAGCTGCCCGTCTGAGTATGAGGTAGAACAGATGGTTGAGTCTGCAGAGCTGTTTACTCATACTATAGCCTGGGAATCAGAGGTCGACTCCAGCGCTTCTGTGAATCCAGACGAGGAAATGATCTGCACTGATGCCCAGAATCTTTATGAGTCGGATCCAGGACCAGACGCAGAAGGTTCTGACCATAATGTAGACCCTCATTCCCAAACTGTAACTCCTGTTGGTGGAGACAATGAGGAAGACGATGATAAGACTCAAATACCTGATTGGAGCGACAACTTTAGTTTTTTGTCAGGGCAGGAACAGGTTGGCTCTGAGGACGACGGGTGTGATAACGCACAGGGTGATGATGATGAGGTCGGAGATCCCACTTACTGTCAACCCACAGTCAGCCAAGAGATGAGGTCAGCAGAGGAGGTGGAGGAAGATGCTAGTGACGACGAGGTCAGGTTGCGCCTTCCTGGACAGAGACGTAGTACTGGAAGCACGTCAACAACTGCATCCTCAAACACAACTCTGCCTCTCACCACAAGTCGTGGTGGCTCTTCAGGTCGCATGGGTGCTAAGCCTTGCATAGCCTGGGCATTTTTTCAGATCGATAAAGATGACCCAACTCGTGTTATCTGTAACATTTGTCAGCAAAAGCTAAGTAGAGGCCAAAAAATACATAGTTTGAGTACTTCATGCATGAACCGGCACATGGACATGAAGCATAAGTTGCAGTGGGAAGCTCAGTGTGCTACAATGCGGTCTAGCCGGCCGGGCCAACCACCGTCTGCCATATCTTGTGCATCCGCAGCCTCTTCATCCTCTGTGACTGGGGGGACAGCAGTCACACCTGTTTTGGGGCGCAGACCTGCCACCTCTTTACCCGCAACAGCCAGTGTGATTGGCAGGTCATCATTTTCCTTGGAGGTGGTAACACCAGCTGGTCTTGAGCGCTGTCCGACATCGATAGCACCACCTTTGGATCAAGGCAACCTAACATGTCCGCCTGCATCTTCCTCACAGACCGGCAGTTTGCCGGGGACACCCTTATCAACCCCGTCTAAGCACAATAGCCAGCCCTCGGTCCCTCAGATGTGGACAAGTAAAAGACCATTTCCTCCTAGCCATGAGAAAGCTAAGAGGTTGAATTTCACCATCTGCAAGCTCTTGGCTACAGAAATGCTGCCTTTCCGCCTGGTGGACACAGAGGATTTTCGAGACCTTATGTCCGTCGCAGTGCCCCAGTACCAGATGCCCAGTCGGCACTACTTCTCAAAGAAAGGTGTGCCTGCGCTCCACCAGCACGTCGCACACAATATCACCGCTTCTTTGAGAAACTCTGTGTGTGACAGGGTGCATTTCACCACAGACACTTGGACGAGTAGGCATGGACAGGGGCGTTACATGTCGCTGACTGGGCACTGGGTAACTATGGTGACAGCAGGACAAGGGGCTGCTGTCCAAGTCTTGCCGTCCCCACGAGTTGTGCGTCAATCCTCTTTATGTCATTTTTCCTCCACTGCTTCTGCCTCCTCAACCTCCTCTCGGTCTTCCACCTGCACCCAAAGCCTGTCTGGTCATGCCACAAGCTTTCTAACTGCGCAGAAGGGATCCTGCACACCTCCTTACTATGCTGGCAGTAGGGCTCAACGTCATCAGGCGGTTTTTACATTGAAATGTCTGGGAAATGTGAGTCACACAGCTGAGGAGTTGTGGTCAGCTCTGGAGAACCAATTTCATGAATGGTTGTCTCCACTGGACCTGAAACCAGGGAAGGCCGTGTGCGACAATGCTGCAAACCTGGGTGCGGCCCTTCGCCGGGGCAATGTCACACACGTGCCTTGTATGGCTCACGTGTTGAACCTGGTTGTCCAGCAATTTTTAGCCCACTATCCCAGACTAGATGGCCTTCTGCAGAGGGCACGGTCGCTGTGTGCTCACTTCCGCCGTTCGCATCCCGCAGCTCAGCGACTTACATCTCTACAGAAGTCGTTGGGCCTGCCACTTCACCGGCTAAAATGCGATGTGCCTACCCGGTGGAATTCAACTCTGCACATGTTGCAGCGACTGTGGCAGCACCGACAAGCCCTGGTGCAATACGTTCTGACGTATAGCCTGGGCCAACGAGATTCAGAGGTGGGGCAAATCACGCTGGAGGAGTGGTCTCAGATCAGGGACCTATGCACCCTTCTGCACAGTTTTGAAATGGCGACGAAGATGTTTAGTGCTGACGATGCCATTATTAGCATGACTATTCCGGTGATTTACATGCTGGAGCACATGTTAAACAGAATTCGGAGTCAGGTGGTGGCACAAGAGGAGGTGGAGGAAGTAGAAGAGGAGGAGTTGTATGCGGAAGGGCTAACATCTGCAAGGTCCAGAAGGTCGGCAGCACCAAGGCGGCAGGCATGTGAGGGTGGGGGAGATGGTTTTACCAGGGCGCATGGTAGCAGCCAAACTAGTGAGGAAGGTGCAGGAGCCCAGGAAGAAGTGGAGGACGAACTGATGGAAGACTCATCAGATGAGGGAGACCTTGATCACATTTCTGTTGTGCGAGGTTGGGGGGAGAGGACAGAGGAAGGAAGCATGATTGTTACCTCGCCACCAACACAACAGGGACTTGGTGCTCCTGGATGCGCAACACACATGAGTGCCTTCTTGCTGCACTACCTGCAACATGACCCTCGAATTGTGAGAATTAGAAATAATCCTGACTACTGGGTTGCCACACTGTTAGATCCCCGGTACAAAAGTAAATTTGCAGAAATTATTCCTGCCATAGAAAGGGATGCACGCATGCAGGAGTATCAGCAGAGACTGTTGCAGAATCTTACATGTGCTTTTCCACAAAATACCAGTGGTGCACGTAGTGAATCTCACAGTTCCAACTTGCCAACCGTGGGACCGTCAAGTGTTCAGCACTCAAACCCTAACAAAACCACAGTATCTGCTGGTAACATCAATTTTGCGGAATCATTTCACCACTTTTTTAGCCCATCCTTTGCAAGGCCACAGGAGACAAGAAGTCTGACGCATAGTCAACGCCTAGAGACGATGGTACAGGAGTATCTCCAAGTAAACATTGAAGCCACGACTGTGTCACTGGACCCTTGCTCTTTTTGGGCTTCCAATCTGGATAAATGGCCGGAGCTAGCCACTTACGCCTTGGAGATCTTGTCATGCCCCGCAGCCAGCGTTCTGTCTGAACGTGTGTTCAGCGCTGCTGGTGGTGTGCTGACAGATAAGCGCACGCGACCCTCCACTGATAATGTAGACAGACTCACGTTCATAAAGATGAACAAATCATGGATCCGAAACGACTTTTCTACCCCTGTGTCATCCTGGGGAGAGTAAAAGCTTGATGATTGGTTAAAATCACCCTACCAACCGTTTTAAGCTTTCAAATTACTAATCATGTTTATCTGTATCTTGACTGGAAAATAATTTGGGCTTTGTAGCAGTGTGCAGCACTGATCCTATTAGGCCATCTATAATAAGCTTCACCAGATTTAAAATTAAAAATAATTTTTAGCTGCATCTAGCCCGGAAAATAATTTTGGGGCTCCGAGATGCGCAAGACACATAAGTGCCTTCTTGCTGCACTACCTGCAGCATGACCCTCATATTGTCAGAATTCGAAGTAATCATGACTACTGGGTTGCCACACTCTTAGATCCCCCAAACTTTTCGATCAACCTTTTCATTTTAATAAAGACCAAAAAAATGGTCATTTTTGAAATTATAAGCATTAGCAGGTTGTTAGAAACTGAAATCAAACAGTTTTCAACTCAAAACTTTATTCTAGGTGATGTTACATTTTCACATAGGACCCCTTGTACGAAAGGAGCTTCTGAACTCTCTCATCCATTGAATTTGTCAGGTTTTGGATGGTTTCTGCTTCAATTGTTTTGCATGAGGACAGAATACCCTCCCAGAGCTGTTGCTTAGATGTGAACTGCCTCCCGCCATCATAGACACTCCTTTTAATGATGCTCCAAAGGTTCTGAATGGGGTAGAGGTCAGGGGAGCATGGGGGTCACACCATAAGTTTGTCCCCTTTTATGCCCATATCAGCCAGAGATGCAGATGTTTTATGTGCAGCATGAGATGGTGCATTATCATGCAGAAAAATGATCTTGCTGTGAAATACACGGTTCTTCTTCTTGAACCATGGCAGGAAGTGCTGTTTGAGAAAATCCACATACATTATGGAGTTCATCTTTAGCGCCTTCAGGGATCCTAAAGGGGCCGACAATCTCTCTCCCCATGATTCCAGCCCAAAACATTACTCCACCTCCTCCTTGTTGGCGCTGTAGCCGTGTTTGCGTGGGGTGTCCATCAACCAGCCATCCTCCACTCCATTCATCTGGACCATCGAGCGCTGCACGACACTCATCCGTGAACAAAACAGTTTTGAAATCAGTCTTCATGTAATGTTTGGCCCACTGGAGCCGTTTCTGCTTGTGTGAAGTGGATAGAGGAGGTCAACAGGATGGCGTATGCACAGCTGCAAACCTCTGAAGGACCCTGCATCTTGTTGTTCGGGGGATGTTGGAGGCACAAGCAGCTTCAAAAACTTGTCTGCTGCGATGACAAGGCTTTTTTGTCGCTGCTCTTTCAACCTGACGTAATTGCCTGTAGGAAAGAGTCCTCAATTTGCCCTTATCAGCACGCACACGTGTGTACTGTGAATCAGCTACATACTTCTTGATTGCCAAGACACTTCATCCTGATCATCGCACAATGTTGATTGTAGTCATGCCTTGACCTAAACACTCCACAATTTGTTGCTTCTCAGCAGCCGACACATCCTTTTTCTTTCCCATTTTGGCAGAAAATGTAGGCTGCTTAATAATGTGAGAGAGCCTTCTTAAGTAGTCTTGCCTTTCATTGGACACACCTGCCAAACTAATTAGCACAGGTGTCTGCAATTGCTTACAGTGATATAAAGAGCCCTGACACACATCACCATCAATGAGTTTAACTGACAAACAAACAAATTCTTCCCTTATCACTCCTAAACACTTTTTGCATAATAATTTGGAACGCAGTGTACATGTGCTTTTCCACAAAACACCAGCGGTTCACGTAGTGAATCTTACAGTTCTAACTTGCCAACCGTGGTCTGTATGGAATTGTTCAATAAAGGGCCCAAAATTAAGATAACATAGATGGGAGAGGTCTCTATGAATAGGAATTCCTAAGTATTTGATACCCTGTGAGGGCCAGGCAAAGGGAAAGTTGGACTGGATGGAATCCTATATGGATTTAGGGAGGGAGACATCGAGGGCCTCAGACTTCGCTGCATTGATTTTAAAATTTTACCATGTAACAAAGTGAACTATTTCAGCCATAACAGCAGGGATGGATATATGTGATTGAGTGATATATACTAGGACATCATCAGCAAATAGAGAGCACTTGTACTCGGTGCCTCCCACCTCAATCCACCTAATATTGGGGTTATGGCGAATTGATGAGAGCAGGTGCTCCGTCACTAGGATGTATAAGAGAGGGGACTTAGGACATCCCTGCCTTGTCCCATTGGTGATTGTGAAAGGTGATGAAAATGTTCTGACGCACCCCCTGGGCCTTGGGACACCCGGAGCCGGACCCTTTTTGGTGGATGCTGGTGGTTGTAGTCTTCGTGGCGGCGATCCGGTTCCGTGGCTCAGGGCGGTCAAACCAGTGGCGGAACTATTTATGTGGTTTTGATGTTTAAATGTCCGACTACGCCACCCGTGGATTGCGGTCAGAGTGAACCGCCGCTACAGGGCAGACCGCTAAGGCTGGTGTTGTGGGTGCAGCAGAGCGTAGCATAACTTCCCACGGGAGGAGTATAGCCTCAGGGCAGTGTATGCGGAGGATGGGGGTGATGGTGCAGGGCAGCAGCAGTAACGACACGGAGTCAGTGATGCAGTTCAGGGCCTTTACTCACAGTTCTTATTATCCAGACCACGTCTGCAGGTAACGGCTGCCCACGTCGTACTGTGCTCACCAGGTGGGGGGCTCAGACAACTCCCAGATAACTTTGGAGAGCTTCACAGGACCCCCTTTGTGTGTCCTTTGTCTGGCCTTTCTTACCAACACTTCTGTCCGGCTGCCTCGGGCCTCCTCTTGGTAAACTTGGCGCCAGTTTCCCTGACCCTATGTGGTGCCTTCCTAGTGGGTGGAGCAAGGGGCTGCGCCACATAAAATGTCAGAGCCTCCGGTTTCTAGCTGAGGGTCGTTTCCTGCCTCCACTAGTTCGGGGACCGGTCTCCCCCTTTGGCCTGACCCCTCCACGCAGGTGGATTCGGGCGTGCGGTGGCGACTAGCCCGTCCGCACCCCTGGGATCCCTTCATTCCTCGTTCCTGGAGCCTTCTCCGCTCCTCTTCCTTCCTTCTCCCTCTTGCAGGCCTGGGCCTCTGTTACTAGACCCGCCTCCGGAGCAGAGCTCATGCAGAGCCCCTGCTCCCTGCCACTTCTGCTCAGACTTCTCTGCACTGAACTAAGATGGTGCCCACCTTTTATACTCCCTTCTCAATGCACCCAGGAACTGCTTCCTCCCTGCTCCTGCACTGTAGGGTTCCCCTTCCTCAGTGTTCCCTCCCCCCACTCCAGCCAGGGACAGGGACTGTCGTGCCCATCTCAGGGGCATATTGGTCGCCCTGCCCCACGGCAATGTGGTGTAATGCATGCAGGTGTCGGGTCCTGATCCACACTCCATCCTTATCTGAGAGTGAGATATCACACCTCTGGGTGAGGTGCAATACGTCTGTAGCAACCGAGCCCTCGGTGCTACAGTTCCATTTATCTTCAGCCTAGGTGACGTATTGTGATACAGGGCCGTGATTTTGGCTATAAAAGGGTCCCCTAGACCCCTACCCCAAGCTTTTTAAGAGAATCATATATGGCGTGCCAGGAGACTCTATGGAATGCTTTCTCAGCATCCAACGAGAGTATCTACTTACAAATTTTTAACTGCATCTAGCCCAGGAAATACTTTGTGCCTAGTAGCAGTGTCTGCTAGTCAGCGGATTATCCCGGCTGTTAAGCAAGCTACACCACCTGTAGTTTGGACACTTAATTTTTTCAAAGGAAATGCTTTGGGACCACGGGATACTTAGTGAAGGGCATCAGGAGGCACCCCAAGGCATAGGGGCTGGGACTGGCAGTAGGATGCCTTGCGGTGGACAGCCGAGCTCGATCCTTATAAAAGCTTTTTAACTGCAGCAGCTTTAGTGGACGCTACTGGAGCTGGAATTACGCGGCTGCTGGCATGAGACTTGCCCTCCAATAGATCCTTGTAAATGGATTTAAAGTGTATTCATTCAAATTAGAGGGACAATTTAAATTAAAAAGCTTAGAGCTGCCTCCACCACAGGGGGGCTCTCTCGACCCACCAGCGGACAGGCACCAGTATTGGGAGAGGGGGGCTGGCCGTCAGGGTTCACCGCGGCTCTGGCACAAACCCGGCGACACGGAGGTGGCACGGGCAGGAGCGGACTGGCCGTCTCGGCTTCTCACTTTTTGGATTTTAGAAGGGCATGACATGCCTATATCTGTGTCTCCCCCTCCTTTTACTCCTCCACCTCTTTTCTTTTCGCATGACTATATGTACTTGTCACTTTTCCATGTGTTAGTTGTGTCTTCTGAGCAGTTTGTCAGCTTTTGGACACCTTTGAAGGTGTTTTCTATGTGTTTCTATGTGTTTTTGTTTGCCTGCCATTGGTTTTAACGGTGTTCGAAGGTGTTCGACGAACAGTTCGACGAACAGTTCGGCGAACACACGGGTGTTCGACGAACCGAACCGAACTCGAACACTACGGGGGTGGCTCAACACTATACAGGGACGGAGTGAGCCATCCTTCTTTTTGACGAAGAAGAAGCCTGCTCCTGCCGGGGAAGTAGATTTCCGGATGAATCCCCGGGCCAGATTCTCCTCAATATATTCTGACATGGATCGGGTCTCAGCAGCGGACAAAGGGTAAATGCGCCCACGGGGAGGAGTAGCGCCGGGCATCAGGTCGATTGGGCAGTCGTATGGTCTATGAGGGGGTAATGTCTCTGCCTCCTTTTTATTAAAGACGTCCACATACGACCAATAAGGAGCCGGAAGACCAGGTAGATTGGCTGGAGTAGGAGAAGGACGGACAGGATGGACGGGAACTAAACAAGTCTTATGGCAGTCCTGTCCCCAGCGAAGGACTTCTCCGGTCTGCCAGTCAAGCACGGGTGCATGTCTCTGAAGCCAAGGTAGACCTAGTAAGAGAGCGTGAGAGAGTCCAGGCAGAACATGAAAGAAGATGCTCTCAGAGTGCAGCATTCCCACCTGCAGGGTTATGGATTCGGTGATGAGTTGGATGGGATGTGGTAAGAGGCCCCCATCCACGGCAGCGACAGATAAGGGTACAGCTAGAGGTTTGGTGGGAATGTGGTATTTCTCTACCAGAGACTGAGAAATGAGATTTCCGGCAGCTCCAGAGTCAAGTTGGGCTAGTTCAAAATAACGGTTCTCCCCGCAGATGATAGAGACCGACAGCACAGAGATGGAGAGGGTTTACTCTTGTCTAGGACGACCTCTCTGAGCGATCCTAGACTCAGGCGTTTCCCGACCTCTCCGGGCAGGAACGGATCCGGTGCTCCTTACTGCCACAGTAGAAGCAGCTCCCCTCGGCACGGCGTAGCTCTTGACTGGTTTTGACCATCTTGGTCTGGTCGACCTGCATAGGCTCGGGTGAGTGCGCCTGGGGAGTAGCGGGAGAAGTGACAGGTTTCTGAAAGGTAGAGGCTAGACGTGGAAACCTCCGCTCACGGGTGACCTCTTTGGCGCGTTCCGGGAACCGGATGTCAATCCGGGTGGCAAGAGTTATTAAGTTGTCGAGAGTGGTAGGTATGTCCCGACCGGCGAGTTCATCTTTAATTCGGCCGGACAGACCCTCCCAAAAGACAGACACCAGGGCATCGTTATCCCAGGCCAGCTCCGAAGCAAGGGTACGGAACCGTATGGCATATTGGCCCATGGTGAGATTTCCTTGATGGAGGCGTAGCAGAGATGATGCGGATGAGGTCTTCCATCCGGGTTCGTCGAAGACTTTCCGGAAAGCCGTGAGAAAGGCTGGCAGGTTGGACACCAGGGGGTCTCCTCTCTCCCATAGAGGATTTAGCCAAGCCAGTGCCTCCCCCGTGAGATGGGACATGATGAAGGATACTTTGGCCCGGTCGGAGATAAACTGGTGGGACAGGAGTTCAAAGTGCAGGGTGCACTGGTTTATGAAGCCCCGAGCTTGAGTGGGGTCGCCTCCGAAGTGTGGAGGTGCAGAAAGCCGGGGTCCGGGGCAGGAAGCCATGGTATTGGTGGGCAGCGGCGCTGCTGGGCTGCGAGTCATGACACTAGCGGTGGTTGCTGGTGGAGCAGTCAGAGTGTCCAGGCGAGAGTTGACATTCCGCAGATGACTCAGGATGGACTCCTGTTAGGACCTCTGACGGGACAGTTCATGACATAGGTCCGAGAGCGAGGGAGCTTGGGTGCCACCGGGTTCCATGGCCTGAGCAAACTGTAACGGGTCTGGGAGGCGGAACCTCTGGGCAACTATGCAAGGGGGCGGTCCTTGTAAGGAAGTGGGTGGCTCCCAGGGGAGACGGGCAGGTAGTCACGGCAAGTGACAGGGACAGTCTCTGGGTAGAAGGGCAGGTAGTCACGGCAAGTGACAGGGACAGTCTCTGAGTAGAAGGACGGGTACTCACGGCAAGTGACAGGGACAGTCTCTGGGTAGAAGGACAGGTCCTCATGGCAAGTGACAGGGACAGTCTCTGGGTAGAAGGACAGCAGGCAGGTGGCTGGTGAGCGCTCCCAGGTGAGCGGGCGAGAGTCTTTGGACAGGCAGGTGGTCACGGCAAGTGACGGCAGAGCCTCCAGGTAGGCTAGCAGACAGGTAGCAGGTGAGCGCTCCCAGGTGAGCAGGCAAGAGTCTCTGGACAGGCAGGTGGTCACGGCAAGTGACGGCGGAGCCTCCAGGTAGGCTAGCAGACAGGTAGCAGGTGAGCGCTCCCAGGTGAGCAGGCAAGAGTCTCTGGACAGGCAGGTGGTCACGGCAAGTGACGGCGGAGCCTCCAGGTAGGCTAGCAGACAGGTAACAGGTGAGCGCTCCCAGGTGAGCAGGCAAGAGTCTCTGGACAGGCAGGTGGTCACGGCAAGTGACGGCGGAGCCTCCAGGTAGGCTAGCAGACAGGTAGCAGGTGAGCGCTCCCAGGTGAGCAGGCAGGCTGGTCCATAGACAGACTGACAGGTGTCGGAAGGCAGACCGTCGGACCGCAGGCTTGCAAGCAGGTAAACGGATATCAGGCAGGTATCAAGCAGGAATCTGACAGGTGACTGGCAGGTAACTGGTAACGGGACCTGAGGGCTGAAGCAGAGTGAAGGCTTTGCAACAACATTGCTCGGGCACCTCCATTTTGGAGGAGGTGCCTTATATATGGTGAGGTCCTCCGGCCATTGGCCGGGGACTCCTTAGGACGGCGCGCGCGGCCCCTTTAAGAGAGGGGGAGAGCGCGCGCGCCCTAAGCACAGTGGCCGGGAAGCAGCGCGCGCTAACAGCAGAGTGGGAGGAGGACGCCGGGCACGGAGTGGAGAGGTGAGGGGAACAGCGTCCCTGCCTAGCAGGAGGCAGGGACGCCGACGCTACAACCGCTATTTCTGGCCCGGAAGTGATGCAATAGCGCATGCGCGTTTTATATTAACAACACAGCCTCTAGTGCTTGCGGTACTGACATGCACAATTGAGCCCGGAGGGACCGAAGACCATATAGTGGGGATGTGTGTCTGTTATGAATGAGCGAATGTTAATGATGAGTATCCAATCTGTGTGCATATTTAAATAGAACCATATGGCGAAGGACCATAGCCTGCCAAAATCTATTATGCACTACTGAATCAAGCATCACTGTTCTCCTTCTGGATGCTCCATTATCTGGCCTCCTGATGAACTGATGGGACGTGGAAACGCGTCGAAGCAGTCCCAGGATTTATGACATAAGTTCTATTATTATGCATGGACTCTTCTATTTATGTGTTACATTAGTGCTGTAACTACAATGTACTAGAATAGGCAGTCACCTATTTCTATGACTAGCTCACCATCATAGGGCGGAATAGGGCAAGGTAGGGAGAGCCGCCAAGGAATGGGGGCGTCAAAATCGTTGTCATAGGGTGCCAACCCCCATGTTAGGCAGGAACTTATCAGGCGTTTACCAGGGCCAGTTAAATATATTATATATCATCAGTGCTTAATCAAATCCCGTAGGGATGCGGTTTTTTTATTATTGTCTTTTGACTAGTCACGTCTAAGTGACGGAAATAGATCTTCTCAATCACAAAAGAGTTTTTTGGTGTTTTTAATATTGCTTAATAAAATTTAGTTTTAGAGGATTTATGTTTACACTACACTGTTCCTGGAATCTGGGGTTCGGGTGCTTTGCTGCCATGTGTCTGATCATGATGGTGGTGGTCAGGCTTGTTTTGCTACCCCTACTGATGCTAGCCTGGTTGGTGGTGCAAATGGCCTTTTTGTGGTTATCGGCAGAGTCTTTAAAAAACAACCAGACTCAGGAAGACATAACAGTTGTACTGGCAACTTCCGTTGTGGTGGTGTTACGGGGAGTGCTTGCCTGCCTTCTGTCTGCGGCCACCACACTCCTTCTTCCTGCCTGTTGGGGTGCTCTGCCTTCCTCCCCTTTTGTACTGCTGTCCTCATTCTGCATGTCCTTCTGCCAGGTTGGGTCAGTTACTATATCATCCACCACCTCGTCTTCCACTTCCGCACCCTGGTCCTCCTCCTGACTTTCTGGCAATTGTGTTTCATCATTGTCCACCTCTTGTGACACTTTCCCACCGTCGCCTTCGTATGACCGTGGCTGCTCAAATATTTGGGCATCGCTAGATGTGATCTCCTCGTGCCCCGCTTCAAGTGGACCAGGCGAGATGCCCAAATCTATAAATGGAAAAATGAACAGCTCTTCCAAGTGTGGGATCCGTTGTCTCTGAGAACTCAGCATGGTGGAAGGAAGGAGGATCAGGGTGAGGAATATGCAGTCCAGACTCACGGCTACTGAGACTTGACCGTGTGGAAGACAGGGTGGTGGTGGTGGCTAAGTGACTGGAAGCATTATCCGCTATCCAACCTATAACCTTTTCAAACTGCTCTGGGTCCCCTATTAATTGGGACAGGAAGGTTGGGCAAGAAGATGAGTGTTTGTTGTGGCACAATTTCAGCTTGCCACGGCCTCAGCCTCTGCATGTACCATCACCATCACATCCAGTTCCCCGTCCCTTGCCCATTTTAAATGAAGTACAATATCTTCCACGCTCACTACAAATGGCTGAATTTGGAGCGAATTTATATGTGATCCGTGTGATGGACAAACCATAGTTTTAAATAGCTGGCCTGTAGGTAACTATTTTTAGCAGCGCCGACCTCGTGTGAATAAGTTCACTGACACTCTGCAACAAAATTTCAATGGAGGCCAGAAGTGGCAATATTTTCAGCGCAATCATATGTGATCCGTGTGATGGACAAACAACAGTTTTAAATAGCTGGCCTGTAGGTAACTATTTTTAACAGCGCCGACCTTGTGTCAATCAGTTCACTGACACACTGCAACAAAATTTAAATGGAGGCCAGAAATGGCAATATTTTCAGCGCAATTATATATGATCCGTGTGACAGACAAAGCACAGTTTTAAATAGCTGGCCTGTAGGTAGCTATTTTTAACAGCAAACTGTTGTCAATAGCTTCACTGACACATTGAAACAAAATTTTAAAGGAGGCCAGAAATGGCAATATTTTCAGCGCAATTATGTGTGATCCGTATGACAGACAAACCAGTTTTAAACAGCTGGATTTTTAGCACTGTAATTTGGAAAGGATCTTGCTGTATTCTGCAGTGCCAACAAGCAAATGGTGCAGAAAAACGTTGTTCTCTGGATTTCTTTTTAAGCAAATAATCAGGATTAAGATAAAAAAAAAGATTTCTGGCCCCTGATACCTGGATCTATTTCTACAAATATCTGTAAAAGCACCAGCAGACAGAACTGGAATGGACCCTCTTTCTATGTGCACTGCAGTCTGCTATATACCCTGCCTGCCTGCCTAGCACTGATATCTCTGCAGCTGGATTAGTCCTCAGAAGCACTGTTAGTTGAGATGGATATGTGTCTCTAATATAGTCTGGCATACCTACACTAACTAGAAACAAGCAAATCTCTCCCTAGCTCAGCAGCAGCTCTCCCTACACTGTCTGATTCCGGAGTGACTGTGACGAGCACGGTGGCACCAGGTCAGATATAGACCTGATGACGCTGTGCGGCCAGCCAATCACTGTAATGCCACAACCAACCTGGCTGCGGCATTACAGTATGTGGCAGACAATCCCTGCATATTGATTGACACTCTAAAGAGCGCCAAAAATGCAGGGAGGGGACCCGAGGTCACGCTGAGCAACCCCGGAAATAGTTGTTGAGCACCGAGCAGTAGCGAGCATACTCACTTATCACTAATCTGCACCAAAGAATTAAAAGATGAAATGTAGCCTGCACCTGTCATGCCAAGTGTGAGTGCAACACAGAGAGTCACGCCAGGTGTGAGTGCAATACAGAGGGGAAAGGGAAAGGGAGCCCAGACACTAGGGAAAGGGGGAAGAGGTGACCTCCTAATCTGGACTAGCGTCACCCTGTCTCCCCCTAACTTCCCTATACAGCCTCCGCAGCTGTCGCAGATCACATGCCTTTCCCTACTATCCCTGGCGTAAGGCTATAGCTGGGGATGGAAGGAGATGAGCACTAGTCAACCTCCGCTAGCATTCTAAAGACAAAAGGGGAAGACAATACAGGGAAATAAAAACTTAGCTTTAGAAGAACTCCAACAGGGCACACAGCCTCAAGACCTCAAAGAGGACGTGAGGCTGATTCAAGCAAGTTCCAAGTAGAAATGAGTATAACCGGCGATGCCCAACTATACGCACCAGGTATATATATACCCAGACTAAAGGGAGGTAGTCGCAGGGTCCTAAACACAGCCTCCTATCTAGGCAGCTGTCTGCATTGCCAAACGTGGACACCTCCTGCAAACCACTGCAGGGCGACTATCTGTCACCTCTGATAGACCCGCGACAGCACCAAAGAATTAATTTCACTACAGTATAACTATTATAATGGGTTTGACATCTTTTCCACTTCAGCCAACTCAGCAGATGGAGACCCAAACAGGAGTGTTCACATTTCCAAAAATTAGTGTTAACATCTGCAGCAGCACCAACAGAAGACACAGAAGCCACACTTAACATATCATAGACTGCAATTACGCAAGATCAGTGCAGCACACTAAAAACTACAGCATCGCCTAGTCTGTACAGTCTGCGATTGTGGTGAAAAAGTCCTTGGAGATCCATGACATGTTCATCTTGATGAAAGTTAGGCGGTCTATACAATTTCCATTTAATCATATGTACTTCAGTGTGGAGTAGTGTTGAGCCACCCCCGTAGTGTTCGGGTTCAGTTCGGTTCGTCGAACACCCGGATGTTCATGGAACTGTTCAAAAAAACAGACAATGTGAACTGAGGTCTAAGATGGCAGACATACAAGAAACAGAGGCATGTTCACACTAGCAAAAAAGAAGCAAGACAAAAATATATCTCATACCCTACCATAATTATATATAAATGTAAAGCAAAGTTGCATAATAAATATAGGGTACTTAGTGAACTATTTTTGATCAAAAAAAGTATACAAGCCGTCCCACCAGCGGCAAGGTGACCCTAAATTGGGACGGTACCTATACTGCCTATATTAAAAACCTTACTGTATATCAAAGTTGAAGTAATGCATATAAAAGGGTAGACAAATAGGACCGGGTCCCAACTCCAGACCACCTAGGCCCGTGGTAAGCTACATATATACCAATCAGCTCAACAAAGGGCATGCCACACCCTTAAATTGCACAGAATGCAAACAAGTCAAAAAACCAGACAATGTGAACTGAGGTCTAAGATGGCAGACATACAAGAAACGGAGGCATGTTCACACTAGCAAAAAAGAAGCAAGACAAAAATATATCTCATACCCTACCATAATTATATATAAATGTAAAGCAAAGTTGCATAATAAATATAGGGTACTTAGTGAACTATTTTTGATCAAAAAAAGTATACAAGCCGTCCCACCAGCGGCAAGGTGACCCTAAATTGGGACGGTACCTATACTGCCTATATTAAAAACCTTACTGTATATCAAAGTTGAAGTAATGCATATAAAAGGGTAGACAAATAGGACCGGATCCCAACTCCAGACCACCTAGGCCCGTGGTAAGCTACATATATACCAATCAGCTCAACAAAGGGCATGCCACACCCTTAAATTGCACAGAATGCAAACAAGTCAAAAAACCAGACAATGTGAACTGAGGTCTAAGATGGCAGACATACAAGAAACGGAGGCATGTTCACACTAGCAAAAAAGAAGCAAGACAAAAATATATCTCATACCCTACCATAATTATATATAAATGTAAAGCAAAGTTGCATAATAAATATAGGGTACTTAGTGAACTATTTTTGATCAAAAAAAGTATACAAGCCGTCCCACCAGCGGCAAGGTGACCCTAAATTGGGACGGTACCTATACTGCCTATATTAAAAACCTTACTGTATATCAAAGTTGAAGTAATGCATATAAAAGGGTAGACAAATAGGACCGGGTCCCAACTCCAGACCACCTAGGCCCGTGGTAAGCTACATATATACCAATCAGCTCAACAAAGGGCATGCCACACCCTTAAATTGCACAGAATGCAAACAAGTCAAAAAACCAGACAATGTGAACTGAGGTCTAAGATGGCAGACATACAAGAAACGGAGGCATGTTCACACTAGCAAAAAAGAAGCAAGACAAAAATATATCTCATACCCTACCATAATTATATATAAATGTAAAGCAAAGTTGCATAATAAATATAGGGTACTTAGTGAACTATTTTTGATCAAAAAAAGTATACAAGCCGTCCCACCAGCGGCAAGGTGACCCTAAATTGGGACGGTACCTATACTGCCTATATTAAAAACCTTACTGTATATCAAAGTTGAAGTAATGCATATAAAAGGGTAGACAAATAGGACCGGGTCCCAACTCCAGACCACCTAGGCCCGTGGTAAGCTACATATATACCAATCAGCTCAACAAAGGGCATGCCACACCCTTAAATTGCACAGAATGCAAACAAGTCAAAAAACCAGACAATGTGAACTGAGGTCTAAGATGGCAGACATACAAGAAACAGAGGCATGTTCACACTAGCAAAAAAGAAGCAAGACAAAAATATATCTCATACCCTACCATAATTATATATAAATGTAAAGCAAAGTTGCATAATAAATATAGGGTACTTAGTGAACTATTTTTGATCAAAAAAAGTATACAAGCCGTCCCACCAGCGGCAAGGTGACCCTAAATTGGGACGGTACCTATACTGCCTATATTAAAAACCTTACTGTATATCAAAGTTGAAGTAATGCATATAAAAGGGTAGACAAATAGGACCGGGTCCCAACTCCAGACCACCTAGGCCCGTGGTAAGCTACATATATACCAATCAGCTCAACAAAGGGCATGCCACACCCTTAAATTGCACAGAATGCAAACAAGTCAAAAAACCAGACAATGTGAACTGAGGTCTAAGATGGCAGACATACAAGAAACAGAGGCATGTTCACACTAGCAAAAAAGAAGCAAGACAAAAATATATCTCATACCCTACCATAATTATATATAAATATAAAGCAAAGTTGCATAATAAATATAGGGTACTTAGTGAACTATTTTTGATCAAAAAAAGTATACAAGCCGTCCCACCAGCGGCAAGGTGACCCTAAATTGGGACGGTACCTATACTGCCTATATTAAAAACCTTACTGTATATCAAAGTTGAAGTAATGCATATAAAAGGGTAGACAAATAGGACCGGGTCCCAACTCCAGACCACCTAGGCCCGTGGTAAGCTACATATATACCAATCAGCTCAACAAAGGGCATGCCACACCCTTAAATTGCACAGAATGCAAACAAGTCAAAAAACCAGACAATGTGAACTGAGGTCTAAGATGGCAGACATACAAGAAACGGAGGCATGTTCACACTAGCAAAAAAGAAGCAAGACAAAAATATATCTCATACCCTACCATAATTATATATAAATGTAAAGCAAAGTTGCATAATAAATATAGGGTACTTAGTGAACTATTTTTGATCAAAAAAAGTATACAAGCCGTCCCACCAGCGGCAAGGTGACCCTAAATTGGGACGGTACCTATACTGCCTATATTAAAAACCTTACTGTATATCAAAGTTGAAGTAATGCATATAAAAGGGTAGACAAATAGGACCGGGTCCCAACTCCAGACCACCTAGGCCCGTGGTAAGCTACATATATACCAATCAGCTCAACAAAGGGCATGCCACACCCTTAAATTGCACAGAATGCAAACAAGTCAAAAAACCAGACAATGTGAACTGAGGTCTAAGATGGCAGACATACAAGAAACGGAGGCATGTTCACACTAGCAAAAAAGAAGCAAGACAAAAATATATCTCATACCCTACCATAATTATATATAAATGTAAAGCAAAGTTGCATAATAAATATAGGGTACTTAGTGAACTATTTTTGATCAAAAAAAGTATACAAGCCGTCCCACCAGCGGCAAGGTGACCCTAAATTGGGACGGTACCTATACTGCCTATATTAAAAACCTTACTGTATATCAAAGTTGAAGTAATGCATATAAAAGGGTAGACAAATAGGACCGGGTCCCAACTCCAGACCACCTAGGCCCGTGGTAAGCTACATATATACCAATCAGCTCAACAAAGGGCATGCCACACCCTTAAATTGCACAGAATGCAAACAAGTCAAAAAACCAGACAATGTGAACTGAGGTCTAAGATGGCAGACATACAAGAAACGGAGGCATGTTCACACTAGCAAAAAAGAAGCAAGACAAAAATATATCTCATACCCTACCATAATTATATATAAATGTAAAGCAAAGTTGCATAATAAATATAGGGTACTTAGTGAACTATTTTTGATCAAAAAAAGTATACAAGCCGTCCCACCAGCGGCAAGGTGACCCTAAATTGGGACGGTACCTATACTGCCTATATTAAAAACCTTACTGTATATCAAAGTTGAAGTAATGCATATAAAAGGGTAGACAAATAGGACCGGGTCCCAACTCCAGACCACCTAGGCCCGTGGTAAGCTACATATATACCAATCAGCTCAACAAAGGGCATGCCACACCCTTAAATTGCACAGAATGCAAACAAGTCAAAAAAACAGACAATGTGAACTGAGGTCTAAGATGGCAGACATACAAGAAACAGAGGCATGTTCACACTAGCAAAAAAGAAGCAAGACAAAAATATATCTCATACCCTACCATAATTATATATAAATGTAAAGCAAAGTTGCATAATAAATATAGGGTACTTAGTGAACTATTTTTGATCAAAAAAAGTATACAAGCCGTCCCACCAGCGGCAAGGTGACCCTAAATTGGGACGGTACCTATACTGCCTATATTAAAAACCTTACTGTATATCAAAGTTGAAGTAATGCATATAAAAGGGTAGACAAATAGGACCGGGTCCCAACTCCAGACCACCTAGGCCCGTGGTAAGCTACATATATACCAATCAGCTCAACAAAGGGCATGCCACACCCTTAAATTGCACAGAATGCAAACAAGTCAAAAAACCAGACAATGTGAACTGAGGTCTAAGATGGCAGACATACAAGAAACAGAGGCATGTTCACACTAGCAAAAAAGAAGCAAGACAAAAATATATCTCATACCCTACCATAATTATATATAAATGTAAAGCAAAGTTGCATAATAAATATAGGGTACTTAGTGAACTATTTTTGATCAAAAAAAGTATACAAGCCGTCCCACCAGCGGCAAGGTGACCCTAAATTGGGACGGTACCTATACTGCCTATATTAAAAACCTTACTGTATATCAAAGTTGAAGTAATGCATATAAAAGGGTAGACAAATAGGACCGGGTCCCAACTCCAGACCACCTAGGCCCGTGGTAAGCTACATATATACCAATCAGCTCAACAAAGGGCATGCCACACCCTTAAATTGCACAGAATGCAAACAAGTCAAAAAACCAGACAATGTGAACTGAGGTCTAAGATGGCAGACATACAAGAAACAGAGGCATGTTCACACTAGCAAAAAAGAAGCAAGACAAAAATATATCTCATACCCTACCATAATTATATATAAATGTAAAGCAAAGTTGCATAATAAATATAGGGTACTTAGTGAACTATTTTTGATCAAAAAAAGTATACAAGCCGTCCCACCAGCGGCAAGGTGACCCTAAATTGGGACGGTACCTATACTGCCTATATTAAAAACCTTACTGTATATCAAAGTTGAAGTAATGCATATAAAAGGGTAGACAAATAGGACCGGGTCCCAACTCCAGACCACCTAGGCCCGTGGTAAGCTACATATATACCAATCAGCTCAACAAAGGGCATGCCACACCCTTAAATTGCACAGAATGCAAACAAGTCAAAAAACCAGACAATGTGAACTGAGGTCTAAGATGGCAGACATACAAGAAACAGAGGCATGTTCACACTAGCAAAAAAGAAGCAAGACAAAAATATATCTCATACCCTACCATAATTATATATAAATGTAAAGCAAAGTTGCATAATAAATATAGGGTACTTAGTGAACTATTTTTGATCAAAAAAAGTATACAAGCCGTCCCACCAGCGGCAAGGTGACCCTAAATTGGGACGGTACCTATACTGCCTATATTAAAAACCTTACTGTATATCAAAGTTGAAGTAATGCATATAAAAGGGTAGACAAATAGGACCGGGTCCCAACTCCAGACCACCTAGGCCCGTGGTAAGCTACATATATACCAATCAGCTCAACAAAGGGCATGCCACACCCTTAAATTGCACAGAATGCAAACAAGTCAAAAAACCAGACAATGTGAACTGAGGTCTAAGATGGCAGACATACAAGAAACAGAGGCATGTTCACACTAGCAAAAAAGAAGCAAGACAAAAATATATCTCATACCCTACCATAATTATATATAAATGTAAAGCAAAGTTGCATAATAAATATAGGGTACTTAGTGAACTATTTTTGATCAAAAAAAGTATACAAGCCGTCCCACCAGCGGCAAGGTGACCCTAAATTGGGACGGTACCTATACTGCCTATATTAAAAACCTTACTGTATATCAAAGTTGAAGTAATGCATATAAAAGGGTAGACAAATAGGACCGGGTCCCAACTCCAGACCACCTAGGCCCGTGGTAAGCTACATATATACCAATCAGCTCAACAAAGGGCATGCCACACCCTTAAATTGCACAGAATGCAAACAAGTCAAAAAACCAGACAATGTGAACTGAGGTCTAAGATGGCAGACATACAAGAAACAGAGGCATGTTCACACTAGCAAAAAAGAAGCAAGACAAAAATATATCTCATACCCTACCATAATTATATATAAATGTAAAGCAAAGTTGCATAATAAATATAGGGTACTTAGTGAACTATTTTTGATCAAAAAAAGTATACAAGCCGTCCCACCAGCGGCAAGGTGACCCTAAATTGGGACGGTACCTATACTGCCTATATTAAAAACCTTACTGTATATCAAAGTTGAAGTAATGCATATAAAAGGGTAGACAAATAGGACCGGGTCCCAACTCCAGACCACCTAGGCCCGTGGTAAGCTACATATATACCAATCAGCTCAACAAAGGGCATGCCACACCCTTAAATTGCACAGAATGCAAACAAGTCAAAAAACCAGACAATGTGAACTGAGGTCTAAGATGGCAGACATACAAGAAACAGAGGCATGTTCACACTAGCAAAAAAGAAGCAAGACAAAACTATATCTCATACCCTACCATAATTATATATAAATGTAAAGCAAAGTTGCATAATAAATATAGGGTACTTAGTGAACTATTTTTGATCAAAAAAAGTATACAAGCCGTCCCACCAGCGGCAAGGTGACCCTAAATTGGGACGGTACCTATACTGCCTATATTAAAAACCTTACTGTATATCAAAGTTGAAGTAATGCATATAAAAGGGTAGACAAATAGGACCGGGTCCCAACTCCAGACCACCTAGGCCCGTGGTAAGCTACATATATACCAATCAGCTCAACAAAGGGCATGCCACACCCTTAAATTGCACAGAATGCAAACAAGTCAAAAAACCAGACAATGTGAACTGAGGTCTAAGATGGCAGACATACAAGAAACAGAGGCATGTTCACACTAGCAAAAAAGAAGCAAGACAAAAATATATCTCATACCCTACCATAATTATATATAAATGTAAAGCAAAGTTGCATAATAAATATAGGGTACTTAGTGAACTATTTTTGATCAAAAAAAGTATACAAGCCGTCCCACCAGCGGCAAGGTGACCCTAAATTGGGACGGTACCTATACTGCCTATATTAAAAACCTTACTGTATATCAAAGTTGAAGTAATGCATATAAAAGGGTAGACAAATAGGACCGGGTCCCAACTCCAGACCACCTAGGCCCGTGGTAAGCTACATATATACCAATCAGCTCAACAAAGGGCATGCCACACCCTTAAATTGCACAGAATGCAAACAAGTCAAAAAACCAGACAATGTGAACTGAGGTCTAAGATGGCAGACATACAAGAAACAGAGGCATGTTCACACTAGCAAAAAAGAAGCAAGACAAAAATATATCTCATACCCTACCATAATTATATATAAATGTAAAGCAAAGTTGCATAATAAATATAGGGTACTTAGTGAACTATTTTTGATCAAAAAAAGTATACAAGCCGTCCCACCAGCGGCAAGGTGACCCTAAATTGGGACGGTACCTATACTGCCTATATTAAAAACCTTACTGTATATCAAAGTTGAAGTAATGCATATAAAAGGGTAGACAAATAGGACCGGGTCCCAACTCCAGACCACCTAGGCCCGTGGTAAGCTACATATATACCAATCAGCTCAACAAAGGGCATGCCACACCCTTAAATTGCACAGAATGCAAACAAGTCAAAAAACCAGACAATGTGAACTGAGGTCTAAGATGGCAGACATACAAGAAACGGAGGCATGTTCACACTAGCAAAAAAGAAGCAAGACAAAAATATATCTCATACCCTACCATAATTATATATAAATGTAAAGCAAAGTTGCATAATAAATATAGGGTACTTAGTGAACTATTTTTGATCAAAAAAAGTATACAAGCCGTCCCACCAGCGGCAAGGTGACCCTAAATTGGGACGGTACCTATACTGCCTATATTAAAAACCTTACTGTATATCAAAGTTGAAGTAATGCATATAAAAGGGTAGACAAATAGGACCGGGTCCCAACTCCAGACCACCTAGGCCCGTGGTAAGCTACATATATACCAATCAGCTCAACAAAGGGCATGCCACACCCTTAAATTGCACAGAATGCAAACAAGTCAAAAAACCAGACAATGTGAACTGAGGTCTAAGATGGCAGACATACAAGAAACGGAGGCATGTTCACACTAGCAAAAAAGAAGCAAGACAAAAATATATCTCATACCCTACCATAATTATATATAAATGTAAAGCAAAGTTGCATAATAAATATAGGGTACTTAGTGAACTATTTTTGATCAAAAAAAGTATACAAGCCGTCCCACCAGCGGCAAGGTGACCCTAAATTGGGACGGTACCTATACTGCCTATATTAAAAACCTTACTGTATATCAAAGTTGAAGTAATGCATATAAAAGGGTAGACAAATAGGACCGGGTCCCAACTCCAGACCACCTAGGCCCGTGGTAAGCTACATATATACCAATCAGCTCAACAAAGGGCATGCCACACCCTTAAATTGCACAGAATGCAAACAAGTCAAAAAACCAGACAATGTGAACTGAGGTCTAAGATGGCAGACATACAAGAAACGGAGGCATGTTCACACTAGCAAAAAAGAAGCAAGACAAAAATATATCTCATACCCTACCATAATTATATATAAATGTAAAGCAAAGTTGCATAATAAATATAGGGTACTTAGTGAACTATTTTTGATCAAAAAAAGTATACAAGCCGTCCCACCAGCGGCAAGGTGACCCTAAATTGGGACGGTACCTATACTGCCTATATTAAAAACCTTACTGTATATCAAAGTTGAAGTAATGCATATAAAAGGGTAGACAAATAGGACCGGGTCCCAACTCCAGACCACCTAGGCCCGTGGTAAGCTACATATATACCAATCAGCTCAACAAAGGGCATGCCACACCCTTAAATTGCACAGAATGCAAACAAGTCAAAAAACCAGACAATGTGAACTGAGGTCTAAGATGGCAGACATACAAGAAACGGAGGCATGTTCACACTAGCAAAAAAGAAGCAAGACAAAAATATATCTCATACCCTACCATAATTATATATAAATGTAAAGCAAAGTTGCATAATAAATATAGGGTACTTAGTGAACTATTTTTGATCAAAAAAAGTATACAAGCCGTCCCACCAGCGGCAAGGTGACCCTAAATTGGGACGGTACCTATACTGCCTATATTAAAAACCTTACTGTATATCAAAGTTGAAGTAATGCATATAAAAGGGTAGACAAATAGGACCGGGTCCCAACTCCAGACCACCTAGGCCCGTGGTAAGCTACATATATACCAATCAGCTCAACAAAGGGCATGCCACACCCTTAAATTGCACAGAATGCAAACAAGTCAAAAAACCAGACAATGTGAACTGAGGTCTAAGATGGCAGACATACAAGAAACGGAGGCATGTTCACACTAGCAAAAAAGAAGCAAGACAAAAATATATCTCATACCCTACCATAATTATATATAAATGTAAAGCAAAGTTGCATAATAAATATAGGGTACTTAGTGAACTATTTTTGATCAAAAAAAGTATACAAGCCGTCCCACCAGCGGCAAGGTGACCCTAAATTGGGACGGTACCTATACTGCCTATATTAAAAACCTTACTGTATATCAAAGTTGAAGTAATGCATATAAAAGGGTAGACAAATAGGACCGGGTCCCAACTCCAGACCACCTAGGCCCGTGGTAAGCTACATATATACCAATCAGCTCAACAAAGGGCATGCCACACCCTTAAATTGCACAGAATGCAAACAAGTCAAAAAACCAGACAATGTGAACTGAGGTCTAAGATGGCAGACATACAAGAAACGGAGGCATGTTCACACTAGCAAAAAAGAAGCAAGACAAAAATATATCTCATACCCTACCATAATTATATATAAATGTAAAGCAAAGTTGCATAATAAATATAGGGTACTTAGTGAACTATTTTTGATCAAAAAAAGTATACAAGCCGTCCCACCAGCGGCAAGGTGACCCTAAATTGGGACGGTACCTATACTGCCTATATTAAAAACCTTACTGTATATCAAAGTTGAAGTAATGCATATAAAAGGGTAGACAAATAGGACCGGGTCCCAACTCCAGACCACCTAGGCCCGTGGTAAGCTACATATATACCAATCAGCTCAACAAAGGGCATGCCACACCCTTAAATTGCACAGAATGCAAACAAGTCAAAAAACCAGACAATGTGAACTGAGGTCTAAGATGGCAGACATACAAGAAACAGAGGCATGTTCACACTAGCAAAAAAGAAGCAAGACAAAAATATATCTCATACCCTACCATAATTATATATAAATGTAAAGCAAAGTTGCATAATAAATATAGGGTACTTAGTGAACTATTTTTGATCAAAAAAAGTATACAAGCCGTCCCACCAGCGGCAAGGTGACCCTAAATTGGGACGGTACCTATACTGCCTATATTAAAAACCTTACTGTATATCAAAGTTGAAGTAATGCATATAAAAGGGTAGACAAATAGGACCGGGTCCCAACTCCAGACCACCTAGGCCCGTGGTAAGCTACATATATACCAATCAGCTCAACAAAGGGCATGCCACACCCTTAAATTGCACAGAATGCAAACAAGTCAAAAAACCAGACAATGTGAACTGAGGTCTAAGATGGCAGACATACAAGAAACAGAGGCATGTTCACACTAGCAAAAAAGAAGCAAGACAAAAATATATCTCATACCCTACCATAATTATATATAAATGTAAAGCAAAGTTGCATAATAAATATAGGGTACTTAGTGAACTATTTTTGATCAAAAAAAGTATACAAGCCGTCCCACCAGCGGCAAGGTGACCCTAAATTGGGACGGTACCTATACTGCCTATATTAAAAACCTTACTGTATATCAAAGTTGAAGTAATGCATATAAAAGGGTAGACAAATAGGACCGGGTCCCAACTCCAGACCACCTAGGCCCGTGGTAAGCTACATATATACCAATCAGCTCAACAAAGGGCATGCCACACCCTTAAATTGCACAGAATGCAAACAAGTCAAAAAACCAGACAATGTGAACTGAGGTCTAAGATGGCAGACATACAAGAAACAGAGGCATGTTCACACTAGCAAAAAAGAAGCAAGACAAAAATATATCTCATACCCTACCATAATTATATATAAATGTAAAGCAAAGTTGCATAATAAATATAGGGTACTTAGTGAACTATTTTTGATCAAAAAAAGTATACAAGCCGTCCCACCAGCGGCAAGGTGACCCTAAATTGGGACGGTACCTATACTGCCTATATTAAAAACCTTACTGTATATCAAAGTTGAAGTAATGCATATAAAAGGGTAGACAAATAGGACCGGGTCCCAACTCCAGACCACCTAGGCCCGTGGTAAGCTACATATATACCAATCAGCTCAACAAAGGGCATGCCACACCCTTAAATTGCACAGAATGCAAACAAGTCAAAAAACCAGACAATGTGAACTGAGGTCTAAGATGGCAGACATACAAGAAACAGAGGCATGTTCACACTAGCAAAAAAGAAGCAAGACAAAAATATATCTCATACCCTACCATAATTATATATAAATGTAAAGCAAAGTTGCATAATAAATATAGGGTACTTAGTGAACTATTTTTGATCAAAAAAAGTATACAAGCCGTCCCACCAGCGGCAAGGTGACCCTAAATTGGGACGGTACCTATACTGCCTATATTAAAAACCTTACTGTATATCAAAGTTGAAGTAATGCATATAAAAGGGTAGACAAATAGGACCGGGTCCCAACTCCAGACCACCTAGGCCCGTGGTAAGCTACATATATACCAATCAGCTCAACAAAGGGCATGCCACACCCTTAAATTGCACAGAATGCAAACAAGTCAAAAAACCAGACAATGTGAACTGAGGTCTAAGATGGCAGACATACAAGAAACAGAGGCATGTTCACACTAGCAAAAAAGAAGCAAGACAAAAATATATCTCATACCCTACCATAATTATATATAAATGTAAAGCAAAGTTGCATAATAAATATAGGGTACTTAGTGAACTATTTTTGATCAAAAAAAGTATACAAGCCGTCCCACCAGCGGCAAGGTGACCCTAAATTGGGACGGTACCTATACTGCCTATATTAAAAACCTTACTGTATATCAAAGTTGAAGTAATGCATATAAAAGGGTAGACAAATAGGACCGGGTCCCAACTCCAGACCACCTAGGCCCGTGGTAAGCTACATATATACCAATCAGCTCAACAAAGGGCATGCCACACCCTTAAATTGCACAGAATGCAAACAAGTCAAAAAACCAGACAATGTGAACTGAGGTCTAAGATGGCAGACATACAAGAAACAGAGGCATGTTCACACTAGCAAAAAAGAAGCAAGACAAAACTATATCTCATACCCTACCATAATTATATATAAATGTAAAGCAAAGTTGCATAATAAATATAGGGTACTTAGTGAACTATTTTTGATCAAAAAAAGTATACAAGCCGTCCCACCAGCGGCAAGGTGACCCTAAATTGGGACGGTACCTATACTGCCTATATTAAAAACCTTACTGTATATCAAAGTTGAAGTAATGCATATAAAAGGGTAGACAAATAGGACCGGGTCCCAACTCCAGACCACCTAGGCCCGTGGTAAGCTACATATATACCAATCAGCTCAACAAAGGGCATGCCACACCCTTAAATTGCACAGAATGCAAACAAGTCAAAAAACCAGACAATGTGAACTGAGGTCTAAGATGGCAGACATACAAGAAACAGAGGCATGTTCACACTAGCAAAAAAGAAGCAAGACAAAAATATATCTCATACCCTACCATAATTATATATAAATGTAAAGCAAAGTTGCATAATAAATATAGGGTACTTAGTGAACTATTTTTGATCAAAAAAAGTATACAAGCCGTCCCACCAGCGGCAAGGTGACCCTAAATTGGGACGGTACCTATACTGCCTATATTAAAAACCTTACTGTATATCAAAGTTGAAGTAATGCATATAAAAGGGTAGACAAATAGGACCGGGTCCCAACTCCAGACCACCTAGGCCCGTGGTAAGCTACATATATACCAATCAGCTCAACAAAGGGCATGCCACACCCTTAAATTGCACAGAATGCAAACAAGTCAAAAAACCAGACAATGTGAACTGAGGTCTAAGATGGCAGACATACAAGAAACAGAGGCATGTTCACACTAGCAAAAAAGAAGCAAGACAAAAATATATCTCATACCCTACCATAATTATATATAAATGTAAAGCAAAGTTGCATAATAAATATAGGGTACTTAGTGAACTATTTTTGATCAAAAAAAGTATACAAGCCGTCCCACCAGCGGCAAGGTGACCCTAAATTGGGACGGTACCTATACTGCCTATATTAAAAACCTTACTGTATATCAAAGTTGAAGTAATGCATATAAAAGGGTAGACAAATAGGACCGGGTCCCAACTCCAGACCACCTAGGCCCGTGGTAAGCTACATATATACCAATCAGCTCAACAAAGGGCATGCCACACCCTTAAATTGCACAGAATGCAAACAAGTCAAAAAACCAGACAATGTGAACTGAGGTCTAAGATGGCAGACATTCCAATGAACTCAGCTCTCCTCATGCACGGTTTACTTAACCTCTACTAGAGACTAAAATTACGGGGATCCCCACGTCAATTTTTTTTTTAATAAATCCTTTATTTTAACACTAAATGACAAGTACAGTAATCAACACTATCACTGTACGTATTATATATGTGACTGACATGTTTCTATCTATCTAATCTATGTGTGATGCTCCATTTTTTCTGTTCTAAATTGTCGGGTACCGATGCTCAATTGCCGGCCGGCTTTTTTAAAGAGACGGTGCATGAAAACACTATTATTTTTTTTAATAAATCCTTTAACACTAAATGACAAGTACAGTAACCAACACTGTCACTGTACTTCTTATATATGAGACTGACATGTTTCTATCTATCTAATCTATGTGTGATGCTCCATTTTTTCTGTTCTAAATTGTCGGGTACCGATGCTGAATTGCCGGCCGGCTTTTTTAAAGAGACGGTGCATGAAAACACTATTATTTTTTTTAATAAATCCTTTAACACTAAATGACAAGTACAGTAACCAACACTGTCACTGTACTTCTTATATATGAGACTGACATGTTTCTATCTATCTAATCTATGTGTGATGCTCTATTTTTTCTGTTCTAAATTGTCGGGTACCGGTGTATGCCGCTGCTGAATTGCCGGCTTTTCATGTTTCACTGTGAGCACTGTTCCCATCGATTTGGGCAACCACTGTAATGCCACAACCACCATGGCTGTGGCATTACAGTAAGTGGCAGACAATCCCTGCATGATGTGATAAAATCCAGTTATGCTTTTGGTGCACGAACAGTTATCGAACATAACCTCGAACAGCCGAATTTTTTGCAAATCGTTCGCGTTCGTCGAACGACTCGAACACCGCCCAAAACAGCTCGAATTTGAGATTAGCGAACAGTTCTAGTCGAACACCGCTCATCTCTAGTGTGGAGAACAATATCAGCACCCAAAAATTTTAAACTGATATCTGGCCTGCTGTATGACGTTAGTAACAGAAGAAAGAATTTTTTTTAGTGTGGGTGAGGCCTGTATAACATTGAAGATATGCTCCAAAATAATTTCAAACTGAAATCTAGCCTGCTGTATCACGTTTGTCACAGAAAGAAATTTTTTTTTACTCTGCATGAGCTGAATACAGCTGAATTTCACTGCCACAAAATGACAAGGTAAGATATGGCTTGATGTATCACGTTAGCAACTGAAAAAAAATTTTTTTTTTACTTTGCCACAGCTTTGCACACAGCTGAATTTCAGCATCACTATATGAAAAGGTGAGATATGGCTTGGTGTATCACGTTAGCAATAGTAATGGGCGAGCACTAAAATGCTCGGGTCCTCGTTGCTCGGGTCGAGCACATTGGAATAATCGGGTGCTCAACCCGAGCAACAAGCCCAATGTAAGTCTATGGGAAACTCAAGAATTTTTCCGGCGGCCCCCCCGGCGGTCTGCAGAGTCACTGGAAATTGCAGACATTGATTGGAACAGTGCTCAAATGACATGGGAACAGCAAGGGGAAGAAAGCATTTCTGACTCCCAGGTCACTGCTGTGAACAATGCTGTCAGAGGTATTACGCCACTTTTTTGGACTCACAATAAAACATGCAAAAACAAAACCAAAATGGATTTTCCTGAGAAATATGTTAAGGAACATCCTTTCCAGGGTAATGACTTGTACATAAGGCAAAATAAATAACCAAAAGCAAAAATACTCCTACACACTTTGGGCTATGTTCACATGTAGCGTTTTTGATGTGTTTTTGCATTGCTTTCAACCTTGACAAATGCATTCACCGGGAAATGTCATTTTAACATTTTACAACCTTATCTGGCCACGTGGTGTGTGAGACATGATCAGACACATCCTGTTTCCTTTGTGAAGGAGGGACTCTGAAAGTCACAAAGCCTATTTTATAGGGCCATCAGATGGCCTTTGCTATTCTTAAAGGGCCAGCAGTCTGCCCTCACTATTCTTAGAGAGCCTTTAGCCAGCTATACTTTGCTGTTCCCATTACTAAAGAGTGGATCTCCTATACTAATATTTTGTATTTAGTGAGTGGCACGGCTGCCCAAAATTTGGATGCACCCTAATACCACTTTGAAGAGACTTAGAGGAGGGCCTCCTGAAAAAAATGTTACCATTATTAGGAAGTGGGTCTCCCATTGTGCTTGCCTATGCAATGAATGCAAGGGTTGCCAAAAATTTCGAGATACTCCAATGCCCTTTGGAAAAGTCATAGAGGTCAGAGGGCCTCATGAAAAAAATTTCCCATTATCAGGAAGTGGGTCTCCCATAGTGTTGGCCTATGCAGTGAATGCAAGGGCTGCCAAAATTTAGACCTACTCCAATGCCCCTTGTAGGAGACGTAGAGGAGGGCCTTATTAGGAAGTGGGTCTCTCATTGTGTTTGACTATGCAATGAATGCAAGGGTTGCCAAAAATTTGGAGGCACTCCAATGCCCCTTGGAAAAGATGTGGAGGTCAGAGGGCCTTCAGATAACAATGTTCCCATTATTAGAAAGTGGGTCTCCCATAGTGTTGGCCTATGCAGTGAATGCAAGGGCTTCCAAAGTTTGGGAGGCATTCCAATGCCCCTTGGAAAAGACGTGGAGGAGGGCCTCATAAAAAAATGTTACCATTAGAAATGAGCGCCTCTCCTATACTTGTAATGCCCATGCACTAAGTGTATGAGCTGACAAATATTTAACCCTGCGGGGTATACATGAACATTCTGTATAAAAAAATTTACACCATTTAAAAAAATTATGTGGGTGTTGCATCACGGACCACAGTCACCCTGGTGATATGGGTGTGGAGGATGAGGATGAGGAGAAGGAGGAGGACAAGAGCAAATAGCCAAAATCAGGAAGCATATACCCATGTATGGGTGTGAAAAGGTGCATGAGAATACACCTCCCAAAAATATACACTGGATTTGAGTTTATGTTACGCTGCTATCATTTGGTGGTGTTTAGAAGTCTGGCCCAATCCAGCCCTTGTTCATTTTTTTTAAGAGTCAGCCTGTCAGCAATTTCAGTTGACAGGCGGATGCACTAGTCAGTTATAATTCCACCAGCGGCACTGATAACCCGTGCTGACAAAACGCTAGTGGCAGGGCAGGCCAGAACCTCCAAGGCGTAGAGAGCCAGTTCATGCCATGTGTCCAGCTTGGATACCCAATAATTATAAGGCACAGAGAAATCACGGAGGACGTTGGTACGGTCGTCAAGGTACTCCCTCAGCATCTTCCCAAACTTTGCACTCCTTGTGAGAATTCCCCGTGCCTCAGGGCATGTGCGATGGGAGGGGCTGAGAAAACTGTCCCAGAACTTTGACAGTTCCCCTGCCTCTGCTATATTGGAGTTGTGTTTCTCTTGCCTGTACTCCTTGATTGTCCAACGAACTGTGACCTCTGCCCTCAGTGTTTTCAGATGAGAATTTCTTTAATAGTTCCGCAACAAGGGCCTTCTGGTACTGCCCCATTTTTGTCGACCTGTCCACTTCAGGAATAAGAGATATAAAGTTCTCCTTGTAGCTTGGGTCTAGAAGTGTCACCAACCAGTATTGACTGTCACCCAAAACTTTGAGAACATGAGGGTCACGAGAAAGGCAGCATAACATAATCTCAGCCATGCGTGCCAGACAGCTAACAGGCCAGACTTCCGTGTCCTCACCAAGAGGATGACTGACCATGCTCTACTCCTCCTCCATCCGGTCCTCAGGCCATCCACCCTGAACAGGCGGTATGACATTTGTGCAGGTAGTAACATCTATAGCACATGAAACTAGCTCCTGTTCTTCCTCCTCCTCTTCCTCATTATCACCGAAACCACCCTGGGATGAGATGAGGCTGGTCTGTGTGTAATCACCCTATATGGTTATTTGGTCCATCTCATCGTTCTCCGCCTGCAATGCATCCTCTTTGATTGTGAGCAGAGAGTGTTTCAGAAGACAGAGAAGTGGGATGGTGGCGCTAATTATGGCGTCATCACCACTCACCATCTTGGTGGAGCCCTCAAAGTTTTGGAGGATGGTACATATGTCTGACATCCATGTCCACTCCTGAGGTCTTATGTATGGAGTCTGAACTGAATACCGACGGCTTTGTTGATGCTGGTAGTCAACAAATGCCCTCTTCTGCTCACAAATCCTTCCCAACATCTGCAGTGTGGAGTTCCAACGCGTGTGGACATCACACACCAGTCGGTGAGCTGGAAGCGGCAAACGCTGCTGAAGCACGGCAAGGGTGGCGGAAGCTGTAGCTTACTTTCTAAAATGGGCTCACACTTGACAAGCAGAACCGGCAGCTCCGGGTATGTTTTGAGAAACCACTGAACCACGAGGTTAAGCACATGGGCCAGCCATGGTACAAGTGTGAGCTCGCCTCGCCTCGCCTCAGAGCCGCCACCAGGTTCCGGCTATTGTCACACACCACCATGCCTGGCTGTAGGTTCAGCAGTGTCAGCCACAGATCTGCCTGCTATTTCAGAGCTGTCCACAAATCTTCAGCATTGTGCGGTTTGGTACCTAAGCATATTAACATCAGCACAGCATTTTGCCGCTTGGCTGAGGCAGTGGCTAGGGCAGTGCTGCTGTGCTTCCAGCTTGTGACTGATGTGGTCATTTCGGAGATGGAGGCTGAAGAGGAGAAGGAGACTGAGGAGGATGAGGTGCAGGAGATTTAGACTGTGGGGGCAACCCTGATTGACCTAGGGCCCGCAGTCCTCGGCGTCAGGAGGATGTGTTCCGTCTCAAGGTCTGACTTGGTCCCTGCTTCTACTATGTTAACACAGTGTGCCGTTAGCGAGATGTAACGTCCCTGCCCACAAGCACTTGTCCACATGTCCTTGGTTAGGTGGACTTTCCCGATAACTGCGTTGTTGAGGGCACGGCTAATGTTTTGGGACCGTGCTTGTGTAATTCGGGGATGGCACACCGGGAGAAAAAGTGGAGGACCGAGTATCGAGGGACGGCTGCCACCATCAGGTTGCGGAATGTTTCTGTCTCCATGAGCCTGAAAGGTGCAGTCGCTAAATGTGGGTATTTAGTAGTGTGGCCTGTGGGGCGTTGGCTGCGTATTTGCACTAGCGTTCCAAGGACTGGGGTATGGACAACTGAGCGCTGCGCTAGGACAAGGACGTGCTTGCTGATGGTGCTAGTTGAGAGTGTGCAATGACGCAATGACAGGTGCAAGGCAGGAGGCATCTTCGCATGCACCATGGACAGGGGATTGGCTTGCAGCCACAAAAGCGGAAGAAGCAGTGGTGTCACCCGCAGACATTGTTTCTGGACCCTGGAGTTCGGCTCACAAAGTCGGGTGCTTTGCTTCTATGTGCCTGATCATGCTGGTGGTGGTCAGGCTGGTAGTTTTGCCACCCCTGCTGATGCTGACCTGGCAGGTGGTTCAAATGGCCTTTTTTCAGGTTATCGGCAGAGTCTTTAAAAAACAACCAGACTCGGGAAGACCTAACAGTTGTACTGGCAACTTCCGTCGTGTCGGTGTTACGGGGAACGGTTGCCCACCTTCTGTCTGTGGCCACCTCACTGCTTCTTCCTGCCTGTTTGGGTGCTCTGCCTCCATGTCCCTGAGTGCTGCTGTCCTCGCTCTGCATGTCCTCCTGCCAGGTTGCTTAGTTACTATATCATCCACCACCTCGTCTTCCACTTGCTCACCCTGGTCCTCCTCTTTACTTTCTAGCAATTGTGTCTCATCATCATCCACCTCTTGTGACGCTTTCCCACCGTCGACTTCGTATGACCGTGGCTGCTCAAATATTTGGGCATCACTACATGCGATCTCCCCTTGCCCCGCTTCAAGTGGACCAGGCGAGAGGCCCAAATCTATAAATGGAAAAGTGAGGAGCTCTCCGGAGTGTAAAATTGTGGGATCAGTTGTCTCCGGGCACTCGGCATGGTGGGAAGTAGGAGAATCAGGGTGACTTGACCGTGTGGAAGACAAGGTGGTGGTGGTGGTGGCTATCCAACCAACAACCTTTTGACACTGCTTTGGGTTCAATAGTGGTGTGCTGCGGTCTCCAAGCAATTGAGACAGGAAGGTCGGGCGAGAAGATGTGGGTGTTTGTTGTGGCACAATTTCAGCTTGCCCTGGCATCAGCTTCTGCATGCACCGTCACATCACCATCACGTCCAGTTCCCCATCCCTTGCCACGTGCCTTGCCCTTTTTAAATGGAGGACAATATCTTCCAACCTCACTACAAATGGCTGAATTTGGAGCAAACTTATATGTGATCCGTTTGACGGACAAGCCACAGTTTTAAATAGCTGGCCTGTAGGTAACTAGTTTTAGCAGCAATCTGGGGTCAATAACTTCACTGACACATTGAAACAACATTTTATTGGAGGTCAGAAATGGCAGAATTTTCAGACTTGTATGTGATCAGTTTGACGTACAAACCACAGTTTCAAATAGCTGGCCTGTAGGTAACTATTTTTAACAGCAAACTGGTGTCAATAACTTCGCTGACACACTGAAACAAAATTTTAATGGAAGCTAGAAATGGCAGAATTTTGAGTAAACTTATATTTGATCCGTGTGATGGACAAACCACAGTTTTAAATAGCTGGCCTGTAGGTAACTATTTTCAACAGCAAACTGGTGTCAATAACTTCGCTGACACACTGAAACAAAATTTTAATGGAGGCCAGAAATGGCAGAATTTGGAGCGAACTTATATGTGATCCGTGTGATGGACAAACCATAGTTTTAAATAGCTGGCCTGTAGGTAACTATCTTTTACAGCAAATTGGTGTCAATAACTTCGCTGACACACTGCAACAAAATTTAAATGGAGGCCAGAAATGGCAGAATTTTCAGCGCACTTATATATGATCCATGTGACGGACAAACCACAGTTTTAAATAGCTGGATTTTTAGCGCTGTAATATGGAAAGGACCTGGCTGTATTCTGCAGTGCCAACAAGCAAATGGAGCAGAAAAACGGTGCTCTGTGGATTTCTTTTTAAGCAAATAATCAGGATTAAGATAAAAAAAAATTATTCCTGGCCCCTGATACCTGGGGCTATTTCTACAAATATCTGTAAAAGCACCAGCAGACAGAACTGGAATGGACCCTCTTGCTGTATGCACTGCAGTCTGCTATATACCCTGCCTAGCACTGATATATCTGCAGCTGGATTAGTCCTCAGAAGGACTGTTAGTTGAGATGGATATCTAGAGAATCTTGTGGAAAACCTACACTAACTAAAAAACAACCAAATCTTTCCCTAGCTCAGCAGCACCTCTCCCTACACTGCCTGATTGTGGATTAGATTGTGACGAGCACGGCGGCGCCAGGTCTGAAAAAGACCTGATGACACTGTGCCGCCAGCCAATCACTGTAATGCCACAATCAACATGGCTGCAGCATTACAGTGTGTGGCAGACAATCCCTGCATGTTGATTGGCTCTCTAAGGAGCGCCAAGCATGCAGGGAGGGTACCAGCGAGCTCTGAGTTTCTCGAGCACTAAGATGCTCGGGCGAGTACCGAGTACTTGCGAGTATGCTCGCTCATCACTAGTTAGCAACTGAAAAAAAATTGTTTTTTTACTCTGCAACAACTTTGCACACAGCTGAATTTCAGCATCACTATATGAAAAGGTGAGATATGGCTTGCTGTATCATGTTACTTGCAGAAAATAAATAATTTTTTACTCTGTGTACAGCTAAATTTCAACGCCATAAAATGACAAGGTGACTTATGGCGTGCTGGGTCACGTTACTCACAGAAAAAATATATTTTTTTATTCTACATACAGCTGAATTTCAACACCACAAAGCGACAAGGTGGCTTATGGTGTGCTGTGTCACGTTACAGAAAAAAAAAATTTTTTTTACTCTGCATACAGCTGAATTTCAACGCCACAGAATGACAAGATGGCTTGTGGCATGCTGCGTCATGTTACTCACGGAAAAAAATAGATTTTTTTACTCTGCATACAGCTGAATTTCACCCCCACAAAATGACAAGATGGCTTATGGTGTGCTACGTCACGTTACTCACAGAAAAAAATAGATTTTTTACTCTGCATACAGATGAATTTTAAAGCCATAAAATGACAAGGTGGCTTATGGCATGTTGTGTCACATTACTCACAGAAAATTTTTTATTTTTTTTACTCTGCATACAGCTCTCGATTTCACAGCCACATTAGACACTAGTTACCTAAACTATCTGATTTAGACGCAACCGCCTTGCTAACTAGCTAAAATCTCTAATGAGTCCAGGAGCACCGTCAGCAGCAGCCTGTGACCTGTTATAATCACAAAATGGCGCTAACACAACATGTCCGCTCTTTATATAGAGAGGAACATGTGATTTCAGCAGCCAATGGCACAAGCCCTTGTGTCTGGACAGTGTGGATGCTTCCTGTGCCCTGATTGGCTAGCTGCATTTTGCACACATAAAGTTAGGAGAGAAAAAAGATTACAAGCACGGTCATGCTGTAAGCTCCTCTGAGCTCTCCCTTGCCTCTTGTCTCATCAAACACGTCCCCCCACTCATCATACACCACTAGTATCCTAGCCAAAGTGATAAAAATACTTTAGTTGCAAAGCAATCATTTCCCGCACTTTTACCGTATTTTAGCCGATTTTAAGAAAAAATGCTCGGGTTTCTGATCACGAATCCGAATGTGCCATATTCGTGCCGAATTTGAAATTTGTGATCATTTTTCGAACATATTTGCTCATCACTACTCAGGGCTTTACCGTATTTTAGCCGATTTTAAGAAAAAATGCTCGGGTTTCTGATCACGAATCCGAATGTGCCATATTCGTGCCGAATTTGAAATTTGTGATCATTTTTCGAACATATTTGCTCATCACTACTCAGGGCTACAGACCTTCATCTTTCATGTGGAATACAGGCCTGGCAAGCTGTACGGTAACGCAGACGCCCTGTTTAGACTTTCCTCTTTGGTGACTGAAGGTGCCAAACCTATGGCGTTGAGCAGAGGGGGGAATATGTGACAAAGTCACTGGCAAAGTACTGGAGGTGAGATATGTAGCACTGAGTTTGTTAGCTCCAGTAATATAAACATAAGAAAAATGTCCCAGCACATGAAGTGATGAGGGGTTAATCAGACATCTTTAGTGCTAGGGTGATTAAACACCTGTAGAGAGGGAGGAGGTCAGAGTATAATATCCTGGCCTTTTAAAGCATTTTTCTGTGGGGTGGGCCTAGAGGTGAAAACTCTGAGCTGTTTTGTCATGTGAAGGAAAGATAACATTGGATTGTTTGTTCCTGAAGCGGGTGGCTACTAGTAGCAACAAGGATTGTGCAATACGTTATGTTTTGTATTTCCTTGTTAGGCCAGAAAGGTCGTGTTTGTTTTTGCTAACGTTGCTGTGGTTTATGCAGCACTCTTAATAAACCCAGCAGAAGATTTAAAGAGACAGTGTTCTTGTGAACCTCTATGTGCAACCAGGTGAGCCGATGCACCACAATATATACAGAATAATACAAATACTGAGAATTACCCCCAGTACACAGGACAGTAGAAGTGGTACTGTGCAGTGTACACACACTGAATTATATAGATATTGAAAATTACACCCATCATACAAGGAAAGAGAAATGGTACCATGCAGTGCAGTGTATATATACAGAACAAGGCTAAAGTAACACAAGCCAATCATTCTCTCTTCCAGGAGCATCAGATTATGTAAATGCCTTTTGGCTTAATCTCTGGTAGAGTTTGAGCTGAGTGTCAGTTTACTATAAGCAAGAGAAGAGAGGGGATTTTTTAATGTGATCAGATCATCCTGGATGAGAGAATCCTATCACAGGTGTAGAGAAAACAGATAACTTAATTTCTCCAACTTCTCCATTGTCTGTGTCTGTGTAAATCGGACTGCACTCAGATGAAATCCGGGTGCAGTCTGATGTTTTACATTCAGCTATAGACATGAATGGGTGCGCTTAGTCTGATTTGCGGAGCCACTTGCAGCATGCTGCCTTTTTTTTCCCAGATCTGCACTGCCCCATAGTATACCATTGATCCGAGTGCTATCCAATAAAACATCGAAGAGCACTCGTCCGAGTTATGTGCTTGTGTGAGTGAGCCCTATTTCAAATACTGAGAGTTTCTCCCAATATACAGGAGAAGAGTAGTATGTGCAGAGTATATATGGAATAATACAGATACTGAGAATTCCAGCCATTGTACAGAACAGGAGAAGTGGTGCGGTGCAGTATGTAAATTCAGAATAATATAGATACTGAGAATAAGGACAGGTGCAGATAACAGTATTCTCTTCATTAGAGAAAATTGGTCCAATTGTTCTAATCATACTCTGATCAGAGTTTGATCAAAGTGTGATCAGAGTGGAATCCAACTTTCTCAGAAGTGGAGAGAAAAAAAAAAGTTTCTCCACCTTTTTCATTATCTCAGTCCGTGAAAACTTGACCACACTTGGACCCATAGACATGAATGGGCGAGTGCCATCCGATTCTCGGAAGCAAATCATGCATGCTTCAATTTTTTTACTCGGATCGCTTGGTCTGCTGTTGTCTGCCCTAGCCCTTACACCCATTGTATAGATAGGAGAAGTAATACTGTACACAGTATATATACAGTGCCTACAAGTAGTATTCAACCCCCTGCAGATTTAGCTGGTTGACACATGCGGAATTAACTTGGCATTGTGACATTTGTACTGTAGATCAGCCTGGAAGTGGGAAATGCGCTGCAGCAAATTTTTGTTTTTTTTAAACATTAAAAGTTAATTCAGAGTGTCATTTATTATTCAACCCCTCAAACCACAAGAATTCTGTTTGGTCCCCCTAAAGTATTAAGAAGTAGTTCAGGCACCAAGAATAATGAGCTTCACATGTGTGGATTAAAGATCTCTTTTGCCAGCCTTTTCTGACTATTTAAGACCCTCTCCAAACTTGTGAACAGCACTCAGACATGGTCAACATGGGAAAGACCAAGGAGCATTCCAAGGCCATCAGAGACAAGATCGTGGAGGGTCACAAGGCTGGCGAGGGGTACAAAACCCTTTCCAAGGAGTTGGGCCTACCTGTCTCCACTGTTGGGAGCATCATCCGTAAGTGGAAGGCTTATGGAACTACTGTTAGCCTTCCACGGCCTGGACAGCCTTTGAAAGTGTCCTCCCGTGCCGAGGCCAGGCTTGTCCGAAGAGTCAAGGCTAACCCAAGGACAACAAGGAAGGAGCTCCGGGAAGATCTCATGGCAGTGGGGACATTGGTTTCAGTCAATACCATAAGTAACGTACTCCACCGCAATGGTCTCCGTTCCCAACGAGCCTTTATGGTATCTTTACTTTCAAAGCGTCATGTCAAGGCTCGTCTACAGTTTGCTCATGATCACTTGGAGGACTCTGAGACAGACTGGTTCAAGGTTCTATGGTCTGATGAGACCAAGATCGAGATCTTTGGTGCCAACCACACACGTGACGTTTGGAGACTGGATGGCACTGCATACGACCCCAAGAATACCATCCCTACAGTCAAGCATGGTGGTGGCAGCATCATGCTGTGGGGCTGTTTCTCAGCCAAGGGGCCTGGCCATCTGGTCCGCATCCATGGGAAGATGGATAGCATGGCCTACCTGGAGATTTTGGCCAAGAACCTCCGCTCCTCCATCAAGGATCTTAAGATGGGTCATAATTTCATCTTCCAACAAGACAACGACCCAAAGTACACAGCCAAGAAAACCAAGGCCTGGTTCAAGAGGGAAAAAGTCAAGGTGTTGGAGTGGCCTAGTCAATCTCCTGACCTTAACCCAATTGAAAACTTGTGGAAGGAGCTCAAGAATAAAGTCCACATGAGACACCCAAAGAACCTAGATAACTTGGAGAAGATCTGCATGGAGGAGTGGGCCAAGATAACTCCACAGACCTGTGCCGGCCTGATCAGGTCTTATAAAAGACGATTATTAGCTGTAATTGCAAACAAGGGTTATTCCACAAAATATTAAACATAGGGGTTGTATAATAATTGACCCACACTTTTATGTTTAAAATTTAATAAAATTCAACTGAGCAACATAACTTTTTGGTTTGTAAGATTTATGCTTCTGTTCATAAAACCTACTCTCGTTTGCAGTTTGAAGGCTCTAACTTATTTGCATCTTATCAAACCAGCTAAATCTGCAGGGGGTTGAATACTACTTGTAGGCACTGTATATATATATATATATATATATATATATATATATATATATATATATATATAGCGAGAGAGAGAGAGAGAGAGAGAGCAGCAGAGATACTGAGAATTACCTCCAGTATACAGAGCAGGAGAAGTAGTATTGTATGTGGTTAAAATTGGAACAGCACCATAAGGATAAAATTGGGTGCAAGGCCTCCAAACAACTATCCCGTTGTTATATACAGTACATTGAATAAGAAAAGCAGGCAGCACTCCAAAAATATTCAGAGAAAAAAGTGGCTTCATTAGACCATCTGGTGTGGCAACGTGCAGCCACACCAGATGGACTAATAAAGCCAATTTTTTCACTGACTAGTTTTGGAGTACTCCCTGCTTTTCTTATTCTAGATAGATAGATAGATACATAGAAGGTAGGTAGATAAGTAGCCAAATAGATATACTGTACGTGAGGTATATAATTAGTGCCTTGCATGTGTAACTTACTGTACATGTATTAAGCTAATAAAAAATAAAAAAAAATGATGTGAAGTTGTCCTCCCCATTTTTGATGACCAGTAATGGTAAAGCAGACAGGCTGAGAAGGTCCATGGTTATTGGGCTCTTGCTAGCTTAAAAATACCAGCCTGCAGCAGCCAATTCTGGAGCTTTGCCTGGCTCTTCCCAATTGGCCAGGTACGTTGGCAATCGGGTTAATGAGACTTGAGGTTGATGTCAGCTGTGAATTGCCAGAAACACTGCTGACAATAAAGATGGAGAGATGTTTATTAGATTACCAATAGTGTTGAGCGAGCACTAAAATGCTCGGGTGCTTGAAGTTCGGGCCGAGTGCACCGTGATACTCGGGTGCTCGACCCGAGCAACGAGCCCAATGTTAGTCTATGGGAGACGCGAGCATTTTTGTGGCGGCACCCCCGGCAGTCTGTAGAATGCCTAAAAAGTGCCCAAAACGATAGTGACAGTGCTCAAATGACAGGGGGACAGCATGGGGATTGCCCCAGGAACCATTTCTGACCCCCAGGTCACTGCTGTCAACAATGTGGTCAGAGGTATTAAGCCACTATTATGGACTCACAATAAAACATTCAAAAACGAAACTGAAACTGTTTTCCTGTGAAATATGTTAAGGAACATCCTTTCCAGGGTAAAGACTTGTGTATAAGGTAAAATAAATAACCAAAAACAAAAATGCTCCTCCACAGCTTGGGCTATGTTCACAAGTAGCATTTTTTATGCGTTTTTGCACTTTTATATTGCTTTCAACCGTGACAAATGCATTCACCGGGAAATGTCATTTTAACATTTTACAACCTTATCTGGCCATGTGCTGTGTGACACATGCATACAGACATGGGAACAGCATAGGGAAGACCCCTGGAAGCATCTCTGACACCCAGGTCACTGCCTCAAAGTGTGCCAATCAGAAGTGACCCTTGCCGCATCAGAAGATGCAGACTTGCAACTTTCTCCGTGCAAGTCCTTGTCCCAGGGCAGTGTTCAATTGTACCTCCCCCATTCCTTGCAATGCAAGCGCAAGTATGCAGCCAACTACCCACCCACCCACAGGCTGCAATACTATACTGCTAGCTTGCACTTGAAATGGGGCCTTTTAGTTTGGAGGAGGCCGAAGCTGGCCACTACCTAATGGCTGCGTTGGCGGCGAGGTCTCCATACTGGCTTCTCCATCAGGGGAGTTGAGAGTGCCAAGGTGAGGAGCTTGATGATGATGATAGAAGTTAGCATCTGCTTTGTTTTCTTGGAATGCAAGCATAAGTGTGCAGCCTGCCACCCACCCACCCCAAGGCTGCAATACCATACTGCTAGCTGTCTTGCACTTGAAATGAGGCCTTTTAGGCTTGTGGAGGTAGACGCCGGCCACCATGTCATGGCTGCGTCGGCGGCCTGGTATCCATACTCAGTCCCCAGCCGCCCGGTGGCCGGTGTGCCCATGACACGCCCCCTGGGCCGTGGGGTACCCGGAGCCGGGCCTGTAGATGCTGGGGGTTGTAGTCACCGTGGCCGTGACCCAGTCCGTGACCCAGGTGGTCAATCTAAGGGTAATTTATGTATAACTCTTATGTATAGTCCGACTATGTCTCCTGTGGAATGAGGTTATTGTGGAGCAGTCCGCTGAAGCTGGTGGTATGTGCAGCAAGGTGATGTAGCTCCCCACTTGAAGAGTGGAGCTTCAGAGCAGCGTGTTTGGATGATGGTGGTGGTAGTGCAAGGTATCAGGAATGACAACATGGAGTCTTTGCAGTGCAGTCCCAGGGTCTTTACTGTTGGCAATTATATGGGCCCCAACGGGAGTACCGGCTAGTGATGAGGGCCTGATCAGTCTGGGAACAATCCTAGAGTCCTCCTGGCCAGATGACGTTGTAGGCCTGCCATTCTGACTATACTCTTTGGCTATCCTGCTTGTAGTCGTGTTGCAGCCCACGTCCCTGAGTGTAACGTGCTGCGCTCACCCGTATGGCTGGCAACTCGGGCCTTGTGTATTCCTTGCTCCTCTGTGGCGGTACGGGTCCTTTCGTGTGGCTGAGCCTCCAGGCTTCTGTTGGGCCAGGAGACCTGCAATCTCCTGCCCTGCAGTATCTGCTGCTGGGTATATAATCCCCACAGCCTCGGACTCCGGCATCCGGTCCTCTGTGGATACTATCCAGGACGAGCTAACTCCTGCTCCAGTCCTTGGCTCTTTACTCCTTCGTGTCCTACTTGACTCCACACACTGAGCTCTAGACTCAGACTTCCCCTAACCCCACCTCCAGATCCAGTTATAAAGGGCAGGATCCTCCCCTTTCTGGTCTGGGGCAGGAGGTGTTGCATGTAATGTGTTCCTGACCAGGAAACTCCTGTTTTGCTCCCAGACATGGTATTACTACCACTGTGGCAACCAGACCCTCTGGGGTGCCACATTCCCCCCTAGTAAATTTCAGTACTCCGGGACTGAGCATATTTTGCAAAAATATAACAGATAACAATAGCAATAACAATACATGAACATATTTACAGGCTTTGCTGTCTTTTTAGGTCACGGTATCATCCGTAACCAGGTGTCCATTCCACTGAAGAAGATGTAGTTTGAGGGACCCGTCCCAAACCCTCCACGGGGGCCCTTGGGTGGCTACAGGGCATCGATGAATCGGATGTTGGACCACGTCTTCAGCCACCTCCACAGGTTTTTGTTCTGTGGTCTGGCACAAAGGGGGCACTTTATAGGTGCAACTATTTATAAGGGAAAGTTCTTGGTTATTCACTGTCCATAACCTAAAAGTCTTTGGACCCTTTTCGGGTAACGGGATAAACAGGTTAAATGCACTCATATAAAACATTTCAAAATAGCATTGTCTCTGGCATACCCTTACTATAACTATATACATCATACATTTACTTTAAACTTTAGATTTTTAAATTCTCCAACGGGCAGGGGGCTGACCTCTTGTACTTCTGGTGGATCTACGGAGTACACTTTCTGTCAGTGCTCTACCATGGTTCCTTGTGTCTACCCCTGGTGTGGTGGGTTCAATGTTCACCACACTATAGGTGTTTGGAGGTGTCTCTGGTAGGTTGGGCAGCTTCCTATGGATCCTTTGGCTTACCGTGGGTACGACAGGCTCGCTACTAGCAGAGGGTAGATTCTCCTGGTCTGCTGATGAGGAATCTTCTGTCTCTTGTGCCGATGGTTCTTACATCTCTACTGGGACTTCTACAGCTCCCTGAGGGGCTGGTTGGAGAAATGTAAGGACTGGCACAACAATGGCATTATTCACTTGCGTCCATGAGAGGGGAAATTCTCTGAGTACTGTGCTGACCATTTCTTCCACTTCCTCTGCGGTTTGAGGGATATCTTGGCCTTCTTCAGCATGCTGTAGCTGCTCGGGACATTTCTTCAGGTGGTCTCTGGAAACTGTTGCTGTCGTTTCTCCTCCATCCTTACTTATGAGGTACACCTTGGTGTTATCATGCCTTGATGGTAGAATGGTGTACGGTTCTTTTTCCCACTGGTCATCCAATTTATGGAGCCGCCTTTTTCTCTTTAGGACTTGCTCTCCAGGTGACAAGGGGGCAGCAGGTGCATTTTGATTGTAAGTCCTCTCTTGCCTTTTTCTTGCTTGGGACAGACTTCTTTCAACACTTTCCTGTACCTTACGGTATTGCTGTTGCCGCTCAGTATACCAATCCGCATCTGGTGAGGCATCCTCTGGTGTCAGAACTCCGATATCCAGATCGATGGGCAGCTTACCAGGTCTTGCTCTCATCAGGTAAGCAGGTGTGCAGTTGGTGGAATTCACTGGGATGTGATTGAAGAGATCCACCAGGTCTGGCAACTTTTCTGGCCACAGGCTGCGTTCCTCCAGGGGCAACGTGTTCAGTAGGTCTATCACCACCTGATTCATCTTTTCACACTTCCCGTTGGTCTGGGGATGATAAGGCGTTGTACAGATCTTCTTTCAGCCGTACAGGTTGCAGAATTCCTGGAATACTTCTGCTTCGAAGGCCAGGCCTTGGTCAGTTAGCACACGTTCTGGGTAACCATGCGGGCGGCAGAAGTGCTGTTGGAAAGCTCTGGCTGCTGTCTGAGCCATTTGGTCCTTGACTGGCACTACTACCAGGAACCAGGAGTAGTGGTCTACGATGGTGAGAGTGTAGACATAGCCTGACCTGCTCGAGGATAGCTTCACATGGTCCAGGGATACCAGTTCGAGTGGCTGCTTGGTGATGATGGGCTGCAGGGGAGCCCTCTGGCTGTCACGGTCTTTTCTTCTCAGGTTGCATGGTCCGCATTCTCGACACCACCTCTCGACTGCTTTCCTCATGCCAACCCAATAGAACCGTTCACGTAGCAGAACTTCAAGCTTCTTCCATCCAAAATGTCCCGATCCATCGTGGTACGCTTCCAGGACCATAGAAGCATCTCGCCTCGGGAGTACCACCTGCCAGACCAGCTCATGCGTCCGGGAGTTGACAGTTCTTCGACACAGCTTCCCTTCATAGATGAACAGCTTGCTCTTTTCTTTCCACAGCTGTTTGGTTTCTTGTGGAGGATCTGAATCAGGGTATGAGTCAGCTTGTGTCAGCAACTCTTTGACTAGGCGAACAGCCGGGTCACTGTCTTGTGTTTCTGCCCACCCATGGTGGGGCAATGGATTGAACGTGGCTTCTCTGTTGGCAGAGCACCTGTTCTTCACACAATGGGAGCACTGCTTTATCCCATGGCGGTGAAACGCGGGGATTTCTATCTCTTCCAGCTCCTCTGGGTCTTCTCCCCCGTCTGGCAAGTTAGGCACTCTGGACAGCGCATCTGCGTTTGCATTCTTGTGCCCAGCCCGGTACTTGATGGTGAATTCGTAATTAGACAGTCGGGCCATCCATCTTTGTTCCAGGGCACCAAGTTTTGCAGTGTCCAGGTGTGTCAGCAGGTTATTATCTGTGTACACAGTGAATTTGGACGAGGCGAGATAATGTTTGAAGCACTCAGTCACAGCCCAGACGATGGCAAGGAACTCCAACTTGAAGGAGCTGAAGTTTTCTGGGTTTCTTTCTGTGGGCCGGAGCTTCCTGCTGGCGTAGGTTATCACCCTTTCTCTGCTTTGCTGGATCTGGGACAGCACCGCCCCTAGTCCCACGTTGCTCGCGTCCGTGTGATGGATGAAGGGTTGGCCATAATCAGGGTAGGCCAGGACCTCGTCTCCTGTTAGGGTCATCTTCAACCTGGTGAAGGACTCATCTTCCAGCTTGTCCCATTTGAAAGGTGGCTTCTGGTTCTTGGCCTTCCTGGACTGGCCTATCAGGAGGCCCTGCATGGATGCCGCCATCTTGGTGAAGCCTGGTATAAACCTTCGGTAGTAGCCTACCAACCCGAGGAACTGCAGCACTTCTTTGATGGTGGAAGGTCTCGGCCATCTTATTGGGGTCTGGTGCTACACCGTCAGCGCTTACCACATGTACTTTGGGCTTCAGCAGGTGGCACTTAGACGGTTTCGCCTTCAGGCCAAAGCCAGCAAGGGCTTCAAACACTTCCGCCAGGTGCTTCAGATGATCCTCATATGTCTTGGAGTATACTATGACATCATCCAGGTACAGCAGGACTGTCTCGAAATTCTTATGCCCCAGACTGCACTCCATCAACCGCTGGAAGGTTCCTGGGGCATTGCAGAGCCCGAATGGCATGCAGTTGAACTCGCTGAGGCCCATTGGGGTGGTGAATGCGGGATTTCCTTATCCGCCTCTGCTACAGGAACCCGCTAATACCCACTAGTAAGATCCAAAGTAGAGAAATAATTAGCAGATTTTAAAGCAGCTAGTGACTCCTCTATCCTGGGTAGCGGGTATGCATCTTTATGTGTTATGCGGTTAATTTGCCTGTAGTCTACACACATTCTCATTGTGCCATCCTTTTTTTTTACAAGAACTAGTGGAGCTGCCCAGGGGCTACAACTGTCTCTTATTACCCCAGCCTCCTTCATCTCTCGCAACATCCCTTTGTTATTTTGGTAGTGTGCTGGCGGTACAGGCCTGTACCTTTCTTTAATGGGTGGATGGTCTCCCATGGGGATATGGTGTTGAACCCCCTTTACCTGCCCAAAGTCGAGCTGGTGTTTACTGAAGACCTTTTCATACTCTTGGACCACCCGGTATACTCCTTGTTTTTGGTGTTGAGGGGTGGAGTCAGTGCCCACATGCAGCTTCTGACACCAGTCCTCCATCTGTCCCTCGGAACCATTACCCTCCGCCTGTATGGATGGAGGTAAGGGTTCCACTGTTTTTATAGCATTTTGATTGACGGTAAATAGCTTGGCTAGGGTGGCATACCGGGGCAAATGGACTTCTTTTTCCCCAATGTTCAGGATGCGGACTGGCAATCTCCCATGGCGAACATCAACCACCCCCCCTGGCTGTCAAAATGGTGGGCCTACTGTCAGAGTAGACGGGCTCTACCAGGGCATGGTAATCTCTACCACGGAGACCGATTGCTGCCCGGCACCATATCAGCATTTCACTTCTTGGGGGCATGGCAATAGGGAATGGGTCACTCATCCTGACACTGCCAATTTCACCACCAGACAGTTCTACCTGGTGTCTTTTCATCAGGGCTCTGATCTCTCTTTGTAGAACCCGCTGCTGGCTGGAATTGGCGTTCTCCGCAACCTGCTGTAACAAGACAATTATTTCTGCAAGACAATTTTCAATGACATTAGTGCCTAAGGTTATCATGGGATGACTTTCTCGGCGATCAATGTCGACAATAATCAGTCCTTGTGCTGGCAGTTCGACTTTGCCAACCTTTATGGTCACTTCTTTGTACCCCACCTGAGGTACGGGTTGACCATTACTAGCATAAATACTCAAATGTTCGTCTGGATGAAGGGTAATGTCTGAATCAGTCCAGTACCATTTGAAAAGAATGTAGGGGATGGTGGTCACCTGGGACCCAGTGTCCAGCAACGCGCTCACTGGAAAGCCATCCAGCACGATAGGTAGGACTGGTCATTAGTGTTGAGCCACCCCCGTAGTGTTCGAGTTCGGTTCGGTTCGTCGAACACCCGTGTGTTCGCCGAACTGTTCGTCGAACTGTTCGTCGAACACCTTCGAACACCGTTAAAACCAATGGCAGGCAAACAAAAACACATAGAAACACATAGAAAACACCTTCACAGGTGTCCAAAAGCTGACAAACTGCTCAGAAGACACAACTAACACATGGAAAAGTGACAAGTACATATAGTCATGCGAAAAGAAAAGAGGTGGAGGAGTAAAAGGAGGGGGAGACACAGATATAGGCATGTCATGCCCTTCTAAAATCCAAAAAGTGAGAAGCCGACAAGTTCAGTCCGCTCCTGCCCGTGCCACCTCCGCGTCGCCGGGTTTGTGCCAGAGCCGCGGTGAACCCTGACGGCCAGCCCCCCTCTCCCAATACTGGTGCCTGTCCGCTGGTGGGTCGAGCGAGCCCCCCTGTGGTGGAGGCAGCTCTAAGCTTTTTAATTTAAATTGTCTCTCTAATTTGAATGAATACACTTTAAATCCATTTACAAGGATCTATTGGAGGGCAAGTCTCATGCCAGCAGCCGCGTAATTCCAGCTCCAGTAGCATCCACTAAAGCTGCTGCAGTTAAAAAGCTTTTATAAGGATCGAGCTCGGCTGTCCACCGCAAGGCATCCTACTGCCAGTCCCAGCCCCTATGCCTTGGGGTGCCTACTGATGCTCTTCACTGAGTATCCCGTGGTCCCGAAGCATTTCCTTTGAAAAAATTAAGTGTCCAAACTACAGGTGGTGTAGCTTGCTTAACAGCCGGGATAATCCGCTGACTAGCAGACACTGCTACTAGGCACAAAGTATTTCCTGGGCTAGATGCAGTTAAAAATTTGTAATTAGATACTCTCGTTGGATGCTGAGAAAGCATTCCATAGAGTCTCCTGGCACGCCATATATGATTCTCTTAAAAAGCTTGGGGTAGGGGTCTAGGGGACCCTTTTATAGCCAAAATCACGGCCCTGTATCGCAATACTTCACCTAGGCTGAAGATAAATGGAACTGTAGCACCCTGAGGGCTCGGTTGCTACAGAGGTATTGCACCTCACCCAGAGGTGTGATATCTCACTCTCAGGTAAGGATGTAGTGTGGATCAGGACCCGACACCTGCATGCATTACACCACATTGCCATGGAGCAGGGCGACCAATATGCCCCTGAGATGGGCACGACAGTCCCTGTCCCTGGATGGAGTGGGGGGAGGGAACACTGAGGAAGGGGAACCCTGCAGTGCAGGAGCAGGGAGGAAGCAGTTCCTGGGTGCATTGAGAAGGGAGTTTAAAAGGTGGGCACCATCTTAGTTCAGTGCAGAGAAGTCTGAGCAGAAGTGGCAGGGAGCAGGGGCTCTGCATGAGCTCTGCTCCGGAGGCGGGCCTAGTAACAGAGGCCCAGGCCTGCAAGAGGGAGAAGGAAGGAAGAGGAGCGGAGAAGGCTCCAGGAACGAGAAACGAAGGGATCCCAGGGGTGCGGACGGGCGAGTCGCCACCGCACGCCCGAATCCACCTGCGTGGAGGGGTCAGGCCAAAGGGGGAGACCGGTCCCCGAAACTAGTGGACGCAGGAAACGACCCTCAGCTAGAAACAGGAGGCTGTGACATTTTATGTGGCGCAGCCCCTCGCTACACCCGCTAGGAAGGCACCACATAGGGTCAGGGAAACTGGTGCCAAGTTTACCAAGAGGAGGCCCGAGGCAGCCGGACAGAAGGGTTGGTAAGAAAGGCCAGACAAAGGACACACAAAGGGGGTCCTGTGAAGCGCTCCAAAGTTATCTGGGAGTTGTCTGAGCCCCTCACCTGGTGAGCACAGTACGACGTGGGCAGCAATTACCTGCAGACGTGGTCTGGATAATAAGAACTGTGAGTAAAGGCCCTGGACTGCATCACTGACTCCGTGTCGTTACTGCTGCTGCCCTGCACCATCGCCCCCATCCTCCGCATACACTGCCCTGAGGCTATACTCCTCCCGTGGGGAGTTATGCTACGCTCTGCTGCACCCACAACACCAGCCTCAGCGGTCTGCCCTGGAGCGGCGGTTCACTCTGACCGCAATCCACGGGTGGCGTAGTCGGACATTTAAACATCAAAACCACATAAATAGTTCCGCCACTGGTTTGACCGCCCTGAGCCACGGAACCGGGTCGCCGCCACGGAGACTACAACCACCAGCATCCACCAAAAAGGGTCCGGCTCCGGGTGTCCCAAGGCCCAGGGGGCGCGTCAGAACATTTTCATCACCTTTCACAATCACCAATGGGACAAGGCAGGGATGTTCTCTGTCCCCTCTCTTATACATCCTAGTGAGGGAGCACCTGCTCTCATCAATTCGCCATAACCCCAATATTAGGTGGATTGAGGTGGGAGGCACCGAGTACAAGTGCTCTCTATTTGCTGATGATGTCCTAGTATATATCACTCAATCACATATATCCATCCATGATGTTATGGCTGAAATAGATCACTTTGTTACATGGTCAAATTTTAAAATCAATGCAGCGAAGTCTGAGGCCCTCGATGTCTCCCTCCCCAAATCCATATAGGATTCCATCCAGTCCAACTTTCCCTTTGCCTGGCCCTCACAGGGTATCAAATACTTAGGAATTCCTATTCATAGAGACCTCTCCCATCTATGTTATCTTAATTTTGGGCCCTTTATTGAACAACTCCATACAGACCACGGTTGGCAAGTTAGAACTGTAAGATTCACTACGTGAACCACTGGTGTTTTGTGGAAAAGCACATGTACACTGTGTTCCAAATTTTTATGCAAAAAGTGTTTAGGAGTGATAAGGGAAGAATTTGTTTGTTTGTCAGTTAAACTCATTGATGGTGATGTGTGTCAGGGCTCTTTATATCACTGTAAGCAATTGCAGACACCTGTGCTAATTAGTTTGGCAGGTGTGTCCAATGAAAGGCAAGACTACTTAAGAAGGATGTCTCACATTATTAAGCAGCCTACATTTTCTGCCAAAATGGGAAAGAAAAAGGATGTGTCGGCTGCTGAGAAGCAACAAATTGTGGAGTGTTTAGGTCAAGGCATGACTACAATCAACATTGTGCGATGATCAGGATGAAGTGTCTTGGCAATCAAGAAGTATGTAGCTGATTCACAGTACACACGTGTGCGTGCTGATAAGGGCAAATTGAGGACTCTTTCCTACAGGCAATTACGTCAGGTTGAAAGAGCAGCGGCAAAAAAGCCTTGTCATAGCAGCAGACAAGTTTTTGAAGCTGCTGGTGCCTCCAATGTCCCCCGAACAACAAGATGCAGGGTCCTTCAGAGGTTTGCAGCTGTGCATACGCCATCCTGTCGACCTCCTCTATCCACTTCACACAAGCAGAAACGGCTCCAGTGGGCCAAACTTTACATGAAGACTGATTTCAAAACTGTTTTGTTCACAGATGAGTGCCGTGCAGCGCTCGATGGTCCAGATGGATGGAGTGGAGGATGGCTGGTTGATGGACACCCCACGCAAACACGGCTACAGCGCCAACAAGGAGGAGGTGGAGTAATGTCTTGGGCTGGAATCATGGGGAGAGAGATTGTCGGCCCCTTTAGGATCCCTGAAGGCGCTAAAGATGAACTCCATAATGTATGTGGATTTTCTCAAACAGCACTTCCTGCCATGGTTCAAGAAGAAGAACCGTGTATTTCACAGCAAGATCATTTTTTTGCATGATAATGCACCATCTCATGCTGCACATAAAACATCTGCATCTCTGGCTGATATGGGCATAAAAGGGGACAAACTTATGGTGTGACCCCCATGCTCCCCTGACCTCTACCCCATTCAGAACCTTTGGAGCATCATTAAAAGGAGTGTCTATGATGGCGAGAGGCAGTTCACATCTAAGCAACAGCTCTGGGAGGGTAACAATTGAAGCAGAAACCATCCAAAACCTGACAAATTCAATGGACGAGAGAGTTCAGAAGCTCCTTTCGAACAAGGGGTCCTATGTGAAAATGTAACATCACCTAGAATAAAGTTTTGAGTTGAAAACTGTTTGATTTCAGTTTCTAACAACCTGCTAATGCTTATAATTTCAAAAATGACCATTTTTTTGGTCTTTATTAAAATGAAAAGGTTGCTCGAAAAGTTTGGGGGATCTAAGAGTGTGGCAACCCAGTAGTCATGATTATTTCGAATTCTGACAATATGAGGGTCATGCTGCAGGTAGTGCAGCAAGAAGGCACTTATGTGTCTTGCGCATCTCGGAGCCCCAAAATTATTTTCCGGGCTAGATGCAGCTAAAAATTATTATTAATTTTAAATCTGGTGAAGCTTTAGTATAGATGGCCTAATAGGATCAGTGCTGCACACTGCTACAAAGCCCAAATTATTTTCCAGTCAAGATACAGATAAACATGATTAGTAATTTTAAATCTGGTGGAGCTTATTATAGATGGCCTAAAAGAATCAGTGGTGCACACTGCTACAAAGCCCAAATTATTTTCCAGCCAAGATACAGATAAACATGATTAGTAATTTGAAAGCCTAAAATGGTTGGTAGGGTGATTTTAACCAATCATCAAGCTTTTACTCTCCCCAGGATGACACAGGGGTAGAAAAGTCGTTTCGGATCCATGATTTGTTCATCTTTATGAGCGTGAGTCTGTCTACATTATCAGTGGAGAGCCGCGTGCGCTTATCTGTCAGCACACCACCAGCAGCGCTGAGCACACGTTCAGACAGAACGCTGGCTGCGGGGCATGACAAGATCTCCAAGGCGTAAGTGGCTAGCTCCGGCCATTTATCCAGATTGGAAGCCCAAAAAGAGCAAGGGTCCAGTGACACAGTCATGGCTTCAATGTTTACTTGGAGATACTACTGTACCATCGTCTCTAGGCGTTGACTATGTGTCAGACTTCTTGTCTCCTCTGGCCTTGCAAAGGATGGGCTAAAAAAGTGGTGAAATGATTCCGCAAAATTGATGTTACCAGCAGATACTGTGGTTCTGTTACGGTTTGAGTGCTGAACACTTGACGGTCCCATGGTTGGCAAGTTGGAACTGTGAGATTCACTACGTGCACCACTGGTATTTTGTGGAAAAGCACATGTAAGATTCTGCAACAGTCTCTGCTGATACTCCTGCATGCGTGCATCCCCTTTCTATGGCAGGAATAATTTCTGCAAATTTACTTTTGTACCGGGGATCTAACAGTGTGGCAACCCAGTAGTCAGGATTATTTCTAATTCTCACAATTCGAGGGTCATGTTGCAGGTAGTGCAGCAAGAAGGCACTCATGTGTGTTGCGCATCCAGGAGCACCAAGTCCCTGTTGTGTTGGTGGCGAGGTAACAATCATGCTTCCTTCCTCTGTCCTCTCCCCCCAACCTCGCACAACAGAAATGTGATCAAGGTCTCCCTCATCTGATGAGTCTTCCATCAGTTCGTCCTCCACTTCTTCCTGGGCTCCTGCACCTTCCTCACTAGTTTGGCTGCTACCATGCGCCCTGGTAAAACCATCTCCCCCACCCTCACATGCCTGCCGCCTTGGTGCTGCCGACCTTGCAGATGTTAGCCCTTCCGCATACAACTCCTCCTCCTCTACTTCCTCCACCTCCTCTTGTGCCACCACCTGACTCCGAATTCTGTTTAACATGTGCTCCAGCATGTAAATCACCGGAATAGTCATGCTGATAATGGCATCGTGTCACACACAGAGTTTCTCAAAGAAGCGGTGATGTTGTGTGCGACATGCTGGTGGAGCGCAGGCACACCTTTCTTTGAGAAGTAGTGCCGACTGGGCATCTGGTACTGGGGCACTGCGACGGACATAAGGTCTCGAAAATCCTCTGTGTCCACCAGGCGGAAAGGCAGCATTTCTGTAGCCAAGAGCTTGCAGATGGTGAAATTCAAACTCTTAGCTTTCTCATGGCTAGGAGGAAATGGTCTTTTACTTGTGTACATCTGAGGGACCGAGGGCTGGCTATTGTGCTTAGACGGGGTTGATAAGGGTGTCCCCGGCAAACTGCCGGTCTGTGAGGAAGATGCAGGCGGACATGTTAGGTTGCCTTGATCCAAATGTGGTGCTATCGATGTTGGACAGCGCTCAACACCAGCTGGTGTTACCACCTCCAAAGAAAATGATGACCTGCCAATCACGCTGGCTGTTGCGGGTAAAGAGGTGGCAGGTCTGCGCCCCAAAACAGGTGTGACTGCTGTCTCCCCAGTCACAGAGGATGAAGAGGCCGCGGATGCACAAGATATGGCAGACGGTGGTTGGCCCGGCCGGCTAGGCCGCATTGTAGCACACTGAGCTTCCCACTGCAACTTATGCTTCATGTCCATGTGCCGGTTCATGCATGAAGTACTCAAACTATGTATTTTTTGGCCTCTACTTAGCTTTTGCTGACAAATGTTACAGATAACACGAGTTGGGTCATCTTTATCGATCTGAAAAAATGCCCAGGCTATGCAAGGCTTAGCACCCATGCGACCTGAAGAGCCACCACGACTTGTGGTGAGAGGCAGAGTTGTGTTTGAGGATGCAGTTGTTGACGTGCTTCCAGTACTACGTCTCTGTCCAGGAAGGCGCAACCTGACCTCGTCGTCACTAGCATCTTCCTCCACCTCCTCTGCTGACCTCATCTCTTGGCTGACTGTGGGTTGACAGTAAGTGGGATCTCCAACCTCATCATCATCACCCTGTGCGTTATCACACCCGTCGTCCTCAGAGCCAACCTGTTCCTGCCCTGACAAAAAACTAAAGTTGTCGCTCCAATCAGGTATTTGAGTCTTATCATCATCTTCCTCATTGTCTCCACCAACAGGAGTTACAGTTTGGGAATGAGGGTCTACATTATGGTCAGAACCTTCTGTGTCTGGTCCTGGATCCGACTCATAAAGATTCTGGGCATCAGTGCAGATCATTTCCTCGTCTGGATTCACAGAAGCGCTGGAGTCGACCTCTGATTCCCAGGCTATAGTATGAGTAAACAGCTCTGCTGACTCAACCATCTGTTCTACCTCATACTCAGACGGGCAGCTGGAGATTTGGGAGCTGTGAGGAAGCAAGTGCGATTGGGGTGACACCTTTGAGGACTGGAGTATTTGTGATGTTGAAGTTGATGTGGAGGAGAGCCCACTTAAAGGAGCACTTGATATCCCTTGAAGCACCTGCTGTTTTTGTGCCTCATCTGGAATTTGTAGCGATTGGCGTGGCCGTAAGAAAGGGATCTTATCACATTGTCCGCTAAAAGAAGTAGACATTTTAGTTTGGCTGGAAGATGGTCTTTCTTCTGCAGATGTTACTGTTGCTTTAATACCTACCCCACGGACACAACCTTTTTTCCCCTTCCCAACACGCCTATTCCCCTTTCCACCAGCAGCAGGCCTTTTTCCACTCATTTTGGTGGTTAACTAATTCACAACTCTGGAGTTGTTTGCACAAAAAAACAATGGATGGGAACCGAGCAGAGCTGAGTGGCCAAACTGTGGTATTAGGCCAAAACTATTGGCTGGGTTAGATGCAGAAAAAAATTATATTCAATTTGCAACCTGATGGAGGTCAGTATAGATGGACTAATAGAACAAGTCCCACACACAGCTAGAAGCCCAAATATTTTTTCAGAGGTAGATGCAGAAAATTTTTTTATTCAGTTTGCAACCTGATGGAGGTCAGTATAGATGGATTAATAGAACAAGTCCCACACACAGCTAGAAGCCCAATATTTTTTCAGAGGTAGATGCAGAAAAAAAATATATTCAGTTTGCAACCTGATGGAGGTCAGTATAGATGGACTAAAAGAGAAAGTCCCACACACTGCTAGAAGGCCAAATATTTTTTCAGAGCTAGATGCAGACAAAAAATTATTTTGAATTTGCAACCTGATGGAGGTCAGTATAGGTGGACTAATAGAAAAAGTCCCACACACTGCTAGAACGCCAAATATTTTTTCAGAGCTAGATGCAGAAAAAAATTATATTCAGTTTGCAACCTGATGGAGGTCTGTATAGATGGATTAATAGAATAAGTCCCACACACAGCTAGAAGCCCAAATAGGACTCCAATTACAATTAGTCTTTACTCCCACAATCTATCTATTTAAGAGCACAGACCTGCCTGATAAAAGTCGTAGGAAATGCTGTAACCTAGTCCTTAAAAGGACTGCAATCACAACTATTCCCTACTCCCAAGCTATCTGTAGATTTGTGCGAAAATTGGCTTGAAATTAACAAGGTATAGCGCACACAGCAACAGCGGTGCCGTCTAACACGCAGCTGCAGCAGTGAGAAAATGGTGGCGACGGGGAAAATGGCTTGGTCTTATAGGGCAAGGACATGTGACATACACTGCCAATGACACATGCCCTTGCTTGTGTGAAAAAAAGCACTTCGCTCCGTGTGTGCGCTGCTGATAGGCTGACAGATTGCACCTCCCCACTGTAAATGCGGGAAAGAGAAAAAAAAAATGGAGATCTTCATTGTTCCTGCAGAGATCCATCCCCTGCCCCTCCCCCCACCCCGCTGTACACTCAAACTGCGTATTAACATTAATTTTCATCATTACTGAGAAAAAATCCAGTTATGATTTTGGTGCACGAACAGTTATCGAACATAACCTCGAACAGCCGAATTTTTCTCAAATTGTTCGTGTTCGCCGAACGGCTCGAACACCGCCCAAAACAGCTCGAATTTGAGATTGGCGAACAGTTCGAGTAGAACAACGCTCATCTCTACTGGTCATTCTCCCACATATTTGTCTCGCCAGCTTGATGGGCCTGGTGGTCTGACGCCTGGGGGTTGGCCTCTGACCCAGGTTTTGCTCGTTTAAATGACAGTACCTTGCATAATGTCCTGGCTGGTTGCAGCGGCGGCAGATGGGATGCCCGTCCTGGTCGTAGCGGTCGCTGTTCCTCCCTCTGGATGGTGGAATCCTCTTCTGTCGGCGCCACGGGACTTCCTCCGGACTGGAAGCCAGCTGGATCTTTTCTTTGGGATACACCTGCAAGGACTGCACAGTTTTGGTTAGCGCAGCTACACTTTTAGTTAACTCTTGGATCTGATGGTGCAGGTCTGTAGACGGGGCATTGTCCAGAGTCTGTGCATCAGCTCCTACAGGCTCCGGGGAAAAGGGTGCCACCTCCTGGTGGTAGTTGATAGCTGGGCGCTGGTGAGCTGTAGCGCTGGTTCCCGTAGCACCCAGATGGCCCTGTCCTTAAATTGAGCAAAGTCCAAGTCAGAGTTTTGCAGAGCCATTATGCGCAGCTGGGTTCGGTGGGCGCCGGACAGTAAACCCTCAATAAATTGCTCAGTTAACAGTCTGTTTTCATCACGCACACTGTCAGGGTCTAACTGTTTGATGGCCCTCAGCGCCTCCTGCAGGTTTAAAGCATAGTCCTGTACACTGTCCTATGCTCGTTGTTTGCACACATAAAACTTCATCTTTATCTCTGCCGTAGTACGGGTGTCAAAAGTCCTTTAGGCGGGCCAGTATCTCTTTTACAGTCCCTTTTTCTCTGGCTGACCAGGATTTTACTTCTCTCTGGGCTGCACCAATCAACTGGCCTACGAGGATGCTCACTTTCTGCTCCTCGGACAGGGGGTATACTTTAAATAAACTGCTTAGTCTCTCCTTGAAGTCACTCAGGGTGTCCGACTCTCCTGAGTACTGGGGCAACCACGCCGCCCCCGGTATATATGGCATGGAGAATGGCATTACCGCGGCAGCGGCCGCACCGGTGGATGAAGTTCCCTCCATATCGGGCGTCTTCCTCCCCCCTAGTGAACCGTGGCCTACCTTCCTTCTCTTTTCTTCTGTAGGCCGCAGTTCCACAGGCGATGGTCTCTGTCGCACGCATCTGACGTCAGCGTTCACTGTGGCTCCTTCCAGGACCAGGCGCTGCATCCGTGCGTGGGGTGGGGCTTTGGACTTTGCGCGTTTCCAGCGATCACGCCCCTCTTCTTTCCGCACGGTGACTCGAAAATGGCGGACAACGGCGGGAAAACGGCGACAAATGGCGGGAAATCTTCACCACGGTATGCGACACAGTCTGTGAAGGCGCGCAGTACCCGGTGGTAGCGGGCACGCAATCCTGCCGACTTTGACAAAGTTGACGCGCCCCCTGGGCTATGGGGTACCCGGAGCCGGGCCTGTAGATGCTGGGGGTTGTAGTCACTGTGACGGTGACCCGGTCGGTGACCCAGGTGGTCAATCTAAGGGTAATTTATGTATATCTGTTATGTATAGTCCGAATACGCCACCTGTGGAATGCGGTTATTGGGAACCGCCACTGCGGAGCAGTCCGCTGAAGCTGTTGGTATGTGCAGCAAGGTGATGTAACTCCCCACAGGAAGAGTGGAGCTTCAGGGCAGCGTGTATGGATGATGGTGGTGGTAGTGCAAGGTATCAGTAATAACAACGCGGAGTCTTTGCAGTGCAGTCCCAGGGTCTTTACTGTTGGCAATTATATGGGCCACAACGGGAGTACCGGCTAGTGATGAGGGCCTGATCAGTCTGGGCCTAGAGTCCTCCTGGCCAGGTGACATTGTAGGCCTGCCGTTCTGACTATACTCTTTGGCTATCGCGCTTATAGTCGTGTTGTAGCCCACGTCCCTGAGTGTAACGTGCTGTGCTCACCCGTATGGCTGGCGACTCGGGCCTTGTGTATTCCTTGCTCCTCTGTGGCGGTATGGGTCCTTTCGTGTGGCTGAGCCTCCGGGCTTCTGTTGGGCCAGGAGACCTGCAATCTCCTGCCCTGCGGTATCTCAGGACTTGGACTCCGGCGTCCGGTCCTCTGTGGATACTATCCAGGACGAGCTAACTCCTGCTCCAGTCCTTGGCTCTTTACTCCTTCGTGTCCTACTTGACTCCACACACTGAGCTCTAGACTCAGACTTCCCCTAACCCCGCCTCCAGATCCAGTTATAAAGGGCAGGATCCTCCCCTTTCTGGTCTGGGGCAGGAAGTGTTGCATGTATTGTGTTCCTGACCAGGAAACTCCTGCTTTGCTCCCAGACATGGTATTACTACCACTGTGGCAACCAGACCCTCTGGCGTGCCACACCCACACTCGGTCCCCAGCCTCCAGGGGGCGGCCGGGTGTCCATACTCGGTCCCCAGCCGCCCCTCTTTGTCACGGTGCGCCTTATACACAAGCGCGCATACCAAAACATTTCCTGTGCCCTCCCAAGTGCATTTAGTGGGAAGGACAGCCTATTCCGCTGTAGTGTGTGCATGCCAACCCCCTGTTCATGGCACATGCGAAGATGCCTGTCGTTGCAGACTTGCAACTATCTCCGTTCAAGTCCTTGTCCCAGGGCAGTGTTCAATTGTACCTCCCCCATTCCTTGCAATGCAAGCGCAAGTATGCAGCCTGCCAACCACCCACCCGCAGGCTGCAATACCATACTGCTTGCTTGCACTTGAAATTGGGACTTTTAAGCATGTGGAGGCGGAATCTGGCCACCACGTCATGGCTGCGTCGGCGGCCTGGTATCCATACTCAGTCCCCAGCCGCCCAGCGGCCGGGTGTCCACGCTTGGTCCCCAGCCACCAGGGGGAAGCCGGGTGTCCATACTCAGTCCCCGGCCGCCCCTATTTGTCCCGTTGTGCCTTTTACACAAGCGCGCATAACAAAACATTACCTGTGCACTCCCCTGTGCATTTAGTGGGAAGGACAGCCTAACCACAAACACGTGGACAAGTGAATGTGGCCAGGGATGGTCCATCTCACTGATGCCTTCACACTGGGTTAGTATTGTGGAAGCCGGGTCACAGTTGGACACTGGGATGCAACACGTTCTCCAGACATAGAGGATTGTGGGTCCTGGGTCAATCAGGCTTCAACACAAACTTCAGAAGGTAGACAGCAGCAGTGGTCGGCCTCAGTAAATTATTCATGATCATGAGGCCATCCATCTCCTTAGCTTTCTGTTCCTTGGAATGCAAGTGCATGTATGCAGTAGCGGCTAGGCCTGAGGTGGTCAGCGTTTTGGCGCATATCCTACCTCCTCCGAGGATTGCTGGATGTTTTCCTGCTACTATCCCAGTTCTATGACTCCCGTTACAACAAAGCTTCAGGTGATGAATGATGGATGAGGTGGTGGCAAAGGAGAAAGAGCAGGAGGAACAGGGACCATTCACATCAATATCAGGCCAGTCAACCACACATGTCTTGTAGGATATGTTTCTGTACCAAATGGAGCGGTTCGGCTACACAGTTATAGGGTATACAGGTAGTGCAATGCCTACCAAAAATTTCGAGGCACTCCAATGCCCCTTGGAAGTGACATGGAGGTCAGAGGGCCTTAACTAAACTGTTTTTTTCCATTTATAGCAACTGGGTCTCCTGTACACTGTTGGCCTAATCAGTGAATGGAAGGCTTTCCAAAAATTATGAGGAACTGCAATGCCCCTTGAAACAGACATGGATTACAGCGTACTAAAAACCTTCTACCTATTACTGGGGAGTGGGTCTCCCTTAGTGTTCGCCTATGCATTGAAAAGCAAAAGCTGACTAAAATTAGTCTGAAAAGCAATGTCCGTTGGAAGAGTCGTGGAGGTTAGAGGTAATTAAAAACAACATTTCAATGCCCCTTGGAAGAGCTGTGGAGTTCAGAGTATTTTAACAAGACGGTTTTAATGCCCCTTGGAAGAGACGTGGAGGTCACAGTACCTTAACAAGATGGTTTTAATGCCCCTTGGAAGAGACGTGGAGTTCAGAGTGGTTTAGCAAGATGGTTTTTAATGCCCCTTCAAAGAGACGTGGAGGTCCCAGTGGAATAAAAAGACAATATCAATGCCCCTTGGAAGAGTGGTGGAGGTCCCAGTGGAATAAAAAGACAATATCAATGCCCCTTGAAAGAGTGGTGGAGGTTACAGTGGAATAAAAAGACAATATCAATGCCCCTTGGAAGAGTGGTGGAGGTCGCAGTGGAATAAAAAGACAATATCAATGCCCCTTGGAAGAGTGGTGGAGGTCCCAGTGGATTAAAAGGACAATATCAATTAACCTTGGAAGAGACGTGGAGGTCACAGTAGCTTAACAAGATGGTTTTAATGCCCCTTGGAAGAGACGTGGAGTTCAGAGTGGTTTAACAAGACGGTTTTAATGCCCCTTGGAAGAGACATGGAGGTCACAGTGGAATAAAAAGACAATATCAATGCCCCTTGGAAGACACGTGGAGGTCCCAGTGGAATGAAAAGACAATGTCAATGACCCTTGTAAGAGACGTGGAGGTCACAGTAGCTTAACAAGGCGATATTAATGCTCCTTACAAGAGCCATGCAGTACAGCATATTAAAAACATTATTCCCATTATTGGGGAGTGGGTCTCCCATAGTCTTTGCCTATGCCTTCCAAGCAAAAGCTGCCAAAAATTAGGATGGATTAACTTGAAATTAGTGATCAGCCACCCCCGTAGTGTTCGGGTTCGGTTCGGTTCGTCGAACACCAGGATGATCGTGGAACTGTCCGTCGAACACCTTAGAACACCGTCGAACACCGTCGAACACCGTTAAAACCAATGGCAGGCAAACAAAAACGCATAGAAACACATAGAAAACACCTTCAAAGGTGTCCAAAAGCTGACAAACTGCTCAGAAGACACTCTCTTTAAAAAAGCCGGCATACACCGGTACCCGACAATTTAGAACAGAAAGAATAAACCATCACACATAGATTAGATAGATAGAAACATGTCAGTCACATATATAAGAAGTACAGTGACAGTGTTGCTTACTGTATTTGTCATTTAGTGTTAAAGGATTTATTAAAAAAAATAATAGTGTTTTCATGCACCGTCTCTTTAAAAAAGCCGGCCGGCAATTCAGCATCTGTACCCGACAATTTATAACAGAAAGAATAGAGCATCACACATAGATTAGATACATAGAAACATGTCAGTCACATATATAAGAAGTACAGTGATAGTGTTGATTACTGTACTTGTCATTTAGTGTTAAAATAAAGGATTTATTTTTAAAAAAATTGACGTGGGGGTCCCCGTAATTTTAGTCTCTAGCTGAGGTTAAGCAGACGGCTGGGGCAAATGTTTGAAGCCTGGGAAGGGGGTTATACCCACGGAGCTTCCCAGGCTACTAATATCAGCCCCCAGCTGAATACCTAGCCTTTACTAGCTATTAAAATGGGGGACCCCAAAAAAAATGACATGGGGTCCCCCCTATTTTAATAGCTAGCAAAGGCTAGGCAGACAGATGGGAGCAGGTGAGGGGCCCAAATATGGAAATGGACCAGTGAACAGCTCTTCAGAGTGTCCAACTGTGGGATCAGTTGCTGTTTGAAGACACTCGGCATGGTGGGAGGAAGGAGCATCAGGGTGAGGAGGAGTATGCGGTCGAGACTCACGGCTACTAAGACTTGACCGTGTGGAAGACAGACCGGAGGTGGTGGTGCCCTGGTGACTGGAAGTATTATCTGCTATCCAATAAATAACCTGTTCACACTGATCAGTTCGCAATAGTGGTGTTGTGTGCTTCCCTAGTAATTCGGTCAGGAACTGGAAACGAGAAGATGTGGCTGTTTGTTGTGGCACATTTTCACCTTGGCCACGGCCCCGTCCTCTGCACGCACCATCACCAGAACGTCCAGTTCCACGTCCCTTGCCACGCGCCTTGCCCATTGTAAATGAAGTAAAATAGCTTACACTCGCACTATCAATGGCAAAAGGGTAATAAAAAGGAGATTAGAACCGTGGAAGAGGAAAACCACAGTTCTATTTCTCTGGCCTACACCAGAATCTTTTAAACAGATATATTTGTGTCTGAACAGTCAAACTGCAACAGTGATAAAGAACGCAAGTGAGCGTTCGAAACACGTCTTGCTCCGTAATTTTTGCAAGTTTTTAATGGAAGAAAAATAAAGAAAGAATTATTTTACCAGACGCTGGAACAACTAGCCCTTTTTTTTTTACTTCTGTACATACATCCCTTAAGAGACACTGAGGCTGAGGTATGTACATCATACAGGAGACACTGCAACTGCTGTATTTACTGTACATTACATAGGAAACTGCAGCTTCTATATATACATCACATAGGAGACATTGCGACTGCTTTATATATTTTATTTGAGTGTCATGCCCTTTATGGCACTTTATGTTGAAATGTCTAAGAGGTCACTCTCCCCTCCTTTTATTTTGTAGGAGTGGGCGTTTGGGGGATGGGAGGAAATATGTGGAGATGCTTTTCTATTTGTCCAACTCTACAGTTTACATTAATATGCACGCTGCACCTTAATTGATGGGTCTGTCTTTGATGCCTGTTTTTCATTATACTATAGGGCGCCACTAGGCGTTTAAATTTAATGACAGTCCCTCAATCTTGTTATTCCATTGAGATAAATTATTGGTCCATCATTTATGCTATTTTAATCGTATTGGTTGGAAATTCTAGGTGCAGCGGGTTTTCCATTTTCTCGTGGAGAAATCCCCTCTTATTTTTAGCTACAAGAGTTGTGCTTACTTCTGATTATAGCATCTAATATTGGGGCAGGTCCGTTTGGGCTTATGTGGATAATTCATTGTCCACCTTGCCTTTTCACTTGTTCTTTATCAATTTTCTTTTGTTTTTCTGATTATAAGATTTGTCTTAACTGATTGTTAATAAAATATGTGTCTCTTTCTAAAAAACCATGATGACTCTGTTTTTCTCTTAGTAAAAAAATGTTGCCTTGGAGTCGGTATTTGAGGGTGTTGGGGGGGATTATTTTCCCTTGCCTACGCTCAATTTATAGTATTTGGGCTATTTTTCTAATTATATTTATTTCTGTGGTTTACACAGTTTATTTCAGGCCTGCTATGGACTTCCGAGCCCGGGACGGAACCTGGCTCTCACAACTTAATGATGCATGCAAGGAGGACAATGATAGTAATGTAGGGGGGGGGGATTTGTGTTAATGAACACACCAACAAATTTAAGGATCTCATCAGAAAGAGAACACGGCTATGGTGGAATGTGGCTTTCCTAAAAAAATATATTGAGAGGGGTCTTATACCCCGGGGTCTGAGAGTACAGATCTTTCCCTCCTTTCATGTAGAGGATGATTCTATCAAGACTAGATGGGAACAGCATTCCAACATATGCTCAATTGGATACATGCACTTACTTATTGAGATGAACCAGAAATCTCTAACATCAATCGAGACCGAAATTGAGCAATTACAGCTCATATTGAAGAAAGAGATGTCTAACGAATCTTTAAAAAAATTTAATGAAGACATTGAAACTTTAGCTCAGGAACTGGCTAATGAGGTCCAGACGTTTAAGTCTAAGAAATTCTCACGTGATTTACAAGATAAGCAATTACAACGTATGTATAGATGGGGACATTCAAATAGACGGTCTCGACCTCAACAGAGAGGAGGCTCTTTTTCAAGATCAAGATCAACGTCTATGTCATCCACCACGTCTGTGGAGGACCCTCACGAAAAAACGCAATTTTTGGATAACCCGGGCGCTCTGGGACAGAACTCTAGAAGGGTCCAGACCCGACAGACTAGCAAAAACAAAGGCTCATCGCAACAATGGGTGAGTGGGTCCCGGGGGGAGTTACAGGTTGTCAATTTGTCCTCCCATGTTCTCTCTGCAGAGCAGTTGGAGGTTCTAAGCAGGGGGTTGTCCTTCTCTCCCACTAATGGTTTTAATTATTTTACAGCCTTAAAGGACCTTCACCTTTTTACACGCAAACTCATCCTCCATAAATTACACTCGAAGAGCATGGCACCTTGTGAATCCTGGAGTTCTGCGGAGCAGGAGGCAATTTCAAATTTGGAGGATTTATTGCAGGAACAAGGATCTCTCCAACGAGGTGGGTTACCCCCATGTGCAAGGCCTAAATCTACACGCTTTCCCCCTTTGTCCTTGTGTCCGGCCGTGGAAATTTTCTCGAGGCTTGTATCTGAGGACTTTGGAAGGCTGTCTACCTCTAGGAGATTTGACAATCTTACAGCATCTCAACGGAAAGCAATCAGCACTCTGCAGTCCTATAGTGACATTGTAATCAAGGCAGCGGACAAAGGGGGAAATATTGTGATTTGGCCTTGCAAGAAATATGAGAAAGAAGCATTCCGTCAACTTAAGGATGCTAACACCTATTCTAAACTTTGTTATAACCCCACAACCTCCTTCTCCGCAGCACTCCAGTTGATCTTAGCCAATGCCTGTGAGGGTGGGATTGTAGATAAGAAAACGGTGGAGGCCCTGACTGTCCGGTTTCCAAAAACACCGACCCTTTACCTTTTACCCAAGATCCATAAGGACCCCGTCGACCCGCCGGGACGTCCGATCGTGTCAGGTCTGGGTGGTCTATGTGAACCCATATGCAGATTTATTGACTTTTATTTGAAGCCAATTGTTGAGACGCTTCCTTCGTACATCAGAGACACGGCGGACGTCCTTACGCGGGTCGATGGTGTCCTTTTGGACAGTGGGGTTTTGCTTGTTACAGCAGATGTTGAAAGTCTGTACACCTGCATTGAGCATACCATTGGTCTGGAGTCGGTACGTCTCTTCCTCGGGGCGTCCGACCTGGGCGGCCCTTTGTGTGGGTTAATCATCGAGCTCTTGCAATTTGTCCTGACCCATAATTATTTTTTGTTTAAAGATGCAGTATATCTGCAAAGGCGGGGCACAGCGATGGGGGCGGCCTGCGCGCCCTCGTATGCTAACCTTTTTTTAGGGGCATGGGAAAGACAAGTTTTTGGCGATGAGGGCGCGGGGGCCACGGACCAAATTTTATGCTGGCTCCGCTATATTGATGATATTTTGTTTTTTTGGCGAGGGACGGTGCAGGAGCTCGATGAATTTATGGTCCAATTGAACCAGAATACATGGGGCATTAAACTGACATATAGATTTCATACTACTAAAATTGATTTTCTGGATGTCGAGCTGGAGGTTGATGGTGGGAGGTGCCTCCAGACCGACATTTTTAGAAAATCTACGTCAGTTAATGCCCTAATACACGCTGATACAGCTCACCACCCTACCACTATAAGGGCCGTCCCCGTCGGGCAATTCCTGAGGGCGAGGCGGATCTGCTCCTCTGACCTTAGATTTGAGCGTCAGGCCGTGGATTTGAGGCTCAGATTCAAACAACGAGGTTACAGTAACAGATGTATCAAGCATGGATATGACAGGGCTAGACGAACCCCACGCAACAATTTATTATATTCCAACGTTATTAGAGGATCGGAGACCGGACAGGCAAAAATTCGGTATATTTTGAATTATAACCATGAGTGGGAGAATATGAGGAGGATTATGACCAAGCATTGGGACATTTTGGCAACCGACCCCTCCCTGGGACCAATTCTTGGGGATCGTCCCCTTATGACACCGAGACGGGCCAAGAATCTTAAAGATTTTTTAGTGTCGAGCCATTATGTTCCGACACAACCAAATCCCTTTGGCTCTCGTGGACCGACCCTTGGAACCTTTCCCTGCGGTCGTTGTCTTGCCTGCACCAATGTCGCACGCTGCAACACGTTTACGTCCTCAGATGGCAACAGACTCTTTAAAATAAGACACTATATTTCATGTGGCACTAGTAATGTCATCTATTATGCCACATGTGATTGCCCCCTAATCTATATTGGCCTTACTTCCAGAGAACTGAGAATACGTGTGCGTGAGCACGTGCGTGACATTGGTGCGGCCAGGACAGCGACCGATGTTAGCGAACTTAAAAGTATTCCTAGGCATTTTAGGGCTGTCCACAATTGCGACCCTCGCTGTTTCCAAGTGCGGGGGATAGACGTGATACATTTGGGTTCACGGGGCGGCAATGTCAAAAAGATTTTGGCGCAGGTTGAAGCTAAGTGGATAGTAACACTTGGGACATTGTCGCCCCGTGGACTTAATGAGTCCCTCTCTTTTTCCTCCTTTTTGTGATGTTGGTCTTTTCTGGTTGATTTTAATTTATACAATTTACCCTCTCCCTGTTACCCTCACTGTGTTCGAGGGATATATATGTTTGTCTGGGGTTATATCTGTCTTCATGTTTTTCTTTTTTTGTTTGGTTTTACAGAAAAAAAAAAAAAGGCACTGCCCCTTGAGAAAGCGGCCGTAATCGCCGCGAAACGCGCGTCGGGGGACGTACCATTTGTCCCAGAGCCCATTTGACTGCCCACCACCACCACCACCCCTGGTAAGAGTAACATCTCCCTCATTGTTTATTTGAGTGTCATGCCCTTTATGGCACTTTATGTTGAAATGTCTAAGAGGTCACTCTCCCCTCCTTTTATTTTGTAGGAGTGGGCGTTTGGGGGATGGGAGGAAATATGTGGAGATGCTTTTCTATTTGTTCAACTCTACAGTTTACATTAATATGCACGCTGCACCTTAATTGATGGGTCTGTCTTTGATGCCTGTTTTTCATTATACTATAGGGCGCCACTAGGCGTTTAAATTTAATGACAGTCCCTCAATCTTGTTATTCCATTGAGATAAATTATTGGTCCATCATTTATGCTATTTTAATCGTATTGGTTGGAAATTCTAGGTGCAGCGGGTTTTCCATTTTCTCGTGGAGAAATCCCCTCTTATTTTTAGCTACAAGAGTTGTGCTTACTTCTGATTATAGCATCTAATATTGGGGCAGGTCCGTTTGGGCTTATGTGGATAATTCATTGTCCACCTTGCCTTTTCACTTGTTCTTTATCAATTTTCTTTTGTTTTTCTGATTATAAGATTTGTCTTAACTGATTGTTAATAAAATATGTGTCTCTTTCTAAAAAACCATGATGACTCTGTTTTTCTCTTAGTAAAAAAATATATTTCAGATAGTAGACACTGTGACTGCTGTGTATATATAACAGGAAACACTTCAACAACTATATGTACATTATATAGGAGACACTGCAATTGCTGTATATGACGCGCCCCCTGGGACATATTCCTTTTTGAGGGGAATACCCGGCACCGGATCAGATGGGGGGTTGTAGTCTCCGAGCGGCTGTGACCCGGCCCCGTGCCCAGGGCGTCAAGCTCAGTGTTATGTGGCAGTCCTACAGATGTTATTAAGAGTTCTTTTGTGTCGACTACGCCACCCGTTGTGATGCGGTCACTGTGGCCGCCGCTGCAGCAGGGTCCGCTGAGGCTGATGGTGGGTGCGCAGCTTGGTGGGATAACCCCCAACGGGAGGGGTATAGCCTCAGAGGGGACAGGCGCAGAGGATGGGGGTTGTGGTGGTGTAGTGCAGACGGCAGTGAAGACAGAGTCGGGTTGTGCAGTTAAGGGTGTTTACTTACTGCAGATGTTGTACTGGTCACTCCAGCTGCTAGTGACCACCCGAGCCGTGCTGCTTCCACCAGGTCCTGGATCCAGCCAACCCCCAAACAAGTCCGGAGCGTGGCCCTGAGCTCTCTTTCTGTCCCGTTCTCTGGCCGTCCCCACCAGTAATCCACCTAGGTCCAGCTCCCTCGGGCCTTCTGTTGGGACACCCTTGGCCCTGGGTTCCCTGACCCTTCATGTGGTGTGCCTTCGGGGTGGATGTGATGGGTGACCGTGGCAGACGCTGCCCACGGTCTCCGGTCTCTGGCTGGGGAATGTTTTTACCCCCACCAGCTTGGGTTCCGGTACCCTGATGCCGACTCTTCACCCGGTGCTTTTAGTTGGGATCTCAGAGTCCTTCTCTTCTGTGCTCTGGGTCTCTCTCTTTTCTCCTCTCTCACTCTGGGTCTTTGTCTTTCTTCTCTCCTCTGCTCCTGACTTGTTCTCTGCAGCTGACTGACTCTCTGCATCTGATCCTCTGCATCTGACCCTGATCTTAGTTGGTGCCCACCTTATATACACCCTCTATGTGTGAGCTCAGGTGACCAGCACCCAATGAGCTCCTATCTTTACCCAGGCTGCTCCCCCTATCTGCCCCTACACTACATGGGATGTACCACCCCCCTCCCACTCCAGCCAGGAACAGACTCGGTCGTACCTGCACATTTCTAAGTGGGAGTACCGTCGGCCTGTTCCCCAGAAATGGGATGTGTGTAGTGCATGCAGCCTACCGAGCTCAGTTCCACACTCCATCCTTACCCGGGAGTGGAATATCACACCTCTGGGTTGAGGTGCAATACCCCTGTAGCAGCCGAATCCTCAGGGTGCTACATTCCCCCCTGGTAAATCACAGCACGTCCTCGGGCTGTAAGACATAAATAACACCAAAACATACAATTTTTTTTTTTTTTTCATAAAAAACATAATAAAACATATAAAACATTATATATATAAAACTTTTCATATAAACATTCTCGTCGTCTCTTGTTTCAGGTTCCTCCTCCGGACACTGTGCAACGTGTGTCCGGGAAAAGTGCGACAGTCTCTTAGAAAAACTGGTTTTCCTATAAAACCGGTAGGGGGCGCTTTAGGAAGCGCAACTATATACAGGGGAAGTTGGCCGCTCTCAGTCCTCGGCCAGGTAGAGGGAAGGGAATGGCTGCTCACAGTCCTCAGCCTGTGGGATTAAGGGGTTAACGGGTAAACAGTTCACTCAGCTGGTCCCAACGGTGACTATATATATATGTATCAACAGTTTCTTTGGTACCCGGTCGGGTAACTATTTACATCACTTGCTCTGCCGCACTCAACGGCGTCTTCCTCCTGCTCTTTGCTTACAGCTGGTTGTTACTTCAGACCCGTCCGGGTCCTCTTGCTCCTCCTCCTCGCACCGCAACTCCTCCTCCGTCAGGCGGTGTACGTGAAGGGCATAAGGTCCCTTGGCACACTTGTGCCGGGTAAAGGTGACCTCGTCTCCGATGTAGAGGTCACGACCTCTGTGCCCCTCCGGCAGATGGGACTCCACGTCTCTGCGCGTGACAAAGACGTCGCCGGGGGTGTTGTTGTCTCGAATGAAGCCCCACCCATGCTGCTGGTTGAACTTGATCACTGTCCCGATGGTACGGGGACTGTGCGCTGCACGGGGGTCCCTCCTGGTCCGGCTCTTTTGCTCGGCGCTCCTTATTTGGGCCTGTTGTTCCCGGACCCGCCTCTCTCTCCGCTCCCTCGCAAACTCCTCGAGCTGTTGGCGGCAGCACTCCGCACGCTCTGCTGCAGCTGCCCTAGTTTCCTGAGTGAACCCCATTAGATCTTCTCCGGTGGGGTCCCACTCAAACTGTGCTTCCGCTAGCGGGGGCGAGATCCTTATTACGGGCTTCGGAGCCGGAATCAGGGGTGCACACATGGCCCCAACCCTCCTCTGGTGCTCCAGTTCGTAATACTTCTGGGGCCAGATGAAAGGCTGCCCGTCCGGCCACGTGTGCTGGGCAAACAAGTCCTCTCCCAGACGCGGCACCCTTGGTTTTACGGGTGCGGGCGCGGTGGTGGTGGCGCCCGGGTTGCCCAGGCCTTGCGGCCAGGCCTGGGGCACCTGGAAGGTGAAGGGCACCGTTAGGACGGCGGCGCCCTGGGCTACCTGGCCTTGCGGCCAGGCCGGAGGCTCCGCGGAGGTAGGGGGCGCTGTTGGTGATTCGGCGCCCGGGGGTACTAGGCCTTGCGACCAGGCTGGTGGTATTTCCTGCTTTGTCACGCCCCGGGTCGAGGCGCGTGACGTCACAGGGGTCGCGGCGGCGGCTTCCGGTTGGGGCCTAGTCTGCGTCGGTGACATGGCGTTTTCGGGCACAGCAGGGGGACTTTCGGGCTCTGCGACGGGGAGCTGGGGCAGGTAAGCGGTGTCACGGCTTGGGGTATAGGCGTCCCCTTTACCTGCCTCCATGCGTTCGGCTCCCTTCTCGGCGCCGTCTCCGGCCTTGGGTCCTCCCGCGCCATCCTCAGAGGCGGTTTCCTTCCTCATCTCGGCTGGCGTGCTCCGGGTCTTGGTTTCAGCTTGCGTCTTGGTTTCAGCTTGCTGGGCCATCTCCCGGCTCCATTCCGCCAATATCTCGCGCTGTACCCGGGCCATCCTCCGTGCGAGGCCCTCCAGGGCAGTCTGCGCACACTCCCGGTCTCGGGGGAGCTGTGCAAGGACCTCCACTAGGCCTAGTGGGGTCGTGGTGTCCAGCAGGCTCCTGACCAACGGGTCGGTGCTGCTCTGCTCTTCTTCCAGCAGGCTCCTGGCCAGCGGGCCGGTGCTGCTCTGCTCTCTGGACATCTCCAGGTGAGCTTTTCTGCTGCTCCTCTCCAGGCTTCCTGCCTCCGGGTGCGCTCGCTCCAGACTGCTCCAAGCGACACCCATCTTTGCTCTTTTCTCTCGTCTCCTCCCACTTCGAGGGCGGTCCCGGGGCAACTCGGTGACTGTCAGCTCCAGGGGTAGTTCTTTCACGCTGACAGACACCTCCAGCATCACAGTCTCTGTTGGTGGGGGCGGTTTCCACTTTTGGCGCCATTTTCTGTCCTGGCCCACGATGGGAGGTGGCCTCTTGCCCTCCTTTGGCACGCCCATAATGGCGTCCGCTGCTCTTCCAAGGCGGGAAATCTGCGGTTTTGGCGGGAAGCGTCGCCCAGTGGCGGGAAACTCTGCAGATGGCGGGAACAAGTTGGAAATGGCGGACAATCGGCGGGAAACGACTGGTGATGGAGTCCGATGGCGTGGACCCTCCGGAACCGGCGGGAGACTTCTTTCTGAGGTAAACTTGCACTTTTCTTCAGGCACGCAGTACCCGGGTGTTGCGGGCACGTAATCCTGCCGACTACGCCAAAGTTGACGCGCCCCCTGGGACATATTCCTTTTTGAGGGGAATACCCGGCACCGGATCAGATGGGGGGTTGTAGTCTCCGAGCGGCTGTGACCCGGCCCCGTGCCCAGGGCGTCAAGCTCAGTGTTATGTGGCAGTCCTACAGATGTTATTAAGAGTTCTTTTGTGTCGACTACGCCACCCGTTGTGATGCGGTCACTGTGGCCGCCGCTGCAGCAGGGTCCGCTGAGGCTGATGGTGGGTGCGCAGCTTGGTGGGATAACCCCCAACGGGAGGGGTATAGCCTCAGAGGGGACAGGCGCAGAGGATGGGGGTTGTGGTGGTGTAGTGCAGACGGCAGTGAAGACAGAGTCGGGTTGTGCAGTTAAGGGTGTTTACTTACTGCAGATGTTGTACTGGTCACTCCAGCTGCTAGTGACCACCCGAGCCGTGCTGCGTCCACCAGGTCCTGGATCCAGCCAACCCCCAAACAAGTCCGGAGCGTGGCCCTGAGCTCTCTTTCTGTCCCGTTCTCTGGCCGTCCCCACCAGTAATCCACCTAGGTCCAGCTCCCTCGGGCCTTCTGTTGGGACACCCTTGGCCCTGGGTTCCCTGACCCTTCATGTGGTGTGCCTTCGGGGTGGATGTGATGGGTGACCGTGGCAGACGCTGCCCACGGTCTCCGGTCTCTGGCTGGGGAATGTTTTTACCCCCACCAGCTTGGGTTCCGGTACCCTGATGCCGACTCTTCACCCGGTGCTTTTAGTTGGGATCTCAGAGTCCTTCTCTTCTGTGCTCTGGGTCTCTCTCTTTTCTCCTCTCTCACTCTGGGTCTTTGTCTTTCTTCTCTCCTCTGCTCCTGACTTGTTCTCTGCAGCTGACTGACTCTCTGCATCTGATCCTCTGCATCTGACCCTGATCTTAGTTGGTGCCCACCTTATATACACCCTCTATGTGTGAGCTCAGGTGACCAGCACCCAATGAGCTCCTATCTTTACCCAGGCTGCTCCCCCTATCTGCCCCTACACTACATGGGATGTACCACCCCACTCCCACTCCAGCCAGGAACAGACTCGGTCGTACCTGCACATTTCTAAGTGGGAGTACCGTCGGCCTGTTCCCCGGAAATGGGATGTGTGTAGTGCATGCAGCCTACCGAGCTCAGTTCCACACTCCATCCTTACCCGGGAGTGGAATATCACACCTCTGGGTTGAGGTGCAATACCCCTGTAGCAGCCGAATCCTCAGGGTGCTACATATACATCATATAGGAGACATTGCGACTTCTATTTATCCATCACATAGGAGACACTGCAGCTGCTGTATATACCTTATATAGGAGACACTGCGACTGCTGTATACATAAAAAAGTTTCCATCTTGGGACTCACCCAGATATCTGAGAAGAGGGAAGAGAAAGGGCTGCAGCACAACCCCTTTAAGTAAAAAAATTGTAAATGGCACCACTTGTCCAAATGTGTTTACTGCCTGTCCACCTTACAACAGATCATCCTTTATTTCACCCTGCTGTTAAAATAAATATCTAAAGACTCAATAAATTGTTATAAAGGTACCTATGGTACATTTGTACATACTCCTATTCATACATTTTCAATAATGTTACAACAGGCATATTTATTTATTCATTTATTCATAATATATGTGGTAGTCTTCATTTCTGATTTCTTTCTTGCTTCTACATGTTTTCATTTTCACATCATATGCCCTATTTAATCATGTAATGAATAATATGTAATTTCTCTGTGCCATTTTATATTTAGTCACACCTTGTACTATTTTGCTTTCAGAAAGTATTTTTTTCCATTCATGTCACCTTTCAATTGTTCAATATATAAAATATAATTTACTGAATTGGGGTGCTTGTGCTGCAGAATTAATTTAACTTATTCCTTTTCACTGTTCCTATCTCCAGGCCAATATTATGCTATTAAATCTTGAAGAGTAATATTTAATGAATTGGACTATTAATAATGTCAAGGTCCATGGGGGTCTATTGGGCATAATATAGGCGTTCTTGGAGTCACCTGATTTCAAGTTAATGATCCATGACAATAGCAGGCAGTACAATGTAATTATGAAGCAGTGCTTGGTGAAAAGCATGAAAAATGGAGTTAGAAAAAAGGGTTCATTTATTCATTGAGCTGCTAGAAGCTTATTCTATCTATCTATCTATCTATCTATCTATCTTTCTATCTATCATCTATCTATCTATTGATCATCTATCTATCTATCATCTATCTATCTATTTCATTTTCAAAGAGGGAATGCAACATTTTTTTAAACTTGCTTCATTAAACTCTCAATGAAAAAGATCTGATACAACCAAATCATATACTCTCATAGTATTTGCATGTGTGCTAGGCATGAAATTGACAAAGGAGGACCAGCAGAGCTTAAGTAAAATAAGACACTTTTTTTAGAATCCAAGATAAAAACATAGGCCCCAATTCATCAAGCGCTGCGATTTTCTTTCCTGTCTTGATGAAAGGACATTTTTGAGTCTTCTGATTCATGAAGAAGTACACACATTTTCAATGAAAGGGATGATAGGGTTGAGCGGACCGGTGGAAATTTGGGTTCTGGTACTTTAGTCCAAAGTTCAGTTCTGGTACCAGAACTTGACCCGAACTTTAACCTGTACCCCATTGAAAACACCTGAAAAATTCTCTCTCTCTTCAACGGACTTCCCTCAGAACTCCATGGAAAGTCTGTGTTCAGCATTTAGCACCAGACACTAACTGTCTGGTACGAACACCGAACTTTTAAGTTCGTGTTCGCTTATCTCTACTATGAGTTCTACTCATCTTCATGAATCTGGAGCATCTGATGAGTTTCTTACATGACTGTGTGTGCCTCTGTGCGCCATGCCAGAAATCTTACTCCATTCAGAGATTTGACTGAGATTTTGGCATGCAGGACGCCACAGCTCTTCATGAATTAGACAAGCTGGAGAATCAGGCCCCTGCTGCACCCATTCCTCCCCATTTCTGCCTATTTCAGCGGAGCTGGGAGAAAATGGCGTGAAAATGCAAAAAATGTTGTCGCAACTCCAATTTGTGCCGATTTTTGGCAACGTTTCAAAGCTTTTACACCACTTTTCCAGAATTAAAGGTTTGAAAATTCAGAATCAGTCACATGAGCTGAGTTAAATGATTCCCAGCAAGTCAACTTTTTCAGACCTACAACCAGTGTTTGCACAATTACAGGAAATTGTGTATGCAGATGTAACTAGTTATATCCTTAGTATCTGGTAATTCTACTTTTTAGTATAATCCACATAATGCTAAATGAGAAAAAGGCACATTAAAAACAATGACAGAAAAAAAACGAAATGTTGGAAATGCAAAATATCAACAATAATAATAGTGCACAAGTCAAATGACCAGTGATATAGACAGCCAGGAAATGTGCTATTGAGCATAAATCCCTATCACTTATGTCTCATCTCTTTATGTGCCAAACCAGGCCTCATCTCACCTCAGGAAGTGAAAGGATGGTGAGAACATAATTGAGGGGGATCATACATATAAAACATTATTTGACGGGGCTGGAATGTTTTTGCACTTTTTGATAAAAAAATGGAGTACCTTATGTTTTTAATGCGTATAGCAATAGTGGGATTCATGTATTTATTTATCGCAATGTGCTGACAAATGGCATAGTAAACTGGTGTAAGACACTCTGAAAAGTGGCAATTGTTTGGTTTAACAAGAATTTGTGTAAAAAATTTGCAACTTTGCAACTTTTGACATTTTCATGTCAGTCTCAGGCAGCTTCGGTAAAATAAGTGGAGCCGGGTAGGGAACCTAACAATTTTGGCGATGTCCACAGAGGTGCACACCACTGATTTAGAGTCCTTCAGTATGATCACCCACTAGACTCTTAAATCCAGAAGGAGCTGAGGTTTAAATAAATAAATTACTAGATCTTTACATCAATCTTCTCTTTCTCTATAATATCCTGCACACTGATAAGACTTTGCTTTTAATATATTGCTTTCCCTTTAACAACTCCATCTGAGGTATGAGTAAAAGTATATTGTCACAGAGGTTAAAGATGGATGCACAAGGGCAAACTGCTCTCTTGTCCCTTTTCATAGTAACTCTGAACAAATTTTTGAAATCTTGATGTTTCTTGCTCACTGTTACACATGCTTGCAATATACCACAATGATTCATACCCAGTAGAGAAAATCAGATCTTTTGAAATAAATGTTTACATCTCAAGTGCTGCTATGCCTATAATGCCCAGAAAAGATGTGTATCACTCTGAGGTATCATAGGACTGTATTGAAACCCTTTCTAGCTCTTTAATGCAAACACATTAAAACTGTCAAAGTGACCTCACTATATAAGGCTATGGGCAAATGGTTGGTAATGTAACCTTAGGTATCCAACATCCCATTTAATAAAATACAGCACAGACTATTCATGCTTTTTTAAAATAAAAAAACTGTCCAAAAATTATGCCTTTTACTTGTGGAGAGACATACCATTATTTTGTTGCCATGAGAACATGGAATTCACATGCCTAGGCCTGTGATGTATGCCAAACCTGACTGACCATGCATTTTATTAATAATGCACATAGGGTGTTGGACTTGATGACAGCCATCCATTCTTATGGCAACATTCTGTGACTATATATCTTAGCAACTTTGAATCCTACTTTCCATGGGTAACATGATGTCCAGACATCGGGAAAAAGAATTTCAGAGTTCCATTTCTTAAGTAATCATCCTCTCCATCCATGTGACTTAGTGCAAACTAGGAGAACGTTCTCTAGATGCGTGTAACGGGAGTGGTGGAACCACTGTGCTGCAATCTGAGGAGCGCCTGGAGGGGCATAACTAGGTGCTAAACCAGGACTGGCCTTGGATGCACAGCAGCTGACCCCCAAGGGACAGGAAGCTGGAACTGCTAAGAAGAGAAAGTTCAGCTGGTACAGGCAGGCACGGCAGGAACCCAGGAGAGACAGGTGCTGATGGGCATGGCTGGTAGACAGGTTGGCACTGGCTGGTGCAAGCAGGTGCGGTTGGTATACAGGTGGGCACAGGCAGGTGCAGGCGAGCCTGGCTGGTTTACAGGTGGGCAAAGGCAGGTGCTTGCAGGTACAGCTGGGATACAGGTGGGCACAGAGAGGTGCAGGCAGGTACGGCTGGTATACAGATGGGCACAGGCAGGTTCATGCAGGTAAGGTTGGTATACAGACTGGCACGACTAATGTGGGCAGGTACACTGCAAGGCACAAGCAAGGACTGGCATGAACGAGGCAAGAACAAGCGGGTATGGGCAGATTCAGGCAGACACTAGAGAGACCCAGTGGGTACTGGCAGGTACTAACAAACTGGGGACCTGAGAACTAGCAAGCATTCAGTGAACAGACTAACCACGTTGCTCAAGCAACTCCCATCAGGTGGAGGTGTCCTAAATATTAAGGGTTTCCTAACCATTGTCTGGGGACACTTTAGGATGGCGTGTGCTGTCTCTTGAAGAGGGAGAGAGCGCACGAGGTGCCCTAAGCACGGTGCCCGGGAATCTGTGAGCCATGCACAGATCCTGGCCAGCAGCCAGAGGATGAGGAGAAGGAAGTGCAGGAGGGAAGTCCAGTGGTGAGTAAGTCGGTGCCCATGCCTGGGGAGGAGGGGGGCGTTCTGATGCGCCGGTGATACAATGTGTCAAAGTTATTAAATGGAGTGCATCTCTTAATAAACTCAGCACCTTTCACTCCAGAGAAACTAGTGTAGAGTGAAGAGTGTATGCCAGTCTTAATGAATCAGCCACAATATTCTCAATTTCATCAACAAGTGAATTAATAAAGAGATTTAAAATAATTGAGCCTAACACAGTTTCTTGTGGTCCCCACTGCTAACCTTAGTCTGTTTAGAGAATCTACCATTTACAATGACTTTTAGTTTCATGTCCCTCTACCAGTATTTTACCAATTTGTATATAGTTTCCCCTAGTTCCTGCTGCTGAAGCTTTAGTACACGGCTGCTGTGCTGCAAAGTCAAATATCACATAAATCAGACCAACATCCAGATTTGCACTTACGTCCTCATAGAAACCGAGCATGTTGGTTAGACGCAACCTTTCCTTCATGAATCTATGCTGGTTGTCAGTTATTCCATTTTACTATGTAATATACTTTTGAAGGTCATCTCTTATAATACCTTCTAATCTTTAGCACACCACTGATGTCAAATTTTTTGGACAGTAGTTGCATGAATTAACCTTCTTTTCCATCTTGAATATCGGTACCACAAGAGCTATTCTCCATTCTGGAACTATTTGGAATTTGTTTCCTGTATTCTCAGTGCATTTTATTGTAAAATCTTTAAAAAATAACTTGAATCAGGTGGTTCAAAACAAGCCCTGATATTACTACTTGGGATGAAAATATAAATTATGGCTCTTGGAAAAAGGGTTAGGAAAAACAAAAGAGCAAAAAATAAAAATTGGTCCTGTCATAAAAGGATTAATAAACTCTGTGGGATCACTTTAGGTCAAGCAAATATTGTATGTTATGTTTTCCCATAAATTGATTGGCACACCTTCCAAATATTTTCAGGGCTTTCTGTCAAAAGACACAACACATCTCTACTTTTCATCTACTTTTACAATCTGAATAATATTTTTTTTCTGTGAAATGAACCTATTCATTGTTTTCAAAGAGGTCCTTGTTAGTCGGTACTCACCCGAGCATCCCAGTGCTCGACAAGCTCGGCGAGTATTTTCGGGTTGCTCAAGCGGGAACTCGGGTCCCCTCCTTGCATGTTTGGCGCTCTTTACAGAGCCAATGAACATGCAGGGACTGCCTGCCATGCACTGTAATGCCGTAGCCATGTTGGTTGTGGGCCTTACAGTGATTGGCTGGCCGCACAGCGTCACTAGGTCTATATAAGACTGGGCGCCGCCATGCTCCTCACAGTGTACCCCAGAATTAGGCAGAGTAGGGAGAGGTGCTGCTGCGTCAGGGAGAGATTTGATTTTTTATAGTTAGTATAGGCATTCCACAACATATATATATATATATATATATATATATATATATATATATCCATTTGAACTAACAGTCCTTCTGAGGACTAATTCAGCTGCATATATTCTGTGGTGATTGCAGGATTTAGGCAGGCAGACAGGGTATGTGGCAAACTGCAGTGCATGATACAGCACAAGAGGGTCCATTGAATGTCCTGTTAGTATAGGTATTCCACAACATACATATATCATTCTGAACTAACAGTCCTTCTGAGGACTAATCCAGCGGCATGTAATCAGTGCTAGGCATGCAGGCAGTGTATGTGTCAGACTGCAGTGTATAATACAGCACAAGAGAGTCCATTGAACATCCTGTCTGCTGCTGTAATAATTATAGATATTTGTAGACATAGCCCCAGATATCAGGGGCTAGGGCAATTTTGTTTTTTATCTTAATCCTGGTTATTTGCTTAAAGAGAAATCCAGAGTACACCATTTTTCTGCTCCATTTGCTTGTTAGCACTGCGGAATACAGCCAAATCTATTCCAGATTTCAGCAATAAAAATCCAGAAATTTGAACTGAATGTGGAAAATATTGGCCTCTTTTTCCATTCTGCAGCAGTGTGTCGGTCAAGCTATTCACACTAGGTCTCTGTGTAGAATAATATTAGTAAATTACAGGCCTGCTATTTAAAACCGTGGTTCTCTGTCAGACATATCACCTATAACAGTATTCCAAAATCAGCCTCTTCTTCCATTTTCATTTTGTTGCAGTGTGTCGGTCAAGCTATTCACACTAGGTCTCTGTATAGAATAATATTAGTAAATTATAGGACTGCTATTTAAAACCGTGGTTCTCTCTCAGACATATCACATATAACTGCGTTCCAAAATCAGCCATTTCTCGTGAACGTGGAAAATATTGTCCTCCATTTAAAATGGGCAAAGTGTGTGGCAAGGGACAGGGAAGTGGACGTGATAGTGCATGCAGAGGCCGAGGCCGAGGACGTGGCCGTGGGCAAGCTGAAATTGTGCCACAACAAACATCCACATCATGTCACTTGACCTTCCTGTCCCAATAACTAGGGGACTGAAGTACTCCACTATTGAACCCAGAGCAGTGTTAAAAGGTTGTTGGTTGGATAGCAGATAATGCTTCTAGTCACTTTGCCACCACCACTACCACCATGTCTTCCACATGGTCAAGTCTCAGTAGCCGTGAGTATGGACTGCATATTACTCACCCTGATCCTCCTTATTCCCACCATGCCGAGTGCCCGGAGAGACAGATCCCATACTTGGACATTCAGAAGAGCTGTTCTCTTCTCCATTTGTAGATTCAGGCCTCTCACCCAGCCAACTTCATGCAAGTCAAGAGGAGAACGCGTGTATAAATATTTGAGTAGCCACGGTCACATGAAGGCAAGGTGGGAAAGTGCAATTACTCTTGCAAGACGTGTATAATGATAATGAGACACAATTGTCAGAAAGTCAGGAGGAGGACCAGTGTGCAGAAGTGGAAGACGAGGTGGTGGATGATATAGTAACTTACCCAACCTGGCAGGGGTACATACAGATCGATGACAGCAGCAAACAGGGGTAGGGAGGAGTAGCACCGCAACACGCAGGAAGAAGCAGTTTGGTGGCCGCAAACACAAGGCGGGAAAGTGTTCCTCGTAACGCCAGCACAATGGAAGTTGCCAGTACAACTGTTAGGTCTTCCCGAGTCTGGTTGTTTTTTAAAGACTCTGCAAATAACTCCAAAAAGGCTATTTGCACCACTTGCCAGGCCAGCATACGCAATATTAGCAAAACTAGCAGCCTGGCCACCACCAGCATGATCAGGCACATGGCAGCAAAGCACCCAACTAAGTGGGCCGAAACCCAGGGTCCAAAAACAGTGTCTGCGGGTGACACCACTGCTTATTCCACTGTTGTGCGTGCATGCCATTCCCCTGTCCATGGCGCATGTGAAAATGCCTCCCGTCCCGTACGTGTCATTGAACACTCTCAACTATCATTGTCCACGTCCTTGTCCCAGCGCAGCGTTCAGTTGTCCCTACTCCACTCCTTGGAAAGCAAGCAAAAATATGCAGCCAACGCCCCACAGGACACACTACTAAACTAACACATTTTGCGACTGCTTGCACTCAAAATGTTGTCTTTTAGGCACGTGGAGACGGAAGCTTTCCGCAACCTGATGGTGGTGGCTGTCCCGCGGTACTCGGTCCCAGCCGACACTTTTTCTCCCGGTGTGCCATCCCTGCATTTTGCGAGCACATGACCCACAACATTAGCTGTGCCCTCAACAAAGCAGTTACTGGGAAAGTCCACCTAACCATGGACACGCGGACAAGTGCTTGTGGGCAGGGATGGCCATCTCGCCGACGACACACTGGGTTAACAAAATGGAAGCCGGGACCCAGTCGGACCTTGGGACGGAACACATCCTCCTGAAGCCGAGGATTGCGGGCCCTGACTCAATCAGGGTTTCTCCCACATTCTACAGCTACTGCACCTCCTCCTCCTCCTTCTCCTCCTCTTCAGCCTCTATCTCCGAAATGACCACATGAGTAGCAAGCTGAAAGCACTGCAGCACTGCCTTGACCAAGCGGTAACAGGCTATGCTGAAGCTTATATGCTTAGGTGACAAAACCGCACAACTCTGAAGAATTGTGAACAGCTCTGAAAGAGCAGGCAGATCTGTGGCTAGCACCGCTGACCCTACAGCCAGGCATGGTCATGTGTGACAATGGCCGGAACCTGGTGGCAGCTCTGAGGCGAGGCGAGCTCACACATGTTCCATGCCTGGTCCATGTGCTTAACCTCATGGTTCAGCAGTTTCTCAAAACCTACCCGGAGCTACCGGATCTGCTTTTCAAATTACGCCGCCTGTGTGTCCATTTTAGAAAGTCAGCTGCAGCTTCTGCTGCCCTTGACGTGCTTCAGCAGCGTTTGAAGCTTCTGGCTCACAGACTGATCTGCAATGTCCTCACGCATTGGAGCTCTGCATTGAAGATATTGGGAAGGATTTGTGAGCAGAAGAGGGCAGTTGTTGACTACCAGCATCAACAAGACCATCGGTATTCAGGTTAGAATCCACACATAAGACCTCAGGAGTGGACATGGATGTCAGACATATGTACCATCCTCCAAAACTTAGAGGACTCCACCAAGATGGTGAGCGGCGATAATGCCATAATTAGCGTCATCATCCGCTTCTCTGTCTTCTGAAACGCTTTCTGCTCACAATTAAAGAGGATGCATTGCAGGTGGAGAATGATGAGATGGAGCCAAAAACCATACAGGGTGATTCCACACAGCCCAGCCTCATCTCATCCCAGCATGGATTGGGTGACAATGAGGAAGAGGAGGATGAGGAGGAAGAACAGGAGCTAGTTTCCTGCGCTATAGAGGGTACTACCTGAACAACTGTCATATCGTCTGTTCAGCGTGGATGGCCTGAGGACAGAGAGGAGGAGGAAAAGGAGGAGGATGAGGAGGAGAGCATGGTCAGTCATCCTCTTGGTGAGGACACGGAAGTCTTGCTTGTTAGCAGTCTGGCACACATGGCTGAGTTTATGCTATGCTGCCTTTCCTGTGACCCTAGCATTGTCCAAATTTTGGGCAACAGTCATTACTGGTTGGTGAAACTTCTAAACCCAACCTACAAGGAGAACTTTCTGTCTGTTATTCCCTTGCAGGACAGGCCTACAAAATGGGGCAGTACGAGAAGCCATTGTTGTGGAATTATTTTAAAAATTCCCATTTGAAAACGCTGGCGACAGAGGTCACAGTTTGTGGGACAACCAAGGAGTGCAGGCGAGAGAGCCACAAATGCAAGCCAGCAGAAGCAGGAGAACACTGTCAAAGTTCTGGGACAGTTTTCTCAGACCCTCCCATCGCACAGGCCCAGAGGCACAGGGTACACTCCCAAGGAGGGAAAATTTTCAGAAGATGGTGAGGGAGTACCTTGCTGACCGTACCAACATCCTCCATGATTACTCTGTTCCTTATAATTATTATCCAAGCTGGACACGTGGCATGAACTGGCTCTCTACGCCTTGGAGGTCCTGGTCTGCCCTGCCGCAATCGTTTTGTCAGAGCAGGTTTTTAGTGCCGCCTGTGGAATTATAACCGATAGGTGCATCCGTGCAATGAACAAGGGCTGGATTGGGCCAGACTTCTCAACACCACCGAATGATAGCAGTGTAACATAAACTCAAATACAGTGTCTTTTTTTGGGAGGTCTAACTCTATTCCCATGCATCTCTGTCTTCACACCCAGACACGGGTAGACGCTTCCTGATATTTGTCTATTTTCTCTTGTCCTCCTCCTTCTCCTCATCCTCCACATCCTCCTCCATATCACCACCATATCTAGCATATCACCATATCTAATTCTCTTGCAAGGGGCATTGGAGTTCATCCAAATTTTTGGCAGCCGTTGCATTCACTGCATAGGCAAACAGTATGGGAGACTCACTTCCTAATAATGGGAACACTGTTTTCAGGAGGCCCTTCGACCTCTACGTCTCTTGCAAGGGACACTGGAATTTCTCCCCTTTTTTGGCAGCTGTTGGACTCACTGCATAGGCAAACAGTATGGGATACCGACTCCTTTTTATTGGGAACATGTCGCACTCGTTACTTTAGCCCAGCTCCATGTGTCTTTAAATTGTTAGTAGTTTTTTTCCCAAATTTTGGCAGCCGTTGAACTCACTGCATACTCTACAACTGTATAGCAGACCCTCTACATTCTAATGGGAACATGTCATTGCTGTGGCCCAGCTCTATGTGTCTTTAAATTGTTAGTGGGGTTTTTTCTAAATTTGGTCAGCCGTTGAACTCACTGCATACCCTATAGCAGGATAGCAGACCCTCTCCTTTCTAATGGAAACATGTCGTTACTGTGGCCCAGCTCTATGTATGTTTAAATTGTTATTGCGGTTTTTCCCAAACTTTGGCAGCCCTTGCAATCACAGCATTGTCATTACCACTATAGGATACCCACTCCTTTATAAAAAGGAACATTATTTTTTACTGAGACCCTCCTCTATGTCTCTTCAAAGGGGTATTGGGTTGCCTCCAAAATTTTTAGCAACCCTTGCAGTTACTGCATACACAATAACAGTTTAGGAGACCCACTCTTTAATAGTGTTGAGCCACCCCCGTAGTGTTCGAGTTCGGTTCGGTTCGTCGAACACCCGTGTGTTCGCCGAACTATTCGTCGAACTGTTCGTCGAACACCTTCGAACACCTTTAAAACCAATGGCAGGCAAACAAAAACACATAGAAACACATAGAAAACACCTTCAAAGGTGTCCAAAAGCTGACAAACTGCTCAGAAGACACAACTAACACATGGAAAAGTGACAAGTACATATAGTCATGCGAAAAGAAAAGAGGTGGAGGAGTAAAAGGAGGGGGAGACACAGATATAGGCATGTCATGCCCTTCTAAAATCCAAAAAGTGAGAAGCCGACACGTTCAGTCCGCTCCTGCCCGTGCCACCTCCGTGTCGCCGGGTTTGTGCCAGAGCCGCGGTGAACCCTGACGGCCAGCCCCCCTCTCCCAATACTGGTGCCTGTCCGCTGGTGGGTCGAGCGAGCCCCCCTGTGGTGGAGGCAGCTCTAAGCTTTTTAATTTAAATTGTCTCTCTAATTTGAATAAATACACTTTAAATCCATTTACAAGGATCTATTGGAGGGCAAGTCTCATGCCAGCAGCCGCGTATTTCCAGCTCCAGTAGCGTTCACTAAAGCTGCTGCAGTTAAAAAGCTTTTATAAGGATCGAGCTCGGCTGTCCACAGCAAGGCATCCTACTGCCAGTCCGAGCCCCTATGCCTTGGGGTGCCTCCTGATGCTCTTCACTGAGTATCCCGTGGTCCCGAAGCATTTCCTTTGAAAAAATGAAGTGTCCAAACTACAGGTGGTGTAGCTTGCTTAACAGCCGGGATAATCCACTGACTAGCAGACCCTGCTACTAGGCACAAAGTATTTCCTGGGCTAGATGCAGTTAAAAATTTGTAATTAGATACTCTCGTTGGATGCTGAGAAAGCATTCCATAGAGTCTCCTGGCACGCCATATATGATTCTCTTAAAAAGCTTGGGGTAGGGGTCTAGGGGACCCTTTTATAGCCAAAATCACGGCCCTGTATCGCAATACGTCACCTAGGCTGAAGATAAATGGAACTGTAGCACCCTGAGGGCTCGGTTGCTACAGAGGTAATGCACCTCACCCAGAGGTGTGATATCTCACTCTCAGGTAAGGATGTAGTGTGGATCAGGACCCGACACCTGCATGCATTACACCACATTGCCGTGGGGCAGGGCGACCAATATACCCCTGAGATGGGCACGACAGTCCCTGTCCCTGGCTGGAGTGGGGGGAGGGAACACTGAGGAAGGGGAACCCTGTAGTGCAGGAGCAGGGAGGAAGCAGTTCCTGGGTGCATTGAGAAGGGAGTATAAAAGGTGGGCACCATCGTAGTTCAGTGCAGAGAAGTCTGAGCAGAAGTGGCAGGGAGCAGGGGCTCTGCATGAGCTCTGCTCCGGAGGCGGGCCTAGTAACAGAGGCCCAGGCCTGGAAGAGGGAGAAGGAAGGAAGAGGAGCGGAGAAGGCTCCAAGAACGAGGAATGAAGGGATCTCAGGGGTGCGGATGGGCGAGTCGCCACCGCACGCCCGAATCCACCTGCGTGGAGGGGTCAGGCCAAAGGGGGAGACCGGTCCCCGAAACTAGTGGAGGCAGGAAACGACCCTCAGCTAGAAACAGGAGGCTGTGACATTTTATGTGGCGCAGCCCCTCGCTACACCCGCTAGGAAGGCACCACATAGGGTCAGGGAAACTGGCGCCAAGTTTACCAAGAGGAGGCCCGAGGCAGCCGGACAGATGGGTTGGTAAGAAAGGCCAGACAAAGGACACACAAAGGGGGTCCTGAGAAGCACTCCAAAGTTATCTGGGAGTTGTCTGAGCCCCTCACCTGGTGAGCACAGTACGACGTGGGCAGCCGTTACCTGCAGACGTGGTCTGGATAATAAGAACTGTGAGTAAAGGCCCTGGACTGCATCACTGACTCCGTGTCATTACTGCTGCTGCCCTGCACCATCACCCCCATCCTCCGCATACACTGCCCTGAGGCTATACTCCTCCCGTGGGGAGTTATGCTACGCTCTGCTGCACCCACAACACCAGCCTCAGCGGTCTGCCCTGGAGCGGCGGTTCACTCTGACCGCAATCCACGGGTGGCATAGTCGGACATTTAAACATCAAAACCACATAAATAGTTCCGCCACTGGTTTGACCGCCCTGAGCCACGGAACCGGGTTGCCGCCACGGAGACTACAACCACCAGCATCCACCAAAAAGGGTCCGGCTCTGGGTGTCCCAAGGCCCAGGGGGCGCGTCAGAACATTTTCATCACCTTTCACAATCACCAATGGGACAAGGCAGGGATGTTCTCTGTCCCCTCTCTTATACATCCTAGTGACGGAGCACCTGCTCTCATCAATTCGCCATAACCCCAATATTAGGTGGATTGAGGTGGGAGGCACCGAGTACAAGTGCTCTCTATTTGCTGATGATGTCCTAGTATATATCACTCAATCACATAAATCCATCCATGCTGTTATGGCTGAAATAGGTCACTTTGTTACATGGTCAAATTTTAAAATCAATGCAGCGAAGTCTGAGGCCATCGATGTCTCCCTCCCCAAATCCATATAGGATTCCATCCAGTCCAACTTTCCCTTTGCCTGGCCCTCACAGGGTATCAAATACTTAGGAATTCCTATTCATAGAGACCTCTCCCATCTATGTTATCTTAATTTTGGGCCCTTTATTGAACAACTCCATACAGACCACGGTTGGCAAGTTAGAACTGTAAGATTCACTACGTGAACCACTGGTGTTTTGTGGAAAAGCACATGTACACTGTGTTCCAAATTATTATGCAAAAAGTGTTTAGGAGTGATAAGGGAAGAATTTGTTTGTTTGTCAGTTAAACTCATTGATGGTGATGTGTGTCAGGGCTCTTTATATCACTGTAAGCAATTGCAGACACCTGTGCTAATTAGTTTGGCAGGTGTGTCCAATGAAAGGCAAGACTACTTAAGAAGGCTGTCTCACATTATTAAGCAGCCTACATTTTCTGCCAAAATGGGAAAGAAAAAGGATGTGTCGGCTGCTGAGGAGCAACAAATTGTGGAGTGTTTAGGTCAAGGCATGACTACAATCAACATTGTGCGATGATCAGGATGAAGTGTCTTGGCAATCAAGAAGTATGTAGCTGATTCACAGTACACACGTGTGCGTACTGATAATGGCAAATTGAGGACTCTTTCCTAAAGGCAATTACGTCAGGTTGAAAGAGCAGCGGCAAAAAAGCCTTGTCATAACAGCAGACAAGTTTTTGAAGCTGCTTGTGCCTTCAACGTCCCCCGAACAACAAGATGCAGGGTCCTTCAGAGGTTTGCAGCTGTGCATACGCCATCCTGTCGACCTCCTCTATCCACTTCACACAAGCAGAAACGGCTCCAGTGGGCCAAACATTACATGAAGACTGATTTCAAAACTGTTTTGTTCACGGATGAGTGCCGTGCAGCGCTCGATGGTCCAGATGGATGGAGTGGAGGATGGCTGGTTGATGGACACCCCACGCAAACACGGCTACAGCGCCAACAAGGAGGAGGTGGAGTAATGTTTTGGGCTGGAATCATGGGGAGAGAGATTGTTGGCCCCTTTAGGATCCCTGAACGCGCTAAAGATGAACTCCATAATGTATGTGGATTTTCTCAAACAGCACTTCCTGCCATGGTTCAAGAAGAAGAACCGTGTATTTCACAGCAAGATCATTTTTCTGCATGATAATGCACCATCTCATGCTGCACATAAAACATCTGCATCTCTGGCTGATATGGGCATAAAAGGGGACAAACTTATGGTGTGACCCCCATGCTCCTCTGACCTCTACCCCATTCAGAACCTTTGGAGCATCATTAAAAGGAGTGTCTATGATGGCGGGAGGCAGTTCACATCTAAGCAACAGCTCTGGGAGGGTATTCTGTCCTCATGCAAAACAATTGAAGCAGAAACCATCCAAAACCTGACAAATTCAATGGACGAGAGAGTTCAGAAGCTCCTTTCGAACAAGGGGTCCTATGTGAAAATGTAACATCACCTAGAATAAAGTTTTAAGTTGAAAACTGTTTGATTTCAGTTTCTAACAACCTGCTAATGCTTATAATTTCAAAAATGACCATTTTTTTGGTCTTTATTAAAATGAAAAGGTTGATCGAAAAGTTTGGGGGATCTAAGAGTGTGGCAACCCAGTAGTCATGATTACTTCGAATTCTGACAATATGAGGGTCATGCTGCAGTTAGTGCAGCAAGAAGGCACTTATGTGTCTTGCGCATCTCGGAGCCCCAAAATTATTTTCCGGGCTAGATGCAGCTAAAAATTATTATTAATTTTAAATCTGGTGAAGCTTTAGTATAGATGGCCTAATAGGATCAGTGCTGCACACTGCTACAAAGCCCAAATTATTTTCCAGTCAAGATACAGATAAACATGATTAGTAATTTTAAATCTGGTGGAGCTTATTATAGATGGCCTAATAGAATCAGTGCTGCACACTGCTACAAATCCCAAATTATTTTCCAGCCAAGATACAGATAAACATGATTAGTAATTTGAAAGCTTAAAACGGTTGGTAGGGTGATTTTAACCAATCATCAAGCTTTTACTCTCCCCAGGATGACACAGGGGTAGAAAAGTCGTTTCGGATCCATGATTTGTTCATCTTTATGAACGTGAGTCTGTCTACATTATCAGTGGAGAGCCGCGTGCGCTTATCTGTCAGCACACCACCAGCAGCGCTGAACACACGTTCAGACAGAACGCTGGCTGCGGGGCATGACAAGATCTCCAAGGCGTAAGTGGCTAGCTCCGGCCATTTATCCAGATTGGAAGCCCAAAAAGAGCAAGGGTCCAGTGACACAGTCGTGGCTTCAATGTTTACTTGGAGATAGTCCTGTACCATCGTCTCTAGGCGTTGACTATGTGTCAGACTTCTTGTCTCCTGTGGCCTTGCAAAGGATGGGCTAAAAAAGTGGTGAAATGATTCCGCAAAATTGATGTTACCAGCAGATACTGTGGTTCTGTTACGGTTTGAGTGCTGAACACTTGACGGTCCCACGGTTGGCAAGTTGGAACTGTGAGATTCACTACGTGCACCACTGGTATTTTGTGGAAAAGCTCATGTAAGATTCTGCAACAGTCTCTGCCGATACTCCTGCATGCGTGCATCCCTTTCTATGGCAGGAATAATTTCTGCAAATTTACTTTTGTACCGGGGATCTAACAGTGTGGCAACCCAGTAGTCAGGATTATTTCTAATTCTCACAATTCGAGGGTCATGTTGCAGGTAGTGCAGCAAGAAGGCACTCATGTGTGTTGCGCATCCAGGAGCACCAAGTCCCTGTTGTGTTGGTGGCGAGGTAACAATCATGCTTCCTTCCTCTGTCCTCTCCCCCCAATCTCGCACAACAGAAATGTGATCAAGGTCTCCCTCATCTGATGAGTCTTCCATCAGTTCGTCCTCCACTTCTTCCTGGGCTCCTGCACCTTCCTCACTAGTTTGGCTGCTACCATGCACCCTGGTAAAACCATCTCCCCCACCCTCACATGCCTGCCGCCTTGGTGCTGCCGACCGTCTGGACCTTGCAGATGTTAGCCCTTCCGCATACAACTCCTCCTCCTCTACTTCCTCCACCTCCTCTTGTGCCACCACCTGACTCCGAATTCTGTTTAACATGTGCTCCAGCATGTAAATCACCGGAATAGTCATGCTGATAATGGCATCGTCAGCACTAAACATCTTCGTCGCCATTTCAAAACTGTGCAGAAGGGTGCATAGGTCCCTGATCTGAGACCACTCCTCCAGCGTGATTTGCCCCACCTCTGGATCTCGTTGGCCCAGGCTATATGTCAGAACGTATTGCACCAGGGCTTGTCGGTGCTGCCACAGTCGCTGCAACATGTGCAGAGTTGAATTCCACCGGGTAGGCACATCGCATTTTAGCCGGTGAAGTGGCAGGCCCAACGACTTGTAGAGATGTAAGTCGCTGAGCTTCGTGATGCGAACGGCGAAAGTGAGCACACAGCGACCGTGCCCTCTGCAGAAGGCCATCTAGTCTGGGATAGTGGGCTAAAAATTGCTGGACAACCAGGTTCAACACGTGAGCCATACAAGGCACGTGTGTGACATTGCCCCGGCGAAGGGCCGCACCCAGGTTTGCAGCATTGTCGCACACGGCCTTCCCTGGTTTCAGGTCCAGTGGAGACAACCATTCATGAAATTGGTTCTCCAGAGCTGACCACAACTCCTCAGCTGTGTGACTCACATTTCCCAGACATTTCAATGTAAAAACCGCCTGATGACGTTGAGCCCTACTGCCAGCATAGTAAGGAGGTGTGCAGGATCCCTTCTGCGCAGTTAGAAAGCTTGTGGCATGACCAGACAGGCTTTGGGTGCAGGTGGAAGACCGAGAGGAGGTTGAGGAGGCAGAAGCAGTGGAGGAACTTTGACATAAAGAGGATTGACGCACAACACGTGGGGACGGCAAGACTTGGACAGCAGCCCCTTGTCCTGCTGTCACCATAGTTACCCAGTGCCCAGTCAGCGACATGTAATGCCCCTGTCCATGCCTACTCGTCCAAATGTCTGTGGTGAAATGCACCCTGTCACACACAGAGTTTCTCAAAGAAGCGGTGATGTTGTGTGCGACATGCTGGTGGAGCGCAGGCACACCTTTCTTTGAGAAGTAGTGCCGACTGGGCATCTGGTACTGGGGCACTGCGACGGACATAAGGTCTCGAAAATCCTCTGTGTCCACCAGGCGGAAAGGCAGCATTTCTGTAGCCAAGAACTTGCAGATGGTGAAATTCAACCTCTTAGCTTTCTCATGGCTAGGAGGAAATGGTCTTTTACTTGTCCACATCTGAGGGACCGAGGGCTGGCTATTGTGCTTAGACGGGGTTGATAAGGGTGTCCCCGGCAAACTGCCGGTCTGTGAGGAAGATGCAGGCGGACATGTTAGGTTGCCTTGATCCAAAGGTGGTGCTATCGATGTCGGACAGCGCTCAACACCAGCTGGTGTTACCACCTCCAAAGAAAATGATGACCTGCCAATCACGCTGGCTGTTGCGGGTAAAGAGGTGGCAGGTCTGCGCCCCAAAACAGGTGTGACTGCTGTCCCCCCAGTCACAGAGGATGAAGAGGCCGCGGATGCACAAGATATGGCAGACGGTGGTTGGCCCGGCCGGCTAGGCCGCATTGTAGCACACTGAGCTTCCCACTGCAACTTATGCTTCATGTCCATGTGCCGGTTCATGCATGAAGTACTCAAACTATGTATTTTTTGGCCTCTACATAGCTTTTGCTGACAAATGTTACAGATAACACGAGTTGGGTCATCTTTATCGATCTGAAAAAATGCCCAGGCTATGCAAGGCTTAGCACCCATGCGACCTGAAGAGCCACCACGACTTGTGGTGAGAGGCAGAGTTGTGTTTGAGGATGCAGTTGTTGACGTGCTTCCAGTACTACGTCTCTGTCCAGGAAGGCGCAACCTGACCTCGTCGTCACTAGCATCTTCCTCCACCTCCTCTGCTGACCTCATCTCTTGGCTGACTGTGGGTTGACAGTAAGTGGGATCTCCAACCTCATCATCATCACCCTGTGCGTTATCACACCCGTCGTCCTCAGAGACAACCTGTTCCTGCCCTGACAAAAAACTAAAGTTGTCGCTCCAATCAGGTATTTGAGTCTTATCATCGTCTTCCTCATTGTCTCCACCAACAGGAGTTACAGTTTGGGAATGAGGGTCTACATTATGGTCAGAACCTTCTGCGTCTGGTCCTGGATCCGACTCATAAAGATTCTGGGCATCAGTGCAGATCATTTCCTCGTCTGGATTCACAGAAGCGCTGGAGTCGACCTCTGATTCCCAGGCTATAGTATGAGTAAACAGCTCTGCAGACTCAACCATCTGTTCTACCCCATACTCAGACGGGCAGCTGGAGATTTGGGAGCTGTGAGGAAGCAAGTGCGATTGGGGTGACACCTTTGAGGACTGGAGTATTTGTGATGTTGAAGTTGATGTGGAGGAGAGCCCACTTAAAGGAGCACTTGATATCCGTTGAAGCACCTGCTGTTTTTGTGCCTCATCTGGAATTTGTAGCGATTGGCGTGGCCGTAAGAAAGGGATCTTATCACATTGTCCGCTAAAAGAAGTAGACATTTTAGTTTGGCTGGAAGATGGTCTTTCTTCTGCAGATGTTACTGTTGCTTTAACACCTACCCCACGGACACAACCTTTTTTCCCCTTCCCAACACGCCTATTCCCCTTTCCACCAGCAGCAGGCCTTTTTCCACTCATTTTGGTGGTTAACTAATTCACAACTCTGGAGTTGTTTGCACAAAAAAACAATGGATGGTAACCGAGCAGAGCTGAGTGGCTAAACTGTGGTATTAGGCTAAAACTGTTGGCTGGGTTAGATGCAGAAAAAAATTATATTCAATTTGCAACCTGATGGAGGTCAGTATAGATGGACTAATAGAGAAAGTCCCACACACTGCTAGAAGGCCAAATATTTTTTCAGAGCTAGATGCAGATAAAAATTATTTTTAATTTGCAACCTGATGGAGGTCAGTATAGATGGACTAATAGAGAAAGTCCCACACACTGCTAGAAGGCCAAATATTTTTTCAGAGGTAGATGCAGAAAAAAATATATTCAGTTTGCAACCTGATGGAGGTCTGTATAGATGGATTAATAGAACAAGTCCCACACACAGCTAGAAGCCCAATATTTTTTCAGAGGTAGATGCAGAAAAAAATATATTCAGTTTGCAACCTGATGGAGGTCAGTATAGATGGACTAATACAACAAGTCCCACACACAGCTAGAAGCCCAATATTTTTTCAGAGGTAGATGCAGAAAAAATATATTCAGTTTGCAACCTGATGGAGGTCTGTATAGATGGATTAATAGAACAAGTCCCACACACAGCTAGAAACCCAATATTTTTTCAGAGGTAGATGCAGAAAAAAATATATTCAGTTTGCAACCTGATGGAGGTCAGTATAGATGGACTAATACAACAAGTCCCACACACAGCTAGAAGCCCAATATTTTTTCAGAGGTAGATGCAGAAAAAAATATATTCAGTTTGCAACCTGATGGAGGTCTGTATAGATGGATTAATAGAACAAGTCCCACACACAGCTAGAAGCCCAATATTTTTTCAGAGGTAGATGCAGAAAAAAATATATTCAGTTTGCAACCTGATGGAGGTCAGTATAGATGGACTAATACAACAAGTCCCACACACAGCTAGAAGCCCAATATTTTTTCAGAGGTAGATGCAGAAAAAAATATATTCAGTTTGCAACCTGATGGAGGTCTGTATAGATGGATTAATAGAACAAGTCCCACACACAGCTAGAAGCCCAATATTTTTTCAGAGGTAGATGCAGGAAAAAATATATTCAGTTTGCAACCTGATGGAGGTCAGTATAGATGGACTAATACAACAAGTCCCACACAGCTAGAAGCCCAATATTTTTTCAGAGGTAGATGCAGAAAAAAATATATTCAGTTTGCAACCTGATGGAGGTCTGTATAGATGGACTAATACAACAAGTCCCACACACAGCTAGAAGCCCAATATTTTTTCAGAGGTAGATGCAGAAAAAAATATATTCAGTTTGCAACCTGATGGAGGTCTGTATAGATGGATTAATAGAACAAGTCCCACACACAGCTAGAAGCCCAATATTTTTTCAGAGCTAGATGCAGAAAAAAATTATATTCAATTTGCAACCTGATGGAGGTCAGTATAGATGGACTAATAGAATGATGCTATGCCCAAAAGATTTTACTTCACTAGGTGCAGTAAAAAAATTGGTATTCTATACACAGGTGGTATATCTTGCAACACAGATAGGCTACTCCACTGACTAACACACTCTGCAATAGGCCAAAAAGGATTAGCTTTGCTAGATTCAGCCAAATGCTGTGAAAAAAACTTGCACAGCACTGGCACAGACCTGCCTGGCAAAAACTGATAGGAACTGATGTAACCTAGTCCTGAAAAGGACTCCAATTACAATTAGTCTTTACTCCCACAATCTATCTATTTAAGAGCACAGACCTGCCTGATAAAAGTCGTAGTAAATGCTGTAACCTAGTCCTTAAAAGGACTGCAATCACAACTATTCCCTACTCCCAAGCTATTTGTAGATTTGTGCGAAAATTGGCTTGAAATTAACAAGGTATAGCGCACGCAGCAACAGCGGTGCCGTCTAACACGCAGCTGCAGCAGTGAGAAAATGGTGGCGACGGGGAAAATGGCTTGGTCTTATAGGGCAAGAACATGTGATATACACTGCCAATGACACATGCCCTTGCTTGTGTGAAAAAAAGCACTTCGCTCCGTGTGTGCGCTGCTGATAGGCTGACAGATTGCACCTCCGCACTGTAAATGCGGGAAAGAGAAAAAAAAATGGAGATCTTCATTGTTCCTGCAGAGATCCATCCCCTGCCCCTCCCCCCACCCCGCTGTACACTCAAACTGCGTATTAACATTAATTTTCATCATTACTGAGAAAAAATCCAGTTATGATTTTGGTGCACGAACAGTTATCGAACATAACCTCGAACAGCCGAATTTTTCTCAAATTGTTCGTGTTCGCCGAACGGCTCGAACACCGCCCAAAACAGCTCGAATTTGAGATTGGCGAACAGTTCGAGTAGAATAACGCTCATCTCTACTCTTTAATAAGGGAACAACAAAGCATAGCCGACTGCTGGCCCTTTAAAAATAGTAAGACTGTAAAAATAGTGTTTGTCACTTTCACAATCCCTCCTTCATAAATGAAACAGGATGTGCCTGATGATGTGTCATGCACCACATGGCAAGATAAGGTTGAAAAATGTTAAAATGACATTTCCCGGTGAATGCATTTTTCTTGGTTGAAACCAATGCAAAAGTGAAAAAAAGCATCAAAAACGCTATGTGTGAACATAGCCCAAGGTTTGGAGGAGCATTTTTGCTTTTGGTTATTTATTTTGGCCTATATACAAGTCATTACCCTGGAAAGGATGTTAACATATTTCCCAGGGAAATCCATTTTGGTTTCGTTTTTGTTTGTTTTATTGTGAGTCCGTAAAAGTGGCGTAATACCTCTGACAACATTGTTCACAGCAGTGACTTGGGAGTCAGAAATGCTTCCAGGGGTCTTCCCCATTCTGTTCCCATGTCACTTGAGCACTGTTATCATCGATTTGGGCAATTTTTAGACCCTCTGCAGACTTTCGAGGGAAGGGGCTGCCGGAAAAATGCTCAAGTTTCCCATAGACTTACATTGGGCTCGTTACTCGGACCGAGCACTCGAGCATTCCAATTTGCTCGACCTGAGCAATGAGTACTCGAGCATTTTAGTGCTCGCTCATCACTAGTCCTTGTTGGACATTTTGGGATGATTATTAAGTCATAACCTGCTCCTAGAGAAACTTCTAATTCTCTACTGGGACAGAGTTTGGCCTTGGTTTCCTCTACTATGCTTGCACACTCTATATTCATTCATTTATTTTCCAGCACTGGAAGCCACCTCAGAAATATTGTGCTCCCAAGTAATATGACTGCGTTTGTATTGAGATGTTAAAGAGATGAAGCTGTGGTTATTTTGCTAAAATATAAAATAGTTTCTATGTAATATTCCAGCATGAAGCAGAAATACCAATATATACAAAATTTAGCAGAAATGGTTTGTATTTGCAGGCAAATATTATATCAATCGATACAAGATGCAGCAAAAAAATGTAATTTGTCACTATGTTGTAAAACACGGCAACCTCTTGCTATAAGAAATTTAATAAATATTACCTCTTCAGACTTCTTAGTAAAACATAAATAGTTAATATTAATAATGTAAAATGATAATTAATTATCCTTCTGTATGTTAAAAGGATTATATGTTTAATCTGCTTATTCATTGTGTATAAAATATATTGCAATTTAATATAAAATATGTAATAATGAAGTGTAAAATAATGCTTAAGCTCAGACCAGCGCTCTCTGTTCCTACAAGAATGAAGGACATTGATGTACTGTAGGGCAGGAGTGTTTTGTTATCCTTCCATCATCTTTATAAAAGGCAAATATGCAGTCAGCAAATAAAAAGTGATAATGCCTGCCAATTAATAATTATCCTGAAGGTTTCATCAAGATTCAAAGCTACTCAGGTCATCAAGGACAACTGTATGCCCTCTTCATCCTTCACCCTATGGTGTACTGCTGTCTCTTGATGCTTTTGCCAGCTTTTTTTACGAGGCATCCAGAGTGTAAAAAATATGGCCTGCCTTTATGGTGCTCTACCACGAATGAAGCTATAAAATTATGAACAGTTTTTATGATGGCTATTCAGGGGATGCTTCTATATTGATGGTGTACATGCTGTATCTATCTTTTGCATGTGTCCCCTTCCTTGAAAAGATCACGGTGCAGGGAGTGGACCCTGTGTAACTATTTTTCATGCATTTAATATATTAATTATCCAGTAAATGCTCCCTTGGCTGCACTTGGGATGGTAAAGAGTGACAGCTTTTCAACAGAGCTCCAAAGGCAGCCTATCAGCCCACAGTGTATTATGTTAGAGAGGTCAGGGTGGGGTTAATGTAACTTTTTATTTGCTGATTTTTCATAGGCTTGCAAATGGTGGCTAGAAGAAATATAAGAGGCAGAAAATAAGGAGGTATGTGAAGTAGATGAAAAGGGCTGACAATATCTCCCAGGCAGTAAACGATAAATTGATATGCATCCTGAAACTCAGAATATCTTCTAGCGCATATTTAAAATCTTATATTTTAGAAGCGCACTGTAGAAATCATGACAGCAGCAATGACTAAAAGGACAGCCCTTGACACTGCACATTGAATCAATGCTAGAAACATTTGTATTATTTATTTAGTCATTTGTATGATTTCTATTTGTATAATGTTGTATAAGAGGCTTTCACTTAAAAATCACTCTGATAGTCCCAGAAGTAATGATGAAGTAAATCATGTATGAAACAGCAGCAATTTTGTGCGTCAGTGACAGGAAAGTATTTTAGATATTTTATTTGTATAATACATACATAATATATAGATTATATGTAATATACACATTAAAGAAATTCTGTAAACATATAAAGGACATTTAAAAAATGCTCATGATATTGTGCTTCACGAGATGAACAGATTGATATACAAATTTGGTGAAAATAGTCCAAATCAGTTGTATTTTATTAATCTAAATCTTTGCTTATTCTGGGATTTTTAGCTATGTGGGCAGTCCTAGTTATTGATTGACAGTTATCTATGTATACACATTTAGGGTCCGTTTCGATACAGCCAAAAACTTGGAAAACTTTTGAAGACTGATAGATCGACACCTGGCGATTAAGATGAGTGGTGACATCAGTAACTTTACTGATGTCTCCACTCATCACAGTCGCTGGGTGGAGCACAGCAGGAGCCAGGAGTGGCTGCTGTTCCTATGCAGGCACAGAACGAGGCTTCATAGCCTTTGATCATCGGAATCGAGGAACATTGTGGGAAGCGCTGGACTATGTCAAATCTGCGTGGGAACTTGGCTTTCTAATAAATTGGTGAATGAGGGACAGTCTCTTGTTTTTATTTCTCTCTTTTTATGTTTTTCAGGTTTCTATTTGTTGACTACGAAAGATTCCATGGATTATGTTGGACACTGCATGGATTTTTTTTTAAATAAATTGATGAACCAGGGAAAGTGCGGGGGAGTGTTTTTTAAAATGAAATATTTGTGTTTTTTTTTTCTTTTTAGTACTGAGTTAGTAATGGTGGTGTCTGAAACACACCTCTCCATTGCTAACACCAGGGCTAGATGTCAGCTGTGTGTTAATAATGGAGAGGCAAAGCATCATAATTGGGGCATCTAATGTAATGTGCTACTTCTGGGGTGCCTGTGGGCTGGTATTTTTAGGCAGGAATGGGCCTAATAACCATGGACCTTCCAAATCTGATATCACCTCTCAGCTGTCTGCTTTACCTTTGCTGATTATAACTAAAGAATGCAAGTTTATAATATGTAGGGGGGGTTGTGAAATTATATATTAGCAGGATATCTATCCATTCTATCTAGTCTACCTATCTACATATTCTACCTATCTAATATATTTCTGTCATCTATCTATTTATACAGGGTAAGACTGGGGTGCCTAGGGCCCACCAGGGGAATTGACTCTAGGGGCCCACAATATAGCCACCATAAATGGTTTTATTACTTATTTTGAATAAAATATAAGGACAGGGATGTTAAACATATTCGTAATATACAACATTAGGAAAATAAGTTTTTGTCAGCAGCCAATGACGAGTCCTGATGTTCCTGAGCCCATGGCTTTCTCTACACCCTGCTCCTAATTTACAGTTTTTTTTAAACTGAATTAGCAGCGGCAGACAGAGAAAGTCAGGAACTCATGAATATTCAGGACTCATCATTATGTGCTGGAGCAGTCCAATACTAGATTTTGGCACAAAATGACCCAGCATTTTACTAGGAGGATCTGTCACTAGTTTGTTACCCTTAGTTAGGACACCCTAAACCAGTGACAGATTCCCTTTAAGAAAAAATCCATGGATAACACCATTAGGGTAGATTCACACAAGCGAGTCCACTACGTTAAACAAGCTGGTTGTATCCTGCAGTGGATCCGCCCTGGAGGAGGATTGTACCGGCATTATAATAATATATACTCCTATCTAAGGTCAGGTTCATTATTTTCAATGTTATGAGTCAGAGAGAAATCCTTCAAGTGTATTAGAAACTGCTTTAAAGTGACTCTGTCCGCACAGAATGACTGTTCAACCCAAGAACAGATGCTGGGTGCTTCACGGTGGCCTATCATTTACATACACCTTCCCACCTGCTGGTTTCCATTTATCTCATCCCTTCTCTGGCTCTATGAATCCAGAGCTCTCAATCAAATTAGAGGGAGGGAGGGAGATGGAAATTGAGGGAAAACAAGAAAGTGGCAAGGTGAATGTGTTAGAACCCTCCTGTTTGTTTTTTCCATCTTGTGGTGTTTTAAGGTCACATGACCATCTGCCTTTATATTCTAGCTTCGTCTTTTTGGTGGTGCTGGACTTCAGTGTTGTTTGACTGTTTTGCTAGCCAGGGGCTTCGGTGCCTATATCTCTCAGTTCGCTGGGTCCTTTGGGACCTCTAGTACCTTTTGTCAGTTTTTCTTTTGTTTTCTGCAACAACTTTCTCTGTTCAGGAGGTGCCCCATTTTTGTTCCAGTCCTTAGTTCTTTTGGGGACCCCTTCCCTTTATTCTATAGGTCTTCGTTCAGACTAGCCTAGGACTAAGGCGGGTCTGTTCACTAGGAACAGGCAGCCTGCTACATCGTAGGGATTCAGCTTAGTCTTACTGAAGGGAAAGCTTTCTTTCCTTAGTTCTTCTTTGCAGATCATAACAGTAAGTCCAGCTCAAAGAAAATAAGGAAATTTTTATACGGGCATCAGTATGGCTTCCGTCCAGGATTTGGCTCAACGCTTGCAGGTGTTAACTCTGGAGGTGGCCGAGCTCCAGCATCACGTGAGTATCTGTTCCGGAGTGCATTTTGTGGAACCCAAGGTAGGAGTGCTGGATGTTTTTTATGGTAAACAGCAAGATTCTTTTCCTTTAAAAATGCTTGTTTGTTATATTTTCATTTGATACCAAGGTCCTCTGGGAATGAATCACAGTGCATTGGTTTTATGATGTCACTTTTGCGCAATGAACCACAAGGGTGGGCCTTTTCTCTTCATCCTAATGATCCATGTTTGAGGTCGGTAGAAGAGTTTTTTCTGCTATGGGTCTATTATATGATGATCCTGATCGAATCTTATCTGCTGAGGCAGAACTCAGGCGTTTGAATCAGGGGTCAGATGATGCTGAGATTTATTGCACACACTTTAGAAGGTGGGCTTCTGAAGTCAGATGGAATGATCCTGCTCTGAAATGTCTATTTCTTGCTGGTCTGAGTGAAAGGGTTAAGGATTTGCTAATTGCATTCCCTGCACCTGAGACTCTGCAGGAAACCTTGCAATTAGCTGTTCGTGTGGACAGGAGGCTGAGATCTAGGCAGAATGAGGTAAAGACTCCTGTAATGCGAGGTCCTAGTCCCCAGAAAATCTGCTCAGATGGAGGTGAACTGATGGAGGTTGGGGCGATGTCGCTCCGCTCTCAGGAAAGAGACCGGAGGTTTGCCGAAGGATTGTGTCTTTATTGTGGTAAAACTGACCATTTGATTAAGTATTGTTAGCTTCTTTTTTGTTAAAGAAAAAAAAAAGGTCAGGTACACGCGTATAGCTTGTTTACGCTCTGCAGGAGTATTTCTTTCAGGGAGTAATACTTTGCAGGAAAATTTGATTGAATTTCAGGTATTTGTGGATTGTGGTTCAACACTTAATGTGATTGATAAAGGGTATTTGGAAAAACTTAAATTGAAATCCAAACCTTTGTCATCACCTATTTCTGTGATTGCAATTGATAACACTCCCTTGAAATGTATTACTCACAAGGTTGCTGCATTTCCCCTCACTATCAATGGTCATCACCAAGAAATTTTGGACTTGGTTGTGTTAGATAATTTACCCTTCTGCAGTCGTTCTAGGATTGCCTTGGTTAAAACTGCACAATCCTTTGCTGGACTAGTCTACTAATATGATAAAGTCTTGGAGTCCGAAATGCTATTATAAATGTTGTAATGGTCGAATTGCGGCTGTGGGAAAAGGGGAATTACCTGTACCTATTCAAGATTTTTGGAGGGTTTTTTCAGAGGACGAGCCCCAAGTTTTATCTCCTTATAGGGATTATGATTGCGCCATTGAGTTTATTCCAGGAGCTATTCTTCCCAAGAGTCGCTTGTTTAATCTAACTATCCCTGAAAGAAAGGCCTTGGAGGAGTACATACAGACTAGGCTGGCTGCTTGTCACATTAGACCTTCTAAGTCACCTTTGGCAGTTGGATTTTTCTTTGTTAAAAAAAAGGACGGGGGTTTGCGTCCATGTCTGGATTTTCGTGAAATTAATAAGATTACCGTACGCAATTCCTATCCATTCCCGTTAATTCCTGACTTGTTTAACCAGTTAGTGGGGGCCAAGTGGTTATCTAAGAATGATCTCCGGGGGGCATACAATTTGTTACGAGTGAAGGAGGGTGATGAGTGGAAAACTGCTTTTAACACTCCGGTAGGTCATTTTGATAATCTGGTCATGCCTATTGGTCTTACCAGTGCACCTAAATTTTTTCAGAACCTTATTAATGACATCTTGAGACCTTTGATTGGTTAGAATGTGGCTGTGTATTTGGATGACATTTTGATTTACTCACCAGATCTAGAGTCCCATTGGCAGAGTGTACGTGAAGTTTTGCAGTTATTGAGTGGTAATTAACTCTTTGCTAAGCTGGAGAAATGTGAGTTCGCTGTGCAGAAAATTTGTTTTTTGGGCTACATTGTCTCCAGTGAGGGCTTTGAGATGGACCCGGTGAAGGTTCAGGCTGTGCAGGAATGGCCTAGGCCTATTGGTTTGAAATCTATACAGAAATTTTTTGGTTTTGCCAATTATTACAGGAAATTCATTAAGAATTTTTCTGTAATTGGTAAGCCTCTAACCGATCTCACCAGGAAAGGTGCGAATAAGGTCCAATGGACTACTGAGGCCATTGAATAGTTTAAGTATCTCAAAGAGAGGTTCAGTTCATCCCCTATCCTTATGCAGCCTGATGAGACTGTTACGGATCTGGGTGGTGGAACCCCTGTGCTGCGGTGCAAGGAGGGAAAAGAGTGACGTATCTAGGTATCAACTCGGACCGACCAAGGTCGTACGGCGGCTCAATCGACTCCGTGACCAGGGAAGGATCGAGCAGAGGGACCAGGTGCTACTCTGGGACCGACCTTGTATGAGAGCAGGCGACTCCCACGGGTCAGAAGGCAGGGACTGACCGGTACAGCAGATGAGCACGGCAGGCAGGTTGACGGGTGATCCGGGCAGACTGACTGGCAGACACGGCAGGTAACAAGCAGGAGCCTCCAGGTAGGCAGGCTGGTAGGCACGGTAAGGTAACAGGCAGGTGCTTCAAGGTAAGCAGGCTGGCAGGCATGGCAGGTAACAGGCAGGTGCTTCTAGGTAAGTGGGCTGGCAGGCACAGCAGGTAACGGGCAGGTGCTTCCAGGTAAGCAGGCGGGCAGAGCCCATAGACAGACTGGCAGACTGGACTGTAGGCAGACTGTCGGTCTGGAGAGTAGACAAGCTGGCGGACTGGACTTGTAGTCAGGCTGATGGATTGGACTTGTAGTCTGGCTGGCGGGCTGGACTGGTAGTCAGGCTGGTGGGCTGGACTGGTAGTCTGGCTGGCAGGCTGGACTTGTAATCAGGCTGGCAGGCTGGACTTGTAGTCAGGCTGGCGGGCTGGACTGGTAGACAGGCTGGCGGGCTGGACTTGTAGTCAGGCTAGCAGCGGGACCTGAGGGCTGAAGCAGAGTATAACACACAAAGCTACAACCTTGCACGGGCACCTCCATTTTGGAGGAGGTGCCTGTTATATGAAAGGTCCTCCTGCCTTTGGCCAGGGACTCCTTAGGATGGCACGCGCGGCCCCTTTAAGAGGGAGGGAGCGCACGCGCGCCCTAAGCACAGTGCCCGGGAAGCTGCACGTGCCGGCAGCAACATAGGCAGGAGCACCGGAGGACGCCGGGCAGGGAGCGTGGCGGTAAGTGGGACGGCGTCTCTGCCTGTCAGGGGGCAGAGACTCCGATGCTAAAGTACCCTCCCCCCCTTTACGCCCCCTCTTTTTAAGGCCTAAAAGAAATATTTTAAGGAAAAACGGGGCGTGAATGTTCTCCCTGGGTTCCCAAATTCTCTCCTCTGGGCCAAACCCCTTCCAATCCACCAGAAAAAAGTTTTCTCCTCTTACCCTCTTGGTGGCCAGAATTTTCCCTACCTCATAGACGTCCTCAGCGGAGACGGGAGCTGTGGAGGTACCTGGATTGTCGGTAAAAGAATTAAGCACAACTGGTTTGAGGAGAGATATGTGGAAGGAGTTGGGAATCCGTAAGGTGGCCGGGAGTTTTTACTTGTAAGCTACTGTATTGATTCGCTGGAGGACTTCAAATGGGCCGATGAACCATGGACCCAACTTATAGGAGGGTATTTTGAGGCGAACATGTTTGGAGGAGAGCCAAATCTTGTCTCCTGGATGGAATTGAGGTGGATCCAGACGTCTCTTATCAGCATGTCTCTTCATCCGCTCGGAGGATTGAAGAAGTGCGGACCTAATGGTAGAAAATTCGCTGACCAGAGACTCCGCGGCAGGGTTGTCCACAGCAGCGGAAATGGGAAACGGAATCCTGGGATGTTGACCATAGACCACAAAGAACGGGGACTTGGAAGAAGATTCGCTCTCATGGTTGTTGTAGGAGAACTCAGCCCATGGTAGGAGCTCCACCCAATCGGTATGGTGAGCGTTGACGAAGTGTCAGAAGTAGCTGGTAAGGATCTGATTGATAGGTTCCACTTGGCCATTGGACTGCGGATGGTAAGCAGAGGAGAAATCCAGGGTGACATCCAGCAGTTTACACGTAGCTCTCCAGAAGCGCGAAGTGAACTGGACCCCTCGATCAGACACTATGAGGAGGGGTAGGCCGTGGAGACGAAAGATGTGATGGATGAAATCCTTAGCCAGCACAGATGCAGATGGGAGACCAGGCAGAGGGATGAAGTGGGCCATTTTAGAAAAGCGGTCAGCAACCACCCAAATGACCGTACAACCGGCAAAAACAGGGAGATCAGTAATAAAGTCCATAGCAATGTGTTGCCATGGGGCAGCAGGTACGGGAAGAGGCAGGAGATGGCTGGCTGGAAGTTGTCTGGGAACTTTATTGCGAGCACAGGACGAACAGGCCGTGACAAAGTCTACCACATCCTGGCGCAAGGTAGGCCACCAGTAATGCCGGGTAATGAGCAGGAAGGTCTTCTTCTGGCCAGCATGGCCGGCTAGTTTGGATGAATGACCCCAGTGAAGAACCTTCTTATGATCCGGAACCGCTACAAACGTCTTACCAGGTGGGAGACGAGAAAGGTCCAAGGGGGCCACATTCATCACTTTGGAGGGATCGATGATATGCATAGGCTCCTCCTCTTGATCGGAAGACAGGAAGGATCGGGACAAGGCGTTGGCTTTAATGTTCTTGTCCGCCGGGCGGTAATGTAGGGTAAAGTTGAAGCGGGCGAAGAACAAAGACCACCGGGCCTGACGCGGATTGAGTCTTTGGACATTCTGTAGATAAGCCAGGTTTTTGTGGTCAGTATAGATGACCACTGGGTGCAGAGTCCCCTTGAGCAGGCAACGCCACTCCTCCAGCGCCAATTTGATGGCTAGCAGTTCTCGGTCTCCTATGGAGTAGTTGCGCTCAGATGAGGAGAAGAGCTTGGAGAAGAAGCCGGAGGTTACCATTCTCCCGGATGGAGATTTCTGGGTGAGCACCGCTCCGGCTCCGGAAGAGGAAGCATCAACTTCCAGAAAGAACTGTTTGTTGCTATCTGGACGGTGCAGCACAGGGGCGGAAGAGAAGGCTTGTTTTAAGGAAAGGAAGGCCTCCTCCGCTTCGGACGGCCATTCCTTAGGATTTGCTCCCTTTCAGGTGAGCGCAGATATGGGAGCAGTCCGGGAAGAGAAATGTGGAATGAGGAGACGGTAATAGTTGGCGAAGCCCAAGAATCGCTGAATCACCTTCAACCCCTCCGGACGGGGCCACTTTAAGACGGCAGAGACCTTCTCGGGGTTCATCCGCAGACCAGTCTTAGAGATAATATAGCACAGGAATGGAAGGGAGGTCTGCTCGAAGAGGCATTTCTCAAATTTTGCATAAAGGTGATTCTGCCTGAGTCTAAGCAGGACTTGACGAACATCCCTCCAGTGTGTGGGAAGATCCGGAGAGAAGACCAAGATGTCATCCAGGTTCACCATCACGCAAGAATATAAGAGGTCACGGAAGATGTCGTTAACTAATTCTTGGAAGACGGTGGGAGCATTACAGAGGCTGAAGGGCATCACACGGTATTCATAGTGACCGTCCCGTGTATTGAATGCCGTCTTCCACTCGTCTCCTTGGCGGATCTGGACCAAGTTATACGCCCCACGAAAATTGAGCTTGGTGAAGATCTTCGCGCCTTTAAGGCGGTCGAACAGCTCAGAGATGAGCGGCAGGGGGTATTTGTTTTTGATAGTGATTTGGTTGAGACCTCTATAATCGATACATAGGCGTATTGAACCGTCTTTCTTTTTTACGAAGAAAAATACGGCTCCAGCCGGGGAGGAAGATTTCCGGAAGAATCCCCTAGCCAGATTTTCTTCGATGTACTCTGACATGGCCCGGGTTTCAGCCAACGACAACAGGTAAATACGCCCACGGGGTGGAGTGGCACCGGGTATCAGCTTGATAGGGCAGTCATGCGGCCTATGAGGTGCCAGTGTCTCTGCCTCCTTCTTGTCGAAGACATCGGCATAGGACCAGTAAGTTGCCGGTAGACCGGGTAAATTAATCGGAGTAGATGGAAGTCAAGCCGTGCGAACCAGAACCAGGCAGGTCTTATGGCAATCCTGCCCCCAACGGAGCACCTCACCGGATTGCCAGTTCAGAACGGGTTCATGTCTCTGTAGCCAGGGTAGACCTAGCAAAAGAGGGTGAGAGAGTCCGGAAAGCACATGGAAGGAGATCCTCTCTGAGTGCAGCATTCCCACCTGCAGGGTTACGGGCTCTGTGATGAGAGTCTTCCATCCACGGAAGCTACTGCCAATGGTTCAGCCAGAGATTTGGTAGGAATCTGATATTTCTGTACAAGGGACTGGGAAATGAGATTCCCAGCAGCTCCGGAGTCCAGATGGGCGGTCTCAAAGAAGCGGTTCTCTCCACAGGAGATAGAGACGAACAAAGTCAAGAACGGAGAGGATTTACTCTTGCCCAGGACGACCTGTCCGAGCGGTCCTAGACACTGGAGTTTCCCGGCTTCACCGGGCAGGAACGGATGAGGTGCTCCTTACTACCACAGTAGAAGCAGCTCCCCTCGGCTCGGCGTGTTTCTTGGCTAGACTTGACAATCTTGGTCTGGTCGACCTGCATAGGTTTGGGCAAACATGCTCGGGGAGTTCCTGATTGCGAAGCCGGTTTCTGGAAAACAGGAGCAAGACGAGGAAATCATCTCTCCCGGGTAGTCTCATTAGCATGTTCTAGGAAACGGATGTCAATCCGGGTTGCTAGTGACATCAGGTCATCCAGGGTGGTAGGAATGTCCCGGCCGGCTAACTCGTCCTTAATCTGACCGGAAAGGCCCTACCAGAAGGTGGACACCAGGGCTTCATTGTCCCAGGCAAGCTCAGAAGCGAGGGTACGGAACCGTATGGCATACTGGGCCATGGTGAGACTCCCTTGGCAGAGACGCAGCAATGAGGAGGCAGTAGAAATCCTTCATCCGGGTTCATCGAAGACCTTCCGGAAGGCAGTGAGGAAAGCCATAAGATCGGACACCAGGGAATCCCCTCTCTCCCATAGAGGGTTAAGCCATGCCAATGCTTCCCCTGTGAGGTGAGACATGACAAACGCTACCGTGGCCCGGTCGGAGGGAAACTGATGTGGCAGAAGTTCAAAGTGCAGCGTGCACTGGTTCAGAAAGCCCCGACATAGGACGAGGTCACCTCCAATATGAGGAGGCGCAGAAAGCCGGGGTCTTAGGCTGGATGCCATGGTATTGGTAGGCAGCGGCGCTGCCGGAGCGGGTGTTGCTCGACTTGGGGTAGACACAGGTGGAACAGACAGTGTGTCCAGGCGAGAGTTGACAGACCGCAAGTAGGTCAGGATGGTTTCCTGTTGGGATCTCTGATGAGAAACCTCCTGGTACAGGTCAGCAAGCGAAGGGGCCTGGGGGGCCACCGGGTTACATGGCCCGTGCAAACTGTTATGGATCCGGGTGGAGAAACCTCTGTGCTGCGGTGCAAGGAGGGACCAGAGGGGCGTAACTAGGTATCAACTTGGACAGACCAAGGTCATATGGCGGCTCAATCGACTCCGTGACCAGGGAAGGACCGAGCAGGGGGACCAGGTGCTACTCTGGGACTGACCTTGTATGAGAGCAGGTGACTCTCACGGGTTAGAAGGCAGGGACTGATCGGTAGAGCAGATGAGCACGGCAGGCAGGCTGACGGGTGATCCGGGCAGACGGACTGGCAGACACGGCAGGTAACAAGCAGGAGCCTCCAGGTAGGCTGGCTGGTGGGCATGGCAGGTAACAGGCAGGTGCTTCTAGGTAAGCAGGCTGGCAGGCACGGCAGGTAACAGGCAGGTGCTTCTACGTAAGCAGGCTGGCAGGCACGGCAGGTTACGGGCAGGTGCTTCCAGGTAAGCAGGTGGACAGAGCCCATAGACAGACTGGCGGGCTGGACTGTAGACAGACTGTCGGTCTGGAGAGTAGACAAGCTGGTGGGCTTGACTTGTAGTCAGGCTGGCGGGCTGGACTTGTAGTCAGGCTAGCAGCGGGACCTGAGGGCTGAAGCAGAGTATAACACACAAAGCTACAACCTTGCACGGGCACCTCCATTTTGGAGGAGGTGCCTGTTATATGAAAGGTCCTCCTGCCTTTGGCCAGGGACTCCTTAGGAGGGCGCGCGCGGCCCCTTTAAGCGGGAGGGAGCGTGCGTGCGCCCTAAGCACAGTGCCCGGGAAGCTACACGTGCCAGCAGCAACAGAGGCAGGAGCGCCAGAGGACGCCGGGCAGGGAGCGCGGCGGTAAGTGGGACGGCGTTTCTGCCTGTCAGGGGGCAGAGACGCCGATACTACAGAGACCAAGCCTCTTTTGGTCGAGGTCGATGCTTCATCGGTGGGGGTCAGAGCAGTTTTGTCTCAGGATAACTGGGATGGAGTACATTCTTGTACCTTCTTTTCGAAAAAAATTTCGGAAACCGAATTGAATTATGATGTTGGAAATCGGGAGTTGCTGGCTATTAAACTCGCGTTCCTATTCAGTTTTCACAGATCATAAGAATTTGATCTATCTGGATGCTGCCAAGCGCTTGAATGCCCGTCAAGCTAGGTGGGCACTTTTTTTTCTCAGTTTCATTTTTCTGTTACCTATATCCCTGGTACTAAGAATGTTAAAGCCAATGCTTTATCTCATAGCTTCTCTCCTGCGGTTGGTGCCAAGGAGGAGGAGAACATTTTACAGAAAGGAGTTGGGGTGGCGGCATTGGACTCCGTTTTGGAGAATGGGATTCTAAAAGCTCAAGATGATGCTCCATCTAACACTTCCAACGGGGGGGTTGTTTGTGCCAAGAAACTTTAGGAGAGAGTTGTTTGTGGAGTGTTATGAGTCTCGGTTGGCAGGTTATCCAGGAATTCCTGAGACTAAGAGACTTATCAGTCGCAGTTTTTGGTGGCCTGGATGGCAGAAAGAAGTCATCAAGTGGGTGCGTCAATGTACGGTGTGTGCTAGGTCAAAGACTTCACGTACTCCTGCTGCGGGGTTGCTTTGCCCTCTGCAGGTTCCTAGTGCGCCTTGAACGCATCTCACAATGGATTTCATTACTGATCAGCCCGTGTCCAAGGATTTTACTGTCATCTGGTTGGTCGTGGACTGTTTTAGTAAGATGTGTCATTTGGTTCCATTCATTAAGTTGCGCTGCGCCAAGACACTAGCTCAGGCGTTTGTTAAGGAGAATGTCAAGCTTCATGGCATTCCCATGGATATTGTTTCTGACAGAGGACCTCAGTTTGTGGCTCTCTTTTGGCGTGCTTTTTGTGACAGGTTGGGAGTCCATTTGTCATTTTCATCTGGGTATCATCCTGAGTCTAATGGACAGACTGAAAGAAAGAACCAGGATGTAGAACAGTTTTTGCGATGTTTTGTGGGGGACAATCAAGAGATGTGATCTGAGTTTCTGTTCTCCTTTTTTTTTGTTGTACTGGGAGACATCCGTCTTTTGGTTCGTTCTCCAAATTGGGGTCGGCGGTGCCAGAGGAGGAGAATTTTTCCCGTGATTTGGAGAGAGTTTGGACTAATGTACGTTGCAACCTTCAAGAGGCTAACAAGAAGTCCAAGAAGTATTTTGAAAGGAAACGAAAGGAGGTTTTGTTTATTGTGGGTGACATGGTTTGTTTGTCCTCAAGGAACCTGCGATTGAGGATTCCCTCTAAAAAACTGGGTCCTAAGTTTGTGGGTCTATTTAAAGTGTTTCAGGTTGTTAACCCATCTGCGGTTAGGTTGGATGTTCCTACTTCCTGGAAGATTAATCCTGTGTTTCATGTTTCCTTGTTGAAAAAGGCAAATGCATCTGATAGGGATGCCACTGTCTCAGTTCCTCCTGTGGTGGAAGACGGCGAATATGAAATTTCACGTACCTTGAATTCTAGATGGCATAGAGGGAGAGAATAGTATCTCGTCTACTGGAAGGGTTTCGGTCCTGAAGATAACTCCTGGGTAAGGGCGGATGATGTCTCTGCTCCTAGGCTTGTTAGAGCTTTCCACAAGAGGTTTCCGGATAGGCCTGGGCCTGGAGAAACCAGAGGATCCTCTTAAAAGAGGGGGTACTGTTAGAACCCTCCTGTTTGTTTTTTCCATCTTGTGTTTTGCGGTCACGTGACCATCTGCCTTTATATTCCAGCTCCGCCTTTTAGGCTGTGCTGGACTTCAGTGTTGTTTGACTGTTTCACTAGCCAGGTGCTTCGGTGCCTATATCTCTCAGTTTGCTTGGTCCTTTGGGACCTCTAGTACCTTGTGTCAGTTTTTCTTTTGTTCTCTGCAACAATTTTTTCTGTTCAGGAGGTGTCCCATTTTTGTTCCAGTCCTTAGTTCTTTTAGGGACCCCTTCCATAAATTCTATAGGTCTTCATTCAGACTAGCCTAGGACTAAGGCAGCTCTGTTCACTAGGAACAGGCAGCCCGCTACATTGTAGGGATTCAGCTTAGTCTTACTGTAGGGAAAGCTTTCCCCTTCTTTCATTAATTCTTGTTTGCAGATCATAACAGAATGTACATGATTGGCCGCATCGTGAAGCACCAAGCAGCGGGACTTAGCTTGAACAGTCTGTGCTGACAGAGTCCCTTTAAGGATAACTTGTCACCTTGAGAAATGCTATTTATCTGCAGATATAGGGTTAACCTGCAGGTTTAAAGCCTGGTTAGCCGGCTTAATGGAAAAGGGTTGGCTACAGGGGGAAAATTATGTTTTATTCTCTCTGCCGCCACTCGCTTCCTGTCATAGGGTCGGTGCAAAGAGGGAGACATTACAGTTACTACAAAGTGAGTATGCTGTAATAACGTCCCGGCATCTTGATTGTGACATCTTCCATGGAACCCAACCTCAGGTTGGGCTTCTTTGAACAACTAACATGCCAGCAACACATGCAACCCACAACTGCGTCACAGAGGTCTGAGGGGAGCTTGTGAGTGCTTACACCGGCCATTGTGTTATACGAGGGCAGTTCCTATTCAAATGAATGTAGCTCCCGGGAATCGTGGCCTATTTAAGTGATTTTTTTTTCCTGGACTAGTGGGTACCTAAGAGAGAAGAAAACATTTTATTTTAATTTCTGTGTGCAATAGAAATAACCGATTATCATTACTTTTGGATCGCCCCTCGTATAATGCCGATATCAGTGATTGACAAGGGCATTTAAATACTTAAAACAGCAGCAGTCAAACCGAGCTCTGGTCACTACTGTTACAGGCATACGCCGGCTATGCGTCACAGTTGACATCTGCGTGGAATGGGGCAGGCACAGCTCCTGAACCCGCTCCATACAAGCACATCCCTATGGTGAAAGTTATATCAAGGATAGAAAATTTCACTTGTCTGTTCCTAACTGTGGAAAGACAGATGGAATTCCCTAACACATGTGAAAGACCACTAACAGTTGCTAAATCTATGCCCCAAGCATATGAATGTTTTACACCCCACAATACACTGTTATACACACGCATGTTGCAAAAATACATATAATTCCAGATATGCAGACATATACGCAGACCCTCACAAACACGCAGACACGCACAAACACATCAGTACATGAATACTCGTATATCACCTGAACCACCATCAGTATATGGTACTAGTGATGAGGGCAAGTGCTCGTTACTGGAGTTTGCCTAGGGTGCTCGGATACGCACCAAGTATTGCGGGTGCTCGAGTGTCATGTTTGTTAGGCAATCCCTGCATGTTTGGTGACTGTCAAACAGCTGTAAAACATGAGGGGCAGGGATGCGAACATGTTACTTGAGCACCCACGATACTGGGTGCATACCTGAGCACCCTAGGCAAACTCAAGTAATGAGCACTCGCACTCATCACTACATGGTGCATCAATTTTAATGTCAGGTCAACCCCATATACCTTTGTATCACAAGAACCTACAACTCCCATTATGTTCTTAACAATGGAGATACTGGGAGTTGTTTTACCAGTCATCAGACTGCAGACCATACAGGAAGCACTGTACTGATGAGACGCAGCCAGTATCACAAATAATCTTTTACATCCAGAAATCTTACCTGTAACGTCTTCTCTAATTAAAGTTGTTTTCTTTATTTTCGGCTTCATCTTGTCCAGACTTCATGATGCCTTTTCACACCGACAGCTCCATCTCTGCAGACTTCCATCTTCTCTGGTCTTCTGTTGCACATCCCCACATGATGCCCTTAAAGATAGCAGTGTCATTATAATGCTCCTGAATAAAAAAAATCTGCCCTACTCTGAACCCCTGTATAAACTATTAACCCTTAATGCTCCCTGCACAATATATGACCCTCACACTCTACCCCTTTTATTGCAAATATCCTCCACACTATCATTTCTTTTCTATACTAGGCCCCCTATTCAGACTGTCCTCTCACACTGTGTTCCCTCCTATACTGCCCAGTCTCTATACTGTGCCCCTTCATCACACTACCCCTCCTCAGCATACTGTTTCCTCCTTGCTGTGGCCTCACATGTCCCCCCATACTGCCCCCTCTCTATACCTTCCCCCACACTGCCCAGTCTCTATTCTGTTTCCCCTCACACTTTTTTCCCCCCATACTGTCTCCTCACACATTTTCCCCCTCAATCTCCATACTGTCTCCTCACACACCCCACACTCTCCATACTGTCTCCTCACTGTATCCCCATTTTGTTCCCCCACCTATTCACTGTTTCTTCACACATTCTGCCCATACTCTCTCCTCAAATTTCTCCCCCATTTCTCCCAAATTATAATAAATCTTTGGAAGAGCACATAGGCATGCACAAAGACACACATGCACACACAAACATGCAGAAGTGCGCATACACACATGAAGACACGCACATATACACACATTCAGACACGCATACCCAGACATGCAGAAACGCACACACACACAGAAATACACATTCAGACACATGAACACACATATGTGTGCGCACAGTCATGCACAACCAGATGCAGATACACACAGAAATGCACATTCAGGCAAGTACACACATGCAGATATGCACACTCATACATGCACATATATACGTGTGTACAGACAATTGTGTGTACACAGTTATACACAGATATGTAGATACACACACAGAAATGCACACTTAGACAATCATGCACACAGAGAAGCACACAGACATGCAGATACACACTCAGACACACACACAAATGCACACACGCAGACCTGCACACAAATGTACATTCAGAAAAGCACACATATGCAGATACGCACACTCAGACAAGCACACACGCAGATACTCACTCAGACATGCAGATACGCACTCAGACAAGGACACACGCAGATTCACACGTGGACAAGCACACACGCAGATACACACACTCAGACAAGCACACACGCAGATGCAAACATTCATACAAGCACACATGCAGATATGCACTCAGACAAGCACACAAGCAGATATGCACACTCAGACAAGCACACATGCAGATACTCACTCAGACAAGCATAAACATGCAGATATACACTCAGACAAGCACACACATGCAGATACGCACACTCAGACAAGCACACACACAGATACTCAGACATGCAGATACGCACTCAGACCAGCACACACGCAGATACACACTTAGACAAGCACACACGCAGATACACACACTCAGACAAGCACACACGCAGATGCAAGCATTCAGACAAGCACACATGCAGATATGCACTCAGACAAGCACACAAGCAGATATGCACACTCAGACAAGCACACACGCAGATATTCACTCAGACAAGCACACACATGCAGATACACACTCAGACAAGGACACACGCAGATTCACACGTGGACAAGCACACACGCAGATACACACACTCAGACAAGCACACACGCAGATGCAAACATTCAGACAAGCACACACGCAGATATGCACTCAGACAAGAACACAAGCAGATATGCACACTCAGACAAGCACACACGCAGATACTCACTCAGACAAGCATACACATGCAGATATGCACTCAGACAAGCACACACATGCAGATACGCACACTCAGAGAAGCACACACGCAGATACTCACTCAGACATGCAGATACACACTCAGACAAGCACACACACAGATACACACTTAGACAAGCACACACGCAGATACACACACTCAGACAAGCACACACTCAGATGCAAACATTCAGACAAGCACACATGCAGATATGCACTCAGACAAGCACACAAGCAGATATGCACACTCAGACAAGCACACACGCAGATACTCACTCAGACAAGCACACACAGGCAGATTCACACTCAGACAAGCACACACAAGCAGATACACACTCTCAGACAAGCAGACATGCAGATACGCACACTCAGACAAGCAGACATGCAGATACGCACCCAGAAAAGCACACATAAACAGATACTCACACTCAGACAAGCACACATGCAGATACGCACTCAGACAAGCGCACACACAAATACACACACTCAGACATGCACACACGCAGATACGCACACTCAGACAAGTGCACATACATGCATACACACACTCAGACAAGCGCACACACATGCAGATACGCACACTCAAGGAAGCACACACGCAGATATGTACTCAGAAAAGCACACACACACATAAATGCAGGCACATATACACAGAAATGCACATGTACACACACGCAGACATGCAGACATACACATACACACAGAAATGCACACGCAGGCACACACACACAGAAATGCTTACGCAGACACGCACATGTAGACATGCACATCCAGGCAGACGCACAAATGCACACCCAGGCAGACACACACACAAATGCACAAACATTTACACAAACACATACAGTGCTGTCCAAAAGTATTGGCACCCCTGCAATTCTGTCAGATAATACTCAGTTTCTTCCTGATAATGATTGCAATCACAAATTCTTTGGTATTATTCTTTTCATTTAATTTGTCTTCAATGAAAAAAACACAAAAAGAATTGTCCTAAAGCCAAATTGGATATAATTCCACACCAAACCTAAAAAAGGGGGTGGACAAAAGTATTGGCACCCTTTGAAAAATCATGTGATGCTTCTCTAATTTGTGTAATTAACAGCACCTGTAACTTACTTGTGGCACCTAACAGGTGTTGGCAATAACTAAATCACACTTGCAGCCAGTTAACATGGATTAAAGATGACTCAACCTCTGTCCTGTGGCCTTGTGTGTACCACATTGAGCATGGAGAAAAGAAAGAAGACCAAAGAACTGTCTGAGGACTTGAGAAACCAAATTGTGAGGAAGCATGAGCAATCTCAAGGCTACAAGTCCATCTCCAAAGACCTGAATGTTCCAGTTTCTTCCGTGCGCAGTGTCATCAAGAAGTTTAAAGCCCATGGCACTGTGGCTAACCTCCCTAGATGTGGACGGAAAAGAAAAATTGACGAGAGATTTCAACGCAAGATTGTGCTGATGGTGGATAAAGAACCTCGACTAACATCCAAATAAGTTCAAGCTGCCCTGCAGTCCGAGGATACAACAGTGTCAACCCGTACTATCCGTCGGCGTCTGAATGAAAAGGGACTGTATGGTAGGATACCCAGGAAGACCCCACTTCTTACCCCGAGACATAAGAAACCCAGGCTGGAGTTTGCCAAAACGTTTTGGAAGAATGTTCTCTGGTCAGATGAGACAAAAGTAGAGCTTTTTGGGAAAAAGCATCAACATAGAGTGTACAGGAAAAGAAAAGAGGCATTCAAAGAAAAGCACACGGTCTCTACAGTCAAACATGGCAGAGGTTCCCTGATGTTTTGGGGTTGCTTTGCTGCCTCTGGCACTGGACTGCTTGACCGTGTGCATGGCATTATGAAGTCTGAAGACTACCAACAAATTTTGCAGCATAATGTAGGGCCCAGTGTGAGAAAGCTTGGTCTCCCTCAGAGGTCATGGGTCTTCCAGCAGGACAATGACCCAAAACACACTTCCAAAAGCACTATAAAATGGTTTGAGAGAAAGCACTGGAGACTTCTAAGATGGCCAGCAATGAGTCCAGACCTGAATCCCATAGAACACCTGTGGAGAGATCTCAAAATGGCAGTTTGGAGAAGGCACCCTTCAAATATCAGGGACCTGGAGCAGTTTGCCAAAGAAGAATGGTCTACAAATCCAGCAGAGCATTGTAAGAAACTCATTGATGGTTACCAGAAGCGGTTGTTCGCAGTTATTTTGGCTAAAAGTTGTGCTACCAAGTATTAGGCTGAGGGTGCCAATACTTTTGTCTGGCACTTTTTTGGAGTTTTGTGTGAAATGATCAATGATTTGATTTTTGCTTCACTCTCTTTTGTGTTTTTTCCTTGCAAGCAAATTAAATGAAGAGAATAATACCAAAGAATTTGTGATTGCAATCATTTTCAGGAAGAAACTGAGTATTATCTGACAGAATTGCAGGGGTGCCAATACTTTTGGCCAGCACTGTACACAGATATACATACCAATGCAGGCATATACACAAAAATGCATATAAACCTACACACATATTAACTTACCTTGGCTTATTTCCGGTCCAGCCCATATGCTTTTGAAGCGCTTCTAGGGTAGGAAGCAGCAGTGCAGGGCGCGCTGAGTGACATCACTTTTAGCAGGCGTGGCTGCCGCCATGTTTGCTACCTGTGACTCGACAGCGCGTGCACCGGTGTGTTCGGTGAGTCCAGTGTGTCCTCTGCTCCCCTGCTCAGCCCACCCGCCACTGTCTGCACGCTGCAGTAAATAAATACTGTGCGCGGCCCTGAGCTTTTAAAAGGGCCATAGCTACTATTTATTTATGTATATATATATATTTTTTTTCTTCTCCCTTCTCTCTCCTGAGCAAGGGCCTACCACGCATTTCCCCGGCACCCTGCCAGGTCAATCTGGCCCTGTATCTATATCTTTATATGATTTTTTTTTCTTTGAGATTTGTGCGTAAAAATCAAACGTCATACGAATAGTCCATGTGCCATCCAATTTTTTTCTCACACCCATTGACTTGCATTGGAGAGTCTCGGCCGTTTTACGAGGCCATATGCAGCATTTTTCCTCAGCCTGATTTCAGCTGAGCAAAAACTCACTTCCTCAGTGAATTACATTGGTGCAAATGCAATGCAATTTTTAAATCACATTGCACTCTGCGTATTTATAAGCAGATGTGAGCGAACCCTTAAAATACTTCTCGTAATATATGACCCAGATACATGCAATGGTAATCCTAAACAATTAAGTAAATCAACAATTACCTCTTAAAAAAATGTTTAAAAATGACCACCCTGTAGACAGTTGAATATTATGATATTGAAAATTATTGTCAGTTATGTTTTTTTTAATACCATTAAGGCACTGTTAATGACATAATAATATCGATGGTGGATTCCTTTTCTGATTTGTTTGCAATGACTCATGATTTTACCAAAATGAAGAAAACTTATATTTTTTTAATTGTGCAGCGAATTCACTTGTTTGTCTGATTATCATTAGTTCAGATCCTTGCCATGTATAAAACTACACAGGGTGAGCTAACAATCATCTTTGTCTTCGTTAAGACAATGTGGTGCCAACCTAAACTGCCTTCAAAACCAGATATTGTGTATTATGTCAGAAGTTTTTTAGCTACTATTATTGGGGTACAAAACTCTGCTTCAAAAAGACAAAAATGTGTGAACGGTATAAGAATCAGCTACACTTGGACAAGTGCATTCACCAGTTATTGAGGTGTGGTTGACGATACAAAGCTCCAGTTTGATTACAGTTCAAGGCTGTATGCCTATGATGAGCTTTTTAGTGAGTTTTTGATGCTGCATATTTTTGAAAAAATGCAAATAACCTATCTTACCTAATGGGTGTATAATCTACAAGAAAGGCATGTAGCCAAGGATCAATCAATTATTTTAAACAGTAAAGTTTATTGAAAATTACAAAAATTGCTAAAAACATATATAAATAGAGGTAAAATAAGAGATTTTATCACATCCCCCAAAGGAAGCCCATGTGGAGCGCACATTGGGGTGGTTGGTACGTGGCTTCATATACTAATCGTCTACTATGCAATTTTTTACTTTTTCACTAGTGTTGATGGTTTTCTTCTATATTAATTTTGGTTCAAATTATTCCTTACTATCATCAGTGTATGTACTATACTATTTCCATTTATGCTGCCACCCCTTACTTAGTATGTGCGGCCCTCATCTTCTTTGCATGCCTGAGTCTTCATCTCTGATATTACCACAATATACAGTACATATGTTTTTTCTCATTTTTTGTAATTTTCAATAAACGCTATTGTTTATTATTGTTTGTTATAATTGGTGGATCTTTAACTCCGTGCCTGTTTTGTAGGCTATACATTCAGTGTTAGGAGTTTTTTTCCCCCTCGCATTGGTAGGTTATATTGTGGCTTACAGCCTTACAATCTCTTCTTTGTATGATTTTTTTCAGTTTGGATGAATACTTACTTAATGGGTTCACAAAATCCCATCAGAAACTCACCAAAAAGCTCATCATAGCCTGTTTTTTTACTTCAGTATTTGTAAGCTAAAACCAGGAGTGGAAAAGTATAATAGAAACACGTCACCACTTCTGCATTTTTTTACCCACACCTGGTTTTGGCTTACATATATGGAGATAAAAGCTCACCAACATGTGGACATGGCCTAAAAGTTCCAAACTACTCAGATATGCAAATTGTCTCTTCAGAGAGGAAGAAGACTAGAACTCTAGTGCCACCTGTTGGAAGCAGTGATCCTAAAAGTCAATATCGACTCGTTAACGAGCCTTGCAATATGACTTAGGATAAAAGCCAAACCAGAATCTTAATTTGCAAACACAGTGTTTTGGGATGTTGCCCCTCAGTGGAAAGTATGAGATCTGATTTAGCTAGGTAAGAGGATCTGGAATGTTAAAAAGTCGATATTGACTTTTAGGATTGCTGCTTCCAATAGGTGATGCCAGAGTTATAGTCCTCTTCCTGTTAGAACCCTACTGTTTGTTTTTTCCATCTTGTGTTTTGCGGTCACGTGACCATCTGCCTTTATATTCCAGCTCTGCCCTTCTGGCTGTGCTGGACTTCAGTGTTTGACTGTTTCTCTAGCCTGGTGCTTCGGTGCCTTTCTCTGTCAGTTCGCTTGGTTCTTCTGGGACCTCTAGTATTTTTTGTCAGTTTGTCTTTTAGTGTTCTGCAACAACTTCTCTGTTTAGGTGGTGTCCCATTTTTGTCCCAGTCCTTAGTTCTTTTAGGGACCCCTCCCTTAATGCTATAGGTCTTCGTTCAGACTAGCCGAGGATTAAGGCGGGTCTGTTTGCTAGGAACAGGCAGCCTGCTACATCGTAGGGATTCAGTTTAGTCTTACTATAGGGCCAGCTTTCCCCTATCTTTTTTTAGTACATGTTGCAGATCATAACAGTAAGTCCAGCCCAAAAAACTAAAAGGAAAGAAATTCGGGGATCAGTATGGTTTCCATCCAGGATTTGGCTCAACACCTGCAGGGATTGTCTCTGGAGGTGGCCGAGCTTCAGCAACATGTGAGTAGCTGTTCTGGAGGGCATTTTGAACCCAAGGTAGGACTGCCTGATGTTTTTTATAGTAAACAGCAAGATTTTTTTTCCTTTAAAAATGTTTGCTTCTTATATTTTCGTATGAGATCAAGGTCCTCTGGGAATGAATCACAGCGCATTGGTTTTATTATGTTATTTTTGTGCAATGAACCACAGCGGTGGGCATCTTCTCTCCAACCTAATGATCCGTTTTTAAGGTCTGTTTAAGAATTTTTTTCTGCTATGGGGCTATTATATGACGCTCCTGATCGAATCTCATCTGCTGAAGCAGAACTCAGGCGCTTGAATCAGGGGTCAGGTGATGTTGAAAATTATTGCACACACTTCAGGAGATGGACCTCAGAAGTTAATTCTTGAATGATCCTGCGATAAAATGTTTATTTCTTGCTGGTCTGAGTGAAAGGGTAAAGGATCTGCTAATTGCATTGCCTGCACCTGAGACTCTGCAGGATGCCATGCAATTAGCTGTTCATGTGGACAGGAGGCTGAGGTGAAGGCTGAATGAGGTAAAGACTCCTGTAACGTCAGTTTCTAGTCCCCAGAAAATCTGCTCAGACGGCGGAGAACCGGGATTGTGTCTTTATTGTGGTAAAGCTGACCATTTGATTAAGTATTGTTTAAGTAAAGAATAAAAAAAGGTCAGTTACTCCCGTATAGCTTGTTTACGCTCTGCAGGAGTATTTCTTTCTGGGAGTACTACTTTACAGGGAGATTTAATTGAATTTCAGGTATTTGTGGATTGTGGTTCAACACTTAATGTGATTGATAAAGGGTTTTTGGAAAACCTTAAATTGAAATCCAATCCTTTGTCATCAACTATTTCTGTGATTGCAATTGATAACACTCCTTTGAAATGTATTACTCACAAGGTTGCTGCATTTCCCCTCACTATCAATGGAGTTCACCAATAAATGTTGGACTTGGTTGTTTTAGATAATTTACCCTCTCTGGTTGTTCTAGGATTGCCTTCGTAAAAACTGTACAATCCTTTGCTGGACTGGTCTACTAATGTGATTAAGTCTTGGAGTCTGAAGTACTATGATAAATGTTGTAATGGTCGAATTGCGGCTGTGGAAAAAGGGGAATTACCTGTACCTATTCAAGATTTTTGGAGGGTTTTTTTGGAGGAGCAGTCGCAAGTTTTACTTCCTCATAGGGATTATGATTGCACCATTGAGTTTATTCCGGGAGCTACTCTTCCCAAGAGTCGCTTGTTTAATCCGACTATCCCTGAAAAAAAGGCCTTGGAGCAATACATACAGACTAGCTTGGCTGCTAGTCACATTAGACCTTCTAAGTTGCCTGTGGCAATTGGATTTTTCTTTGTTTAAAAAGAGGAAGGGGGTTTACGTCCATGTCTGTTTTTTCGTGAAATTAATAAGATTACCGTACGCAATTCCTACCCATTGCCATTAATTCCTGACTTGCTTAATCAGTTAGTGGGGGCCAAGTGGTTCTCTAAGATTGATCTCCGGGGGGCATGCAATTTGTTACGATTGAAGGAGGGTGATGAATGGAAAACTGCTTTTAACACTCCGGTAGGTCATTTTGAGAATCTGGTGATGCCTTTTGGTCTTACTAATGCACCTGCATTTTTTCAGAACCTTATTAATGACATGCTGAGACCTTTGATTGGTTAGAATGTGGCTGTGTATTTGGATGACATTTTGATTTACTCACCAGATCTAAAGTCCCATTGACAGAGTGTACGTGAAGTTTTTCAGTTATTGAGTGATAATTCACTCTTTGCTAAGCTGGAGAAATGTGAGTTCGCAGTGCAGAAAATTTGTTTTTTGGGGTACATTGTCTCCAGCGAGGGCTTTGAGATGGACCTTGTGAAGGTTAAGGCTGTGCAGGAATAGCCTAGGCCTTTTGGTTTGAAATCTATACAGAAATTCTTTGGGTTTTGCCAATTATTACAGGAAATTCATTAAGAATTTTTCTGTAATTGTTAAACCTCTAACCGATCTCACCAGGAAAGGTGCGAATAATGCCCAGTGGACTACTGAGGCCATTAAAGCATTTGAGTATCTCAAAGAGAGGTTCAGTTCTGCCCCATCCTTATGCAGCCTGATGAGACCAAGCCTTTATTGGTCGAGGTCGATGCTTTATCGGTGGGGGTCGGAGCAGTTTTGTCTCAGGAGAAAAAGGGTGGAGTACATCCTTGTGCTTTCTTTTCGAAAAACTTTTCGGAAACTGAACTGAATTATGATGTTGGAAATCGGGAGTTGCTGGCTATTAAACTCGCGTTTGAACATTGGTGTCATTTTTTGGAAGGCGCTAGATTTCCTATTCAGGTTTTCACAGATCATAAGAATTTGATCTAGCTGGATGCTGCCAAGCACTTGAATGCCCGTCAAGCTAGGTGGGCACTTTTTTTTTTCTCGGTTTCATTTTTCTGTTACCAATATCCCTGGTACTAAGAATGTTAAAGCCGATGCTTTATCTCGCAGCTTCTCTCCTACGGTCGGTGACGAGGAGGAGGAGAGCATTTTACAGAAAGGAGTTGTGGTGGCAGCATTGGACTCTGTTTTGGAGAATGGGATTCTGAAAGCTCAAGATGATGCTCCATCTAACATTCCCCATGGGAGGTTGTTTGTGCCTAGAGCCTTTAGGAGAGATTTGTTTGTGAAGTGTCATGAGTCTCGGTTGGCAGGTCATCCAGGAATTCCTGAGACTAAGAGACTTATCAGTCGCAGTTTTTGGTGGCCTGGATGGCAGAAAGAAATCATCAAGTGGATGAGTCAGTTTACTGTGTGTGCTAGGTCAAAGACTTCACATACTCCTGCTGCAGGGTTTCTTTGCCCTCTGGAGGTTCCTAGTGCACCTTGGACGCATCTCAAAATGGATTTTATTACTGGTCTTCCTGTGTCCGGGGGTTTTACTGTCATCTGGTTGGTCGCGGACCGTTTTAGTAAGATGTGTCATTTGGTTCCATTCATTAAGTTGTCCTGCGCCAAGACACTCGCTAAGGTGTTTGTTAAGGAGATTGTCAAGCTCCATGGCGTTCCCACGGATATTGTTTCTGATAGAGGACCTCAGTTTGTGGCTCGCTTTTGGCATGCTTTTTGTGACAGGTTGGGAGTCCATTTGTCATTTTCGTCTGGTTATCATCCTGAGTCTAATGGACAGACTGAAAGAAAGAACCAGGATGTTGAACAGTTTTTGCATTGTTTTATGGCGGTTAATCAAGAGGCGTGGTCTGAGTTTCTGCCTCTCGCAGAATTTGCTCTTAACAATCATACATCCTCCTCTGCTGGGTGTTCTCCTTTTTTTCGTTGCACTGGGAGACATCCATCTTTTGGTTCGTTCTCCAAATTGGGGTCGGTGGTGCCGGAGGAGGAGAATTTTTCTGGTGATTTGGAGAGAGTTTGGACTAATGTACATTGCAACCTTCAAGAGGCTAACAAGAAGTCGAAGAAGTATTTTGACAGGAAACGTAAGGAGGTTTTGTTTACTGTGGGTGACATGGTTTGTTTGTCCTCAAGGAATCTGCGGTTGAGGATTCCCTCTAAAAAACTGGGTCCTAAGTTTGTGGGTCCATTTAAAGTGCTTCAGGTTGTTAACCTGTCTGCTGTTAGGTTGGATGTCCCTACTTCCTGGAAGATTAATCCTGTATTTCATGTTTCCTTGTTGAAAAAGGCTGATATATCTGATAGGGACACCACTGTCACAGCTCCTCCTGTGGTGGAAGACGGCGAATATGAAATTTCGCGTATCTTGAATTCTAGATGGCATAGAGGGAGATTACAGTATCTTGCCTCCTGGAAGGGTTTCGGTCCCGAAGACAACTCCTGGGTAAGGACGGATAATGTCTCTGCTCCTAGGCTTGTTAAAGCTTTCCACAGGAGGTTTCCGGATTGGCCTGGGCCTGGAGGATCCGGAGGATCCTCATAAAAGAGGGGGTACTGTTAGAACCCTTCTGTTTGTTTTTTCCATCTTGTGTTTTGCAGTCACGTGACCATCTGCCTTTATATCCCAGCTCCGCCCTTCTGGCTGTGCTGGACTTCAGTGTTTGACTGTTTCTCTAGCCTGGTGCTTCGGTGCCTTTCTCCGTCAGTTCGCTTGGTTCTTCTGGGACCTCTAGTATTTTTTGTCAGTTTGCCTTTTTGTGTTCTGCACTAGCTTCTCTGTTTAGGAGGTGTCCCATTTTTGTCCCAGTCTTAGTTCTTTTAGGGACCCCGCCCTTAATGTTATAGGTCATCATTCAGACTAGCCGAGGACTAAGGCGCTAGGAACAGGCAGCCCGCTACATCGAAGGAATTCAGTTTAGTCTTACTGTAGGGACAGCTTTCCTCTACCTTTCCTTAGTACATGTTGCAGATCATAACACTTCCTCTCTGAAGAGACAATTTGAATATTTCATTTCCCAGAGAAGCATGCATGGCTTATAAGTCTCCTCACTCTGACATGCCAGGCTTGGCTTGTCATTTTCCACAAGGAGAAATGTTACCTCTTAAACTACTCAGATGTATGATGAAGTTTTTTACTATCCAGAAGCTATGAAAAAATGTAGTGCCTTCTTAGCATTTTAGTCTTAAAATATAAGACTGCGTTATCCAAAAAGTTGCCATTAAATTCAAGTTCCAGAAAAAGCTTTCACATTTATGATTATGTTAACATAATTCAATGGGTGTTCCAGTAAATGCGATAAAATCAATAGGGGGGAATTCAAAAGATCCAAGAATGGCATTCAAGTGGTTAAGTAATGTAGCTGACAACATCATGGCTATTACACCAGCTCCAAACAACTTTCAAAACATGTCTAGAAATAAGAAGAGATAGGAAATTATAGCCTTTACAAAAGAGGAAAGTAAAAGTGAAAGCTCTATAAAAGAAAGAGGAACTATTATGGAGCAAAATGCCAACTCATTTCAAAACAGCCAAATATGAGAGAAATACAGCTTTGCTTGTAATAGCAGTTTACAACTGAACATTGTATTGCAACATAACTGTGGTGCTATAATTTGCTCTAACAACTCCAATTATGCCTTTTATTGATTTGGCAACACATTTAATAGGAATAGCCACACCTCTTGTGTTACAAATCATTAAAGGTGTTGAACGGTGTAATTTTAAAATCGTCCGTCTTCTACAGATGTCAGTGTGACAGCATAATTTCCTCCGATTTTTGCTATGTAAACAGCATGTTACAGTAATTTCTCTCTTACAAGACTTGAAATGCTCTCAGCACTGTTTCTTTACCGACACATGCTTTAAAATATTTCTTTTTTTTTTTAAACTTCACTGTATTCTCCTAATTGATGTCTCTTCTTTTTTTTCCTACTGTGGAAATAAACATGCTGTTTTCCCATCTTCATCCACAACCTTAATTGCTACTTAAATCTTCAATATGCACTTAACGTGGAAAGTAAAGCCTTTTTGTTTAATTTTGTTCTGCAATATAGGAGAAATGCAGCCCTAGTAAATAGCAACTAGCTGTGTTAGTAATTTTGGGTCTGTCCGTCTTGTTTGTTTCCAAAATATCTAAAGACCAAAGTTGCATTTTCCTTATGACTACCATTATCGGTACTATTTCATTTGTATTAATTATTGTTATTTTTCTTATTGTAATTATTATTATCATCAGTTCTACTATTAACCCCTTCCTGACTGGGTGATTTCCCATGTTTTGCACTTTCATTTTTTCCTCCCCTACTTCTAAGAGCCATAACTTTTTTTTATTTTTCCATCCTTATAGCCGTATGATGGCTTGTTTTTTGTCGGATAATATGTAGTTTTGTAAGACATCATTCATTGTACTGGACAATGGGAAAACAATTCCAAATGGGGTGAATTTGGGCAAAAAAAGCAATTCCTAATTTTTGGGGGGTTTTGTTTTTATGGCGTTTAGGTCTTGTATAGTGCTCCAGGTATGTAAATATGTATGAGGTTAGTACCGGCCAAAAGTGGTCCAGAGAAGTGCATTTAATGAACCAGCAACAGTGTCATGAACTCCCCCTGCTCCTGTGGAAGGACAAAAGCTAGCCAGTTTAGTTTAATACCACAGAAGAGCTACTTTATCATATAACACCTTGCTAGTCATGGATCTGCATAGCAGCAGACTGGTCAGAGTGGCAATGCTGACCCCAGCATCAGAACTTGGCCATGGAGCAATGGATAAAGGTGGTTTGGTTTGATAAATCATTTATATAAACATATTAAATTTTTATTATTATTATATAATTAAAAATACTCAATATAAATATAATATATCAGACCTGAATTTTTTTTTGATAATAGCAATTATAACAAAACCCGGATATATATTTAGCAAAAATTAGAAGCAACACAGTCCCTTGTGGTCATATAAATGTTATTGTCAGAAAACGCAGCATTTATGCTACGTGTGAAATCAGGCTAACTGTTCAAGCAAAATGGGTATGGTTTCATGAAATCTCCTGCCCAATGTGTGTCTGAAGATGCTTTTGAACTGTGCAGTTTTGATGCATTTTTTCTTTTTAGGCTTCCATGGAGAGCCTGAAAATACACGTTAAAAATGCTGAATTTCATTTTTAAGTGAAGAATCATAGCTTTTCAGTACTATTTAGAATTAAATAAAAACATTAAAAAAGCTGCTTCAATTTGCACCAAAAATGCATCAAATAAAAGGGAAAAGCCATACAAAAACGCAACAAAAATGCAATCATCTGAGAAGATTGTTATTGAATAATGTGGTGTGGATAACCTGCAGAATGTGCAATGTGCAAATAAAAAGCAGCTGCAAAAGTGCTGTATTTACTCTACATGTCAATACGGCCTTAGTGTTACTTTTTTATTATATTTTATGGGTTTAATGGAAAAAAATCACTCACATCATTTCTTACATCATATACCAATCACTATAAATAATCTGTTCACTGCACTGTACAGTCATGGCCAAAAGTTTTGAGAATGACACCAAAATTATATTTTCACATGATCTGCTGGCCTCTGGTTTTTATTGGTGCTTGTCTGATGTTATATCACATACAGAAATATAATTGCAATCATATTATGAGTACCAATAGGTTATATTGACAGTTAGAATGAGTTAATGCAGCAAGTCAATATTTGCAGTGTTGCCCCTTCTTCTTCAAGACCTCTGTAATTCTCCCTGGCATGCTCTCAATCAACTTTTGGACCAAATCCTGACTGATAGCAGTCCATTCTTGCATAATCAATGCTTGCATTTTGCCAGAATTTGTTGGTTTTTGTTTGTCCACCCGTCTCTTGATGATTGACCACAAGTTCTCAATGGGATTAAGATCTGGGGAGTTTCCAGGCCATGGACCCAAAATCTCTATGTTTTGTTCCATGAGCCATTTAGTTATCACCTTTGCTTTATGGCAAGGTGCTCCATCATGCTGGAAAAGGCATTGTTGGGCGCCAAACTGCTCTTGGACGGTTGGGAGAAGTTGCTCTTGGAGGACATTCTGGTACCATTCTTTATTCATGGCTGTGTTTTTAGGCAAGACTGTGAGTGAGCTGATTCCCTTGGCTGAGAAGCAACCCCACACATGAATGGTTTCAGGATGCTTTACAGTTGACATGAGACAAGACTGGTGGTAGCGCTCACCTCTTCTTCTCCGAATAAGCTGTTTTCCAGATGTCCCAAACAATCGAAAAGGGGATTCATCAGAGAAAATGACTTTGCCCCAGTCCTCAGCAGTCCACTCCCTGTATCTTTTGCAGAATATCAGTCAGTCCCTGATGTTTTTTCTGGAGAGAAGTGGCTTCTTTGCTGCCCTCGTTGAAACCAGCCCTTGCTCAAAGAGTCTCCGCCTCACAGTGCGTGCAGAAGCACTCACACCAGCCTGCTACCATTCTTGAGCAAGCTCGGCACTGCTGGTAGTCCGATCCCGCAGCTGAAACAGTTTTAAGATACGGTCCTGGCGCTTGCTGGTCTTTCTTGGGCGCCCTTGAGCCTTTTTGACAACAATGGAAGTTCTCTCCTTGAAGTTCTTGATGATGCGATAGATTGTTGACTGAGGTGCAATCTTTGTAGCTGCGATACTCTTCCCTGTTAGGCCATTTTTGTGCAGTGCAATGATGGCTGCATATGTTTCTTTAGAGATAACCATGGTTAACTTAAGAGAAACAATGATACCAAGAACCAGCCTCCTTTTAAAGTGTCCAGTGATGTCATTCTTACTTAATCATGACTGATTGATCGCCAGCCCTGTCCTCATCAACACCCACACCTGTGTTAATGGATCAATCACTAAAACGATGTTAGCTGCTCCTTTTAAGGCAGGACTGCAATGATGTTGAAATGTGTTTGGGGGTTAAAGTTCATTTTCTGGGCAAATATTGACTTTGCAAGTACAGTAATTGCTGTTAAGCTAATCACTCTTTGACATTCAGAAGTATATGCAAATTGCCATTACAAAAAATGAAGCAGTAAACTTTGGAAAAATTACTATTTGTTTCATTCTCAGTACTTTTGGCCATGACTGTACAGGCTTCTACACTTACAAGGATGATGAAGTGATGATGGATCCAGCTCAACACACCGGGCAATTAATTAAAATTCAACAATCTTTATTGGCAAATCCTTTTAAAAACTTGTAGAGAAGACAAAAAATGGACATCTCAGATGACAAAGCATATATTATGAGGTGGTGTGTATAAAATATACCATATGCGTTTCGAGTGAAAAACTCTTGAACACTGGCAAGGATACCAAATTTGACTGTTATTTGCTGATATTTTATGTCATTTTTAAGTGCATTAAAAATGTCACTATTGTATTGGCTTTTTATTGCTTTTTAGTAATTTTAAAGGAGCAAAGAAAATCTCTTACTTTGACTTTACCCTTAGCATACCGGTGTATAGAAAAGCACTGGTATATAGATATGTATCTCTGTGTACCAGTACAATATGTCTGCTTAGAAGACAAACCGTACTTCGCCACAGAATTGTTGAAAGGTCTAACAGACCAATCTGATCTGTGGCTCTCGCCCCTGAACCTACAGCCTGGCATGGTCATGTGTAGAGATGAGCGTTGTTCTACTCGAACTGTTCGCCAATCTCAAATTCGAGCTGTTTTGGGCGGTGTTCGAGCCGGTCGGCGAACACGAACAATTTGAGAAAAATTCGGCTGTTCGAGGTTATGTTCGATAACTGTTCGTGCACCAAAATCATAACTGGATTTTTTCTCAGTAATGATGAAAATTAATGTTAATACGCAGTTTGAGTGTACAGCGGGGCGGGGGGAGGGGCAGGGGATGGATCTCTGCAGGAACAATGAAGATCTCCATTTTTTTTTCTCTTTCCCGCATTTGCAGTGGGGAGGTGCAATCTGTCAGCCTATCAGCAGCGCACACACGGAGCGAAGTGCTTTTTTTCACACAAGCAAGGGCATGTGTGATTGGCAGTGTATGTCACATGTCCTTGCCCTATAAGACCAAGCCATTTTCCCCGTCGCCACCATTTTCTCACTGCTGCAGCTGCGTGTTAGACGGCACCGCTGTTGCTGTGTGCGCTATACCTTGTTAATTTCAAGCCAATTTTCGCACAAATATACAGATAGCTTGGGAGTAGGGAATAGTTGTGATTGCAGTCCTTTCAAGGACTAGGTTACAGCATTTCCTACGACTTTTATCAGGCAGGTCTGTGCTCTTAAATAGATAGATTGTGGGAGTAAAGACTAATTGTAATTGGAGTCCTTTTCAGGACTAGGTTACATCAGTTCCTATCAGTTTTTGCCAGGCAGGTCTGTGCCAGTGCTGTGCAAGTTTTTTTCACAGCATTTGGCTGAATCTAGCAAAGCTAATCCTTTTTGGCCTATTGCAGAGTGTGTTAGTCAGTGGAGTAGCCTATCTGTGTTGCAAGATATACCACCTGTGTATAGAATACCAATTTTTTTACTGCACCTAGTGAAGTAAAATCTTTTGGGCATAGCATCATTCTATTAGTCCATCTATACTGACCTCCATCAGGTTGCAAACTGAATATAATTTTTTTCTGCATCTAGCTCTGAAAAAATATTTGGGCTTCTAGCAGTGTGTGGGACTTGGTCTATTAGTCCATCTATACTGACCTCCATCAGGTTGCAAATTAAAAATAATTTTTTTCTGCATCTAACCCAGCCAATAGTTTTGGCCTAATACCACAGTTTGGCCACTCAGCTCTGCTCGGTTACCATCCATTGTTTTTTTGTGCAAACAACTCCAGAGTTGTGAATTAGTTAACCACCAAAATGAGTGGAAAAAGGCCTGCTGCTGGTGGAAAGGGGAATAGGCGTGTTGGGAAGGGGAAAAAAGGTTGTGTCCGTGGGGTAGGTGCAGAAGAAAGACCATCTTCCAGCCAAACTAAAATGTCTACTTCTTTTAGCGGACAATGTGATAAGATCCCTTTCTTACGGCCACGCCAATCGCTACAAATTCCAGATGAGGCACAAAAACAGCAGGTGCTTCAACGGATATCAAGTGCTCCTTTAAGTGGGCTCTCCTCCACATCAACTTCAACATCACAAATACTCCAGTCCTCAAAGGTGTCACCCAAATCGCAATTGCTTCCTCACAGCTCCCAAATCTCCAGCTGCCCGTCTGAGTATGAGGTAGAACAGATGGTTGAGTCTGCAGAGCTGTTTACTCATACTATAGCCTGGGAATCAGAGGTCGACTCCAGCGCTTCTGTGAATCCAGACGAGGAAATGATCTGCACTGATGCCCAGAATCTTTATGAGTCGGATCCAGGACCAGACGCAGAAGGTTCTGACCATAATGTAGACCCTCATTCCCAAACTGTAACTCCTGTTGGTGGAGACAATGAGGAAGACGATGATAAGACTCAAATACCTGATTGGAGCGACAACTTTAGTTTTTTGTCAGGGCAGGAACAGGTTGGCTCTGAGGACGACGGGTGTGATAACGCACAGGGTGATGATGATGAGGTCGGAGATCCCACTTACTGTCAACCCACAGTCAGCCAAGAGATGAGGTCAGCAGAGGAGGTGGAGGAAGATGCTAGTGATGACGAGGTCAGGTTGCGCCTTCCTGGACAGAGACGTAGTACTGGAAGCACGTCAACAACTGCATCCTCAAACACAACTCTGCCTCTCACCACAAGTCGTGGTGGCTCTTCAGGTCGCATGGGTGCTAAGCCTTGCATAGCCTGGGCATTTTTTCAGATCGATAAAGATGACCCAACTCGTGTTATCTGTAACATTTGTCAGCAAAAGCTAAGTAGAGGCCAAAAAATACATAGTTTGAGTACTTCATGCATGAACCGGCACATGGACATGAAGCATAAGTTGCAGTGGGAAGCTCAGTGTGCTACAATGCGGTCTAGCCGGCCGGGCCAACCACCGTCTGCCATATCTTGTGCATCCGCGGCCTCTTCATCCTCTGTGACTGGGGGGACAGCAGTCACACCTGTGTTGGGGCGCAGACCTGCCACCTCTTTACCCGCAACAGCCAGCGTGATTGGCAGGTCATCATTTTCTTTGGAGGTGGTAACACCAGCTGGTGTTGAGCGCTGTCCGACATCGATAGCACCACCTTTGGATCAAGGCAACCTAACATGTCCGCCTGCATCTTCCTCACAGACCGGCAGTTTGCCGGGGACACCCTTATCAACCCCGTCTAAGCACAATAGCCAGCCCTCGGTCCCTCAGATGTGGACAAGTAAAAGACCATTTCCTCCTAGCCATGAGAAAGCTAAGAGGTTGAATTTCACCATCTGCAAGCTCTTGGCTACAGAAATGCTGCCTTTCCGCCTGGTGGACACAGAGGATTTTCGAGACCTTATGTCCGTCGCAGTGCCCCAGTACCAGATGCCCAGTCGGCACTACTTCTCAAAGAAAGGTGTGCCTGCGCTCCACCAGCATGTCGCACACAACATCACCGCTTCTTTGAGAAACTCTGTGTGTGACAGGGTGCATTTCACCACAGACACTTGGACGAGTAGGCATGGACAGGGGCGTTACATGTCGCTGACTGGGCACTGGGTAACTATGGTGACAGCAGGACAAGGGGCTGCTGTCCAAGTCTTGCCGTCCCCACGAGTTGTGCGTCAATCCTCTTTATGTCATTTTTCCTCCACTGCTTCTGCCTCCTCAACCTCCTCTCGGTCTTCCACCTGCACCCAAAGCCTGTCTGGTCATGCCACAAGCTTTCTAACTGCGCAGAAGGGATCCTGCACACCTCCTTACTATGCTGGCAGTAGGGCTCAACGTCATCAGGCGGTTTTTACATTGAAATGTCTGGGAAATGTGAGTCACACAGCTGAGGAGTTGTGGTCAGCTCTGGAGAACCAATTTCATGAATGGTTGTCTCCACTGGACCTGAAACCAGGGGAGGCCGTGTGCGACAATGCTGCAAACCTGGGTGCGGCCCTTCGCCGGGGCAATGTCACACACGTGCCTTGTATGGCTCACGTGTTGAACCTGGTTGTCCAGCAATTTTTAGCCCACTATCCCAGACTAGATGGCCTTCTGCAGAGGGCACGGTCGCTGTGTGCTCACTTCCGCCGTTCGCATCCCGCAGCTCAGCGACTTACATCTCTACAGAAGTCGTTGGGCCTGCCACTTCACCGGCTAAAATGCGATGTGCCTACCCGGTGGAATTCAACTCTGCACATGTTGCAGCGACTGTGGCAGCACCGACAAGCCCTGGTGCAATACGTTCTGACGTATAGCCTGGGCCAACGAGATTCAGAGGTGGGGCAAATCACGCTGGAGGAGTGGTCTCAGATCAGGGACCTATACACCCTTCTGCACAGTTTTGAAATGGCGACGAAGATGTTTAGTGCTGACGATGCCATTATCAGCATGACTATTCCGGTGATTTACATGCTGGAGCACATGTTAAACAGAATTCGGAGTCAGGTGGTGGCACAAGAGGAGGTGGAGGAAGTAGAGGAGGAGGAGTTGTATGCGGAAGGGCTAACATCTGCAAGGTCCAGACGGTCGGCAGCACCAGGGCGGCAGGCATGTGAGGGTGGGGGAGATGATTTTACCAGGGCGCATGGTAGCAGCCAAACTAGTGAGGAAGGTGCAGGAGCCCAGGAAGAAGTGGAGGACGAACTGATGGAAGACTCATCAGATGAGGGAGACCTTGATCACATTTCTGTTGTGCGAGGTTGGGGGGAGAGGACAGAGGAAGGAAGCATGATTGTTACCTCGCCACCAACACAACAGGGACTTGGTGCTCCTGGATGCGCAACACACATGAGTGCCTTCTTGCTGCACTACCTGCAACATGACCCTCGAATTGTGAGAATTAGAAATAATCCTGACTACTGGGTTGCCACACTGTTAGATCCCCGGTACAAAAGTAAATTTGCAGAAATTATTCCTGCCATAGAAAGGGATGCACGCATGCAGGAGTATCAGCAGAGACTGTTGCAGAATCTTACATGTGCTTTTCCACAAAATACCAGTGGTGCACGTAGTGAATCTCACAGTTCCAACTTGCCAACCGTGGTCTGTATGGAATTGTTCAATAAAGGGCCCAAAATTAAGATAACATAGATGGGAGAGGTCTCTATGAATAGGAATTCCTAAGTATTTGATACCCTGTGAGGGCCAGGCAAAGGGAAAGTTGGACTGGATGGAATCCTATATGGATTTAGGGAGGGAGACATCGAGGGCCTCAGACTTCGCTGCATTGATTTTAAAATTTTACCATGTAACAAAGTGATCTATTTCAGCCATAACAGCAGGGATGGATATATGTGATTGAGTGATATATACTAGGACATCATCAGCAAATAGAGAGCACTTGTACTCGGTGCCTCCCACCTCAATCCACCTAATATTGGGGTTATGGCGAATTGATGAGAGCAGGTGCTCCGTCACTAGGATGTATAAGAGAGGGGACAGAGGACATCCCTGCCTTGTCCCATTGGTGATTGTGAAAGGTGATGAAAATGTTCTGACGCACCCCCTGGGCCTTGGGACACCCGGAGCCGGACCCTTTTTGGTGGATGCTGGTGGTTGTAGTCTTCGTGGCGGCGATCCGGTTCCGTGGCTCAGGGCGGTCAAACCAGTGGCGGAACTATTTATGTGGTTTTGATGTTTAAATGTCCGACTACGCCACCCGTGGATTGCGGTCAGAGTGAACCGCCGCTACAGGGCAGACCGCTAAGGCTGGTGTTGTGGGTGCAGCAGAGCGTAGCATAACTCCCCACGGGAGGAGTATAGCCTCAGGGCAGTGTATGCGGAGGATGGGGGTGATGGTGCAGGGCAGCAGCAGTAATGACACGGAGTCAGTGATGCAGTTCAGGGCCTTTACTCACAGTTCTTATTATCCAGACCACGTCTGCAGGTAACGGCTGCCCACGTCGTACTGTGCTCACCAGGTGAGGGGCTCAGACAACTCCCAGATAACTTTGGAGCGCTTCACAGGACCCCCTTTGTGTGTCCTTTGTCTGGCCTTTCTTACCAACACTTCTGTCCGGCTGCCTCGGGCCTCCTCTTGGTAAACTTGGCGCCAGTTTCCCTGACCCTATGTGGTGCCTTCCTAGCGGGTGGAGCAAGGGGCTGCGCCACATAAAATGTCAGAGCCTCCGGTTTCTAGCTGAGGGTCGTTTCCTGCCTCCACTAGTTCGGGGACCGGTCTCCCCCTTTGGCCTGACCCCTCCACGCAGGTGGATTCGGGCGTGCGGTGGCGACTCGCCCGTCCGCACCCCTGGGATCCCTTCATTCCTCGTTCCTGGAGCCTTCTCCGCTCCTCTTCCTTCCTTCTCCCTCTTGCAGGCCTGGGCCTCTGTTACTAGGCCCGCCTCCGGAGCAGAGCTCATGCAGAGCCCCTGCTCCCTGCCACTTCTGCTCAGACTTCTCTGCACTGAACTAAGATGGTGCCCACCTTTTATACTCCCTTCTCAATGCACCCAGGAACTGCTTCCTCCCTGCTCCTGCACTGCAGGGTTCCCCTTCCTCAGTGTTCCCTCCCCCCACTCCAGCCAGGGACAGGGACTGTCGTGCCCATCTCAGGGGCATATTGGTCGCCCTGCCCCACGGCAATGTGGTGTAATGCATGCAGGTGTCGGGTCCTGATCCACACTCCATCCTTATCTGAGAGTGAGATATCACACCTCTGGGTGAGGTGCAATACGTCTGTAGCAACCGAGCCCTCGGTGCTACAGTTCCATTTATCTTCAGCCTAGGTGACGTATTGTGATACAGGGCCGTGATTTTGGCTATAAAAGGGTCCCCTAGACCCCTACCCCAAGCTTTTTAAGAGAATCATATATGGCGTGCCAGGAGACTCTATGGAATGCTTTCTCAGCATCCAACGAGAGTATCTACTTACAAATTTTTAACTGCATCTAGCCCACTAAATACTTTGTGCCTAGTAGCAGTGTCTGCTAGTCAGCGGATTATCCCGGCTGTTAAGCAAGCTACACCACCTGTAGTTTGGACACTTAATTTTTTCAAAGGAAATGCTTCGGGACCACGGGATACTTAGTGAAGAGCATCAGGAGGCACCCCAAGGCATAGGGGCTGGGACTGGCACTAGGATGCCTTGCGGTGGACAGCCGAGCTCGATCCTTATAAAAGCTTTTTAACTGCAGCAGCTTTAGTGGACGCTACTGGAGCTGGAATTACGCGGCTGCTGGCATGAGACTTGCCCTCCAATAGATCCTTGTAAATGGATTTAAAGTGTATTCATTCAAATTAGAGGGACAATTTAAATTAAAAAGCTTAGAGCTGCCTCCACCACAGGAGGGCTCTCTCGACCCACCAGCGGACAGGCACCAGTATTGGGAGAGGGGGGCTGGCCGTCAGGGTTCACCGCGGCTCTGGCTCAAACCCGGCGACACGGAGGTGGCACGGGCAGGAGCGGACTGGCCGTCTCGGCTTCTCACTTTTTGGATTTTAGAAGGGCATGACATGCCTATATCTGTGTCTCCCCCTCCTTTTACTCCTCCACCTCTTTTCTTTTCGCATGACTATATGTACTTGTCACTTTTCCATGTGTTAGTTGTGTCTTCTGAGCAGTTTGTCAGCTTTTGGACACCCTTGAAGGTGTTTTCTATGTGTTTCTATGTGTTTTTGTTTGCCTGCCATTGGTTTTAACGGTGTTCGAAGGTGTTCGACGAACAGTTCGACGAACAGTTCGGCGAACACACGGGTGTTCGACGAACCGAACCGAACTCGAACACTACGGGGGTGGCTCAACACTAGTCATGTGTGACAATGGCCATAACCTGGTGGAGGATCTGAAGCTTGGTACCTCGCACACGTACCATGTCTGGCCCACGTGCTCAACTTAGTGGTTCTGCGGTTTGAAAAAACCTACTGAGATCTGCCTAGTAATTGGTGTTTGTCGTTACCACACTGCTTGACTCTGCTATTTACTGCTACCAACTGGCAAAGTAAGTCTCATGGCAAACCCAGCTCTTCTGTTCTGCTGGAGTCTGCTACATTACTTGAAGTATGCCTGCTGACAAACTCAGCTCTGCTGTTCTGCTGTGCTCTCTTGCATTGAATCTTCTGACCTACCCAGCTCTGCTGTTTCACTGGGCTCTGCTTCATTATTTCAAGTGTGTCTCCTGATAAAGTCTGCTCTCCTGTTGTGCTGTGCTTTACTCCATTGAGTCCCCTGACAAACCCAGCTCTTCTGTTAGGCCCTGCTTCAATACTTCAAATTTGATTCCTGGCTCCTGGTAAAACTAGCTCTGCTGTTCCATGCTGTTTCACATTTTTTGTAGCATATCCAGCTGTGCTGCATTACTCTATTTTACATGCCATCCAGAATATTCTGATTCACTGTTTTACACTGCTCCAGGAGCCAACATTTGTAGACTGCTTACACTAGAAATGTTGCCTTTTAGGTTCGTGGAAATGGAAGCTTTTAGAAACTTCATGGCAGCTGCTATCCCTCGGTACTCGGTCCCTAGTCTCCCGGTGTGTCATCACCACCTTACACAATGTTCTGTATCCCAGAACATTACCTGTGCCCTCACCAACGCAGTTACTGGGAAGGTCCACCTAACCATGGACATATGGACAAGTGCTTGTGCCAGGAACGGTACATTTCACTGACGGCACACTGGGTGAATACTGTGGAATCCGGGACCCAGTCGGACCCTGGGACAGAATATGTCCTCCCGACGCAGTGGATTGCGGGCACTGGGTTAATCAGAATAGTCCTCACATTCTACAGCTCCTGCATCTTGTCCTCCTCCTCTTCAGCCTCCATCTCTGAAATGACCACATCAGTCACAAGCTGAAAGCACTGCAGCACTGCCTCAGCCAAGCGGCAACAGGCTTTGATGAAGCTTATCTGCTTAAGCGACAAACCGCACACCGCTGCAGAGTTGTTGAAAGTTGGAACACAGCAGGCAGATCTGTGGCTCTCACCACTGAACTTACAGCCAGGAATAGTCATGTGTGACAATGACCGGAACCTGGGGGTGGCTCTGAAACTTGGTGACCTTGCACACGTACCGTGCCTGGCCCATGTGCTGAACCTAGTGGTTCAGAGGTTTCTCAACACCTACCCAGGATTGCCTGAGTTGCTTATAAAAGTACGCCATGCATGTGCCCATTTAAGAAAGTCAGCTACAGCTTCCTCAGACCCGATAGTGCTTCAGCAGCTTTTTCAGCTTCCAGCTCACAAACTGTTGTGCGATGTCACCACGCATTGGAACTCAACGTTGCATATGTTGGGAAGGATTTGTGAGTAGCAGAGGGTAGTTGTTGAGTACCAGCTTCAACATGTCCATCGGTATTCAGGTCAGCCTCTGCACATAAGAGCTGATGAGTGGGCATGGATGACAGACATCTGTGCCGTCCTCCAAAACTTTGAAGACTCTAACAAAAGCGGCGATGATGCCATAATTAGCATCACTATCCCACTTCTCTGTCTACTAAAATGCTCGCTGCTCACAATTAAAGAGGGGCCATTGCAGGCGGAGCACAATGAGATGGAGTAAGGAACTATACAGGGTGATGCTACATAGCCCAGCCTCATCTCATCTCAATGCTCTACGGATTTATTGATAATGAGAAGGAGGAGCAGGAGGAGGAACAGGAGCTGGTTTCCTCCTCTTCAGATTGTACTATCCACACCACATTCATACCGTCTGTTCAGCGCGGCTGGCCTTAAGAGGGGGAGGACAAGGAGGAGGATGAGGAGGAAAACTTGGACAGTTGTCCTCTTGGTGGGAACAGGGAAGTCTTGGCTGTTGGCAGTCTGGTACACATGGCTGAGTATATTTTCCGCTGCCTTTCTTGTGACCCCCGCATTGTAAGCATTTTGGGCAACAGTAAATACTGGTTGGGCACAATTCTAGACCCACAATACAAGGAGAACTTTCTATCTCTCCTTCCGTGGTGGCTAGGTCTAATAAAATGTTGCAGTACCAGAAGGCCCTTGTCCATGAATTCTTAAAAAATTCCCATCTGGTGGCAGAGGTCACAGTTCCTTGGATAACCAAGGAGTACAGGCAAGGGAGACACAAATATGATGCAGCAGCGGCAGGGGAACACTGTCAAAGGTGTGGGACAGTTTTCTCAGCTCCTCACAGTGCCCAGGTCCTGATGTGTGGGGTACTCTGACAAAGAGGGAAAAGTTTTAGAAGATGCTAAAGGAGTACCTTGCTGACCGCACCAGTGTCCTCCGTGATTCCTTTATGCCTTACAACTATTGGGTATCCAAGATGGACATGTGGCATGAACTTGCTCTCTATGCCTTGGAGGTCCTGGTCTTCCCTAGCACTAGCAATTTTTCAGAGCGGGTTTTTAGTGCCGCCGGGGGTATTATAACTGATAGGCGCATCTGCCTGTCAACTGAAAATGCTGACAGGCTGACTCTTATCAAAATGAAGAAGGGCTGGATTGGGCCATACTTCTCAACACTACAGGATGATAGCAGCGGAGCATGAACTCTAATCTAGTGGGGGTTTTTTTGTAGGGTCTATTCCCATGCTCCCATTCCCACCCAGACATTGGTATACGCTTCAGGATTTCATCTATTTCATGTTATCCTCCTCCTTATCCTTCTCCTCATCTTCCACTACCATTTCACCAGGGTTACCATCATGCAATGCCCACAGAATTTTTTTAAGGGAGTTTATGATGCTCATAGGAACTATTTTTAGAGGCCTAACTCTAACATTCTATATAATATATATGTATACCCCCCAGGGGCAAATGCTTTTCAGCCCATGCACTTAGTGCATGGGCATTACCAGTCTCTGAGACCTACTCCTTAATAATGGGAAAAAAATTTTTGACTGAGGCCCTCTTCAAGGGGGATTGTAGTGCGTCCTAATTTTTGGCAGCCCTTGATCTTGCTGCATACGCAATAACAGTATAGGAGAACCACTCCTTAATAATGGAAAAAACAAATTCACTGACGCTCTTCACTAGAGATGAGCGGTGTTCGACTAGAACTGTTCGCCAATCTCAAATTCGAGCTGTTTTGGGCGGTGTTCGAGTTGTTCGACGAACCCGAACGATTTGCAAAAAATTCGGCTGTTCGAGGTTATGTTCGATAACTGTTCGTGCACCAAAAGCGTGTCCTGCATGTCTGGCGCTATTTAGAGCACCAATCATGCAGGGATTGTCTGCCACTCACTGTAATGCCACAGCCATGGTGGTTGTGGCATTACAGTGATTGCCCAAATCGATGGGAACAGTGCCAACAGTGAAACATGAAAAGCCGGCAATTCAGCAGCGGCATACACCGGTACCCGACAATTTAGAACCGAAAGAATAGAGCTTCACACATAGATTAGATAGATATAAACATGTCAGCCACATATATACGAAGTACAGTGAAAGTGCTGCTTACTGTACTTGTCATTTAGCGTAAAGGATTTATCAAAAAAAATAATAGTGTTTTCGTGCACCGTCTCTTTAAAAAAGCCGGCCGGCAATTCAGCAGCGGTACCCGACAATTTAGAATAGAAAGAATAGAGAATCACACATAGATTAGATAGATAGAAACATGTCAGTCACATATATATGAAGTACAGTGACAGTGCTGCTTACTGTACTTGTCATTTAGCGTAAAGGATTTATCAAAAAAAATAATAGTGTTTTCATGCACCGTCTCTTTAAAAAAGCCGGCCGGCAATTCAGCAGCGGTACCCGACAATTTATAACAGACAGAATAGAGCTTCACACATAGATTAGATAGATAGAAACATGTCAGTCACATATATATGAAGTACAGTGATAGTGTTGGTTACTGTACTTGTCATTTAGTATTAAAATAAAGGATTTATTATTAAAAAAATTGGCGTGGGGTTCCCCTTAATTTTAGGCTCTAGCGGAGGTTAAGCAGACGGCTGGGGCAGATGTTTGAAGCCTGGGAAGGGGGTAATACCCACGGAGCTTCCCAGGCTACTAATATCAGCCCCCAGCTGAATACATAGCCTTTACTAGCTATTAAAATGGGGGACCCCCCAAAAAAAATGACGTGGGGTCCCCCCTAATTTAATAGCTAGCAAAGGCTAGGCAGACAGCTGGGGGCTGATATTAATAGCCCAGGAAGGGAGCCATGAATATTGGCCCCCTCCCAGGCTAGAAACACCAGCCGTCAGCCGCCCCAGAAATGGCGTATTAATAGGATGCGCCAATTCTGGCACTTAGCCTCGCTCTTCCACGCTGCCCTGGTGCGGTGGCAGGGGGTAATAGGGTTGGGGTTGATGTCAGCTTATAATGCCAGCTGACATCAAGCCCAGGTTAGTAATGGAGAGGCGTCTATAAGACACCCCCATTACTAACCCCATAGTCAAAGTTAAAAAAAACACAAACACCCAGAATAAAGTCCTTTAATTGAAATAAAGACACAATCCTTTATTGTTCTAAATTAAACCATACTTACCGTCACGCCCATTCCAGCTGAAGCCAACGATCTCCTGCAATAAAAGAAAAATAATAAAGCAACCTCATCCTTACCTTTCCATGGTTCCCACGACAGCTTCAGCTCTGCTACATCGAGATGACAGGCTGGACCGCAGCAGAACGCTGCCATCCAGCCTCTCATCCCGCAGACACTGAGAAGCGGAGGCTTGCTTGCGCTGCTCAGCGTCTCTCTGTGACGACATCCAGATGAGCCGAGTTCATGTCCAATGGACTCGGCTCACCTCATGCACGTCACTGACAGCGTGGGAAAATTCTCACGCTGAAGCGGTGAGTGCAGGAGAATTCTCCCACGCTGTCAGTGACGTGCATAAGGTGAGCTCATGTCCAATGAACTCAGCTCACCTCCTGCACGTCACTGACAGCGTGGGAGAATTCTCCGGCACTCAGCGCTTCAGTGTGAGAATTCTCCCACGCTGAAGCGCTGAGTGCAGGAGAATTTTCCCACGCTGTCAGTGACGTGCATGAGGTGAGCCGAGTTCATTGGACAATAACTCGGCTCATCTGGATGCCCTCACAGAGAGACACTGTGGAGCGCAAGCAAGCCTGCGCTTCTCAGTGTCTGCGGGATGACAGGCTGGATGGCAGCGTTCTGCTGCGGTCCAGCCTGTCATCTCGATGTAGCAGAGCTGAAGCTGTCATGGGAACCATGGAAAGGTAAGGATGATGTTGCTTTATTATTTTTCTTTTATTTCAGGAGATCGTTGGCTTCAGCTGGAATGGGCGTGATGGTAAGTATGGTTTAATTTAGAACAATAAAGAATTGTGTGTTTATTTCAATTAAAGGACTTTTTTCTGGGTGTTGTGTTTTTTTTAAATACTTTACTAGAAATTCATGGTGGTCATGTCTAATATTGGCGTGACCCCATGAATTTCGGGCTTAGGGCCAGCTGATAATGCCAAGCTGGCCCTAACCCCTTTATTACCCAGTGAGCCACCGCATCAGGGCCCTGGATGAGTTGGGTACAGCGCCAGAAGATGGCGCTTCTATGAACGCGCCATTTTCCGGGGTGGCTGCGGACTGCAATTTGCAGCGGGGGTGGCCCAGAAAGCTTGGGCCTCCCTGCGCTGCGGATTCCAGCCCCCAGCTGCCTAGTTGTACCTGGCTGGACACAAAAACAGGGCGAAGCCCCACGTCAATTTTCTTTAAATTATTTCATGAAATAATTAAGAAAAAAAGGGCTTCCCTATATTGTTGTGTCCGGCCAGGTACAAATAGGCAGCTGGTGGTTGGGGGCAGCCCGTTCCTGCCTGCTGTACCTGGCTGGACACAAATATAGTGCGAAGCCCCACGTCAATTTTTTTTAAATTATTTCATGAATTTCCTGAAATAATTTAAAAAAATTGAAGTGGGGCTTCGCACTATATTAGTGTCTAGCCAGGTACAGCAGGCAGGAACGGGCTGCCCCCATCCACCAGCTGCCTATTTGTACCTGGCCGGACACAACAATATAGGGAAGCCCTTTTTTTCTTAATTATTTCATGAATTTCATGAAATAATTTAAAAAAATTGAAGTGGGGCTTCGCACTATATTAGTGTCCAGCCAGGTACAGCAGGCAGGAACGGGCTGCCCCCATCCACCAGCTGCCTATTTGTACCTGGCCGGACACAACAATATAGGGAAGCCCTTTTTTTCTTAATTATTTCATGAATTTCATGAAATAATTAAAAAAAATTGAAGTGGGGCTTCGCACTATATTTGTGTCCAGCCAGGTACAGCAGGCAGGAACGGGCTGCCCCCAACCACCAGCTGCCTATTTGTACCTGGCCGGACACAACAATATAGGGAAGGCCTTCTTTTCTTAATTATTTCATGAAATAATTAAAAAAAAAGTACGTGGGGCTTCGCCCTATTTTTGTGTCCAGCCAGGTACAACTAGGCAGCTGGGGGCTGGAATCTGCAGCGCAGGGAGGCCCAAGCTTTCTGGGCCCCCCCCCGCTACAAATTGCAGTCCGCAGCCACCCCGGAAAATGGCGCGTTCATAGAAGCGCCATCTTCTGGCGCTGTACCCAACTCATCCAGGGCCCTGGTGCGGTGGCTCACTGGGTAATAAAGGGGTTAGGGCCAGCTTGGTATTATCAGCTGGCCCCAAGCCCAAAATTCATGGGGTCACGCCAGTATTAGACATGACCGCCATGAATTTCTAGTAAAGTATTTAAAAAAAACACAACACCCAGAATAAAGTCCTTTAATTGAAATAAAGACACAATTCTTTATTGTTCTAAATTAAACCATACTTACCATCACACCCATTCCAGCTGAAGCCAACGATCTCCTACAATAAAAGAAAAATAATAAACCAACCTCATCCTTACCTTTCCATGGTTCCCACCACAGCTCCAGCTCTGCTACATCGAGATGACAGGCTGGACCGCAGCAGAACGCTGCCATCCAGTCTGTCATCCCGCAGACACTGAGAAGCGCAGGCATGCTTGCGCTCCTCACTGTCTCGCTGTGACGGCATCCAGATGAGCCGAGGTCATGTCCGATGAACTCGGCTCACCTCATGCACGTCACTGACAGCGTGGGAAAATTCTCACGCTGAAGCGCTGAGTGCAGGAGAATTCTCCCACGCTGTCAGTGACGTGCAGGAGGTGAGCTGAGTTCATTGGACATGAGCTCACCTTATGCACGTCACTGACAGCGTGGGAGAATTCTCCTGCACTCACCGCTTCAGCGTGAGAATTTTCCCACGCTGTCAGTGACGTGCATGAGGTGAGCCGAGTTCATTGGACATGAACTCGGCTCATCTGGATGTCGTCACAGAGAGACGCTGAGCAGCGCAAGCAAGCCTGCGCTTCTCAGTGTCTGCGGGATGAGAGGCTGGATGGCAGCGTTCTGCTGCGGTCCAGCCTGTCATCTCGATGTAGCAGAGCTGAAGCTGTCGTGGGAACCATGGAAAGGTAAGGATGAGGTTGCTTTATTATTTTTCTTTTATTGCAGGAGATCGTTGGCTTCAGCTGGAATGGGCGTGACGGTAAGTATGGTTTAATTTAGAACAATAAAGGATTGTGTCTTTATTTCAATTAAAGGACTTTATTCTGGGTGTTTGTGTTTTTTTTAACTTTGACTATGGGGTTAGTAATGGGGGTGTCTTATAGACGCCTCTCCATTACTAACCTGGGCTTGATGTCAGCTGGCATTATAAGCTGACATCAACCCCAACCCTATTACCCCCTGCCACCGCACCAGGGCAGCGTGGAAGAGCGAGGCTAAGTGCCAGAATTGGCGCATCCTATGAATGCGCCATTTCTGGGGCGGCTGACGGCTGGTGTTTCTAGCCTGGGAGGGGGCCAATATTCATGGCTCCCTTCCTGGGCTATTAATATCAGCCCCCAGCTGTCTGCCTAGCCTTTGCTAGCTATTAAATTAGGGGGGACCCCACGTCATTTTTTTGGGGGGGTCCCCCATTTTAATAGCTAGTAAAGGCTATGTATTCAGCTGGGGGCTGATATTAGTAGCCTGGGAAGCTCCGTGGGTATTACCCCCTTCCCAGGCTTCAAACATCTGCCCCAGCCGTCTGCTTAACCTCCGCTAGAGCCTAAAATTAAGGGGAACCCCACGCCAATTTTTTTAATAATAAATCCTTTATTTTAATACTAAATGACAAGTACAGTAACCAACACTATCACTGTACTTCATATATATGTGACTGACATGTTTCTATCTATCTAATCTATGTGTGATGCTCTATCTTTCTGTTCTAAATTGTCGGGTACCGCTGCTGAATTGCCGGCCGGCTTTTTTAAAGAGACAGTGCATGAAAACACTATTATTTTTTTAAATAAATCCTTTACACTAAATGACAAGTACAGTAAGCAACACTATCACTGTACTTCATATATATGTGACTGACGTGTTTCTATCTATCTAATCTATGTGTGAAGCTCTATTCTTTCTGTTCTAAATTGTCGGGTACAGATGCTGAATTGCCGGCCGGCTTTTTTAAAGAGACGGTGCATGAAAACACTAATATTTTTTTTAATAAATCCTTTACACTAAATGACAAGTGCAGTAACCAACACTGTCACTGTGCTTCTTATATGTGTGACTGACATGTTTCTATCTATCTAATCTATGTGTGATGCTCTATTCCTTCTTGTCTAAATTGTCGGGTACCGGTGTATGCCGCTGCTGAATTTGCCGGCCGGCTTTTTTAAAGAGAGTGTCTTCTGAGCAGTTTGTCAGCTTTTGGACACCTTTGCAGGTGTTTTCTATGTGTTTCTATGTGTTTTTGTTTGCCTGCCATTGGTTTTAACGGTGTTCGACGGTGTTCTAAGGTGTTCGACGAACAGTTCGACGAACAGTTCCTCGAACATCCCGGTGTTCGACGAACCGAACCGAACCCGAACACTACGGGGGTGGCTCAACACTACTCTTCACTAAGTCTCTTCAAATTGGTATTGGAGCGCCCCCTAATTTTTGGCAGCCCTTGAACTTGCTGCATATGCAATAACAGTATAGGAGACCCACTCCTTAATAATGGGAATGCCAATTCAAATCGATTTTATATTCAACAATATTAACTCTTTTCTGAAAATTGAGCACGGGTGAACTATCGCACTATGGATATCATATTACATGCATCCAGACAGGGATTATTGCCTTATACTCTTGACACTGAAACAAACAAACAAAAAAAATCCATTCCCTATTGATACCACTGTTAGCCGCTTTTAGAATAGGGACAGGTGCTAGGTATCATCAGTTGGAAATAAGTGTTCATATTCTGGTCACATACATATCTTCCAAAGTGCATAACTTAATTAATCTTTTCCATGCACTCGTTGACTGTTTCATAATTTTTAACGGTAATCTGTAAGTAGAAATTGGTGAGAGCAGGCAGGGTTGCTTGGGTTCCTTAACAGTTTAGTGAGGCAGCGTGCCAAAAAAACTTCTTCAGAGCTTGTTAAATTCTATTTTTTATTGTACTATATTACCTCTCTTATCTGAGATTCATATACGGGTGACCTATAGTAGTTCGGATAGCGTCTTACAGGCATCTAGTCAGGGATCATTGTATTATACTCTGTGCTGAAAAAAAATCCTATTTCCTATTGATAAGGCTGTTAGCTGCTTTTAAAATAGGGACAGGTGCTAGATGGTATTATCAGCTGGAAATGAGTGATCATTATAATTGCATACATCCCTAGAACAATCCATAACTTGATAGATTTTTTACGTGCACTCATTGACCTATTCATAAATTTTAGTGGTGATCTCTAAGTAGAATTTGATGAAAGCAGGGAGGGTTGCTTGCATTCCTTTACAGTTTGGTGGTGCAAGGTACCAGTAAAACCTCTTCGGAGATGGTTAAATTCTATTTTTTATTGTACTATATTACCTCTCTTATTTGAGATTTGTGTACGGGTGACTTATAACAGTTGGGATTCCTATTCCCTTTTGATAACGCTGATAATTGCTTTTAGAATAGGGACAGGTGCTAGATGGTACCATCAGATGGAAAGGAGTGTTCATTCTGGTTGCATACATATCTTCCACAATTCATAAGTTGATTGATGTTTTCCATGCACTCATTGACCAATTCATAATTTCTACAGTGATCTGTACTGAAAAATTAATTAAGGTTGACAGAAATTTATCGAAGTTAGCATAAATTTTTAAAATTTGACAGAAATGAATCAAACTTAAAAAATTTACTGATTTAATGTGTCTTTACAAATTCCCTGTAAATATGTTTCAAATCTATTCATTTGTTAAATCTGTACCATGATTGGCTGCTGCAAGTTTTTAAGCTTGTACCATGATGCATTCTATTATCACTGACTAAGGGCGTAAGCCAGAAACGTGTCGAGATTGCATCTCCGCTATCATGGACCTTTATATATTTTAATATTCTGCACAAATAAAGTGAGAATTAATTTTTATTGGAAACTTTTCCCACTTTTTCTTTATGTATACTGGCCAAGAGTCAGGGCACTGTGGGTCTGAGCTCAGAAGATATGAGCAGCAGGATGGATTAAATGCATGGTGAGGCATATATTGTTTTTATGTAAGGAATTGTCTTTGGACTCATGCACCATGCTACGTATGAATCAATTGCTGATCCGTTGGAATATGTGAATACCCTGATGTTCTGCATATTCTTATTGGAAACTTTATTTAAAGATTTGTTTCTATGGACATTTTTTCCTAATCATTCTTTGCAATGGAGCAACGGAGGATTAAATTATTCCAAGTCTTTGGAGGAACAGAAGCTGAATCTGATTCTAACCGATCCATTAAAGGGTTAATGCACTGGCTGGAAAAGCTGCAAAATCGACAGCTTCACACCTGGTGCGACAGAAACACCTTGAGTACCTACATCGAGAAATCAATGATACCAAGTGGTCAGCGCATCAAAAAGGTACCCACTTGTGCTTTCTCAAAGTTATTTATGCAAAAGTGGAATAAGAGCTTAACACAATCTTATACTGACCTTATCAAGCTTATTGTAGAGGAGGAGGAGAGACTAATGCATCTTGATAAAGAAATTGAGCAAGTAAAAACTGATCTTTCCACTGATAACAACACTGATAAATATGATCAGTTACAAGCGAAACTGCTGAAAAATATCGAAAAATTGGAGTCAACTATAATGACGACCAAGAAAAGAAAATTTCAGTGGGATACATTTTCAAAAGGACTAATACACTGCGCACTCCTGTTCCTAAATCAATTCTGAGAAACGGTGAGAAATCACAGCGAAAAGTCAGTTTCACAACTACAGATTGGAGAAACAACTGACCCTCCCACTGACTTTTCCATAGTTAGCGACATTTGGTGATGTTTCCTCTACAACATCCAAAAACGATGGAGGAGGAGGCCGAGGAAATGTGGTAATCGGCCAGGATCCACCAAGATACAATACGAGGGGAGTCAAATATCATTGATGGATGATAATATATCAAGTGTAATGGTGTTAACTCCCACTGTACTTACACAACCAGAATTAAAAATTCTCAGCAGAGGTATGAATTTTGTGCCATGTCAAGATTTTGACTTGTTTCAGACTATGCTCGATGTTAATAAATTGGCCCGTCTTCTCACTGTTAAGAAACATTTTTTTTCTTGAGATAGTTCCGGTTGTGAAACTGAAAGTACAGTCGAAGTCTTTGATAACATTGATATTAATAATATTGTTATTGTTCCAAGTGACTCACAAGTTGAGTGAAAATCTTCAGACTTGTTTAGTAAAAAATCTGATAATGTTCTTGACCAGAGTGATATGATTAATTGATTTACCAATAGTGAACAATGTGCATATCTTGTGTTAGAGCATTTAAGTTATGAAAATAAATAAAGCAACTTGATTACAATAGATGAGCGAATTCCAAACACCTAACCCAAGTTATTACCCAAAAGAATCAGGAGTGGAAGCTATCACTGTATTCTAGCAATTGGTAGAAAAAGATCTAAGGAAATTGCAATAAAGTATTGAGTCATCACAGCAGAGTAGCCATAACCTTTCTGTAGATGAATGGTCTGCGATAAAGAAATTGTCGAACAATAAATATTTAGCTATCAAAAAATAAGATAAGGCTGGCTGTATTGTTGTGATGGACTCTCTGTTGTATGAAAAATCAGTCTATGATATTCTTGATGATAATCATACATATAGGAAGGTCATGTCAGATCCCACCGATGATTGCAGGCGAGCTCTAGTGCATCTTGTGGAGGATGATGAGAGAATGGGAGTTTTTTCAGATAGAGTAAAAAAAAACTCTGCTCCCACAGAATCCTATTATGCCCATCTTTCATGGTCTTCCCAAGACGCACAAGGGGGTCTTTCCCCCACCTCTTCACCCAATTATAGCTAGTATAAATTCACTGAAGGACTTAGTAAATGGGTTGATTTCCATTTGCAACCACTTATACCGAGAACACCAGGCTACTTAAAAGACACTACTGCAGTGATTGAATCCATCAAGAAATTTCAGTGGAAAAAAACATGTACTCTGTTACATGTGATATAGTAAATCTATTTTCATGTATTCCACATGAGCTTGCTATAGAAGCAATAACCTACCATCTCCAGAGATATAGTGCTTACACCGATGAAATAAAAGAGATGATAATACAGTACAGAATACCTACTTGTACATAATTTCTTTATGTTCAATTCAGAGTATTTTATACGGGTAACGGGTTCCCCAATGGGCTCACGTTTCTCCCCCTCAATGGCAAATCTTTACGTTGCATGGTGGGAGGAGAAAATTATTTTTTCTGACTGCAATCCTTTTAAAGACCAAATTCTTTTTTACGGCAGGTATGTGGATGATATTATAAAGATCCTTATAGGGGACATAAATAATTTTGAACAATTTAAAGTTTGTATGAATAACAACAATCTTACGGTTCACATTTTCTGAACCTAGCCAAGAAATTAATTTTTTAGATGTCACCTTTATTGGAGACATCAAGTCTGGAAGGATTGTATGTCGTAATTATCGAAAACCCATCAGTGGGAATACTATCTTAAGAGCAGATAGCAACCATCCATCTCATACTATTCATTCGATTCCCTATGGGAAATTACTACAGGTTCAAAGGAATTGCTCGGATCTTGTGCTTTTCAAAGAGGAAAGTAAAATAACTACTAAAAGACTAATAAAACAAGGATATAGGGAGTGTGAAATAAAAATTGCCTTGGATAAGGTGGAGAATAGAGGGAAAATTAAGCAACCAAAAAAGAAATTTCTTGATAAAAACAAAAAGAGAGAGGCCCCTAATGTTGTTTTCAGTACCCCGTTCAGTAGGCAGTTTAATCAAATAAAAAACATAGTCGAGCTATATACCCATATACTATGTCAGGATGTGTCCCTAAATGGTATCTTGGAGAAAGGCATAACATGTGTTGCCAAACGAGGAAAATCTTTGGGTGATATGATCTCGCCCAGTTTATATTGCCCCCCAGAAAAAAGTAATGTCTGGTTGTCTAGTAGGGGTTTCTTTAAGTGTGTTCAGAGTAAATGCAATGTCTGCAAATTCTGTCATCAAACAAAACAAATTAGTAACAACATGGATATTAAATCTTTTATTAATTGTAACAGTAAATATGTTGTTAATTGTTTTTAATGCAGACATTGTAATATTAGATATATAGGTTGCACTATAAGAAAAATCAAAAAAGAGTTGCAGAACATCTAGCCAATATAAAAAATAAAAATGCAACTTACTCTGGTGCAGTAAAACACTTTGTCGAACATCATAACGGGGAAACAGAATTTTTTGCTTTTCATGGGGTAGAAAAAGTTTTTTGTCCAGTGCGTGGAGGTGATTGGAGAAAAAAAATATTGTTAAGAGACACATACTGGAAAATAAAAACTTAATACAAAATTTCCCAATGGCATGAACTATAAATCCGACACCTTATATATTTATTAGGTAATTTTGTTGGTTTCCCTAATTTTTGTATGTAGATTTTTAATTTAAATAGTTTTTTTCGCAGATTTTTTATTTAAACATCCTGATTTTCTGCAAGTAGATTTTTCATTTGAACATCCTGATTTTCTGCATATACATTTTCCATTTGAACATTCTGATTTTTATTACAGATTTTCCATTTGAACATCCTGATTTTTTACATACAGATTTTCCATTTGAACATCCTGATTTTCTGCATACAGATTTTCCATTTGAACATCCTGATTTTCTGCATACAGATTTTCCATTTGGACATCCTGATTTTCTGCGAGTAGATTTTTCATTTGAACATCCTGATTTTCTGCATATACATTTTCCATTTGAACATTCTGATTTTTATTACAGATTTTCCATTTGAACATCCTGATTTTTTACATACAGATTTTCCATTTGAACATCCTGATTTTCTGCATACAGATTTTCCATTTGGACATCCTGATTTTCTGCGAGTAGATTTTTCATTTGAACATCCTGATTTTCTGCATATACATTTTCCATTTGAACATCCTGATTTTTGAATACAGATTTTCCATTTGAATATCCTGATTTTCTGCATACAGATTTTCCATTTGAACATTCTGATTTTTTGTATGCAGATTTTTTATTTATACATCTTGATATTTTCCTCTGTAATTGGTCAGTTTTTGCGGTTGTTTTTCTGTGTTATTTCTGATATGCCTTATGGTTAAAAAAGGACGAATGTTATATCCTCTGTATTTATGTGTGTTACACTTATGTTATATCTGATTCCCTGTCCATATGTTTCAAGTTATTAGTTTGTTAAATCTGTACCATGATTGGCTGCTGCATGTTTTTAAGCTTGTACCATGATGCATTCTGTTGTCACTGACTAAGGGCGTAAACCAGAAATGCGTTGAGATTGCATTTCCACTATCATGGACCTTTATATATTTTAATATTTTGCACAAATAAAGTGAGAATTAATTTTTATTGGAGACTTTTCCCACTTTTTCTTTATGATTTAATGTGTCATTTACAGTTTCACTGCAACTTCTGTATCTAAGAGGGAGTGTTGGGAGACTTAACGCTACTGGAGAAGGAATTACCACTTCAGAATTCTCCAGTGCTTTGTTTCCATCCATTTCAGGGTGCTTCTTGAATTATGTTTGGGGTCATTGTCCTGCTTGAAGACCCACGACCTAGGATGCAAAGCCAGCTTTATTATACTGGGCACTACATTGCAAACCAAAATCCTTTGGAAATCATCACATTTCATGATGCCTTGCACACAGTCAAGGCACCCTATGCCAGAGTCACGAAACCATCCCCTAAAAATCTTATCCTAAATCTTCACCAAATTTGACTAGAAGTACTGTGTTCTATTATTTGTAAGCCACATTCCATTTACAGTAAACAGTTGAATGATGTGCATTACCAAAAAAGCTCTATCTTGGTCTCATCTGTCCCCAAGATGCCTGCTGGCCCCCTAAAAATAGTGGAGGCCACCTGCTGGCACGCTATAAATTTTGAAGGCTGACCTGCTGGACATCCATAAATTGTGAGGGCCGCCTGCTGATCATCCAAATTTCAAACTTTACTTTTATTTTTCCTTGTATACAAGTTATTACCCTGAAAAGAATGTTTCTTAACATTTTTTCCAGGAAAATTTATTTTAGCTTTGTTTTTGTATGTTTCATTGTCAGTCCGTAAAAGTGGTTTAATACTCTGACAACATTGTTCACAGCAGTGACCTGAGATTCAGAGATGCTTCCAGGGGTCTTCCCCGTGTTGTTCCCATGTTATTTCAGCACTGATTCTATTGATTTGACCAATTTTGAGGCCCCCTCCACACCTACAGGGGGGCTGCCGGAATAATGCTCAGGTTTCCCATTGACTTACTTGGTTCGAGCACCTGAGCATTACGTTTTACTTGACCCGAGTAACGAGTTCCCAAGCATCTTAGTGCTCGCTCATCACTAGTCAATAACTAAAATAATTGATTGGTTTTAAACTACAGTGTGTATCAGGAACACGAATGTTCGACAATTAATGAAACATTTTTTTTTTTTTAGTATCTGTTATTTACGTATTTACTTTTAAGTAAAAACTGTATTAGCCTGGTGATTTTTTAACTTTTGTCAGGGAATGTACATGTTACCAAGTTCACTGATATGATATTGCTATAAAGTATATACCAGACTTATGAAAGACATATAATCACTGTCAACATTGCAATCGAGCAGAGCCATACTAAAAGTCATGGTTTGTGATTGTTCATGAATTCAAATAATAACTTTATGTTTATGAATGAAATGTTACAAAATATTTAATAACTCTTTCTTTAAAAGTAAAATGATTGGATATGACAACTCACCTCTTTTATAAATAGGAGCCCATAAGAAAAGTACATGAATCAATCCTGAAAAATTCTTCAGCACACACAACAAAATGATGCAGTCTGGTGATTTATTTCCCAATGGCAGAAATGTATCAACATTTTTGCTTGTGTGGGCTTTTATCAAGTTTTATTTTCATAGTTAAAACAAAATAACTATAAGGTCATATAAGCCAATACACATTAAAATATAAGCTACATTTAAATCAGGTATATACAATTTATATGCATCAGGAACAGGAGGGATACATTCAAGAGGTCTCAACCATAAGTCTAAATTAAGAACAATATGGTATACGAATATCATAAAGAAGATGAATGCAATAGGAGTGAGTTCAGGATATCATAATATAGCAATCATGAAATACCTGTGAAAAAAAGAAAAAGTATAACAGTATGTAATATGGTGAAGTAATAGAAGGAATGTAATGTAATAAAATTAAAAGGAGGAAAAGAAGAAAACGGGAAAAGAAGTAAAAGAGAAAAAATGAAAAAAAAACAAGAAAAAAAAGAGATGAAAAAAGAAAAGAGAATTAAAGAAAGAGGAAATGAAAAAGAAAAGAGAAAAAAAATAAAGAAAAAGAAGAAAAAAATAAAGAAAAAGAAAACAAGAAAAAGAAGAAAGAAGAAAAGAAAAAAGAAAAACAGACTAAGAAAATGGTAAGCATTGGAGGATATGTAAATGTGAGAGTACATAGACTAATGAATAAAAATCAATAATATGTGAGAGGTTACAAGACAGGTAAAATGGATATGCTTTAAATAGTAGGTGGATATAGATAACAGTGTAGAGACAGCTTGTGAAATGCAAATAACACTTACTGATGTGTGGAGTGACTTACAACAAATAAAGACTCAGTGGGAGGACATAGATAATTACCTGCATAGTGGACTTGTCAGTAAGGATACTGGCATTGCCTTATACACTGATCAGAAAGAGAGTAACAAAGTTTTGAACTTTTGATTTTCAGGCCCCATATCTCATCATCCACTACTGCTTTGAATGTGAGAATACCATCATTTTATAGACAATCATCTTGGCTGTTTCATATATGAATTCGACTTGCAACTATTTTGCCTATGATTTGCTATGCAGAATCTTGTAATGTCACTGCATTGTTACTGTTTTTCTCCTAAAAAAATCTAGATTTTATTATTTTGTTAGTATTTTGTAAATCCACCTTTGGCTTTCAACACTGCCTGAATCCTTCTGGGCATGGTCTTGATCAAATTCAAGCATGTCTCGACCGAAATCTGATCCCAGGTCTCTTCTACACATTGCCAAAATTGATGCATACTGGTCGACTTACTTGGGTATGTATACAGCTTTTTCTTCATCTCTGCCCTCAAGTGTTTGATTGGGTTGAAGTCTGGGGACTGTTGGGGCCAATACAGCACCTCTACTTCATTGTAAATGAACCATTTCTTTGCCAATATCGACTTATGCTTGGGTTGTTGTCCTGCTGGAATGCTATGTCCTTTTCATACCCAGAGTACTTGAATGTACAAAGTAACTCATCGATTTTCACATATAGCTCAGCTCTTAGACCACCATCAATCATGGTCAAGTATCCAACGTATTTGGCTGTGAAACAACCCCATATCATCAGGCTTACTCCACCGAGCTTGACAGTTCCTTCAATTTCTTGATCCACTAGCCTATATTTCCCTTGCTTCTTCCAGACCCATTTGCATCCATAAGAGTCTATTGACTTTTGTCTCATAGCTCCAAATTACCCGTTTTCAATCTTCTACTGTCCACTTTTTGTACTTTTCTGCAAACTCAGGCCAATGCTTATTATGATGATATTGAAGTCGAGGCTTCTTCACCTTTTTTCTGGCCACAATTTCAGATTTGTGTGACATGCATCGCACGGTGCTGAGCTTAAATGGACATCTGTGATCTCACTATTACGTAGCATACAAGCCACCTCCACTGCCATGTTTGAAGCACCAGAACTGGTTGATCTTGTGATGAGCTGACTTGTTGTCTCCAATATTTTGCCTGGACATCCACCTCTTGACTTTTGAGTGGATGGACAGACTTCATTTCATCTCTTTCCAACTGGCATGGTACTCAGATGATGCGTTTTGGCAAATTTCTTGGCTGATAGACCACTATCGATGTGCTTGATGATGTTTCCCTTTTCTTGTGAAATCTTCTTCATTGCTGCTCCTTAATTTGAAATAGTGACCTTTCGCATGGGAATCAACCTAATAGCACACTGAGCTATTTGCAAATGTGAGAACAGGTTGTAATTTGCAGTATACAGGAAGAAAAAGATTTTTCCACCTCCAGGAGCAAAACAGTAGCAATGCAGTGACATCCCCGTGTTCGCGTGGGTTTCCTTCAGGTTCTCCGGTTTCCTCCCACACTCCAAAGACACACTGACAGGGAATCTAGATTGTGAGCCCCAATGTCGACAGTGACGATAATGTCTGTAAATTGTCTGAATTGTAAAGCGCTGCGGAATATGTTGGCGCCATATATATAAAAAGATTATTATTCTTATTATGACCAGAATCTGCATAACTAATCATATGCAAAATAGTTGCAAGTCAAATCCATGTATGAGATAGCCATGATGAAGGTCTATAAAGTGATGGTAGGCCCATGTTCGCTGCAGTGGCTCGTGAGATATGGAGCCTGAAAGTCAAAAGTTCAAAACATTGTTACCCTTTTGTTCATTAGTGTATGAGGGAGGGGCGGGACTAAGACATGAGTCATAGTAATGTGTGTGATGATGCAGCAAGGGGATTCCCTATGCCTGGTGCGATGATCTGCGCATGTGTGCAGAGTCAGGAGATCGGAGAAAGGTGGAAAGAGCTGAAGGGAAATAGACAGTAGTGCAAAGTTTATGAGAGACAGGAATAGCAGTGGGGAGAACCAGAAAAAAAGAGGTAAAAAAGAAAGTATAACTAAGAGAGAGGCTCAAAAGGAAGGGTAGAGAACGAGAGAATAAGAAGGAAAAAGAAGTAAAGAAAGAATATAACAGAGATGGGGGTAACAGCTGGTAATTTGTTGGTTGTCACCACCTTTTTTTCTGCTACTGGATCTAAAAGGGAAAATGAGATGGATTAAAATATAAAAATTGAAAGATGAGAAATACATCAACAAGGGATTAAAATACATGGAAAAAGGTATATGAGAAAGATATGGAAAAATTAGAAAAAAAAGGAAAAAAACATATATATGGAAGAAATACATGAAAATGTAGGAAAAAAAGGAGACCAAACAAGTGATGATACGAATAAGGTCAAAATGAGAATAAAGGTGAAATATGTTAGAAAAAATAAAATTAAATTAGGTGACTGGAATGAATCAAAAAAAGGGGAGAGAGGAAAGGGGAGGGGAAATAAATAATTGAAACACAGTAAGCAGACAAAAAAAGAGGTGGGGTGAACACACACAGGACCTCAATGAATACAATGATACATGCATATTACATAAGTAATAAATCCTTTAATAAAAAATTTTGTCTGCCCTATTACGCCCGTGGCTTTCCATTGTTTGTAGAATGTGCATCCAAAAGGCCTCAAGTTCTTTCAGTTTTTAAACCTGGTCACCACCTTTTCTAGCTATTGGTATATGCACTAGGACTTGATATCTGAGTTGTTGTAGCATCGGCGTCTCTGCCTCCTGCCCGGCAGAGACGCCGTCTCCCTTACCGCCGTGGTCCTGCTCCGGCATCTTCTGGCCTCCCTGCAGCTGCTGCTGGTGCACGCAGCCTCCCCTGCTCTGTGCTTAGGGCGAGCGCGCGGTCCCTTCCTTTTAAAGGGGCCGCGCGTGCCGTCCTGAAAAGTCCCCGGCCAATGGCCGGAGGACTTCCCCTATAAGAGGCACTTCCTCTAATATGGAGGTGCCCATGCAAGGCTGTAGCTTTGTGTGTGATACTCTGCTTCAGCCCTCAGGTCCCGCTGCTAGCCTAACTACAAGTTCAGCCCGCCAGCCAGACTACTAGTCCAGCCTGCCAGCCAGACCTCAAGTCCAGCCCGCCAGCCTGACTACAAGTCCAGCCCGCCAGCCAGACTACAAGTCTAGTCCGTCTGCTTGTCTACTCTCCAGCCCGACAGTCTGTCTACAGTCCAGTCCGCCAGTCTGTCTATGGGCTCTGTCTGCCTGCTTACCTGGAAGCACCTGCCTGCTACCTGCCGTGCCTACCAGCCAGCCTACCTGGAGGCTCCTGCCTGTTACCTGTCGTGCCTGCCAGCTCGCTTACTTAGAAGCACCAGCCTGTTACCTGCCGTGCTTACCAGCCAGCCTACTTGGAGGCTCCTGCCTGTTACCTGCCATGCCTGCCAGCCCGCTTACCTAGAAGCACCTGCCTGTTACCTGCCGTGCCTACCAGCCCGCCTACCTGGAGGCTCCTGCTTGTTACCTGCCGTGCCTGCCAGTCCGTCTGCCCGAATCACCCATCAGCCTGCCTGCCATGCTCATCTGCTGTACTGGTCAGTCCCTGCCTTCTGACCTGTGGAAGTCACCTGCTCTCATACAAGGTCGGTCCCCAGAGTAGCACCTGGTCCCTCTGCTCGGTCCTTCCCTGGTTACGGAGTCGATTGAGCTGCCGTACGGCCTTGGTCGGTCCGAGTTGATGCCTAATTACGCCCCTCTGGTCCCTCCTTGCACCGCAGCACAGAAGTTCCACCACCCGGATCCGTAACAGTTGTGATACGGAATGTTCAAAGGCTATGAATTGCACTGGAATGGGCAGCATTGTATGTTTAAAACAGATGTTAAAGTTGCGTTGCGAGATATGGTCTTGGATATGTTGGATAGTTTCCCCAACATTTGTGTAAACATACAAATCCTCTAAAACTTTATAATTTTTATTTAGATAATATTAAAAATACCAAAACCCATGTGATCAAAGAGTAAGAAATATGTCACTCAATGGTGATCGTGCTAGAAAACCAGTGTCCCTTTGGGACTTAATAGAGTTAAAACAATAGATAAAGACATGGACACAAGCGTATTATATATGATAAAAACCTTAACTTGCCCTGTCTGTAGCCTGTACTGATGCTGCCTAATGTGGGGGTTGGCTACCTAAATAGCGAATTTGGCACCCCCGTTCCTGATAAGGTGATCTGTATACAGGGCATGAGTGACTGCCTGCTCTAATACATATGTAACACTGTGCTAGTGCATATATAAATAAATAGACATATCCTGATAATAGAACTTATCTCGTATTCTCGAAACCGCCTCAACGCGTTTCCCCATCCTGTCAGTTCATCAGGAGGCCAGGTGAAGAAAGGTCCAGAGAGATGTCAGTATGGATGCATAGTAGATAAAGGCAGGATGTATTAGTTCTTTGGGTGGCTGTATTTAAATGGATTCATCAATTACTCTTTACTAAGTCCCACATGCCCATTTCCTCCAGTACTCCCCCTCGGCATGACAGTCTCCTGTCCCTAGGTCCAGACTGTGCGTACCACAACCCTTTGGACACTAGAGGCTGCACCTTCAATAAAGTTTCTGGCACTCAAACATCACCTCCGATCCAGAAATGATGATCGCTTCTCACATTGAAGCACAGAAACGGTGCTATGCATGCCACCTTTATCTACTATGCATCCATACTGACAACTCTCTGGACCTTTCTACACCTGGCCTCCTGATGAACCGTCAGGACGGGGAAACGCGTCGAGGTGGTTTCCAGAATACGAGATAAGTTCTATTATCAGGATATGTCTATTTATTTATATATGCACTAGCACAGTGTTACATATATATTAGAGCAGGCAATCACTCATACCCTGTATATAGCTCACCTTATCAGGGCAAAACAGGGATAGTGAGGGACAGCCACTGAAGAACGGGGGTACCATTTTCGCTATCTAGGGAGCCAATCACCACGTTAGGCAGCATCAGTACAGGCTACAGACAGGGCAAGTTAAGGTTTTTATCTTATATAATACATTTGTGTCCACGTCTTTATCTATTGTTTTGACTCTATTAAGTCCCATAGGGACACTGGTTTTCTAGCACGATCACCATTGAGTGACATATTTCTGACTCTTTGATCACATGGGTTTTGGTATTTTTAATAGTATCTAAATAAAAATGATAATGTTTTAGAGGATTTGTATGTTTACACAAGGTTTTGGTTACCTCTATTCAGATTGTTTTTGGCAGTTTCCCCAACTTATCTGAGACCGCACGGGCATCTGATAAGACATACCACATACGACGAATAAAGTGTAGAAATTTAACCAAAATGCTTTTGCAAATATGTATGGTCATTTAATTAAAGAAAACTGACTGCCAAAAGTTTTGCATATACTATTTATTGATCACAACATAGAGAGTAATTCATTGTTCACAATGCCGTAATTTAGTATTTTGTAGCATTTTGCTTTAATTATTGTACCACACCGATGGGGCATCGTTCCATTCCATTTGCAAATCAATTCATCTTTATTGCTAGGGGTACGGGCCCCAACTCATCATCCTGACTCATCCCAAAGGTGCTCTATAGAGTTTAAATCAGGTGATCGGCTGGGCCATTGCAACAGGCGAACATTTTTCTTTGCTAACCAATTTTTTACTAAATTGGATGTGTGCTTTGGATCATTGTCTTGCAGGAATTTCCATCCCCTACCTTGGTTTTACCATGTGGCAGCATTACATTCTCCAGTATATCCTTGTACATGGTAGCATTCATATTTTCATCAATTCTATGCAGAGGGCCAAAGGCAGATGCAGAAAGGCAGCCCCAAACCATGACATTGCCACCGCTATGTTTTACTGTAGGAGTTTGGTACCTTACATCATTACGTTTTTCAATTGGGTGGTATATAAAGTGTTTGCCATCACTACCAAACAGACTGAACTTGGATTCATCCGACCACAATATCTTAGACCTCTGTCCCTTTCCATTGGCTGTGTTCTTTGGCAAACTCAAGTTGGACCTTCCGGTTCATTGCAGAGATGAAAGGCTTCTTGACTGGAACTCTTAGCCATCTCACCACAGTTAGGTGACTCACTTTGACCCCATATTCTTCGTTCATTTAATGTGAAATCTGTACAGCACTTTTATAGACATCAGATATTGACTTTTTCTTAATGTGATCAACTCTGGAGGAAGTTTTCCATGGTCGTCCACTTCTAGGTTTGTCAGCTGTTCCATAACCTTCTTTTTCTTTCTTTAGTATAAGTGACACTTGACTCTGAGAACAGTTGAATTCCATAGTTACCTCTTTTTGGCTTTTGCCTGACTTCACTCTCAAAATAATAAGCTTCCTGACATCTCGTGATAAATTTGGCTTTGTCTTCACCATGTTTTAACCTAAAAACAAACACAAAAAAATGTAGGCAAAATTTGACTACCCATGACAAAATATGCAAAACATTTGGCCCAGCAAACATTGAAAACTAACACATAAAGGGATAAAACAATGTCAAACACAATTTTCGTCCTTATAGCTGACAACCATTTGCTTCCGGTTTACTAAAATCACCAGGAAAATGGCATCACAACAACCAGACAGAAGTAATCACAGTTTTAAAAAAGTTCCAAAACTTTTGGTCGCTACTGTATGTCGACCCTGATTAGATGGCCTTTAAGATTAAATGGTATTTTGTTACATACATACTTGTATGGTTTATATATACCTCACATTTATTTTGTTGTTATTATGCAGATAAAACTTAATAAAGTGCGACTGAGAAAGAAATCAGCAGACTTTGCATAATTTAGTTGTGTTTACTGAAGATTTTTTCAGGATTACTATAAAAGCAATTATCCTTATTTTCCTACTAATTATTTTTTTTAATTGTCTGTTAAAATGCTATGTGGGTGTATGAAAATACTGGCAATTTATAAATGAACTTGACAAGATATGTCAAAACAAACCCAGGCCACCTACCAAGCACTGCACACTAACCTTACACAGGTTTACACCAGAGGTGCCACATTGGTCTGTCTCTTCTATTGTGCTGTAAGCCTGAAGCAGTACTGTGCATTTGTTTAGCTGCAGCAAACCATCTCATTAACAGCTGTGTGAAACACCAACAAGGGTGACATTTTTCACGCTGGAGTGATCACACTATAGAGTGTGAGCCTGCCAAAGCTGACCCTACTCCACCTCCCATCTGGCTGCTGAAGAACAAAGAAGATCAAACAGGCCTACCTGACCTGACACCAAACACAGAACCAATATGGCCATGCTGTGAAGTTTATTTAGAAAATATCCTCACTGTTTTAAAACTGACAATATCAGAGTAGTAGACCTTTCAGCTGGAATACAAATATTATGTCTGTTTTTCTCGGTGGGTAATATGGAGTTATTCACTTCAGAATAATTATGTCTGTGTATTAAAAAATAGGATACACTTTCATTCATTTTGCAGCTTTAAAATGCCCATCAAAGTGTATGGCAAGTGATCAAAATAATAGTGTATTCATATGCAATACACTATATTATCTGTAATGCATCAATATGTCATCAGTACTGTATGCATAATGCAGAAGAAAACCCATATCAGTAACACAGATATACAATGATTAGTGTTGAGCAAGCACTAAAATGCTCGGGTGCTCGAAGATCGGGCTGAGCTCGCCGTGATACTCGGGTGCTCGACCCGAGCAACGAGCCAAATGTTAGTCTATGGGAGACCCGAGCATTTTTGCGGTGGCACCCCCGGCAGTTTGTAGAAAGCCTAAAAAGTGCCCAAAACGATAGTGACAGTGCTCAAATGACATGAGGACAGCATGGGCATCGCTCCTGGAAGCATTTCTGACCCCCAGGTCACTGCTGTCAACAACGTGGTGAGAGGTATTAGGCCACTTTTACAGGCTCACAATAAAACGTTCAAAAACGAAACTGAAACGGTTTTCCTGTGAAATATGTTAAGGAACTTCCTTTCCAGGGTAAAGATTTGTGTATAAGGTAAAATAAATAACCAAAAACAATAATACTCCTCCACACCTTGGGCTATGTTCACAAGTAGCATTTTTTATGGTTTTTGCACTTTTGTATTGCTTTCAACCGTGACAAATGCATTCACAGGGAAATCTCATTTTAACATTTTACAACCTTATCTGGCCATGTGCTGTGTGACACATGCATACAGTGCTGAAAAGACATGGAAACAACATGGGGAAGACCCCTGGTAGCATCTCTGACACCCAGGTCACTGCCTAAAAGTGTGCCCATCAGAAGTGATCCTTGCCGCATCAGAAGATGCAGACTTGCAACTATCCCCGTGCAAGTCCTTGTCCCTCAATTGGACCTCCCCCATTCCTTGCAATGCAAGCGTAAGTGTGCAACCTGCCACCCACCCACCCCCAGGCGGCAATACCATACTGCTAGCTTGCTTGCACTTGAAATTGGGCCTTTTAGGCATGTGGAGGCAGACGCCGGCCACCATGTCATGGCTGCGTCGGCAGCCTGGTATCCATACTCAGTCCCCAGCCGCCCGGTGGCCGGGTGTCCACGCTCGGTTCCCAGCCGCCAGGGGGGCGACCGGGTGTCCATACTCGGTCCCCAGCCGCCCGGCGGCCGGGTGTCCTCACACGGTCCCCAGTCGCCTCGGGGCGGCCGGGTGTCCATAAACGGTCCCCAGTCACCCCTATTTCTCCTTGGAACTTCCCCCACACTTTTCTTAGCCTGGCCTGCTTTAGGGCAGCATTGGACGAGCCCACCAGAGAACCAGACTCCTCCGGTGGGCCCTGGCTTCTCCATCAGGGGAGTTGAGAGTGCCAAGGTGAGGAGCATGAGGATGATCATAGAAGTTAGCATCTGCTTTGTTTTCTTGGAATGCAAGCGTAAGTGTGCAAAGTGCCACCCACCCACCCCCAGGCTGCAATACCATACTGCTAGCTTGCTTGCACTTGAAATTGGGCCTTTTAGGCATGTGGAGGCAGATGCCGGCCACCATGTCATGGCTGCGTCGGCGGCCTGGTATCCATACTCAGTCCCCAGCCGCGCAGCGGCCGGGTGTCCACGCTTGGTTCCCAGCCGCCAGGGGGCGGCCGGGTGTCCATACTCGGTCCCCAGCCACCCGGCGGTCAGGTGTCCACACACGGTTCCCAGCCGCCTAGGGGCGGCCGGGTGTCCATAAACGGTCCCCAGCCGCCTCTATTTCTCCTTGGAACTTCCCCCCACACTTTTCTTAGCCTGGCCTGCTTTAGGGCAGCATTGGACGAGCCCACCAGAGAACCAGACTCCTCCTGTGGGCCCTGGCTTCTCCATCAGGGGAGTTGAGAGTGCCAAGGTGAGGAGCATGATGATGATGATAGAAGTTAGCATCTGCTTTGTTTTCTTGGAATGCAAGGGCATGTATGCAGTAGCGGCTAGGACTGAGGTGGTCAGCGTTTTGGCGCATATCCTACCTCCTCCAAGGATTGCTGGATGTTTTCCTGCTACTATCCCAGTTCTTTGACTCCCGTTAAAACAAAGCTTCAGGTGATGAATGATGGATGAGTTGATGGCAAAGGAGAAAGAGCAGGAGGAACAGGGACCATTCACATCAATATCAGGCCAGTCAACCACACATGACTTGTAGGATATATTTCTGTACCAAAAGGAGCGGTTCGGCTACACAGTTATAGGGCATACAGTGAGTAAAATGCCTACCAAAAATTTCGAGGCACTCCAATGTCCCTTGGAAGTGACATGGAGGTCAGAGGGCCTTAACTAAACCATTTTTTCCATTTATAGCAACTGGGTCTCCTGTGCACTGTTGGCCTAAGCAGTGAATGGAAGGCTTTCCAAAAATTATGAGGAACTGCAATGGCCCTTGAAACAGACGTGGATTACAGCATACTAAAAACCTTCTACCCATTATTGGGGAGTGGGTCTCCCTTAGTGTTCGCCTATGCATTGAAAAGCAAAAGCTGACTAAAATTAGGAGGAAATGCAATGCCCGTTGGAAGAGTCGTGGAGGTTAGAGTTAATTAAAAACAACATTTCAATGCCCCTTGGAAGAGCTGTGGAGTTCAGAATGGTTTAACAAGACGGTTTTAATGCCCCTTGGAAGAGACATGGAGGTCCCAGTAGCTTAACAAGACAGTTTTAATGCCCCTTGGAAAAGTGGTGGAGGTCACAGTAGCTTAACAAGATGTTTTTAATGCCCATTGGAAAAGTGGTGGAGGTCACAGTAGCTTAACAAGACCGTTTTAATGCCCCTCGGGAGAGATGTGGAGGTCACAGTAGCTTAACAAGATGGTTTTAATGCCCCTTGTAAAAGTGGGGGAGGTCCCAGTAGCTTAACAAGACGGTTTTAATACCCCTTGGAAGAGACGTGGATGTCCCAGTAGCTTAACAAGACGGTTTTAATGCCCCTTGGAAAAGTGGTGGAGGTCACAGTAGCTTAACAAGACGGTTTTAATGCCGCTTACAAGAGCCATACAGTACAGCATAATACAAACATTATTTCCATTATTGGGGAGTGGGTCTGACATAGTTTTTGCCTATGCCTTCCAAGCAAAAGCTGCCAAAATTTAGGACGGAGGAACTTGCAATGCCCCTTACAAGAGCCATGCAGTACAGCATATTACAAACATTATTCTCATTATTGGGGAGTTGGTCTCCCATAGTCTTTGCCTATGCCTTCCAAGCAAAAGATGACAAAAATTAGAACGGAGGAACTTTCAATAATGGCAACACGGACCACCGTCACCCTGGTGGTATAGGGGTGGTGGAGGCTGAGGATAAGAAGAAGAACATAAAACAGCCGAAATGAGGAAGCGTATACCCATGTGTGGGTGTGAAGCGGTGCATGTGAATACACCTCCCGAAATAACACAATGGATTTTACTTTATGATGATGCGCAGGAGCTGTACACTGTGGGGGCATCTCTGACTGACATAGGGCCTGCAATCCTCGGTGTGGGGAGGATGTGTTCTGTCCCAAGGTCCGAATGGGTCCCGGCTTCCACTATGTTTACCCAGTGTGCCGTCAGGGAGATGTTCCGTCTCTGGCCACAAGCACTTGTCCATGTGTCCGTTGTCAGGTGGACTCTCCCAGTAACTGCGTTGTTGAGGGCGCGGCAGATGTTTTGGGACACGTGCTTGTGTAGTGCGGGGATGGCATACCGGGCAAAATAGTGTCAGCTGGGGACCGAGTACCAAGAGATGGCCACCGCCATAAGGTTGCGGAAGGATTCCGTCTCCACCAGCCTAAAAGGCAGCATTTCTAACGCAAGCAGTCGTGAAATGTGCGAATTTAGGACTGTGGACTGTGGGGCGTGAGCTGCGAATTTCCACTTTTGTTCAAAGGTCTGGGATATGAACAATTGAACGCTGCGGTGGGACATGGACGTGGACGTTGATGTTGTTTCTTGAGAAACTGCCATAACAAGTGAAGACTGAGAGGAGGGGGCATCTTTGCATGCAGAATGGACAGGGGATTGCCTTGCACACACAACAGGGGATTCTATTGCACGCACAACAGTGGAAGAAGCAGTGGTGGACCCTGGGGTTCGCCCCACAAAGTCGAGTGCTTTGCTGACATGGCCCTGATCATGCTGGTGGAGGTCAGGCTGGTAGTTTTGTCACCCCTGCTGATGCTGGCATGGCAGGTGGTACAAATGGCATTTTTGGGTTTATCAGCAGAGTCTTTAAAAAAATTCCAGACTCTGGAAGACCCACAGGTTGAACTGGCAACGTCCCTCGTGTTGGTGTTACGGGGAACTGTTGCCTGCCTTCTGTGTGCGGCCACCACACTGCTTCTTCCTGCCTGTTGGGGTACTCTGCCTCCCTCACCCTGTGTGCTGCTGGCCTCGCTCTGCATGTCCTCCTGCCATGTTGGGTCAGTTACTAGATCATCCACCTCCTCCTCCTCCTCTTCCACTTGCGCAACATGATCCTCCTCCTCACTTCCTGGCAATTGTGTCTCGTCATCGTCCACCTCTTGTGACAAATTGCCAGGGTCGACTTCCTGTGGCCGTGGCTGTTCAAATATTTGGGCATCGCTACATGGGATCTCCTCTTCCACCACTTCAAGTGGAGCAGGCGAGGGGCACAAATCTGGAAATGGACCAGTGAACAGCTCTTCAGAGTGTCCAAGTGTGGGATCAGTTGCTGTCTGACGACACTCGGCATGGTGGGAGGAAGGAGCATCAGGGTGAGGAGGAGTATGCGGTCGAGACTCATGGCTACTAAGAGTTTACCGTGTGGAAGACAGACCGGAGGTGGTGCCCAGGTAATTTGAAGTATTATCTGCAATCCAATTAATAACCTGTTCACACTGATCAGTTCGCAATACTGGTGTTGTTCTGTGCTTCCCTAGTAATTCGGTCAAGAAGTGGGAGCGAGAAGATGTGGCTGTTGGTTGTGGCACATTTTCACCTTGGCCACGGCCCCGTCCTCTGCACGCACCATCACCAGAACGTCCTGTTCCACATCCCTTGCCACGCGCCTTGCCTATTGTAAAGGAAGTAAAATAGCTTACACTTGCACTATCAATGGAAAAAGGGTAATAAAAAGTAGATTAGAACCGTGGAAGAGGAAAACCACAGTTCTATTTCTCTGGCCTACACCCGACTCTTTTAAACAATCTGAACACTCAGGGAGAAACTATTACTGTTTTTCTTTACGGAAAAAATACCAAAAGCTGGATAATGGAGATTTTTTACTGTGGGACGGCAAAACCACAGTTATAATTTACTGGTGCATACCAGAATCTTTTAAACTGATATATTGGTGTCTGAACAATCAGGAGACACTATTACTGTTTTTCTTTAAGGCAAAAAATGCCAAAAGCAGGATAATACAGATATTTGACCTGTGGAACTGCAAAACCACAGTTCTATTTCTCGGGCCTACACCAGACTAATTTCAACAGATATATTTGTGTCTGAACAATCAGGAGACACTATTACTGCTTTTCTTTACGGCAAAAAATGCCAAAAGCAGGATAATACAGATATTTGACCCGTGGAACGGCAAAACCACAGTTCTATTTCTCGGGCCTACACCAGACTATTTTCAACAGATATATTTGTGTCTGAACAATCAGGATACACTATTACTGTTTTTCTTTACGGAAAAAAATGCCAAAAGCAGGATAATACAGATATTTGACCCGTGGAACTGCAAAACCACAGTTCTATTTTTCGGGCCTACACCAGACTATTTTCAGCAGATATATTTGTGTCTGAACAATCAGGAGACACTATTACTGTATTTCTTTACGACAAAAAATGCCAAAAGCAGGATAATACAGATATTTGACCCGTGGAACTGCAAAACCACAGTTCTATTTCTCGGCCTACACCAGACTATTTTCAACAGTTATATTTGTGTCTGAACAATCAGGGAGACACTATTACAGGTTTTTTTGTACGGCAAAAAATGCCAAAAGCAGGTATAATAGAGATTTTTTACCGTGGAACAGCAAAACCACAGTTATAATTTACTGGTGAATACCAGACTTTTTTAAATATATATATTTGTGGCTGAACAGTGAGCGACACACTCAAACTGTTTTTTTTTAGATACAAATGGCCCAAAAGTGGATAATACAGAAGGGCAAGTACCGAGCAGTGTCGAGCATGTTCGCTCAACACTTATCCTGAATAATCTTCTAAACTACCATCTATATATAAGGAATTTGTTAATGTATGTGACAAGAAAAATGGCTACAAACTCCCTCCTTGTCGTCCATATGATTGTCCAATTGATCTATTGTCTGAAGCAGCAATAACATTTGGAATCATTTACCCACTGGCAGAGCAGGACTTAAAAACACTCAAGGAATACATTGATAAAAATTTAGCTAGAGGGTTTATTCGTCCATCTTCATCATCAACAGTTGTGCCTATATTTTTTGTTTAAAAGAAAGACGGTTCCTTGTGACCCTATGTTGATTACAGAGGATTGAATAAAAATACTGTAAAGAATCATTACCCTCTGCCTTTGATCCCTGAGTTGCTGGACAGAGTTCATCATGCAAAGTTATTGACCAAACTAGGTCTTCGAGGGGCATATAACTAGGTTCGTGTTAGACCAGGTGATGAATGGAAAACGGCATTTCGATCACGTTATGGACACTATGAGCACTTAGTCATGGCATTTGGGAAATGCTCCCTCAATGTTTCAGCATTTCATTAATGACATTTTCAGAGACTTGCTTGATCAATTTTTAGTCATTTATCTGGATGATATACTAATCTTTTCTAATTCTGCAGAAGAACATCATTATCATGTGAAAACTGTGCTGGAGCATGTAAGGACCCACCATCTCTATATTAAGCTGGAGAAATGTGAGTTCCATCAAACAGAGATCCAATTCTTCGGCTACAAAATCTCTACTCAAAGACTGCAAATGGACTCTAGCAAGATTCAAGCTATCATTGAGTGGCCCAGGCCAAAAAATGTGAAAGAAGTCCAACGATTTGTGTGATTTGCCAATTTTTACAGATCTTTCACTAAGAATTTTCCAGGTATAATTGCTCCAATCACCGAATTAACAAAGAAAGGCAAATCATTGGCTTGGTCTCCCCAAGCACAAGTTGCTTTTTTTTGCTTGAAGACGAAGTTCACAACAGCTCCTATACTGATTCATTCCAATCCTTAACATGACTTTACTGTAGAAGTGGATGCTTCAGATAGTGCAGTTTGGGGCCATTCTATTACAAAGAACAGGAACAAAAGATTTGCTACATCCTTGTGTCTATTTCTCCCAAAGTTTGACCGTCTCAGAAAATAATTTTGATGTGGGGAACAAAGAGCTCTAAGCTATCATTTCCACTTTCAAGCAATGGAGACCATCGTAACCTTGAATTTATCAGGTCTGCCAAATGTTTGTCCCCCCGCCAAGCTCGATGGAGTCTTTTCTTAACCGATTCAACTTTGTTATCTTTTGCAGACATGACTCCATTAATGGAAAGGCTAATGCCTTATCTAGAATGTTCTCCAAGGATTCTTCTACAGCAGCACCACCAACAACTATTCTGCCAATTGTCCAACTTCCTAGGGGTGATACATAATACAGATTTGCTGAACGATATATGGGAAGCATATGAGACAGACCCAATTCTTCTGCATCCACCAGATGATATATCTCTTACCTTTCGAAATAAAGTATGGACTTACAATCATAGCATATATGTTCCAGAAACTGTGAGACTAAAGGTATTAAAACTGATCCATGACTCCAAGTTAGCAGGACACAAAGGAATTCATAAAACACAAGAATTTCTGTCGCGCTTCTTTTGGTGGCCTTATTGCCAAAAAGATGTTAAAAAATATGTGTCTTCCTGTAGCACCTGTGCCATGTACAAAACTTCCTACAATTGTCATCTTCGGGATGTCTGGGTTGATTTGCTTCCCAAGGCAGAATTTTTAGACAACATCTCTCAAAATGCTTCGACCAAACAAACACTATTCTTCGAAAATTGGGTTAACATCCAAATATTCTTCCTAATTTTCCAAGAGAAATGCCTATTCCTGCTGTCACTGACAGAATACAATCACTGCAACAGAATCTGGAAATGCTAAAAGATACTTTAAGAATTGCCCAGGTGAAATATAAAGAAGCAGCGAATAAATCTCGCAGATCTTCTCCAAGCTTCCAAGTGGTTGATGAAGTATGGCTTTCCACCAAGAATTTGAAACTCCATTTTCCCTCACCAAAACTGGGCCAAAAATGTACTGGTCCTTTCAAAATCATTGGACAAATTAGCTCAGTAGATTTTTGCTTTCAACTGCCCAGAACAATGAAGATACATCAAGTATTCCATATCTCTTTATTAAAGCCATTTGTTCCAAATAATTTTCCAGGGCGTCGTCTACCTCCTTCTGATCCTATTAAAGTGGATGATCAAGAATATTACTCAGTTGAAAAGGTCCTGGACTCCCAAATATTCCGAAACAAGTTGAAATACTTAATAAAGTGGCAAGGATACGACCCTGAAGATAACCAGGGGAGGAGTCCTGAGGAGATAATTTGCATATTCCCACTGCATTTTGGGGTAAGTGAAGAGTCTCCGCGAGCTCAAAGAACACTGGATTTTGGCTGTTGGAGCTGAAAAGAGGACATCGGTAAACCGCGCGCGCATTTTGAAGCTTTTTTTTTAAGCTTTTTTCTCTGTTTTCAGAACATTAACAATAAGAACATGGAAGAGTCCAGGAGCCATTTGGTGAGCTGCATATCCTGCTACATGTTCACAGACTTGCCAGTGGAAAAGCCAAACTTCACATGCCAGAAATGCAAGCTTGTGTCCCTGTTGGAGGAAAAGTTGCGAAATCTAGAAGAGAGGTTAACTACCTTGAAAATCATTAAGGAAGGTGAAGAGTTCTTAGACAGAGCAGAATTATCTCTTCATGATTCAGAAAGAGAAGAAATTCGAACTGCACCTGACGAAACAGAGGAATGGAAGCATGTGACCCACCGAAGCAGGAGGATCGAGAGGCAGTCAGCACCCATACTGCTCAGGAACCAGTACCAGGCTCTCTCGCAGGAGCACCATGAAGAAATACAGCAAGATAAGACTTTGCCAGCAATGAATAACCTTGTAAGCCCTCAGAATCCTCCTGGATGGAGAAAGAAGAATGTTGTGAAGAAAAAATGGAGAGTGGTGGTCATGGGGGATTCCCTGTTAAGAGGAACAGAGGCCGCTATCTGCAGACCAGACATAACCTCAAGAGAAATGTGCTGTCTTCCAGGAGCAAAAATTAAAGATGTGTCTGACAGGATATCAAGACTCTTCAGACCTACAGATCACTACCCATTCCTGCTAATACATGTGGGGACAAATGACACCGCAAGAAAGGACCTGGAAACCATCTGCAGTGACTTTGAAGACTTAGGCAAGAAAGTGAAAGAATTGGGAGCGCAGGTGGTCTTCTCATCCATCCTCCCAGTGGATGGCCATGGAACAATGAGGTGGAATAAGATTCTACAGGTGAACAACTGGCTACGTCGATGGTGCCGTCAACAAGGATTTGGATTTCTGGATCACGGAATGAATTACCTATACGATGGACTACTTGCTAGAGATGGGGTGCACCTTACGAAGACTGGAAAACATGTATTTGGAAGTCGCCTTGCTACACTCATCAGAAGAGCTTTAAACTAGAACAATGTGGGAAAGGAAGCAAAAGGCCAGAAAAAGCCATACAGCTGACAAATACTATTGAGATCTCTGCTACTGGAAGTGGAAAGGAAGAACAAAGACAAAACAATTTAAATAATAAAAATATGGGAGGAAGAGAAACCAATCACAAACTAAAATGTTTTTATACAAATGCACAAAGCATGGGCAACAAACAAGGAGAATTGGAACTACTAATGCAGGAAAAGGAATATGATGTCATTGGAATCACTGAAACTTGGTGGGACGATACACATGATTGGAATAAAAGGCTAAAAGGATACAACTTATTTGCAAGAAACATACTTGATAAACGAGGAGGAGGTGTTGCATTGTATGTTAGAAAAGCGTAAATCTGCACAGAGATGGAAGCTTCAGAGACTGGGAGTTCTGTGGAAACTGTTTGGGTAAGAATACAAGGAGAGAACAACGGAAAGGACACCATTGTAGGCATTTACTACAGGCCACCTGGGCAAGCTGAAGATATGGATGAACTCTTTATGTATCAAATGACCAAGTTCTCCAAAAAATATGACGTAGTGGTCATGGGAGATTTCAACTATCCAGACATTTGTTGGGAATCTCTCTCAAGTAAAACTAACAGGTCAAGCAAATTCTTATCCTCTCTTGCTGACAACTTTATCTTCCAAAAGGTAGGGGAGAAAACAAGGGGATCTGCTACTTTGGATCTAATCCTTATAAACAGGGAGGAAATGTTTGAGGAGGTAAAGGTGGCTGGGACCCTAGGAGGCAGCGATCATGCTATTATAGAATTTTGGATAACTAGAGGAGGAAGACATGTGAAGACTCAAACTTCAAGGTTAGATTTTAGAAAGGCAGATTTTAAGAGACTCAGAAAGAGAATAGGAGGGATCCAATGGCTGGATGTCCTTAAGGACAAAAATGTCCAGGAAGGATGGGAAATTTTTAAAAATGAGATTCTCAAAGCACAATCGTTAACAATCCCGAAAAGTAGGAAGAATGGGAAGCATTTAAGGAAACCAGGATGGATGAACACAGAACTTAAACACATGCTAAAAAGAAAGAAAGAAATGTTTATTAAATGGAAAGAGGGAGGCATATCTAAAGAAGATTATAATGCAGTCTGCAGATCCTGCAGGGCACGTATCAGGTTAGCTAAAGCTGACAATGAATTAAGGCTTGCAAGAGATGTCAAAAGCAATAAAAAAGGATTTTGGGGGTATGTCAAAAGTAAAAGAAAAGTCAAAGATGCTATAGGATTTTTACAGGATGAAAATGGAGAAATGGTAAGAGAGGATGTTGAGAAGGCCGAACTTTTTAATTCCTATTTTGCATCTGTTTTCTCTCAGAAAGAAAATGTAACATCAACTGATCTTCACTGTCCTTTTAAAGGAATAGAGGAATCCAAGTTATCTGTAAACAGAAAGATTGTGAGGGAATATTTAGCTAACATAAATGAGTTCAAGTCACCAGGTCCAGATGAATTACACCCCAGAGTACTGAAGGAGATCGTAGAAGAAATTTTAGAACCACTCTCCATAATCTTTGAAAATTCTTGGAGAACAGGAGAAGTCCCAGAAGACTGGAGAAGAGCAAATGTTGTTCCTATCTTCAAAAAGGGGAAGAAGGTGGACCCAGGGAACTATAGGCCGGTGAGTCTGACTTCTATACCAGGAAAGATCTTTGAACAAATTATTAAACAACATGTATGTAAGTACATGGATAAGAATGAAGTGATTAACCAGAGTCAGCATGGGTTTGTAACTAACAAGTCATGTCAGACTAACTTAATTTCCTTCTATGACAGAATCACTGACTGGGTGGATCAGGGAAATGCTGTAGATATAGTATATCTTGACTTCAGCAAAGCATTTGACAAAGTATCTCACACCATCCTTATTGAAAAAATGACCAAGTATGCAATGGACCAGGCAACTGTTAGGTGGATTCATAACTGGCTTAGTGATCGGACTCAAAGGGTGGTTGTAAATGGCTTCACATCCAGCTGGATGAATGTCTCAAGTGGGGTACCACAAGGCTCCGTCCTGGGACCTGTATTGTTCAACATCTTTATCAATGATTTAGATGAAGGAATTGAGGGTAAACTGATTAAATTTGCTGATGACACAAAGCTAGGAGGGATAGCTAATACTAGAGAAGAGAGAGAGAGGATTCAAAAAGACCTAAATAAACTGGAGCAGTGGGCAGCAACCAACAGAATGGTTTTTAACAGGGAAAAATGCAAAGTACTACATCTGGGCAATAAAAATGAAAAAAGCATATACAGAATGGGAGGAATAGAGCTAAGCAACAGTACATGTGAAAAAGACTTAGGTATACTAATAGATCATAGACTGAACATGAGTCAACAGTGTGATGCAGCAGCAAAAAAGGCAAATACAATTCTGGGATGTATTAACAGAAGCATACAGTCTAGATCACGTGAAGTCATTATCGGTCTTTACTCCTCTTTGGTCAAACCTCATCTGGAATACTGTGTACAGTTTTGGGCACCACATTTTAAAAAAGACATAGACAAACTGGAGCAAGTTCAGAGAAGAGCGACCAGAATGGTGACTGGTCTGCAAACCATGTCCTATGAGGAACGGTTGCAGGATTTGGGAATGTTTAGCTTGCAAAAAAGAAGACTGAGAGGAGACTTAATAGCTGTCTACAAATATGTCAAGGGCTGTCACATTGTAGAAGGGTCATCTTTATTCTCATTTGCACAAGGAAAGACTAGAAGCAATGGGATGAAACTAAATGGGAGGAGACACAGATTAGATATTAGAAAAAACTTTTTGACAGTTAGGGTGATTAATGAGTGGAACAGGCTGCCACGAGAGGTGGTGAGTTCCCCTTCAATGGACATCTTCAAACAGAGGCTGGACAGACATCTGTCTGAGATGATCTAGTGAATCCTGCTTTGAGCAGGGGGTTGGACCAGATGACCCAGGAGGTCCCTTCCAACTCTACCATTCTATGATTCTATGATTCTATGATAACTCCTGGGAACCCGTAAGTAATATCAATGCTCCTCGATGGCGTACAAAGGGTTTCACCCCCAAAAAAACAGATAAACCAATTCAAGCATCGTCCAGAGGCCACTGTTGAAAGGGGGGAGTAATGTCAGAATTCCTGTAGTCCTTCTACATTTTGACCACTAGTGGCTGCTATTGTTCACCTGCTGCAATTTCACCTCTTACCACTGGAGGTTGCTGTTGTGTCCTACAATTGCCCTTTACTAAGATGGCAGATTCTAAACCTGTGAAATCCATCTTGTTTCCTGTTTGGGCCTACTTGAAGCTACATGGATCCCTCACTCATTGCTTGAGTATTGTGTCTAGCTGTTTAGTCTAGTTCAGTCTCCAGCCCCTTGTTCTGAGAACTATCTTACCCAGACTGCTCCCACTTCTCTATGGATTGTTGCTACAGCTCCTATTGCTACTTACAAGAACTTCTACTACTGCCTGCCATTTCTTACTCGTGCCACTGGATTCCAGCAGTGCTACACCAGTACCGTAACAACGTGTCTCATAAGTGGAGAAAGAATCATTTGAAAGATATATTGCAAAGTTTTGTTTATATGCATGTACTATTGATTTAAGAATTTTGTTGAAAGTATAGTTCTATATTTAAAGACTGACCAATCCTTTAAGTATAAATAGTAATTTTATACATGCACTTTTTGGAAAAATGCTGTAGTTTTTTTGTAAGTTTTTTTTAAATCTTTTTTTCTTGTACATTTTAATTTTTCAATAACAAAGAAAAGCAACAAACAGGTGGTATAGTGAAAAAGCACCATGCAGCAGGCACGTGACTTTTTAAAGGTTTGTTGAACTAGGGGGCATGCAGTGCAGACGTGACTCCAGAGAGCTCCCACTGTACTCATCCAGAAAACTCAACCCTGGGGTGCAATTTCATGCAGAAAGCTACTTACCCAGTGCCTGAAGATATCAGGAGGCTGTGGGCACTATTTTATGGCTGCGGTGGTGAAATGACGAGAAGCAGGAATCCAGATGGCACCCGCGAATCCTGTTGTCGGAGACAGAGCGATGTATGAGGAGAAGCTGCATCCCAGACTAGAGCAATATGATTATAGAGTGACACCCCACAGCCCAAAGGTCCAGAGGTCAGTGACAGACAAGCGGAGGAACAGGATGATGTCCACAAAAGGGTCGCGGTTTGCAGCACCAGCACTAAAGAAGGAGGAGGGACGAGAGGACATTCCTCAAGCCATAACATCTGCTGCTAAGGGTCACAATACTGCATCATTAACCCTTAAGAACACAGTAAGTGTCCTTGATAAAAATTCCCTGGGAACTCCGCTTCTCTTTTGGATGTTCTAAAGATTGTTAATAAATCAAATACCACACTGGCTATGCTAAAAGGCCAGGTAGGCTACATCCAAGAGACATCTTAAGACTATGTGCCCACGATGCAGAAATGCTCAGGATTTTTTCCCTTCCCTTAAAAAATGCATAGTAGAAGGCCTGCCATGTCCCCCAATGATAATCCGCATGTGCTGTGCACATGCTGTGGAAATTTCCGCTGCGGATAATCATTGCAGAAAAAAACGCAGCATCACTGCATCTGTAGATGCGGAATCCAAGCATTTCAATGTGCGGATGGCATCCGGGTGGGGAGAACAGGATACTCTCCTGCGGACCTGGGTACCATAGAACCTGTAAAAAAAAGAATAAAATAAAAAATAAATATTATACTTACCTTCTGATGGCCCCCGCTGCGCTTGTCCTCCCTTGCCGGCAGATCGCGGTGGACTGAAGGACCTGCACTGACGTCATAGTCATGTGACGGCAGGTCCTTCAGTGTAGTGTACCGCGAGCTGCCGGCACGCCAGGACGGAGCGAAGCAAGACTGCGGGGGCCATTGGAAGGTAAGTATAGATTTATTTTTAAACATTCTTTAAGGTCACACTATATAAATCCATGCCGTTTGCATGGATTTATATAGTGTGACCAAGTTGACAAGCACTTTCCAAGTGATGCTAAAATCGCTAGAAAAGCGCTTGTCAACTCGCATGCGGAAATGCATGTGAAGAACGCTTCACATCCGCATGTCCTTGGCAGGAAAAAACGCATGTACAATCCACATGCGTTTTTTGCCAGGGAGATGCAGAAACGCTCAGGAAAAAATCCTGAGCATTTTTACATCGTGGGCACATAGCCTATAGTGCATAAAAGCATTCCCTTTACATGTATACATTTACATTTCGGGATGATGAGGGGAGGATTGTAGGTGCTTATTGTTTAATCTCCCATTTTGAATGTGCCTTCGTCGTAGTATATGTTTCTCCTCCTTACTCGAATGTTCCACACAGGAAAAGTCTAATTAAACTTGCGAATTGGCCAGATATCCTTTTAATAATCATAGGAGACTTTAATAATATTTTTAACTCATTTAGGGACAAATTTCCTGGAGGCGAGAACTCCATTTCCCCATTTGGCCATCATATAGCTGAGGCGGGCTTGGTTGACACCTGGAGGGAGAGGTTTCCCAACTCAAAGATTTATCCTGCGCCTCTTCAATCTATCACTCCCTCTCCAGAATTTACTTATTGTTATATAACTCTCTTATTATCCTTGTGCTTACTGATATTGAATATTCCCCTAGATCTTTATCAGACCACTGTACTCTGTTGTTCAAAATGCAAGTGAACCCGATAAGAGATAGAATTTTGCAAGGCTGGAAGCTAAATCTGTTCTGGCCGAAAATGATAGATTACAATAATGTTAGAGGAAGATTGGAGGAATTTTTTGCTATTAATTGTGGTTCAGCACCAATTAATGTGGTATGGGATGCTATGAAGGCCTTTCTGAGGAGGTATTGATTAGAGAGATAAAGATCGTTAAAGATAATTCTCAACAGAAGCATATAGACTTAGACATCATACATTTTGAATAATAGCCCTGAAAACGTAACACGTTGGAAGGAGACTCTAAAGCAACTAAAGTCTTTTCAAAGTGGAGCAAGCCGACAATAAAGGTATGTTTTTAAAACAGCAAATTTATGAGGAGGGAGAGATAACTGGCCGATTACTTGCAAAGATGGCAAAGGCCGAAAAAGAAAATGCTTTCATCTGCAGCGTTGCAGAGCTGGGGTCCTGGGTTCAGATACCACCAAGGACAACATCTGTATGTTCTCCCCGTGTTTTAAATATGGAAATAAATAAGAAAGAAATGCTATATATGTGGACGACCTTTTATTATTTGTTAAGAAGATGACCAATTCACTTCCAATTATAATGGAAATTTTGAAGACTTTAGGGACTTTCTCAGAATTGATTATAAATTGGTCAAAGTCTGCTTTGTTGTCTTTTTGAGAGAATTGATAACATTGGGACAAATAAAAGAAAAAACTAGGAACAAGTCTGCTCACCTTAAGGGGTGTGGAGTGTGTGCAATCCTGTACTGATCCAGTCAGAGCAGCTGTGATGAGGACTAGGAAAAAATACAAAACAATCCCGCGGGAACTGCTAAAAAGTTAGTAGAACTTAGCTTGGTCTCAGACCATGATTAAGACTAACGTCGAAACACGTAGGTCATAACTCTTATTGTGCACTAATGCCAGCATATGGTGGAGTATTATGTTTTAAAGATTAAATAAAAGCTACATTTTACTAACTTTTTAGCAGTTCCCGCTGGATCGTTTTATATTTTTTCCTTGGGACAAATACTTTCTTAAAAACTCCAATAGTTTAAAAATTCAAACAATTTCTTGGAAATTATGTTCCAAAAGAAGCAAAAGGTTATAACTCTTTGAATCTTTGTCCACTGATAACTAGAGCCAGACGTAAGGAGCGCACTTGTGGGAAATTGCCATTATTGGCCTTGGTTAGGACAAATCTTGTTAAAATGTGCCTTCTGCATAGCATTCTTTATGTACTACATAATTCACCTACTTGGATTCCTAAATATTGCTTTACAAAGATACAAAATATTTTCAGGGATTTAGCCAGGAGGAGAGAAGTACCAAGGATAAAGCTGGAAAAGTTGGAGCTGCCTAAAAACCTGGGTGTATTAGCGTTACTGCACACCTTGGAATACTTCTAGCCTCTCATTTCCTGCATTTTAGTGGGTGGGCTTTGGATGGGATTGAAGAGGCAGGGGTTCTTGTACTAAAATGTCTGGGTAGGGGTGGAAATCTGATAGATATTCTAGACACAGGTAAGTTTAAGATCAGTTCTAACGGTTTTCTGACTCTAACTCATGTTTATAAAATGTTGTGGTCCTGTAAGAAGTGGTTGGGAATACTCTAAATATACTCCTATTTGGAATAATGTCTGTTTGGGGGAAATGCAAAGTTAGGAAAGTTTTGGGAAATGGAAAAGGAATTTATTGAATGACTTGCATAAATTATAAGTGGAAGGACACTTCTGTTCATTTGAACATTTAATACAAACTTTCAATTGGGATAACCCTGAATTTTTCCGATATTTACAATTGCAGCATGCTGTAAGAGCCCAGAAATCTATCTCAGATTTAACCATTTCATTTAATGGGATACTGGACTCGGTGGTGACTGCTAAAACTACCAAGGTCCTTATCTCTCTTTTGTAAAATGCTTTGTTATTAAAGATCCTGGGAGACCCTATGGCTACAATTAAGCCTTAATGGGAAAGAGATATGGGATTAATTACTCAAGATGAGTGAGAAGATATCCTGGAGTCACCAGGAAAAGTATCAATAACTACAACTCAAAGAAGATCCCAATTATTTCTTATACATAGAGTATACAGAACGCCTAAAATATTATATAGGATGGGCCTTAGGGCAGATGATTGCTAGTGATGAGCGAGTACCGTAATATTCGTAATCGCTATACTTGTAATGAGTACTTTGTAATAATCGCATATTCGTTCCGAATAGTGAGTACAATGTACTGTAAGTCAATGGGAAATGCAAGTAATTTTCTGCTGGACCCTACAAAGGGGTCTGGGGGCCTGAGAAAAAGCCTGAAATGGATGGGAAAGTGATGAAACAGAATAGGAAGAGCCTGGAGAATGTGCCTGCATGCATTTCAGACTCACATATGGTTTCTAGGAATTAGTTTGTTGCAGTATTACGCCACTTTTACAGACACACAAGAACAACTACCAAACCTAACCTAAATTGCATTTAACAGGCCAAAAAGGTTAAGAAACAGGTTTTGCTGCACAATCACTTGTATACAGCTCTAAATAAAACAGAGAAACCAAAAAAATATCCCTTTTAGCCTTTGTTCACACATACTGTTGTGGCTTTTTTTTGCCTTTTACAATTGGGAGGGCCCTGACTTAGACATTTTGTTGATCCCTCTGCCATACATCATCCCAAGGGCCTCCAATCAAAAATAGTAATTAGGCTGGAGTAGGAATACTGTCCTGGTTTGTCCACTGCACAATGTGCATAGGGTTTGTAAAAATTAGCCCTATGGGCTGAGTCATGGTTGACGAATGAAGGAAATGGGTTTTTATGGGAAGGGGGTGACGTTAACAGAAGTAGTATGAATCTGCATTTTTGGTGAATTTAGGTTGGCTTGCTGTCATCTGGAGGGATTACAAATTGTGGAGATATCCAGTCCTTGTTGAATTTAATCAGAGTAAGTCTGTCTGCATTTTCCGTGGAGAGGCGTGTGCGCCTATCAGTGATGATTGCCCCAGCAGAACTGAAAACACGCTCAGACACCACACTAGCAGCCAGACAGGCCAGCACCTCCAAGGCATATAAGGAGAGGTCGGGCCAAGTGTTCAGCTTAGACACCCAATAATTAAAGGGAACTGAAGCGTCAGAAAGGACGCACGTATGGTCACTTAAGTACCCCTTGGCCATGTTCTTAAACTTATCCCTCCTTTACATTGTTACAGGCACAGATAGCCCTTGCTGTTGTGCTGGTTTATTGAAAATTGCCCAATTTGTGCACATTTTCCCCCCACCTCTGTTGGAGCTGGTGTTCGTGTCTCTCCTCTTTATCCCTTGGTATTGAAAAGAGCCGGTAACTCTGCCACCAGCATTGTCTGAGGGTGATGTTTTCAGGAACTGATCTACAATAGCCCTCTTGAACGATTCCATTGTTAAACTCTTTGGTCACTCCAAAAGGAGAGAAGGAAGTTTCCTTGTGGATCGAGAAAGGTGGCCAACCAGTATAGGTTGTTGGATAAAATGTGTATCACGCGAGGGTCTTGCCACAGACACTTACACATGAACTGTGCCATGTGGGCCAAGCTGCAAAAATGCAAATGTTTTGTGTCCCCAACAGTAGAAAAAGTACCCATCCACTCCTCACGCTGACTCGCCTCCTCCTCCTCCTCCACCTTCTCATCCTCCTTCCAAGCCCATCCAGCCAGGAATGATATGAAGCTTGGGTTGGGTGTCCCCTCTGTAGCATTAGGAGTCCCCTTGGTAGCACAGAAAAACAAGTCCTCTCCCTCCTCATCCTCCTCATCTTCCTCCTCATCACCCATTGTTGCCTCAGAATATTGGCTGGGCAGGGTAGTAACACCCATTGGGGAATCTGGCTCCATACCAACATGCTGGGCACTCAAAGTTTCCTCTTTGAGATTATGCAGTGATTGTTTCAAGAGACACAGCAGCGGGATGGTTACGCTGATAATAGCCTGATCACCGCCTGATCACCGCTCATGAGGTTGTTGCAGTATTCAAAGTTCTCAAGAACCTCACAAATTTCAGCCAGACTGGCTGACTCTCAGTCTGATGGGCATGCTGAAGCTGGTATTCAGCTACTGCGCTCTGCTGTTCAATCCTTGCCAACATATGATAGGTGGAGTTCCACCCCGTGGGCAGGTCGCAAATGAGTCGGTGGCTTGGCAAATTCAAGCACTTTTGCAGCACTGTAAGAGCAACAAAAGCAGTATAGGAATGGTAGAAATAGGTGCTAATATGGCGCACCTTCTCAAGTAGGTACAGCAAGTCACGGTAAGTTTTCAGAAATTTCTGTACAACTAGGTTCAGCGCATGAACCATGCATGGCACGTGTACCAGCTTGCCGACCTTTAAAGCCACTGCCAGGTTACGCCCATTATGGCAGACGACCAGACCAGGTTGGAGGTACAGTGGGGAGAGCCACTGATCGGTCTTTACTCAACTTGGCATGGCAGCTGCTACAGACTACAATGTTTTTGTCTGAAGGACTTTTAAAAAAAAAATTCCACACAGCAGCTTGTCCTGAATTGGCGCACAGCGGGGGTGCTCTTGGGAACAGTTGACCCAGTTCTCACTCTGGGCAAACCACAACCCCTTGCTGCCTGTGTTGGTGCTACATATCCATCTTCCTCTGTGTTGCTGTCATGGCTATGCATGCCAATGGTCCAGGTCGAATCAGTGGACTCATCATCGACCACCTCATCTTCCATCTCATCCTCCTTCCCAGTTGACATTGTAGGCTGACCTGATGGCAACTGTGTCTCATCATCATCAGCCTCCACCTCTGGAGACAGTAAATGATATTCCACCAAGTGGCTTTCTTCTGGCCGTAGGTCCTCAAATACTTGAGCATCGACGCACGCCACCTCCTCTTGTCCCTCTTCAAAGCTGCACTGTGATAGGCCAGAGCCAGCCAAAGGATATGTACCAAACAGATCCTCTGAGTGGCCAAGCTTGGGGTCATATGTCTCCTGTGACTGATAATGGTGGGAGGAAGGAGAACCAGCTTCAGGATTGGATGGGCTAGCCTTCTGTGTATCTACAGTAGACTGTGTGGTCGTGGAAGATTTGATGCTGCTTGACAAATGCGTAGAGGGCTTGTCTGCTATCCAAGACAGAATCTGCTCTCGCTCTTCTGGCTTCCACACATGTTTACGTTCCAGACCGGGAAATTTTTCCAGGAACAAAGTGGAAGCATCAAGCTTCTTCTGACCTGACACAGACTGAGTGCTTTCTCTTGCACCACTGACATCACGTCCACGTCCCTTAACAACAGGCTTTTTTGGCATTTTGGGTTTCGTTGACAGTTTTTCAGGTCTTGATGGCACAAGCCAAGCTTGCTGCCACAGCCAAAATAGTGGTTAAAATGGGTGGGTGCATGCTTTGTAGCATGTAGTAGGAAATGTTTAGACTACTGCTTTGTGCAGGGAACTCAATGATTTTTTAAGTGAACTAATATGGACAGAAGGCAGCCTGACACCCCAAAATAGTGGTTTAAATGGACTGGTGCATGCTTTGTAGCAGGCAGTAGGAAATGTTTGGACTACTGCTTTGTGCAGGGGACTCAATGATTTTAAAAGTGGACTAATATGAACAGAAGGCAGCCTGACACCCCAAAATAGTAGTTAAAATGGGCTGGTGCGTGGTTCGTAGCAGGCAGTAGGAAATGTTTGGACTACTGCTTTGTGTAGGGCACTAAAGGCTTTTTTAAGTGGACTAATATGGACAGAAGGCAGGCTGACACCCCAAAATAGTGGTTAAATGGACTGGTGCATGCTTTTTAGCAGGCAGTAGGAAATGTTTGGACTACTGCTTTGTACAGGGCACTCAATGATTTTTTAAGTGGACTAATATGGACAGAAGGCAGGCTAACACCCCAAAATAGTGGTTAAAATGGACTGGTGCATGCTTTGTAATTGGCAGTAGGAAATGCTTGGACTACTGCTTTGTGCAGGGCACTCAATGATTTCTTAAGTGGACTAATATGGACAGAAGGCAGGCTGACACCCCAAAATAGTGTTTAAAATGGGCTGGTGCGTGCTTTGTATCAGGCAGTAGGAAACGTTTGGAAAACTGCTTTGTGCAGGGGACTCAATGATTTTAAAAGTGGACTAATATGAACAGAAGGCAGCCTGACACGCCAAAATAGTAGTTAAAATGGGCTGGTGCATGGTTCGTAGCAGACAGTAGGAAATGTTTGGACTACTGCTTTGTGTAGGGCACTAAAGGCTTTTTTAAGTGGACTAATATGGACAGAAGGCAGGCTGACACCCCAAAATAGTGATTAAAATGGCCTGGTGCTTGCTTGGTAGCAGGCAGTAGGAAATGTTTGGACTACTGCTTTGCATAGGGCACCAAACACCTTTTTAAATGGACTAATGTGGACAGCAGAAGTCAGGCTCTGACCCTTAAAACAGCAGGGAAAATAGACCGGTGCTAAAAAAAAAAGGCAGCACACAATGCTAATTCTGTGTGTTGGAAAAATATTGCTTTGCCTCTGACAAGAGCTGTTTTAAGATGGACACTGGAAGAATACGTTATCCTCTCCCTAGCTAATACACGAGCTCTCCCCTGTACTCTGACTTTGTTGTGAGTCTTCAGCTCTGAAAAGAGCTATTTTTTGGTGGTATTCTGGAGCTAGTGAGCGGCTCCTTTAAACACAGAACTAGTATACAGTGCAGGTAGCCCTTAAAATGGCTTTTGTTTTATCAAGAGGCCTAAACACTCTCCCTAGCAGCTCAGTGATCTCTTCCTAGGCTATTACAACAATGCAATGTGCACAATATGGCGGCGGCAGGGTTTAAATAGACCCTATGACGCTGGGCGGTCAGCCAATCACAGTAATGCCACAACCAAAATGTCTGCGGCAGTACTGTGATTGGTTAAGAAGCTCAGCATGTTTAGTGGCTGCAAAGAAGGCGCCAAAACTACAGGACGGGACATCCGAATACAGCGAGGAGAGTACACAAATACTCGCAGAATAACGAGTAACCCGAACACCGTACTATCCGTGCGAATAGTGAATATTAACGAATACACTCGCTCATCAATAATGATTGTTGTCCACGTTGCAGGGAAGATGAGTCAGATTTAGTCCATATGTTTTGGTCCTGCACTCATTTGGCTTGGCTGTGGGAAGATGTGGGAGACTGGTCTCAGAGGGGTCAGTATTGGGCCCCCTTCTATTTAACATATTTATTAATGACCTTGTAGGGGCATGCAGAGTAATATTTCAATATTTGCAGATGACACTAAACTCTGCAGGGTAATCAATACAGAGGAGGACAATTTTATATTACAAGAGGATCTATGTAAACTAGAAGCTTGGGCTGATAAATGGCAAATGAGCTTTAATGGGGATAAATGTAAGGTAATGCACTTGGGCAGAGGAAATAAAATGTATAATTATATGCTTAATTGCAAAACACTGGGAAAACTGTAACTGAAAAAGACCTGGGTGTATTGGTGGACGACAAGCTCATGTTTAGTGGCCAGTGTCAGGCAGCTGCTGCAAAGGCAAATAAAATAATAGGAAGCATTAAAAGAGGCATAGATGCTCATGAGGAGAACATAATTTTACCTCTATACAAGTCATTAGTGCGACCACACTTAGAATACTGTGTACAGTTCTGGTCTCCGGTGTATAAGAAAGACATAGCTGAACTAGAGCGGGTGCAGAGAAGAGCGACCAAGGTTATTAGAGGACTGGGGGGTCTGCAATACCAAGACAGGTTATTACACTTGGGGTTATTTACTGTGGAAAAAAGAAGGCTTAGGGGTCATCTTATTACTATGTACAAGTATATGAGGGGACAGTACAAACACCAGTCTACTGATCTTTTTTACTCTGAGACCAGAGACGGGGACAAGGGGGCATCTTCTACGTCTGGAGGAAAGAAGGTTTAATCATAATCACAGACGGGGATTCTTTACTGTAAGAGCAGTGAGACTATGGAACTCTCTGCCGCATGATGTTCTAATGAGTGATTCACTATTAAAATTTAAGAAGGGCATGGATGCCTTTCTTGAAAAGTATAATATTACAGGTCATAAATACTAGATTCCTTGATAGGGCGTTGATCCAGGGAACTAATCAGATTGTCGTATGGAGTCGGGAAGGAATTTTTTTCCCCAATGTGGAGCTTAGTGTTTGCCACATGGGTTTTTTTTGCCTTCCTCTGGATCAACATGTTAGGCTATGGGTTGAACTAGATGTTAGTTAGTCTTCCTTCAACCTTAAAGACTATGTTACTATGTTATATAGCTCTAGATTCAAAGGTGTGTGCGCTAGGCTATGTGAGTGAGACTAGAGGTTCACCCCTGAACAACTGACAATAGTCAAAATGTTGTGTCAAGCCAAAAAGACTACAGCTAAGCATTGGATGGAGAAAACTGCCCCCTTAAAAGATGAGGTGGTGAGCTGTTTGAATAACACTTTTTAATGGAAAAAAGGGTTTATATCAAAATGGGGGCAACTGCTACATTTCGGAAACAGTGGGGGGGGGGATTTGATTAAATGCTTAATGGTAGTGTTAGAAGAGCTGGCCTGAGACATTATTTTCAATATATTTGTTCTTTAATAATAGTATGCTATGTCAGATGAAAGAAATTTCACTGTTTTTATGTTTTTAATATGAATGTGGTCAGATGGGCAAGGGAGGCACGGTGGGAGTTGGGATTAAAAAAAGGGAAAAAATCCAGGAATCTTGTAATTGTTATTGTTGGACTTATTACTTTGCTGTAATTTCTGTATCAGCTAATCTGTAAGAAATGATTCTGTTTAATAAAAATGCTTTGATTTTAAAAAAGATATGTTGAACCACCAGAGGCATAGCTGAAGCAAGTAAGATGCAAACATACTAATAATCAAAGGGGGCATAAAGGAGGAGAAACTACTGAACCAATGGTCAGGAATAAAGTATATAAGGCAAGGACTTCTTCCTAGTGGATCCACTTCTAGTTTTGGCTTTACAAACTGTAGTGACATTTAGAAAAATAGAAACATAATGAAAAAAGTGGTAAACTAAAAACTGAGCTGTGATGGATTGATGTGGGCAGCAAAGACATTTTTTTTTGCAGTTTTGATAAATCTTCCCCATTGAGTGTGGGTGAAATCCTGCATTACTGCCGTCATAACTTAGTTCAGAGAAAATAATGATGACACTTTCAAAAGTGCATGAAGATTTTAATAGCAATAAAAATAATAATGATAATAATAATAATAATAATAATAATAATAATGATATAAGTAGTATTGCTTATACTAAAATAATGATAGAAATATAGAACACATCAGTAAGACATGGGTAGATAGATAACTAATAGGTCTCTAAATAGCTTTGGCCGTCTGTGAATTCTTAGTTCTATTAATTTTGCTATCATTTAATATTCATGGTAAAATAACTACTGTGATGTTTCTGTTGCCTGTCTTAAGTTCCCAAAGCCAACTGATGTCAATCCCATTATGATATTACTATGTTGGAGGTTGAATAAAACTAGTTAATCAGTGCAGAAATCAATATTTCCTCTGTCATCATTCACATTGACTCTTCCCAAAGAGTTTGATCACAGTGTGCTCCCAATAATATCAGGTTTAATACCAAAGCTACTGTTTTTTTCAGGTATTACTTTTCATCAAATTTCAATTAAATAATTGTTTTTATTATACAAAAAAAAAATAAGTCCAAGAATAAATTGAAAGTGTAACCTCATTGTAATGTCCAGCGTTTACCATTGAAAAGGGTTAAATCGGTTGCAAAAAGTTATCGTCGTCTCTTTTCATTCCCCTTCCTCTACAATTGGTAAGAAGGTTGCTGTCTTTATGTTTTAACTGCAGCAAAAAGATTAAATTGTTTACGAGCTCAGAACCCTGGCTGGCTGGATGAGCTGCAAGAGACAAAGATAGACATTCTAATTCTCTGCTGTACTTTGTGCCTCCGTCCTCCTCTGCTAACACTAATTCTTTTATCTGGCCCCAACACTCCAGGCATTATGTGCATTCATAAAAAAAAAAACCTAACTGAAGCAGGCAAAATTACTGTTCTGTGCGCTGTACCACTGATAACAATCTCTTGAATACTGATTACTTTTTTTTTCCCAACACAAAGCGACCAACACAAGTTGGTCTTTAACCCTTTATCTTTAGCAAGCAGAAAGACACAAGGAACATCTTACTCAGTTGGAAAAAAAATAGCACACACAAGAATTACTGTTATCTCCTAGCCAGAAGAGCAACAGCAGAGATAAGAAAAGCCTGAAGAATTAAAAGGGACATTGCATTTGGGCTGTAAATTCATGCCGGAGCTGGTTCTATTTGTCTGTCACTGTGGTTCATAATTTTTCGAGGTTGTTTTGATAGACTTATTGTGAGGACTGCATAGAAAACTCATCAGCATTTGTTGCCTGTGAGCATTATTGTCAGTGGTAACCGCATGCTTATAGACAGGGGAAGATAATGGTTGAAGTATAAAAGAGATAAAGGCGAAACCTCTTCTCATTAAGGGCTATCTCCACCTCTGCAGACTCTACAGTATTGTGTGGCTAGGACTAGAGCATTGAGCATAAATTATCGCTAAAAAAAGGACCGAGGGCAGCATCATTATTTTGAAAAAGTTATAATGACATGCCACAAGCTTAAGACCTATTTACTTCAAATGCCGACAATAAATATAAAGAAAGCTTATACTGAAGTGACCAACATTGACTCTGTATTGATTGCTCCATTCCTGAAGCTTGCCTCTAGAAAACGTCTAAACTAAGAAATATATTTGCACATCTTATGAGTTGCAAGTTTGTGTTCATAGAAATAGACTACATTTTAAAGGAGACCATGCTCCTTTAAATTAAATCTGATAAAAATATTAAGTTAGCCTTCTTCCCCGATTAAAAAAAATGAAGTAACAAGGTTTTGCATGAGTATGAAGCTCTTGAGGGTACTAGGTCTCTTTGCAAAGATCCAATGGTATAGAGAGGTTTAAAGGAACCGTTCCCTGAGAATATATATATTAGCTCTCCTCCAGAAGGAAGAAAACTTTCTCTACTCTTCAAATCACTGTCCAACCATTTAAACAGCCTTGAAACATGACTAAAGCTATTAGTCAAGCCAGAGACATCCACCTGTAAGAAAACTGTTTCAGACTTTGTGCCCCTCCTTAGTATTGATTAGGATACTGGTTGGCTGGGTCACCACCCCTTGAGAGCTTAAACTAAGGTTATCATGTTATTTTTTACAAACTCAAGATATAAAACTGCTTGGATCAGGAAAATATTTATTTAAAATGTACAAATGTAGATAAATTAGATACATAAAAATCCACATTAGTCGAAAACAGTAACAATTAAAATAATTGTTGCATGCTACATGCAATATAAATTGGAATTCTCTATTGCTGACTAAGAATACCTGTCTTACTTCTGTAATAATTTCCATTTTGTCAAATGCTGACATCTATTCCCATTGTTACTGAAACAACACAGAAGAACAAACACATCTCAAAACTGTAGCCTCAGTGCAATTTTACCATGAAGTGGCTTCCAGAAATATTGCATTAACACAGAATTTCCATAATACTTACAGGTGGTACTGGGAAAACAAACAATTATAAGTAGAGATGAAAAATTTGATGAATCTGGCGAATTCGAATTTCAAAAATTCATCTGATTTGTCAACTTTATCAAAAACATTTGGTCCACATTGGCATTTCTGCAAAGCCTCCATTTCTCCTGAAAAGACATTTGTTGCTCTAGAAGGTCTCATAGGACTGTTTCTAACACCCTTTAAGCTCTTTAACACAAACACAGCCTTAGTAATGTTAAAATGACATCACTATAGAAACGGGCAGTAACCGATAGTAACCAACAGCCCATTTAATAACTCAGTTCACTAACAGATTTTTCTTGTGTTTTAAATTAAAAACTATTCAAAAATTATCCCACTTAGTCATCTGTGATCTGTTTTCTTTGTAGAACACAGACTCAAACTAACTGTGTTGACTGAGATGAGTGATGTGCCATATATTGCTCACCACTTCTTCACCCCTAATATGCTTGCTGAAGGCAAAGGAGAGAGATTGTGGCCTGTGTCTACTAGTACTACTGCCCGGACAGCTGGTACTAATCTTGGTGATGGTGCTTCTGCAACTAGCCACTCTCACATTCCTAGCTATTTTTTTAATGCTTTTACACTACTCCATCCATTTTTATTGCCTTTTTTACCATACATTTTGTACAACACTTTACATTTTTATCCTTTGAACACCAATTATTCAACCCTTCCCAAACAGATGTAACACAAAATGCTAGATGAGTAAATGTACAGAAAGCAAAATGTGCCAGCAGACTATGACATCATATTTTTTTATAAGCTAAAGACATAAAACATTGCTGAGTTCAGGGAAATAATTGTTGAAAATGTACAAATGTAAATAATGACTTCTCAAATTGTACTAGTAAACTATGTGGCAAAAACAGACATGCACAGTTAAATATCTACATTTTTCAAATTATTTTTTTGTATTTTTTTTTTCAAAATTAAACCACCTTCCCAAAAAATAGCATGATGAAAAATACTAGGTACGTGCACATCTAAAAAAAAACAGCTCCAGCAACAGAATGCTGCATTGGAGTGGCATTTAAAGATGTAAATTTTCATTAGTAGAAGAGATGCGAAAAAAATTGCTTGCAGCACACACTTTGAGAGATAGACAGCGTGGATTTTTGGGAATTTGCCTTTATATTTTAAAAAAACAATTAAATTTTTCCTCCTTCACAAGAAAAGCAAAAACTTAGTAAAGTCATTTGTGACTTTCAAGCACACTGTCTCAGACTACCACTGATTTGTTTTATTTTTCTGTTAAAAATATTGTGTTGCCTTGCTGCTGCAAAGGCGATTATCCAATAATGATGATTGTGTTTTCATGGGTTGCTAAATTACTATGTATTTAATATTAAGTATTTTTTTATATTTGTACATTCTACTTCACAATTTTTGGGCACCTGTAAACACTGGCAATGTTGGCTCTGCTTTCTTTCTTTTTTTTCTCTCTGATTACCATTAGTTAAGGCCCCGTGTCCTTTAAAATTCATGCATTGTGCTTTACTTACCCAGCATGTTCGTCTGAGGTGTGCATGCGCCTTTCTCCCCCTGTGCATGTCTGGAGCCCAGGCAATGCGTCCTTGCTCCCGGCCACGGGCATTGTCTCCCTGACAGCTGGGGGCGGGCGGATGATGTGTCGGGATATTGACGCATGCGCCGTTGATCTGACGTTTCATTTGTTAAAACAGCACACGTGACCTTAATCAGGTGACTTGAAGGTCCTGGAAGGTGTGCAGTTTGACAATACTTACCACTTCCCCCTTGACAAAGAATCCAAAATGCATCTTGGCGGCAGCGTTCCACCCTGGAGAAGGGCCCTGCACTCAATGGGTATGTGTGTACTGCCCTTCTGCAAGCACTAGCTATTACTGTTTGACATTGTCTGAGGTTTTTTTGTGGCCCAATGAGAGAGCTGTGCCCCATACTTGTATATTACCATGTGATTTTCTAAGGTCTCCATTTGTACTTCTCTAAGCTCTTCTATTTTTGATTAACATCTACTCTGCGGTGGGGCTCCTCTCCTTTTAATGTCTGTTTTTTGCTTTTAATTTTCCTATTCCTACACTTTGTGCGTCCTTGTAGGAACTCATTGTTGAGCTCCATCATTAACCTGTTTATATGTTTTTAGCATTTTCTATCAATAAACATCAAGCTTTTATTGTTCACAAGAAACTCCTTTCTTTCTCCTTATTTAATGCTTTCTAGTATTTATAGAATGAAGAAAATAAGGGTAATTCTAATTCAACTGCAATAAGACAGATGCCAGCTCTACCATATTACTGATCAATCCCACTGCAGATGCTGCTGGTACATCCTCCTATCTCTTTCTCTACCTATCAATTGAATCTCTGTATCATTCACATACTACTACAGTCTTTTTTTATTTCTGCAGTTGTACAATACATTTCGGTCTGGATTATTTATCTAAAGTTTTAGGGCTTTTTTTTCTTCTCTCCATTGCTGATCTGTGGGCTCTGATGTCCTCTCAGTGTTACAAAAAGAAAAATATTGACTGCCATAGAAAATGTAAAAATACAGTTTTTATTCCATCCAATTAAAAAATAGGATGTCCATGGTGTAGGTGTAAAATCATGTTCCCTCTGACGTGTTACTGGCGGAAGCCCTTAGTCATAGATCTTTTTCTAAATCATTCTAAAATGTCTGCTGTATTCCCTGCCTTGGTTATTATACATTCTATGATAGTTCCTCCTGATTGGCTGTGCTATACCATGTAATATGATAGTTGAAAGGTATTATGGGGAAGGCCAAGAGATCACACTTGAGGACTCTCTCAGTAATTTGTGGCTGATATACGGTAGTGTTCTGTAATATATAAAAAGTTAATAGGAATTTATTTGATGATTCACCCTAATCAAATCACAAATTGTTCAAATTCTCCAGGACCTGTGAACTTCACAAAATTTGAATCAAGTTGATTCACTAATCTTTGCGTAGAAAATGTGGTTGCGTTAATCTTGTAACCGTTTAAGTCATTCACTTTTGTAAGAAAATCATTATGAAATGTTGCTCTAATCTTGGGGTATGTGCAAACATTTTTAAACTCAGGTGATGCCACTAAATTTTTTAATTGGAATCCGCTTTGGGAAGCACCACACTTTATATGATGTTTTTAAAAAGTTTAAAAGATGTCAGTCATCTACCATTTGGCTTTGTGGTCTCTCCAAAGACTTCTTTGTTTGGTTTGTGTCATTTTCCAAATGATGCAAGCAGATGCCAAAAGAAGGGCCAGGTCACTTCTTACACTTGTTTTACATCTTTTGAAACCTACAGCTGTTAAAAGAGGATCAGCAAACAAAACATATAAACAGCAAATTATTTTTCCATAGAACTGCATATGTTCAATCTTTTGAGCGCTTTTAAGGTGCTTTTTCATGCGGGTTTGATGAAACAGATTTTGTGTGCACATACCATAACATAACATAGACTCAAAGAGAACTCACTTGTTTATATATTTTTTAACTTTTAACATGAAGATGGACTAGATAGCTAAGATTCTGTAAAGTTTAGAATTAAACAATTATAAAGATTAGCAAGTAAGTGGTGAACCAACTTTCCCAATTTGGTTGGGTGAGATTTACAACATGTTGCATAATCATATCCAAGTAAGCAAGATCCCATATGGTTACTGATTTTGGACACAGCTGTGACCAAGAACAGTTGCGCTCAAAATGCATTGTCAAATCTCTGAATTTGCATTGTTATGAATAAAAAAAAGTAAGTTTACTGCAAGCTTGCAGGTTTATTTTGCTCTTTTACTGTGTAATTCACAGTGAAAAGTATTAAATAACACCCACTTGGACTTAACTAAAGTTAACTCATGGGCTGCCAAATAACTAATGGCTAATACCTCAAGAAAAAAAAATAAAAATTATAGTGCACTCTACAACCACTATGGCATCATGTGTCCATCTTAACTTGGTTAAAGGTCCTCTTTAGGCTGCGTGCCCGCTATGCGTTTTTCAAGCGTTTTTGCCGCTGAATTTCGGCAGTGAAAACGCTTAAAAAACGCTTGGTAATACATGCCCAAATGGTCCCCAATGATAATCCGCATGTGCCGTGCACATGCTGCTGAAATTTCCGCTGCGGACTATCATTGCGGAAAAATACGCAGCACGTCCATTAATTTTGCGGACACTTAGCGTAATTGCCGCCATTGACTTGCATTGAAACGCATAATATTCGTGTCAGTACATTTGTACACATGGATATTATGCGTTTCTATTTGTGGATAGTACCTGGGATTGGAGAAGATGAGACTCTCCTCCAGACCCAGGTACCATAGACCCTGTTAAAAAAGAATTTAAAATAAAAAATAAAGCTTATACTCACCTTCCGATGTCCTCCCGGTGTTTTCTCCCCTCCGTCTGGTCTGCTCTATGGGTCGCGGTGTTGTGAAGGACCTGCCATGACGTCATTGAGTCATGTTAAATTATAATTAAATCGCTGCACTCCCGTGATGTGGTGCTCAAGAAGGGACCGGGCCCTGAATCTAGTAGGAATAACCTTGGCACTCGAAAGTATGTTCAAATAGTGAAAATTTATTACAGTCCATTATATACAAAACGTTTGACCTGACACATGACTGAATGACGTCACCGCAGATCCTTCACACCACCGCGAGCAGTGCAAGGGACTGGATGCGGCGGAGAAAACACCGGGAGGACATCGGAAAGTAAGTATAAGCTTTATTTTTTATTTTTTACCATTCATATTCTTTTTTTTAAACTAACTTGGTCACACTACTATAAATCCATGCCGGTTGCATGGATTTTTATAGTGTGAAAAAGTTGTCAAGCACTTTTCCAAGTGATGCTAAAATCGCTTGGAAAAGCACTTGATAACCCGCATGCAGAAATGCATGCAAAGACGCTTGACAAACGCTTCTACCTGGCGAGAAAAACACATGTAAAATCCGCATGCGTTTTTCCTGCCATGGAGAAGCGGAAAAAATATGCAGCATTTCTGCATCGTGAGCACATAGTCTTAAGAGTTTCAGCAATAGCCAGAGACATCTAAATTCTGATGAACCACAATTTGACACCATAGCAAAAGTATAAAGAAGAGAAGCAGTTATAGCAAGTATCTCTATGTCCCACATTCTGTAGATAAAAAGGTCAATTATAGACTTTGAAACTTCATTCTGGCTTGAGGGAGAAAATTGATTGAAAGGACCACATAAAAAAGCTATGGAAAACCAGCCATTACCAAAGTCAAGTTCTGCTATTACATTTAATGAAAAGCCTGTTATTAGAGATGCATTCAAAACTAATAGTTTTGCTCAACTTGGATAAATTGAACTCAAAATATATTTAGAATTTTGAAAATGTGCTCCTCTTTACCTCTTATCAAAGGCACATTGTGATATTCTACCCATGAGATTTATGTTGTCTGCTGTTTGAGAAGATGTGGTATAGCTTGTTTTGTCAGATTTATTTAGTAAAATCATAAGAAGAATGGTTATCAGAGAGCGCAAAATTTTGGTAAATATGGATAATCTTTAAATTTTAAAGAACTGAAATAGTTTTTTTAAATAGCTCAAATATTTAATTTTAGATGACAGAAGTCTTCTTCAGCATTAAATAGGTGTCAGATATCACATAACTTAATTTGCATTTATTTTTAATACATATTTGTATTAGGTATCATTTTAAAATTAACAAAGGACATTCTCCTACTTGATCCCCATTAAATGCAGTCATTTGGCAAGCTTTTACAATTTTTTCTGTTACAAACATATCCTTTTTTATGGTACAACACATGAAAGTTGGCAAAAGAAGAACACAATTCATGCTTTTGTGTCTCTATATTGTCAGAATTAACCTTTCCCATGGTTACTTGTTCTGTGTAATGTTACACTTGTCTTGCCGCAACACATGAATAGCTGAGCCAATTTTGTGATGCAAATGAATTCAGTTGGATTGTAAATTGTGTGAGGGAGCACCAGTTTTTTCAACAACCGTCTTCTATGCACCCAGCTGATTTCTCCTATTCACACTAAAGTGAACTGTTTTCTTGTTGAACCTGAAAGCAAATCCAGAGAACCTTTTTGTAGAGCTTTGTATGTTATTACTATTATTATTATTGTTATTATTTATGCTGTACTATACCATTCTTTTCTAAGAAAACATGCTGCTCAGCAATCATAAATCAAAGTATCTGCAGAAGTATTTAGATTTATTGAGGTCATCATTGAAGCATACATGTGAATGTGTTGAAAAATAGAGTGATAATAAGTAGATATCAGATGCTTGCGTCTTGTATCATTTTTTTCTGAAGTGTATTTTTCCCTTTTCACATATTTTGTTTATGTTTCAAACTAAATCTTAAAATCTTTAAAACTTGTAGAATAAAACATGTCTAAACAACAAATAGTATGTTTTATACTTCATGTTAGGCCTCATTCACACATCCGTGTTTAAACAGATATACAAAAAAGTGTATTGGTATCTTCATTGTTTTGGGTCAGTGTGTCTTCAGTGTGTGGTCTGGTCTGTGTGTCCATTTTTACTCAGTGTTTTTCATTGATGGAAAAATAAATCAATAAGTTACAAAGCTTCTCCTATACTTTGCAATTTTAAATACCGACAGTACAGGGATGACAGATTGATGCCAGCTGGGTGCTGTACATGTTTTCCATGGACCTATAGATTTTATTGGCACTTTTCGTCTGTAATGCCGGAATAAAATGGACATGTGTTCGTGACTTTTGCACGAACACACGGTCTATGAAAAACCACAGACATGGGAATAGATAGAAATCGCACATGCAACATGGACATGAGAACAAGGTCTTAATTATTAATGTAAAAACCATCAAAGTTTGGCACAAAAGTAGAATTAAACTTAACGGTAATTCAGTTTCTAATAACCCTCCATGAAAGCACCACAGGGGGATGTCATTCCACCCTGATAGGGAAAGTTAACACAAAGAGGTCACATTGCCTCTCCCTCATCATTCCTCCAGTGTTTTTCTAAAGGACCACAAGAGTATGAATGAACAAATTATATTTATTATCACCCAAATCCCCGTGCTGTCGTGGAGGGTTATTAGAAACTAAATTATAGGTAAGTCTAATTCTATTTTCTCCAATAACCCTTCACGACAGTACCACAGGAGGAATACCAAAGACAATAACTTGGAGAACTTTTCTCCCAAAGGCCAAATCTTTAATTGACAATAAGTCTAGCCTATAATGTTTGCAGAAGTATGGACCAAGGACCAGGTAGCAGAGCTGCAGATCTGCTCGATGGAAGTGCTGGCTTTCTCCGCCTAATGGAGTGAGCCGTAAGTTTTTATGGAGGTGAGAGGTTCTGGTTTTGATATGTCTTGATAATTGCTTTTTTGATCCAGTTGGCAAAAGTGCTTTTTGATTTGAGAATTAGGCGCGCACCGTGACACAAAAATGTTCCATATCTTATGATATATGGTATGTGTCACCGGCTTTCTACTCTTCTGGAGGGTCTGAATGACTCTCTCTGAGAGGCCTTTAGTTTTTCAGATTGTGAATTCAGAAGCCAGGCTGCTGGACTAAGACTTCCAGTGTCTAGGTGGTGGATTGGACCCTGGTGAAGGAGATTTCTGATTGGTGGCAGCATTAAGGGACCCTCTATACTCAGGCTGTTCAGGGTGCTAAACCAGCTTCTCTTCAGCCAGAAAGGAGCAATCAGGATTTCCTTGGCCCTTTGTGTTCTTATTTTTTGGAGTGCTCTCAGTAGGATCGGAAAGGCGTATGTCAGTTTGAACTTCCAAGGGTGGGCAAATGTGTCTATGCCTAGACAGATCTGCTTCTGGGTAACCCCACCATCTGGTTAGCATCTTGAAGACCTCTAAATTTAATTCCCAATCGCCTGGATGAATATCTTTCCTGCTCAGGAAATCGGCTTGAACCTCTTATGTGGAGTGCCGATTGGGAGAGAAGGTGTTCTTCTGCCCTATTCTTGCTGAGATGGTTTTCAGGTCTTCATGCTTTGTGCTTCCTTGATGGCAGAGGTGAGCGACCGTAGTCATATTGTCTGAGTAGACTTTATTGTGGGTGCCTAGAATCATTGATGTTGCTCATCTGAGTACTTCTACAGTCTTCAGCTCCCTGAAATTGGAGGATTGCTGGCTTATTTCTTTTGTCCAGAGCCCCTGGAAGGAAGTTTGGGAGACCATAGCTCCAAATCCTCTTTTGCTGGCATCTTCTGTTACTGTTACTAGAGGGGTTTGGATCCAAGGGACTCCTCTTTTTAGGTTCCCTGGACTGAGCCACCAGGTTTGAGAGATTTTTATCTGAGCAGGTACTAGAATTTTTCTGTTTAGGAATTCTGGGGATCTGTCCCAATTTGCAGGGATATGGGTCTGCATGTCTCTGGTAGGTGCTTGGGCACAGGTTCCCGCATGTATGCACGATGTCATGAAGCCAAGGTCCAACATCGCGAATGTTACTGGTACTACTTTTTGACTCTATAGGAAGGCTATTCTGGATCTTAATAGGATCTGTTTTACTTCTGTTAAGAAGGATGTTTGTTTGTGAGAGTTTAGTAGAATACCTAGGAACATCTTCATCATGGAGGGAACCATGTCTGACTTCTGATGGTTCATCATCCATCCCAGGGATGTTAGAATTTGGGTTGTTGTTTGTCGATATTCTAGAGGTAACAGTACAGACAGAGCCGCAAGCAGGAAATCGTAGAGATAAGGGATTATACAAATATCTTCTTTCCTGGTGGAATCTATGACTTCTGCCATAATCTTTGTGAAGATTTGGGGTGCCGAAGATATTCTGAATGGTAAGACATTGAATTGGTAATATAACACCTGTCTTGCTTGGGTAACCTTGAACTTTAAGAATTTTCAATAGGCTGGATGGATGGGGAAGAGGTAATAAGCGTCCTGTAAATTGATAGTTGACATGATGAAATCTTGTGTTATCAGGGGGACCGTTGTCTTGATGGACTCCATTTTGAATCTCCTGTATACAATATACTGGTTTGGAGGTTTCAGGTTTATTATCATTCTGTAGATGCCGCTTAGTTTCTTAATAAGAAAATGGTGGGAGCATTGACCCCCTGCTTTTTTCTGCTTCCAGAACTGGGGAGATTACCCGCAAGGACAGCAAGTCTCTCAGACCGGACATCAGGGCACCTCGTAGCCTTAGAGGAGAGAGATGAGTGGTCCTTAACCTCTGTGGAGGATAAAAGGAAAATTCTATTTTACTCCGTCCTGGACCATTTTCAGGATCCATGGGTTGGAGCAAATTTTGCGCTACTGAGGAGAAATTTTGAAATGTGACCCCCTACTATTCTAATGTCATGGCTTGTTCTGTCGCTGGCCTTGAGAAAGAAATATATTTCAGCTACTTCCTCCTTTTGGATAGCTCCACCGGCCAGACTTTTTACTTTGCCTTTGTATTGAGGAGCTTGTTCTTGAGGAGGTCAAAAGCATCTCATCCTGAAGCTTTTTGGCTCAGGTAGAGGTTTTTTTCTTGTCTGTGGCCTTCTCTAGTAAATCATCAAGAGTCAGTGATGTGGAAACCAGTATGAAAAGTTTTAGGAGAAACTCAAGAGGTTTCACACGTTTGCCAGTTTTGATTAAATTAAGGAGTCGATCGATTGGAGACAAGAGAAGCACAACCAAATCTGTCTGTGTCCCAGGCTTCTCAGCACTCAGATGCCTGGTCACACGTTTTTATTACTAACCACAAGAGATAAGGAAAGTGGGAATGGTTTACATTTCATCACCTTAAAAGGGAGATATTTAAGTTGGAAATAACAAAGTCGTAAATTATAGTAACATAGTAACATAGTTTTTAAGGTTGAAGGAAGACTAACTAACATCTAGTTCAACCCATAGCCTAACATGTTGATCCAGAGGAAGGCAAAAAAACCCATGTGGCAAACACTAAGCTCCACATTGGGGAAAAAAATTCCTTCCCGACTCCATACGACAATCTGATTAGTTCCCTGGATCAACGCCCTATCAAGGAATCTAGTATTTATAACCTGTAATATTATACTTTTCAAGAAAGGCATCCATGCCCTTCTTAAATTTTAATAGTGAATCACTCATTAGAACATCATGCGGCAGAGAGTTCCATAGTCTCACTGCTCTTACAGTAAAGAATCCCCGTCTGTGATTATGATTAAACCTTCTTTCCTCCAGACGTAGAAGATGCCCCCTTGTCCCCGTCTCTGGCCTCAGAGTAAAAAGATTAGTAGAAAGGTCTTTGTACTGTCCCCTCATATACTTGTATATAGTAATAAGATGACCCCTAAGCCTTCTTTTTTCCACAGTAAATAACCCCAAGTGTAATAACCTGTCTTGGTATTGCAGACCCCCCAGTCCTCTAATAACCTTGGTCGCTCTTCTCTGCACCCTCTCTAGTTCAGCTATGTCTTTCTTATACACCGGAGACCAAAACTGCACACAGTATTCTAAGTGTGGTCGCACTAATGACTTGTATAGAGGTAAAATTATGTTCTCCTCATGAGCATCTATGCCTCTTTTAATGCATCCCATTATTTTATTTGCCATTGCAGCAGCTGCCTGACACTGGCCACTAAACGTGAGCTTGTCGTCCACCAATACACCCAGGTCTTTTTCAGTTACAGATTTGCCCAGTGTTTTACAATTAAGCATATAATTATACATTTTATTTCCTCTGCCCAAGTGCATTACCTTACATTTATCCCCATTAAAGCTCATTTGCCATTTATCAGCCCAAGCTTCTAGTTTACATAGATCCTCCTGTAATATAAAATTGTCCTCCTCTGTATTGATTACCCTGCAGAGTTTAGTGTCATCTGCAAATATTGAAATATTACTCTGCATGCTCCCTACAAGGTCATTAATAAATATGTTAAAAAGAATGGGGCCCAATACTGTCCCCTGTGGTACCCCACTGTTAACTGAGACTCAGTCTGAGTGTTTTCCATTAATAACCACCCTTTGTTTCCTATCACTGAGCCAATTTTTAACCCACATACATATATTTTCCCCTATCCCCATTGTTCTCATTTTCTGTATCAACCTTTGTGTGGAACCGTATCAAAAGCTTTTGAGAAGTCCATATACACAACATCCACTGCATTTCCTTCGTCCTGTCCAGAACTTGCCTCCTCATAAAAACTGATCAGATTAGTTTGACAGGAACGGTCCCTCGTAAACCCATGCTGATATTGGGTCATGAGGTTATTCTTCTTCAGATACTCTATTATAGCATCTCTTAGGAAACCCTCCAGGATTTTTCCCACAGTAGAGGTTAAGCTTACTGGCCTATAATTTCCAAGTTCAGTTTTTGTCCCCTTTTTGAATATTGGCACCACATTTGCTAAATGCCAGTCGTGTGGTACAGACCCTGTTATTATGGAATCTTTAAAGATTAAAAATAATGGTCTATCTATGACGTTACTTAATTCCTGCAGTACTCATGGGTGTATCCCATCCGGTCCCGGGGATTTGTCAACTTTAGTGATTTTTAGACGCCGCCGTACTTCCTGCTGGGTTAAGCAAGTGACATTTAATGGAGAATTTTTGTTATCACTAATCATGTTTTCTGTCATGCGATTTTCTTGTGTAAATACGGTTGAAAAAAAAACATTTAGCATATTGGCTTTTTCCTCATACTCATCCACCATTTCACCCAGACTATTTTTAAGGGGGCCAACACTATCATATTTTAGTTTTTTACTATTTATGTAGTTAAAGAATATTTTGGGGTTATTTTTACTTTCTCTGGCAATGATTCTCTCTGCCTCAATCTTTGCTGCCTTGATTTGTTTTTTACATATTTTATTTAATTTTCTATAGTTATTTAATGCCTCATCACTACCTACTTGCTTTAGTTCTCTAAATGCTTTCTTTTTGTCACTTATTGCGCCCCTTACAGCTTTATTTAGCCATAGTGGTTTCCTCCTATTTCTAGCATGTTTATTCCCAAAGGGTATATATTGTGCACAGGTCCTATTCAGGATGTTACTAAATGTCTCCCATTTCCTTTGTGTAGCTTTATGTCTCAGGATATCGTCCCAGTTTATTGCACTAAGATCATCTCTCAACCGTTGGAAATTTGCCTTCCTGAAGTTTTGTGTCCTTGTAACCCCTCTACTACACATCTTATTAAAGTTTACATGAAAACGTATTATTTTGTGATCACTATTACCCAAGTGACCCCCAACTCGTATATTTGATATACGGTCTGGCCTATTGGTTAATATTAGGTCTAGCAGTGCCCCCCTTCTTGTTGTGTCCTGAACCAGTTGTGAAAGGTAATTGTCTCTCATAGTTGTCAAAAACCTATTACCTTTGCTTGAACTACATGTTTCTGTCCCCCAATGTATTTCAGGGTAGTTGAAGTCTCCCATAATAATGACTTCTCCTTGAGTCGCTGCTTCATCTATTTGCTTTACGAGGATATTCTCCGCTACTTCCATTATTTTTGGAGACTTATAACAAACCCCTATCAGTAATTTATTATTTTTTCCCCCTCCCCTTATCTCCTCCCACTGGGACTCTACACATGATACCGGTAGTATTTCAGAGAATACCACCTTGGAAACTGGCTATATCTAGTTTTACTATACTTTCAGAACATAGGAAGGCTTTAATGCAAAGACAGCTCTGTATTAGATATGCCTTATGTTATTTGCTTTTATGAATAACACTTATAACAAATATTAAAATACAAAATTATAAGAGATATATGTGTATATTTAATTGTCTAAAATGATAATCAAGGAAAAGTATAAATATTTACCATAACACCAGTCTAAACATATATTTATCCTAGAAGGGAATAGAACAGAGCTTTACTTTAGAAGTTATATCTCCCCTCTAAGATTTTCGCCAGTTTGCATGTCTTACGGAATTAGATTGAACCGATGATCTTGCCACCACCCTCACTGATTCTGCCGATGAGTATGCCAGAAAACCCGTGGTTTCCTGCAGGAGGGGTAAGAATGTAAGTATATCCTTTCTGGGAGTGCCCAAACTAAGGTGTTCTTCTAGCTGATCAAGCCATCGGGACATAGGTTGTGCAACACATGTGGAGACTACATTTGTCTTCAGTAAGGCTGCTGAAGTCTCCCAGGATTTCCTTAGCAGACTGTCAATCTTACATTCCAGAGGATCCTTCAGCTGTGAGGAGTCTTTTAATGGTAATTTTGTCTTTTTGGCAACTCTTGCTACCTGAATGTCAATATTGCGTATTTCAGACCAACATTTTAAAGTCTCCTTGTCCACAGGGAATCTGTCTTTTCGTTCCGTGGGGATATTCAGTCGCTTCTCTGGGGATTCCTATTCATCCAAGATTAAGTCTTGGATGTTTTTATGCATGGGAAATACCATTTTCTTTCTTGACCAGAGGCCATTGAACATTTCTCCCTGAACTGTTTGTGTTGTTTTCTCTTCTTCCACATCCATGGCTTTCCTTACGGCTGTAAGGAGTGCGTCCATGTCTTTGGAAGAAAAATAATATTTTTTATTTTCCTGGACTCCTTCTGGGACTGGGCTTAGTTCACCCTCTTCCAGGAGATATTCCAGTATGGACATCTCTTCTTGGAAGTTTAAGTCTATCTCCTCTTCAAGGCAAATATTCCTTTTCTTAGCCTTTGGAGAGATACTGGGATTGGACTTCTTGGCGAACTATCCCCTTGATCTCTTCTATTTAGGAAGGCTGCTCCTCCTTAATGATTTTTTTCTGTACATCCCTGGCAGAGTGGTTTTCTATGGAATGATGACAGATTTTTGGTACATTTGGTGCCTTTGCTGCTTGATAATTTAGTTTAACTCCTTGGTACAAGATCCTTGTCTCCATGGAAGAGAGGGAGAAGGAAATAACGCTAGTACATACATTGATCTGCACCACGGAGAGGACCCCCAATGCCAGGAACTTACTGTGACTGGAACAGCGCTGGACTCTGCAGACACGAAGCAGGAAGAACTTAAGCCCTCCATGTATTCACAAAAAAACTACTTCAGGCTGTCCGAACCCAGCCCTTCCTCTCTTCAGAAGGAGTCCTCCCCCTTTGTCCAACTGTGAAGCAAGAAGTGTACCCATGCAGACACTTCCATCTCCCACCAAATCACCAGTAAGCAGCCACATTAGCGATCCTGCTTTCCAGCGTGGAATGCGAAGCATAAGAAACGTCATAAGCAGGCGCCTGGCATCTGACATCACTTCTGGCGCCCCGGTGAGTGTCATCGCTTCAGCATGGGATGCAGCTGGAAGACACAGCACAGAAGCGCCCGGCATTCCATGCTATCCCAGTCACCAGGGCTCGCATAAGGAGTGAGAGGCGATAGGCTGGAGAGCTCCCTGATTGCTGCTGAGAACAATGGTGTCACTTTTACTCCACTTTAAGGACTGACAATAAAACTTTCAAAATCGAAGTGAAAGTGGAGTTTACAGGGAAAAAAATGTTAAGAAACATTTTTTCTTGTACAATGACTTGTATATATTAAATGTAAAAAGCATTTAAAAAAAATAATAAGTAAACCAAATTTGAAATGTTTATTCAAAAATTGTAAATTTCATTGTAATTTATGAAGGAAACAAGATCTGACAAAATTTTGATAGAAGAGGGACTCAGATATACCATGTATTAGACATAAAGGAGGGTCTCATACACATTCTGTTCAAATTGTCATGTAGTGGTACTCCTAGACTCATAAAGGATATGCACTAAGTGTAAAGAATGCCAAAAATTACAAGCAGGGTTATCCATACACCCTTCAAGGCACCCCTGTAGTGCCTCATTCAAATATTGTAAACAAAGTGTAGTTGTGGTACTCCTATGCTCCTACAAGCTCTGTACACAGTGCAAAACCTGCCAACAATTACAAGGAGGATCATCCAAACATATTTGAAGGCAACAACTGGAGTGCCTCATAAAAAAATTAAGAAAATGTAGTTGTGGTACTTCTACACTCATAAAGGCTCTTCACACAGTACAAAGCCAGAAAACATTTCTAAGGAGGGTCATCCATGCACCATTGAAGGCAACAACTGGAGAAACTCAATCAAATATTGAAGATTAAAAACACTTTGTACTGCTATCATCTGGTGGTGTGGAAAAGTCAGGGTTAATCCAGGCTTTCTACATTTTTATTGGAGTGAGCCTGTCAGCATTTTCTGTTGACAGGCAGAAGCCCTTGTCTGTTTTGATCCACCCCTTGTGGCACTAAAAACATGTTCAGACAACACACTAGCAGCAGGGCAGCACAACACCTCGACGCCATAGAGGAACAGCTCATGCCAAGTGTTCAGCTTTGAGACACAATAGCTGAAGGTCGCAGAGTATGCTGGTTTTGTTGGCCAGGTATTGCTTGACCATCTTTAAAAACTTTTCCCTCCTTGTCAAAAATACCCAGTCATCAGGGCCTGGATGCTGAGAGGGTGTCATAAAATTAGACCAGGCCTTTTACAGTGTACCCCTGCCTCTGCTGTACCAGTTGTCTGTCTCCCTCACTTGTCCTCGTTAGTTGGTCAAGGAAGCTTTCCCCCTGCCACTAGAATTGTCTGATGGGAATTTTTTCAAATATTTTCCACAATGGCCTTCTTGTACAGCACCATTTTAGTAGACCTCTCCACCTCACGAAGGAGAGATGCAAAGTTTTCCTTGTAGTGTTGGTCTAGCAAGGTGAACAATCAGTACTCTTTTTTTGGCCAAGATGAATATAATACGAGGGTCACTAGAAACATAAAAAACACACTGGATACATAAAGTTGGCCATATGCGCCATGCTCCCTACAGCCAACACTTCCCTGTCTCCACCATGCATGACACAACTCTCCATCTACTCCTCCCTTCCTTCCTCTCATCCCCCTCCTCAGCCCATCCACGTAGGAGAGATGGGATGAAGGTTGTGTGGGTACTAGCCTGAATTTCACTAGCAACCAGCTCCTGTTCCTCTTCCTCCTCCTCAGCCTCCATTTATTTTTTGTTACCCAATCCGCGCTGAGCAGATGAGATCAGGCTGGGTAGCATCTCCCTGTCTCATGTCATTCTTCATCTCCACCTGGTCTGCATGCAAAGCATCATGTTTATTTGTGAGCAGTGACTGTTTAAGTACACACAGAAGTGGGATCGCTGCACTGATTATGGCATCATCATTGCTCACCATCTTTGTGGAGTCCTCAAAGTCTTGGAGAACCACACAAATGTCAGACATCCATGCCCACATCGGAGATGGAGGATGAGGAGCAGGAGGGGGTGCAAGAACTGGTGTAGGAGGTGTAGGAGACCTTGATTGAAGTACGGACAGATATCCTCAGCATCTGTAGCACCTGTGTTGTGCCAGGGTGAGACTTGGCCCCAGCCTTCACAATGATGCCATTATCATGTGAGCATTGGATGACTTCGGCACCGTATAACTTCAAAACGTGTTGACAAATAAACCACATTCCTGGATACCGCTCTTATCTTCAATCCTTGATTCACCGGCAGAGCAGAATAAACCCTTTCTTTCCATTTCAGTTCTAAATGAAATGTTAATTGTTAGTACTTTGTAGACAGTCCTTTGCAGGGAATGACTGCCTGACGTTAGGAAGCCATGGAATGTCACGAAACACTGGGTTTCCTCCTTTGTGATGCTTTGCCAGACCGCTACTGCAGCTGTCTTCAGTTGTTGCTTGTTTGTGGTTCTTTCTGCCTTAAGCTTTGTCTTAAGCATGTGAATTGCATGCTCGATGGTATTGAGATCTGGTGAGTGACTCAGTCATTGCAAAATATTTCACTTATTTGCTTTAGAAAACTCCTGGGTTGCTTTTGAAGTATGTTTTGGGTCATTGTCCATCGGTACTGTGAAGCGCCATCCAATAAACCTTGCTGCATTTGGTTGAATCTGAGCAGAAAGTATTGCGCTGTGCACTTCAGAATTGATCTGGATGCTTCTGTCTTCAGTCACATCATCAATTACCACTGGTGACCCAGTGCCAATGAAAGTCATGCATGGTCATGCCATCATGCTTTCTCCACCATGTATTTCAGAGGATGTGGTGTGCTTTAGATAAGCCAAGTCTTCCCCATACTTTCTTCTTTCCATCATTCTGGTACATGTTGATCTTAGTTTCATCTGTCCAAACAATGCTTTTCCGGAACTGGGGTGGTTTCTTTAGATGTTTATTTTGGCAATGTCTAATCTGGCCTTTCTATTTTTTAAGGCTGATTAATGGTTTACACCTTGTGGTGAGCACTTTGTATTCGCTCATTTGAAGTCTTCTATTTATGGTAGACTTAAATACTGAAACACCTACTTCCTGGAGAGTATTCTTCACTTGGATGGAAGTATGAAGGGGTTTTTTTTTATCATGGAAAGGATTCTGGGATGATCCGCCACTGTCGTGCTCTGTGGACATCCAGGCATTTTTGAGGTCCCAAGCTCACCAGTGTGTTTTTTTTTGCAGCATGTAAAGTACAAAACTGTTGATATAGCCACTCCTGACATTTCTCCTATCTTTCTGATGGATTTTATATTTTTTTCAGCCTGATTATGGTCTGTTTCTGTTCTTTTGAGAGCTCCTTTGTCCGAATGTTGTAGGTTCACAGCAACAGTTTCCAAATGCAAATGCCACACCTTGAATCAGTTCCAGACCTTTTATCAGCTTAATTGATGTTGGATTAATGAGAAAATAGCCCGTGCAGTCCATTAAAAAGTTTTTGAGATGATTGTCCAAATCCATGTTCTAAATTTTTTCAAAAGTTGTCAGACTTAGTTATAAAATTAGTCATTTCTTAATAATTTTAACCTCCTGAGTTCAAATCTGACACTGACATTTTTAGTTGGCTCTTGTTTCTGCGATATCAAAGAGTTTTCCTTTTACTGCTACATATAAATAATGCATAAAAGTTTCAGTTCTTTTAAACATTATTATTTTTGCAAATATAAAGTTGCAGAATATTTTGCATATTTTCTGATATTCTGAAACTTAGCAATAATTAAAGTCACTCTAACATGTTTCAACACTAATTATAAACAGTTACAGAAGTTGCACTATAAAATTTGGGCCTCATTCAGTGACAACTCTATTTTGGTTGTGTCTTGTACTCCTGCATCAGATCATCTCTAACAATTGTCCAACAGTAATCGGCAAGCATTGATGGATTCCATTTTCCTTGACATCTTTTCTCTGTAGCAGCAATATCTTGGCGAAATCTCTCGCCATGCTAATATATTAGTGCTCCACAGTTTGGTGGAAAAAAATCTATATGCGAATGTAAAAATTGAATCTTTAAGGACACTTTACATTCAAGATCCTGAAAAAGTTTTGAAGAGATTTTCCACCAACTCTTCATAGTTATCTGCTCTTGATTTTCCCAAAAAATTAGTACCACTAATATGAATGCTATCCAGGCAGCCTTTTCCTTGCCCAGCAACAAGTGGAAAAACTCTTCATCTTGAAAAAGATTACAAATCGGAGGTGCAATAAAGCCTTCTTCCTTTATTCACTCAATCTTGAAAATTTATCAATGAGATACTTGAATGCTTTTTCATTTTTATCCTTTACCTTTACAAAATTCTTCATTAGGCCCAACTTGATATGCAATGGTGGTAACAAAATCTTATGTGGGTCAACAAGTGGTGGATGCAGGACATTTTTACTCCCTGGCTGAAGTGAATGAAGCCTTTTTTTCTCATTATTTAATTTACCGACTGTCTGGGATATCAGCAATTACATTTCCACATAGATCAAAGTATGACATATACCTTATCATTGGTTATATGTACCTTTACATTATTAAAATTACCTATGCTGACATACTTCTATCACTTATTGCCACCACTAGGTAAGATGAGATGCACATCTATTGCAGCATATGTGTGAAGCCAAACTCTTGTCCTGATCTCCTATTCTGCAGCCAAAATACAGATTGTAAGCTTTCCTTATCATTGTAGTTAAGTTTCGTCTTTGTGGCATAAAATTGACTTCTCCGCATATGTAGCAAAAACTTTGTTAATGCAAGAACGAAGCATATCTGAAAAAACAATTGGAAACAAGTGAGTATGTTAAGAAACTAAGCTAAAACATCCTAAAACTGTATACCTTACACAGGGAGCATTAATAAAAGTAGGTGATTCAACTGTAATTAGGATATCAACAAAGCTGAGTAGGCGTTTTTTGATTGGTCACTAGTGATGAGCGAGCAAGTTCGCTACTGCTTGGTGCTCTCCCGAGCATCTCAGTGCTCGAGACGCTCGTCGAGTATTTCCGGGATTGCTTGGCGGGAGCTGGGGTCTCCTTTCCTGCATGTTTGGCGCTATTTAGAGCACCAATTAGCATGCAGGGATTGCCTGCCACTCACTGTAATGCTATAGCCATGTTAGTTGTGGCATTACAGTGATTGGCTGGCCGCACAGCGTCATCAGGTCTATATCAGACCTGGCGCCGCCATGCTCGTCACAGTCACTCCCGAATCAGACAGTGTAGGGAAAGGTGCTGCTGAGCTAGGGAGAGATTTGCTTGTTTCTAGTTAGTGTAGGTGTACCAAAATATATTAGAGACACATATCCATCGCAACAAACAGTCCTTCTGAGGACTAATCCATCTGCAGAGATATCAGGCAGGCAGTGTATACAAGCAGGCAGGGTATATAGCAGGCTGCAGTACACATAGGACAAGAGGCTCCATTCCAGTTCTGTCTGCTGCTGCTGTTAGATATTTCTAGAAATAGGCCCAGGTCTCAGTGGCCAGGAATAATTTTTTTTGGAACTTAATCCTCATTATTTGCTTAAAAAGCAATCCAGAGAACACAGTTTTTCTGCACCATTTGCTTGTTGGCACTGCAGAATACAGCCAGGTCCATTCCATATTACAGCGCTAAAAATCCAGCTATTTAAAACTGAGGTTTGTCCAACACACGGATCACATATAATTGCGCTGAAAATACTGCCATTTTTTCAGTGTGTCAGTGAAGCAATTGACACCAGTTTTCTGTTCAAAATAGTTACCTACAGGCCAGGTATTTAAATCTGTGTTTTCTCCATCACACGGATCACATATACGTTTTCAGAAAATACTGCCATTTCTGGCCTACATTAAAAATTTGTTTCAGTGTGCCAGTGAAGCAATTGACACCAGATTGCTGTTCAAAATAGTTACCTAAAGGCCAGGAATTTAAAACTGTGCTTTCTCCATCACACGGATCACATATACGTTTTCAGAAAATACTGCCATTTCTGGCCTCCATTAAAAATTTGCTTCAGTGTGTCAGTGAAGCAATTGACACCAGATTGCTGTTCAAAATAGTTACCTACAGGTCAGGTATTTAAAACTGTGTTTTCACCAACACACGGATCACATATACGTTTTCAGAAAATACTGCCATTTCTGACCTTCATTAAAAAAAAATTTCAGTGTGTCAGCAAAGTTTTTGACACCAGTTTGCTGCTCAAAATAGTTACCTACAGGCCAGGTATTTCAAACTGTGTTTTCTCAGTCACACGGATCACATATAAGTTTTCAGAAAATACTGCCATTTCTGACCTCCATTAAAAATTTGTTTCAGCGTGTCAGTGAAGCAATTGACACCAGATTGCTGTTCAAAATAGTTACCTACAGGCCAGGTATTTAAAATTGTGTTTTCTCCGTCACACGGATCACATATACATTTTCAGAAAATACTGCTATTTCTGACCTCCATTAAAAAAATTTTCAGTATGTTAGTGAAGCAAATAACACCAGTTTGCTGTTCAAAATAGTTACCTACAGGCCAGGTATTTAAAACTGTCTTTGTCCATCACATGGATCACACATAAGTTCGCTCCAAATTCAGTCATTTGTAGTGTGTGTGGAAGATATTGTCCTCCATTTAAAATGGGCAAGGCTTGTGGCAAAGGACGGGGAACTGGACGTGATGGTGATGATGGAGCATGCAGAGGCCGAGGCCGAGGGCAAGCTGAAATTGTGCCACAACAAACACCCACATCCTCTCGCTCGACCTTCCTGTCCCAATTAATAGGGGACCGCAGATCACCACTATTGAACACAGAGCAGTGTGAAAAGGTTATTGGTTGGATAGCGGATAATGCTTCCAGTCACTTAGCCACCAAGACCACCACCTTGTCTTCCACACGGTCAAGTTTCAGTAGCTGTGAGTCTGGACCGCATATTCCTCACCCTGAACCTCCTTCCTCCCTCCATGCCGAGTGCCCAGAGACAATTGATCCCACACTTGAACACTCCGTAGAGCTGTTCACTTTTCCATTTAAAGATTCGGGCTTCTCGCCTGGTCCACTTGAAGAAGGGCAAGAGGAGATCGAATGCAGCAATGCCCAAATATTTGAGCAGCCACAGTCACACAAAGGCGATGGTGGGAAAGTGTCACAAGAGGTGGACGATGATGAGACACAATTACCAGAAAGTCAGGAGGAGGACCAGGATGCGGAAGTGGAAGACGAGGTGGTGGATGATAAAGTAACTGACCCAACCTGGCTGGAGGACATGCAGAGCGAGGACAGCGGCACACAGGGCGATGGAGGCAAAGCACCCCAACAGGAAGAAGCAGTGTGGTGGCCGCAGAAAGAAGGCAGGCAACCGTTCCCCATAACACCAACACAAAGGAAGTTGCCAGTACAACTGTTAGGTCTTCCCGAGTCTAGTTGTTTTTTAAAAACTCTGCTGATCACCCCAAAAAGGCCATTTGCACCACATGTCAGACCAGCATCAGCAGGGGTGACAAAACGACCAGCCTGACCACCACGAGCATGATCAGGCACATGGCAGCAAAGCACCTGACTTGGTGGGCCGAACCCCAGTGTCCAGGAACAGTGTCTGCGGGTGGCACCATTACTTCCTCCGCTGTTGGGCATGCAAGCCAATCCCCTGTCCATGGTGCATGCGAAGATGCCTTCTGCCCAGCACCTGTTGTTGTACACTCTCAAGTAGCAGCATCAGGAAGCATGTCCACATCCTTGTCCCAGCGCAGCGTTCGGTTGTCCATACTCCAGTCCTTGGAAGGCAAGCACAAATACGCAGCCAACGCCCAAAGGCCACACTACTAAATTCCCACATTTCACGATTGCTTGCACTCGAAATGTTGACTTTTAGGCTCGTGGAGACGGAAGCACTCCGCAACCTGATGGCGGCAGCCATCCCTCGGTACTTGGTCCCCAGCCGCCACTATTTCTCCCGGTGTGCCATCCCCGCATTGCGCAAGCACGTGTCCCAAAGCATTAGCCTTGCCCTCAACAACGCAGTTACCGGGAAAGTACACCTAATCTGCTTGTGGGCAGGGACGGTACATCTCGCTGACGGCACACTGGGTTAACATAGTGGAAGCCAAGACTCATTTGGACCTTGGGACGGAATATGTCCTCCTTACGCCAAGGATTTCGGGCCCTAGGTCAATCAGGGTTGACTCCACAGTCTACAGCTTCTGAATCTCATTCTCCTCATCCTCCTCCTTCTCTTCAGCCTCCATCTCCGAAATGACCACATCAGTCACAAGCTGGAAGCACTGCAGCACTTTCTCAGCCAAGCGGCAAAAGGCTGTGGTGAAGCTAATATGCTTAGGTGACAAACCGCACAATGCTGAAGAGGTGTGGACAGGTCTGAAAGAGCAGGCAGATCTGTGTCTCACACCGCTGAACCTACAGCCATGCATGGTCATGTGTGACAATGGCCAGAACCTGGTGACGGCTCTGAGGCGAGCTCACACACGTACCATGCCTGGCCAATGTGCATAGCCTCGTGGTTCAGCGGTGTCTCAAATCCTACCCAGAGCTGCCGGATATGCTTGTTAAAGTACGCCGCCTGTGTGCCCATTTTAGAAAGTCACCTACAGCTTCCACCGCCCTTGCCGTGTTTCAGCAGCGTTTGCAGCTTCCGGCTCACAGACTGGTATGTGATGTCCCCAAGCATTGGAACTCTACACTGCAGATGTTGGGAAGGATTTGTGAGCAGAAGAGGGCAGTTGTTGAGTACCAGCATCAACAAGGCCGTAGGTATTCAGTTCAGACTCCACAGATAAGACCTCAGGAGTGGACATGGATGTCAGACATATGTACCATCCTCCAAAACTTTGAGGACTCCACCAAGATGGTGAGCGGCGATGACGCCATATTTAGCGTCACCATCCCGCTTCTCTGTCTTCTGAAACGCTCTCTGCTCACAATCAAAGAAGATGCATTGCAGGCAGAGCATGATGAGATGGAGCTAGGAATCATACAGGGTGATTACACTCAGCCCAGCCTCATCTCATCCCAATGACAATGAGGAAGAGGAAGAGGAGGAGGAAGAACAGGAGATTGATTCATGCGCTATAGATGGTACTACCTTCACAACTGTCATACCGTCTGTTCAGCGTGGATGGCCAGAGGAAGAAGAGGAGAGAATGGTCAGTCATCCATTTGGTGAGGACACGGAATTCTTACCTGTTAGCAGTCTGGCACGCATGGCAGAGTTTATGTTATGCTGCCTTTCCCATGACCCTCGGGTTCTCAAAATTTTGGGTGACAGTCATTACTGGTTGGTGAAACTTCTAGACCCACGCTACAAGGAGAACGTTATATCTCTTATTCCTGAGGCGGATAGGTCTACAAAAATGGGGCAGTACCAGAAGGCCCTTGTTGCGGAACTATTAAAAAAATTCCCATCTGAAAACACTGGCGCCAGAGGTCACAGTTCGTTGGACAACCAAGGAGTACAGGCGAGATAAACACAAATGCAATCCAGCAGAGGCAGGGGAACACTGTCAAAGTGCTGGGACAGTTTTCTCAGACCCTCCTATCGCACAGGCCCTGAGGTGCGGGGTTCTCTCACAAGGAGTGCAAAGTTTGGGAAGATGCTGAGAGAGTACCTTGCCGACCCTACCAACATCCTCTGTGATTCCTCTGTGCCTCATAATTATTGAGTATCCAAGTTGGATACGTGGAATGAACTGGCTCTCTATGCCTTGGAGGTCCTGGGCTGCCCTGCCGCTAGTGTTTTATGAGAGCGGGTTTTTAGTACCGCTGGTGGAATTATAACTGATAAGCGCATCTGCCTGTCAACTGAAAATGCTGACAGGCTGACTCTTATAAAAATGAACAAGTGCTGGAATTGGCCAGACTTCTCAACACCACCGAATGAAAGCAGCGTAACATAAACTCAAATCCAGTGTCTTTTTTTGGGAGGTGTATTCCCATGCACCTCTTCACACCCACACATGGGTATACCCTTCCTGATTTTGGCTATTTGCTCCTGTCCTCCTCCTTCTCCTCATCCTCATCCTCCACCACCATATCACCAGGGTGACCATGGTCTGTGATGCAACACCCACATAATTTTTTTAAAGGGTGTTTATGATGCCCGTAAGAAAAAAAAATTATATAGTATGTTCATGTGTACCCCCAAGGGGTAAATGTTTGTCAGCCCATACACTTAGTGCATGGGCATTACAAGTATAGGAGACCCGCTCCTTTCTAATGAGAACATTTTTTTAGGAGGCCCTCCTCCACGTCTCTTCCAAGGGGCATTGGAGTGCCTCCCAATTTTTGGTAGCCCTTGCATTCCCTTAATAGGCCAACACTATGGGAGACCCTCTCCTTTCTATAGGGAATTTGTCATTACTGTGGCCCTGCTCTACGTGTCTTTAAATTCTTAGTGGGGTTTTTCCAAATTTGGTCAGCCTTTGGACTCACTGCATACCCTATAACTGTATAGCAGACTCTCTCTTTTCTAATGGGAACATATCATACTTGTTACTGTGGCCCTGCTCTATGTGTCTTTAAATTCTTAGTGGGGTTTTTCCTAAATTTGGTCAGCCGTTGAACTCACTGCATACCCAATAACTGTATAGCAGACTCTCTCCTTTTTAATGGTAATTTGTCATTACTGTGGCCCTGCTCTATGTGTCTTTAAATTCTTAGTGGGTTTTTTCCCAAACTTGGTCAGCCATTGGACTTACTGCATACCCTTTAACTGTATAGCAGAACCTCTCCTTTCTAATAGGAACATGTCGTACTCATTACTGTGGCCCTGCTCTATGTGTCTTTAAATTGTTAGTGTGGTTTTTCCCAAATTTTGGCAGCCCTTGCAGTCACAGCATGGGCATTACCCCTATAGAAGCCCCGTTTCTTTATAATGGGAACATTTTTTTTTACTGAGACCTTCCTCTACACTGTGTTCCAAATTATTATGCAAATAATATTTTCTCAGATTTTCCCAAATTACCTACATGAATTGCAGTCATTGCAATTTTCCAGTCAAATAACTATTAGAGTACAATTGAAAGGTTTTTGTACAAACTGCCTATGATAACAGTATATTTTTAAAAAAATAAAAAACTCAAACTGCACTCAAAATGCATGTTCCAAATTATTATGCACAGCAGAGTTTTCAACCTTTTCATTTTAATAAAGAACAAAAAAATGGTCATTTTTGAAATTATAAGCATTAGCAGGTTATTAGAAACTGAAATCAAACAGTTTTCAACTCAAAACTTTATTCTAGGTGATGTTACATTTGCACATAGGACCCCTTGTTCGAAAGGAGCTTCTGAACTCTCTCGTCCATTGAATTTGTCAGGTTTTGGATGGTTTCTGCTTCAATTGTTTTGCATGAGGACAGAATACCCTCCCAGAGCTGTTGCTTAGATGTGAACTGCCTCCCGCCATCATAGACACTCCTTTTGATGATGCTCCAGAGGTTCTCAATGGGGTTGAGGTCAGGGGAGCATGGGTGCCACACCATAAGTTTGTCCCCTTTTATGCCCATAGCAGTCAGAGATGCAGATGTGTTATGTGCAGCATGGGACGGGGCATTATCATGCATGAAATGATCTCGATGGTCCAGATGGATGGAGAGGAGGATGGCTGGTTGATGGACACCCCATGCAAACACGGCTATGGCGCTAACAAGGAGGAGGTGGAGTAATGTTTTGGGCTGGAATCATGGGGAGAGAGATTGTCAGCCCTTTTAGGATCCCTGAAGCGGTAAAGATGAACTCCATAATGTATGTTGAGTTTCTCAAACAGCACTTCCTTCCATGGTTCAAGAAGAAGAACCGTGCATTCTGCAGAAAGATCATTTTCATGCATGATAATGCCCCGTCTCATGCTGCACATAACACATCTGCATCTCTGGCTGCTATGGGCATAAAAGGGGACAAACTTATGGTGTGGCACCCATGCTCCCCTGACCTCAACCCCATTGAGAACCTCTGGAGCATCATCAAAAGGAGTGTCTATGATGGCGGGAGGCAGTTCACATCTAAGCAACAGCTCTGGGAGGGTATTCTGTCCTCATGCAAAACAATTGAAGCAGAAACCATCCAAAACCTGACAAATTCAATGGACGAGAGAGTTCAGAAGCTCCTTTCGAACAAGCGGTCCTATGTGCAAATGTAACATCACCTAGAATAAAGTTTTGAGTTGAAAACTGTTTGATTTCAGTTTGTAATAACCTGCTAATGCTTATAATTTCAAGAATGACAATTTTTTTGTTCTTTATTAAAATGAAAAGGTTGAAAACTCTGCTGTGCATAATAATTTGGAACATGCATTTTGAGTGCAGTTTGAGTTTTTTATTTTTTTAAGAATATACTGTTATCATAGGCAGTTTGTACAAAAACCTTTCAATTGTACTCTAATAGTTATTTGACTGGAAAATTGCAATGACTGCAATTCATATACTTAATTTGGGAAAATCTGAGAAAATATTATTTGCATAATAATTTGGAACACAGTGTATGTCACCTGGTCTTATATATACCTGATGATGCTGTACGGCCAGCCAATCACTGTAATGCCTCAACCAACATGGCTACGGAATTACAGCACGTGGCAGACAATTCTCCCATGTTCATTGGCTCTCGAAAGAGCCCCAAACATGCAGGGTGGGGACCAGGGCTCACACCTGAGCAACCTGGAAATACTCGCCGAGTGCCGAGCATCTCGAGCACAGTAATGCTCTGGCGAGTACCTAGTAGTGGCGAGCAGGCTCGCTCATCATTACTATCTATCTAATCTAATTTACTTATCTAATATATTCATGTATTCTCAGGGTTCTAGTTGTGAATGTGGGTTCTGGCTGTGAACTTGGCTGATGCAATTTTTTGAGCATAAAAATCGGACGGCATATGCATGGTCCGTGTGTCGTCCATTTTTTTTCTCGTACCAATTGATTAGCTATACGCGGTCACTTGCAGCATGCTGCAAATTTTTTCTCAGCCTGAATACAGCTGAGGAAAAGCTTGTTGATCAGCATTGACTTATTGAATAACATTGGTCAGAGAGCAATGTGATATGTTCTTGCATTGTATTTGTCCAATTTATATGCAGATCTGAGTGAACCCTAAAGCAGAGACTTGGCACTTTAAGCCCATATTGATTATATAACGGTATCTTGAATATGTTTTGGTAAACAGCTAAAATGCCACAGCTTGTGTCATTGTCCAAATACTTCTGGACCTAACTGTACATCTTTTCATCTTATTGATTGTGTCCCTTCCCCTTATGACGCAGTATAAATGGTGAAACATGTAAGGGGGACTTGTTATTTTAATAATCATGCCCTGCTTTGCTCATAAATGATGGCACCCTGGGATGCTATCGACTGTTAATTAGCAGCATTAATAACTCTTTATACAAACATTATACTAGCAAAATAGAGGCATATCTTTTTAACTATTTAATTTCTATACCCTCATTTATGTATTTACACATTCAAAGTTAAGTTTTATGACCTGTTAGTGAGGGACATCTAGTGGGGCCTCTCCCCTTTTGGTTCTTGCATAATTAAGACATAGGAAGAGCTAACAATTCAAGCTCCTTTTGAGGCCGTGACTCCCTGCGGTGGACAGGTAATTAAGCAGGAAAGGTCTTCTCTGGGAACCAGATACAAAAAGGAGATTTTTTTACCATTGGAGAAGTGCTTTTCCAGGCACAAAGCTTTCTTTCACACAGCACAGATTGTTGACTGCCCGGCTCTGGGGTCCAGATAGAAATATTAGGGATTGTATAGATCCGATATTTATGGGATATAGATTTTCAGCGTAGTAGAGAAGGGACAAACAGAACATATTTACTTTTAGGGCCATGGGACCACTAGAATGCCCCCAACTTGTTATCGGACTGATAGGTGATACGAAACAGGTCATATTTGGTCTCTATGTAAAGGTAAAATCATGGTAGAAAATATGACTTCAGTATCTAATACCTGGACCTTCAGAGGCAAAGATTTCTTGTAAGTTGGAGATCTCATAAAATTCTAACAGCCTAGCACATCCCACAATCCACCCCACATGACCTCATCAAGGAGAGGTGTAAGGGTATACTCTAGAGCTAATAAAAAGCATAAACTGGTTTTGAGTCTTTGTCAATTCTTGGAAGGTTACGCTTCCTGTAATTTTTGTTCATTTTACTGGAGATCCTCCCTCCGGTAAGCTCTGAGCCATTTCATTGACATCAGGTTTAGTTATTCTTTTTTGTTATTCCTTTTTATTTCATGTAATTGTATATACCGCATTGTTTGTTCCGATTTTGCATCATCTTGTATATTTTTATAAGCACTGCCTATTTTTCTGGATTAAATATAAAATTTAATAGCTCTGCTCCTCTTGCTCTGTAAACCACTCCTCTGAAGCCATAAACTACTTGTAATGGGTGCCCAATCAGCCTGTATAAGTGACTGGTGGTGGCAGCTAGTGGGTTCTTTTTGTTATTGCGGAGCTGGTAGTAACCGTACTGGAGGTACATATTTATATATATATTTCATGTGTTGGAATCAGAGGTGTGTGGTGTATACACTCACTGTTAGTTCTCCAATAACCAGTCTAGTAGTGGAAGCAGCTTCGTTCTTGACAATCACTCGTCGGACTATTGGAGGCAGCGGAGTTTCATTCCCCTGACAACTGGTGGCAGTGGTGGGATCTGTGTAACCTCTCTAGTGCCATCTGTGACAAATTGGTAGCAGTGGTGGGTTCAAAAAGACTCCCCCCCTGGTTGTGTATCTATGACATAACAGAAAGAATGTTTAATCATAATCACAGATGCAAATTCCATTCTGTAAGACAAGTGATTGTATGGAACTCTCTCCAATATGGTATTGAAATTGTTAATTAGTGTTGAGCCACCCCCGTAGTGTTCGGGTTCGGTTCGGTTCGTCGAACACCGGGATGTTCGAGGAACTGTTCGTCGAACTGTTCGTCGAACACCTTAGAACACCGTCGAACACCGTTAAAACCAATGGCAGGCAAACAAAAACACATAGAAACACATAGAAAACACCTTCAAAGGTGTCCAAAAGCTGACAAACTGCTCAGAAGACGCTTTCTTTAAAAAAGCCGGCCGGCAATTCAGCAGCGGCATACACCGGTACCCGACAATTTAGACAAGAAGGAATAGAGCCTCACACATAGATTAGATAGATAGAAACATGTCAGTCACATATATATGAAGTACAGTGACAGTGTTGCTTACTGTACTTGTCATTTAGTGTAAAGGATTTATTAAAAAATATAATAGTGTTTTCATGCACCGTCTCTTTAAAAAAGCCGGCCGGCAATTCAGCAGGGTACCCGACAATTTATAACAGACAGAATAGAGCTTCACACATAGATTAGATAGATAGAAACATGTCAGTCACATATATATGAAGTACAGTGATAGTGTTGGTTACTGTACTTGTCATTTAGTATTAAAATAAAGGATTTATTATTAAAAAAAATTGGCGTGGGGTTCCCCTTAATTTTAGTCTCTAGCGGAGGTTAAGCAGACAGCTGGGGCAGATGTTTGAAGCCTGGGAAGGGGGTAATACCCACGGAGCTTCCCAGGCTACTAATATGAGCCCCCAGCTGAATACATAGCCTTTACTAGCTATTAAAATGGGGGACCCCCCCAAAAAAATGACGTGGGGTCCCCCCTAAATTAATAGCTAGCAAAGGCTAGGCAGACAGCTGGGGGCTGATATTAATAGCCCAGGAAGGGAGCCATGAATATTGGCCCCCTCCCAGGCTAGAAACACCAGCCGTCAGCCGCCCCAGAAATGGCGCATCCATAGGATGCGCCAATTCTGGCACTTAGCCTCGCTCTTCCACGCTGCCCTGTAGCGGTGGCAGGGGGTAATAGGGCTGGGGTTGATGTCAGCTTATAATGCCAGCTAACATCAAGCCCAGGTTAGTAATGGAGAGGCGTCTATAAGACACCCCCATTACTAACCCCATAGTCAAAGTTAAAAGAAAACACAAACACCCAGAATAAAGTCCTTTAATTGAAATAAAGATACAATCCTTTATTGTTCTAAATTAAACCATACTTACAGTCACGCCCATTCCAGCTGAAGCCAACGATCTCCTGCAATAAAAGAAAAATAATAAAGCAACATCATCCTTACCTTTCCATGGTTCCCACGACAGCTCCAGCTCTGCTACATCGAGATGACAGGCTGGACCGCAGCAGAACGCTGCCATCCAGCCTGTCATCCCGCAGACACTGAGAAGCGCAGGCATGCTTGCGCTCTGCAGTGTCTGGCTGTGACGGCATAAAGATGAGACGAGTTCATGTCCAATGAACTCGGCGCACCTCATGCACGTCACTGACAGCGTGGGAAAATTCTCACGCTGAAGCGCTGAGTGCAGGAGAATTCTCCCACGCTGTCAGTGACGTGCATAAGGTGAGCTCATGTCCAATGAACTCAGCTCACCTCCTGCACGTCACTGACAGCGTGGGAGAATTCTCCTGCACTCAGCGCTTCAGCGTGAGAATTCTCCCACGCTGAAGCGCTGAGTGCAGGAGAATTTTCCCACGCTGTCAGTGACGTGCATAAGGTGAGCTCATGTCCAATGAACTCAGCTCACCTCCTGCACGTCACTGACAGCGTGGGAGAATTCTCCTGCACTCAGCGCTTCAGTGTGAGAATTCTCCCACGCTGAAGCGCTGAGTGCAGGAGAATTTTCCCACGCTGTCAGTGACGTGCATGAGGTGTGCCGAGTTCATTGGACATGACCTCGGCTCATCTTTATGCCGTCACAGTGAGACACTGAGGAGCGCAAGCAAGCCTGCGCTTCTCAGTGTCTGCGGGATGACAGGCTGGATGGCGGCGTTCTGCTGCGGTCCAGCCTGTCATCTCGATGTAGCAGAGCTGAAGCTGTCATGGGAACCATGGAAAGGTAAGGATGATGTTGCTTTATTATTTTTCTTTTGTTTCAGGAGATCGTTGGCTTCAGCTGGAATGGGCGTGACGGTAAGTATGGTTTAATTTAGAACAATAAAGAATTGTGTGTTTATTTCAATTAAAGGACTTTATTCTGGGTGTTGTGTTTTTTTTAAATACTTTACTAGAAATTCATGGTGGTCATGTCTAATATTGGCGTGACCCCATGAATTTTGGGCTTAGGGCCAGCTGATAATGCCAAGCTGGCCCTAACCCCTTTATTACCCAGTGAGCCACCGCACCAGGGCCCTGGATGAGTTGGGCACAGCGCCAGAAGGTGGCGCTTCTATGAACGCGCCATTTTCCGGGGCGGCTGCGGACTGCAATTTGCAGCGGGGGGGGGGCCCAGAAAGCTTGGGCCTCCCTGCGCTGCGGATTCCAGCCCCCAGCTGCCTAGTTGTACCTGGCTGGACACAAAAACAGGGCGAAGCCCCACGTCAATTTTCTTTAAATTATTTCATAAAATAATTAAGAAAAAAAGGGCTTCCCTATATTGTTGTTTCCGGCCAGGTACAAATAGGCAGCTGGTGGTTGGGGGCAGCCCGTTCCTGCCTGCTGCACCTGACTGGACACAAATATAGTGCGAAGCCCCACGTCAATTTTTTTTTAATTATTTCATGAATTTCCTGAAATAATTTAAAAAAATTGAAGTGGGGCTTCGCACTATATTTGTGTCCAGCCAGGTACAGCAGGCAGGAATGGGCTGCCCCCAACCACCAGCTGCCTATTTGTACCTGGCCGGACACAACAATATAGGGAAGGCCTTTTTTTCTTAATTATTTCATGAATTTCATGAAATAATTAAAAAAAAAATACGTGGGGCTTCGCCCTATTTTTGTGTCCAGCCAGGTACAACTAGGCAGCTGGGGGCTGGAATCTGCAGCGCAGGGAGGCCCAAGCTTTCTGGGCCCCCCCCCCGCTGCAAATTGCAGTCTGCAGCCACCCCGGAAAATGGCGCGTTCATAGAAGCGCCATCTTCTGGCGCTGTACCCAACTCATCCAGGGCCCTGGTGCGGTGGCTCACTGGGTAATAAAGGGGTTAGGGCCAGCTTGGTATTATCAGCTGGCCCCAAGCCCAAAATTCATGGGGTCACGCCAGTATTAGACATGACCGCCATGAATTTCTAGTAAAGTATTTAAAAAAAACACAACACCCAGAATAAAGTCCTTTAATTGAAATAAACACACAATTCTTTATTGTTCTAAATTAAACTATACTTACCATCATGCCCATTCCAGCTGAAGCCAACGATCTCCTGCAATAAAAGAAAAATAATAAACCAACCTCATCCTTACCTTTCCATGTTTCCCACGACAGCTTCAGCTCTGCTACATCGAGATGACAGGCTGGACCGCAGCAGAACGCTGCCATCCAGCCTGTCATGCCGCAGACACTGAGAAGAGCAGGCATGCTTGCGCTCCTCAGTGTCTCGCTGTGACGGCATAAAGATGAGCTCATCTTTATGCCGTCACAGAGAGACAATGTGGAGCGCAAGCAAGCCTGCTCTTCTCAGTGTCTGCGGGATGACAGGCTGGATGGCGGCGTTCTGCTGCGGTCCAGCCTGTCATCTCGATGTAGCAGAGCTGAAGCTGTCGTGGGAACCATGGAAAGGTAAGGATGAGGTTGCTTTATTATTTTTCTTTTATTGCAGGAGATCGTTGGCTTCAGCTGGAATGGGCGTGATGGTAAGTATGGTTTAATTTAGAACAATAAAGAATTGTGTCTTTATTTCAATTAAAGGACTTTATTCTGGGTGTTTGTGTTTTTTTTAACTTTGACTATGGGGTTAGTAATGGGGGTGTCTTATAGACGCCTCTCCATTACTAACCTGGGCTTGATGTCAGCTGGCTTGATAAGCTGACATCAACCCCAACCCTATTACCCCCTGCCACCGCACCAGGGCAGCGTGGAAGAGCGAGGCTAAGTGCCAGAATTGGCGCATCCTATGAATGCGCCATTTCTGGGGCGGCTGACGGCTGGTGTTTCTAGCCTGGGAGGGGGCCAATATTCATGGCTCCCTTCCTGGGCTATTAATATCAGCTCCCAGCTGTCTGCCTAGCCTTTGCTAGCTATTAAATTAGGGGGGATCCCACGTCATTTTTTTTGGGGGGTCCCCCATTTTAATAGCTAGTAAAGGCTATGTATTCAGCTGGGGGCTGATATTAGTTGCCTGGGAAGCTCCGTGGGTATTACCCCCTTCCCAGGCTTCAAACATCTGCCCCAGCTGTCTGCTTAACCTCCGCTAGAGCCTAAAATTAAGGGGAACCCCACGCCAATTTTTTTAATAATAAATCCTTTATTTTAATACTAAATGACAAGTACAGTAACCAACACTGTCACTGTACTTATTATATATGTGACTGACATGTTTCTATCTATCTAATCTATGTGTGAAGCTCTATTCTGTCTGTTATAAATTGTTGGGTACAGATGCTGAATTGCCGGCCGGCTTTCTTAAAGAGACGGTGCATGAAAACACTATTATTTTTTTTGATAAATCCTTTACACTAAATGACAAGTACAGTAATCAACACTGTCACTGTACTTCATATATATGTGACTGACATGTTTCTATCTATCTAATCTATGTGTGATTCTCTATTCCTTCTATTCTAAATTGTCGGGTACCGCTGCTGAATTGCCGGCCGGCTTTTTTAAAGAGACGGTGCATGAAAACACTATTATTTTTTTTGATAAATCCTTTACGCTAAATGACAAGTACAGTAAGCAACATTGTCACTGTACTTCATATATATGTGACTGACATGTTTATATCTATCTAATCTATGTGTGAAGCTCTATTCTTTCGGTTCTAAATTGTCGGGTACCGGTGTATGCCGCTGCTGAATTGCCGGCTTTTCATGTTTCACTGTTGGCACTGTTCCCATCGATTTGGGCAATCACTGTAATGCCACAACCACCATGGCTGTGGCATTACAGTGAGTGGAAGACAATCCCTGCATGATGTGAAAAAATCCAGTTACGCTTTTGGTGCACGAACAGTTATCGAACATAACCTCGAACAGCCGAATTTTTTGCAAATCGTTCGGGTTCGTCGAACAACTCGAACACCGCCCAAAACAGCTCGAATTTGAGATTGGCGAACAGTTCTAGTCGAACACCGCTCATCTCTATTGTTAATTCAATAAAAAAGAATAAGGAGGACCTGGATGTCTTTATTGAACAATATAATATTACAGCTTATGAGTACTAGATTCGGTGATGCGACATTGATTCAGTGAACTAGTTACTAGTTTAATTGCTTTATGTGGTAACAGAATTTGCTCACTGATATGGAGCAATTAGCAACTGCATCATGGGGTTTTTGCCTTTCTCTGGATCAAAATGTTAGGTTATCTTATGGATCTATATCTACCTTCAACCTTAAAAACTATGAAACTATTACACTAATTCTTCTTTAGCTTTGCATTTTGTTAGCTACTGTGTCACTACGGGTAGTATTAAGTCTACCTGCAGCCCATACAGATACTTGTATACTTAGTCCAGTGGCTCCAGGATGGCACATCCATGTATATTATTGCAAGATTTGTTGTGTCTCTGAACATATTCTCAATGGAATTTAGCAGATACCAGAACATGGGATGTTACTCGAGAAAAACCAGAGGGAGCTACAGACAGGCATTAACCCACTAGCAGGACCATTTTCTCCTCTTTTTTTTGAGGAGAAATAGGGAGAAGACTGCAGTGACTTTGATGGTGGTATGAAGGCATGATGTATTGTAGTAGAACCTATGCTCACCGTCCAGCAACTTGCAGCTTGATGGCAATTTGCCAAACAACACCAGAATTGCTAGGTCCACTGTATTCTCTTCAAATATGAGAGTAAGCTCACACTGAGCACATGTGGCAGACATTAAAGACTCTTTAATAAAGAGTCTAGCAACTCCATGAGGAACATTGCCAGCTAGTCACAATATTATCCAGCATGCCCAGTTGGCTTGTGGGTTAGTGATGACATGGGGAAGCATACCGTTTGTGAATTGCATATATTTCCACATTATAGCCAACAGTACCCTGATTGCATTTTGGTACTGCGATTAAATCCTCAGAGCCATTGTTGGACCTTACACTGGTGTACTGAACCCTGTAATCCTCTTGGTGCAGAGCAATGTCAGACATCGTGTGGCTAGAGTATGTGCATGGTTCCTGGGAGCACATCAAGAAGGCATTGATGCTATTTACTGATTCTCATGCTCCAGGTTTCAATCCTATTGAGACTCACTGGGACAATATGTATCAGTTCATCCTCTTCACCAAGTAGTACTACAGACTTTTCTGCATTTGTTGATGCTATTATCCCAGTCTGTGAAGAGATCTCATAAGATTCTATCCATTAGGAGCATGCACAGACATTGTTGAGACTGCATATAGGCTAATTGGGGCTATATGCACAACAGAGTCTCATTATGAGTTGCTGTAAAGAAATTCACACATTGATTCAGTCTGTGATTTAAATTTTTTACTTTAATTTTTGGGGTGATGTGGAATCCAGATCTCAATTGGTTGATGCTTTTTATTTTCATTAACCACTGTTTTTGTTCCCAATGAATTACATAATTTATATCAGTAAAGATTTTCACATTGAATCTATAATTCAACAAGATCTGATATGTGATTGAAGTGTTTGCTTTATTTTTTTGAGCCATATGAATATAAACTTACTTTTAACTTGACTGGACAATTATAAACACAGGGATATATATAATATATATATATATATATATATATATATATATATACTGAACAGCGAAAAGGAAAGATCAAATTTGGATGTTTCAAAACATCAGTCCAAGGCTAATAAAACGTAAAGAGGAATAAAACATTTCAAAGAAAAGTAATAGGCTATGAAACATGATAAAGGAGGAAGCGGTTCAAGGTTGGTCACGGTATTGATTATCCACAAATAACTGAAGTCTGTTCAAGGCTGTAGTTATATACAAAGCAATCTGGCAATATTCATTTTTGTAATGAAAGATTTAAAAATAGCTGTTTTTCTATAATTGAGTAGGCAGTGAGTTTTGAATTGTATAAAGATTGCTGTTGTTCATTTTTTTGTGTTTATAATCTCAATTATTTATATAATTAATAGTTATTAAAATTAGTAATATTATTTTATCTGATGCTAAATAATGTATGTTCCACTCATGCATGAGCAGTAAAGATGAGCAAAAAGTCCATATAATAGAAAATACGGTTAGCACTGCTCCCTAAGACAGAACAAAAACGATCGGGATAGAGACAATATTCACACATGTGGTGCACAATATCTGAGAGAGTTTAAGGCTGTGTGCCTACTATGCATTTTTCAAGAGTTTTTGATGCGGAATGCCCCATGATCCCCAATGAAAATCTGCATCTTCTGTGCCCATGCTGCAGAATTTTCTGCTGTAGATTTTCCCTGCAGAAAAATCCGCAGCATGTCCATTGTTTGTGCGTTTCTGCATGTGGATTTGAGGTCCCAATGGACTTGAAAAACGCAAGTCAAATCGCATGTTAAAACGCTGCAAAAACGGGTTAAAAATGCATGAAAAATCGGCAAGCGTTTTTGACTGCCAAGATCATGCAGAAACGCTGCAGAAATGTTATGCTTCATTTCTGCATTGTGGGCACATAGCCTAAATGTAACTTATCAAAAAGTAGATTGGCACTCATCTTGAGAAAGTGATTTGTACGTGAAATGGCCGTAGGTTGTTTTTTTTGGATACTTTTCGACAATGCAAATAAAAAAATCAGCTTTCTTATCATACTACATGGTGAGTGACTGGCTACTCTTTGATATGTTAGAAATCATGGAATCTTTTGAAATTCAAAATTACTAGCTTCTCCAAATATTTTGCAAAAAATTCTCTGCAAATCTGAAGTACTGCAAAGTCTCTAATTGCTCTGAAAATATGTGTACGTCACTCTGGGGTCTTGTAGAATGATATCCAACCTCTTTTAAGCTCTTTATTGCAAATACAGTAAAATAAAATTGATGTTAACATATATGGCTGTGGGTAAATGGATGGTGACCAATGGAATCCAACATCACTGCACTTCCAGACATGTTATGCTTTTAAAAAATTAAAAAAGTATTCACAAAATATTCCTCTTTTTGGAGGCAGACATCTGCTATTCCAATGTTTACATACCAAAGTATAAGAAAGAAGTCATGGCTTTTTGATAAGGGGTGGTCCAAAAATTATCCCTTTTTGGGGTGAAGCAACTGGTTTAGTGTTTGCAAACTGAAGAAGCAATGGCTTGGCTTCTTTTAACCACCAAACACTTTTTAGTTGTATTTCTGAAATAGCGAGAGGTTTGGTGAAAAAGTAATGGGAAATCACCATTTGTGTGTCAAGAGCACAGATAGCTCATTTTAGCCAGCCTGTAAGAGCATTTAAAAAACGTTTTTGAGAAGCAGTAAGTTCACAAAAATTAGTGAAAGCAAACTTGTAGTTTGGTTTTGGTGGGTGAAAGAATTTAAGAAGCCATAGCTTAATTCAGCAGTAAAAACATACTTGAGCATTTTTTCGGCAGGAGTAATATTTTTTTTTGTTAAAATGTGAAATTTCTTGCCCACAGCACAAAACTATTATAATGAGTAAAAAAACAATGTTTTTTACCAAACCTTCCAAAATGTTCTTTTTTTAGGATTAGCAACATATTTATTATTTTAAAAGTCAAAATTAAATTGCTTTTAGCAAGCTTTCCCAAATTATCTCTTTTGGGGATCAGTAACAGGTTTGCTGTTTGGAAAATAAAGTCATTCAAAAATTATTCCTTTTTGGGTAGCAATTTCAAGTTTCTTATATTTTCCCTGTGCAGTGTAAAATTCTCACCAGTAGTAAAAAATAGATATAGAACACAAAGGGTAGGCAGGAGATGTGTGGCTCTCTAATGGGAGTGTTTGTGGCATTGGTAGCAATAGCACAGTATAGAATATGATGGACAGGCAAGGAGAAGACCCGCTATATAGAACCATCACTGGCAGCCTGAGCAGTAACAGTGCAGTATATTTAAAGAACTTAATAGACGCGGGCTGTATGGCTGTCTGATGGTAGTGACAGCAACTTTACAGTATACAATCCGATGGACAGGCAGAAGATGTGCGAATTTGTAGGACTTCTACTGGCAGCCCTGGCAGTAGCAAAAAAGTATAGAATATGATGTAAATGCCATTAGATGTAATCATAAAAGCCCTCACTGACAGTTTAATGGAGGCCAAACAAAACAGTTCACCTATAGCAAACTGGGCTAGTTCTCACTACTAGCCCAATCTGCTGATTCAGATATCATGGTCAGGTTCTGATGGCAAATTTTAGCCTGAGGGGGCAGGCATACGTTTCTCTGCACTGCCCAGGGCAGTGCAAAATAATGCAGTGTACATACGCCGGATCTCTTTGACCTTTAACCGAGCGTTGCGAATTTCAGAACTTTGCTTTGCCCTTGGCAGGGCAGAGAGAAGTGCGCCTGTACAGGAGCACAATAGAGGACACTGTGTGGATGACGTAGGATAAGTCATCCACGTGAAGCAGGGAAGGCGGACGGCGATTTTAAGAAGTGAGGAGACACCGAATCAAGACCCAAGACTCCCATCGGAACGGATGTAAGTGTAATAAAAGCTATTTTTTGTGCCTTACACAGCCAATTGGGCTGTGTAAGGCACTTTAGGTTCCCTTTTACAAATTACTTTTCGCATACCTGCTTTCGATTCCAACTCAAAACTATGCTGAGGGCTGTTGCTGAATTTAGAATCTGTGTACATATCTTGCATTTGTTATCCTGTTTTGGCAAGGGTAATTATTCAACTTAGCCAAAAATCTCAAAAGACATTGTTAAATCAATTGTAGAGTATGTGACACAACCTTAGGAATTAGTGTAGATTAGGCTGTAGCAGGAAGACGGTAGGAACTGCACACTAAGAGGCACACACAAGAGATGCTTTAAATATAATTTAATGTGGGAATCTCATATCCATGAATCACACTGCAGGAGCTACAGACAAAAAGTTGTGCAATAATTCAGTTATTACAACTTTCATCTGACAGGACAGAATCTTTCTAAATAAACAGGATGTAGGATTGTGTCCTGCCTGATGAAGGGTGATATACTCAAAATGTTGCATCTACTGCAATGTGATTTATGGATAAGAGACACCCATAATAAACCTTTCACCAAATATTTTATTTGGAGTTGGACACAGGATCTAATAGTGGCTGCAGAGCAGAATTAAATGTTTTTTTTTTGTTTTATTTAAATTTCACCTCTCCATTCCATAGATATTATCAATCAAAGTATTAGGGACACTTAATGAGTTAACTTTAGCTAAGTCCAAACGGGTTTTGTAAGATACTTTTAATGAAGAACATGTACTTCTCACTGTATGAGTTGCTATCTGATAATAATTTGATTGCTAAATGCTCATACTGATCTGTGAGAAAAACAGACGAGTGCAATCCAATAAAAAATCGGATTGCACTCTGATTAATGTTAATCTATGATTGCCTACTCATCTGTGATTTTTTTCTCAGCTCAAATCAGACTGAGAAAAAAATCGCAGCATGCTGCGTTTTGCCATATTTAACGGATGGGACTCGCTAATGCAAGTCAATGGGTGCGATAAAAAAATTGCATGGTACTTGAACCATGCGAGTGCCATCCCATTTTTACTCATCCATCTCATAGAAACCCAACAATTCATCAGCCGTGTACAGTAAAATCACAGTGTCATCCATCACAATAGAGTAGATAGAATACATATTTATTCATAGAATAGATAGACAGAAATATGTCAGTGACATATATAATTAGTACAGTGTATGTGTAGCTTACTGTAAATGTATTTTATTAATAAATAAATAAATTACAGGCGTGGGGTCCCTCAAATTTTTATTAACCAGATGATGGAAAGCGGACAGCTGGGTGCTGATGCTTATAGCCTGGGAAGAGGGTAATACCCATGGAGCTTCCCAGGCTATTAATATCATTTCACAGATGTATACTTAGCCTTTACTGTTTATTAAAATAGGAAACACCCCCCAAAAAAACAATGTGTTCCCCCATATTTTAACAACCAGCAAAGGCTACACAGACAGCTGCGGGCTGTTATTAATTGCCTAGGAAAGCATCATGGATATTGCCCCACTCCTAGACTAAAAACATCAGTTCTCAGCTGCCCCAGAAAAGGCACATCCATACGATGCGCCAATTCTGGCACTTAGCTTCCACTCTTCTCACTTACCATGGGGCATTGGCAAGTGGGGTAATAGGGTTGGAGTTAATTTTTTGTATTGACAGCTGACATCAAGCCCAGGGGTTAGAAATGGAGAGACGTCTATAAGAAGCCCCCACTACTAACCCCATCGTCATATTGTAAAAAAAAAAAACAGAATAAAGTCCTTTATTTGAAATAATGACACAGACACCTTTATTGAAATAAACACTCCCCATCCCTCTTCTCCCCATTTAATTTGAAAAATTTAAAATAAAAAAACAAACTTATACTCACCTTTGCGACAAGAAGATAATCCACTGAAGCCAAAGTCCTCTGTAAAAAAAAAAAATAATTAACCGTCATAATCCTCACCTGTCCAACGAGAAGATTTTCCATTTGTCTCTTGATGCGTCTAGCTCTACTACATCTAGATGGAAGGCTGATTGATTGCATGATAGATAGGGCATCAGAGGATTATCTTCAAATCGGACAGGTGAGGATTATGATGGTTAATTATTTTTATTCTTTTACAGGGAACATGGGCACATGTGTAACGGTAAGTATAACTGTTATTTTTGATTTTTATTTCCGTGAAGTAGTCTGTGTCATTATTTCAAATAAAATACTTTATTCTGGGTGGATTTAATTTACAATTTGACTATGGGGTTGGTAATTTGGGCATCTTATAGATGCCTCTCAATTACTGACCCCTGGGCTTGATGTCATCTGCCAATACAAAGCTGACATTAACCCCAACCCTATTACTCCACTTGCTAATGCACCAAGGCAAAGTGGGAAAAGTCTAGGATAAGTGCCAGAATTGGCGCATCTTATGGATGCGCCTTTTTTGCGGTTGCTGAGATCTGATGTTTTTTGTCTGGGAGGGCGCCAATATCCCTGGCCACTTCCTAGGCTTTTAATATCAGGCCCCAGCTGGCTGCCTAGCCTTTGCTGGTTATTAAAATAAGGGGGACCCCAAGTCATTTTTTTGGTGTCCCCCATTTTAATAACCAGTAAAGGCTAAGTATACAATGTGAGCTGATAATAATTGCCTGGGAAGCTCCATGTGTATTACCCTCTTCCCAGGCTATAAACACAAGCCCTCAGCTGTCCGCTTTCCCTCTGCTGATTAATAAAAATTTGGAGGATCCCATTTTTTCAGAAATTTATTAATTTAATAATAAAATACATGTACAGTAAGCTACACACTCAAAGCACGTATTATATATCTCACACATTTCTATCTATCTATGTTTAGACAAATATTTCCTCTGAAAATTATCTTTTAATGCCATAGAGACTTTCTGTATGTAAAAGCGAATGTTAAAATCGCATTGAATATGGATTGCATTTGCATGTCATTCGGATGCTAGGTATGAAAAACCACATTGTACTCACATGACACTTGCATGACACTCGGCCAACTTTTCAGGAACAATATTGCACCATTTTTTTAACACTGATGGGTATGAGTCCTTAGGCCACGGCCCCACTATCAGTATTTTGTCAGTATTCGGTCAGTATTTTTCTCAGGAGTGGGAGCCAAAACAAGGTGAGGAACAATCAGAGAAAAGTTATAATAGAAACAAGTGCAGCAGTTCTGCATTTATCACCCACTTCTGGTTTTGGCTCCCATTCCTGAGAAAAAAATACTGACCGAATACTGACTACATACTGATAGTGGGGCCATGGCCTTATACTGTTTCTCTGCAATGGAGAGGCGAAATTACAAAAAAAAAGCCTTGTTCCACTCTGCAGCTAACATGACATTGTGTATCCAGTTCAACATGAATAATTTGGTGAAAGGTGCTTGTGGGAATTCAGTTCCTACCTTCTGCCTGCTACAATTTAACTTTGCAGTTTCTGTTTAACCCATTCACCAATGGGCCATTTTCCGTTTTATTTTTCATTTTTCCCTCCCCTTCTTCTAAGAGTCATAACTTTTTTACTTTTCTGTCAATATAGTCATATGAGGACTGTTTTTTTTGGAAGATGAGTTGTAATTTTGAATGACAACAATTGTTTTACCATATAATGCATTGGAAAATGGAAAAAAATTCCAAATGCGGTGACATTGCAAAAACAGTAAAATTCCACAATTGTTGTTTGGGTTTTATAATTACCAGTTCATAGTGGCAAGTGCCATTTTTTTCACTATCATATGCTGGGGAAGTAATATGCTGGTATCTGAGGTTAATAAGCTAAATAAGCTTATCAAGAAGGCAAGCTCCGCTCTTAGACGCCATCTTGCCACTTTTGAGGCGGTAGTGGAGAAAAGAATTCAGAAGAAGTGTTTGGCAAAAAAGAGCAATAGCACACACCCATTATATGAGCTGGTCATGAGGAAGGAGGATCAGGGAGAGGACTATGCGGTCTATATTCCCGGCTACTGAGACTTGACCGTGTGTAAGACAGGGTGGTGGTGGCAAAGTGACTGGAAGCATTTTCTGCTATCCAAACAATAACCTTTTGACACTGTTCTGTGTTCAATAGTGGAGTTCTGCGGTCTGCTAGTAATTGGGACAGGAAGGTCGAGCGACAAGATATGAGTGTTTGTTGTGGCACAATTTCAGCTAGCCCACAGCCTCGGCCTTTGCATGCACCATCACCATCACATTCACTTCCCGGTCCCTTGCCATGCGCCTTGCCCATTTTAAATAAAGGACATTATTTTCCATGTTCACTACTAATGGCTGGATTTGAACCCCAGTTATATGTGATACACCTGACGGACCACCACGATTTTAAATATCGGGCCTGTAGTTTACTAATATTATTTTTCACAGTGAAATCGTGTTTATAGCTTCACTGACACACTGCAAAAAAATCTAAATTGAGGCCAGAAATGGCTGATTTTGGAACGCAGCTATATGTAGTACATCTGGCGGACAACAATGATTTTAAATAGAGGGCCTGTAGTTTATTAATACTATTCTTCACAGCGACCTCGTGTGAATAGCTTCACTGACACACTGCAACAAAATATAAATGAAGGCCAGAAATGGCTGATTTTGTACTGCAGTTATATGTGATACGTCTGACGGACAACCACGATTTTAAATAGCGGGCCTCTAGGTTACTATTCTTCACAGCGACCACATATGAATAGCTTCACTGACTCAATACAACAAACTGTAAATGGAGGTAAATATTTTCCATGTTCATTAGAAATTTATGGCTTTTTATCGTTGTAATATGGAAAAAATCTGGCTGTATTCTGCAGTGCAAACAAGCAAATGGAGAAGAAAAATGGTGTACTCTGGATTGATATCTGGGGCTATGTCTACAAATATCTGTAACAACAGCAGCAGCAGCAGACAGAACGTGCAATGGACCCTCTTGTGCTGTATGCACTGCGGTCTGCCACAAACTCTGCTTGGCTACCTAACTCCTGCTATCATCACTGAATATATGCAGCTGGATTAGTCCTCAGAAGGACTGTTAGTTCAGATGGTTTTCTAGATATGCTGTGGAATACTTTTACTAACTATAAACAAGCAAATCTCTCCCTGACTCAGCAGCAGCTCTCCCTACTCTGCCTGTTTCCAGGGTAGATTGTGACGAGCCTAGCGATGACGCTGTGCGGCCAGCCAATCACTGTAATGCCCACAACCAACATTGCTACTGCATTACAGTGCGTGGCAAGCAATCCCTGCATGTTCATTGGCTCTCTTAAGAGCGTCAAACATGCAGGGCGGGGATCCGAGCTCCCGCCCTAGCAACCCAGAAATACCCAGCGCTGAGCTTATCGAGCATCCTGATGCTCGGGTGAGTACCGAGTAGTGGAGAGCACGTTCGCTAAACACAGCAAATTGCACAGTCCTTGTTGCTACGGGTAACCGCCCACTTCAGGAACAGGTATATTCTTCCAGTTATTTGCTTGTGCGTCAATTAAACTCACACCTGCTCAAGTTGCTGGTGGTGCAGTCACTGATGTACAGTGGGGAAAAAAGGGATTTAGTCAGCCACAAATTGTGCAAGTTCTGACACTTAAAAAGATGAGAGATGCCTGTAATTAACATCATAGGTAGACCTCAACTATGAGAGACAAAATGAGAAAACAAATCCTGAAACTCACATTGGCTGATTTGGAAAGAATTTTTTTTCAAATTTTGGTGGAAAATAAATATTTGGTCAATTACAAAAGTTCATCTCAATACTTTGTTATTTATCCTTTGCTGGCAATGACAGAGGTCAAACGTTTTCTGGAAGTCTTCACAAGGTTGGCACACACTGTTGCTGGTCTGTTGGCCCATTCCTCCATGCAGATTTCCTCTAGAGCAGTGATGTTTCGGGGCTGTCGCTGGGCAACACAGACTTTCAACTCCCTCCAAAGGTTTTCTATAGGGTTTAGATCTGGAGACTGGCTAGGCGACTCCAGGACCTTGAAATGCTTCTTACGAAGCTACTCCTTTGTTGCCATGGCTGTGTGCTTTGGATCACTGTCATGGTGAAAGACCCAGCCACGTTTCATCTTCAATGCCCTTGCTGATGAAAGGAGGTTTGCACTCAAAATTTCAGGATACATGGCCCCATTCATTCTTTCACGTACACGGATCTATCATCCTGGTCCCTTGGCAGAGAAACAGCCCCAAAGCATGATTTTGGCGCCCCCATGCTTCTCAGTAGATATGGTGTTCTTTGGATGCAACTCAGCATTTTTTCTCCTCCAAACACGCCGAGTTGTGTTTCTACCAAACAGTTCTACTTTGTTTTCATCTGACCATATGACATTCTCCCAAAACTCTTCTGGATTATCCAAATGTTCTCTAGAAAACTTCAGGCGGGCCCAGACATGTAATAACTCAAGCAGGGGGACATGCCTGGCACTACAGGATCTGAGTCCCTGGCGGCGTAGTGTGTTACTGATGGTAGCCTGAGTAACATTGGTCCCAGCTCTCTGCAGGTCATTCACTAGGTCCCCCCGTGTAGTTCTGGGATTTTTGCTCACCGTTCTTGAGATCATTTTAACCCCACGGGGTGAGATCTTTTGTAGATCCCCAGATCGAGGGAGATTATCAGTGGTCTTGTATGTCTTCAATTTTCTAATTATTGCTCCCACAGTTGATTTCTTCACACCAAGTTGATTTCTTCACACTGCTTGACTATTGCAGATTCCGTCTTCCCAACCTGGTGCAGGACTACAATTTTGTTTCTGGAGTCCCTCGACAGCTCTTTGGTCTTCACCATAGTGGAGTTTGGAGTATGAATGTTTGAGGTTGCGGACAGGTGTCTTTTATACTGATAACAAGTTCAAACAGGTGCCAGTACTACAGGTAATGATTGTTTGTAATTGACCAAATACTTTTTTTCCAGCAAAATCTGAAAAAAAATTCTTTCCAAATCAGACAATGTGATTTTAAGGATTTGATTTCTCAATTTGTCTCTCGTATTTGAGGTCTACCTATGATGTTAATTATAGGCCTCTCTCATCTTTTTAAGTGGGAGAACTTGCACAATTGGTGGCTGACTAAATACGTTTTTCCCCACTGTAGCTCTTAATGGAGTATGCTGCTTTTCGAGAAATGATGGTGTGCATTCAGCTGCAATGGAAAATACCTACCTGCCATAATTTCTAAGAGAAAGGGTTGCTGCTCTGTGGCCTCGCATGCAGAAGAACATAAGCCACTCTCTCGACTTGTCTTTGAGCTCCAAAGTGCACTGCAATGTTGACACCTCAAGCAGCAACTATGGTCAGGGACAGTACATGAGTTATATGGCCCACTGGGTTAATATGTTTAGCAGCAGCGATGCACGACATAAACCATGACAGGTAGTGAAATCTCAATGAAAGATCACAGCTTTGATTCCACACATTAATCTCATCATTTATGCAAAGTAAAGCATTGTCACATGGCTATATAGCTTGAAAGCATGTTGGACAAAAGACATAAAATATGAGTTGCTATTGTGTACGCTTAATGGCTGACTGTCAACTGCAGCTGGGCACTGTTGTGAGTGACAATGCCCATATATCCTGGCTTCCTTATGATAGAGCAAGGTAACGTATGCTTCCTGCATGGCATGTTTCTAAAATTTAATCATGCACTTTTATAAATGCTTGGCAAAGGAGTCGGCTATTGCCTGGAAAGTGTCCTCTCATTTCAACCATTGTTACATGGGGAGGAGGATGAGCAGCACCAGGTAGATGTGTGGAGAAACATCAAGTTATCCCAGGCACATGCGTGGATAGAGACAGAAACAGTGAAAATGAAGATGACAATGATGATGCTGATCATGATGATCAAGCATTGCAATGAGGTGCAGAATGTGAAGCAACAAGACCTTTGGTTGCGCTGGTTAGAATAGCAAGCTGTATGTTAGAATGCTTGTGAGATGACATATTTATCATTATCATAAATGAAAGGAATCACAATTGAATGGCTATGCTTTTAAACCTTCATCAAAAAAGAGTCCAAATTGACATATTACAGAATAAGCTGTGCTCCCTCGTCGATGAAGTTTTTACCGAGCAGTCACTTGTGAAATGTTTTATCTACTGCTGTGCCAACTGACGCACATCAGCAAATAGAGATACATGGGCTAAATAGGTAGTGTGGTAGGTTAACTCACTCGGCTTCTTAAAGAGGTAGACACAGGAACCGCTTCTATTTAAAGTGGGGCTGATTTATTGAAATCTTCACAAACCACGTCACCAGAAAACATAAATACAGCCTTTGTCCGGCAGATGGGTAAACATAAAATAACAAGTCCATACAATAGTGCTATTTAGCCCATCTGGCTTAGAGTCCTGCTTCCATGTCCTTTAACAAAGGGATTCAAAACCAGGAGACCTGCAATCTCCATACATCCAGCACGTGTGATACAAACAGCTCAAAGCTTTCACCTCCAGGCCCTCCCCACACCAAATGCTCTGAAAGGCTGTGAATTTTATCCTTTGAGTTCCTCCCTCTCTACAGATGATCAATCATCCCAGCACCAAAGATGGCTGTTTAACCCACTTGTGTGCTGGGACCTTTTTCCTATGTACAATTACTGTTTCTATAAAGATCAGTGCCACAAAACTCCCCTCTATTACTTTGCCAGTGACTTTGTCACAGTAGGTTCATTTGTACCTGGGCTTTATCATTTTTCTAGCAGATACCCTGATCCATGATCCCATGGACATCTGGCTCAGCAGATCGGACCAGATGCAAGAATTGGCACAGTTTGCTATTGGCATACTGTCATCTCCAGCCTACAGAATACTGTTAGACAAAGTCTTTAGTTTGGCCAGTGGCTTTATCACGCCCAAGTAGACCAGGTTATCCTACACACATTTGGAAAGCTCTATATTTGCCAAAAATAATCAGACATGGAGCAGTTCTAGTGATGAACTAGAATTCTCAGGAGGTCGTTGCTCAGGTTGAACAAATCGTAATGCTCGAGTGCTCGACCTGAGCAATGAGCCCAATTTAAGTCAATGGGATACTCAAGCATTTTTCCGGCGGCCCCCGGAGGTCTGCAGAGGGCCTAAAAATTGGCCAAATCGATGGGAACAGTGCTAAAATGATATGGGCACAGCATGGGGAAGACCCCTGGAAGCATCTCTGACTCTCAGATCACTGCTGTCAACAATGTTATCAGAGTATTACGCCACTTTTATGGACTCACAATAAAACATACAAAAACAAAGCCAAAATGGATTTTCGTGGAAAAAATGTTAAGGAACATTCTTTCCAGGGTAATGACTTGTATATGGAGCAAAATAAATAAAAATACATTCACCAGTAAATGTAATTTTAACATTTTACTAACTTATCTAGTCATGTGGTGTGTGAGACATGATCAAACACATCCAAACAGTGCTGAAATAACATGGGAACAGCATGGGGAAGACCCTTGGAAGCATATCTGCATCCCAGGTCACTGCCTAAAACCGTGGTCTTCAGATGTGACAAATATTAAACTACTTTTAAAATGGGCAAGGTGTGTGGCAAGGGACGGGGATGTGGACGTTATGGTGATGGTGCACGCAGAGGCAGAGGCCGTGAGCAAGATGAAACTGTACCTGCTGAGGGAGCGCAACAAGCACCCACATCATGTCGATCTAGCTTCCTGTCCCACTTTCTAGGGGGCCGCTGAAAACCACTCTTGAAGCCAGCCCAGTGTGAAAAGGTTGTTGGTAGGATAGCAGATAAGTAGATGATGCATCCAATCAGTTTGCAACCATCACAACCAACCTGTCTTCCTCACTGTCTAGTCTCAGTAGTCACGAGTCTGGACCAGATTATTATTATTATTATTATTATTATTATTATTATAGTGCCATTTATTTCATGGCGCTTTACAAGTGAAAAAGAGGTATACATAGCAAAAATAATTACAATAATCATGAACACAAAAGTGACGGTGACTGGTACAGGAGGAGACAGGACCCTGCCCACGAGGGCTCACAGTCTACAAGGGATGGGTGAGGAAACAGTAGGTGAGGCTGGTCGTGCAGCGGTATGGTGAAGCGGTGGTTAATGCAGGTTGTAAGCTTGTCGGAAGAGGCAGGTCTTCAGGTTCCTTTTGAAGGTTTTTGAAGGTTTCCATGGTAGGCGATGCATGAAAGAAATCTTGTGTGCGATTGTGGGAAGAGGAGATAAGAGGGGAGTAGAGAAGGAGATCTTGTAAGGATCGGAGGTTGCATGCAGTTAAGTACCGGGAGACTAGGTCACAGATGTATGGAGAGAGACAGGTTGTGGATGGCTTTGCATGCAAAGGATAGAATTTTGAACTGGAGTCTCTGGAAATTGGGAGCCAGTGAAGATATTGACAGAGAAGAGAGGCTGAGGAATAGAGGGGGGACAGGTGAATTAGTCTGGCAGCAGAGTATAGGATACATTGGAAGGGTGCAAAAGTGTTAGAAGGGAGGCCACAGAGCAGGAGGTTGCAGTAGTCAAGGTGGGAGATGATGAGGGCATGCACAATTGTTTTTGCAAATTCTTGTTTTAGGAATGTGCGGATTCTGGAGATTTTTTTTATTTGGAGTCGGCGTATTCCTCACCCTGATCCTCCTTCCTCCCACCATGCCGAGAAACTGATCCCACACTTGGACACTCCGAAGAGCTGTTTTGTTCATCTTCTATTTATAGATTCTGGCCTCTTGCTCGGTCCGCTTCAACAGGGGAAACAGGAGATCACATGTAGAAATGCCCAAATATTTCAGCAGCCATAGGTGATGGTGGGAAAGTGCAATTACTGTCGCAAAAGGTGGATGATGATGACACAAAATACACAGAAAATCGGAAGGAGGACCAGGGTGCGAGAGTGTAAGACAAGGTGGTGGGTGATGAATTCACCGACCCAACCTAGTAAGGTGAGATGCACAGCGAGTAAAGCAGCGCAGAGGGGGAGGGAGAGGTAGCACCACAACAGGCAGGAAGTGGAGTGGCCACAGACTCAAGGCGGGCAACTGTTCCCCAAAAAACCAATACCAGGGAAGTTGCCAGTCCAACTGCTAGGTCTTCCCAAGTCTGGTCTTTTTTAAAGACTCTCCAGTTATACCAAAAAAAGGCCATTTTCAACATCTCCCATGCCAGCATCAGCAGGGGCAGCAAAGCTACCAGCCTGACCAGAATGCTCAGGCACATGACAGCAAAGCACCTGACTAGTTTGGCCAAACGCCAGGGTCCAGCAACAGTGTCTGCGGGTGACACCACTGCTTGGTCCACTGTTGTGCGTGCACTCCAAGCCTCCGTCCAGGATGCAGGCAAAGATGCCTCCCACCCTGCACCTGTCGTTGCACACTTCCAACCATCACAGTCAGCAACCTTGTCCACGTCCTTGTCCCAGCGCAGCATTCAGCTATTCCTACCCCAGTCCTTGAAAAGCAAGAGCAAATACACAGCTAAGCACGGCCACAATACTAAACTGTCACATTTCTCGACTGCTTGCACTAGAAATTTTGCCTTTTAGGCTTGTGGAGGCGGAAGTTTTCCGCAACCTCATGGTGGCGGCTGCCCCTCAGTACTCGGTCCCCGCCTTATACAAGCACGAGTCCCAGAACATTATCCGTACCCTCACCAATGCAGTTACTGGGAAGGACCACCTAACCAAAGACACCTAGACAAGTGCTTGTGGCCAGGGATGGTATATCTCACTGATGGCACACTGGGTTAATATTGTGGAAGCCAGGACCCAATCGGACCCTGGGATGGAACACGTCCTCCCGACGCAGAGGATTGCAGGCCTTGGGTCAATCAGGGTTGCCCCCACATTCTACAGCTCCTGCACCTCCTCCTCTTCTTTGGCCTCCATTTCCGAAATGACCACATCAGTCTCAAGCTGGAAGCACTGCAGCACTGCCTCGGCCAAGTAGCAACAGGCTGTGCTGAAGATAATATAGTTAGGTGACAAACTGCACACTGCTGCAGAGTTGTTGAAAGCTGTAACAGAGCAGGCAGATCTGTGGCTCTCACTGCTGATCATACAGCCCGGCATGGTCATGTGTGACAATGGCCGGAACCTGGTGGTTGCTCTGAGGCTTGGCAACCTCGCAGATGTATAATGGCTGGCCCCTGTGCTCAACTTAGTGGTTCAGCGGTTTCTCAAAACCTACCCAGATCTGCCAGAGCTGCTTGTGAAAGTATGCTGCATGTGTGCCCATTTCAGAAAGTCAGCTACAGCTTCCACCACCCTGGCAGTGCTTCAGCAGCGTTTGCAGCTTCCAGCTAACCCACTGGTGTGCGATGTCACTACACGTTGGAAATCATTGTTGCAGATATTGGGAAGGATTTGTGAGCAGCAGAGGGCAGTTGTTGAGTACCAGCTTCAACACACCCATTGGAATTCAGGTCAGCCTCCACACATGAGTGGGCATGGATGTCTGACATCTGTGCCTTCATCCAAAACTTTGAGGACTCCACCAAGATGGTGAGCGGCGATGATGCCATAATTAGCATCACCATCCCGTTTCTCTGTCTACTGAAATGCTTGCTGCTCATCTTTAAAGAAGAGGCATTGCAGGCGGAGTAAGGAACTAAACAGGGTGATGCTACACAGCTCTGCCTCATCTCAACGCAGATTGAGGGTAATGAGGAGTTGAAAGATGAGGAGGAGAACACGGACCTAAAGAATATATCTGTGGTGAAATACAACTCTCACCGAGAAGCAGCCCTGGATAAGAAAAGTCTGTGTGAAGTTTCCCGAACACTCTAAGGCTGCTTTTTTACTGTGGACTAGCTCCAGCAATCTATAAGACATAAGAGGCAATATGGCATCTTGGCAAAAGCCAATTCTGTTCTCCCTCTGATATCTAACAAACAAGTAATGCTGGAGAAACTTTCACCTACTAAAACTAATGTTTGGGCAGCCAGTCTACGAAATAAAATTCCTGAGATATGGAAATTGTGGATGGCTTCGCTTCTGGTACTGGGTGTTAATGCCAAACCATGGTGTGCCATTCACTTGATATTCCTGGCAGGTTGGAGACAAGCTCATTCCCACAGAAAAGTATCAGTAAGCTAAGGAGATGGTGGCCTTTTCATCATGAAGGAGTTTGCTCGTTGTCTAGGAGACCGACCACTGCTGCTGTCCACCTTCTGGACATTGTGTTGAAGCTTGCAAGGATTAATAGGTTACATTGGCATGTCTGTTTTTTTTACTAAAGATCCTGCTGTGTTTTTATCGGGGTTTTTTTATGTCTCTTCAAATGTGTATTGGAGTGCGTCCTAATTTTTGGCAGCCTTTGAAATTGCTGCATATGCAATAACAGTATAAGAGACCCACTCCTTAATAATGGGAAGGACAATTTAAATAGATTCTATAGTCTAGAATGTTACCTATCTTATCTGAAATTCATTTATGGGTGAGCTATCGCAGTATGGATAGCATATTACACCAATCCAGCCAGGTCTTATTGCCTTATACTGCGTGCTGCTGGTGCTGCAGAAAAAAATACAAATCTATTCTATTCCCTATTGATACCACTGTCAGATGCATTTACAATAGGGACAAGTTTTGCTAGGTGATATAATCAGCTCGAGATGAGTGTTCATTCTGGTCCCATAAATCTCTTCCACAGTCCATACCTTTTTCTTTTCTTTTTGTTTGGCTTTATATACAAGTAATGACCCTGAAAATAATGTTTCTTTACATTTCTTCCAGGAAAAACAGCATTGTTCACAGATATGCTATTGATCAGCGGCCAAGTGTAAATAGGTTTGAACAACACACAACTGGCAAACTTTAAATGGAGTGTAATATCTGGCACACTCCCAAAAATGTCATGATTATTATGGTAGTAATATCGGATCACGTCTGATGAACACGGTGTTAGGAATTGGTTGGTGATGACAGCTTCAAGACGCCTCCTGTATGGAAAAATTAGTCGTGTGCATTGCTTGTATGATTTTGGCCCGTTCTTCTACACAAACACTCTTCAAATCCTGAAGGTTCCATGGGTTCCTTCTATGAACCCTAAGCTTTAGTTCCTTCCATAGATTTTCTATTGAATTTAGGTCAGGTGATTAGCTGGACCATTCAAGCAACTTTATTTTCTTTCTCTGAAGCAAATTGAGAGTTTCCTTGACTGTGTTGTTAACATCATTATCTTGCTAAAATGTTCACCCTCGTTTCATCTTCATCATCCTGGAAGATGGCAGTAGATTTTTATCAAGAATGTCTCAGTTCATTTGTACATTCATCCTTTCTTCAATTATATGAAGCTTTCCTGTGCCGTATGCTGAGAAACAGCCCCACAACATGATGTTCCACTTCCAAACTTCACTGTAGGTATGGTGTTTTTGGGTTGATATATAGTGCCTTTTGGCCTTCAAACTAGACATGTATTATGGCATCCAAAGAGTTCAATTTTGGTCTCATCGGACCAGATAATGTTCTCGCAGCATTTCACAGGCTTGTCTAAATGTTGTTGAGCAAACTTTAAACGCATTTGAACATGCTTTTTTTCAGCAATGGAGTCATGCGGGCTAGAGTGCATACAGGCCATGGAGACTAAGTGCATTACTTAAAGTTTTCTTTGAAGCAATTGTACCTGCTGATTGCAGGTCTTTATGTAGCTCTCCTCATGTGGTCCTTGGCTCTTGGACAACTCTTGTAATAATTCATTTGACTCTTCTGTCTGAAATCTTTCGGGGAGCACCTGATCGTGGCCGGTTTATGGTGAAATAATATGTTCTTTCCACTTCCAGATTATGGCCCCAACAGTGCTCTCTGGAACCTTCAGTAGTTTAGAAATTCTTCTGTAACCAATGGCATCATTTCTCATTATTACACATAATTTAATTTATGGACATCTATAGATTGATTTCTTTGCCTGTGTAGACTGGATGGGTTGTTACCGACATCTGCTGAGAATTTCATGTCAATAGCACCTTCAGACATACAGTGGCAATCACAAGTTTTGGATTTTTTTTGTAAGAGTGATTATTTCTGTCTGGTTGTTGTGATGCCATTTTCCTAGTGATTTTAGTAAACCGGCAAATTGTTGCTATAAGGACGGAAATTGTGTTTGACATTGTTTTATCCCTTTATGCGCTAGTTTTCAACATTTGCTGGGCCAAATGTTTTGCATATTTTGTCATGGGTACTCAAATTTTGCCTAAAATATATATATTTTTTGTTATGTGTTTTTTTAGGTTAAAACATGGCAAACACAAAGCCAAATTTATCACCAGATGTTAGAAAACGTATGATTCTGAGAGTGAAATCAGGAAAAAGCTAAAAAGAGGTAACTATGGAATTCAACTGTTCTCAAAGTCAAGTGTCACATATATTAAAGAAAGATAAAGAAGGTTATGGAACAGCTGACAAACCTAGAAGTGGACAACCAAGGAAAATTTCCTCCAGAGTTGATCACATTATTAAGAAAAAGTCAGTATCTGATGTCCATAGAAGTGCTGTACAGATTTCGCTCAAAATGAACAAAGAATATGGGGTGAGTTCCCAAACTGTGGTACGATGGCTAAAAGTAGTAGGATTGAATGCACTAGTTCAAGTCAAAAAGCCTTTAATCTCTGCAAAGAACCAGAAAGTCTGACTTGAATTTGGCAAATAACACAGCCAATGGAAAGAGACAGATTGGTGTAAAGTTTTGTGGTCAAATGAATCCAAATTCAATTTGCTTGGTAGTGATGGCAAGCAATATATATACCGCCCAATTGGAAAATATAATGATGTAAATTACCAAACACATACAATGAAACATGGTGGTGGCAATGTCATGGTTTGGGGCTGCTTTTCTGCATCTGCCATTGGCCCTCTGCATAGAATTGATGGAAAACATGAATGCTCCCATGGAGAAGGATACACTGGAGAATGTAATGCTGCTGACGCGCCCCCTGGGCCATATTCTTTAGGGGGAATATCCGGAGCCGGATCAGATGGGAGTTGTAGTCTTCCGAGTGGCTGTGACCCGGTCCGTGCCCAGGGTGTCAAACTGAGTTGTATGTGGCAGTCCTACAGATGTTACTAAGTTCTTAATGTCGACTACGCCACCCGTTGTATTGCGGTCACTATGGCCGCCGCTGCAGCAGGGTCCGCTGAGGCTGATGGTGTAGGTGCAGCTATTGATGGTATAACCCCCAACGGGTGGGGTATAGCCTCAGGGGGATCAGGTGCAGAGGATGGGAGTTGTGGTGATGCAGTGTAGACGGCAATCAGAGACAGAGTCGGGTTATGCAGTTTAGGATGTTTACTCACTGCTGATGTTCTGGTCACTCCAGCTTCGAGTGACCTCCCGAGCCGTGCTGCGTCCACCAGGTTCTGGATCCAGCCAACCCCCAAATAAGTCCGGAGCGTGACCCTGAGCTCTCCTTCTGTCCTTTCTCTGGCCGTCCCCACTATTGATCCACCCAGGTCCAGCTCCCTCGGGCCTTCTGTTGGGAGACCCTTGGCCTTGGGTTCCCTGACCCTCCTTGTGGTATGCCTTCGTGGTGGATGTGGTGGGTGACCGTGACAAACGCTGCCCACGGTCTCCGGTCTCTGGCTGGGGAGTGTTTTTGCCCCCACCAGCTTGGGTTCCGGTACCCGGTGCCGACTCTTCACCCGGGGATTTAGTTTGGGGTCTTAGAGTCCTCTTCTTCTGTTTCCCCCTCTGGGTCTCTCTCTCTTCTCCTCTCTCACTCTGGGTCTCTCTTCTCCTCTGCTCGCTGACTTTCTCTCTTCAACTGACCCTGTTCTTAGTTGGTGCCCACCTTATATACACCCTCTATGTGTGAGCTCAGGTGACCAGCACCCAATGAGCTCCTATCTTTACCCAGGCTGCTCCCCCTATCTGCCCCTACACTACTTGGGATGTACCACCCCCCTCCCACTCCAGCCAGGAACAGACTCGGTCGTACCTGCACATTTCTAAGTGGGAGTACCGTCGGTCTGCTCCTCGGAAATGGGATGTGTGTAGTGCATGCAGCCTACCGAGCTCAGTTCCACACTCCATCCTTACCCGGGAGTGGAATATCACACCTCTGGGTTGAGGTGCAATACCCCTGTAGCAGCCGAATCCTCAGGGTGCTACATTCCCCCCTGGTAAATCACAGCACGTCCTCGGGCTGTAAGACATAAACAACACCACATACATACATTTTTTTTTTTTTTTCATAAACATATAAAACATATAAAACATCATATAAATTAGCAGCATCAATAAAACTTTTTATAATAAACATTCTCGTCGTCTCTTGTTCCTCCTACGGTCACTGGGCAACTGTTGACCGGGCAAAGTGCGACAGTCTTTCTAGAAAAATGGTTTTCCTATAAAACCGGTAGGGGGCGCTTTAGGACGCGCAACTATATACAGGGATATGGCCGCTCTCAGTCCTCGGCCAGTTAAGGAGGGAAAGGGAATGGCTGCTCACAGTCCTCAGCCTGTGGGATTAAGGTAAACGGGTAAACAGTTCACTCAGCTGGTCCCAACGGGGACTATATTAGCAATAACAGTTTCTTTATACCCCGATCGGGTAACTATTTACAGCACCTACTCCGCTGTACTCAACAACGTCTTCCTCCTGCTCCTTCTTTGGGGATCTCAGCTTCAGACCCGTCCGGATCCTCTTGCTCTTCCTCCTCACATCGCAGCTCCTCCTCTGTCAGGCGATGCACATGGAGGGCGTAAGGTCCTTTGGCACACTTGTGCCGGGTAAAGGTGACCTCGTCCCCGATATAAAGGTCACGACCTCTGTGCCCCTCCGGCAGATGGGACTCCACATCTCTGCGCGTGACAAAGACGTCGCCGGGGGTGTTGTGGTCTCTGATGAAGCCCCACCCATGCTGCATATTGAACTTAATTACAGTCCCGGTGGTGCGGGGACTGTGCGCTGCACGGGGGTCCCTCCTGGTCCGGCTCTTCTGCTCAGCGCTCCTTATTTGGGCCTGTTGTTCCCGGACCCGCCTCTCTCTCCGCTCCCTCGCAAACTCCTCGAGCTGCTGTCGGCAGCACTCAGCACGCTCCGCTGCAGCTGCCCTGGTTTCTTGAGTGAACCCCATTAGGTCTTCTCCGGTGGGGTCCCACTCAAATTGGGTCTCTTCAAGCGGGGGCGAGATCCTTATCACGGGCTTCGGAGCCGGAATCAGGGGTGCACACATGGCCCCAACTCTCCTCTGGTGCTCCAGTTCATAATATTTCTGGGGCCAGATGAAAGGCTGCCCGTCCGGCCACGTGTGCTGGGCAAACAAGTCCTCTCCCAGACGCGGCACCCTTGGTTTTACGGGTGCGGGCGCGGTGGTGGTGGCGCCCGGGTTGCCCAGGCCTTGCGGCCAGGCCTGGGGCACCTGGAAGGTGAAGGGCACCGTTAGGACGGCGGCGCCCTGGGCTACCTGGCCTTGCGGCCAGGCCGGAGGCTCCGCGGAGGTAGGGGGCGCTGTTGGTGATGCGACGCCCGGAAATTCTAGGCCCTGCGACCAGGCTGGTGTTGCTTCCTGTTTTGCCACGCTCGGGGTCGGTGCGCATGGCGTCACAGGGGTCGCGGCGGCGGCTTCCGGTTGGGGCCTAGTCTGCGTCGGTGACATGGCGTTTTCGGGCACAGCAGGGGGACTTTCGGGCTCTGCGACGGGGAGCTGGGGCAGGTACGCGGTGTCCCGGTTTGGGGTATAGACGTCCCCTTTACCTGCCTCCATGCGTTCGGCTCCCTTCTCGGCGCCGTCTCCGGCCTTGGGTCCTCCCGCGCCATCCTCAGAGGCGGTCTGTCTCCTCATCTTGGCTGGCGTGCTCCGGGTCTTGGTTTGCTGGGCCATCTCTCGGCTCCACTCCGCCAATGTCTCTCGCTGTACCCGGGCCATCCTCCGTGCGAGGCCCTCCAGGGCAGTCTGTGCACACTCCCGGTCTCGGGGGAGCTGTGCAAGGACCTCCACTAGGCCTAGTGGGGTCGTGGTTTCCAGCAGGCTCCTGACCAACGGGACGGTGCTGCTCTGCTCTTCTTCCAGCAGGCTCCTGGCCAGCGGGCCGGTGCTGCTCTGCTCTCTCGCCATCTCCGGGTGAGCTTCTCTGCTACTCTTCTCCAGGCTTCCTGCCTCCGGGTGCGCTCGCTCCAGACTGCTCCAGGCGGCACCCATCTTCGTTCTTTTCTTTCGTCTCCTCCCACTTCGAGGGCGGTCCCGGGGCCACTGGGTGACTGTCAGCTCCAGGGGCGGTTCTTTCACGCTGACAGACACCTCTAGCATCACAGTCTCTGTTGGTGGGGGCGGTTTCCACTTTTGGCGCCATTTTCGGTCCTGGCCCACGATGGGAGGTGGCCTCTCGCCACCCTCTGGCACGCCCATAATGGCGTCCGCTCTTCCAAGGCGGGAAACCTTAGGAAATGGCGGGAATCGCTTCCCAGTGGCGGGAAACTCTGCAGATGGCGGGAAAACGCTGTTAATGGCGGACAACCGGCAGGAATCGACTGGTGATGGGGTCCGATGGCGGGGACCCTCCGGAACCGGCAGGAGACTTCTTTTTGAGGTAAACTTGCACTTTTCTTCAGGCACGCAGTACCCGGGTGTTGTGGGCACGTAATCCTGCCGACTACGCCAAAGTTGACGCGCCCCCTGGGCCATATTCTTTTGGGGGAATATCCGGAGCCGGATCAGATGGGAGTTGTAGTCTTCCGAGTGGCTGTGACCCGGTCCGTGCCCAGGGTGTCAAACTGAGTTGTATGTGGCAGTCCTACAGATGTTACTAAGTTCTTAATGTCGACTACGCCACCCGTTGTATTGCGGTCACTATGGCCGCCGCTGCAGCAGGGTCCGCTGAGGCTGATGGTGTAGGTGCAGCTATTGATGGTATAACCCCCAACGGGTGGGGTATAGCCTCAGGGGGATCAGGTGCAGAGGATGGGAGTTGTGGTGATGCAGTGTAGACGGCAATCAGAGACAGAGTCGGGTTATGCAGTTTAGGATGTTTACTCACTGCTGATGTTCTGGTCACTCCAGCTTCGAGTGACCTCCCGAGCCGTGCTGCGTCCACCAGGTTCTGGATCCAGCCAACCCCCAAATAAGTCCGGAGCGTGACCCTGAGCTCTCCTTCTGTCCTTTCTCTGGCTGTCCCCACTATTGATCCACCCAGGTCCAGCTCCCTCGGGCCTTCTGTTGGGAGACCCTTGGCCTTGGGTTCCCTGACCCTCCTTGTGGTATGCCTTCGTGGTGGATGTGGTGGGTGACCGTGACAAACGCTGCCCACGGTCTCCGGTCTCTGGCTGGGGAGTGTTTTTGCCCCCACCAGCTTGGGTTCCGGTACCCGGTGCCGACTCTTCACCCGGGGATTTAGTTTGGGGTCTTAGAGTCCTCTTCTTCTGTTTCCCCCTCTGGGTCTCTCTCTCTTCTCCTCTCTCACTCTGGGTCTCTCTTCTCCTCTGCTCGCTGACTTTCTCTCTGCAACTGACCCTGTTCTTAGTTGGTGCTCACCTTATATACACCCTCTATGTGTGAGCTCAGGTGACCAGCACCCAATGAGCTCCTATCTTTACCCAGGCTGCTCCCCCTATCTGCCCCTACACTACTTGGGATGTACCACCCCCCTCCCACTCCAGCCAGGAACAGACTCGGTCGTACCTGCACATTTCTAAGTGGGAGTACCGTCGGTCTGCTCCTCGGAAATGGGATGTGTGTAGTGCATGCAGCCTACCGAGCTCAGTTCCACACTCCATCCTTACCCGGGAGTGGAATATCACACCTCTGGGTTGAGGTGCAATACCCCTGTAGCAGCCGAATCCTCAGGGTGCTACACTGCCACATGGCAAAACCAAAGTAGGCAGGGGATGAAAATTCCAGCAAGACAATGATCCTGAGCACACATCCAATTTAGCAAAAAATTGGTTAGGAAATAAAAATGTTCCCCTATTACAATGGCCAAGCCAGTCACCTGATTTAAACCCTACAGAGCACATCTGGTATGAGTCAGGGTGATGAGTTGGGGCCCGTACCCATAGCCATAAAGATGAATTGTTTGCAGATTTGCAAATGAAATGGAGCAAGATCCCTCAAAATGTCTTCAAATACCCTAGTGGCTTCAATGCCCCTTCGGTGTGGTGCAGTAATTAAAGCAAGAGGTTATGCTACAAAATACTAAGTTAAGGAATTGTAAGCAATGAATTACTCTCTATGTTGTGATCAATAAACAGTAGATGCTAAACTTTTGGCAGTCAGTTTTCTTTAATTAAATGACCATACCTATATTCAAAAGCATTTTGGTTAAAATTAAGGTCTTGCATGATGACAACTTAGTGCACTTTCAATTCATCACCAGGGAGATGGCATCACAACTAGTGTTGAGCCACCCCCGTAGTGTTCGAGTTCGGTTCGGTTCGTCGAACACCCGTGTGTTCGCCGAACTGTTCGTCGAACTGTTCGTCGAACACCGTTAAAACCAATGGCAGGCAAACAAAAACACATAGAAACACATAGAAAACACCTTCAAAGGTGTCCAAAAGCTGACAAACTGCTCAGAAGACATAACTAACACATGGAAAAGTGACAAGTACATATAGTCATGCGAAAATAAAAGAGGTGGAGGAGTAAAAGGAGGTGGAGACACAGATATAGGCATGTCATGCCCTTCTAAAATCCAAAAAGTGAGAAGCCGACACGGCCAGTCCGCTCCTGCCCGTGCCACCTCCGTGTCGCCGGGTTTGTGCCAGAGCCGCGGTAAACCCTGACGGCCAGCCCCCCTCTCCCAATACTGGTGCCTGTCCGCTGGTGGGTCGAGCGAGCCCCCCTGTGGTGGAGGCAGCTCTAAGCTTTTTAATTTAAATTGTCTCTCTAATTTGAATGAATACACTTTAAATCCATTTACAAGGATCTATTGGAGGGCAAGTCTCATGCCAGCAGCCGCGGTAATTCCAGCTCCAGTAGCGTCCACTAAAGCTGCTGCAGTTAAAAAGCTTTTATAAGAATCGAGCTCGGCTGTCCACCGCAAGGCATCCTACTGCCAGTCCCAGCCCCTATGCCTTGGGGTGCCTCCTGATGCTCTTCACTAAGTATCCCATGGTCCCGAAGCATTTCCTTTGAAAAAATTAAGTGTCTAAACTACAGGTGGTGTAGCTTGCTTAACAGCCGGGATAATCCGCTGACTAGCAGACACTGCTACTAGGCACAAAGTATTTCCTGGGCTAGATGCAGTTAAAAATTTGTAATTAGATACTCTCGTTGGATGCTGAGAAAGCATTCCATAGAGTCTCCTGGCACGCCATATATGATTCTCTTAAAAAGCTTGGGGTAGGGGTCTAGGGGACCCTTTTATAGCCAAAATCACAGCCCTGTATCGCAATACGTCACCTAGGCTGAAGATAAATGGAACTGTAGCACCCTGAGGGCTCGGTTGCTACAGACGTATTGCACCTCACCCAGAGGTGTGATATCTCACTCTCAGGTAAGGATGGAGTGTGGATCAGGACCCGACACCTGCATGCATTACACCACATTGCCGTGGGGCAGGGCGACCAATATGCCCCTGAGATGGGCACGACAGTCCCTGTCCCTGGCTGGAGTGGGGGGAGGGAACACTGAGGAAGGGGAACCCTGTAGTGCAGGAGCAGGGAGGAAGCAGTTCCTGGGTGCATTGAGAAGGGAGTATAAAAGGTGGGCACCATCTTAGTTCAGTGCAGAGAAGTCTGAGCAGAAGTGGCATGAGCTCTGCTCCGGAGGCGGGCCTAGTAACAGAGGCCCAGGCCTGGAAGAGGGAGAAGGAAGGAAGAGGAGCGGAGAAGGCTCCAGGAACGAGGAATGAAGGGATCCCAGGGGTGCGGACGGGCGAGTCGCCACCGCACGCCCGAATCCACCTGCGTGGAGGGGTCAGGCCAAAGGGGGAGACCGGTCCCCGAACTAGTGGAGGCAGGAAACGACCCTCAGCTAGAAACCGGAGGCTCTGACATTTTATGTGGCGCAGCCCCTCGCTACACCCGCTAGGAAGGCACCACATAGGGTCAGGGAAACTGGCGCCAAGTTTACCAAGAGGAGGCCCGAGGCAGCCGGACAGAAGTGTTGGTAAGAAAGGCCAGACAAAGGACACACAAAGGGGGTCCTGTGAAGTGCTCCAAAGTTATCTGGGAGTTGTCTGAGCCCCTCACCTGGTGAGCACAGTACGACGTGGGCAGCCGTTACCTGCAGACGTGGTCTGGATAATAAGAACTGTGAGTAAAGGCCCTGGACTGCATCACTGACTCCGTGTCGTTACTGCTGCTGCCCTGCACCATCACCCCCATCCTCCGCATACACTGCCCTGAGGCTATACTCCTCCCGTGGGGTGTTATGCTACGCTCTGCTGCACCCACAACACCAGCCTCAGAGGTCTGCCCTGTAGCGGCGGTTCACTCTGACCGCAATCCACGGGTGGCGTAGGACATTTAAACATCAAAACCACATAAATAGTTCCGCCACTGGTTTGACCGCCCTGAGCCACGGAACCGGGTCGCCGCCACGAAGACTACAACCACCAGCATCCACCAAAAAGGGTCCGGCTCCGGGTGTCCCAAGGCCCAGGGGGTGCGTCAGAACATTTTCATCACCTTTCACAATCACCAATGGGACAAGGCAGGGATGTCCTCTGTCCCCTCTCTTATACATCCTAGTGACGGAGCACCTGCTCTCATCAATTCGCCATAACCCCAATATTAGGTGGATTGAGGTGGGAGGCACCGAGTACAAGTGCTCTCTATTTGCTGATGATGTCCTAGTATATATCACTCAATCACATATATCCATCCCTGCTGTTATGGCTGAAATAGATCATTTTGTTACATGGTAAAATTTTAAAATCAATGCAGCGAAGTCTGAGGCCATCGATGTCTCCCTCCCCAAATCCATATAGGATTCCATCCAGTCCAACTTTCCCTTTGCCTGGCCCTCACAGGGTATCAAATACTTAGGAATTCCTATTCATAGAGACCTCTCCCATCTATGTTATCTTAATTTTGGGCCCTTTATTGAACAATTCCATACAGACCACGGTTGGCAAGTTAGAACTGTAAGATTCACTACGTGAACCACTGGTGTTTTGTGGAAAAGCACATGTACAATGCGTTCCAAATTATTATGCAAAAAGTGTTTAGGAGTGATAAGGGAAGAATTTGTTTGTCAGTTAAACTCATTGATGGTGATGTGTGTCAAGGCTCTTTATATCACTGTAAGCAATTGCAGACACCTGTGCTAATTAGTTTGGCAGGTGTGTCCAATGAAAGGCAAGACTACTTAAGAAGGCTCTCTCACATTATTAAGCAGCCTACATTTTCTGCCAAAATGGGAAAGAAAAAGGATGTGTCGGCTGCTGAGAAGCAACAAATTGTGGAGTGTTTAGGTCAAGGCATGACTACAATCAACATTGTGCGATGATCAGAATGAAGTGTCTTGGCAATCAAGAAGTATGTAGCTGATTCACAGTACACACGTGTGCGTGCTGATAAGGGCAAATTGAGGACTCTTTCCTACAGGCAATTACGTCAGGTTGAAAGAGCAGCGGCAAAAAAGCCTTGTCATAGCAGCAGACAAGTTTTTGAAGCTGCTGGTGCCTCCAACGTCCCCCGAACAACAAGATGCAAGGTCCTTCAGAGGTTTGCAGCTGTGCATACGCCATCCTGTCGACCTCCTCTATCCACTTCACACAAGCAGAAACGGCTCCAGTGGGCCAAACATTACATGAAGACTGATTTCAAAACTGTTTTGTTCACGGATGAGTGCCGTGCAGCGCTCGATGGTCCAGATGGATGGAGTGGAGGATGGCTGGTTGATGGACACCCCACGCAAACACGGCTACAGCGCCAACAAGGAGGAGGTGGAGTAATGTTTTGGGCTGGAATCATGGGGAGAGAGATTGTCGGCCCCTTTAGGATCCCTGAAGGCGCTAAAGATGAACTCCATAATGTATGTGGATTTTCTCAAACAGCACTTCCTGCCATGGTTCAAGAAGAAGAACCGTGTATTTCACAGCAAGATCATTTTTCTGCATGATAATACACCATCTCATGCTGCACATAAAACATCTGCATCTCTGGCTGATATGGGCATAAAAGGGGACAAACTTATGGTGTGACCCCCATGCTCCCCTGACCTCTACCCCATTCAGAACCTTTGGAGCATCATTAAAAGGAGTGTCTATGATGGCGGGAGGCAGTTCACATCTAAGCAACAGCTCTGGGAGGGTATTCTGTCCTCATGCAAAACAATTGAAGCAGAAACCATCCAAAACCTGACAAATTCAATGGACGAGAGAGTTCAGAAGCTCCTTTCGAACAAGGGGTCCTATGTGAAAATGTAACATCACCTAGAATAAAGTTTTGAGTTGAAAACTGTTTGATTTCAGTTTCTAACAACCTGCTAATGCTTATAATTTCAAAAATGACCATTTTTTTGGTCTTTATTAAAATGAAAAGGTTGATCGAAAAGTTTGGGGGATCTAAGAGTGTGGCAACCCAGTAGTCATGATTACTTCGAATTCTGACAATATGAGGGTCATGCTGCAGGTAGTGCAGCAAGAAGGCACTTATGTGTCTTGCGCATCTCGGAGCCCCAAAATTATTTTCCGGGCTAGATGCAGCTAAAAATTATTTTTAATTTTAAATCTGGTGGAGCTTATTATAGATGGCCTAATAGGATCAGTGCTGCACACTGCTACAAAGCCCAAATTATTTTCCAGTCAAGATACAGATAAACATGATTAGTAATTTGAAAGCTTAAAACGGTTGGTAGGGTGATTTTAACCAATCATCAAGCTTTTACTCTCCCCAGGATGACACAGGGGTAGAAAAGTCGTTTCGGATCCATGATTTGTTCATCTTTATGAACGTGAGTCTGTCTACATTATCAGTGGAGAGCCGCGTGCGCTTATCTGTCAGCACACCACCAGCAGTGCTGAACACACGTTCAGACAGAACGCTGGCTGCGGGGCATGACAAGATCTCCAAGGCGTAAGTGGCTAGCTCCGGCCATTTATCCAGATTGGAAGCCCAAAAAGAGCAAGGGTCCAGTGACACAGTCGTGGCTTCAATGTTTACTTGGAGATACTCCTGTACCATTGTCTCTAGGCGTTGACTATGTGTCAGACTTCTTGTCTCCTGTGGCCTTGCAAAGGATGGGCTAAAAAAGTGGTGAAATGATTCCGCAAAATTGATGTTACCAGCAGATACTGTGGTTCTGTTACGGTTTGAGTGCTGAACACTTGACGGTCCCACGGTTGGCAAGTTGGAACTGTGAGATTCACTACGTGCACCACTGGTGTTTTGTGGAAAAGCACATGTAAGATTCTGCAACAGTCTCTGCTGATACTCCTGCATGCGTGCATCCCTTTCTATGGCAGGAATAATTTCGGCAAATTTACTTTTGTACCGGGGATCTAACAGTGTGGCAACCCAGTAGTCAGAATTATTTCTAATTCTCACAATTCGAGGGTCATGTTGCAGGTAGTGCAGCAAGAAGGCACTCATGTGTGTTGCGCATCCAGGAGCACCAAGTCCCTGTTGTGTTGGTGGCGAGGTAACAATCATGATTCCTTCCTCTGTCCTCTCCTCCCAACCTCGCACAACAGAAATGTGATCAAGGTCTCCCTCATCTGATGAGTCTTTCATCAGTTCGTCCTCCACTTCTTCCTGGGCTCCTGCACCTTCCTCACTAGTTTGGCTGCTACCATGCGCCCTGGTAAAACCATCTCCCCCACCCTCACATGCCTGCCGCCTTGGTGCTGCCGACCGTCTGGACCTTGCAGATGTTAGCCCTTCCGCATACAACTCCTCCTCCTCTACTTCCTCCACCTTCTCTTGTGCCACCACCTGACTCCGAATTCTGTTTAACATGTGCTCCAGCATGTAAATCAGCGGAATAGTCATGCTGATAATGGCATCATCAGCACTAAACATCTTCGTCGCCATTTCAAAACTGTGCAGAAGGGTGCATAGGTCCCTGATCTGAGACCACTCCTCCAGCGTGATTTGCCCCACCTCTGGATCTCGTTGGCCCAGGCTATACGTCAGAACGTATTGCACCAGGGCTTGTCGGTGCTGCCACAGTCGCTGCAACATGTGCAGAGTTGAATTCCACCGGGTAGGCACATCGCATTTTAGCCGGTGAAGTGGCAGGCCCAATGACTTCTGTAGAGATGTAAGTCGCTGAGCTGCAGGATGCGAACGGCGGAAGTGAGCACACAGCGACCGTGCCCTCTGCAGAAGGCCATCTAGTCTGGGATAGTGGGCTAAAAATTGCTGGACAACCAGGTTCAACACGTGAGCCATGCAAGGCACGTGTGTGACATTGCCCCGGCGAAGGGCCGCACCCAGGTTTGCAGCATTGTCGCACACGGCCTTCCCTGGTTTCAGGTCCAGTGGAGACAGCCATTCATGAAATTGGTTCTCCAGAGCTGACCACAACTCCTCAGTTGTGAGACTCACATTTCCCAGACATTTCAAAGTAAAATCCGCCTGATGACGTTGAGCCCTACTGCCAGCATAGTAAGGAGGTGTGCAGGATCCCTTCTGCGCAGTTAGAAAGCTTGTGGCATGACCAGACAGGCTTTGGGTGCAGGTGGAAGACCGAGAGGAGGTTGAGGAGGCAGAAGCAGTGGAGGAACTTTGACATAAAGAGGATTGACGCACAACTCGTGGGGACGGCAAGACTTGGACAGCAGCCCCTTGTCCTGCTGTCACCATAGTTACCCAGTGCCCAGTCAGCGACATGTAACGCCCCTGTCCATGCCTACTCGTCCAAGTGTCTGTGGTGAAATGCACCCTGTCACACACAGAGTTTCTCAAAGAAGCGGTGATGTTGTGTGCGACATGCTGGTGGAGCGCAGGCACACCTTTCTTTGAGAAATAGTGCCGACTGGGCATCTGGTACTGGGGCACTGCGACGGACATAAGGTCTCGAAAATCCTCTGTGTCCACCAGGCGGAAAGGCAGCATTTCTGTAGCCAAGAGCTTGCAGATGGTGAAATTCAACCTCTTAGCTTTCTCATGGCTAGGAGGAAATGGTCTTTTACTTGTCCACATCTGAGGGACCGAGGGCTGGCTATTGTGCTTAGACGGGGTTGATAAGGGTGTCCCCGGCAAACTGCCGGTCTGTGAGGAAGATGCAGGCGGACATGTTAGGTTGCCTTGATCCAAAGGTGGTGCTATCGATGTCGGACAGCGCTCAACACCAGCTGGTGTTACCACCTCCAAAGAAAATGATGACCTGCCAATCACGCTGCCTGTTGCGGGTAAAGAGGTGGCAGGTCTGCGCCCCAAAACAGGTGTGACTGCTGTCCCCCCAGTCACAGAGGATGAAGAGGCCGCGGATGCACAAGATATGGCAGACGGTGGTTGGCCCGGCCGGCTAGGCCGCATTGTAGCACACTGAGCTTCCCACTGCAACTTATGCTTCATGTCCATGTGCCGGTTCATGCATGAAGTACTCAAACTATGTATTTTTTGGCCTCTACTTAGCTTTTGCTGACAAATGTTACAGATAACACGAGTTGGGTCATCTTTATCGATCTGAAAAAATGCCCAGGCTATGCAAGTCTTAGCACCCATGCGACCTGAAGAGCCACCACGACTTGTGGTGAGAGGCAGAGTTGTGTTTGAGGATGCAGTTGTTGACGTGCTTCCAGTACTACGTCTCTGTCCAGGAAGGCGCAACCTGACCTCGTCGTCACTAGCATCTTCCTCCACCTCCTCTGCTGACCTCATCTCTTGGCTGACTGTGGGTTGACAGTAAGTGGGATCTCCAACCTCATCATCATCACCCTGTGTGTTATCACACCCGTCGTCCTCAGAGCCAACCTGTTCCTGCCCTGACAAAAAACTAAAGTTGTCGCTCCAATCAGGTATTTGAATCTTATCATCGTTTTCCTCATTGTCTCCACCAACAGGAGTTACAGTTTGGGAATGAGGGTCTACATTATGGTCAGAACCTTCTGCGTCTGGTCCTGGATCCGACTCATAAAGATTCTGGGCATCAGTGCAGATCATTTCCTCGTCTGGATTCACAGAAGCGCTGGAGTCGACCTCTGATTCCCAGGCTATAGTATGAGTAAACAGCTCTGCAGACTCAACCATCTGTTCTACCTCATACTCAGACGGGCAGCTGGAGATTTGGGAGCTGTGAGGAAGCAAGTGCGATTTGGGTGACACCTTTGAGGACTGGAGTATTTGTGATGTTGAAGTTGATGTGGAGGAGAGCCCACTTAAAGGAGCACTTGATATCCGTTGAAGCACCTGCTGTTTTTGTGCCTCATCTGGAATTTGTAGCGATTGGCGTGGCCGTAAGAAAGGGATTCATCACATTGTCCGCTAAAAGAAGTAGACATTTTAGTTTGGCTGGAAGATGGTCTTTCTTCTGCAGATGTTACTGTTGCTTTAACACCTACCCCACGGACACAACCTTTTTTCCCCTTCCCAACACGCCTATTTCCCTTTCCACCAGCAGCAGGCCTTTTTCCACTCATTTTGGTGGTTAACTAATTCACAACTCTGGAGTTGTTTGCACAAAAAAACAATGGATGGTAACCGAGCAGAGCTGAGTGGCCAAACTGTGGTATTAGGCCAAAACTATTGGCTGGGTTAGATGCAGAAAAAAATTATATTCAATTTGCAACCTGATGGAGGTCAGTATAGATGGACTAATACAACAAGTCCCACACACAGCTAGAAGCCCAATATTTTTTCAGAGGTAGATGCAGAAAAAAATATATTCAGTTTGCAACCTGATGGAGGTCAGTATAGATGGACTAATACAACAAGTCCCACACACAGCTAGAAGCCCAATATTTTTTCAGAGGTAGATGCAGAAAAAAATATATTCAGTTTGCAACCTGATGGAGGTCTGTATAGATGGATTAATAGAACAAGTCCCACACACAGCTAGAAGCCCAATATTTTTTCAGAGGTAGATGCAGAAAAAAATATATTCAGTTTGCAACCTGATGGAGGTCAGTATAGATGGACTAATACAACAAGTCCCACACACAGCTAGAAGCCCAATATTTTTTCAGAGGTAGATGCAGAAAAAAATTATATTCAGTTTGCAACCTGATGGAGGTCTGTATAGATGGACTAATAGAACAAGACCCACACACAGCTAGAAGCCCAATATTTTTTCAGAGGTAGATGCAGAAAAAAATATATTCAGTTTGCAACCTGATGGAGGTCAGTATAGATTGACTAATACAACAAGTCCCACACACAGCTAGAAGCCCAATATTTTTTCAGAGGTAGATTCAGAAAAAAATATATTCAGTTTGCAACCTGATGGAGGTCAATATAGATGGACTAATACAACAAGTCCCACACACAGCTAGAAGCCCAAATATTTTTTCAGAGGTAGATGCAGAAAAAAATATATTCAGTTTGCAACCTGATGGAGGTCAGTATAGATGGACTAACAGAGAAAGTCCGACACACTACTAGAAGGCCAAATATTTTTTCAGAGCTAGATGCAGAAAAAAATTATATTCAGTTTGCAACCTGATGGAGGTCAGTATAGATGGATTAATAGAACAAGACCCACACACAGCTAGAAGCCCAATATTTTTTCAGAGCTAGATGCAGAAAAAAATATATTCAGTTTGCAACCTGATGGAGGTCAGTATAGATGGACTAATACAACAAGTCCCACACACAGCTAGAAGCCCAATATTTTTTCAGAGGTAGATGCAGAAAAAAATATATTCAGTTTGCAACCTGATGGAGGTCAGTATAGGTGGACTAATACAACAAGTCCCACACACTGCTAGAAGGCCAAATATTTTTTCAGAGCTAGATGCAGAAAAAAATTAGATTCAGTTTGCAACCTGATGGAGGTCAGTATAGATGGACTAATAGAATGATGCTATGCCCAAAAGATTTTACTTCACTAGGTGCAGTAAAAAAATTGGTATTCTATACACAGGTGGTATATCTTGCAACACAGATAGGCTACTCCACTGACTAACACACTCTGCAATAGGCCAAAAAGGATTAGCTTTGCTAGATTCAGCCAAATGCTGTGAAAAAAACTTGCACAGCACTGGCACAGACCTGCCTGGCAAAAACTGATAGGAACTGATGTAACCTAGTCCTGAAAAGGACTCCAATTACAATTAGTCTTTACTCCCACAACCTATCTATTTAAGAGCACAGACCTGCCTGATAAAAGTCGTAGGAAATGCTGTAACCTAGTCCTTAAAAGGACTGCAATCACAACTATTCCCTACTCCCAAGCTATCTGTATATTTGTGCGAAAATTGGCTTGAAATTAACAAGGTATAGCGCACACAGCAACAGCGGTGCCGTCTAACACGCAGCTGCAGCAGTGAGAAAATGGTGGCGACGGGGAAAATGGCTTGGTCTTATAGGGCAAGGACATGTGACATACACTGCCAATGACACATGCCCTTGCTTGTGTGAAAAAAAGCACTTCGCTCCGTGTGTGCGCTGCTGTTAGGCTGACAGATTCCACCTCCCCACTGTAAATGCGGGAAAGAGAAAAAAAAATGGAGATCTTCATTGTTCCTGCAGAGATCCATCCCCTGCCCCTCCCCTCACCCCGCTGTACACTCAAACTGCGTATTAACATTAATTTTCATCATTACTGAGAAAAAATCCAGTTATGATTTTGGTGCACGAACAGTTATCGAACATAACCTCGAACAGCCGAATTTTTCTCAAATTGTTCGTGTTCGCCGAACGGTTCGAACACCGCCCAAAACAGCTCGAATTTGAGATTGGCGAACAGTTCGAGTAGAACAACGCTCATCTCTAATCACAACAACCAGACATAAGTAATCACACTCTCAAAAAAAATGCAAAACTTTTGGTCGCCACTGTATATTTGCTTAGAAAATTAGTCAATTGTTCAATAATTATTTCACACACTGTACATATATAGTGTAGGAGTTCACTCTCTCAGGTGGCAGCATGGAAACTGAAGCCACAGGGTTTTTTTATATCACAAACAAAATAGTGTTTATTTCCATTGGTTGTACAGTACTGAAAACAAAACCATAAACATAAAATCCCTAGCGTTGTCCAGGCACTAACTAAACAATATAGACCCTGCTCAGCTAGCCACAGCTTGTTCACACAAACCAGCTACCACTGATACTTTCAGTTTGATGTACACAACCTGTACAGTCTCTTCTCAGAGAGATTCTGGCTCTAATATCTCCCGCTCCATCACATCCTACTTCGCACAGCTTCATTCAGTTGACTGACAACAGTGAACAGTAATGGCCTCTTCTAGTCATAGCTATCCAGGTGCATATAATCTGGATCTGTATTTGCTAGGATTTACCCCTAACCTAACTGTCTTTCCTACTATATATATATTGTGACAGAGTCACTGGTGTTATATGTGAGGGGAGGCATGTTTTGCCATGGCTGCTAGCCTTAGAGAACTGAACCTACAACTTTCCTGTTATGTGTTGGGGGGTTAAATCACCTAAAAGGAGTAGTTTGTGTGAATGACATAGAGATAGGAGGGAAGTCATTCACCCTACCTCCACCTCAGGGTGTGGCTGAGCAAGGTTAAATGCTCAGTCACTATTTTTTTTTTCTGTGGTTGTGTGTCTGGAGAGGCAAGTCTCCAGACTGCAAAGCTCCAGAAAACGATAAGCTGAAGGGTGTGCTATAACCTGTGCAGGCAAAGCCAACACACACATATGGACTGTGCTATCAATTATCTTTTGTTTTGCCGTTATGCCAGAGAAGTAGTGTTGAGTGATACCTTCCGATATCGGGAAATATCGGATTGGATCGGACCGATACTGAAAAAGTATCGGATATTGCCGATTCCGATACCGGAAACCAATGCAAGTCAATGGGACAGAAATCTCGGAATGAAAATAAACCCTTTCTTTCCTTGTAGGTTAATTCTACATGAAGGAAAACAACTAAGAATAATGTAGAATGTATTGGGGGAGGTGGGGGAGACAATAAAGGCATAGAGGTTTAGCCCAATCAAATGGAATAGCAGGAATTAATATTTTTTTTAAGACGTTCTGAGTTACGGAAATATTGACTATGTTAAGTATTTTTATATTTTGTCAGATATTTATGTTTCACTACTTCCATGCTCTTCACCTTCTTTTTTACTTCTCCCACACTTTCTCCTTCATCATCCTCAGCATCTTTTTCATCCACTTCTTCTTCACCTTCTTCATCTTCTTCTTCTTCACCTTCTTCGTATTATTCTTTTTTTTTCATTCTTCATATTCTACTTCTTCATATTCTTCTTCTTCATCATATTCTTATTTGTGACAGGCATTCCTGTAGTTGTTATCTATAAAAGGTTGGACATTACACCTTTCGTTCTGCCCGTCACAAAAGATTTACAACAGGATTTGTCCGCGTTCAGTTTGGCCTGCAGCAGCAGGTCTTTTCCAGGGCCACCACGAGGAGGAACGGACTCACCCCCATACACTGCTTAGTCATCTTCTGCTTATAATTTAGATATTATCTTTTGCTCTGATTTTTAGTCTTATGCTTAATGTTCTTCCGCTTTTTGTTCTGCAGCTTCTTGTATTTCTGCTTCTTGGTTTTCTGTCTCTTGTTCTTCTGTATCTTGGTGCTTGTCTTCTCTTCTTTGTCCTCTTGGTCAACTTCTTCAGGGTCATCTTCTTGGTCTTCTTCGGGGTGGTCTTCAGGGTCATCGTCTTCGGGGGTCCTCGTCTTCGGGGTCCTCGTCTTCTTTGGGTTGATCTTCTGGGTCCTCGTCTTCGGGGTCCTCGTCTTCTTCGGGGTGGTCTTCAGGGTCCTCGTCTTCTTCGGGGTGGTCTTCAGGGTCCTCGTCTTCAGGGTCCTCATCTTCGGGGTCCTCGTCTTCTTAGGGTTGGTATTCAGGGTCCTCGTCTTCAGGGTCCTCGTCAGGGAGATCCAGAGTGATTACCAAGAACCATTTTAAAAAGCTTGAAATTGGAAATGTAGCAGAAGGTACAAGAAAGCTGAGGAACTACCGAGGACCAGCTGACGGTACTGGAACCCGGATGGGTAGTAGAAGGTACAAGAGCAAATGGAACTACCGAGGACCAGCTGACGGTACTGGAACCCGGATGGGTAGCAGAAGGTACAAGAGCCAATGGAACTGCCGAAGACCAGCTGACGGTACTGGAACTCGGTTACTAAGCAGGAGGTACCTGTGCCAGAAAGCACTACCAAGGACCAGCAGACGTTGGTGGAACTTGGATACCGAGAAGGAGGCACCTAATCCAAAGGCACTGCCGAGAACCAGCTGACGGTACTGGAACCCGGATGGGTAGCAGAAGGTACCCATGTAAAAAAAAGTTCAAGGCTGCGAGCCGGCCGCAGTTACCAAAACCCACAGTCCTACAGGGGGTGCTTGTCCTATTGGCACTATGGAACCAGCCTTCATTGCCAGATCCCGCAGCCCACATAGGAGTCACCTAAACTGCAGGCACCATAGAGTCGGCTAACCCGACCGCAACACGACAGGACAACGCATTGGAGGCAAAGTGACATTGACACTACCCGGAAACAGCTGGCGTGCTGGAACCAGGCTGGGCAGGAGGGAGTACCCGTGCCAAAGACACTGCCGAGAACCAGCTGACGGTACTGGAACCCGGAGGGGTAGTAGAAGGTACAAGAGCCAATGGAACTGCCGAAGACCAGCTGACGGTACTGGAACTCGGTTACTAAGCAGGAGGTACCTGTGCCAGAAAGCACTACCAAGGACCAGCAGACGTTGGTGGAACTTGGATACCGAGAAGGAGGCACCTAATCCAAAGGCACTGCCGAGAACCAGCTGACGGTACTGGAACCCGGATGGGTAGTAGAAGGTACAAGAGCAAATGGAACTACCGAGAACCAGCTGGCGGTGCTGGAACCCAGGGTAAATACTAAAAACAGAGTGGAGCCAGAGGTGTAATTGGAGCAAGTATAAAATCAGTAGTACAGTGGATGTGGACAAAGCAGGAGAATTTGCCGGACACACAGCAGGGGAACAGCTGATATTACTGAACCCCAATAACACTGGAGCAAGCGTTGACTGTGCAGACGGCACTTCTGAGCAGCAACTAGCGGTATTGGAGCCCAGGGTAAATACTAAAAACAGAGGAGCCAGAGGTGTAATTGGAGCAACTTTAAAATCTGTAGTAGTGAGAATGTGGACAGAGCAGGAGAAATTGCCGTCCGCACAGCAGGGGAACGGCTGACGTTACTGAACCCCAATAACATGGCAGCAAGTGTTGACTGTGCAGACGGCACTTCCGAGCGCCAACTGGCGGTGTTGGAGCTCAGGGATTACAGTTCAGGTGGTAGAAACATGAACAGAACAGGAGACCTGGATACTGTTGCCAACCAATTATTTATTCTGGAAGAGGACTGGCAAATTCATGAGAGATCCAGGCCTTGTTCATTTTGAGAAAAGTAAGCTGGTCAACGTTATCGGAGGATAGTCGCATGCGACGGTCTGTTAGTACACCACCTGCGGCACTAAAGACGCATTCCGATAATACACTAGCAGCAGGGCAAGCTAGCACCTCCAATGCATACTGACTAAGCTCTGGCCATGTATCCAGCTTACAGACCCAAAACTTGAAGGGAGAAGAGCCGTCTGGGAGTACACTAAGAGGGCAAGACATGTAGTCTGTCACCATCTGACGGAAACGTTGCCTCCTGCTGACTGGAGCCGTCTGTGATGGTGTAGACATTTGTGGCGGTGGGGACACAAAACTTTGCCACATTTCGGCCATACTGGTCTTGCCTTGTGCTGAGGCGCTGCTTCTGCTCCCACTTTGTGCAGAGCTTCCTCCACTGCCTCGACGCACTGAGCTGCTTTGTAAAGCACTAGCAGCACTGCTCTCGGTTGGAATGGAGAACATGATGGAATGCACTAGTGCGTCTTGGTACTCCCGCATTTTACGCTCCCGGTTCAACGGTGTTATGAGGCTTTGTAAGTTGTCCCGGTAGCGAGGATCTAGGAGGGTGGACACCCAATAATCAGCTGTGTTGAGAATGTGGGCGATGCGGTGGTCGTTTCTCAGGCACTGCAGCATGAAATCAACCATGTGCTGCAGACTGGTAACTGGCCAAGAAACGCTGTCCCCTGCTTGAGGCGTGATCTCTGCCTGCTCTGCATCACCCCACCCTCGCTCTAGATACTGACTACTAGAGCATTGTGTACCTCCCTCCTCTGGACAGATGTCTTCCTCATCCATTGACTCCTCCTCATCCACCTCACAAAGTGTCCCCTGCCTAGGCCTTTGTGAGGAACCACGATGCGCAGACTGTAGAGAAGCAGATGGCATTTGTGACTCCTCATCCTCCACCTCTTCCAAAACCTCGTCCCTTAGTGCTTGCAGTGTTTTTTCAAGCAGGCAGATAAGGGGGATAGTCATGCTGACTAGTGCATCATCTGCACTCGCCATCCGCATGGAATAATCGAAGGCACGCAAAACGTGGCAAATGTCCTTCATAGAGGCCCACTCAGTGGTGGTGAAGTGTGAACGGCGCGCACTGCGACTTGTTTGCGCCTGCTGCAGCTGGTACTCCATTACTGCTGCCTGCTGCTCACACAACCTCTCCAACATATGTAACGTTGAATTCCACCTTGTGGGTAGGTCACATATGATGCGATGTTCCGGAAGACGTAATCGGCGCTGCAGAGCTGCAATGCGTGATCTTGCATTGCTGGAACGCCGCAAGTGAGCGCACTCTATGCGGACCTTGTGAAGCAGTGCATCAAGATCTGGATAGTCCCTCAAAAAACTCTGCACGACCAAGTTGAGCACATGTGCCAGACATGGGATGTGAGTGAGGTTGCCTAGGCCCAGAGCTGCCACCAGATTTCGGCCATTGTCACACACTACCATGCCTGGCTGGAGATTCGCTGGCACAAACCATACGTCGCTCTGCTGCTTGATGGCATTCCAGAGCTCCTGCGCTGTGTGGCTTCGATTCCCCAAAAAATTAATTTTAATACGGCCTGTTGACGTTTGGCCACGGCTGTGCTCATATTGGTCACCATAACAGGTAACCGTTCACGGGTCGATGTGGAGGTAGACCGTGACGGCTCCTGCAGCACTGATTCAGAGGAACTGGAGTATGAGGAGGAGTCAATGTGCACAGACTGGATTTCTGCAATCCTTGGAGTTGGCAGAACACGTACAGCGCCACTCTCAAGATCTGTACCCGGCTCCACAACATTTACCCAATGGGCAGTGAGGGAAAGGTATCATCCCTGTCCATGCTTACTGGTCCACGCATCGGTGGTCAGGTGGACCTTGCTACTGACGGCGTTTTGTAGCGCATGTTTAATTTTTCCCTCCACATGATGTTGCAGGGCAGGGACGGCTTGCCTGCTGAAATAAAAGCGGCTGGGCACGTTGTATTGTGGGACTGCCAATGCCATAAAGTTACGGAATGTGTCAGTCTCCACCAGCCTGAATGATAGCATTTCAAGGGCCAGTAGTTTAGCAATGCCAGCATTCAGAGCCTGTGCTCGGGGGTGGTTTGCCGAGTATGGGCGCCTTTTCTCCCATGCCTGTGCTAACGATGGCTGCAGACTGGCCTGGGAGTGTAAGGATGACTGGGAAAGTGGTGCTGTGGGTGGAATTACACTGTGTCTCTGTACAACAGTGCCAGAGATTCTTCCATGGCGATCCTGTGAGGAAGCCGAACCAGCTGTGTGTGAGCTGGAGGAAGAGGCTACAACACGAGCTGAAGAGGTGGTAGGTGGTGCTGTAGGTTGGCCTAGGTCTTCAGTGTGTTTTTGTAACTCTACCACGTGCTTGGTCCGCACATGTTTCCACATATTTGTGGTATTGAGGTTGCTGACACTTTTCCCTCTTTTCACCTTCTGATTACACAGCTTGCATTTGACAAAGCAAATGTCACCTGCAACTGTGTCAAAAAAGGACCAGGCACTGCAAGTCTTGGAAGCGTCCGCTTTGGATTTTGGAAGAGCCATGCTCCTAATGGGTGCCGAAGTGGAGGCTACAGGCAACCAAGTCTGCCCCCTCCCTCTCCCTCCTTTTTGGGCTGTTCGGGGAACCTCTTCCTCACAACTGCTCCCACCACCTTCCTGTCCCTCACGCCATGATGGGTCAAGGACCTCATCATCTACACCACCCTCTTCAAACAACTGCTTCTCCTGGATAGTCTCGACAGCACAGTACGCACCAGAAAGTGGCACCTGAGTCTCATCATCAGATGCGTACTGAGGTGTGCTGCTGACCATAGGCACTGGCCCACCCGCCTCTTCAGATTCAGAGAGATAAACCGGTTGCGCATCACTGCATACTACCTCTTCTTCAAATTCTCGAATTCTGCTTGGCTGGCCCCCTCTTTCCAAGCCAAGAGATTCAGAGAACAGAAGTAGAGATGGCTCCTGTCCAGGGCTCTCTGACTGCCTGGGCAATTTGGCAGGTGGTGAAGAGACAAATGGGTGCTCTTCAGTGCTCAGGACCTGAGAGGATCTGGAACTAATTGAAGTCGGTGCGTTAGCTGCCATCCATCCGACAACGGCTTCAATTTGGTCCTCCCACAGCAGTGGGGTACGGCTAGCTCCTACAAAGCTGCGCATAAAGGACTGTTCCCTGGTAAAACTGGGGGATGCTGAGTCACTGGTGCCAGCAGCAGGCACAGAATCCCCACGTCCTCTCCCTGCAGGCACAGAATCCTCACGTCCTCTCCCTGCAGAAACTCCACGCCCACGCCCACGCCCATGACCACATGCCTTACTCCCTGCCTTCTTCATCTTGGTAGACTGATAAAGATATGCAGAAAAGTACTAAGGGCTTAGTGTGCTTATTCCTGAACAGCTGCTAACAGGTATAAGAAACACTAATTTTATAAAGTGTGGACTAGACTTTAATATGAGCTAATGTGGCCTACACAACTGTAAAGTGGAGTGTTTGGTGAACTTTATTTACTTTTTTTTTGTCACAAAAAGACACTGGATGTGCCTAAAGATGTAATAACGATAGTATCACAAACTTTTTGTAGCTATTACAATGTAGGAAGGTAACCTACAATGCAATAGATGAGGCTACAAAAAATAGGCTAATACTAATCTGGCTGGGACTGCAGGGCCCAATGCTGCAGAAAGGCTCCTCTAACTACTCCTATATAGTGTGTTTGGAACCAATTTAGCTGAATACGGATGGAACCACCACACTAATATGAGAAATCAAGAAAAATTATGAATTGGCAAAAAAGGACAATGTATGAGGCAGTGACACACACTGAGTGCACTACAACCAGACGTGGTTGAAGCACACACTACAGGGTGAGCTGCACTCACACACCAGACCTTGCAGACAGCGGTGAACAGTACAAATGCAGAGCACTGTGCACTAGCGCTGCAAGACCAAAAAAATTTCTCTATCTACTCCTATATAGTGTGTTTGGAACCAATTTAGCTGAATACGGATGGAACCACCACACTAATAGGAGATATCAGGAAAAATTATGAATTGGCAAAAAAGGACAATGTATGAGGCAGTGACACACACTGAGTGCACTACAACCAGACGTGGTTGAAGCACACACTACAGGGTGAGCTGCACTCACACACCAGACCTTGCAGACAGCGGTGAACAGTACAGATGCAGAGCACTGTGCACTAGCGCTGCAAGACCAAAAAAAATTCTCTATCTACTCCTATATAGTGTGTTTGGAACCAATTTAGCTGAATACGGATGGAACCACCACACTAATAGGAGATATCAGGAAAAATTATGAATTGGCAAAAAAGGACAATGTATGAGGCAGTGACACACACTGAGCGCACTATAACCAGACGTGGCTGAAGCACACACTACAGGGTGAGCTGCACTCACACACAGAGACCTTGCAGAAAGCGGTGAACAGCACAGAGAACTGTGCACTAGCACTGCAAGGCACAGTGATTTATAAAGTAGCTTGGGTAAAGCAGAATAGACCAAATAGGTAGCTAAAACTGTCCCTCAGAACAACAGCGTCCTATCCTTAACTGAATTCACAGCAGAGTGAGCTCAAAATGGCGGCGGCGGCTTTTATAGTGCATGATGACATCATTTCAGCAGCCAATCACAGCCATGCCATTAGTTAAGATGCCTACATGCCTAACAGGACGTGCCCACACTTCTTAGGATCCTCATTGGCTGAATAAAATGAAAATGGCTCATTGCATTATGGGAACTTCCGATTCCGGTATGCGATATTGCAAAAGTATCGGAATTAAGTATCGGAATTCCGATACCGCGAATATCGGCCGATATCCGATATTTCAGTATCGGAATGCTCAACACTACAGAGAAGTCATGTTTATTTTGCTGGACCTGCAGTGCTTTATGCTGTCACAATAAACCTGCAGAGGAAACCGTTTCCTGAGTCTACTTCTGAAAGCAGCCGAGTAAGTTTTTTTGCCATAATATATATATCTATATATATATAGATATATATATATATATGTATATATATGTACATATATGTAATTACGTATCTAAATATATAATTAAATATACATCAGACCAGAAATGCACACCCTATATAGCAAGGGATAATAAGTCAACATTAAGTCTGTGAGGATGTTATATCTTCCCTTTCTGGCCACACAATGGCCTAGCCAGATTTTTTGGGGTCGAACATTGCCTTGCAGGGCCATATCAATTTGGTTACATAACTACATACACTGAATCATGTTTGCTTATCCGGCTCAGATAGTATGCTGCCAAGCTAAATCTGCGAGGGTATATTGGCCACAAATATTGCAATGTTATAGGGCATAAATTATTAATATAATGTTTGGGTTTTGACAATCTTTTAATTTCACCATTTATTAACAGTGACTAATTTTGTCATGTTGTCATTTCCTGGCTCAGAGCCCAGTGGTCACTGGTCAGCAATGGTCTGGAGGCTTTCACGCATAGTAATTTCTGACATTTTGCTTTTGACATAAAGAGGGAACTTAGAGCAAATTGTGTAGTTATGTTCTTTTCCATCTAGTCTGACCATCTGGGCACAACCTCTAAGGAAAGCAATGTGGATGAGATTTTAAGTTGTCCTTGCTCACCATTAACATAACTCCATTTGGCGTTTTGCATTTAATTGTTGTGTGTCATCATTTTTTCTGTTGTCAATTATGTTTGATTCTGAAATGGGGCACAAGTCACCTCCCTTAAGTTCAGGACAGCTTCAAGATATTAAGGTACACATCCTTTTTTCTTTGGCCGTTATACAGTGGGGAAAAAAAGTATTTAGTCAGTCACCAATTGTGCAAGTTCTCCCACTTAAAAAGATGAGAGAGGCCTGTAATTTACATCATAAGTAGACCTCAACTATGAGAGACAACATGAGAAAGCAAATCCTGAAAATCACATTGTCTGATTTGGAAATAAAATTTTTTCAAATTTTGGTGGAAAATAAATATTTGGTCAATTACAAAAGTTCATCTCAATACTTTCATATATATCCTTTGTTGGCAATGACAGAGTTCAAACATTTGCTGGTATGTTGGCCCATTCTTCCAGGCAGATCTTCTCTAGAGCAGTGATGTTTTGGGGCTGTCACTTGGCAACACAGACTTTCAACTCCCTCCAAAGGTTTTCTATAGGATTTAGATCTGTAGACTGGCTAAGCCACTCCAGGACCTTGAAATGCTTCTTATGAAGCCACTCCTTCATTGCCCTGGCGGTGTGCTTGGGATGATTGTCAAGCTGAAAGACCCAGCCATGTTTCATCTTCAATGCCCTTGCTGATGGAAGAAGGTTTGCACTCAAAATCTCACGATACATGGCCCCATTCATTCTTTCATTTACACGGATCAGTCATCCTGTTCCCTTGGCAGAGAAACAGCCCCAAAGCATGATGTTGCCACCCCCATGATTCACAGTAGGTATTGTGTTCTTTGGATGCAACTCAGCATTCTTTCTCCTCCAAACATGCCGAGTTGTGTTTCTACCAAACAGTTCAACTTTGGTTTCATCTGACCATATGAAATTCTCCCAATACTCTTCTGGATCATCAAAATGCTCTCTTGCAAACTTTAGATGGGCCCAGACATGTAATGGCTCAAGCAGGGGGACACATATGGCGCTGCAGGATCTGAGTCCCTGGCGGCGTAGTGTGTTACTGATGGTAGCCTGTGTATCGTTGGTCCCAGCTCTCTGCAAGTCATTCACTAAGATCCCCCGTGTGGTTCTGGGATTTTTGCTCACCATTCTTGAGATCATTTTGACCCCACGGGGTGAGATCTTGTGTGGAGCCTAAGATCAAGGGAGATTATCAGTGGTCTTGTATGTTTTCCATTTTCTAATTATTGCTCCCACAGTTGATTTCTTCACACCAAGCACCTTGCCTATTGCAGACTCAGTCTTCCCAGCCTGGGGCAGGACTACAATTTTGTTTCTGGTGTCCTTCGACAGGTCTTTGGTGGAGTTTGGAGTGTGACTGATGTTGCGGACAGGTGTCTTTTATACTGATAACAAGTTAAAACAGGTGCCAGTACTACAGGTAATGAGTTGAGGACAGAGGAGCATCTTAAAGAAGAAGTTACAGGCCTGTGAGAGGCAGAAATCTTGTTAGTAAATGATCAAATACTTTTTTTTCACCAAAATTTGAAATAAATAAATTCTTTCCAAATCAGACAATGTGATTTTCAGGATTTGTTTTCTCATTTTGTATCTCATAGTTGAGGTCTACTTATGATGTCAATTACAGGCCTCTCTCATCTTTTTAAGTGGGAGAACTTGCACAATTGGTAGCTGACTAAATACTTTTTTTTCCCCACTGTATGTTCTATTTTGAACTGACAACTTTAACAGATAGTGTCTTTTGAGAAAAACTGAAATCTTGATCCGTACGCATGTTTTGGTGCTATAATCATTTTTAACATGTGTAAATACAGGCACTACATCCTAAAGTAGACAAGTGAATGAAGCGTCCATGTTATTATGTCAACACACTGAGGATGATCCAACAACCCTACATATATGCACTGTAGGGCTATCCCCAGAAGGTTGAACACATGAACGCATTTTCAATAATATTTGGAATACATGGAGCAGCGTACATGATTGTGCATATGAGAAAAGAAATGGCCAAATATACAACACTGGACGGACCATAGTACCTAGACCTCGTGTCAGGCACCAAGTCCGTATTGCCTACTCACATAAATACATATAAAATAGGAGGACACTTGAGTAATGTGGCAAAAGATGGATGTAATTTTATTTAGGTACAAAATTCCAAAATATTAAAAACATGTAAAAGTTACAGTAGCAGGGGGATAAAGTGCAAAGTGCCAGAGACTGGGGAATACCGAGGGGAAACGGGCAATATAAAGCTGTAAGTGTATATATACAGTCAGTATGGACACAGATGAGCCAATGTAAATTTATGGATATTGAAGAGATTTGCAACACCAAGGAAAAAATGGCCCCCTATATCATAATAATCATCCCGCACTGTACGGGTAACATAATGTGAAAGTTACAATCATTATAAATTGGCATACAGGGAGATCCAAATTGATCATTACTTATACACAAATTCCCCCATGTTAGAAAAAAGGGAGGGGATGTTAATAAAGTCACTAGTCCATATGGCGCGTAAGCCTGATAACTCACCACGGAGAGACAGAGTCAGGAAGGCCCACGACCCCAACAGGGAGTCCCCAGCAGGTGCGGTGGGTGAAGACGCGCCCCGACGCGAATCGATCTTTCTCAAGAGGCGCTTGATTGTGCATATGTAGTTTTGCAACTTTTGCCTTTCCAATTCACATTTGCACAATATATAATTTTCACTCACTCAGGAAAAAATACAAATGTGTTTGTGTAGCACCCTGAGGATTCGGCTGCTACAGGGGTATTGCACCTCAACCCAGAGGTGTGATATTCCACTCCCGGGTAAGGATGGAGTGTGGAACTGAGCTAGTAGGCTGCATGCACTACACACATCCCATTTCCGGGGAACAGACCGATGGTACTCCCACTAGAGAAATGTGCAGGTACGACAGTGTCTGTTCCTGGCTGGAGTGGGAGGGGGGTGGAACATCCCAGTAGTGTAGGGGCAGATAGGGGGAGCAGCCTGGGTAAAGCTAGGAGCTCATTGGGTGCTGGTCACCTGAGCTCACACATAGAGGGAATATTTAAGGTGGGCACCATCTTAGATCAGGGTCAGTCTGTGAGACGTCGGTCAGTCAGTCAGTCAGTCTGAGAACCTGAGAAGCAGAGCAGAGGAGAAGAGAGAGAGACCCAGAGGCGCAGAGGGGACCCCAAGAGCCCATAAGAGAGCTAATAGGGTGAAGGGTCGGCAACAGGGTACCGGATCCCAAGCTGGCAGAGGCTACAGCACACCTTAGCCAGGAACCGGAGGTCGTGGGCAGGATCTGCCACGATCACCCACTAAATCCACCCGGAAGGCAGACCAAGAATAGGGTCAGGGAGCCCAGAGGAGGCTTGACCAACAAGAGGCCCGAGGGAGCCGGACTTAGGTGGATCCCTGGTGGGAACGGCCAGAAGAAGGGAGAGACAGAAAGGAGCTCAGGACCACACTCCGGAGTTGCCTGGGAGTTGACCGAGTCCAGGACCTGGTGGACGCAGCACGGCTTGGGTGGTCACTGCTGTACACAGTGACCCGAGCAACACCAGTAAGTAAAACCCTGGAACTGCATTTTATGCCTCTGAGTCTCCTTGCTGCACCTTCACAACCACCATCCTCCACGGCTGACCCCCTGAGGCTATACCCCTCCCGTTGGGGGTTATACTACCTAAGCTGCACTCACATCATCAGCCTCAGTGGACCCTGCTGCAGCGGCGGCCGTATTGACCGCAAATCAACGGGTGGCGTAGTCGACACAAAGAACTCTAATAACATCTGTAGGACTGCCACACACTGAGCTTGACACCCTGGGCACGGACCGGGTCACAGCCACTCGGAGACTACAACCCCCATCTGATCCGGCTCCGGGTATCCCTAACAGCACTGGCCGAGGGGGCGCGTCAACTTTGGCGTAGTCGGCAGGATAACGTGCCCGCAACAACCGGGTACTGCGTGCCTGAAGAAAAGTTCACCGTTACCTCAAAAAGAAGTCTCCTGCCGGTTCCGGAGGGTCCCCGCCAACGGACCCCATCACAGGTCGTTTCCCGCCGGTTGTCCGCCATCTGCAGCTTTTTCCCGCCATCCATGGAGTTTCCCGCCACTGGGAGACGATTCCCGCCATTTCCGAAGATTTCCCGCCTTGGAAGAGCGGACGCCATTATGGGCGTGCCAGAGGGTGGCAAAAGGCCACCTCCCATCGTGGGCCAGGTCGAAGAATGGCGCCAAAAGTGGAAACCGCCCCCACCAACAGAGACTGTGATGCTGGAAGTGTCCATCAGCGTAAGAGAACTGCCCCTGGAACTGACAATCACAAAGTTGCCCCGGGACCACCCTCGATGTGGGCGGAGACAGAAGAAGAGAACAAAGATGGGTGTCGCCTGGAGCAGTCTGGAGAGAGCGCACCCGGAGACAAGACGTCTGGAAGAGAGTCCAGAGAAAGCCTACCCGGAGATGGAGGGAGAGTCAGGCAGCACCGACCCAGTGGTCAGGAGCCTGTTGCAGGTCGCCACTCCAGAAGGCCTGCTGGAGATCCTAGCACAGCTCCCCCGAGACCGGGAGTGTGCACAGACCGCATTGGAGGGCCTCGCACGGAGGATGGCCCGGGTGCAGCGAGAGACGTTGGCGGAGTGGAGCCGAGAGATGGCCCAGCAGACCGAAACCCGACAGCGGAGCACGCCACCCGAGACGAGGAGACAGACCGCCTCTGAGGATGGTGCAGGAGGACTGAAGGCCGGAGACGGCGCCGAGAAGGGAGCTGAACGGACGGAGGCAGGTAAAGGGGACGTCTCTACCCCGAGCCGGGAAACCGCGTGCCTGCCCCAGCTCCCCGTCGCAGAGCCCGAAGTTCCCCCTGCCATGCCCGTCGCTGCATCATCACTGCCGCCGACTAGGCCTCAACCGGAAACCGCGGCTGCGACCCCTGTGACGTCACACGCCTCGACCTCGAGCGTGGCCAAGCAGGAAATACCACCGGCCTGGTCGCAAGGCCTAGTACCTCCGGGCGCCGCAATACCAACAGCGCCCCCTACCTCCGCGGAGCCACCGGCCTGGCCGCAGGGCCGAGTAACCACGGGCGCCGCCGTTCTTACGGTGCCCTTTGCCTTTAGGGTGCCCCAGGCCTGGTCGCAAGGCCTGGTCGACCCGGGCGCCACTACCATCAACGCGCCCTCAACATCTAGAGTGCCGCACCTGGGTGAAAATCTATTTGCCCAGCATACGTGCCCGGATGGGCAGCCCTTTATATGGCCACCGGAGTTTCACCATCCCCGACTCCGGAAAGAGAGACCCCTAGACGAGCCCCTGATTCCGGCTCCGAAGCCTGTAAAGAGGACCTCGCCCCCGCTGGAGGAGGCACAGTTCGAGTGGGACCCCACTGGAGAAGACCTCATGGGGTTCACTCAGGAGACTCGGGCGGCCGCAGCGGAGCGTGCAGAGTGCTGCCGCCAGCAGCTCGAAGTCTTCGAGAGGGAGCGGAGAGAGAGGCGGGTCCGGGAACAGCAGATGCAGATAAGAAGCGCGGAGCAGAAGAGCCGGACCAGGAGGAATCCCCGTGCAGCACATGGTCCCCCTTCCACCGGGACTGTGATAAAATTCAACATGCAGCACGGATGGGGCTTTATTAGAGACCATCAAACCCCCGGCGACGTCTTTGTAACCTGCAGAGACGAAGAGAGCCATCTGCCGGAGGGACACAGAGGTCATGACCTGTACGTAGGGGACGAGGTCACCTTCACCCGGCACAAGTGTGCCAAAGGACCCTACGCCCTCCATGTGCATCGCCTGACGGAGGAGGAGCAAGAGGACCCGGACGGGTCTGAAACTGAAACCAACCAACAAGAAAGAGCAGGAGGACGCCGTCGTTGAAGTACGGTAGAGAGAGACTGTACATAGTTACCCGTCAGGGTATAAGAACTGTTCTAGTTAAAATATAGTCCCCGTTGGGACCAGCCAATTGAACTGATGCTCGTGTGTCCCTAGTTCCTAATACCTGGCCGAGGACTGAGAGCGGCCATATCCCCTTGTATATAGTTGCGCTTCCTAAAGCGCCCCCTACTGGTTTTATGGGAAAACCATTTTTCTTCAAGAGACTGTCGCACTTTACCCGGTCACAAGTTGCACCGTGACCGGAGGAACCAGAAACAAGAATGTTATTTATATGAAAAGTTTATTGTTGATATATATATATGATGTTTTCTATGTTTATGTTTATGAAAAAAAAAAATTGTATGTTTTGGATGTTTATATCTTACAGCCCGAGGACGTGCTGTGATTTACCAGGGGGGAATGTAGCACCCTAAGGATTCGGCTGCTACAGAGGTATTGCACCTCAACCCAGAGGTGTGATATTCCACTCCCGGGTAAGGATGGAGTGTGGAACTGAGCTAGTAGGCTGCATGCACTACACACATCCCATTTCCGGGGAACAGACCGATGGTACTCCCACTAGAGAAATGTGCAGGTACGACAGTGTCTGTTCCTGGCTGGAGTGGGAGGGGGGTGGAACATCCCAGTAGTGTAGGGGCAGATAGGGGGAGCAGCCTGGGTAAAGCTAGGAGCTCATTGGGTGCTGGTCACCTGAGCTCACACATAGAGGGAGTATTTAAGGTGGGCACCATCTTAGATCAGGGTCAGTCTGTGAGACGTCGGTCAGTCAGTCAGTCAGTCTGAGAACCTGAGAAGCAGAGCAGAGGAGAAGAGAGAGAGACCCAGAGGCGCAGAGGGGACCCCAAGAGCCCATAAGAGAGCTAATAGGGTGAAGGGTCGGCAACAGGGTACCGGATCCCAAGCTGGCAGAGGCTACAGCACACCTTAGCCAGGAACCGGAGGTCATGGGCAGGATCTGCCACGATCACCCACTAAATCCACCCGGAAGGCAGACCAAGAATAGGGTCAGGGAGCCCAGAGGAGGCTTGACCAACAAGAGGCCCGAGGTAGCCGGACTTAGGTGGATCCCTGGTGGGAACGACCAGAAGAAGGGAGAGACAGAAAGGAGCTCAGGACCACACTCCGGAGTTGCCTGGGAGTTGACCGAGTCCAGGACCTGGTGGACGCAGCACGGCTTGGGTGGTCACTGCTGTACACAGTGACCCGAGCAACACCAGTAAGTAAAACCCTGGAACTGCATTTTATGCCTCTGAGTCTCCTTGCTGCACCTTCACAACCACCATCCTCCACGGCTGACCCCCTGAGGCTATACCCCTCCCGTTGGGGGTTATACTACCTAAGCTGCACTCACATCATCAGCCTCAGTGGACCCTGCTGCAGCGGCGGCCGTATTGACCGCAAATCAACGGGTGGCGTAGTCGACACAAAGAACTCTAATAACATCTGTAGGACTGCCACACACTGAGCTTGACACCCTGGGCACGGACCGGGTCACAGCCACTCGGAGACTACAACCCCCATCTGATCCGGCTCCGGGTATCCCTAACAGCACTGGCCCAGGGGGCGCGTCATTTGTTTTGGGCAAGCACGTGCCAACTTTGTTTGTGTAAACCTTTCTCTAATTTGGGTTGTTGCTGTTTTTTCGCTATTTAGCGCACTGCAATACCACCTGGTTAAAAATAGCCAGGGCGAATATCATCTCAAAAATGGCATGATCGGGGACACAGGCTGAATGTGGAAAGTAATGTCATACATTTTTTTTCTAAGCTCCCAAACTGTCAAATGTTTCAGTGACGGCAGACTTGTAACTTAAGACCGGACAACCCATTTAATAAGTCGAAAAATTCAGAATGCACAAACCAAGGGAATATTGAGAAGGGTGATACTAAACACAGGAGAGGTGCCTGGATATTTGAAATTTGAATTTGCTGGGTTCACCAGATTTCCCCCAAATAATTCAATTTGCAGAAAATAAATTTGTGCAAATTGCATAATGAAAACGTCTCTAACTGTCTGGAAAATATGTATAGAACACTGTGAGTTGCCCTTGGAGCCAATTGAACACATTTTGAGCCCGGTAATGCAAACACAGCCTTTTTAATATCCAAATGATTTCTACGTATCTGACTAGAGGAAAAAAGATGGAAACCAGCGGTAATCAACAGTGAAATTAACAACACACTGCAGTATCAGACTTTCAGGCTACCTAAATTGTATAAACAATCTAAAAATGATACCTTTGGGGGGGTCAAATGCATACATTGCTGTGCTACAGACAGGTGGTGCAAATGGAAGATGTATGTCATTATTCCCCAGTTGGGTTTGCATTTTCCCACAGTTGGGTGCAATATTTATTACTGTTTAGGGAAATTTGCTAAATGCAGAAGGGATAGCTTTTTTATAATCCGTCTAAAAATATGTGGAATTCTAAATGCATACATGGGCAGTAATGATGTGAAATTATCCTTAATAGGGAGACAAAACAGGTGTACTGTACTCTTTTGAATGTGCCGAAGTATTGGCCTATCAACCAGAACTGAAAAAATATTCCTTTTTTTGTGGTGTGCAACTGGTTTGCTAATCACAAAATCATTAGACAATTACAAAGGCTTTTTATCGAGCCATCCAAAAATTATCTTCTTATTTATGGAGTGTTTTGAATGTGAAGAACTTTTGTCTTTTTGTTATCAACCCTTATATACAATTAGTGTTATTTTTAGAGCTGTTTCTTGAGGGTACAAAAACATGACAATATGATTACCAGCTTCAGTAGTACTGTCAAGCACTATGAAATAGTGGGCATCCATGAAGTTTGTGGATGTCATGGCTGTGCATTGCAAGGCAGGAGGAGAATGGTAGAGAGATAAGATGATGCAGAGCATAAAATGCTTGCAAACAACAGTGGTACTATAGCATAAATTACATGATGGACAGGTAGAAGATATTCAGCAGAGTGTGGTATTTCAGACCTTGTGGCAGCAGAATGGTCTAGATGACAGTCAACGGATAGGCAGGGAGACAGATGATAAGGTTGATTCAATGATTGGCATCAGCCGAAACTGCATTAATGTGAAAAGAAAAGAAAGGGCGCATGTGTAGACTCACAGGGCTATTTGCTTAATTTAAAAAGTGCCAGTACACTCACCTGTGAAGGTTGTGTACGTCTACACAACCAAGATTAAGCGTGTAATTAATGAGGCTCCGGGTCACCTCTATTTGTAGTACCGTCCTGTCGGTGTTTGCCTCGCAACTCCGTGCTCCTCAAGTGGTCACACGATCCTGCTGGACCAGATACCACGTCACCGCAGGTCCTCAGTAGTTTAACCCGGTGGTTGGATACCGCAGGTCCTCAAAGACCGCTGCACCATTGTTTACATGAAACTGCATTAATATCTTCACTGTTCCATGCCTGATTCACTTTGACAAATATAAGGTTTTCCACTGTTATAGCAGAAAGCGTGGTCTGCTTTGATGTGACAAATCCACCGGCCATGCTGATCACCCTCTCAGACATTACATCAAGGCTGGACATGATAGTACGCCAATAGAAAACTGAGCCAGATCTTGCCACTGGTCCAGTTTGTTGACCCAGAAGTCCATGGGATCAGAGCTCATGGTTTCAGCTTAAGAAACAATCTAGGTAGGACTAAACCTGGCTGTCTAGGAGGTGCAACTCTGCTTTCTGATGTGCATCAGTTTTTGCACTGGCAGATAAACCATCTGATCTATGATATCATATATATTGTAATTGCTGCTGTCTTTTTTGTCAAATTCTTAATTATTCAGAAAATCGCACTTATAGAATTAAAATTTAAGTTTCGCCTACAACATAGGAAATTTGGCTTTTTTACAACTTCATGTTTTTGCTCTCCAGCCTGAAAACATTGCTTACAGATTAAGCAAAATTAAGTTATATTGTGGTTACTGGTACCAAGGTTTTTGTGACATTTCCAAGAAATGACCAGGTTCAACAGGGCTTCTCTTCTTGTCAGAGCTTCCACAATCTGGCCCATTAAATTGTCCTGCAACAAGCTGAATTTTGTTTCCTTTGCAATAGATGCAGATTCATGACCCCACTCAATATCTTGTTAGTTAAAATCTCCCTTAACCACTTCTGTAGCACCCTTTGCAGCCCACTCCATCTGATTATGCAGCCAACTCCTCAGTGATGTTGGGGGTGTCTATAGATTACACAAAAATTTATCTTTAAGGGTTTAATTCCACAAAATGTCAACTTCCCCACAACTTCCTTCCCCTACTGCCTCTGTCACACTGGCTTTCATATAACTCCTAACATACAGACATATGCCTACACCTTCTCAATTTGACCTGTTATTTTTAAAGAGCATAAAACCAGAAAGATTGACAAGCCCTATCATTTGAAGAGTCCAACAATGTCTCAGTAACACAAATCACATCAGTTTACTTCCCTGGTATTAAGGCCTCAATTTTTCTTATTTTTGCTTGCTAGACTCCTTGCATTTGTAAACATATGCATTTAACTCCTAAGCTCTCGCTTTCTCTCCGATCATCCCCATGACAAAGACAGTTTTCCAAAGAACATTCCAAATCCTCCACCTATCACTTATTCTGTTATTGGTAACCAAGATGACAATGAAAGCTGAATCATCAGCAGCCCACCACAGTAATGTATCAACCCATTCCAACACATACTGAACCATGGCACCTGGAGGACAGGAAACCATCCAGTTGAGTTGATCCCGTATAACCATCAAATGTTTTACCATACGTACATTACTCTTCCTCTAGCAACTAGTTTGGCTGTTCTTCCAGTTGTCAGGAAGTGCAGTATCATCCAGAGTTTCCATTTCTGAAACTGACACCCTTGCATCTTCATCTATTTTGGCAATTTTGCTTGGAAGCACAGATACAGGACTGGACAACCTTTTTCTTAGACACCCTTCCACTTCACCTTTCACCTTACTACACTGTGTGCACAATTATTAAGAAATTTGTATTTTTGATAATTAATTTTATTATTTACAACTACTGTCCTGCCAGTCAATCCAAAAGGATAATAGACCTTAAACCTGAATATTTAAGAAAGAACTGGTAAGGTTTTTTTTTTCTTACGAGAATATTTGTGTGCAGAATTATTGGGCAACAATTAGTATCCAGAATTATTATGCAACTAAATGAAAAATGTAAATTTTCCAACGTAATTGGTTATTTTCTTATCTTAAAGTGAAAATAATAAATAAACAACTCAAAATATACAAAAATACATTTTCTGACATTTCAAAAATGTGTCTGTGACCAATATAGCTATGCTTGTTTTCAATAACTGTCATAATCCTTGAATCCATGGAGTCGGTCAGTCTCTTAATCTGTTGACATTCAACTATTTGGGCAGCACCATCCACAGCCTCACAGACACAGTTCAGAGAGGTGAACTGTTTTCCTTTACTGTAAATCTCCAATTTAAGAAGAGCATGCAAAATCTCAATAGGGTTTATGTCTGGTGAGTAAGGGGCCATGTCATTATTCTTTCATCAACACCATCTTCGTGGCATCTGAGTCAAAGTAAGGGTCTGTGCCCGTTACTTATGCAGCCATGGGCTAATCCATCTGGTCTGTCAAAAGTCATTCTCATCTCATCAGTCTATAAAACCTTTGAAAAATCTGTCTTCAGAAATTTTGTGGCCTAGACGTGATGTTTCAACTTATTTGTCTTGTTCAACGGTGGTCGGGTTTCAGTCTTCCTTACTTTGAAAATGTCTGTGAGTACTGAACAACTTGTACCTCTGGGTGCTCCAGGGAGGTTGCAGCTCTGGAATATGACAACACTGAAAGATAATGGGTTCCTGGTTGCTTCACGCTTGATTCTTCTCAAAACTTTGGCATTTAATGTGATTCTTTTTTTCTCAACATGGTTTTTTCAACAGTGTTAACTATTTGTAAGAAAACTTTTTATGATTCTGAACTTGGTCAAAACCATTTACTAATCAATCCTGGCACTGAGCAAGGTTCATACTGAGTCATCTGGTCTAAAACAAGCACCTTAAAACAATTAACTCTTCCCTCTCCTAAACCCCATTAGCTAGCTATCTAGGGGGAATGCCTCAGCTGCAGTCAGACTCAAGCCAGACCCTCTCAAATTTGCTTGGACATTTTCTAGATATATAAGGTATTTTGTAAAGGGGAATATTTATGTTAACAGAAAAACAATTTTAAATTATGTAAATAGCTACCACAGTGGTTATAAAAAAAGATTGCATAAACAAAATGCTGCTAAAGTAAGTACACAACCAGTCGACACAGATTCATGCTCAGCACCAGCAACTCCTGTTTTTAAACTCCACTTGTTCACAAGCCACATATTGATCAAGCCTCACATTGAACAAGGCTTAGACTTAGTCATCTGGCCTAAAATAAGCACATGATAACAACTAACCATCAAGAATGATTAGATGCAACAGTAGTTATAACACAGACTGCACAAAACAAAATGCTAATAACGGAAGTAATCAACCAGTACACACATTCACATTTAGCAGCAACAAATTTTGTTTTTTACCCCTTCATGACCTTGTTATTTTCTCTTTTTTGCGTTTTAATTTTTCCCTCCCCTTATTCCAAGAGCCATAACTTTTTTATTTTTTCTTCCCCATAGCCATGAAGACTTGTTTTTTTGCGGGACAAGTTGTACTTTTGGATGAAACCATCCATTTTATCAGGTGGTGCACTGGAAAGTAGGATAAAAAATCCAAGTGAGTTGAAATTGCAAAAAAAAGTGCAATTCCGCATTTGTTTTTTACAGTTATATGAAAAAGTTTGGGCACTCCTATTAATCTTAAGATTAATGTTTTATAAAAATTGGCGTTTTTACAACAGCTATTTCAGTTTGATATATGTAATAACTGTTGGACACAGTAATGTTTCTGCCTTGAAATGAGGTTTATTGTACTAACAGAAAATGTGCAATCTGCATTCAAACAAAATTTGACAGGTGCATAAGTATGGGCACCCTTATCATTTTCTTGTTTTAAATACTCCTACCTACTTTTTACTGACTTACTAAAGCACTTATTTTGGTTTTGTAACCTCATTGAGCTTTGAACTTCATAGCCAGGTGTATGCAATCATGAGAAAAGCTACTTAAAGTGGCCACTTGCAAGTTGTTCTCCTGTTTGAATCTCCTCTGAAGAGTGGCATCATGGGCTCCTCAAAACAACTGTCAAATGATCTGAAAACAAAGATTATTCAACATAGTTGTTCAGGGGAAGGATACAAAAAGCTGTCTCAGCGATTTAACTTGTCAGTTTCCACTGTGAGGAACATAGTAAGGAAATGGAAGAACACAGGGACAGTTCTTGTTAAGGCCAGAAGTGGCAGGCCAAGAAAAGCATCAGAAAGGCAGAGAAGAAGAATGGTGAGATCAGTCAAGGACAATCCTCAGACCACCTCCAGAGAGCTGCAGCATCAACTTGCTGCAGATGGTGTCACTGTGCATCAACTATACAACGCACTTTGCACAAGGAGAAGTTGTATGGGCGAGTGATGCGAAAGAAGCCGTTTCTGCAAGCACGCCACAAACAGAGTCGGCTGAGGTATGCAAAAGCACATTTGGAGAAGCCAATTTCTTTTTGGAAGAAGATCCTGTGGACTGATGAAACCAAGATTGAGTTGTTTGGTCATACAAAAAGGCGTTATGCATGGCGGCAAAAAAACCACAGCATTCCAAGAAAAACACTTGCTACCCACAGTAAAATTTGGTGGAGGTTCCATCATGCTTTGGGGCTGTGTGGCCAATGCCGGCACCGGGAATCTTGTTAAAGTTGAGGGACGCATGAATTCCACTCAGTATCAGCAGATTCTTGACAATAATGTTCAAGAATCAGTGACAAAGTTACGCAGGGGATGGATCTTTCAGCAAGACAATGATCCAAAACACCGCTCCAAATCTACTCAGGCATTCATGCAGAGGAACAATTACAATGTTCTGGAATGGCCATCCCAGTCCCCAGACCTGAATATCATTGAACATCTGTGGGATCATTTGAAGAGGGCTGTCCATGCTCGGCGACCATCAAACTTAACTGAACTGGAATTGTTTTGTAAAGAGGAATGGTCAAAAATACCTTCATCCAGGATCCAGGAACTCATTAAAAGCTACAGGAAGCGACTAGAGGCTGTTATTTTTGCAAAAGGAGGATCTACTAAATATTAATGTCACTTTTCAGGTGAGGTGCCAAATTTTGTTTGAATGCAGATTGCACATTTTCTGTTAGTACAATAAACCTCATTTCAAGGCAGAAACATTACCTTGTCCAACAGTTATTACATGTATCAAACTGAAATAGCTGTTGCAAAAACACCAATTTTTATAAAACATTAAGCTTAAGATTAATAGGGGTGCCCAAAGTTTTTCATATAACTGTATTTACTATGTTCAATATAGTAAAAGTGACCTGGCAATATGATGTTACAGGTCAGTACGAGTATGGAGACACCAAACATGTATAGTTTTTTTTTTTATATTTAAGTGGTGAAAAAAAATTGAACATTTCTAAAAAAAAAAAAATTCACTTGTGTCGCCATTTTCCGAGACCCGTAATGTTTTCATTTTTTGGAATCTGGGTCTGTGTGATGGCTTATCTTCTGTGCCCTGAGCTGACTGTTAATTTAATTAATACTATTTCGGGGTAGATATGATGTTTTGATTGCCTCTTATTGCATTGCATTGCAATGTTGCGGCAGCCAAAATAAACTTAATTTTGTTATTTTGCTTCTTTTTTTTCATTACACTATTTAACTATCAGGTTAATTTATTTTAGATATTGATAGATAAGACTTTTATGAATTTAGCGATACTAAATATGTGTATTTTTTTACTATTTTATTTTAATGGGGCAAAACGGGGCGATTTGTACATTTGTGTTTTTTTAATTCTTTTCAAATTTTAAAAACTTTTTTTTACTTTGCTTAATAGTTCTCTTAGGAGAGGTGAAGCTGATATCATCTGACCGCCTGTGCTACAATAGCAGAGCTTCAGCACTGCTTTGTATAGCAGAAATCACGATCTCTTATGAACGTCAGCAACCTCTTATGAACGCCGGCAACGGGCCGGCGTTCACAAGATGTTCTTATTGACAGGCACGGGGATCATCAGCAGACCCCTGGCTGTCATGACAACCAATGGACGCTCTGTGATCATGTGACAGGGGTGTCGATGGGCGGGATGAATGACTCGCTTCCTGCCGGTGCGCGTTACATACCACTGTCAGTGATTTACAGCAGCATTTAACTGGTTGAATCAGACATCATGTGCAGGGAAAGATGCAGGCTCTACGTGCAAGCCTACATTAAAGGCAGGGACATGACCTTTGACATAAATATACGTACGTCAAAGGTCGTGAAGTGGTTAAACTTCACTTGTTGACAAGCTATTTATTGAGCGAGCCTCACACTGAGCAATACTCATGGTGTCAGATCACCTTTATATATAGGCCAAGCTCCCCCCCTCCTGAGTAGTAGAACAACATAATTTTATAACATCTGCAGATGTAAATGAACTCTGACCCTGAACACTTCCACAGTGTTCCGATTGGATATAACAAAGATATACAGCTTAATCTAGCAAGCTGCAGGATACAGGCATAGTATTGCTGACAGTAAGACACATTGCTTTAAAATGACAATGATATGCAATAAAACAATGCAACTGGCCTTTTCTTAGCAATATTCAACCCCAATTCGAAAAAAGTTGGTATGCATGCTACGTATAATACGAAAAACTAGAGAAACTCGAGTATGCGGCAAAATTCGAAAAAACTTTATTAAATATTGAGAAAATCACATCTAAAATGGTGTAGATTACAAATATATGTAGATTGCGGAACATATCACAGGGTAAAAGGTACAAAAAGCAACCACAGTCATACTGCAACGAAGGGGAACACATAGACCAATAGTACAAAGTAATTCAGAATGAAATCCAAAAAATAAGTCATTGATAAAAGTGTTCCCCTAGGGTGCAGGCACGACCGGGTTAAAATAGTGATACACCTAGATCGGGTGCAAGAAATCCATTGCTCAAAAATTCATAAAGGGTCTGGATACCAAAGATATACATGTAATCAACCCAAGGGTATACAACATTGCAAGCTATCCAGCATATACAATCATTATAAATAAAGGGTATACAGTATTGAGAGGTATCCAGCATATACAATCATTATAAATAGAGGTAACTCACCAATAACAGTGCCAGAAGGAGAGGGCAGGAGGGTGAATTGACAAGGCAGGAGAGAACAGGTGTAAAACCCGCAAGCCTCGACGCGCGTTTCGCGTGGATCGCTTTCTCAAGAGGAGTCGCGTATAATGTATGCTACGTATAATGTAAAGAAAAGAAGAAAGCACTGATTTGGAAATCTCTTATATGTGACATGCAGAAGTAGTGCTGTTGCTTCAAAAGCATCCAGCAAGTATTAGACGTAGCACAAGCACAGGAGAGAGGAAGTGTTGTGTTCCAGAAGCAACTAGCAACTAGAGGGGTTAACACAGTCACAGGAGACAGGGAGTGTTTTAGCAGAGCCCCAGGGGGATTGTGGGGAACTTGTTATTGTAGTCTGGCTGAAGCCTAAGAGAAAGGTGGTGTGTGTGTTATCTGGATCTGACAGAAAGCAATTTAACAGGATTCAGATCAGGAGAGAAACTAAACACAGGTCAGATAAACTCCCTGAACTAACAGTGCAAAGTATTATCGTGCAGGAAGATACAGACTGGAAGGAATTGTGTCACAGGGATCATCTCCCTCATCAACCCCCCCCTATCTCCATGCAGGATAAAGAATGCTGTGCACTATTGTGTCCTTGTGAAGGAAAAGCCTGTGGTTGTGTATGCATACAAGTGTGCTGCTAAGAGATCTAATCTGTGCTCAATTATGCTACTGAAGAGACTGACGTTACTGTGCCTGCTTTAATAGACTGTACTGTAATGAAGAATGCTGCTGTGATATACCTGAATTGCACTGGCCGTACTTCAGATTGAATTCCACTGTTAAACTGTTGAAAAAGACTCTTGTCAGATGTGTCTGGTCAGCAATTGAATCTATCGTGTGCCTGAGAGAAGCTGCAGCCTATGGTCGCCCTGAATAATGGTTCCCCCAGGATTCCAATGAATTCATGAAACCCATCTCGCCCTATCTGAACCTAGCAGCATTCGTGTAACATTGATGGCCCATACGGGGAGTTGAGGAAGATACTAGGATTCCTCTCCTACTTCCGTACTTAAATTCGGAACTTCTCCAGGATTGCCGCCCCACTATACCTCCTCTTTGGGGGGACGACAGATTCAACAACACCCACGGAGAAAAGAAGAACGCCGGTATGACCAGGCTTAAAAGAAACAATGCCATTTTGTCCCAAGAACCCATTCTCCGGACAGCAGACCACCGAGAGGTATTGGAAGAAATAGTAGTCTACCTGGTAAAACCATCCATCTTGAGATATCCTGATTTCAACTTACCATTTATTCTTCATTGTGACGCTTCTCAAGTCAGACTGGGAGCTGCCCTGTATCAGCATCAAGATGGAAAATTGAGAGTCATCGGTTACGGTTCTAGAAAGTTGACAGACGCCGAGAAGAATTACCATCTACATTCTGGAAAATTGGAGTTCCTGGCATTGAAATGGGCTTTCTGTGGACGATTTAGAGATTATCTCTACTACAGCAAAGAGTTTGAGGTATACACTGACAACAACCCTTTGACCTATGTCCTCACTACAGCAAAAATGAATGCAATGGGTCAGAGATGGGTCGCTGAACTAGCTGACTTCAATTTCAACATCAAGTACTAGCCAGGAAAATGCAATGCGGATGCTGATAGATTGTTGAGAATGCGACTAGAGCCTGAGGAGTTCATGCAAGGATGCTCGGAGGAAGTCAGTCTGGAAGCAATTGATAGCATTACCCAAGTATTGCAAGCTTATCAAGAGAAGACACACCATTGTGGTGTCTGTAGACAGTGGAAACCACCATAAAAGCGAGAGAACAAGATCACCCCCTGTCCATTCAACAACTACCAAAAGGAAAAATAGAACACTACTTTATGTGGACTAAAATCGGTTTCCAAGTAAACGGGAGAGAGATGAGTCATCAGCAGGATCTATTTTAGTTAAAGAATGGACGAAGCTCTACCTCAGTGAAGACGGTATCCTGTATCGTAAAGAAGGACAAAACCGGTAGTTGGTACTACCCAGAGTATTCCGTAGATTGGTCTTCAAAAAACATGGGACACCTGAGAGTGGAAAGGACAACCAACTTGATCCATGAACGTTTCTTCTGGCCGTACATGCAAAGAGATATTGAGAGGTGCGTGACAAGGGAGTGTGGGTGTCTTAAAGATAAACGTCCCAACACATCAACCCGGGCACCTATGGGCAACATCCAAACTATGTATCCATTTGAAATGGACTCAATAGACTTTCTACATCTCAAGACGTGCAAGGGTGGTTGCGAATACATATTGGTGGTGATGGACCATTTTACTCGATTTGCCCAAGCATATGCCACCACCAATAAAGCTGGTTGAACAGTGGCAGAGAAGATCTTCAATGATTTTGCTTTGAGGTTTGGGTTCCCTACGAGGTTACAGCATGATCAAGGAAGAGAATTTGTGAACCAGCTCTTTGCCAAGCTAGTAATGTACTGTAGAATTCAAAGATCCCACCAAACGCCCTATCATCCAGAGGGTAATGGACAAGTGGAACATTTTAACCGGAGATTATTGTCGATGTTGCACACTTTAACAGCTGACGAAAAGAAAGACTGGAAGAGTTCTCTGACAAAAGTGGCACATGCCTATAACTGTACAAAGAGTGATGCAACGGGTTACTCACCCTTCTTCCTATTGCATGGACGATCGCCAAGACTGCCAATTGACATCATGTTCGATCCTCCGGTGTCAGAGACTTACAGAACGTACCCGGAGTACGTTCAAAAATGGAAGGAACGGATGGCAGAGGCATACAACATAGCGTCCAAAGTGGTTACGCAAGGACAACACAAGAGTAAGGAGTACTATGATCGAAAATGTTAAGGAGCAGAATTGACAATGGGAAACTGGGTGCTATTCAAGAACTTATGTGAGAAAGGCAGTCCAGGAAAACTTTGTTCGTACTGGGAAGACAAGATGTATGTGGTCGTAAAGAGGAAAGCCGATGAAAGTCCAGTGTATAAAATCCGATTGGAAAGAGGGGACAAGAAAACCAGAATAGTCCATTGGAATTTATTACTACCTTGTGATTATCTCCCACCACAACAAGACTTCCCAGAAGTAGACCGACATCATCTGCGATCGACTAAGGGACCACTACAGACTGAAGCTCTGAAGGTGGATAGTAGTGTTGAGCCACTCCCGTAGTGTTCGGGTTCGGTTCGGTTCGTCGAACATCGGGATGTTCGAGGAACTGTTCGTCGAACTGTTCGTCGAACATCTTAGAACACCGTCGAACACCGTTAAAACCAATGGCAGGCAAGCAAAAACACATAGAAACACATAGAAAACACCTTCAAAGGTGTCCAAAAGCTGACAAACTGTTCAGAAGACGCTCTCTTTAAAAAAGCCGGCCGGCAATTCAGCAGCGGCATACACCGGTACCCGACAATTTAGACAAGAAGGAATAGAGCATCACACATAGATTAGATAGATAGAAACATGTCAGTCACATATATAAGAAGTACAGTGACAGTGTTGGTTACTGTACTTGTCATTTAGTGTAAAGGATTTATTAAAAAAAATATTAGTGTTTTCATGCACCATCCCTTTAAAAAAGCCGGCTGGCAATTCAGCAGCGGTACCAGACAATTTAGAACAGAAAGAATAGAGCTTCACACATAGATTAGATAGATAGAAACATGTCAGTCACATATATAATAAGTACAGTGACAGTGTTGCTTACTGTACTTGTCATTTAGTGTAAAGGATTTATTTTAAAAAATATTAGTGTTTTCATGCACCGTCTCTTTAAAGAAGAGGGTCGGCAATTCAGCAGCGGTACCCGACAATTTAGAACAGAAAGATAGAGCATCACACATAGATTAGATAGATAGAAACATGTCAGTCACATATATAAGAAGCACAGTGACAGTGTTGATTACTGTACTTGTCATTTAGTGTTAAAATATAGGATTTATTTAAAAATAAATTGGCGTGGGGTTCCCCGTAATTTTAGGCTCTAGCGGAGGTTAAGCAGACGGCTGGGGCAGATGTTTAAAGCCTGGGAAGGGGTTAATACCCATGGAGCTTCCCAGGCTACTAATATCAGCCCCCAGCTGAATACCTAGCCTTTACTAGCTATTAAAATGGGGGACCCCCCCAAAAAAATGACGTGGGGTCCCCCCTATTTTAATAGCTAGCAAAGGCTAGGCAGACAGCTGGGGGCTGATATTAAAAGCCCAGGAAGGGTGCCATGAATTTTGGCCCCCTTCCCAGGCTAGAAACTCCAGTCGCCAGCCATCCCAGAAATGGCGCATCCATAGGATGCGCCAATTCTGGCACTTAGCCTCGCTCTTCCCACTGCCCTGTAGCGGTGGCAGTGGGGTAATAGGGTTGGGGTTGATGTCAGCTTATAATGCCAGCTGACATCAAGCCCAGGTTAGTAATGGAGAGGCGTCTATAAGACACCCCCATTACTAACCCCATAGTCAAAGTTAAAAAAAAACACAAACACCCAGAATAAAGTTCTTTAATTGAAATAAAGACACAATTCTTTATTGTTCTAAATTAAACCATACTTACCATCATGCCCATTCCAGCAGAAGCCAACGATCTCCTGCAATAAAAGAAAAATAATAAAGCAACATCATCCTTACCTTTCGATGGTTCCCAGGACAGCTCCAGCTCTGCTACATCGAGATGACAGGCTGGATCGCAGCAGAAAGCTGCCATCCAGCCTGTCAATCCCGCAGACACTGAGAAGTGCAGGCATGCTTGCGCTCCTCAGTGTCAGGCTGTGACGGCATCCAGATGAGCCGAGGTCATGTCCAATGAACTCAGCTCACCTCATGCACGTCACTGACAGCGTGGGAAAATTCTCCTGCACTCAGCGCTTCAGCGTGAGAATTTTCCCACGCTGTCAGTGACGTGCATGAGGTGAGCTCATGTCCAATGAACTCTGCTCACCTCATGTATGTCACTGACAGCGTGGGAGAATTCTCACGCTGAAGCGCTGAGTACAGGAGAATTTTCCCAATCTGTCAGTGACGTGCATGAGGTGAGCTCATGTCCAATGAACTCGGCTCACCTCAGGCACGTCACTGACAGCGTGGGAAAATTCTCCTGCACTCAGCGCTTCAGCGTGAGAATTCTCCCACGCTGTCAGTGACGTGCATGATGTGAGCTGAGATCATTGGACATGAACTCACCTCATGCACGTCACTGACAGCGTGGTAAAATTCTCCTGCACTCAGCGCTTCAGCGTGAGAATTTTCCCACGCTGTCAGTGACGTGCCTGAGGTGAGCCGAGTTCATTGGACATGACCTCGGCTCATCTTTATGCCGTCACAGCGAGACATTGAGGAGTGCAAGCATGCCTGTGCATCTCAGTGTGTGCGGCATGGCAAGCTGGATGGCAGCGTTCTGCTGCGATCCAGCCTGTTATGTGAATGTAGCAGAGCTGAAGCCGTCATGGGAACCATGGAAAGGTAAGGATGATGTTGCTTTATTATTTAATTTTTATTGCAGAAGACATTGGCTTCAGCTGGAATGGGCGTGATGGTAAGTATGGTTTAATTTAGAACAATAAAGAATTGTGTCTTTATTTCAATTAAAGGACTTTATTCTGGGTGTTTGAGTTTTTTTTTTAACTTTGACTATGGGGTTAGTAATGGGGGTGTCTTATAGACGCCTCTCCATTACTAACCTGGGCTTGATGTCAGCTGGGATAAAGAATGCTGTGCACTATTGTGTCCTTGTGAAGTAAAAGCCGGTGGCTATGTATGCATACAAGTGTGCTGCTAAGAGATCTAATCTGTGCTCAATTATGCTACTGAAGAGACTGACGTTAATGTGCCTGCTTTAATAGACTGTACTGTAATGAAGAATGTTGCTGTAATATCCCTGAATTGCACTGGCCATGCTCCAGATTAAATTCCACTGTTAAACTGTTGAAAAAGACTCTTGTGCCTGAGAGAAGCTGCAGCCTATGGTCGCCCTGAGTAATGGATCCCCCAGGATTCCAACGAATTCATGAAACCCGTCTCACCCTATCTGAACCTAGCGGCATGCGTGTAACATATACCCACATTTTATTCACAACAAAATATAGTATACATTTCAGAAGTTGAAAGATAGATTAAATTTTCTATTTCATATGAAAAACTTGGCAGCAAGATGTCTCAAAAAGAGTTGGGGCAGAGCCATTTCTACCATTAGCATCCCCTCTTCTTTTAACAACAGTCTGGGAAGTGAGCGACCAATTGTTAAAGATTTGGCAGAGGAGACTTCTTTGCTAAATTTTTCATTTCTTATTTCCCCAAATGTTTCAATTGATGTAAGGTCTTGTTTGCAGGCTGTCAGTTCAACACCCAATTTTTTCTTCTGCAAAGCCATGTTGTTGTGATGGATGCAGTGTGTAGTTATTGCATTGTCTTGCTGAAATGCAAGGCTTTCCCGGAAATAGATGTTGTCTGAACGGGAGCATGTGTAGTTCTAAAAACTCTATATAATGCTTAGCATTTATAATGCCTTACAAGATGTGTAAGCTGCCAATGCCATAGACACTAATGCCACCCCATACCATCAGAGACGCATGCTTATAAACTGTGTGCTGAAGACAAGCTGGATGGGGAATCTCCTCTTGTGTCTGCAGAAGACAGCGTTCATGATTTTCTTCAAGAATTTCAAATTTGCAATCATCTGACCATAGAACAGATTTCTACTTTGTCTCATTGCATATTATATGAGATTTTGCTCAGAGATGACAGCAGCATTTTTGGAATGTATTGATATATGGCTTCTTCACATGATAGACCTTTAATTTCAGGAAGTATTCAGGGAAATGCACAATTGAATCATGCCTGCTTTTAATGCAGTGCTGCCTGTAGATCCAGAGCATTCATCGGCCTTTTACGTTGTACACATGGATTTCTCCAGAATTTCTGAATCTTTTGATATTATGTACTGTATATGTTGAGATAATTCAAGTCTTTGCAATTTTATGCTGAGGAATGTTTTTTTGAAATTGTTCCACAATTTTTAGATACATATGCTCATAGAGAGGTGAACTTCTGACTGTCTTTGCTTTTGAGAGACTCTGCCTCTCTAACAAGCTGTTTTTATATGCAGTAATGTGATTAAATGTGAATATAATATGGCTATAAAAGTTTTAAAATCATTGCATTCTTCTTTACTTTACATTTTACTCAGTATCCCAACTTTTTTGTAATTGAAGGTGTACACAGAACAGCTGTCACAATCCATTAACTCAATGTAAGCTCAAATAGTCACACTTGGTGCTAGCCACTTTACTTAGCAGTATCTAAGTAGGTCATTGAATTTCACTCATTAAATCCTATACAGAGATCTAGGCTTGATCTGAATCTGAGCCCTTTGTTGTATCTACAAATTATCCAATGGCAAAAGTCAAAATCAGATCCAAAAGTGTAGCCTGAGGAACTTTAGCTACAATTCTGGAAATCGATAAGCAGTAGGCTGGGAGGAGTCAGGCGGTCCAAACGTCAAACCAATTAGGGCATCCAAGGATTAATCAGGAGAATTTAGCTAGATCATTGATTTAAAGAAAATCACCAGTGAAAGTGTGGCTGGGTACTGACTGCTTAAACCCCGTTTACGGTAATGAGCAATGGCAGCATGATTTTAAAATGACATCTTGTGGCCATTGGCTATTGCTGGTGTGTTTTTGGCCATTTACTAAAGAGAAGAGCAGCTAACCGGCACCAGCTCTGCCTTCAGCCTTTTCCAGCACACAGTCCTGTAATACAGGCAATCCTGAGGCCTTGGCTAATCCAAGGTGGTGCTGCATTGACTGAAGCGGATAATCATGAGGCACACATTAGAGAATAGAAAAGATCGCACTCACCACGGGATGCCTTGTGAATGATCCTTTATTTCAGATCTGGCGGGTAATCATAGGCGCAGGTACATGGGTGCGGGGGTGAGAAGGGAGCACGACAGCCGTTTCACGAGTATGTAGCGCTTCCACGTGTCCAGTGTTTTTGGCCATGCATTCACCTTAAATGTCTGATCTCACCCTAAGACAATCCTTTCTTAAGACTATAGGTATGTATTACTATAGGAAAACACACACCCTTATCCTCATAAATACATTTCTATCAATGAAACATTGCTTACTTAGCACAAGTCATAAAACTAAAACGTTGCATCGTACTATAATAATTTCATAAATATGCACATCAAAATGAATGTACACATCTGGGCACACCTTTCACTACATCAAACATATATTACAATTGTGAATGTTTAAAACCTTACATTCGTCAAAGGCAATTATATTTATTATTATTATTATAATTATTAATTTTATTTATAATAATAAAGCACAATGTAAACATATAACAATGTCTATGCATCTAAACATGCTCAAGTCATAGTATGTACAACTAAGGATATACCCCTTAATCCTTTTTATATATTGGACATATTCTATATGATATATTTAATTATGCAAAATAGATCCAAAGATAAACAGCCATTTATCACAGATCAGTGTGCATGTGTTAGAGAGAACATCTAGACATAGAAAAGTCACAAAAGAAGTTCAGTAGAAAATCCATTCATTTTCTATAGAAATTTACCAGATTAGATTTGTAAATCAAAAACCAATATATAACATGCAAGAATTGATCTGTTTTATATTCCTCAGTTACATTTTTGTGAAGCACATTTAGAAGATTTAGAACGTATTTGCGCCTGCTGGTTGAGCCATTATATGCTTGAGTTCATACATCTATTTGTGAGGCTATAAAACAGGCATCGACTACCCATGTAAATTGTGTTCTCCACAATAAATTATATGCATACTTGCAAAAATACATAACTGCTGTTGGTTGGGTTATGTAGCTTGAATACTAATGATGTGTAAAGTTGCATTGTCCCTCTTCTTGGGCCTAATTTAGCTTCTACATTAGAAATTATGTAGAAAAAAACACTTTATCCTCTCACCGAGAAATAAAATGGCACTTACAGACACCTACATATCTTTTTTTATGAAACACTACCATTTTCATATTAATTTTGGTTGCTCTGGGTTCATGGAAATGTCGCTGTAGTGACAAGCCAATAAAACATTATACTGCATAAAAGTATAAATGATATTTTTCTGGGGTTTATTCATTTCATTTGGCAATTTTGCTGTTTCACTGTTAATTATCATTACAATACATTATTTCCAAAAGTATATATAAGCCATTAGAAACACAATGTTCCGTTACCATAGTTTTCATTAGAATATTGTATACATTTTTGTTTTACATGCATGTACGTATATTTATATTACTATTTTGATGAACTTTCATAATTAATTCAGAAGTGATTAATTTCCCTCTGAAATATTAAGGTAAATTACCTCAGCATTAATGAGATCTCCTATTTACTGCTAATTGCTGTTATGGATGTGATGGGGTTTAAATTATGTTTTATTCCAGCACTTACAAGATAAATCTTCATTTATCTTTAAACCATTTAAAACCAAATAATTTGATCATTTTAGATTCTAATTCTGGAATTTAAGATGTTAAATAAAAAGCAGGATGACCAATATGGAATATGTATGTAAATTATTTTTTTATGTTTGTTGTTAAGTCTGTGCATTTCAAGGAATTTTGGCAGGTTGAGTTGTGGCTGAACACCTTTCTCACACTATGCTCAAAAAACACTAGGAAACTATATTAGCCTTGTCTCTGAATATACAATGAATGCATAGCCTAGATGTAAGCAGCATATAACCGCCAGTATGATTTGCATACATGTGGTCATGTGCGGACTAGAAGTGCACATCCTCGCTTAATACAAGCATATTGAGTGAGGCAGGACACGTCTAGTTGGAATGTGGCCGGAAGTATGCAAATCACATCTTTGCGGTCACATGACCGCTTGCTCTTGGCATCGGCACCAGAGAATCCTCGTAGAGCGTAGTGCGTGCGCTGTGAAGATTCACAAGTCTACAGTTACCTAGAGTGACTGCAGACTTGTACCCTAAGGCTGGACAACCACTTTAAAGGTCTGGCATGAGGATTATACAACTAAGTGTTTCTGTGTTCCATTTTTTTTTTCACATATAGACTGTGTGGTTTAGATATTTAGGGAGTAGAGAGGGGCTTAATCAAACAAAGCAAAAATTTTCATGTCCCACTTTGTGATACTGCCCCCATATTTTGATCCTAGATCTACCTATAGATGTAGTACGTAGCTTTAAGCTAGGCAGTTGTATTTATTACCATTTACTTTCCTAGAAATTCTTGCAGTCACAATAATAATCAGGTTAAAAAACTTTGATCAGCATCATATGAATGAATAAAAAAAATATCAACGTGAGAAATAATATTGTGGAAGGAACATTAACAATGGTATACAGCTGCATATAAAATGGTCAACAAGTGTAAAAGAGTAATTGATATGTTGCAATCTGGAAAAGAGAGACTAGCCTAGTCTCTGGCTATGGTCCCCAGCTAGCTCTGCAAACTATATTTTATCTGCAATGCGTGAAAGAAAGAAAGGAGGTCCCAAAAGTTTTCCTTTTTCCCTTTAGCTTTTTTTAAAATTTGCTTTATTATATATGACTCAATACACAACAGTAAAACAGACATATTCATGCAAAAAAAATCCACAATAATTAAATCTTTAGTTCTAAACCTTGCCCCCTAGCTAGACAAAATATGGGGAACAAGCAGAAAATAATAAATAAAAGTCCCATCTGCTGTTCAAATTCATCAAGGAGGCTTTAATTTTATCCAAACTATCTGCATTTCATTATTTTATTTCTTGCATTAATCCATATTTTTCATATTCTTGAACCTTTCTAATTAAACCATCCCATTCTATTATAGTTGGGTTTTTCCTGGCCCCATCATCTAGTTATCAAAATCCAAGCCAATAATACAAAAAACTGTGTTAAAATTATTCTCTATTTTTTCCTTCAGAACACAGGCAAACCAATGTGCAACTAAAAATAATAATAAGAATAATGAGTGGAGGGGAAAGCCAGACTTCCTGGATGACTGTAAAAAACTTCTGCCCATAACTCCTCATATCAATACAACTCCATAAAACGTACAAAATCAGCATCAGGTCCTGAACATCTTAACCCACTATTGGAACTAACTGCCTTAATCCTTTTTAATAATCCTGAACAGTATTAGAATTTATGTACAATACTAATAGAGCCATTCTGTAATTGGCATATCGTGAAATCTCTAAAATGCTCTTGGATATTTTCCCATTGAGCTTGTGAAGTAGTGCCTATATCCCTTTCTCGAAATAAATGCTGGGAAAGGAAGCAGTTCTGCACTCTCTGGAGTCATAACAAATCAGAAGTAAGGATAAAAACGTAGGTTTATTGTCTACGCGTTTCAGAGTCTGATTCATTCCTCAGGACAACCATACATAACAGTGAGATAAGCAACATACAGTACAGACCAAAAGTTTGGACACACCTTCTCATTTTAAGATTTTTCTGTATTTTCATGACTATGAAAATTGTACATTCACACTAAAGGCATCAAAACTATGAATTAACACATGTGGAATTATATACTTAACAAAAAAGTGTGAAACAACTGAAAATATGTCTTATATTCTAGGTTCTTCAAAGTAGCCACCTTTTGCTTTGATGAGTGCTTTTGCACACTCTTGGCATTCTCTTGATGAGCTTCAAGAGGTAGTCACCGGAAATGGTCTTCCAACAATCTTGAAGGAGTTCCCAGAGATGCTTGGCACTTGTTGGCCCTTTTGCCTTCACTCTGCGGTCCAGCTCACCCCAAACCATCTCGATTGAGTTCAGGTATGGTGACTGTGGAGGCGTGGTCACTCTCGTTCTTGGTCAAATAGCCCTTACACAGCCTGGAGGTGTGTTTGTGGTCATTGTCCTGTTGAAAAATAAATGATGGTCCAACTAAACGCAGACCGGATGGAATAGCATACCGCTGCAAGATGCTGTGGTAGCCTGCTGGTTCACTATGCCTTCAATTTTGAATAAATCCCCAACAGTGTCACCAGCAAAGCACCCCCACACCATCACACCTCCTCCTCCATGCTTCATGGTGAGAACCAGGCATGTAGAGTCCATCCGTTCACCTTTTCTGTGTCGCACAAAGACACGGTGGTTGGAACCAAAGATCTCAAATTTGGACTCATCAGACCAAAGCACAGATTTCCACTGGTCTAATGTCCATTCCTTGTGTTCTTTAGCCCGAACAAGTCTCTTCTGCTTGTTGCCTGTCCTTTAGCAGTGGTTTCCTAGCAGCTATTTTACCATGAAGGCCTGCTGCACAAAGTCTCCTTTAAACAGTTGTTGTAGAGATGTGTCTGCTGCTAGAACTCTGTGTGGCATTGACCTGGTCTCTAATCTGAGCTGCTGTTAACGTGCGATTTCTGAGGCTGGTGACTCAGATAAACTTATCCTCAGAAGCAGAGGTGACTCTTCGTCTTCCTTTCCTGTGGCGGTCCTCAGGTGAGCCAGTTTCTTTGTAGCGCTTGATGGTTTTTGCAACTGCACTTGGGGACACTTTCAAAGTTTGCCCAATTTTTCACACTGACTGACCTTCATTTCTTAAAGTAATGATGGCCACTCGTTTTTCTTTACTTAGCTGCTTTTTTCTTGCCATAATACAAATTCTAACAGTCTATTCAGTAGCACTATCAGCTGTGTATCCACCAGACTTCTGCACAACACAACTGATGGTCCCAGCCCCATTTATAAGGCAAGAAATCCCACTTATTAAGCCTGACAGGGCACACCTGTGAAGTGAAAACCATTTCCGGTGACTACCTCTTGAAGCTCATCAAGAGAATGCCAAGAGTGTGCAAAGCACTCATCAAAACAAAAGGTGGCTACTTTGAAGAACCTAGAATATAAGACATATTATCAGTTGTTTCACACTTTTTTGTTAAGTATATAATTCCACATGTGTTAATTCATAGTTTTGATGCATTCAATGTGAATGTACAACTTTCATAGTCATGAAAATACAGAAAAATCTTTAAATGAGAAGGTGTGTCAAAACTTTTGGTCTGTACTGTACATGGTATAAATATAAAAAGAATTTAAAAGAGGCGCCAATGAACAGAGGGAGGGGTGTATACAGTCATATATCTATTACAGTCACATGTCTATTACAGTCACGGGTCTAAAACAGACCATTAGACATGGTTTAGACATGTGACAGTAGTAGACATGTGACTGTAATAGACATGTGACTGTATACACCCCTCCCTCTGTTCATTGGCGCCTCTTTTTAAAATCTTTTTATATTTATACCATGTATGTTGCTCCTTGGCCCCTTTTTTTAATTTTTTTTATATTGATACCATTTATTTTGCTCATCTAGTTGTTATGTATGGTTGTCCAGAGGAAGGAGTCGGTGGACTCTGAAACACGTAGACAATAAACCTACATTTTTATCCTTATTACTGGTTTGTTGTGATTCCAGAGAGCGCAGAACAATTTCCTTTCCTAGCATTTATTTCTGACATATCCCAAGGAAGCTGCAGTATCTGGATTCCAAGCTTTATAGGTGTTGTCACACACAACCCTATTAGGTGAGCAGTTCTAATACTTCTGTACCAATTATTTACATTAGATAAGACCCTATTGCACTCTTGAATTTTTTCATCATAACATCCTTTTCCCAATTTTTCTGCACATAAAAAACAGTCTTACTCGTATAAGCATTGATAATGAATCTCTAAATTTTAAATAGTGATATCTTCCTTGTTGAATAACGTATCAAGAACACTATACCCTGATAGCATTCCAGAAGACAGGAGAAGAGCAAATTTGTCCCTATCTTTAAAAAGGGGAAGAAGGTGGACCCAGGGAACTATAGGCCTGTGATCATTACTTCTATACCACGAAAGATTTTTGAACAAATTATTAAACAACATGTATGTGTTATGATCTGCTACAAGCACTAAGGAAAGACAGGAGATCTGTCTCTACAATAGAACTAAGCTAGATCCCTACGATGTAACGGGGAACCTGATCCTGCGATCAGACCCGCTAAAGTCCTCGGCTAGTCTGAACGAAGACCTATAAATGTGAGGAAGGGATCCCTACAAGAACTAGGGACTGGGAGAAAGATGGACACCTCCTAGCAGAAATTGTAGCAAAAATAAGACAAACAAACAACATAGAACATAGAGGTCCGAAGACCTAGCAAAACTGACTAAGAAAGGAAACAGAGCACCAAGCTAGCTCAAGAGTAGAAATTACAATGAAGTCCAGCAAGGCCAGGAGGGCGGAGCCAGATTAAAGAGGCAAAAAAGGTCATGTGACCAGCAAACTAGAAAAAACCTAACAGGAGAGTTCTAACAGTACCCCCTCTTCTAAGAGGATCCTCTGGATCCCCTAGGCCCGGGCTTATCAGGAAACCTCCTGTGAAACGCTCTGACAAGTCTGGAAGCAGAAACATCATCCACCCTCACCCATGAGTTATCCTCGGGTCCGAAACCCTTCCAAGCGACGAGATACTGCAAACTCCCTCTATACCGTCTAGAATTTAGGATGCGGGAAATTTCATATTCCCCGTCCTCCACCACTGGAAGAACAGTGGCTGAGGCGTCACCATCCGACACATCAGCTCTTTTCAACAGAGAAACATGAAACACCGGATTAATCTTCCAGGAGGTAGGAACCTTCAACCTAACAGCAGATTGGTTAACTACCTGAAGCACCTTAAAGGGCCCTACAAACTTGGGACCCAATTTTTTAGAAGGAATCCTCAATCGCAGATTCTTAGAGGACAACCAAACCATGTCACCAATAGCAAACGAAACCTCTTGCCAGTTCCTATCAAAGTACCTCTTAGATTTTTTGTTAGCCTCCTGAAGATTACCACGCACATCCGTCCAAACTCTCTCCAAATCACCAGAAAAACTCTCCTCCTCAGGCACAGCCGATACCAATTTGGAGAATGACCCAAAAGACGGATGTCTCCCAGAATAACAAAAAAAAGGCGAACACCCAGCAGAAGAGGATGTATGGTTGTTAAGAGCAAATTCAGCAAGTGGCAGAAACTCAGACCACACCTCTTGATTGTCTGCCACAAAACAACGCAAGAACTGCTCAACATCCTGGTTCTTTCTTTCTGTCTGGCCATTAGACTCAGGATGATATCCGGATGAAAACGACAAATGAACTCCCAACCTGTCACAAAAGGCACGCTAAAAACGAGCCACGAACTGAGGTCCCCTATCAGAAACAATGTCAGTAGGAACGCCATGTAGTCTCACAATTTCCTTGACAAAGGCCTTAGCGAGTGTCTTAGCGCAGGGCAGTTTGATGAAGGGAACCAAGTGACACATCTTGCTAAAACGGTCCACGACCACCCAGATGACCGTGAAACCCTCAGAGGGGGGAAGGTCAGTAATAAAGTCCAGATGTGTCCAAGGTGCACTAGGAACCTCCAGAGGGCAAAGCAACCCCGCAGCTGGAGCATGCGAAGACTTAGATCTAGCACACACAGTACATTGACGCACCCACTTAATGACTTCCTTCTGCCATCCAGGCCACCAAAAACTGCGACCCACAAGTCTCTTGGTCTCAGAAATTCCTGGATGACCTGCCAACCGAGACTCATGACAATCAACAAACAAATCTCTCCTAAAGGTCCTAGGCACAAACAACCTCCCATGGGGAGTGTTAGATGGGGCATTCTCCTGAGCTTTAAGAATCTCATCCTCCAAAACGGAGTCCAAAGCAGCAATCACAACATCTTCTTGTAAAATGCTCTCCTCCTCCTCCTCAGCACCGACCATTGGAGAAAAGCTGCGAGACAAAACATCAGCTTTAACATTCTTGGTACCCGGGATGTAAGTAATGGAAAAATTAAACCGCGAGAAAAAAAGTGCCCACCTAGCCTGACGGGCATTCAAGCGCTTGGCAGCATCAAGATAGATCAGATTTTTATGATCAGTGAAAACCTGAATGGGAAATTCAGCACCTTCCAAGAGATGACGCCAGTGTTCAAATGCGAGTTTAATAGCCAGCAATTCCCGATTACCAATATCGTAATTAAGTTCAGTCTCAGAAATTTTTTTTGAAAAAAAGGCATAGGGATGTACTCCATCCTTGCTTTCCTGAGACAACACCGCACCGACCCCCACAGAAGAAGCATCAACCTCAACCAAAAACGGCTTAGTCACATCAGGCTGCATAAGGATGGGAGCAGAGGTGAACCTCTCCTTTAGAAACACAAAAGCTTCAATGGACTCAGAAGTCCACTGAACCGCATTAGCACCTTTCCTGGTGAGATCGGTCAGTGGTTTGACAATAATAGAATTTTTTTTTATGAATTTTCTGTAATAATTGGCGAAACCTAAAAACCTCTGTATCGATTTCAAACCAATAGGCCTAGGCCATTCCTGCACAGCTTGAACTTTAACCGGATCCATCTCAAAACCTTCACTGGAGATAATGTAACCCAAAAAACTAATTCTCTGTACAGCGAACTCACATTTCTCCAGCTTAGCAAAGAGCGAATTGTCAATCAATAACTGCAATACCTCACGTACGCTCCGCCAATGAGACTCCAGGTCAGGCGAATAAATCAAAATGTCATCCAAATACACAACCACATTTTTGCCGATCAAAGGTCTAAGGATGTCATTAATAAGATTCTGAAAAAATGCTGGAGCATTGGTAAGACCAAAAGGCATAACCAGATTCTCAAAATGATCCACAGGAGTGATAAAAGCAGTCTTCCATTCATCACCCTCCTTCATGCGCAACAAATTGTATGCCCCCCGGAGATCAATTTTAGAGAACCACTTGGCCCCCACTAACTGTTTAAACAAATCAGGAATCAATGGCAGTGGGTAAGGATTGCGTACAGTAATTTTATTAATCTCACGAAAGTCCAGACAAGGACGTAAACCGCCGTCCTTTTTTTTAACAAAAAAAAATCCAACAGCCACAGGAGACTTGGAAGGCCTAATGTGACCGGCGGCCAAGCTTGTCTGTATGTATTCCCGCAAAGCGTTTCTCTCAGGAATAGTAAGATTAAATATCGACTTTTAGGAAGAGTCGCTCCAGGGACAAATTCAATGGTACAATCATAGTCTCTATGGGGAGGCAAAATTTGCGATTCTTTCTCAGAAAAACCTTTCCAAAAATCCTGCATAGGTACAGGTAATTCCCCTTTATCCACAGCAGCAATGCGACCGTTACAACACTTGTCATAACACTTAGGGCTCCAGGACTTAATTTCATTGGTAGACCAATCCAGTACAGGATTGTGCAATTTTAACCAGGGCAACCCCAACACTACTGGAGAAGGCAAATTATTTAATACTACCAAATCCAAATTCTCTTGGTGAATACCATTAATAGTGAGGGGAAATTCACAGACCTTGTGAGTAACACTCTTTAAGGGAGAGCCATTGACAGAAACTACAGCAATAGGGGATGACAAAGGTTTGGGTTTTAATTTAAGTTTTTCCAAGAACCCTCCATCAATCACATTTAGAGTAGAACCACAATCCACAAATACCCGAAATTCAATTAATTCTTCCTGAGCTGCAGTAGTAGCAGAAAGAAGTATACCCTTAGTATTTAAACAGGCAATATGGGTGTAACTGACCTTTTTTTTTTCTTTGTTCACATGATGCACACAGTTCCTAATGAAATGGTCAGATCCACCGCAATAAAAGCACAAACCTTCAGAAAATCTGCGGTCTTTTTCCTGAGAGCGGGGTGACATCGCCCCAATCTCCATCAGCTCTCCAATGTCAGTACAGACCCTCTCAAGACTCGGAGCTGACATGGCAGAGGATTTACTCTCATTAACCCTTGCACGCAGTCTCCTGTCCACCCGTATAGCTAATTGCATTGCCTCCTGCATGTTTCCATGTGAAGGATAAGCAATCAGCAGATCCTTAACCCTTTCACCTAGCCCCGCAAGAAACAAACTTTTCAAAGCTGAATCGTTCCACCCTACCTGAGCTGACCACCGACGGAAGTGAGTACAATAATTTTCCACATTACCTGATCCCTGCCTCAAACGTCTTAATTCAGACTCAGCAGATGAGACACGATCAGGATCATCATACAACAACCCCAGAGCAGAAAAAAAACTATCCACTGATCTAAAGCACGGATCACTAGGTTGGAGAGAAAAGGCCCATCCCTGAGGTTCTTTGCACAAAAGTGACATTATGAACCCTATGCGCTGTGATTCATCACCAGAGGATCTGGGCCTCAAACGAAAATACAGCAAACAAGCATTTTTAAAGGAAAAAAAATCTTGTTGTTCACCAAAAAATAGATCAGGCAGACGTACCTTTGGCTCCACAAAATGCGCTCCAGAACAGCTACTCACGTGTTGTTGGAGCTCGGCCACCTCCAGAGAGAGTCCCTGCAAGCGTTGAGCCAAATCCTGAACCGAGACCATGATGGAAACTGGAGGTCTTTCCTTAGAGAAATTTTTAGGCTGGACTTACTGTTATGATCTGCTACAAGCACTAAGGAAAGACAGGAGATCTGTCCCTACAATAGAACTAAGCTGGATCCCTACGATGTAACGGGGAACCTGATCCTGCGATCAGACCCGCTAAAGTCCTCGGCTAGTCTGAACGATGACCTATAGATGTGAGGAAGGGATCCCTACAAGAACTAGGGACTGGGAGAAAGATGGACACCTCCTAGCAGAAATTGTAGCAAAAATAAGACAAACAAACAACATAGAACATAGAGGTCCGAAGACCTAGCAAAACTGACTAAGAAAGGAAACAGAGCACCAAGCTAGCTCAAGAGTAGAAATTACAATGAAGTCCAGCAAGGCCAGGAGGGTGGAGCCGGATTAAATAGGCAAAAAAGTCATGTGACCAGCAAACTACAAAAAACCTAACAGGAGAGTTCTAACACAATGCAAGTACCTTTATGAGAATGAAGTGATTCCCAAAGCCAGCATGGGTTTGTAACTAAGAAGTCATGTGAGACTAACTTAATTTCCTTCTATGACAGAATCACTAACTGGGTGAATCAGGGAAATGATTAGATATAGATGGCAGATATAGTAAATCTTGACTTCAGCAAAGCATTTGAAAAGGTATCTCATACCATCCTTATTGAAAAAATTACCAACTATGGAATGGACAAAGCAACTGTTAGGTGGATTCATAACTGGCTTAGTGATCAGACTCAAGAGTGGAAATAAATTGTTCCACATCCAGTTGGAAGAATGTCTCAAGTGGGATACCACAAGGCTCTGTCCTGGGACCTGTGGCGTTCAACATCTTTATCAATGATTTAGATGAAGGAATTGAGGGTAAACTGATTACATTTGCTGATCACACAAAGCTAGGAGGGCTAGCTACTACTAGAGAAGAGAGAGAGGATTCAAACAGACCTAAATAAACTGGAGCAGTGGTCTGTAACCAACAGAATGGTTTTTAACAGGGAAAAATGCAAAGTACTACATCTGGGCAATAAAAATGAAAGAAAGCGTAAATCTCTAATACTAGAGATGAGAGAACGCGGATTCAAAAAGATCTAAACAAACTGGAACAATGGGCAGCAACTAACAATGTTTTTTAACAGGGAGAAATGCAAAGTCCTACATCTGGGCAAGAAAAATTAAAAAAGCATATACATAATGGGAGGAATAGAACTAAGCAACAGCACATGTGAAAAAGGCTTGGGTATACTAATAGATCACAGACTAAACTTATGTCAACAGTGTGATGCAGCAAAAAAGGCAACAGAATTCTGGATTGCATTAAAAGAAGCATACAGTCTAGATCACGTGAAGTAATTATTCCCCTCTACTCCTCTTTGGTCAGACCTCATCTGGAATACTATGTTCAGTTCTGAGCACCACATTTTAAAAATGACATTGAAAAACTGGAACAAGCTCAGAGAAGAGCTACCAGGATGATGACCGGTCTGCAAACAATGTCCTATCAGGAACAGTTAGAGGATTTGGGAATGTTTAGCTTACAAAAGAGAAGACTCAATAGTTGTCTACAAATATCTCAAGGGCTGCCACACTGTACAGAGAGGGAGAAGATACAGATTAGATACTAGAAAAAACTTTTGACAGTAAGGGTGATTAATGAGTAGAACAGCTGCCACGAGAGGTGGTGAGTTCTCCTTCAATGGACGTCTTCAAACAGAGGCTGGACAGACGTCTGTCTGAGATGATTTAATGAATCCTGCATTGAGCAGGAGGTTGGACGCGATGACCCTGGAGGTCCCCTCCAACTCTAATATTCTATGATTCTATGATTCTATGATGGGTAAAAATCGGAAATCCAATAGTTTTGAAACCATTTTACATGTATAGATATTGTCATGACTAGCAAAACATACATAGATGAAGCAAATGTTACCTACATAGGTATGAAAAAACTCCACAGATACACAAGCAGCTCGCACTTATAGGAAACAAGTAGTACGCCTAAAATGCAAGGAAAACAGCAGAAACAAGTAAATGGCACTTACAGAGAACAAACCATAACACTCTATCCAAGATCAATAACCAATCAATGATATTTATGTAGTTGTATACGTATGATGTTGACATAGCCACTCAAGTTCATATTTGCATAGAGTTGCCATTGAAATTCACATATGCATAAAGAACCAGGTAACATAACTCAAAAGTGCATATAAAAAACAATCCTTTAGGCCCTATCCGTGAGGCCATATCCATGTAACACAGGCATATTTACATGAATATTCACATTAGGAACAATACAATAAAATGAGCACATGCAAATACACAATACCCGTCCATTTGTACATTAAGCATGGATATACATAGAACACACATGCAATTAAAAGAAAAAGAGGAAAGACACATAAAATCAAAAATTTTAAAAATGGAAATATTTACTAAGTAAAAAACACAAAATCATAGACAACGCAAATAAAAACATTTAAAAATGGGCATATTTCGCCAAAACCTGTTTCTTATGACATAAACTGACACTGGGATAAAAGCCATATGAACGACATGACAACTGATAGAGCCATGTAATTGTGGTGGATATCTGAGATAAGTATGATAGGACACTATTAGTGATGAGCAAGCATACTCGCAAGAGCTCGCTGAGTACTTTCAAGATACTAGGGTAGATACTCGGGTCTCCTTCCTGCATGTTTGGCGCTCTTTAGAGCGCCAATCAACATGCAGGGATTGCCTGCCACTCACTGTAATGCCGCAGCCATGTTGGTTGTGGCATTACAGTGATTGGCTGGCCGCACAGTGTCATCAGTACAGATGAGCGGTGTTCGACTAGAACTGTTCGCCAATCTCAAATTCGAGCTGTTTTGGGCGGTGTTCGAGTTGTTCGACGAACCCGAACGATTTGCAAAAAATTCGGCTGTTCGAGGTTATGTTCGATAACTGTTCGTGCACCAAAAGCGTGTCCTGCATGTCTGGCGCTATTTAGAGCACCAATCATGCAGGGATTGTCTGCCACTCACTGTAATGCCACAGCCATGGTGGTTGTGGCATTACAGTGATTGCCCAAATCGATGGGAACAGTGCCAACAGTGAAACATGAAAAGCCGGCAATTCAGCAGCGGCATACACCTGTACCCGACAATTTAGAACCGAAAGAATAGAGCTTCACACATAGATTAGATAGATATAAACATGTCAGCCACATATATATGAAGTACAGTGAAAGTGCTGCTTACTGTACTTGTCATTTAGCGTAAAGGATTTATCAAAAAAAATAATAGTGTTTTCATGCACCGTCTCTTTAAAAAAGCCAGCCGGCAATTCAGCAGCGGTACCCGACAATTTAGAATAGAAGGAATAGAGAATCACACATAGATTAGATAGATAGAAACATGTCAGTCACATATATAAGAAGTGCAGTGACAGTGTTGATTACTGTACTTGTCATTTAGTGTAAAGGATTTATTTAAAAAAATAATAGTGTTTTCATGCACTGTCTCTTTAAAAAAGCCGGCCGGCAATTCAGCAGCGGTACCCGACAATTTATAACAGACAGAATAGAGCATCATACATAGATTAGATAGATAGAAACATGTCAGCCACATATATACGAAGTACAGTGACAGTGTTGCTTACTGTACTTGTCATTTAGCGTAAAGGATTTATCAAAAAAAATAATAGTGTTTTCATGCACCGTCTCTTTAAAAAAGCCGGCCGGCAATTCAGCATCTGTACCCGACAATTTATAACAGACAGAATAGAGCTTCACACATAGATTAGATAGATAGAAACATGTCAGTCACATATATATGAAGTACAGTGATAGTGTTGGTTACTGTACTTGTCATTTAGTATTAAAATAAAGGATTTATTATTAAAAAAATTGGCGTGGGGTTCCCCTTAATTTTAGGCTGTAGCGGAGGTTAAGCAGACGGCTGGGGCAGATGTTTGAAGCCTGGGAAGGGGGTAATACCAACGGAGCTTCCCAGGCTACTAATATCAGCCCCCAGCTGAATACATAGCCTTTACTAGCTATTAAAATGGGGGACCCCCCCAAAAAAATGACGTGGGGTCCCCCCTAATTTAATAGCTAGCAAAGGCTAGGCAGACAGCTGGGGGCTGATATTAATAGCCCAGGAAGGGAGCCATGAATATTGGCCCCCTCCCAGGCTAGAAACACCAGCCGTCAGCCGCCCCAGAAATGGCGCATTCATAGGATGCGCCAATTCTGGCACTTAGCCTCGCTCTTCCACGCTGCCCTGGTGCGGTGGCAGGGGGTAATAGGGTTGGGGTTGATGTCAGCTTATAATGCCAGCTGACATCAAGCCCAGGTTAGTAATGGAGAGGCGTCTATAAGACACCCCCATTACTAACCCCATAGTCAAAGTTAAAAAAAACACAAACACCCAGAATAAAGTCCTTTAATTGAAATAAAGACACAATCCTTTATTGTTCTAAATTAAACCATACTTACCGTCACGCCCATTCCAGCTGAAGCCAACGATCTCCTGCAATAAAAGAAAAATAATAAAGCAACCTCATCCTTACCATTCCATGGTTCCCACGACAGCTTCAGCTCTGCTACATCGAGATGACAGGCTGGACCGCAGCAGAACGCTGCCATCCAGCCTCTCATCCCGCAGACAGAATTCTCCCACGCTGTCAGTGATGTGCAGGAGGTGAGCTGAGTTCATTGGACATGAGCTCACCTTATGCACGTCACTGACAGCGTGGGAAAATTCTCCTGCAATCAGCGCTTCAGCGTGAGAATTTTCCCACGCTGTCAGTGACGTGCATGAGGTGAGCCGAGTTCATTGGACATGAACTCGGCTCATCTGGATGTCGTCACAGAGAGACGCTGAGCAGCGCAAGCAAGCCTGCGCTTCTCAGTGTCTGCGGGATGACAGGCTGGATGGCAGCGTTCTGCTGCGGTCCAGCCTGTCATCTCGATGTAGCAGAGCTGAAGCTGTCGTGGGAACCATGGAAAGGTAAGGATGAGGTTGCTTTATTATTTTTCTTTTATTGCAGGAGATCGTTGGCTTCAGCTGGAATGGGCGTGATGGTAAGTATGGTTTAATTTAGAACAATAAAGGATTGTGTCTTTATTTCAATTAAAGGACTTTATTCTGGGTGTTTGTGTTTTTTTTAACTTTGACTATGGGGTTAGTAATGGGGGTGTCTTATAGACGCCTCTCCATTACTAACCTGGGCTTGATGTCAGCTGGCATTATAAGCTGACATCAACCCCAACCCTATTACCCCCTGCCACCGCACCAGGGCAGCGTGGAAGAGCGAGGCTAAGTGCCAGAATTGGCGCATCCTATGAATGCGCCATTTCTGGGGCGGCTGACGGCTGGTGTTTCTAGCCTGGGAGGGGGCCAATATTCATGTCTCCCTTCCTGGGCTATTAATATCAGCCCCCAGCTGTCTGCCTAGCCTTTGCTAGCTATTAAATTAGTGGGGACCCCACGTCATTTTTTTTGGGGGGTCCCCCATTTTAATAGCTAGTAAAGGTATGTATTCAGCTGGGGGCTGATATTAGTAGCCTGGGAAGCTCCGTGGGTATTACCCCCTTCCCAGGCTTCAAACATCTGCCCCAGCCGTCTGCTTAACCTCCGCTAGAGCCTAAAATTAAGGGGACCCCCACGCCAATTTTTTTAATAATAAATCCTTTATTTTAATACTAAATGACAAGTACAGTAACCAACACTATCACTGTACTTCATATATATGTGACTGACATGTTTCTATCTATCTAATCTATGTGTGATGCTCTATCTTTCTGTTCTAAATTGTCGGGTACCGCTGCTGAATTGCCGGCCGGCTTTTTTAAAGAGACAGTGCATGAAAACACTATTATTTTTTAAAATAAATCCTTTACACTAAATGACAAGTACAGTAAGCAACACTATCACTGTACTTATTATATATGTGACTGACATGTTTCTATCTATCTAATCTATGTGTGAAGCTCTATTCTTTCTGTTCTAAATTGTCGGGTACAGATGCTGAATTGCCGGCAGGCTTTTTTAAAGAGACGGTGCATGAAAACACTAATATTTTTTTTAATAAATCCTTTACACTAAATGACAAGTGCAGTAACCAACACTGTCACTGTGCTTCTTATATGTGTGACTGACATGTTTCTATCTATCTAATCTATGTGTGATGCTCTATTCCTTCTTGTCTAAATTGTCGGGTACCGGTGTATGCCGCTGCTGAATTTGCCGGCCGGCTTTTTTAAAGAGAGTGTCTTCTGAGCAGTTTGTCAGCTTTTGGACACCTTTGCAGGTGTTTTCTATGTGTTTCTATGTGTTTTTGTTTGCCTGCCATTGGTTTTAACGGTGTTCGACGGTGTTCTAAGGTGTTCGACGAACAGTTCGACGAACAGTTCCTCGAACATCCCGGTGTTCGACGAACCGAACCGAACCCGAACACTACGGGGGTGGCTCAACACTAGTCATCAGGTCTATATCAGACCTTGCACCACTGTGCTCGTACTGTAGTGAGCTAGGAAGAGATTGGGTTGTGTATTAAGTAGTGTAGGGAGAAAACAAGTACATTACACATATCCATCTCAACAAACAGTCCTTCTGAGGACTAATCCATCGGCAGAGATGTCAGGCAGGCAGTGTATATAGGCAGGCAGGCAGTGGATATAGCAGACTGCAGTGCATATAGCACAAGAGGCTCCATTCCAGTTCTGCCTTCTGCTGCTGTTAAACATTTCTAAACAAAGGCCCAGGTCACAAGGGCAAGGAATAATTTTTTTTGTATCTTATTCTTAATCCTCATTATTTGCTTAAAAAGCAATCCAGAGAACACCGTTTTTCTATGCCACTTGCTTGTTGGCACTGCAGAATACAGCAGAATACAGCCAGGTCCTTTCCATCTTACAGCGCTAAACATCCAGCTATTTAAAGCTATGGTTTGTCTGTCACACGGATCACATATAATTGGGCTGAAAATTCTACCATTTCTGGCCTCCATTCTAATTTTTTTCAGTGTGTCAGCAAAGTGTTCGACACTGGTTTGCTGTTCAAAATAGTTACCTACAGGCCAGGTATTTCTCCATCACACGGATTACATATAACTTCGATCCAAATTCAGCCATTTGTACTGAGCGTGGAAGATATTGTTCTCCATTTAAAATGGGCAAGGCGCATGGCAAGGGATGGGAAACTGGACGTGATGGTGATGGTGCATTCAGAGCAGTGTCAAAAGGTTGTTGGCTGGATAGCAGATAATGCTTCCAGTCACTTAGCCACTACCACCACCCTGTCTTCCACACGGTCAAGTCTCAGTAGCTGTGAGTCAGGACTGCATATTCTTCACCCTGATCCTCCTTCCTCCCACCATGCTGAGGGCCCAGTGACAACTGATCCCACACTTGGACACTCTGAAGAGCTGTTCACTTTTCCATTTATAGATTTGGGCCTCTTGCCCCGTCCACTTGAAGCGGGGCAAGAAGAGATCGCATGCAGCAATGCCCAAATATTTGAGCAGCCACGGTCACACGAATGCGACTGTCGGAAAGTGTCACAAGAGGTGGACGATGACGAGAGGCAATTGCCAGAGAGTCAGGAGGTGGACCAGGGTGCAGAAGTGGAAGACGAGGTGGTGGATGATATAGTAACTGACCCAACCTGGCAGGAGGACATGCAGAGCGAGGACAGCAACACACAGGGCGAGGGAGGCAGAGCACCCCAACAAGCAGGAAGGAGCAGTGTGGTGGCCACAGACAGAAGGTGGGCAGCCGTTCCGTGTAACACCAACACGATAGAAGTTACCAGTACAATTGTTAGGTCTTCCCGAGTCTGGTTGTTTTTTAAAGACTCTGCCAATAACCCCAAAAAGGTCATTTGCACCAGCTGCCAGGCCAGCATCAGCAGGGGTGGCAAAACTAGCAGCCTGACCACCACCTGCAAGATGAGGCACATGGCAGCAAAGCACCCGATTTTGTGGGCCAAACACAAGGGTCCAGGAACAGTGTCTGCGGGTGTCACCATTGCTTCTTCCGCTGTTGTGCATGCAAGCCAATCCCTTTTCCATAGTGCATGTGAAGATGCCTCCTGCCCTGCACCTGTCATTGCACACTCTCAGGTAGAAGCATCAGGAAGCACGTCCACGTCCTTGTCCCAGCGCAGAGTTCAGTTGTCCATACCCCAGTACTTGTAACTAGTGTTGAGCCACCCCCGTAGTGTTCGAGTTCGGTTCGGTCCATCGAACACCCGTGTGTTCGCCGAACTGTTCGTCGAACTGTTCGTCGAACACCTTCGAACACCGTTAAAACCAATGCCAGGCAAACAAAATCACATAGAAACACATAGAAAACACCTTCAAAGGTGTCCAAAAGCTGACAAACTGCTCAGAAGACACAACTAACACATGGAAAAGTGACACGTACATATAGTCATGCGAAAAGAAAAGAGGTAGAGGAGTAAAAGGAGGGGGAGACACAAATATAGGCATGTCATGCCCTTCTAAAATCCAAAAAGTGAGAAGCCGACACGTTCAGTCCGCTCCTGCCCGTGCCAACTCCGTGTCGCCGGGTTTGTGCCAGAGCCACGGTGAACCCTGACGGCCAGCCCCCCTCTCCCAATACTGGTGCCTGTCCGCTGGTGGGTCGAGCGAGCCCCCCTGTGGTGGAGGCAGCTCTAAGCTTTTTAATTTAAATTGTCTCTCTAATTTGAATGAATACACTTTAAATACATTTACAAGGATCTATTGGAGGGCAAGTCTCATGCCAGCAGCCGCGTAATTCCAGCTCCAGTAGCGTCCACTAAAGCTGCTGCAGTTAAAAAGCTTTTATAAGGATCGAGTTCGGCTGTCCACTGCAAGGCATCCTACTGCCAGTCCCAGCCTCTTATCCCTTGGGGTGCCTCCTGATGCTCTTCACTGAGTATCCCGTGGTCCCGAAGCATTTCCTTTGAAAAAATTAAGTGTCCAAACTACAGGTGGTGTAGCTTGCTTAACAGCCGGGATAATCCGCTGACTAGCAGACACTGCTACTAGGCACAAAGTATTTCCTGGGCTAGATGCAGTTAAAAATTTGTAATTAGATACTTTCGTTGGATGCTGAGAAAGCATTCCATAGAGTCTCCTGGCATGCCATATATGATTCTCTTAAAAAGCTTGGGGTAGGGGTCTAGGGGACCCTTTTATAGCCAAAATCACGGCCCTGTATCACAATACATCACCTAGGCTGAAGATAAATGGAACTGTAGCACCCTGAGGGCTCGGTTGCTACAGAGGTATTGCACCTCACCCAGAGGTGTGATATCTCACTCTCAGGTAAGGATGGAGTGTGGATCAGGACCCGACACCTGCATGCATTACACCACATTGCCGTGGGGCAGGGCGACCAATATGCCTCTGAGATGGGCACGACAGTCCCTGTCCCTGGCTGGAGTGGGGGGAGGGAACACTGAGGAAGGGGAACCCTGTAGTGCAGGAGCAGGGAGGAAGCAGTTCCTGGGTGCATTGAGAAGGGAGTATAAAAGGTGGGCACCATCTTAGTTCAGTGCAGAGAAGTCTGAGCAGAAGTGGCAGGGAGCAGGGGCTCTGCATGAGCTCTGCTCCGGAGGCGGGCCTAGTAACAGAGGCCCAGGCCTGGAAGAGGGAGAAGGAAGGAAGAGGAGCGGAGAAGGCTCCAGGAACGAGGAATGAAGGGATCCCAGGGGTGCGGACGGGCGAATCGCCACCGCACGCCCGAATCCACCTGCGTGGAGGGGTCAGGCCAAAGGGGGAGACCGGTCCCCGAAACTAGTGGAGGCAGGAAACGACCCTCAGCTAGAAACCAGAGGCTCTGACATTTTATGTGGCGCAGCCCCTCGCTACACCCGCTAGGAAGGCACCACATAGGGTCAGGGAATCTGGCGCCAAGTTTACCAAGAGGAGGCCCGAGGCAGCCGGACAGAAGTGTTGGTAAGAAAGGCCAGACAAAGGACACACAAAGGGGGTCCTGTGAAGCGCTCCAAAGTTATCTGGGAGTTGTCTGAGCCCCTCACCTGGTGAGCACAGTACGACGTGGGCAGCCGTTACCTGCAGACGTGGTCTGGATAATAAGAACTGTGAGTAAAGGCCCTGGACTGCATCACTGACTCCGTGTCGTTACTGCTGCTGCCCTGCACCATCACCCCCATCCTCCGCATACACTGCCCTGAGGCTATACTCCTCCCATGGGGAGTTATGCTACGCTCTGCTGCACCCACAACACCAGCCTCAGCGGTCTGCCCTGCAGTGGCGGTTCACTCTGACCGCAATCCACGGGTGGCGTAGTCGGACATTTAAACATCAAAACCACATAAATAGTTCCGCCACTGGTTTGACCACCCTGAGCCACGGAACCGGGTCGCCGCCACGAAGACTACAACCACCAGCATCCACCAAAAAGGGTCCGGCTCCGGGTGTCCCAAGGCCCAGGGGGTGCATCAGAACATTTTCATCACCTTTCACAATCACCAATGGGACAAGGCAGGGATGTCCTCTGTCCCCTCTCTTATACATCCTAGTGACGGAGCACCTGCTCTCATCAATTCGCCATAACTCCAAAATTAGGTGGATTGAGGTGGGAGGCACTGAGTACAAGTGCTCTCTATTTGCTGATGATGTCCTAGTATATATCACTCAATCACATATATCCATCCATGCTGTTATGGCTGAAATAGATCACTTTGTTACATGGTCAAATTTTAAAATCAATGCAGCGAAGTCTGAGGCCCTCGATGTCTCCCTCCCCAAATCCATATAGGATTCCATCCAATCCAACTTTCCCTTTGCCTTGCCCTCACAGGGTATCAAATACTTAGGAATTCCTATTCATAGAGACCTCTCCCATCTATGTTATCTTAATTTTGGGCCCTTAATTGAACAACTCCATACAGACCACGGTTGGCAAGTTAGAACTGTAAGATTCACTACGTGAACCACTGGTGTTTTGTGGAAAAGCACATGTACACTGTGTTCCAAATTATTATGCAAAAAGTGTTTAGGAGTGATAAGGGAAGAATTTGTTTGTTTGTCAGTTAAACTCATTGATGGTGATGTGTGTCAGGGCTCTTTATATCACTGTAAGCAATTGCAGACACCTGTGCTAATTAGTTTGGCAGGTGTGTCCAATGAAAGGCAAGACTACTTAAGAAGGCTGTCTCACATTATTAAGCAGCCTACATTTTCTGCCAAAATGGGAAAGAAAAAGGATGTGTCGGCTGCTGAGAAGCAACAAATTGTGGAGTGTTTAGGTCAAGGCATGACTACAATCAACATTGTGCGATGATCAGGATGAAGTGTCTTGGCAATCAAGAAGTATGTAGCTGATTCACAGTACACATGTGTGCGTGCTGATAAGGGCAAATTGAGGACTCTTTCCTACAAGCAATTAAGTCAGGTTAAAAGAGCAGCGGCAAAAAAGCCTTGTCATAGCAGCAGACAAGTTTTTGAAGCTGCTGGTGCCTTCAACGTCTCCCGAACAACAAGATGCAGGGTACTTCAGAGGTTTGCAGCTGTGCATACGCCATCCTGTCGACCTCCTCTATCCACTTCACACAAGCAGAAACGGCTCCAGTGGGCTAAACATTACATGAAGACTGATTTCAAAACTGTTTTGTTCACGGATGAGTGCCGTGCAGCGCTCGATGGTCCAGATGGATGGAGTGGATGATGGCTGGTTGATGGACACCCCACGCAAACACGGCTACAGCGCCAACAAGGAGGAGGTGGAGTAATGTTTTGGGCTGGAATCATGGGGAGAGAGATTGTCGGCCCCTTTAGGATCCCTGAAGGCGCTAAAGATGAACTCCATAATGTATGTGGATTTTCTCAAACAGCACTTCCTGCCATGGTTCTAGAAGAAGAACCGTGTATTTCACAGCAAGATCATTTTTTTGCATGATAATGCACCATCTCATGCTGCACATAAAACATCTGCATCTCTGGCTGATATGGGCATAAAAGGGGACAAACTTATGGTGTGACCCCCATGCTCCCCTGACCTCTACCCCATTCAGAACCTCTGGAGCATCATCAAAAGGAGTGTCTATGATGGCGGGAGGCAGTTCACATGTAAGCAACACCTCTGGGAGGGTATTCTGTCCTCATGCAAAACAATTGAAGCAGAAACCATCCAAAACCTGACAAATTCAATGGACGAGAGAGTTCAGAAGCTCCTTTCGAACAAGGGGTCCTATGTGAAAATGTAACATCACCTAGAATAAAGTTTTGAGTTGAAAACTGTTTGATTTCAGTTTCTAATAACCTGCTAATGCTTATAATTTCAAAAATGACCATTTTTTTGGTCTTTATTAAAATGAAAAGGTTGATCGAAAAGTTTGGGGATCTAAGAGTGTGGCAACCCAGTAGTCATGATTACTTCGAATTCTGACAATATGAGGGTCATGTTGCAGGTAGTGCAGCAAGAAGGCACTTATGTGTCTTGCGCATCTCGGAGCTCCAAAATTATTTTCCGGGCTAGATGCAGCTAAAAATTATTATTAATTTTAAATCTGGTGGAGCTTATTATAGATGGCCTAATAGAATCAGTGCTGCACACTGCTACAAAGCCCAAATTATTTTCCAGCCAAGATGCAGATAAACATGATTAGTAATTTGAAAGCTTAAAACGGTTGGTAGGGTGATTTTAACCAATCATCAAGCTTTTACTCTCCCCAGGATGACACAGGGGTAGAAAAGTCGTTTCGGATCCATGATTTGTTCATCTTTATGAACGTGAGTCTGTCTACATTATCAGTGGAGAGCCGCGTGCGCTTATCTGTCAGCACACCACCAGCAGCGCTGAACACACGTTCAGACAGAACGCTGGCTGCGGGGCATGACAAGATCTCCAAGGCGTAAGTGGCTAGCTCCGGCCATTTATCCAGATTGGAAGCCCAAAAAGAGCAAGGGTCCAGTGACACAGTCATGGCTTCAATGTTTACTTGGAGATACTCCTGTACCATCGTCTCTAGGCGTTGACTATGTGTCAGACTTCTTGTCTCCTGTGGCCTTGCAAAGGATGGGCTAAAAAAGTGGTGAAATGATTCCGCAAAATTGATGTTACCAGCAGATACTGTGGTTCTGTTACGGTTTGAGTGCTGAACACTTGACGGTCCCACGGTTGGCAAGTTGGAACTGTGAGATTCACTACGTGCACCACTGGTGTTTTGTGGAAAAGCACATGTAAGATTCTGCAACAGTCTCTGCTGATACTCCTGCATGCGTGCATCCCTTTCTATGGCAGGAATAATTTCGGCATATTTACTTTTGTAACGGGGATCTAACAGTGTGGCAACCCAGTAGTCAGGATTATTTCTAATTCTCACAATTCGAGGGTCATGTTGCAGGTAGTGCAGCAAGAAGGCACTCATGTGTGTTGCGCATCCAGGAGCACCAAGTCCCTGTTGTGTTGGTGGCGAGGTAACAATCATGCTTCCTTCCTCTGTCCTCTCCCCCCAACCTCGCACAACAGAAATGTGATCAAGGTCTCCCTCATCTGATGAGTCTTCCATCAGTTCGTCCTCCACTTCTTCCTGGGCTCCTGCACCTTCCTCACTAGTTTGGCTGCTACCATGCACCCTGGTAAAACCATCTCCCCCACCCTCACATGCCTGCCGCCTTGGTGCTGCCGACCGTCTGGACCTTGCAGATGTTAGCCCTTCCGCATACAAATCCTCCTCCTCTACTTCCTCCACCTCCTCTTGTGCCACCACCTGACTCCGAATTCTGTTTAACATGTGCTCCAGCATGTAAATCAACGGAATAGTCATGCTGATAATGGCATCGTCAGCACTAAACATCTTCGTCGCCATTTCAAAACTGTGCAGAAGGGTGCATAGGTCCCTGATCTGAGACCACTCCTCCAGCGTGATTTGCCCCACCTCTGGATCTCGTTGGCCCAGGCTATACGTCAGAACGTATTGCACCAGGGCTTGTCGGTGCTGCCACAGTCGCTGCAACATGTGCAGAGTTGAATTCCACCGGGTAGGCACATCGCATTTTAGCCAGTGAAGTGGCAGGCCCAACGACTTCTGTAGAGATGTAAGTCGCTGAGCTGCGGGATGCGAACGGCGGAAGTGAGCACACAGCGACCGTGCCCTCTGCAGAAGGCCATCTAGTCTGGGATAGTGGGCTAAAAATTGCTGGACAACCAGGTTCAACACGTGAGCCATACAAGGCACGTGTGTGACATTGCCCCGGCGAAGGGCCGCACCCAGGTTTGCAGCATTGTCGCACACGGCCTTCCCTGGTTTCAGGTCCAGTGGAGACAACCATTCATGAAATTGGTTCTCCAGAGCTGACAACAACTCCTCAGCTGTGTGACTCACATTTCCCAGACATTTCAAAGTAAAAACCGCCTGATGACGTTGAGCCCTACTGCCAGCATAGTAAGGAGGTGTGCAGGATCCCTTCTGCGCAGTTAGAAAGCTTGTGGCATGACCAGACAGGCTTTGGGTGCAGGTGGAAGACCGAGAGGAGGTTGAGGAGGCAGAAGCAGTGGAGGAACTTTGACATAAAGAGGATTGACGCACAACTCGTGGGGACGGCAAGACTTGGACAGCAGCCCCTTGTCCTGCTGTCACCATAGTTACCCAGTGCCCAGTCAGCGACATGTAACGCCCCTGTCCATGCCTACTCGTCCAAGTGTCTGTGGTGAAATGCACCCTGTCACACACAGAGTTTCTCAAAGAAGCGGTGATGTTGTGAGCAACATGCTGGTGGAGCGCAGGCACACCTTTCTTTGAGAAGTAGTGCCGACTGGGCATCTGGTACTGGGGCACTGCGACGGACATAAGGTCTCGAAAATCCTCTGTGTCCACCAGGCGGAAAGGCAGCATTTCTGTAGCCAAGAGCTTGCAGATGGTGAAATTCAACCTCTTAGCTTTCTCATGGCTAGGAGGAAATGGTCTTTTACTTGTCCACATCTGAGGGACCGAGGGCTGGCTATTGTGCTTAGACGGGGTTGATAATGGTGTCCGCGGCAAACTGCCGGTCTGTGAGGAAGATGCAGGCGGACATGTTAGGTTGCCTTGATCCAAAGGTGGTGCTATCGATGTCGGACAGCGCTCAACACCAGCTGGTGTTACCACCTCCAAAGAAAATGATGACCTGCCAATCACGCTGGCTGTTGCGGGTAAAGAGGTGGCAGGTCTGCGCCCAAAAACAGATGTGACTGCTGTCCCCCCAGTCACAGAGGATGAAGAGGCCGCGGATGCACAAGATATGGCAGACGGTGGTTGGCCCGGCCGGCTAGGCCGCATTGTAGCACACTGAGCTTCCCACTGCAACTTATTCTTCATGTCCATGTGCCAGTTCATGCATGAAGTACTCAAACTATGTATTTTTTGGCCTCTACTTAGCTTTTGCTGACAAATGTTACAGATAACACGAGTTGGGTCATCTTTATCGATCTGAAAAAATGCCCAGGCTATGCAAGGCTTAGCACCCATGCGACCTGAAGAGCCACCACGACTTGTGGTGAGAGACAGAGTTGTGTTTGAGGATGCAGTTGTTGACGTGCTTCCAGTACTACGTCTCTGTCCAGGAAGGCGCAACCTGACCTCGTCGTCACTAGCATCTTCCTCCACCTCCTCTGCTGACCTCATCTCTGGGCTGACTGTGGGTTGACAGTAAGTGGGATCTCCAACCTCATCATCATCACCCTGTGCGTTATCACACCCGTCGTTCTCAGAGCCAACCTGTTCCTGCCCTGACAAAAAACTAAAGTTGGTGCTCCAATCAGGTATTTGAGTCTCATCATCGTCTTCCTCATTGTCTCCACCAACAGGAGTTACAGTTTGGGAATGAGGGTCTACATTATGGTCAGAACCTTCTGCGTCTGGTCCTGGATCCGACTCATAAAGATTCTGGGCATCAGTGCAGATCATTTCCTCGTCTGGATTCACAGAAGCGCTGGAGTCGACCTCTGATTCCCAGGCTATAGTATGAGTAAACAGCTCTACAGACTCAACCATCTGTTCTACCTCATACTCAGACGGGCAGCTGGAGATTTGGGAGCTGAGAGGAAGCAAGTACGATTTGGGTGACACCTTTGAGGACTGGAGTATTTGTGATGTTGAAGTTGATGTGGAGGATAGCCCACTTAAAGGAGCACTTGATATCCGTTGAAGCACCTGCTGTTTTTGTGCCTCATCTGGAATTTGTAGCGATTGGCGTGGCCTTAAGAAAGGGATCTTATCAGATTGTCCGCTAAAAGAAGTAGACATTTTAATTTGGCAGGAAGATGGTCTTTCTTCTGCAGATGTTACTGTTGCTTTAACACCTACCCCACGGACACAACCTTTTTTCCCCTTCCCAATACGCCTATTCCCCTTTCCACCAGCAGCAGGCCTTTTTCCACTCATTTTGGTGGTTAACTAATTCACAACTCTGGAGTTATTTGCACAAAAAAACAATGGATGGGAACCGAGCAGGGCTGAGTGGCCAAACTGTGGTATTAGGCCAAAACTATTGGCTGGGTTAGATGGAGAAAAAAATTATATTCGATTTGCAACCTGATGGAGGTCAGTATAGATGGACTAATAGAACAAGTCCCACACACAGCTAGAAGCCCAAATATTTTTTCAGAGGTAGATGCAGAAAAAAAATATATTCAGTTTGCAACCTGATGGAGGTCAGTATAGATGGACTAATAGAGAAAGTCCCACACACTGCTAGAAGGCCAAATATTTTTTCAGAGCTAGATGCAGACAAAAAATTATTTTGAATTTGCAACCTGATGGAGGTCAGTATAGGTGGACTAATAGAACAAGTCCCACACACTGCTAGAAAGCCAAATATTTTTTCAGAGCTAGATGCAGAAAAAAATTATATTCAGTTTGCAACCTGATGGAGGTCAGTATAGATGGACTAATAGAACAAGTCCCACACACAGCTAGAAGCCCAAATATTTTTTCAGAGGTAGATGCAGAAAAAAATTATATTCAGTTTGCAACCTGATGGAGGTCAGTATAGATGGACTAATACAATGATGCTATTGTAACGGGTCCGGGAGGCGGAACCTCTGAGCTACTATACAAGGGGGCGGCCCTTGTAAGGGAGCGGGTGGCAGTCTCTGGATGAACGGACAGGGAGATACGGCAAGTGATCAGGGCAGTCTCTGGGTGAACGGACATGGAGATACGGCAAGTGATCAGGGCAGTCTCTGGGTGAACGGACAGGGAGATACGGCAAGTGATCAGGGCAGTCTCTGGGTAAGGGGTAGGTACGACCTGTGATGGCAGAGCCTCCGGGTAGGCTAGCAGGCAGATGGTAGATGGGTGCTCCCAGGTGAGCAGGCGAGAGTCTCTGGAATAGCAGGTGGTCACGGCACGTGACGGCGGAGCCTCCGGGCTGGCAGGCAGGCAGGTAACGGAGAAGCGCTCCCAGGTGAGCGGGCAAGAGTCTCTGGAATAGCTGGTGGTCACCGCAAGTGACAACGGGGCCTCCGGGCTGGCAAGCAGGCAGGTAACGGAGATGCGCTCCCAGGTGAGCGGGCAAGAGTCTCTGAGATAGCTGGTGGTCACAGCACGTGACAACGGAGCCTCCGGACTGGCAAGCAGGCAGGTAACGGAGAAGCGCTCCCAGGTGAGCGGGCAAGCTGGTCCATAGACAGACTGACCGGAGTAGTAAGGCAGACCGTCGGACCTCAGGCAAGCAGGCAGGTAGCTGATATGCGCTCCCAGGTGAGCGGGCAGGCTGGTCCTTAGACAGACTGACAGGAGTAGTAAGGCAGACCGTCGGACCTCAGACTGGCAGACAGGTAACAAGTATTCAGGCAGGAATCAGGCAGGTAACTGGCAGGTAACTGGCAGGTAACTGGCAACGGGACCTGAGGGCTGAAGCACAGGTGAGACACAGGTGCAAACAACATTGCTCGGGCACCTCCATTTTGGAGGAGGTGCCTTATATATGATGAAGTCCTCCGGCCATTGGCCGGGGACTCTTTAGGGCGGCGCGCGTGGCCCCTTTAAGAGGAGGGAAGCGCGCGCGCGCGCGCCCTAAGCACAGGGGCCGGGAAGGAGCGCGCGCTGAGAGCAGAGCAGGAGGAGGACGCCGGGACGGAGCGCGCGCTGACAGCAGAGCAGGAGGAGGACGCCGGGACGGAGCGCGCGCTGACAGCAGAGCGGGGAGAGGACGCCGGGACGGAGCGCGCGCTGACAGCAGAGCGGTGAGGGGAGCAGCGTCCCTGCCTAGCAGAGGGCAGGGACGCCAGCGCTACAGTACCCCCCCCTTTAGGCCCCCCCTTTTTTAGGCCAGACAGAAATTTAGCTAGGATGAGAGGGGCATGGATATTCTCCCGGGGCTCCCACGTTCTCTCCTCTGGACCAAACCCCCTCCAATCTACCAAGAAAAAGGTCTTTCCTCTTACCCTTTTGGTGGCAAGAATGTTCTCTACCTCAAACTCGTCCTCAGCAGAAACCGGAGCAAGAGGCGTACCTGTAGACTTAGAAAAAGAGTGAAGTACCACAGGTTTGAGGAGAGATACATGGAAGGAGTTAGGGATCCGTAAGTTGGCCGGGAGTTTCAATTTATAGGCCACCGGGTTGATCTGACTGATAACCTCCAGTGGGCCGATGAACCGAGGCCCCAACTTATAGGAAGGGATCTTGAGCCGGACATATTTGGACGAGAGCCAGACTTTATCCCCAGGACGGAATTGAGGAGGATCCAGACGTCCTTTGTCAGCGTGCCTTTTCATACGCTCGGATGACAGAAGGAGTGCGGACCGGGTACTCTCCCATATGGAGGAAGACTCGCTCTTGTGATTGTTGTACGAGAATTCGGCCCTTGGCAGGAGATCCACCCAGTCAGAATGGTGAGCATTAACGAAGTGCCGGAGGTAACTGGTCAGGTTCTGATTGATCCGCTCCACTTGACCATTAGACTGTGGGTGGTAAGCGGAGGAGAAGTCCAGAGTGACGTCTAGCAATTTACAAGTGGCTCTCCAGAAACGAGAAGTGAACTGTACTCCTCGATCCGACACGATGTGACGGGGCAGGCCATGAAGACGGAAGATGTGGCGGATAAAGACTCTGGCCAGCTCGGGTGCAGACGGAAGACCTGGCAGGGGAATGAAGTGAGCCATCTTGGAAAAGCGGTCAGCGACCACCCAAATGACCGTACAACCGGCAGAGACGGGCAGATCAGTTACGAAGTCCATCGCTATATGCTGCCAGGGGGCAGCAGGTGCTGGCAGAGGAAGAAGGCGGCCGGCCGACAAGTGTCTCGGAACCTTGTTGCGGGCACAGGACACACAGGCAGAAACAAAGTCCATAACATCCTTGTGCAGGTTAGGCCACCAGTAGTGCCGGGTAATAAGCTGGAGGGTCTTTTTCTGACCGGCGTGGCCAGCTAGTTTAGACGAATGACCCCAGTGTAGGATCCTCTCCCGATCAGGTACCGATACGAACGTCTTACCAGGAGGGAGACAATTTAGACTCACGGAGGCCACCTGCATTACTCTGGCGGGATCGATGGGGCAGTCACATGGTCTACGAGGTGGTAATGTCTCTGCCTCCTCCATATCAAAGACATCAGCACAAGACCAATAAGGAATCGGAAGTCCAGGTAGATTAGCTGGGATAGGAGAGGGACGGACGGAATGGACGGGAACCAGACAGGTTTTATGACAGTCTTGTCCCCAGCGAAGGACTTCTCCGGTTTGCCAGTCAAGCACGGGTGCATGTCTCTGGAGCCAAGGCAGACCTAGCAAGAGGGCGTGAGAGAGTCCAGGCAGAACGTGAAGGGAGATACTCTCTGAATGCAGCATACCCACTTGCAGAGTAATGGATTCGGTGATGAATTGGATGGGGCGAGATAAGAGGCCCCCATCCACGGCAACAACAGACAAGGGTACAGCCAGAGGTTTGGTGGGGATGCGGTATTTCTCCACCAGGGACAGTGAAATAAGATTTCCGGCTGCTCCAGAGTCAAGTTGGGCTAGTTCGGAATAACGATTCTCCCCGCAGATGATTGAGACAGACAGCAGCAGGGATGGAGAGGATTTATTTTTGTCTAGATCAAGTCCTCTGAGCGAACCTAGACACAGGCGTTCTCCCGACCTCTCCGGGCAGGCACGGATCCGATGCTCCTTACTGCCACAGTAGAAGCAGCTCCCCTCGGCACGGCGAAAGTCCTGACGGGATTTGACCATCTTGGTCTGGTCGACCTGCATAGGCTCAGGAGAGTGTACCTGGGGAGAAACGGAAGGAGTGACGGGTTTCAGAAAAGTAGGACCCAGACGTGGAAGCCCCTTTTCACGGGTGACCTCTTTGGCACGTTCCTGGAATCGAAGGTCAATCCGGGTGGCAAGAGTTATTAGGTCATCGAGAGTGGTAGGAATGTCCCGACCAGCAAGTTCATCTTTAATACGGCTGGACAGACCCTCCCAGAAGACGGATACCAGAGCTTCGTTATCCCAGGCCAGCTCCGAGGCAAGGGTGCGGAACCGTATGGCATATTGACCCACGGTGAGGCTTCCCTGACGGAGGCGTAGCAGAGATGATGCGGATGAGGTCCTCCGTCCGGGTTCGTCGAAGGCTTTCCGGAAAGCCGTGAGAAAGGCAGGCAAGTCGGACACCAGGGGGTCTCCTCTCTCCCACAGAGGATTTAGCCAGGCCAGAGCCTCCCCGGTGAGATGGGACATGATGAATGCAATTTTGGCTCGGTCGGAGTTAAACTGGTGGGACAATAGTTCAAAATGCAGGGTGCACTGATTTATGAAGCCCCGAGCCAGGACGGAGTCGCCTCCGAAGCGAGGAGGTGCAGAGAGCCGGGGTCCGGAAAAGGATACCATGGTACTGGCCGTAGTTGCAGGATCAGACAGGGTGTTCAGGCGAGTATTAACATTCCGCAGATGACCCAGGATGGCCTCCTGTTGGGACTTCAGACGGGACAGTTCAAGACAGAGGTCCGAGAGCGAGGGAGCTTGGGTGCCACCGGGTTCCATGGCCCGAGCAAACTGTAACGGGTCCGGGAGGCGGAACCTCTGAGCTACTATACAAGGGGGCGGCCCTTGTAAGGGAGCGGGTGGCAGTCTCTGGATGAACGGACAGGGAGATACGGCAAGTGATCAGGGCAGTCTCTGGGTGAACGGACAGGGAGATACGGCAAGTGATCAGGGCAGTCTCTGGGTGAACGGACAGGGAGATACGGCAAGTGATCAGGGCAGTCTCTGGGTAAGGGGTAGGTACGACCTGTGATGGCAGAGCCTCCGGGTAGGCTAGCAGGCAGATGGTAGATGGGTGCTCCCAGGTGAGCAGGCGAGAGTCTCTGGAATAGCAGGTGGTCACGGCACGTGACGGCGGAGCCTCCGGGCTGGCAGGCAGGCAGGTAACGGAGAAGCGCTCCCAGGTGAGCGGGCAAGAGTCTCTGGAATAGCTGGTGGTCACCGCAAGTGACAACGGGGCCTCCGGGCTGGCAAGCAGGCAGGTAACGGAGATGCGCTCCCAGGTGAGCGGGCAAGAGTCTCTGAGATAGCTGGTGGTCACAGCACGTGACAACGGAGCCTCCGGACTGGCAAGCAGGCAGGTAACGGAGAAGCGCTCCCAGGTGAGCGGGCAAGCTGGTCCATAGACAAACTGACCGGAGTAGTAAGGCAGACCGTCGGACCTCAGGCAAGCAGGCAGGTAGCTGATATGCGCTCCCAGGTGAGCGGGCAGGCTGGTCCTTAGACAGACTGACAGGAGTAGTAAGGCAGACCGTCGGACCTCAGACTGGCAGACAGGTAACAAGTATTCAGGCAGGAATCAGGCAGGTAACTGGCAGGTAACTGGCAGGTAACTGGCAACGGGACCTGAGGGCTGAAGCACAGGTGAGACACAGGTGCAAACAACATTGCTCGGGCACCTCCATTTTGGAGGAGGTGCCTTATATATGATGAAGTCCTCCGGCCATTGGCCGGGGACTCTTTAGGGCGGCGCGCGCGGCCCCTTTAAGAGGAGGGAAGCGCGCGCGCGCGCGCCCTAAGCACAGGGGCCGGGAAGGAGCGCGCGCTGAGAGCAGAGCAGGAGGAGGACGCCGGGACGGAGCGCGCGCTGACAGCAGAGCAGGAGGAGGACGCCGGGACGGAGCGCGCGCTGACAGCAGAGCGGGGAGAGGACGCCGGGACGGAGAGCGCGCTGACAGCAGAGCGGTGAGGGGAGCAGCGTCCCTGCCTAGCAGAGGGCAGGGACGCCAGCGCTACAGCTATGCCCAAAAGATTTTACTTCACTAGGTGCAGTAAAAAAATTGGTATTCTATACACAGGTGGTATATCTTGCAACACAGATAGGCTACTCCACTGACTAACACACTCTGCAATAGGCCAAAAAGGATTAGCTTTGCTAGATTCAGCCAAATGCTGTGAAAAAAACTTGCACAGCACTGGCACAGACCTGCCTGGCAAAAACTGATAGGAACTGATGTAACCTAGTCCTGAAAAGGACTGCAATTACAATTAGTCTTTACTCCCACAATCTATCTATTTAAGAGCACAGACCTGCCTGATAAAAGTCGTAGGAAATGCTGTAACCTAGTCCTTAAAAGGACTGCAATCACAACTATTCCCTACTCCCAAGCTATCTGTAGATTTGTGCGAAAATTGGCTTGAAATTAACAAAGTATAGCGCACACAGCAACAGCGGTGCCGTCTAACACGCAGCTGCAGCAGTGAGAAAATGGTGGCGACGGGGAAAATGGCTTGGTCTTATAGGGCAAGGACATGTGACATACACTGCCAATGACACATGCCCTTGCTTGTGTGAAAAACAGGAGTTCGCTCCGTGTGTGCGCTGCTGATAGGCTGACAGACTGCACCTCCCCACTGCAAATGCGGGAAAGAGAAAAAAAAATGGAGATCTTCATTATTCCTGCAGAGATCCATCCCCTGCCCCTCCCCCCACCCCGCTGTACACTCAAACTGCGTATTAACATTAATTTTCATCATTACTGAGAAAAAATCCAGTTATGATTTTGGTGCACTAACAGTTATCGAACATAACCTCGAACAGCCGAATTTTTCTCAAATCGTTCGTGTTCGCCGAACGGCTCAAATACCGCCCAAAACAGCTCGAATTTGAGATTGGCGAACAGTTCGAGTAGAACAACGCTCATCTCTACTTGTAACGGAAGCGCAAATACGCAGCCAACGCCCCACAGGCCACGGTACTAAATTCCCACATTTCACGACTGCTTGCACTCGAAATGTTGCCTTTTACGCTCATGGAGATGGAAGCATTCCGCAACCTGATGGTGGCGGCCATACCTCGGTACTCGGTCCCCAGCCGCCACTATTTCTCTCAGTGTGCCGTCCGCGCATTACACAAGCACGTGTCCCACAATATTAGACGTTCCTTCAACAACGCCTTTACTGGGAAAGTCCACCTAACCACAGACACGTGGACAAGTGCTTGTGGGCAGGGATGGTACGTCTCGCTGACGGCACACTGGGTTAATATAGTGGAGGTCAGAACAAAGTCGGACCTTGGGATGGAACATGTCCCTCCGCTGCCGAGGATTGCGGGCCCTGGGTCAATCAGAGTTGCCCCCACACCTGCACCTCCTCCTCCTCTTCAGCATCCATCTCTGAAGTTACCACATCAGTCGCAAGCTGGAAGCACTGCAGCACTGCCTCTGCCAAGTGACAACAGGCTGTGGTGAAGCTAATATGCTTAGGTGACAAACCACACAATGCTGAAGAGTTGTGGACAGCTCTGCAAGAGCAGGCAGATCTGTGGCTGACCCCTCTGAACCTACAGCCAGGCAAGGTCGTGTGTGACAATGGCCGGAATCTGGTGGCGGCTCTGAGGTGAGCTCACACATGTACCATGCCTGGCCCATGTGCTTAACCTCGTGGTTCAGCGATTTCTCAAAACCTACCCGGATCTGTCAGATCTGATTGTCAAAGTACGCCGCCTGTGTGCCCATTTTAGAAAGTCACCTACAGCTTCCGCCGCCCTTGCCGTGCTTCAGCAACATTTGCAGCTTCCAGCTCACCGACTGATGTGCGGTGTCCCCATGCATTGGAACTCTACATTGCAGATGTTGGGATGAATTTGTGAGCAGAAGAGGGAAGCTGTTGACTACCAGCATCAACAAGGCCGTTTGTATTCAGGTCAGACTCCACACAAAAAACCTCAGGAGTCGACATTGATGTCAGACATATGTACCATCCTCCAAAACTTTGAGGACTCCACAAGTGTCATTACTACCAGACACAGCCGCACATCACAAAGCGCACAGCCATGTCTGGAAAGTGACAGTACTGGGCCTGATTGGTGGAGCAGCAGCACACTGACTGCACACTGCTGCTTCTGCATGAAGCAGAGCAGGGCTTTTACAGCACCGGCGGCCCTGCACAGATGCTGGGGAAGTGGCCCGGGCCCCGATAACGAGTGGGCCCCCCTGATGGTCCAGGGCCCTGGCACTTGCCCGGGTATGCCGGGTGCTGACGCCAGCCCTGCTCGCATTTTCCCACTTTTGGGTGCCAGTCATTACTGGTTGATGACGCTTCTAGACACATGCTACAGGGAGAACTCTCTGTCTCTTATTACCGCACAGGACAGGCCTAATAAAATGGTGCAGCACGAGAAGGCCCTTGTTGCAGAATTATTAAAAAAATTCCCATCTAAAAACGCTGGCAGCAGAGGTCACAGTTCATTGGACAACCAAGGAGTACAAGTGAGAGAGCCACAAATGAAATCCAGCAGAGGGAGGGGAACACTGTTAAAGTTCTGGGACAGTTTTCTCAGACCCTCCCATCGCACAGGCCCTGAGACGCGGAGTACTCTCCCAAGGAGTGCAAAGTTTGGAAGATGGTGAGGGAGTACCATGCCGACCGTAGCAACGTCCTCCGTGATTCCTCTGTGCCTTATAATTATTTGGTATCCAAGCTGGACACGTGGCATAAACTGGCTCTCTATGCCTTGGAGGTCCAAGCCCAGCCGCTAGCGTTTTGTCAGAGCGGGTTTTTAGTGCCGCTGGTTGAAGTATAACCGATAGGCACATCTGCCTGTCAACTGAAAATGCTGACTCTTATGAAAGTTAAACAAGGGCTGGATTGGGCCAGTCTTCTCAACACCACCGAATGATAGCTGCATAACATAAACTCAAATACAGTGGTTTTTTTTGGGAGGTCTAACTCTATTCCCATACACCTCTGTCTTCACACCCAGACATGGGTATATGCTTCCTGATTTTGTCTATTTGCTCTTGTCTAGAGATGAGCGTTGTTCTACTCGAACTGTTCGCCAATCTCAAATTCGAGCTGTTTTGGGCGGTGTTCGAGCCGTTCGGCGAACACGAACAATTTGAGAAAAATTCGGCTGTTCGAGGTTATGTTCGATAACTGTTCGTGCACCAAAATCATAACTGGATTTTTTCTCAGTAATGATGAAAATTAATGTTAATACGCAGTTTGAGTGTACAGCGGGGTGGGGGGAGGGGCAGGGGATGGATCTCTGCAGGAACAATGAAGATCTCCATTTTTTTTTCTCTTTCCCGCATTTACAGTGGGGAGGTGCAATCTGTCAGCCTATCAGCAGCGCACACACGGAGCGAAGTGCTTTTTTTCACACAAGCAAGGGCATGTGTCATTGGCAGTGTATGTCACATGTCCTTGCCCTATAAGACCAAGCCATTTTCCCCGTCGCCACCATTTTCTCACTGCTGCAGCTGCGTGTTAGACGGCACCGCTGTTGCTGTGTGCACTATACCTTGTTAATTTCAAGCCAATTTTCACACAAATATACAGATAGCTTGGGAGTAGGGAATAGTTGTGATTGCAGTCCTTTTAAGGACTAGGTTACAGCAATTCCTACGACTTTTATCAGGCAGGTCTGTGCTCTTAAATAGATAGGTTGTGGGAGTAAAGACTAATTGTAATTGGAGTCCTTTTCAGGACTAGGTTATATCAGTTCCTATCAGTTTTTGCCAGGCAGGTCTGTGCCAGTGCTGTGCAAGTTTTTTTCACAGCATTTGGCTGAATCTAGCAAAGCTAATCCTTTTTGGCCTATTGCAGAGTGTGTTAGTCAGTGGAGAAGCCTATCTGTGTTGCAAGATATACCACCTGTGTATAGAATACCAATTTTTTTACTGCACCTAGTGAAGTAAAATCTTTTGGGCATAGCATCATTCTATTAGTCCATCTATACTGACCTCCATCAGGTTGCAAACTGAATCTAATTTTTTTCTGCATCTAGCTCTGAAAAAATATTTGGCCTTCTAGCAGTGTGTCGGACTTTCTCTATTAGTCCATCTATACTGACCTCCATCAGGTTGCAAATTCAAAATAATTTTTATCTGCATCTACAGTACCTCTGAAAAAATATTTGGGCTTCTAGCTGTGTGTGGGACTTGTTGTATTAGTCCATCTATACTGACCTCCATCAGGTTGCAAACTGAATATATTTTTTTCTGCATCTACCTCTGAAAAAATATTGGGCTTCTAGCTGTGTGTGGGACTTGTTGTATTAGTCCATCTATACTGACCTCCATCAGGTTGCAAACTGAATATATTTTTTTCTGCATCTACCTCTGAAAAAATATTGGGCTTCTAGCTGTGTGTGGGACTTGTTGTATTAGTCCATCTATACTGACCTCCATCAGGTTGCAAACTGAATATAATTTTTTTCTGCATCTAGCTCTGAAAAAATATTTGGCCTTCTAGCAGTGTGTCGGACTTTCTCTATTAGTCCATCTATACTGACCTCCATCAGGTTGCAAATTCAAAATAATTTTTATCTGCATCTACAGTACCTCTGAAAAAATATTTGGGCTTCTAGCTGTGTGTGGGACTTGTTGTATTAATCCATCTATACAGACCTCCATCAGGTTGCAAACTGAATATAATTTTTTTCTGCATCTAGCTCTGAAAAAATATTTGGCCTTCTAGTAGTGTGTGGGACTTTCTCTGTTAGTCCATCTATACTGACCTCCATCAGGTTGCAAACTGAATATATTTTTTTCTGCATCTACCTCTGAAAAAATATTGGGCTTCTAGCTGTGTGTGGGTCTTGTTCTATTAATCCATCTATACAGACCTCCATCAGGTTGCAAACTGAATATAATTTTTTTCTGCATCTAGCTCTGAAAAAATATTTGGCCTTCTAGTAGTGTGTGGGACTTTCTCTGTTAGTCCATCTATACTGACCTCCATCAGGTTGCAAACTGAATATATTTTTTTCTGCATCTACCTCTGAAAAAATATTGGGCTTCTAGCTGTGTGTGGGTCTTGTTCTATTAATCCATCTATACTGACCTCCATCAGGTTGCAAACTGAATATAATTTTTTTCTGCATCTAGCTCTGAAAAAATATTTGGCCTTCTAGTAGTGTGTCGGACTTTCTCTATTAGTCCATCTATACTGACCTCCATCAGGTTGCAAATTAAAAATAATTTTTATCTGCATCTACAGTACCTCTGAAAAAATATTTGGGCTTCTAGCTGTGTGTGGGACTTGTTGTATTAGTCCATCTATACTGACCTCCATCAGGTTGCAAACTGAATATATTTTTTTCTGCATCTACCTCTGAAAAAATATTGGGCTTCTAGCTGTGTGTGGGACTTGTTGTATTAGTCCATCTATACTGACCTCCATCAGGTTGCCAACTGAATATATTGTTTTCTGCATCTACCTCTGAAAAAATATTGGGCTTCTAGCTGTGTGTGGGACTTGTTGTATTAGTCCATCTATACTGACCTCCATCAGGTTGCAAACTGAATATAATTTTTTTCTGCATCTAGCTCTGAAAAAATATTTGGCCTTCTAGTAGTGTGTCGGACTTTCTCTATTAGTCCATCTATACTGACCTCCATCAGGTTGCAAATTAAAAATAATTTTTATCTGCATCTACAGTACCTCTGAAAAAATATTTGTCCTTGTAGCAGTGTGTCGGACTTTCTCTATTAGTCCATTTATACTGACCTCCATCTGGTTGCAAATTAAAAATAATTTTTATCTGCATCTACAGTACCTCTGAAAAAATATTTGGGCTTCTAGCTGTGTGTGGGACTTGTTGTATTAGTCCATCTATACTGACCTCCATCAGGTTGCAAACTGAATATATTTTTTTCTGCATCTACCTCTGAAAAAATATTGGGCTTCTAGCTGTGTGTGGGTCTTGTTCTATTAATCCATCTATACAGACCTCCATCAGGTTGCAAACTGAATATAATTTTTTTCTGCATCTAGCTCTGAAAAAATATTTGGCCTTCTAGTAGTGTGTGGGACTTTCTCTGTTAGTCCATCTATACTGACCTCCATCAGGTTGCAAACTGAATATATTTTTTTCTGCATCTACCTCTGAAAAAATATTGGGCTTCTAGCTGTGTGTGGGTCTTGTTCTATTAATCCATCTATACTGACCTCCATCAGGTTGCAAACTGAATATAATCTTTTTCTGCATCTAGCTCTGAAAAAATATTTGGCCTTCTAGTAGTGTGTCGGACTTTCTCTATTAGTCCATCTATACTGACCTCCATCAGGTTGCAAATTAAAAATAATTTTTATCTGCATCTACAGTACCTCTGAAAAAATATTTGGGCTTCTAGCTGTGTGTGGGACTTGTTGTATTAGTCCATCTATACTGACCTCCATCAGGTTGCAAACTGAATATATTTTTTTTTGCATCTACCTCTGAAAAAATATTGGGCTTCTAGCTGTGTGTGGGACTTGTTGTATTAGTCCATCTATACTGACCTCCATCAGGTTGCAAACTGAATATATTTTTTTCTGCATCTACCTCTGAAAAAATATTGGGCTTCTAGCTGTGTGTGGGACTTGTTGTATTAGTCCATCTATACTGACCTCCATCAGGTTGCAAACTGAATATAATTTTTTTCTGCATCTAGCTCTGAAAAAATATTGGCCTTCTAGTAGTGTGTCGGACTTTCTCTATTAGTCCATCTATACTGACCTCCATCAGGTTGCAAATTAAAAATAATTTTTATCTGCATCTACAGTACCTCTGAAAAAATATTTGGCCTTCTAGCAGTGTGTCGGACTTTCTCTATTAGTCCATCTATACTGACCTCCATCAGGTTGCAAATTCAAAATAATTTTTATCTGCATCTACAGTACCTCTGAAAAAATATTTGGGCTTCTAGCTGTGTGTGGGACTTGTTGTATTAGTCCATCTATACTGACCTCCATCAGGTTGCAAACTGAATATATTTTTTTCTGCATCTACCTCTGAAAAAATATTGGGCTTCTAGCTGTGTGTGGGTCTTGTTCTATTAATACATCTATACAGACCTCCATCAGGTTGCAAACTGAATATAATTTTTTTCTGCATCTAGCTCTGAAAAAATATTTGGCCTTCTAGTAGTGTGTGGGACTTTCTCTGTTAGTCCATCTATACTGACCTCCATCAGGTTGCAAACTGAATATATTTTTTTCTGCATCTACCTCTGAAAAAATATTGGGCTTCTAGCTGTGTGTGGGTCTTGTTCTATTAATCCATCTATACTGACCTCCATCAGGTTGCAAACTGAATATAATTTTTTTCTGCATCTAGCTCTGAAAAAATATTTGGCCTTCTAGTAGTGTGTCGGACTTTCTCTATTAGTCCATCTATACTGACCTCCATCAGGTTGCAAATTAAAAATAATTTTTATCTGCATCTACAGTACCTCTGAAAAAATATTTGGGCTTCTAGCTGTGTGTGGGACTTGTTGTATTAGTCCATCTATACTGACCTCCATCAGGTTGCAAACTGAATATATTTTTTTCTGCATCTACCTCTGAAAAAATATTGGGCTTCTAGCTGTGTGTGGGACTTGTTGTATTAGTCCATCTATACTGACCTCCATCAGGTTGCAAACTGAATATATTGTTTTCTGCATCTACCTCTGAAAAAATATTGGGCTTCTAGCTGTGTGTGGGACTTGTTGTATTAGTCCATCTATACTGACCTCCATCAGGTTGCAAACTGAATATAATTTTTTTCTGCATCTAGCTCTGAAAAAATATTTGGCCTTCTAGCAGTGTGTCGGACTTTCTCTATTAGTCCATCTATACTGACCTCCATCAGGTTGCAAATTAAAAATAATTTTTATCTGCATCTACAGTACCTCTGAAAAAATATTTGGCCTTCTAGCAGTGTGTCGGACTTTCTCTATTAGTCCATCTATACTGACCTCCATCTGGTTGCAAATTCAAAATAATTTTTATCTGCATCTACAGTACCTCTGAAAAAATATTTGGGCTTCTAGCTGTGTGTGGGACTTGTTGTATTAGTCCATCTATACTGACCTCCATCAGGTTGCAAACTGAATATATTTTTTTCTGCATCTACCTCTGAAAAAATATTGGGCTTCTAGCTGTGTGTGGGTCTTGTTCTATTAATCCATCTATACAGACCTCCATCAGGTTGCAAACTGAATATAATTTTTTTCTGCATCTAGCTCTGAAAAAATATTTGGCCTTCTAGTAGTGTGTGGGACTTTCTCTGTTAGTCCATCTATACTGACCTCCATCAGGTTGCAAACTGAATATATTTTTTTCTGCATCTACCTCTGAAAAAATATTGGGCTTCTAGCTGTGCGTGGGTCTTGTTCTATTAATCCATCTATACTGAACTCCATCAGGTTGCAAACTGAATATAATTTTTTTCTGCATCTAGCTCTGAAAAAATATTTGGCCTTCTAGTAGTGTGTCGGACTTTCTCTATTAGTCCATCTATACTGACCTCCATCAGGTTGCAAATTAAAAATAATTTTTATCTGCATCTACAGTACCTCTGAAAAAATATTTGGGCTTCTAGCTGTGTGTGGGACTTGTTGTATTAGTCCATCTATACTGACCTCCATCAGGTTGCAAACTGAATATATTTTTTTCTGCATCTACCTCTGAAAAAATATTGGGCTTCTAGCTGTGTGTGGGACTTGTTGTATTAGTCCATCTATACTGACCTCCATCAGGTTGCAAACTGAATATATTTTTTTCTGCATCTACCTCTGAAAAAATATTGGGCTTCTAGCTGTGTGTGGGTCTTGTTCTATTAATCCATCTATACAGACCTCCATCAGTTTGCAAACTGAATATAATTTTTTTCTGCATCTAGCTCTGAAAAAATATTTGGCCTTCTAGTAGTGTGTGGGACTTTCTCTGTTAGTCCATCTATACTGACCTCCATCAGGTTGCAAACTGAATATATTTTTTTCTGCATCTACCTCTGAAAAAATATTGGGCTTCTAGCTGTGTGTGGGTCTTGTTCTATTAATCCATCTATACTGACCTCCATCAGGTTGCAAACTGAATATAATTTTTTTCTGCATCTAGCTCTGAAAAAATATTTGGCCTTCTAGTAGTGTGTCGGACTTTCTCTATTAGTCCATCTATACTGACCTCCATCAGGTTGCAAATTAAAAATAATTTTTATCTGCATCTACAGTACCTCTGAAAAAATATTTGGGCTTCTAGCTGTGTGTGGGACTTGTTGTATTAGTCCATCTATACTGACCTCCATCAGGTTGCAAACTGAATATATTTTTTTCTGCATCTACCTCTGAAAAAATATTGGGCTTCTAGCTGTGTGTGGGACTTGTTGTATTAGTCCATCTATACTGACCTCCATCAGGTTGCAAACTGAATATATTGTTTTCTGCATCTACCTCTGAAAAAATATTGGGCTTCTAGCTGTGTGTGGGACTTGTTGTATTAGTCCATCTATACTGACCTCCATCAGGTTGCAAACTGAATATAATTTTTTTCTGCATCTAGCTCTGAAAAAATATTTGGCCTTCTAGTAGTGTGTCGGACTTTCTCTATTAGTCCATCTATACTGACCTCCATCAGGTTGCAAATTAAAAATAATTTTTATCTGCATCTACAGTACCTCTGAAAAAATATTTGGCCTTCTAGCAGTGTGTCGGACTTTCTCTATTAGTCCATCTATACTGACCTCCATCTGGTTGCAAATTCAAAATAATTTTTATCTGCATCTACAGTACCTCTGAAAAAATATTTGGGCTTCTAGCAGTGTGTGGGACTTTCTCTGTTAGTCCATCTATACTGACCTCCATCAGGTTGCAAACTGAATATATTTTTTTCTGCATCTACCTCTGAAAAAATATTGGGCTTCTAGCTGTGTGTGGGTCTTGTTCTATTAATCCATCTATACTGACCTCCATCAGGTTGCAAACTGAATATAATTTTTTTCTGCATCTAGCTCTGAAAAAATATTTGGCCTTCTAGTAGTGTGTCGGACTTTCTCTATTAGTCCATCTATACTGACCTCCATCAGGTTGCAAATTAAAAATAATTTTTATCTGCATCTACAGTACCTCTGAAAAAATATTTGGGCTTCTAGCTGTGTGTGGGACTTGTTGTATTAGCCCATCTATACTGACCTCCATCAGGTTGCAAACTGAATATATTGTTTTCTGCATCTACCTCTGAAAAAATATTGGGCTTCTAGCTGTGTGTGGGACTTGTTGTATTAGTCCATCTATACTGACCTCCATCAGGTTGCAAACTGAATATAATTTTTTTCTGCATCTAGCTCTGAAAAAATATTTGGCCTTCTAGTAGTGTGTCGGACTTTCTCTATTAGTCCATCTATACTGACCTCCATCAGGTTGCAAATTAAAAATAATTTTTATCTGCATGTACAGTACCTCTGAAAAAATATTTGGCCTTCTAGCAGTGTGTCGGACTTTCTCTATTAGTCCATCTATACTGACCTCCATCTGGTTGCAAATTCAAAATAATTTTTATCTGCATCTACAGTACCTCTGAAAAAATATTTGGGCTTCTAGCTGTGTGTGGGACTTGTTGTATTAGTCCATCTATACTGACCTCCATCAGGTTGCAAACTGAATATATTTTTTTCTGCATCTACCTCTGAAAAAATATTGGGATTCTAGCTGTGTGTGGGTCTTGTTCTATTAATCCATCTATACAGACCTCCATCAGGTTGCAAACTGAATATAATTTTTTTCTGCATCTAGCTCTGAAAAAATATTTGGCCTTCTAGTAGTGTGTGGGACTTTCTCTGTTAGTCCATCTATACTGACCTCCATCAGGTTGCAAACTGAATATATTTTTTTCTGCATCTACCTCTGAAAAAATATTGGGCTTCTCGCTGTGTGTGGGTCTTGTTCTATTAATCCATCTATACTGACCTCCATCAGGTTGCAAACTGAATATAATCTTTTTCTGCATCTAGCTCTGAAAAAATATTTGGCCTTCTAGTAGTGTGTCGGACTTTCTCTATTAGTCCATCTATACTGACCTCCATCAGGTTGCAAATTAAAAATAATTTTTATCTGCATCTACAGTACCTCTGAAAAAATATTTGGGCTTCTAGCTGTGTGTGGGACTTGTTGTATTAGTCCATCTATACTGACCTCCATCAGGTTGCAAACTGAATATATTTTTTTCTGCATCTACCTCTGAAAAAATATTGGGCTTCTAGCTGTGTGTGGGACTTGTTGTATTAGTCCATCTATACTGACCTCCATCAGGTTGCAAACTGAATATAATTTTTTTCTGCATCTAGCTCTGAAAAAATATTTGGCCTTCTAGTAGTGTGTCGGACTTTCTCTATTAGTCCATCTATACTGACCTCCATCAGGTTGCAAATTAAAAATAATTTTTATCTGCATCTACAGTACCTCTGAAAAAATATTTGGCCTTCTAGCAGTGTGTCGGACTTTCTCTATTAGTCCATCTATACTGACCTCCATCAGGTTGCAAATTCAAAATAATTTTTATCTGCATCTACAGTACCTCTGAAAAAATATTGGGCTTCTAGCTGTGTGTGGGACTTGTTGTATTAGTCAATCTATACTGACCTCCATCAGGTTGCAAACTGAATATATTTTTTTCTGCATCTACCTCTGAAAAAATATTGGGCTTCTAGCTGTGTGTGGGTCTTGTTCTGTTAATCCATCTATACAGACCTCCATCAGGTTGCAAACTGAATCTAATTTTTTTCTGCATCTAGCTCTGAAAAAATATTTGGCCTTCTAGCAGTGTGTCGGACTTTCTCTATTAGTCCATCTATACTGACCTCCATCAGGTTGCAAATTAAAAATAATTTTTATCTGCATCTACAGTACCTCTGAAAAAATATTTGGGCTTCTAGCTGTGTGTGCGACTTGTTGTATTAGTCCATCTATACTGACCTCCATCAGGTTGCAAACTGAATATATTTTTTTCTGCATCTACCTCTGAAAAAATATTGGGCTTCTAGCTGTGTGTGGGACTTGTTGTATTAGTCCATCTATACTGACCTCCATCAGGTTGCAAATTGAATATAATTTTTTTCTGCATCTAACCCAGCCAATAGTTTTTGTCTAATACCACAGTTTGGCTACTCAGCTCTGCTCGGTTACCATCCATTGTTTTTTTGTGCAAACAACTCCAGAGTTGTGAATTAGTTAACCACCAAAATGAGTGGAAAAAGGCCTGCTGCTGGTGGAAAGGGGAATAGGCGTGTTGGGAAGGGGAAAAAAGGTTGTGTCCGTGGGGTAGGTGTTAAAGCAACAGTAACATCTGCAGAAGAAAGACCATCTTCCAGCCAAACTAAAATGTCTACTTCTTTTAGCGGACAATGTGATAAGATCCCTTTCTTACGGCCACGCCAATCGCTACAAATTCCAGATGAGGCACAAAAACAGCAGGTGCTTCAACGGATATCAAGTGCTCCTTTAAGTGGGCTCTCCTCCACATCAACTTCAACATCACAAATACTCCAGTCCTCAAAGGTGTCACCCAAATCGCACTTTCTTCCTCACAGCTCCCAAATCTCCAGCTGCCCGTCTTAGTATGAGGTAGAACAGATGGTTGAGTCTGCAGAGCTGTTTACTCATACTATAGCCTGGGAATCAGAGGTCGACTCCAGCACTTCTGTGAATCCAGACGAGGAAATGATCTACACTGATGTCCAGAATCTTTATGAGTCGGATCCAGGACCAGACGCAGAAGGTTCTGACCATAATGTAGACCCTCATTCCCAAACTGTAACTCCTGTTGGTGGAGACAATGAGGAAGACGATGATAAGACTCAAATACCTGATTGGAGCGACAACTTTAGTTTTTTGTCAGGGCAGGAACAGGTTGGCTCTGAGGACGACGGGTGTGATAACACACAGGGTGATGATGATGAGGTTGGAGATCCCACTTACTGTCAACCCACAGTCAGCCAAGAGATGAGGTCAGCAGAGGAGGTGGAGGAAGATGCTAGTGACGACGAGGTCAGGTTGCGCCTTCCTGGACAGAGACGTAGTACTGGAAGCACGTCAACAACTGCATCCTCAAACACAACTCTGCCTCTCACCACAAGTCGTGGTGGCTCTTCAGGTCGCATGGGTGCTAAGCCTTGCATAGCCTGGGCATTTTTTCAGATCGATAAAGATGACCCAACTCGTGTTATCTGTAACATTTGTCAGCAAAAGCTAAGTAGAGGCCAAAAAATACATAGTTTGAGTACTTCATGCATGAACCGGCACATGGACATGAAGCATAAGTTGCAGTGGGAAGCTCAGTGTGCTACAATGCCTAGCCGGCCGGGCCAACCTCCGTCTGCCATATCTTGTGCATCCGCGGCCTCTTCATCCTCTGTGACTGGAGGGACAACAGTCACAGCTGTTTTGGGGCGCAGACCTGCCACCTCTTTACCCGCAACAGCCAGCGTGATTGGTAGGTCATCATTTTCTTTGGAGGTGGTAACACCAGCTGGTGTTGAGCGCTGTCCGACATCGATAGCACCACCTTTGGATCAAGGCAACCTAACATGTCCGCCTGCATCTTCCTCACAGACCGGCAGTTTGCCGGGGACACCCTTATCAACCCCGTCTAAGCACAATAGCCAGCCCTCGGTCCCTCAGATGTGGACAAGTAAAAGACCATTTCCTCCTAGCCATGAGAAAGCTAAGAGGTTGAATTTCACCATCTGCAAGCTCTTGGCTACAGAAATGCTGCCTTTCCGCCTGGTGGACACAGAGGATTTTCGAGACCTTATGTCCGTCGCAGTGCCCCAGTACCAGATGCCCAGTCGGCACTACTTCTCAAAGAAAGGTGTGCCTGCGCTCCATCAGCATGTCGCACACAACATCACCGCTTCTTTGAGAAACTCTGTGTGTGACAGGGTGCATTTCACCACAGACACTTGGACGAGTAGGCATGGACAGGGGCGTTACATGTCGCTGACTGGGCACTGGGTAACTATGGTGACAGCAGGACAAGGGGCTGCTGTCCAAGTCTTGCCGTCCCCACGAGTTGTGCGTCAATCCTCTTTATGTCAAAGTTCCTCCACTGCTTCTGCCTCCTCAACCTCCTCTCGGTCTTCCACCTGCACCCAAAGCCTGTCTGGTCATGCCACAAGCTTTCTAACTGTGCAGAAGGGATCCTGCACACCTCCTTACTATGCTGGCAGTAGGGCTCAACGTCATCAGGCGGTTTTTACTTTGAAATGTCTGGGAAATGTGAGTCACACAGCTGAGGAGTTGTGGTCAGCTCTGGAGAACCAATTTCATGAATGGTTGTCTCCACTGGACCTGAAACCAGGGAAGGCCGTGTGCGACAATGCTGCAAACCTGGGTGCGGCCCTTCGCCGGGGCAATGTCACACACGTGCCTTGTATGGCTCACGTGTTGAACCTGGTTGTCCAGCAATTTTTAGCCCACTATCCCAGACTAGATGGCCTTCTGCAGAGGGCACGGTCGCTGTGTGCTCACTTCCGCCGTTCGCATCCCGCAGCTCAGCGACTTACATCTCTACAGAAGTCGTTGGGCCTGCCACTTCACCGGCTAAAATGCGATGTGCCTACCCGGTGGAATTCAACTCTGCACATGTTGCAGCGACTGTGGCAGCACCGACAAGCCCTGGTGCAATACGTTCTGACGTATAGCCTGGGCCAACGAGATTCAGAGGTGGGGCAAATCACGCTGGAGGAGTGGTCTCAGATCAGGGACCTATGCACCCTTCTGCACAGTTTTGAAATGGCGACGAAGATGTTTAGTGCTGACGATGCCATTATCAGCATGACTATTCCGGTGATTTACATGCTGGAGCACATGTTAAACAGAATTCGGAGTCAGGTGGTGGCACAAGAGGAGGTGGAGGAAGTAGAGGAGGAGGAGTATTATGCGGAAGGGCTAACATCTGCAAGGTCCAGACGGTCGGCAGCACCAAGGCGGCAGGCATGTGAGGGTGGGGGAGATGGTTTTACCAGGGCGCATGGTAGCAGCCAAACTAGTGAGGAAGGTGCAGGAGCCCAGGAAGAAGTGGAGGGCGAACTGATGGAAGACTCATCAGATGAGGGAGACCTTGATCACATTTCTGTTGTGCGAGGTTGGGGGAAGAGGACAGAGGAAGGAAGCATGATTGTTACCTCGCCACCAACACAACAGGGACTTGGTGCTCCTGGATGCGCAACACACATGAGTGCCTTCTTGCTGCACTACCTGCAACATGACCCTCGAATTGTGAGAATTAGAAATAATCCTGACTACTGAGTTGCCACACTGTTAGATCCCCGGTACAAAAGTAAATTTGCAGAAATTATTCCTGCCATAGAAAGGGATGCACGCATGCAGGAGTATCAGCAGAGACTGTTGCAGAATCTTACATGTGCTTTTCCACAAAATACCAGTGGTGCACGTAGTGAATCTCACAGTTCCAACTTGCCAACCGTGGGACCGTCAAGTGTTCAGCACTCAAACCGTAACAGAACCACAGTATTTGCTGGTAACATCAATTTTGCGGAATCATTTCACCACTTTTTTAGCCCATCCTTTGCAAGGCCACAGGAGACAAGAAGTCTGACACATAGTCAACGCCTAGAGACGATGGTACAGGAGTATCTCCAAGTAAACATTGAAGCCATGACTGTGTCACTGGACCCTTGCTCTTTTTGGGCTTCCAATCTGGATAAATGGCCGGAGCTAGCCACTTACGCCTTGGAGATCTTGTCATGCCCCGCAGCCAGCGTTCTGTCTGAACGTGTGTTCAGCGCTGCTGGTGGTGTGCTGACAGATAAGCGCACGCGGCTCTCCACTGATAATGTAGACAGACTCACGTTCATAAAGATGAACAAATCATGGATCCAAAACGACTTTTCTACCCCTGTGTCATCCTGGGGAGAGTAAAAGCTTGATGATTGGTTAAAATCACCCTACCAACCGTTTTAAGCTTTCAAATTACTAATCATGTTTATCTGTATCTTGACTGGAAAATAATTTGGGCTTTGTAGCAGTGTGCAGCACTGATCCTATTAGGCCATCTATAATAAGCTCCACCAGATTTAAAATTAAAAATAATTTTTAGCTGCATCTAGCCCGGAAAACAATTTTGGGGCTCCGAGATGCGCAAGACACATAAGTGCCTTCTTGCTGCACTACCTGCAGCATGACCCTCATATTGTCAGAATTCGAAGTAATCATGACTACTGGGTTGCCACACTCTTAGATCCCCCAAACTTTTCGATCAACTTTTCATTTTAATAAAGACCAAAAAAATGGTCATTTTTGAAATTATAAGCATTAGCAGGTTGTTAGAAACTGAAATCAAACAGTTTTCAACTCAAAATTTTATTGTAGGTGATGTTACATTTTCATATAGGACCCCTTGTTCGAAAGGAGCTTCTGAACTCTCTCGTCCATTGAATTTGTCAGGTTTTGGATGGTTTCTGCTTCAATTGTTTTGCATGAGGACAGAATACCCTCCCAGAGCTGTTGCTTAGATGTGAACTGCCTCCCGCCATCATAGACACTCCTTTTAATGATGCTCCAAAGGTTCTGAATGGGGTAGAGGTCAGGGGAGCATGGGGGTCACACCATAAGTTTGTCCCCTTTTATGCCCATATCAGCCAGAGATGCAGATGTTTTATGTGCAGCATGAGATGGTGCATTATCATGCAGAAAAATGATCTTGCTGTGAAATACACGGTTCTTCTTCTTGAACCATGGCAGGAAGTGCTGTTTGAGAAAATCCACATACATTATGGAGTTCATCTTTAGCGCCTTCAGGGATCCTAAAGGGGCCGACAATCTCTCTCCCCATGATTCCAGCCCAAAACATTACTCCACCTGCTCCTTGTTGGCGCTGTAGCCGTGTTTGCGTGGGGTGTCCATCAACCAGCCATCCTCCACTCCATCCATCTGGACCATCGAGCGCTGCACGGCACTCATCCGTGAACAAAACAGTTTTGAAATCAGTCTTCATGTAATGTTTGGCCCACTGGAGCCGTTTCTGCTTGTGTGAAGTGGATAGAGGAGGTCGACAGGATGGCGTATGCACAGCTGCAAACCTCTGAAGGACCCTGCATCTTGTTGTTCGGGGGACGTTGGAGGCACCAGCAGCTTCAAAAACTTGTCTGCTGCTATGACAAGGCTTTCTTGCCGCTGCTCTTTTAACCTGACGTAATTGCCTGTAGGAAAGAGTCCTCAATTTGCCCTTATCAGCACGCACACGTGTGTACTGTGAATCAGCTACATACTTCTTGATTGCCAAGACACTTCATCCTGATCATCGCACAATGTTGATTGTAGTCATGCCTTGACCTAAACACTCCACAATTTGTTGCTTCTCAGCAGCCGACACATCCTTTTTCTTTCCCATTTTGGCAGAAAATGTAGGCTGCTTAATAATGTGAGAGAGCCTTCTTAAGTAGTCTTGCCTTTCATTGGACACACCTGCCAAACTAATTAGCACAGGTGTCTGCAATTGCTTACAGTGATATAAAGAGCCCTGACACACATCACCATCAATGAGTTTAACTGACAAACAAACAAATTCTTCCCTTATCACTCCTAAACACTTTTTGCATAATAATTTGGAACGCAGTGTACATGTGCTTTTCCACAAAACACCAGTGGTTCACGTAGTGAATCTTACAGTTCTAACTTGCCAACCGTGGTCTGTATGGAATTGTTCAATAAAGGGCCCAAAATTAAGATAACATAGATGGGAGAGGTCTCTATGAATAGGAATTCCTAAGTATTTGATACCCTGTGAGGGCCAGGCAAAGGGAAAGTTGGACTGGATGGAATCCTATATGGATTTGGGGAGGGAGACATCGAGGGCCTCAGACTTCGCTGCATTGATTTTTAAATTTTACCATGTAACAAAGTGATCTATTTCAGCCATAACAGCAGGGATGGATATATGTGATTGAGTGATATATACTAGGACATCATCAGCAAATAGAGAGCACTTGTACTCGGTGCCTCCCACCTCAATCCACCTAATATTGGGGTTATGGCGAATTGATGAGAGCAGGTGCTCCGTCACTAGGATGTATAAGAGAGGGGACAGAGGACATCCCTGCCTTGTCCCATTGGTGATTGTGAAAGGTGATGAAAATGTTCTGACGCACCCCCTGGGCCTTGGGACACCCGGAGCCGGACCCTTTTTGGTGGATGCTGGTGGTTGTAGTCTTCGTGGCGGCGACCCGGTTCCGTGGCTCAGGGCGGTCAAACCAGTGGCGGAACTATTTATGTGGTTTTGATGTTTAAATGTCCGACTACGCCACCCGTGGATTGCGGTCAGAGTGAACCGCCGCTACAGGGCAGACCGCTGAGGCTGGTGTTGTGGGTGCAGCAGAGCGTAGCATAACTCCCCACGGGAGGAGTATAGCCTCAGGGCAGTGTATGCGGAGGATGGGGGTGATGGTGCAGGGCAGCAGCAGTAACGACACGGAGTCAGTGATGCAGTCCAGGGCCTTTACTCACAGTTCTTATTATCCAGACCACGTCTGCAGGTAACGGCTGCCCACGTCGTACTGTGCTCACCAGGTGAGGGGCTCAGACAACTCCCAGATACATTTGGAGCACTTCACAGGACCCCCTTTGTGTGTCCTTTGTCTGGCCTTTCTTACCAACACTTCTGTCCGGCTGCCTCGGGCCTCCTCTTGGTAAACTTGGCGCCAGTTTCCCTGACCCTATGTGGTGCCTTCCTAGCGGGTGTAGCGAGGGGCTGCGCCACATAAAATGTCAGAGCCTCCGGTTTCTAGCTGAGGGTCGTTTCCTGCCTCCACTAGTTTGGGAACCGGTCTCCCCCTTTGGCCTGACCCCTCCACGCAGGTGGATTCGGGCGTGCGGTGGCGACTCGCCCGTCCGCACCCCTGGGATCCCTTCATTCCTCGTTCCTGGAGCCTTCTCCGCTCCTCTTCCTTCCTTCTCCCTCTTCCAGGCCTGGGCCTCTGTTACTAGGCCCGCCTCCGGAGCAGAGCTCATGCAGAGCCCCTGCTCCCTGCCACTTCTGCTCAGACTCCTCTGCACTGAACTAAGATGGTGCCCACCTTTTATACTCCCTTCTCAATGCACCCAGGAACTGCTTCCTCCCTGCTCCTGCACTACAGGGTTCCCCTTCCTCAGTGTTCCCTCCCCCCACTCCAGCCAGGGACAGGGACTGTCGTGCCCATCTCAGGGGCATATTGGTCGTCCTGCCCCACGGCAATGTGGTGTAATGCATGCAGGTGTCGGGTCCTGATCCACACTCCATCCTTACCTGAGAGTGAGATATCACACCTCTGGGTGAGGTGCAATACGTCTGTAGCAACCGAGCCCTCAGGGTGCTACAGTTCCATTTATCTTCAGCCTAGGTGACGTATTGCGATACAGGGCCGTGATTTTGGCTATGAAAGGGTCCCCTAGACCCCTACCCCAAGCTTTTTAAGAGAATCATATATGGCGTGCCAGGAGACTCTATGGAATGCTTTCTCAGCATTCAACGAGAGTATCTAATTACAAATTTTTAACTGCATCTAGCCCAGGAAATACTTTGTGCCTAGTAGCAGTGTCTGCTAGTCAGCGGATTATCCCAGCTGTTAAGCAAGCTACACCACCTGTAGTTTAGACACTTAATTTTTTCAAAGGAAATGCTTCGGGACCATGGGATACTTAGTGAAGAGCATCAGGAGGCACCCCAAGGCATAGGGGCTGGGACTGGCAGTAGGATGCCTTGCGGTGGACAGCCGAGCTCGATCCTTATAAAAGCTTTTTAACTGCAGCAGCTTTAGTGGACGCTACTGGAGCTGGAATTACCGCGGACAGGCACCAGTATTGGGAGAGGGGGGCTGGCCGTCAGGGTTCACCGCGGCTCTGGCACAAACCCGGCGACACGGAGGTGGCACGGGCAGGAGCGGACTGGCCGTGTCGGCTTCTCACTTTTTGGATTTTAGAAGGGCATGACATGCCTATATCTGTGTCTCCCCCTCCTTTTACTCCTCCACCTCTTTTATTTTCGCATGACTATATGTACTTGTCACTTTTCCATGTGTTAGTTATGTCTTCTGAGCAGTTTGTCAGCTTTTGGACACCTTTGAAGGTGTTTTCTATGTGTTTCTATGTGTTTTTGTTTGCCTGCCATTGGTTTTAACGGTGTTCGAAGGTGTTCGACGAACAGTTCGACGAACAGTTCGGCGAACACACGGGTGTTCGACGAACCGAACCGAACTCGAACACTACGGGGGTGGCTCAACACTACTCTTGTCCTCCTACTTCTCCACATCCTCATCATCCACCACCATATCACCACCATATGTACCATATCAACATATCTACGACTCTTGCAAGGGGCATTGGAGTTCCTCCAAATTTTTGGCAGCCGTTGCTTCACTGCATAGGCAAACAGTAGGGGAGACCCATTTCCTAATAATAGGAACATTGTTTTCAGGAGGCCCTTCGACCTCTACATCTCTTGCAAGGGGCATTGAAGTTCGTCCAAATTTTTGGCAGCCGTTGCTTCACTGCATAGGCAAAATGTATGGGAAACACACTTCCTAATAATGGAAGCATTTTTTGCAGGAAGCCCTCTGACCTTTACGTCTCTTGCAACTGGCATTGGAGTTCCTCCAAATTTTTGGCAGCCATTGTTTCACTGCATAGGCAAACAGTATGGGAGACACACTTCCTAATAATGGGACATTGTTTTCAGGAGGCCCTCCAACTTCTACATCTCTTGCAAGGGGCATTGAAATTCCTCCAAATTTTTGGCAGCCGTTGCTTCACTGCATAGGCAAACAGTATGGGAGACACATTTCCTAATAATGGGAGCATTTTTTTGCGGGAGGCCCTCCGACCTCTACGTCTCTTGCAAGGGGCATTGGAGTTCCTCCAAATTTTTGGCAGCCGTTGCTTCACTGCATAGGCAAACAGTATGGGAAACACACTTCCTAATAATGGGAGCATTTTTTGCAAGATGCCCTCCGACCTCTATGTCTCTTGCAAGGGGCATTGGAGTTCCTCCAAATTTTGGGCAGCCGTTGCATTCACTGCATACCCTTTAACTGTACAGCAGACCCTCTCCTTTCTAATGGGAACATGTCGTTACTGTGGCCCAGCTCTATGTGTCTTTAAATTGTTAGTGGGGTTTTTCCCAAATTTTGTCAGCCCTTGAAGTCACAGCATGGGCATTACAACTATAGGAGACCCGCTCCTTTATAATGGGAACGTATTTTTACTGAGACTCTCTATGTCTCTTCAAAGGTGTATTGGGTTGCATCCAAATTTTTGGCAGCCCTTGCAGTCACTGCATGCACAATAACAGTATAGGAGACCCACTCATTAATAAAGGGAACAACAAAGCATATCTGGCTGATGGCTCTCTAACAATAGCGAAGGCCGACTGTTGGCCCTTTAAGAATAGTAAGAGCCGCCTGATGACCCTATAAAAATAGGCTTTGTGACTTTCAGAGTCCCTCCATAATAAATGAAACAGGATGTATTTGATGATGTGTCACATACCACATGGCCAGATAAGGTTTTAAAATGTTAAAATGACATTTCCCGGTGAATGCATTTGTCTTAAAAAATAACATAAAAAAATTAAAAAAATAAAAACACAGTAGAATCTTTGTTTAGTATAAAAACCAGACTCGCCAATGTAACCTCAATGTAATCACATTGTTCAACTCCTGCACCTCCTCCTCCAGTTCGGCCTACATCTCCGAAATGACCACATCAGTCACAAGCTGAAAGCACTGCAGCACTACCTGGGCCAAGTGGCAACAAACTGTGCTGAAGATAACATGTTTAATGCTTAGGTGACAAACCGCCAAGCGCTGCAGAGTTGTTGAAAGCTGTAACACAGCAGCCTGATCTGTGGCTCTCACTGCTGAACATACAGCCAGGCATGGTCATGTGTGGCAATGGGCAGAACCTGGTGACGGAGAAATGACAGCCGGAGTAGATATGGTTTCCCTCTATGCCAGTCCTTTCACCGAGCTAAAGAATATGGCTGTGGTGAAATACAACTTCCACTGAGAAGCTGTTTCAGATTGAAAAATATTGTGCCCACCAGAGGATTTGATTCTGAGGGCTCACCTTTCTCCCCCGCTCAAGAGCCCCATAGCTGCTGCAAAGTTTGCGCTATCGTAACTCTCCTGATGGAGAAGCCTGGGCCTACCAGAGGATTCTCTGGTGGGAAAGTCCAACCTTGCCGAGAAACAGTCCTGGCTTTGAAAAGTGTGTGGGAAGGTTCCCGGACACTCTATGGCTGCTTTTTTACTGAATTGAAAAGCCATGCAAACACGGGGAGAACATACAAAATCCTTGCAGTTGTCCTTGCTGGGATTTGAACCCAGGATCCCAGCGCTGTAAGGCTTCAGTGCTAACCACTGAGCCAATGTGCCACTCTATCTTCAGCTCCTTTCTGAGAAACCAATGTATTTGGGCAGCCACTCAGTCTACCAAATAGAATTCCTGAGAAGGAAATTGGGGATGGCTTCGCTACTGGTACTGGGGGCAGTGCTAATACCATGGCATAGTATCAAAGTTCACTGGAAATATTCCAGGCTGGTAGTGGGAAAGCAGATTACCATAGAAAAGTACCAGCAGTAGTGTTCAGGGACTCTTGTTTGTGGAAGGCGGAGATGACACCAGGAGAAATAGTGGTGGCTGGGGACCGAGTATGGACACCTGGCTGCCACCGCCATGAGCAATAGTGGTGGCTGGGGACCAAGTATGGACACCCGGCCGCCGCCATGAGGTTGTGGACAGCTTCCACCTCCACGAGCCTAGAAGGCCACATTTCAAGTGCAAACAGCTGCCCAGAAATCTGACAGTTTAGTATTGTAGCCTGTAAGTGGGTGGCTGGCTGCATACTTGCAGTTGCATACCAAGTAACAGGAAACTAAGCAGATGGTGACCTCTATCATCATCACGAGTCCTCACCTCAGCACTATGAACTCTCCTGATGGAGAAGTCAGGGCCCACCGGAGGAGTCTCCGGTACTCTGGTGGGCCGGTCCAAATTTGCCGAGAAGCAGGCCTGGCTAAGAAAAGTGTGTGGGAAGGTTTCTGGACATTTTATTTATCAAACCACATTGCAGATCAGGCCATTACCTAACTCAGCAGTTATGAAATTAAAGGGCAAAGAAAGATCTTTGTGTGTCGAAGGACCATCGACAAATGCGAGCTGATGTTGGACAAGCTGCCATTGCTTATACAACAAGCTGCATTAGAGGACTTCCAGGGAGAAATAACACCCAGAGTAGATATGGTTTTCCTCTATGCCAGTCCTTTCACCGAGCTAAAGAATATGGTTTTGGTGAAATACAACTTCCATTGAGAAGCAGTGTCAGACTGAAAAACATTGGGCCGACCAGAGGGTGCTCAGCCTCTGCTCTTCCCACTTGCCCTGGTGCGTTGACAAGTAGTGTAATAGGCCTGGCGTTGATGTCAGCTTTGTATTGGCAGCTGCCATCAAGCCCAGCGGTTAGTATTGGAAAGCTGTCTATAAGAAGCCCCCATTACTAACCCCGTAGTCAAATTGTTTATAAAAAAAAAAAAAGAATAAAGTACTTTATTTGAAATAATGACACAGACTCATTTATTTGAATAAAAATAAAAAAACACGGTTATAATCACCTTTACGCCTAATCTACTGAAGCCAATGTCCTTTGTAAAATAATAAAAATAATAATCAAACATAATCCTCACCTGTCCGATGTGAACATAATCCTCCAATGCCAATGTCCCCTGTTAAAAGACCAATAATAATAAAATAAACATACTCCTCACCTGTCCAACAAGTGGGTAATCAATTTGTCCCAAGACATGTCTAGCTCTGCTACATATAAATGGCAGGCTGAATGGTTGCATGATGTGACTATACAACCTGCCATCTAGCAGAGACAATGAGCTGCCCATGCTTGCGCAGCATCAGTGCCTTGTGGGGACGGGAAAAGGGTGATCGGAGTTCATAGGCAATGAACTCCGTTCACCTCACTGATGTCAGCGCGAGCACCATGAGAGCTTTCCCATGGTGCTCGCTCTTTTCTGGCACCAAATCTCCCTGTGGTTTGGCACTCAGGACTTTTATAGCAAGGAAGGCTCTCATCCGGGTGACCTGATAAGGTCCAGCACACAATGTCGCTCCATCTGCAAATCTTCAAGTACAAATTGGTGCCACTTGATTTCACCTCTCCAGCAGATGGCAGTCTTCCTCCACTAATGTGACATCCTGCAAGGGCTTTCCAGGGACATCTCTGATTCCCTTTACACTTGCATGACATTCGTCCGACTTTTCAGGAGCATCGGACCGATTTTTTTACGGTATGAACCCTAAAGATGCTGCTGTGCTGTGAGATTTTGGTGCTTTTTTCTTTATAGGCTTCTATGTGGAACCGGAAAAAAAAAACACATGTAAAAAAATGGCATTGCATTTTTAAGCACATAATCAAAGCTTTTATATACTATAAAAGCTACATTAGAAATGTGGCTGCACATCTGCACCAAATAAGCATCAGATATGGAGGAAAAAGCATAAAAAAACCCACAGCAAACTGCTATAATCAAAGGAGATTGTTATTGTGTCATGTGGTGCAGACAAGTGCAGAAAACAAGAGTTGAAGAAATGCAGTATTTACACTATGTGTGAACACGACCTCAGCGTTACATTTTTATAACATTTTTTATTACTTTAATAGAGAAAAAAATTAATCACACCATTTTTTTATGCCATTTACCACTCACCATAAATAATCTGATCGTTGTATTGTGCGGTCTTTACAATTACAGAGACACCAAATATGTCAGTATTATTTGCTCATTTCTGATGTTTATTATTTTTAAAAAAATCTCAGTAAAATGACATTATTGCAATTGTTTTTCATATTTTTTTGTAATTTTATAAGAAGAATAAAATCTGAATTTTTCTTCACCTTTAGAATATAAGGACATAGAAATATGCTGATATTTACAGATGTATCTATATTTATCAGTATAATCTGCTGGTGGGCCTTGGGTTTGATTCCCGGGGAGACAAGAGAAGAAGAGAATTGTATATTTAATTAATGTAAGTGCGGAGATGCTGCCATGCCCCCAGGAGGTGGAGCTATGGAGCAAACATCGGCGAGAAGTGAGTGGAAATCGGGACAAAACCTTGAGGTGCTGGGACAGTGGGACTGACCCCTCAAATTAGGATTCTTTCACAGAATCTGGGATGGTTAGGAGCTATGAATAAAGGCTTGCTATTAAAAAGGGAATTCTGGCATAAAACACCTTAATAAGTCACAACATTGCAACATTTGGCATATACACACCAGTCTCTACCAGCTACGACAATGTGAGCAAAGCATGGGCGGGAAAGGGTGTGACGACGCCTGGACATCGAATTCATGATAAATTATGTCACTTTAATGGCGTAACTTACTCCCATAATTTACTCCAGTTCCTGACAGTTGTATATTATAGTAGTAGTTGGGTAACAAATGAGCATATGCCACTTATTAAATTAGGTGCACCCTAAGCCCCTTCATTGAGAATTAGGAGAATGGTGTGGTCAACGAATCAATGAATAACCCCAATGTTTTCATTTTTTACAGGAGTTTACTAGGTTGTTCCTTTAACTTGTTCATTGCATTTTTTAGCATATTTGTGTATGTTTTATAAATGAAGATTTTGATAAATTTTAGAGGCACGTTTGTTTTTTTTCAGTAACCAAAATTAGTTAAAATATTGGACAGTTCCTATAGTGATACCAAGCTCTGAGTAATATTTAATGTCACATTCATTTTTGAATGAAAATCACTGGAACATCTCTGGCCCACTGATGATACAGCTAACATGTGGAGGTCACTTGAAAAGGGTTGAGCAGAGGCTTGCCTGAGGCGTCTATGGGAACACTTCATTGACAATTGCACTTTTACATTGAGCTTTGACAGCTCCAATTTCATACCAATTTGCAGATTGTCATTACAATTGCAAATCAGCTCTGCTAATGTTGTTTTTATGATTAAAGAAAAATGATTGCAACTCCTATGAGCTGTCATTTCCATTGTGTTACAAGATTCCCTTCTAGGAAAATACCAAAATAAAATGTAAAAGTCATTTAGATCATTTTGACATAAAAAAATGTTAAAAAAGCTATCCTAAACTTAAACAGAAATAATGTTACAATGTTTAGATTTTCATTTTTCGGAATAAATTGGGGTAGGGTAGTAAACTATTACTTTTTGCATATATTATATTATGCCTTCTTTTGTACTTGTAGTGATACTAATAAAAGAAACAATGCCATACAGACTAATTAGGTAGGTCAGTATCATAAATTTTCTGCAAATTACATGTGGAAATAAGCAGAAGTTAACTACATGAAATGAAACCAAATGTTATATAAATTGCAGGTCAGTAAAGAAAATAGTTTTTATTAGTGTGCCCATGTAAAACTAGTGCTATACACAGAAAAATAAATGACAGTAAAGAGATCTGAGGAGGCTAGAAATGTAAATATACAACCTATAATAACCTGTAAAGTAAATGAAAGCAGGTCTGAGTGAATAGATGAACATGTTGCATACGACCAAATCATTATTATATGTCATTTTATATAAAGACTAGTGTTGAGCGAGCACTAAAATGCTCGGGTGCTCGAAGCTAGGGCCAAGCTCACTGTGATACTCGGATACTCGACCCGAGCAACGAGCCCAATGTTAGTCTATGGGAGACGCGAGCATTTTTGCGGTGGCACCCCCGGCAGTCTGTAGAAAGACTAAAAAGTGCTCAAAACGATAGTGACAGTGCTCAAATGACATGGGGACAGCATGGGGTTCGCCCCAGGAAGCATTTCGGACCCCCAGGTCACTGCTGTCAACGTGGTCAGAGGTATTAAGCCACTTTTACAGGCTCACAATAAAACGTTCAAAAACTAAACTGTAACTGTTTTCCTGTAAAATATGTTAAGGAACATCCTTTCCAGGGTAAAGACTTGCGTATAAGGTAAAATAAATAACAAAAAACAAAAACACTCCTCCACACCTTGGACTATGTTCACAAGTAGCATTTTTTATGCGTTTTTGCACTTTTGTATTGCTTTCAACCGTGACAAATGCATTCACCGGGAAATGTCATTTTAACATTTTACAACCTTATCTGGCCATGTGCTGTGTGACACATGCATACAGTACTGAAAAGACATGGAAACAGGATGGGGAAGATCCCTGGAAGCATCTCTGACACCCTGGTCCCTGCCTAAAAGTGTGCCCATCAGAAGTGATCCTGGCCGCATCAGAAGGTGCAGACTTGCAACTATCCCCGTGCAAGTCCTTGTCCCAGGGCAGTGTTCAATTGTACCTCCCCCATTCCTTGCAATGCAAGCGCAAATATGCAGCCAACCACCCACCCACCCACGGGCTGCAATACTATACTGCTAGCTTGCACTTGAAATGGGGCCTTTTAGTTTGGAGGAGGCCGAAGCTGGCCACTACCTCATGGCTGCGTTGGCGGCGAGGTCTCCATACTCAGTCCCCAGCCACCACTATTTGTCCTGGGAACCTTCCCCACACTTTTATTACCCTGGCCTGCTTTAGGACAGCATTGGACGAGCCTACCAGACAACCAGAGACTCCTCCGGTGGGCCCTGGCTTCTCCATCAGGGGAGTTGAGAGTGCCAAGTTGAGGAGCATGATGATGATGATAGAAGTTAGCATCTGCTTTGTTTTCTTGGAATGCAAGCGTAAGTGTGCAGCCTGCCATCCTCCCACCCCCAGGCTGCAATACCATACTGCTAGCTTGCACTTGAAATGGGGCCTTTTAGTTTGGAGGAGGCCGAAGCTGGCCACTACCTCATGGCTGCTTCAGCAACGAGGTCTCCATACTCAGTCTACAACAGCCACTATTTATCCCGGTAACCTTCCCCACACTTTTCTTAGCCCGGCCTGCTTTAGGGCAGCATTGGACGAGCCCACCAGACAACAAGACTTCTCCGGTGGGCCCTGGCTTCTCCATCAGGGGAGTTGAGAGTGCCAAGATGAGGAGCTTGATGATGATGATAGAAGTTAGCATTTGCTTTGTTTTCTTGGAATGCAGGTTTGGCGCCCCTGAGGGTTTGGTCGCCACAGAGGTATTGCATCTCATCCAGAGGTGTGGTACCTCACTCTCATTTAAGGAAGGAGTATGGTTCAAGACCCTAACACCTGCATTCACTACACCACATTTCCGTGGGACAGGGCGAGATTGCTCCTACGGGAGAGCACAGTTCCTGATCCCTGGCTGGAGTGGGGGGAACCATGTAGTGGATGGGGTGGAGGACGTAGATCCTGGGAGCACATGACAGAGAGAGTATAAAATAGGGACACCATCTTAGGTCAGTGAGTGAGAGTCCAGACAGTCTGAGGAGAAGTGAAGGAGCAGAGGCTCTGTATGAGCTCTGCTCCAGAGGCGGGCCTAGCCAGGAGGCCTGAGCCTGAAGGGAGAGAAGAGAGGAGTGGGAGCAGGAAGGCTCCAGGAACCGAAAGGACCCTAGGGGTACGGACCATGCAGAAGGCCACCCGTACGCCTGCTGCTACCAGGAGGTAGAGGGGTCAGGCCAGATAAGGGGAACCGGTCCCTCAACTAGCGGAGAAACAGCAAGGCTCAACTAGAAACGGAGGCTGCAGCATTTCATGTACTGTAAGCCAAAGTCCACACCAGTCACACTAAGAAGGTAGCCACATAGGACCCAGGGGACGGAACACACGTCGCCCGCCAAGGCCCGAGGGTACCGGATAGAAGTGTCACTGGGTGTAAGGTGCAAGGAGAAGGCCAGAGAAAGGACACACAGAAGGGGGTCCTGCTAAATACTCCGGAGTTACCTAGGGGTCGGCTGAACCCCTCACTGAGTGAGCACAGAACGACGTGGGCCGTTACATGGGTCCCTGTAAGAAGAAGTGCAACAACTGTGAGTAAAGATCTTGGGCCTGCATCACACGGACTCTGTGTTCATTACTGACTCCCTGCACTACAACCACCATCATCCACCTACACTGCCCTGAAGGTACACTCTTCCTGTGGGGAGTTATACCACCCTCGCTGCCAAACCACCAGCTTCAGAGGACTGTTCCGCAGCGGCGGCCTCATTAGTCGCACTCCACAGGTGGCGTAGTCAGACATTAAAAAACCCCTATATACATCTACTACCCTTGGATTGACCACCCTGGGTCATGGACCGGGTCACCGCCACTGTGACTACAACCCCCCCAGCGTCTACCGGCCCGGCTCCGGGTAGCCCACGGCCCAGGGGGCGCGTCACAAGCGTAAGTGTGCAGCCTGCCACCCACCCTCCCCCAGGCTGCAATACCATACTGCTAGCTTGCTTGCACTTGAAATGAGGCCTTTTAGGCTTGTGGAGGCAGATGCCGGCCACCATGTCATGTCTGCGTCGGCGGCCTGGTATCCATACTCAGTCCCCAGCCGCCAGGGGGCGGCCAGGTGTCCATACTCCGTCTCCAGCCGCCCCTATTTGTCCCGGTGCGCCTTATACACTAGCGCGCATACCAAAACATTACCTGTGCCCTCCCCAGTGCATTTAGTGGGAATGACAGCCTATTCCGCTGTAGTGTGTGCACACCAACCCCCTGTTCATAGCACATGCGAAGATGTCTCCCACCCTGCACCAGTCATTCCAGACTTGCAACTATCCCCCTTCAAGTCCTTGTCCCAGGGCAGTGTTCAATTGTACCTCCCCCATTCCTAGCAATGCAAGTGCAAGTATGCAGCCTGCCACCCACCCACCCCCTGGCTGCAATACCATACTGCTAGCTTGCTTGCACTTGAAATTGGGCCTTTTAGGCTTGTGGAGGCGGAATCTGGCCACCACGTCATGGCTGCGTCGGAGGCCTGGTATCCATACTCAGTCCCCAGCCGCCCGGCGGCCGGGTGTACACACTTGGTCCCCAGCCGCCAGGGGGCGGCCAGGTGTCCAGAGTCGGTCCTCAGCCGCCCCAAGGTCGGGTGCCCACACACGGTCCCCAGCCGCCTGGGGGCGGCTCAGTGTCCATAAACTGTCCCCAGCCACTCCTACTTGTCCCGGTGCGCCTTATACACAAGCGCCATACCAAAACATTACCTGTGCCCTCCCCAGTGCATTCAGTGAGAAGGATAGCCTAACCACAAACACGTGGACAAGTGAATGTGGCCAGGGATGATCCATCTCACTGACGCCTTCACACTGGGTTAATATTGTGGAAGCCGGGACACAGTTGGACACTGGGATGCAACACGTCCTCCAGACATAGAGGATTGCGGGTCTTTGGTCAATCAGGCTTCAACACAAAGTTCAAAAGGTAGACAGCAGCAGTGGTGGGCCTCCTACACAACGAGTAAATTATTCATGATCATGAGGCCATCCATCTCTTTAGCTTTCTGTTCCTTGGAATGCAAGCGGGAAACACACATTCGCCAGGAGACTCGCAACACTCATCAGGAGGGCATTAAACTAGAAGAAGAGGGGATGGGAAGAAAAACGCCGGACACGAACATGCAACCAGAGAACATACTAATGAAAGATATGAAGTGCGACAAAGAAGGTCCAAGACAAGATACTTGGAAGGGAGGTAAGAAAATTTCTAATACAATCCACAGGGAGAAGATTGGAACAAAACAAAATCGTGTAAACTGCGTGCTAGCAAATGCCAGGAGCCTGACAAACAAGATGGATGAACTGGAAGCAGAAATATCTACAGGTAACTATGACATAGTGGGAATAACCGAGACATGGTTAGATGAAAGCTATGACTGGGCAGTTAACTTACAGGGTTACAGTCTGTTTAGAAGGGATCGAAGAAGTCGGAAAGGGGGTGGAGTCTGTCTATATGTAAAGACGTGTGTAAAGCCTACAATACAGGAGGATGTATGGGAGGGAAATGAGGAGGTCGAGTCCTTATGGGTGGAGATACATGGGGCAAAAAACAATAATAAAATTATCATAGGAGTCTGTTATAAACCACCAAATATAGCAGAAGCCACGGAAAGTCTATTAATGAGACAAATAGACGAAGTAGCAAAAAATAACGAGGTGATTATTATGGGGGACTTCAACTACCCCGATATAGACTGGGAAACCGAAAGCTGTAGATCTCAGAAAGGAAACAGGTTTCTGTCAATTATCAAAGACAATTATTTGTCACAACTTGTGCAGGAACCAACTAGAGGGCCGGCCCTTTTAGACTTAATATTAACTAACAGGCCAGACAGAATAACTGAGGTGCAGGTCGGGGGGCACCTGGGAAATAGTGACCACAACATTATACAGTTCCACATGTGCTTCAGAAGGGTGCCCAGCAAGGGAGTCACAAAAACACTGAACTTCAGGAGGGCAAAGTTTGATCAGCTAAGAGATGCCCTTCACCTTATAGACTGGGATAGTATCTTTAGTAATAGGAGCACGGATAGAAAATGGGAAATTTTCAAAACAGTCCTACATAGTCACTGTAGAATGTACATACCTTATGGGAATAAAAGGGCTAGGAATAGGAGGAAGCCAATGTGGCTAAATAAGGAAGTCAAGAGGGCAACGAAAAACAAAAAAAAGGGCTTTCGGTAAACTTAAACAAGAAGGCAGCGAGGAAGCGCTAATATCTTATAGGGAAAAAAACAAAATCTGTAAGAAACAAATAAGAATAGCAAAAGAGGAGACAGAGAGACTAATTGCCAAGGAAAGTAAAACGAATCCCAAACTGTTCTTTAACTATATAAACAGTAAAAGGATTAAAACTGATGGATTTGGCCCATTGAAAAATAACCTGGGTAAAATCATAGAGGGCGATGAGGGTAAAGCAAACCTACTCAATAGCTTCTTCTCCACTGTTTTCACAAAAGAAAACAATTTATCGGAGGAAATGCAGAGTGATAAAGTAAACCCTCCGCTAAATATCACCCACCTAACCCAGGAGGAAGTTCAGAAACGCCTAAATAATATCAAAATAGACAAGTCACCAGGCCCAGATGACATACACCCCCGGGTACTAAAAGAATTAAGTAATGTGATAGACAGGCCGCTGTATCTTATATTCAAGCACTCTTTATGGACAGGGACTGTCCCACTAGACTGGCGCCAAGCAAATATGGTACCAATATTCAAAAAGGGGTCTAAAAGTAACCCTGGGAACTATAGACCAGTCAGCTTAACGTCTGTTGTGGGTAAATTGTTTGAAGGATTTCTTAGAGATGGTATTGTAGAATATCTTAATGATAATAACTGTCTAACTCCATATTAACATGGATTCATGAGGGATCGCTCCTGCCAAACAAACCTGATCGCCTTCTACGAGGAGGTGAGCTCACAGCTGGACCGGGGAGAATCAGTAGGTGTTGTATACCTTGACTTCTCCAAAGCGTTTGATACCGTGCCACACAAAAGGTTGGTATATAAAATGAGAATGCTTGGTCTGGGGGATAATGTGTGCAAGTGGGTAAATAGCTGGCTGAGTGATAGAAAGCAGAGGGTGGTTATCAATGGAGTAAGCTCAGGGTGTGTCAGGGTTACTAGCGGGGTGCCTCAAGGGTCTGTCTTGGGCCCTATATTATTTAATATATTTATTAATGATCTAGTGGAAGGGTTGCATAGTAAAATAGCAATATTTGCAGATGATACTAAACTTTGTAAAGTAGTTAATACAGATGAGGATAGGGCGCAGCTACAGGAGGATTTAGATAAATTGGGGAGTTGGGCCAAAAAATGGCAAATGGGATTCAATGCCGATAAATGTAAGGTCATGCACATGGGAAAGAAAAACAGCAGTCACCCATACACATTAAATGGGAAACCGTTGGGGAAATCTGACATGGAGAAGGACCTGGGCGTCTTGGTTAATAGCAAATTAAATTGGAGTGCCCAGTGTCAGGCAGCAGCTGCGAAGGCAAATAGAGTCATGGCATGCATCAGAAGAGGAATAGGGGCATATGATGAGAACATTGTTCTTCCTCTGTATAAAGCGCTGGTAAGGCCGCACTTAGAATATTGTGCACAGTTCCGGGCTCCGGTGCTCAGGAAAGACATATTGGAGCTAGAGAGGGTACAAAGGAGGGCGTCTAAGGTAAAAAAGGGAATGGAGGGACTAGAATACCCAGAGAGGTTGTCAAAATTAGGCCTATTTACATTGGAAAAGAGAAGGCTTAGGGGAGACCTCATAAACATGTATAAATACATCAGGGGGCAGTACAGAGATCTCTCCCATGACCTGTTTATACCAAGGATGGTGACAAAGACGAGGGGGCACACTATGCGTCTGGAGGAAAGGAGGTTCCTGCACCAGCATAGAAGGGGATTCTTTACAGTCAGAGCCGTGAGACTCTGGAACTCTCTGGGAGAGGAAGTGGTGATGTCCAACTCGCTTAAAGAGTTCAAGAGAGGCCTGGACGCCTTTCTTGAGAACAATAAAATTACATCTTATGCTTAGTTAATTAATCCAGGGATTTAATCTGACTGCCAGATTGGTGTCGGGAAGTGAATTTTTCCTCAATGATGTAAATTGGCCTATACCACATGGTTTTTGTTGCCTTCCCCTGGATCAACGCTGCGGAATAGCTGCAGTGCACAAGAAATAGGCTGAACTGGATGGACGCTTGTCTTTTTTCGGCCTTATAAACTATGTAACTATGTAGTAGCGGCTAGGCCTGAGGTGGTCAGCGCTTTGGCGCATATCCTACCTCCTCCGAGGATTGCTGGATGTTTTCCTGCTACTATCCCAGTTCTATGACTCCCGTTAAAACAAAGCTTCAGGTGATGAATGATGGATGAGGTGGTGGCAAAGGAGAAAGAGCAGGAGGAACAGGGACCATTCACATCAATATCAGGCCAGTCAACCACACATGTCTTGTAGGATATGTTTCTGTACCAAAAGGAGCAGTTCAGCAACACAGTTATAGGGCATACAGAGAGTACAATGGAGGTCAGAGGGCCTTAACTAAACCGTTTTTTCCATTTATAGCCAGTGGGTCTCCTGTACACTGTTGGCCTAAGCAGTGAACGGAAGGCTTTCTAAAAATTATGAGGAACTGCAATGACCTTTGAAACAGACGTGGATTACAGCGTACTAAAAACCTTCTACCCATTATTGGGGACTGGGTCTCCCTTAGTGTTCGCCTATGCATTGAAAAGCAAAAGCTGACTAAAATTAGGAGGAAATGCAATGCCTGTTGGAAGAGTCGTGGAGGTTAGAGGTTGTTAAAGATAAGATTCTAAAATCTACTAAAAAACAATATATGAAACTCTGATGTATACTAAATATCTATGCTTATATTTTGTTATATGTTATGAATCTTGTTTTGCATATATCTGTTATATTATGTTTAATATATTATGAAAACCTTGATATATTTATTTGATATTTGCACTCGTGTGTCACTATATCTATATATCTATCTATATATATATATATTTATATATATATATATATATATATATATATAAATATCCTGAAAGAACTAGTTGGAACTGGTTATAGAAGTGGACTTTCAAATTGTTTACAAGAAGGAGACCAGATAAAGGATTCAACATGACACCTCCAAAGAGAATACCCTGGCGAATGAGGAGAATATTTGGGAGGAAACATTTAACCCCATAGGACAACATAATAAGACTTATCTATACCATGGGCCAGAGACTACTGTGATTGCTCAATTGCCTCAGGGCGACACCCTATTTGGACCTTCCTTTATACTGAATATATATATGTTATGCTGGAATAATAAACACATCTTTTCTGGGCCATTTCTCTTCAAGAGAAGTTCAGTATCTGACTCTGTCTGTCCGATATCAAAGCTTCACGTATACACTTGAATAAGTTAATTTGGCAAGGGATAAGCAAAGAGTTGGGGTCCTTTGAACCTCACTTCCACAATTGGTGCAACCAACGTGGGGCACCACACGGGCACCACACCAGGGCAGACCGAATGAAGGTGTACAGCTGTGGATCATGGATGACTGGATGTGCCTGATCACCCCCCTTACGTGGTAAGTCTAGTTAATTACACTGTAAATACAGACTTGCTTGTGTTTCCAGTCATTCATAGATTAGCAGAGGGCACGAGTCGGTCAGCTGTGGTAATCCTTAAGTGGGGGTAGGTGTGACCCTGCTGGTGCTATCGAAACCCACTCACATTCCAATCCACTGTAACCTTTGCTTATTCTAATTTGTTTGTGTTTGAGACTGACTTAGTGGATGGGCTGTTGTGTGTGACTTGTGAACAGAGTACTCTCCTGGGTGTGCTCTCACATTGCATCTCCATATACCTCTTCTTCTTGAAAAAAAAAGAGAGAACGCAGGGGGGATGATGTGAGGAAGGTAAGCAGTTTTGCAGTTCTGTATCGCTCCCTAGACAACGTCCTGTTCTTGGAAGATAGAACGCAGGAGGGTGGATACAGAAGCTAGGCTGGCCAGCTAGTATGTGCCATGATTGTTTATATAAGGAGATTATTCTGTTTCATTGAGTCATACTGACACAAGAATTCACTTTGTCTAGTCTGTCTTTTATGTCTGTATTGTGTCAACATTCGTCAGCCATGCAGAAATTCTGGAGACTGTTTACAAAGAAAGCCGAGGTGTCGAATAACAGCTTTAGCACTCAGACACTGGTGGCTGAAAGGGAAGGAGTTAAGTATAACTATATATTGCTAGAGTTAAACAGTTAATGGACATTGTAGGAATGAATAAGAGCGGAAGACTTCAGCCGGGGCTGTGGAAAATAGCTTTAAAGGAAAAAAAGGGTAGACTAGAGGATACAGATTTATTATCTGCAGCTGTGGCCTGGGGTCGTATATCAAATGACATAGCAAAAGAGGGATGGGAAGAGGAAGAGAACAGATGATAATGATGATGTATATTACATGTATGTTAAGCCCCATGTTTTTAATGTTGCCTTGAAAACTGTTGAGCCACCGTCTTATAATGGCCTCAGAGGGTGGACATGTTCTAGGACTCTCGGGACAATGGTTTACATTGTGGAGTTCATAGACCATCCCCCTCCCCACTGACTTTGTAGCCACAGCTCCTCCTCCTTCTCTTGACTGCTCCCGGACAGACACGTCACCCAGGTGCCCTCCCACCTTTGGAATGCTTGACTCAAAGGAAGTCCCACTCACAGGCACTTCCTGTGGCGGCCATCTTATGCCACCCAGGTGCCCTCCCACCTATGGAATGCATGACTCAAAGGAAGTCCCATCCACAGGTACTTCCTGTGGCGGCCATCTTACACCACCCGGAAGGCTTGATAACAATGAGACGACAGATATTCCAAAGCCTAATGCCCAATTAGTTCCTCCACCAGTTTCTATATATCCAGTTGTGACTATGCAAGGACAATACTACACCCCACCTCAGCAATCTACCTCAGCATCTCCCCCACCTCCGACACCAATGTTCCCAGCTCTTACATCACCTGTCCCTCAGTCAGGTGAAGGGGCTCCATCTGTTGACCCATCATATCAACATGTGGATAATGGTAGCTTTGTGTCAGGCCCCCCAGAGGACTGGGATCCTATTTTTGAGAAAATGATTACCCAGGGACAGACAGGGGCTGGGCTACTATTCTCTGTGGGTACATGCGAACATGGTCACTCAGCGGGTGGATGCTATAGTGAATGCTACCAATAGCCACCTGCAGCTCAGAAGTGGCTTGGCTAGAGATATTGTTATGGCAGGGGGAGACAGTATTCAAAGGGAAAGTGATAATATTGTACGACGACATGGTCCTTTCCAGCCAGGAATGGTCACGGTTACAGAATCAGGCGATTTACCCTGTAACACCATTATTCATGCAGTGGGGCCCATCTATGACCCTTCCTATCCAGATAATGGTGCACGGATCTTGCGCCAGACTGTACACGCAGCATTAGACATTGCAAACAAGACTGCTGGCATTAAGACTATAGCACTTCCTTTAATTAGCTCTGTTATCTTTGGATACCCAGTCAGAGCATGTGCAAGGGAGCTAGTACAGACAGTGGTAGAAGAGGCCTCTAAGCCTTCTTGCCATCTAACCGAGATACGCCTAGTCAGTAAACAGACTGACACTGCAAGGGCAATGAAAGATGCTTGTCAAACACATGTGACTCCCATCACACCAGTACCAATTAAAAATTATGGGGATGAAGAAGAGTAGCTGCCAGGCCTACCTAGACCACCATCTAATTTAACCCTTAAGCCTATCACGCCACTACCTGCTCTTGGCAAACCAGAACCTATCATGTTTGTAAAATTCACACCGACTCAGGCCATGACACTCTGCAACCAATTGCCAGACCCAGAGAAACAACCCATGCCTTTCTACCGTGCAGTTTTGGCTATTCAAAAGACATACTCAGCTACGTGGCAAGATTTGTCCTCTCTTGTGTCTATTAAAGCAGGAGATGCATATTGGCCTGTAATAGAAAGATCTCTGGATGATGTCCGGTTAGTCTCTGATACTTCATGGGAATCGGGACAGGATTTCTGCCAGCAACTTAAAACATGGGCCCAGGAGAAATTAAGCGACCAGTCGACCAATTTAACAGGTATTACACAGGAGGAGAAAGAATCAGTGGAAAGGTATGCAGCCAGAATGACTCAAATGTTCCAAGACATGGGCTTCAGTGAACAAATTAAAGTTCAGCAGGCTATTTTAGTTTCTTCCTTTGTTCGTGGTCTTAGAGATGACCTTAAGAAACTGATCACTACACCTAGGCCAGAAATCGAGATTCTAGATATGAAAACTTCAGTGATTATAGCTAAAGGATTCCAAAAGATTACTCCAAAGCAGAAGAAAGCAGTCACTGCCATGTTAACCACAGATGAAGAAGATTATCCCATGATGCCCAATATTTCAGCAGACCTGTGCCAAGTTCCCTATGGCCGGCCACAGGGACAGCAATACTCCCAGCACCAGACTCCAGTTGTTTATTACCCACCACAACAATCTTATCAAGGAAGGCAACAAAGATCTTTTACTGGCCCCTGCTATATGTGCGACGCAGAAAAGGTGAACGGATGGACTCTACATGCCTGGTTCCAACCGTGAAGCATGGAGGAGGAGGTGTGATGGTGTGGGGGTGCTTTGCGGGTGACACTGTTGGGGATTTATTCAAAATTGAAGGCATACTGAACCAGCATGGCTACCACAGCATCTTGCAGCGGCATGCTATTCCATCCGGTTTGCGTGTAGTTGGACCATCATTTATTTTTCAACAGGACAATGACCCCAAACACACCTCCAGGCTGTGTAAGGGCTATTTGACCAAGAAGGAGAGTGATGGGGTGCTACGCCAGATGACCTGGCCTCTACAGTTACCAGACCTGAACCCAATCGAGATGGTTTGGTGTGAGCTGGACCGCAGAGTGAAGGCAAAAGGGCCAACAAGTGCTAAGCATTAGTGTTGAGCAACCCCCGTAGTGTTCGAGTTCGGTTCGGTTCGTCGAACACCCGTGTGTTCGCCGAACTGTTCGTCGAACACCTTCGAACACCGTTAAAACCAATGGCAGGCAAACAAAAACACATAGAAACACATAGAAAACACCTTCAAAGGTGTCCAAAAGCTGACAAACTGCTCAGAAGACACAACTAACACATGGAAAAGTGACAAGTACATATAGTCATGCAAAAAGAAAAGAGGCGGAGGAGTAAAAGGAGGGGGAGACACAAATATAGGCATGTCATGCCCTTCTAAAATCCAAAAAGTGAGAAGCCGACACGTTCAGTCCGCTCCTACCCGTGCCACCTCCGTGTCGCCGGGTTTGTGCCAGAGCCGCGGTGAACCCTGACGGCCAGCCCCCCTCTCCCAATACTGGTGCCTGTCCGCTGGTGGGTCGAGCGAGCCCCCCTGTGGTGGAGGCAGCTCTAAGCTTTTTAATTTAAATTGTCTCTCTAATTTGAATGAATACACTTTAAATCCATTTACAAGGATCTATTGGAGGGCAAGTCTCATGCCAGCAGCCGCGTAATTCCAGCTCCAGTAGCGTCCACTAAAGCTGCTGCAGTTAAAAAGCTTTTATAAGGATCGAGCTCGGCTGTCCACCGCAAGGCATCCTACTGCCAGTCCCAGACCCTATGCCTTGGGGTGCCTCCTGATGCTCTTCACTGAGTATCCCGTGGTCCCGAAGCATTTCCTTTGAAAAAATTAAGTGTCCAATCTACAGGTGGTGTAGCTTGCTTAACAGCCGGGATAATCCGCTGACTAGCAGACACTGCTACTAGGCACAAAGTATTTCCTGGGCTAGATGCAGTTAAAAATTTGTAATTAGATACTCTCGTTGGATGCTGAGAAAGCATTCCATAGAGTCTCCTGGCACGCCATATATGATTCTCTTAAAAAGCTTGGGGTAGGGGTCTAGGGGACCCTTTTATAGCCAAAATCACGGCCCTGTATCACAATACGTCACCTAGGCTGAAGATAAATGGAACTGTAGCACCCTGAGGGCTCGGTTGCTACAGAGGTATTGCACCTCACCCAGAGGTGTGATATCTCACTCTCAGGTAAGGATGGAGTGTGGATCAGGACCCGACACCTGCATGCATTACACCACATTGCCGTGGGGCAGGGCGACCAATATGCCTCTGAGATGGGCACGACAGTCCCTGTCCCTGGCTGGAGTGGGGGGAGGGAACACTGAGGAAGGGGAACCCTGTAGTGCAGGAGCAGGGAGGAAGCAGTTCCTGGGTGCATTGAGAAGGGAGTATAAAAGGTGGGCACCATCTTAGTTCAGTGCAGAGAAGTCTGAGCAGAAGTGGCAGGGAGCAGGGGCTCTGCATGAGCTCTGCTCCGGAGGCGGGCCTAGTAACAGAGGCCCAGGCCTGGAAGAGGGAGAAGGAAGGAAGAGAAGCGGAGAAGGCTCCAGGAACGAGGAATGAAGGGATCCCAGGGGTGCGGACGGGCGTGTCGCCACCGCACGCCCGAATCCACCTGCGTGGAGGGGTCAGGCCAAAGGGGGAGACCAGGCCCCGAAACTAGTGGAGGCAGGAAACGACCCTCAGCTAGAAACCGGAGGCTCTGACATTTTATGTGGCGCAGCCCCTCGCTACACCCGCTAAGAAGGCACCACATAGGGTCAGGGAAACTGGCGCCAAGTTTACCAAGAGGAGGCCCGAGGCAGCCAGACAGAAGGGTTGGTAAGAAAGGCCAGACAAAGGACACACAAAGGGGGTCCTGTGAAGCGCTCCAAAGTTATCTGGGAGTTGTCTGAGCCCCTCACCTGGTGAGTACAGTACGACGTGGGCAGCCGTTACCTGCAGACGTGGTCTGGTTAATAAGAACTGTGAGTAAAGGCCCTGGACTGCATCACTGACTCCGTGTCCTTACTGCTGCTGCCCTGTACCATCACCCCCATCCTCCGCATACACTGCCCTGAGGCTATACTCCTCCCGTGGGGAGTTATGCTACGCTCTTCTGCACCCACAACACCAGCCTCAGCGGTCTGCCCTGCAGCGGCGGTTCACTCTGACCGCAATCCACGGGTGGCGTAGTCGGACATTTAAACATCAAAACCACATAAATAGTTCCGCCACTGGTTTGACCACCCTGAGCCACGGAACCGGGTCGCCGCCACGAAGACTACAACCACCAGCATCCACCAAAAAGGGTCCGGCTCCGGGTGTCCCAAGGCCCAGGGGGTGCATCAGAACATTTTCATCACCTTTCACAATCACCAATGGGACAAGGCAGGGATGTCCTCTGTCCCCTCTCTTATACATCCTAGTGACGGAGCACCTGCTCTCATCAATTCGCCATAACCCCAATATTAGGTGGATTGAGGTGGGAGGCACCGAGTACAAGTGCTCTCTATTTGCTGATGATGTCCTAGTATATATCACTCAATCACATATATCCATCCATGCTGTTATGGCTGAAATAGATCACTTTGTTACATGGTCAAATTTTAAAATCAATGCAGCGAAGTCTGAGGCCCTCGATGTCTCCCTCCCCAAATCCATATAGGATTCCATCCAGTCCAACTTTCCCTTTGCCTGGCCCTCACAGGGTATCAAATACTTAGGAATTCCTATTCATAGAGACCTCTCCCATCTATGTTATCTTAATTTTGGCCCTTTATTGAACAACTTCATACAGACCACGGTTGGCAAGTTAGAACTGTAAGATTCACTACGTGAACCACTGGTGTTTTGTGGAAAAGCACATGTACACTGTGTTCCAAATTATTATGCAAAAAGTGTTTAGGAGTGATAAGGGAAGAATTTGTTTGTTTGTCAGTTAAACTCATTGATGGTGATGTGTGTCAGGGCTCTTTATATCACTGTAAGCAATTGCAGACACCTGTGCTAATTAGTTTGGCAGGTGTGTCCAATGAAAGGCAAGACTACTTAAGAAGGCTGTCTCACATTATTAAGCAGCCTACATTTTCTGCCAAAATGGGAAAGAAAAAGGATGTGTTGGCTGCTGAGAAGCAACAAATTGTGGAGTGTTTAGGTCAAGGCATGACTACAATCAACATTGTGCGATGATCAGGATGAAGTGTCTTGGCAATCAAGAAGTATGTAGCTGATTCACAGTACACACGTGTGCGTGCTGATAAGGGCAAATTGAGGACTCTTTCCTACAGGCAATTACGTCAGGTTAAAAGAGCAGCGGCAAAAAAGCCTTGTCATAGCAGCAGACAAGTTTTTGAAGCTGCTGGTGCCTCCAACGTCCCCCGAACAACAAGTTGCAGGGTCCTTCAGAGGTTTGCAGCTGTGCATATGCGATCCTGTCGACCTCCTCTATCCACTTCACACAAGCAGAAACGGCTCCAGTCGGCTAAACATTACATGAAGACTGATTTCAAAACTGTTTTGTTCACGGATGAGTGCCGTGCAGCGGTCGATGGTCCAGATGGATGGAGTGGAGGATGGCTGGTTGATGGACACCCCACGCAAACACGGCTACAGAGCCAACAAGGAGGAGGTGGAGTAATGTTTTGGGCTGGAATCATGGGGAGAGAGATTGTCGGCCCCTTTAGGATCCCTGAAGGCGCTAAAGATGAACTCCATAATGTATGTGGATTTTCTCAAACAGCACTTCCTGCCATGGTTCAAGAAGAAGAACCGTGTATTTCACAGCAAGATCATTTTTTTGCATGATAATGCACCATCTCATGCTGCACATAAAACATCTGCATCTCTGGCTGATATGGGCATAAAAGGGGACAACCTTATGGTGTGACCCCCATGCTCCCCTGACCTCTACCCCATTCAGAACCTCTGGAGCATCAGCAAAAGGAGTGTCTATGATGGCGGGAGGCAGTTCACATCTAAGCAAAGACCTCTGGGAGGGAATTCTGTCCTCATGCAAAACAATTGAAGCAGAAACCATCCAAAACCTGACAAATTCAATGGACGAGAGAGTTCAGAAGCTCCTTTCGAACAAGGGGTCCTATGTGAAAATGTAACATCACCTAGAATAAAGTTTTGAGTTGAAAACTGTTTGATTTCAGTTTCTAATAACCAGCTAATGCTTATAATTTCAAAAATGACCATTTTTTTGGTCTTTATTAAAATGAAAAGGTTGATCGAAAAGTTTGGGGGATCTAAGAGTGTGGCAACCCAGTAGTCATGATTACTTCGAATTATGACAATATGAGGGTCATGTTGCAGGTAGTGCAGCAAGAAGGCACTTATGTGTCTTGCGCATCTCGGAGCCCCAAAATTATTTTCCGGGCTAGATGCAGCTAAAAATTTTTATTAATTTTAAATCTGGTGAAGCTTAGTATAGATGGCCTAATAGGATCAGTGCTGCACACTGCTGCAAAGCCCAAATTATTTTCCAGCCAAGATACAGATAAACATGATTAGTAATTTTAAATCTGGTGGAGCTTATTATAGATGGCCTAATAGAATCAGTGCTGCACACTGCTACAAAGCCCAAATTATTTTCCAGCCAAGATACAGATAAACATGATTAGTAATTTGAAAGCTTAAAACGGTTGGTAGGGTGATTTTAACCAATCATCAAGCTTGTACTCTCCCCAGGATGACACAGGGGTAGAAAAGTCATTTCGGATCCATGATTTGTTCATCTTTATGAACGTGAGTCTGTCTACATTATCAGTGGAGAGCCGCGTGCGCTTATCTGTCAGCACACCACCAGCAGCGCTGAACACACGTTCAGACAGAACGCTGGCTGCGGGGCATGACAAGATCTCCAAGGCGTAAGTGGCTAGCTCCGGCCATTTATCCAGATTGGAAGCCCAAAAAGAGCAAGGGTCCAGTGACACAGTCATGGCTTCAATGTTTACTTGGAGATACTCCTGTTCCATCGTCTCTAGGCGTTGACTATGTGTCAGACTTCTTGTCTCCTGTGGCCTTGCAAAGGATGGGCTAAAAAAGTGGTGAAATGATTCCGCAAAATTGATGTTACCAGCAGATACTGTGGTTCTGTTACGGTTTGAGTGCTGAACACTTGACGGTCCCACGTTTGGCAAGTTGGAACTGTGAGATTCACTACGTGCACCACTGGTGTTTTGTGGAAAAGCACATGTAAGATTCTGCAACAGTCTCTGCTGATACTCCTGCATGCGTGCATCCCTTTCTATGACAGGAATAATTTCGGCAAATTTACTTTTGTACCGGGGATCTAACAGTGTGGCAACCCAGTAGTCAGGATTATTTCTAATTCTCACAATTCGAGGGTCATGTTGCAGGTAGTGCAGCAAGAAGGCACTCATGTGTGTTGCGCATCCAGGAGCACCAAGTCCCTGTTGTGTTGGTGGCGAGGTAACAATCATGCTTCCTTCCTCTGTCCTCTCCCCCCAACCTTGCACAACAGAAATGTGATCAAGGTCTCCCTCATCTGATGAGTCTTCCATCAGTTTGTCCTCCACTTCTTCCTGGGCTCCTGCACCTTCCTCACTAGTTTGGCTGCTACCATGCGCCCTGGTAAAACCATCTCCCCCACCCTCACATGCCTGCCGCCTTGGTGCTGCCGACCGTCTGGACCTTGCAGATGTTAGCCCTTCCGCATACAACTCCTCCTCCTCTACTTCCTCCACCTCCTCTTGTGCCACCACCTGACTCCGAATTCTGTTTAACATGTGCTCCAGCATGTAAATCACCGGAATAGTTATGCTGATAATGGCATCGTCAGCACTAAACATCTTCGTCGCCATTTCAAAACTGTGCAGAAGGGTGCATAGGTCCCTGATCTGAGACCACTCCTCCAGCGTGATTTGTCCCACCTCTGGATCTCGTTGGCCCAGGCTATACGTCAGAACGTATTGCACCAGGGCTTGTCGGTGCTGCCACAGTCGCTGCAACATGTGCAGATTTGAATTCCACCGGGTAGGCACATCGCATTTTAGCCGGTGAAGTGGCAGGCCCAACGACTTCTGTAGAGATGTAAGTCGCTGAGCTGCGGGATGCGAACGGCGGAAGTGAGCACACAGCGACCGTGCCCTCTGCAGAAGGCCATCTAGTCTGGGATAGTGGGCTAAAAATTGCTGGACAACCAGGTTCAACACGTGAGCCATACAAGGCACGTGTGTGACATTGCCCCAGCGAAGGGCCGCACCCAGGTTTGCAGCATTGTCGCACACGGCCTTCCCTGGTTTCAGGTCCAGTGGAGACAACCATTCATGAAATTGGTTCTCCAGAGCTGACCACAACTCCTCAGCTGTGTGACTCACATTTCCCAGACATTTCAAAGTAAAAACCGCCTGATGACGTTGAGCCCTACTGCCAGCATAGTAAGGAGGTGTGCAGGATCCCTTCTGCGCAGTTAGAAAGCTTGTGGCATGACCAGACAGGCTTTGGGTGCAGGTGGAAGACCGAGAGGAGGTTGAGGAGGCAGAAGCAGTGGAGGAACTTTGACATAAAGAGGATTGGCGCACAACTCGTGGGGACAGCAAGACTTGGACAGCAGCCCCTTGTCCTGCTGTCACCATAGTTACCCAGTGCCCAGTCAGCGACATGTAACGCCCCTGTCCATGCCTACTCGTCCAAGTGTCTGTGGTGAAATGCACCCTGTCACACAAAGAGTTTCTCAAAGAAGCGGTGATGTTGTGTGCGACATGCTGGTGGAGCGCAGGCACACCTTTCTTTGAGAAGTAGTGCCGACTGGGCATCTGGTACTGGGGAACTGCGACGGACATAAGGTTTCGAAAATCCTCTGTGTCCACCAGGCGGAAAGGCAGCATTTCTGTAGCCAAGAGCTTGCAGATGGTGAAATTCATCCTCTTAGCTTTCTCATGGCTAGGAGGAAATGGTCTTTTACATGTCCACATCTGAGGGACCGAGGGCTGGCTATTGAGCTTAGACGGGGTTGATAAGGGTGTCCCCGGCAAACTGCCGGTCTGTGAGGAAGATGCAGGCGGACATGTTAGGTTGCCTTGATCCAAAGGTGGTGCTATCGATGTCGGACAGCGCTCAACACCAGCTGGTGTTACCACCTCCAAAGAAAATGATGACCTGCCAATCACGCTGGCTGTTGCGGGTAAAGAGGTGGCAGGTCTGCGCCCCAAAACAGGTGTGACTGCTGTCCCCCCAGTCACAGAGGATGAAGAGGCCGCGGATGCACAAGATCTGGCAGACGGTGGTTGGCCCGGCCGGCTAGGCTGCATTGTAGCACACTGAGCTTCCCACTGCAAATTATGCTTCATGTCCATGTGCCGGTTCATGCATGAAGTACTCAAACTATGTATTTTTTGGCCTCTACTTAGCTTTTGCTGACAAATGTTACAGATAACACGAGTTGGGTCATCTTTATCGATCTGAAAAAATGCCCAGGCTATGCAAGGCTTAGCACCCATGCGACCTGAAGAGCCACCACGAATTGTGGTGAGAGGCAGAGTTGTGTTTGAGGATGCAGTTGTTGACGTGCTTCCAGTACTACGTCTCTGTCCAGGAAGGCGCAACCTGACCTCGTCGTCACTAGCATCTTCCTCCACCTCCTCTGCTGACGTCATCTCTTGGCTGACTGTGGGTTGACAGTAAGTGGGATCTCCAACCTCATCATCATCACCCTGTGCGTTATCACACCCGTCGTCCTCAGAGCCAACCTGTTCCTCCCCTGACAAAAAACTAAAGTTGTCGCTCCAATCAGGTATTTGAGTCTCATCATCGTCTTCCTCATTGTCTTTACCAATAGGAGTTACAGTTTGGGAATGAGGGTCTACATTATGGTCAGAACCTTCTGCGTCTGGTCCTGGATCCGACTCATAAAGATTCTGGGCATCAGTGCAGATCATTTCATCGTCTGGATTCACAGAAGCGCTGGAGTCGACCTCTGATTCCCAGGCTATAGTATGAGTAAACAGCTCTGCAGACTCAACCATCTGTTCTACCTCATACTCAGACGGGCAGCTGGAGATTTGGGAGCTGTGAGGAAGCAAGTGCGATTGGGGTGACACCTTTGAGGACTGGAGTATTTGTGATGTTGAAGTTGATGTGGAGGAGAGCCCACTTAAAGGAGCACTTGATATCCCTTGAAGCACCTGCTGTTTTTGTGTCTCATCTGGAATTTGTAGCGATTGGCGTGGCCGTAAGAAAGGGATCTTATCACATTGTCCGCTAAAAGAAGTAGACATTTTAGTTTGGCTGGAAGATGGTCTTTCTTCTGCAGATGTTACTGTTGCTTTAACACGTACAAAAACGGACACAACCTTTTTTCCCCTTCCCAACACGCCTATTCCCCTTTCCACCAGCAGCAGGCCTTTTTCCACTTATTTTGGTGGTTAACTAATTCACAACTCTGGAGTTGTTTGCACAAAAAAACAATGGATGGGAACCGAGCAGAGCTGAGTGGCCAAACTGTGGTATTAGGCCAAAACTATTGGCTGGGTTAGATGGAGAAAAAAATTATATTCCATTTGCAACCTGATGGAGGTCAGTATAGATGGACTAATAGAACAAGTCCCACACACAGCTTGAAGCCCAAATATTTTTTCAGAGGTAGATGCAGAAAAAAAATATATTCAGTTTGCAACCTGATGGAGGTCAGTATAGATGGACTAATAGAGAAAGTCCCACACACTGCTAGAAGGCCAAATATTTTTTCAGAGCTAGATGCAGACAAAAAATTATTTTTAATTTGCAACCTGATGGAGGTCAGTGTAGGTGGACTAATAGAACAAGTCCCACACACTGCTAGAAGGCCAAATATTTTTTCAGAGCTAGATGCAGAAAAAAATTATATTCAGTTTGCAACCTGATGGAGGTCAGTATAGATGGACTAATAGAACAAGTCCCACACACAGCTAGAAGCCCAAATATTTTTTCAGAGGTAGATGCAGAAAAAAATTATATTCAGTTTGCAACCTGATGGAGGTCTGTATAGATGGATTAATAGAACAAGTCCCACACACAGCTAGAAGCCCAATATTTTTTCAGAGGTAGATGCAGAAAAAAAATTATTTTTAATTTGCAACCTGATGGAGGTCAGTATAGATGGACTAATAGAGAAAGTCCCACACACTGCTAGAAGGCCAAATATTTTTTCAGAGCTAGATGCAGAAAAAAATTATACTCAGTTTGCAACCTGATGGAGGTCAGTATAGATGGACTAATAGAACAAGTCCCACACACAGCTAGAAGCCCAAATATTTTTTCAGAGGTAGATGCAGATAAAAATTATTTTTAATTTGCAACCTGATGGAGGTCAGTATAGATGGACTAATAGAGAAAGTCCCACACACTGCTAGAAGGCCAAATATTTTTTCAGAGCTAGATGCAGATAAAAATTATTTTTAATTTGCAACCTGATGGAGGTCAGTATAGATGGACTAATAGAGAAAGTCCCACACACTGCTAGAAGGCCAAATATTTTTTCAGAGCTAGATGCAGATAAAAATTATTTTTAATTTGCAACCTGATGGAGGTCAGTATAGATGGACTAATAGAGAAAGTCCCACACACTGCTAGAAGGCCAAATATTTTTTCAGAGCTAGATGCAGAAAAAAAATATATTCAGCTTGCAACCTGATGGAGGTCAGTATAGATGGACTAATAGAACAAGTCCCACACACAGCTAGAAGCCCAAATATTTTTTCAGAGGTAGATGCAGATAAAAATTATTTTTAATTTGCAACCTGATGGAGGTCAGTATAGATGGACTATTAGAGAAAGTCCCACACACTGCTAGAAGGCCAAATATTTTTTCAGAGCTAGATGCAGATAAAAATTATTTTTAATTTGCAACCTGATGGAGGTCAGTATAGATGGACTAATAGAGAAAGTCCCACACACTACTAGAAGGCCAAATATTTTTTCAGAGCTAGATGCAGAAAAAAATTATATTCAGTTTGCAACCTGATGGAGGTCAGTATAGATGGACTAATAGAACAAGTCCCACACACAGCTAGAAGCCCAAATATTTTTTCAGAGGTAGATGCAGATAAAAATTATTTTTAATTTGCAACCTGATGGAGGTCAGTATAGATGGACTATTAGAGAAAGTCCCACACACTGCTAGAAGGCCAAATATTTTTTCAGAGCTAGATGCAGATAAAAATTATTTTTAATTTGCAACCTGATGGAGGTCAGTATAGATGGACTAATAGAGAAAGTCCCACACACTGCTAGAAGGCCAACTATTTTTTCAGAGCTAGATGCAGAAAAAAATTATATTCAGTTTGCAACCTGATGGAGGTCTGTATAGATGGATTAATAGAACAAGTCCCACACACATCTAGAAGCCCAATATTTTTTCAGAGGTAGATGCAGAAAAAAAATATATTCAGTTTGCAACCTGATGGAGGTCAGTATAGATGGACTAATAGAACAAGTCCCACACACAGCTAGAAGCCCAAATATTTTTTCAGAGGTAGATGCAGATAAAAATTATTTTTAATTTGCAACCTGATGGAGGTCAGTATAGATGGACTAATAGAGAAAGTCCCACACACTGCTAGAAGGCCAAATATTTTTTCAGAGCTAGATGCAGATAAAAATTATTTTTAATTTGCAACCTGATGGAGGTCAGTATAGATGGACTAATAGAGAAACTCCCACACACTGCTAGAAGGCCAACTATTTTTTCAGAGCTAGATGCAGAAAAAAATTATATTCAGTTTGCAACCTGATGGAGGTCTGTATAGATGGATTAATAGAACAAGTCCCACACACATCTAGAAGCCCAATATTTTTTCAGAGGTAGATGCAGAAAAAAAATATATTCAGTTTTCAACCTGATGGAGGACTGTATAGATGGATTAATAGAACAAGTCCCACACACAGCTAGAAGCCCAATATTTTTTCAGAGGTAGATGCAGAAAAAAAATATATTCAGTTTGCAACCTGATGGAGGTCAGTATAGATGGACTAATAGAGAAAGTCCCACACACTGCTAGAAGGCCAAATATTTTTTCAGAGCTAGATGCAGAAAAAAATTATATTCAGTTTGCAACCTGATGGAGGTCAGTATAGATGGACTAATAGAACAAGTCCCACACACAGCTAGAAGCCCAAATATTTTTTCAGAGGTAGATGCAGATAAAAATTATTTTTAATTTGCAACCTGATGGAGGTCAGTATAGATGGACTACTAGAGAAGTCCCACACACTGCTAGAAGGCCAAATATTTTTTCAGATCTAGATGCAGATAAAAATTATTTTTAATTTGCAACCTGATGGAGGTCAGTATAGATGGACTAATAGAGAAAGTCCCACACACTGCTAGAAGGCCAAATATTTTTTCAGAGCTAGATGCAGAAAAAAATTATATTCAGTTTGCAACCTGATGGAGGTCAGTATAGATGGTCTAATAGAACAAGTCCCACACACTGCTAGAAGCCCAAATATTTTTTCAGAGCTAGATGCAGAAAAAAATTATATTCAATTTGCAACCTGATGGAGGTCAGTATAGATGGACTAATAGAATGATGCTATGCCCAAAAGATTTTACTTCACTAGTTGCAGTAAAAAAATTGGTATTCTATACACAGGTGGTATATCTTGCAACACAGATAGGCTACTCCACTAACTAACACACTCTGCAATAGGCCAAAAAGGATTAGCTTTGCTAGATTCAGCCAAATGCTGTGAAAAAAGCTTGCACAGCACTGGCACAGACCTGCCTGGCAAAAACTGATAGGAACTGATGTAACCTAGTCCTGAAAAGGACTGCAATTACAATTAGTCTTTACTCCCACAATCTATCTATTTAAGAGCACAGACCTGCCTGATAAAAGTCGTAGGAAATGCTGTAACCTAGTCCTTAAAAGGACTGCAATCACAACTATTCCCTACTCCCAAGCTATCTGTAGATTTGTGCGAAAATTGGCTTGAAATTAACAAGATATAGCGCACACAGCAACAGTGGTGCCGTCTAACACGCAGCTGCAGCAGTGAGAAAATTGTGACGACGGGGAAAATGGCTTGGTCTTATAGGACAAGGACATGTGACATACACTGCCAATGACACATGCCCTTGCTTGTGTGAAAAACAGCAGTTCGCTCCGTGTGTGCGCTGCTGATAGGCTGACAGACTGCACCTCCCCACTGCAAATGCGGGAAAGAGAAAAAAAAATGAAGATCTTCATTATTCCTGCAGAGATCCATCCCCTGCCCCTCCCCCCTCCCCGCTGTACACTCAAACTGCGTATTAACATTAATTTTCTTCATTACTGAGAAAAAATCCAGTTATGATTTTGGTGCACGAACAGTTATCGAACATAACCTCGAACAGCCGAATTTTTCTCAAATCGTTCGTGTTCGCCGAACGGCTCGAACACCGCCCAAAACAGCTCGAATTTGAGATTGGCGAACAGTTCGAGTAGAACAACGCTCATCTCTACTAAGCATCTCTGGGAACTCCTTCATGATTGTTGGAAGACCATTTCCGGTGACTACCTCTTGAAGCTCATCAAGAGAATGCCAAGAGTGTGCAAAGCAGTCATCAGAGCAAAAGGAGGCTACTTTGAAGATGCCTTCAGTGTGAATGTACAATTTTCAAAGTCATGAAAATACAGAAAAATCTTTAAATGAGAAGATGTGTCCAAACTTTTGGTCTGTACTGTATGACTCCTTTGAGAAGCTAAAAGAAGCTATCATATCTGCCCCAGCCTTGGGCATACCTGTTTATACCAAGCCCTTCTACCTGTTTGTACACAAAGTCAAGGGACATGCCTCTGGAGTTCTCGCCCAGAAACATGGAGGCAGCATGAGACCCATTGCCTACTACTCATCAAGGCTTGATCCTGTTGCCAGAGCCGCCCCTTCATGTCTCAGAGCTGTTCAGGCTGCACACTTGCTTCTTGACAAGACGGCTGATGTGATCCTCGGACATGAAACCCGCGTTATGGCTCCTCATGACCTCAAGGCTATCCTTGCTCAGACACAGCTAAGATTCTTATCTGCGCAAAGACATGTCCGTCTTGAGTGTTCCCTTTTGCTTCCTGAGAACATCACTCTCCACAGATGTACAGTACTCAACCCTGCCACTCTGCTGCCTCTTTCCAGGGGGGATGATGCGGACAATTCTCCTCCCATTAATCTCAGGCCACAGGATTTTGACCCAGACGGCCCGAACATAGAAGATCTCCTTGAGCATGATTGCATTGAACAGATGATGTCAGAAGCACAACATAATTTGAAAATCCAAGAAGAGTCCCTCCCCAATCCAGACCTCCAGATGTGGATGGATGGCTCTAGGTTTGCTGATAAAGCAGGAAGATTCCACATGGGCTATGCAGTAGTCACAATGGACCAGCCTGTCTCGGTAGGCCCATTTCCCCCGTCCATGTCAGCTCAGGAGGCGGAGCTAGTTGCCCTCACAGAGGCTTGCAAGGCAGGGGAAGGCAAGAAGATCAATATCTATAAGGATTCGAACTATGCTTTTGGTGTGGCACATGATTTCTGTTATCTGTGGAAGAACAGAGGATTTCTTACAGCCACCAGGACACCCATTAAACACACAGGTCTTGTAAAAGAGCTTTTGGAGGCATTGAAGTTGCCAGAAGAAGTAGCTGTAATCAAAGTCCGAGCACACAGACGCTTGGATACAGAAGAAGCCCTGGGTAATCATTATGCAGATGAAGCAGCCAAGGACGCAGCCCTTCAGTGGTGCCCAGGGAAAGAGACAGCAGAAGTGGCATGGCAGGAGCAACAAATCCCAGCCCAAACAATGGTTATGACAAGAAGTCAGAGACAAATCCAAGACCAGAATGATAGTGAACATATAACACCACCATGGACCTTACTATACAAACATCAGGCAGAAGCTGGAGCAGAAGAAAAAGAAGAGTGGAAAAAGTCAGGAGCCAAGCAGGACAAGTATGGCCTATGGATGTTAGGTCCAAGAGTATGCCTTCCACGAACACTATATCCAGCGGCAATCTCATGGGCTCATGGAGCCACACACCTGGGAAAAGATCAGATGTTCCAAAAGATAAACAAATTATACTTGGCACGTGGAATATCAACACCCATTCTGCGATACACAAAGGCCTGCTTGATCTGTGCAACTTGCAATCCAGGAAAAACAGAAAAGACTCAAAACATCTGGCAAAACCACTATACACATTTCAGAGAATCCAAGTTGACCATCTTCAGGTGCCCAAAGTAGGGAAATATGAATATGTTCTGGTGATAGTGGATATGTTTTCAGGCTGGCTTCAGGCCTACCAAGTCACTAACATGACAGCCCACACCACAGCTAAGAAACTGATGACAGAGGTTGTGTGTAGATTTGGGGTACCAGAAGTAGTAGAAAGTGACCAGGGACCAGCATTCAAGGCCCAACTCTACAGGGATCTGTGGAGTATGGTAGGAACCAGCTTAGGCCTTCATACGCCTTACAATCCCAAAAGTAGTGGGAAGGTTGAGAGACAAAATGGTACTTTAACCCCTTTACAGCCCATGACATACTAATACGCGTCTGTGCCCTGGGCTTTAAGAGCCTGACCTGTATTAGTACGTCATGGCGATCGCGCGCGCACTCAGGCTGTGCGGGCGCGATCGCCGCCGGGTGTCAGCTGATTGTCACAGCTGACACCCAGTACTATGTGCAGGGAGCGGTCCCGCACCGCTCCAGGCACATTAACCTCTGCAATGCTGCGATCGAAGTCGATCGCAGCATTGCGGTGCAAGGGGAGGTGATCGCAATACTCACCTCCTCTTCCGGCCTCCAGCGCTGTCTGCCGTGGCTTCCCGGGTGTTGCCATGATGACCCGATGTCGTCATGACAACATCCAGGTCACCAGGCAGCAGGAACATTGTTTTGTCATGCGCAGTGCACGACCAAACAATCTCACTGTGCAGCGCTGACTGCCTGCATGGCACAGGGATGGTGCTCCATCCCTATGCTATGTAGGCGATCAGAATGAAAAAAGTGAAAGTCCCACAGTGGGACAAAGTAAAAAAGTGTAAAAACTCTTAGAAAGTGAAAAAAAAAAAAAAATTGTAAAAATATTTTTAAAAAAGTAAAAAAAATAATCCACCAAAAATAAAAATATAATGTACCCATCAATAAATATTATTATGAAAAAAAAGCAAACAAACAATAAAAGTACACATATTTGGTATCGCTGCATCCGGAACGACCTGACCTATAAAACTGTCGCACTAGTTAACCCCTTCAGTGAACACGGTAAAAAAGAAAAAAAAAAAACGAAGCAAAAAACAATGCTTTATCATCATACTGACAAACAAAAAATGGAATAACACGCAATCAAAAAGACAAATATAAATAAAAATGGTACCACTGAAAACGTCATCTTGTCCCACAATAAACAAGCCACCATACAGCTCCATCATCCGAAAAATCAAAAAGTTATAGCTCTCAGAATAAAGCGATGCAAAAAAATTATTTTTTCTATAAAATATCTTTTATTGTGTAAAAGCGCCAAAACATAGAAAAACGATATAAACGTACTGACCCAAAGAATAAAGCTGCCTTATCAATTTTACCACACGCGGAACAGAATAAAAAAAAAACAAAAAAAACTATTCTTGAATTGGTGGTTTTTGTTTATTCTGCCTCCCAAAAATCGGAATAGAAAGCGATCAAAAAATGTCACATGCCTGAAAATGGCACCAATAAAAACGTCAACTCATCCCGCCAAAAACAAGCCATCACATGACTCTGTCTGCCAAAATATGGAAAAATCATAGCTCTCAAAATGTGGCGATGCAAAAACTAGATTTTACAAAAAATGCGTCTTTTAGTGTGTGACAGCTGTCAATCATAAAAACCCCAAATGATTCTGGTATCTCTGTAGTCGCACTGACCCGAAGAATAAAGTCGTCTAATCACTTATACCGCACGAGGAACGGCGTAAAAAATAAACTCTCGGGTTAGGGTTGGGCTAGGGTTAGGGCTGGGGTTGGGTTTAGGGTTGGGGTTAGGGTTGTGATGGGGTTGGGATTTTTTTCAAAAGTAAGAAAAAAAGATGACGATATGGCGACTAGTGTTTAGTGCAAGTGCTCGCTACTTGAGTTTGCATTGGGTGCTCTGGTATGCATTGAGTATCGTGGGTATTTGAGTGACATGCTCGAGTCTCCGCCCCATTTGCGGGGATTGCCTGCCATTCACGAGCGATTCCCTCATGTTTTTTTGCGGGTGTCTAATAACTGTGAAACATGCGGGGCAGGGACTCGAGCATGTCACTCGAGCACACGCAGTACATGGTGCATACCTGAGTACCCGATGCAAACTCAAGTAGCGAGCACTTGCGCTCAAGACTAATGACAGCTTATTCAATATGATGACCTAATATTATCAAATTCTGTGTTGTAGCTCTGGGTTCAAAATGTTCACTATACCCCTTGATAAAATCCTTAAGGGGTCTAGATTCCAAAATGGGGTCACTTGTGGGGGGTTTCCACTGTTTAGGCACACAGGGGCTCTCCACACGCGACATGGTGTCCGCTAACAAATTGAATGGAAAATTGGCTCAAATTGTTAGCGGACACCATGTTGCGTTTGGAGAGCCCCTGTGTGCCTAAACATTGGAGCTCCCCCACAAGTGACCCCATTTTGGAAACTAGACCCCCCAAGGCACCTATCTAGATACACAGTGAGCACTTGGAACCCCCGGTGCTTCACAAATTGATTTGTAAAAATGAAAAAGTGGAAAAAAAATACTTTTTCATTTTTAAGAATCAATTTGTGAAGCACCTGGGGGTTCCAAGTGCTCACTATGCATCTAGATAGGTGCCTTGGGGGGTCTAGTTTCCAAAATGTGGTCACCTGTGGGGGAGTTCCAATGTTTAGACACACAGGAGCTCTCCAAATGCAACATGGTTCCAATTTGTTAGCGGACACCATGTGGCGTTTGGAGAGCCCCTGTGTGCCTAAACATTGGAGCTCCCCCACAAGTGACCCCATTTTGGAAACTAGACCCCCCAAGGCACCTATATAGATGCATAGTGAGCACTTGGAACCCCCAGGTGCTTCACAAATTAATCTGTAAAAATAAAAAAGTGGGTTTTTTTCCACTTTTTCATTTTTACGAATCAATTTGTGAAGCACCTGGGGGTTTCAAGGGCTCACTATGCATCTATATAGGTGCTTTGGGGGGGTCTAGCTTCCAAAATAGGGTCACTTGTGGGGGAGCTCCAATGTTTAGGCACACAGGGGCTCTCCAAACGCAACATGGTGCCCGCTAACAATTTGAGCCGATTTTCCATTCAATTTCTTAGCGGACACCATGTCGCGTTTGGAGAGCCCCTGTGTGCCTAAACATTGGAGCTCCCCCACAAGTGACCCCAATTTGGAAACTAGACCCCCCAAGGTACCTATCTAGATGCATAGTGAGCACTTGGAACCCCCAGGTGCTTCACAAATTGATTCGTAAAAATGAAAAAGTGGAAAAAAAATACTTTTTAATTTTTGCTGATTAATTTGTGAAGCACCTGTGGGTTCAAAATGCTCACCACCCACCTAGATAAGTTCCCAGGGGGGTCTAGTTTCCAAAATGGGGTCACTTATGGGGGGTTTCCACTGTTTAGGCATATCAGGGGCTCACCAAACGCTACATGGCATCCGCTAATTATTCAAGCAAATTTTACAATCGAAAATTCAAATGGCGCTCCTTCCCTTCTGAGCCCTGCCGTGCGCCCAAACAGTGGTTTTTCCCCACATATGGGGTATTTGCGTGCCCAGGGGAAATTGCACAACAAATTTTCGGGTCTATTTTTTCCTGTTACCCCTGCGAAAATAAAAAAACTTGGGTCTAGAGTAACATTTTTGTGAAAAAAGTTAAATGTTGATTTTTTTCTTCCACATTCCAACAATTCCTGTGAAGCACCTGAAGGGTTAATAAAGTTCTTGAATGTGGTTTTGAGCACCTTGAGTGGTGCAGTTTTTAGAATGGTGTCACTTTTTTTTATTTTCTGTCATAAAGACCTCTCAAAGTGACTTCAAATGTGATGTGGTCCCTAGAAAAATGGTTTTGTAAATTTTGTTGGAAAAATGAGAAATTGCTGGTCAACTTTTAACCCTTATAGCTCCATAACAAAAAAAAATTTTGGTTCCAAAATTGTGCTGATGTAAAGTAGACATGTGGGAAATGTTATTTATTAACTATTTTATGTGACATATCTCTCTGATTTAAGGGCATAAAAATTCAAATTTTGAAAATTGCACAATTTTCAAAATTCTTGCCAAATTTCCATTTTTTTCACAAATAAACGCAAGTGATATCAAAGAAATTTTACCACAGTCATGAAGTACAATATGTCATGAAAAAACAGTCTCAGAATCAGGGGGATCCATTGAAACGTTCCAGAGTAATTACCTCATAAAGTGACAGTGATCAGAATTGTAAAAATTGGCCTGGTCATTAACGTGCAAACCACCTTGGGTTGTAAAGGGGTTAAAGTCCAAATTGTTGAAGATTAATCAGGAGACACAAATTCCCTGGCCTGATGGCCTTCCCATTGCCCTGTACTCAATCAGAAACACCCCGACAGGCCAACACAAACTGACTCCCTATGAAATTTTGTTTGGAGGAGCCCCAAGGTTTGGAGGGTATTTCCCCCAAGAGATGGTTGCAGGTAGTGATACCATTGTTAACTATGTAATACAATTGTCCAAAGAACTTGCAATAACACATGCTGCAGTCTTGTCTTCTATCCCAGATCCTGACAGTGACGAGCATACTCACTCAATCAAACTTGGAGACTGGGTGGTCGTCAAGAAGCACGTCCGGAAGTCCTGCCAGGATCCCAGATACGAGGGCCCATTCCAAGTGATCTCGGTGACACCTACATCAGTCAAAGTCAAATGGAAGGCCACTTGGTTCCACGCTTCACATTGCAAAAAGACCCCAGCACCAGCACAGCCATGACACTGTATATCCTTTTCTGCATTGTTTTTGTGAGCGCTCAGAATACCGAGTCCCAGGTAGCAATTACTAAAACGGGAGGTGTACCTACTGTACCTTTTGGTATAATGCCACCAGCATTCAAGTGGCAACGTTTAGATTTGATTATTGTAGCATTGTTCCCTGTTATCATGAATATGCTCCACAAATAGGTAGGGCCGCCCAATTAAGGAGAAGGTGTCAAGAAATCAGAAGGTCTCCATAGGACAAGAAGGGGAGTGGGAATAAATATCAAAGGAAATCTGGATCCCCATGTCTATATTGACGCTATAGGAGTGCCAAGGGGGGTACCAGACGAGTTTAAAGCCAGAGATCAAGTTAAAGCAGGATTTGAATCCTTCGTCATGCCCCTGGTAACTATCAACAAGAATGTAGATTGGATTAATTATCTGTATTATAACCAGCAGAGATTTGTAAATGCTACTAAAGATGCCCTACAGGGTTTGACAGATCAACTAGGTCCTATATCAGTAATGACATACCAGAATAGAATGGCCTGGATATGATTTTAGCAGAAAAAGGGGGCTTTTGTAAGATGTTCGGGGACTCTTGTTGTACCTATATTCCAGATAATGTTGGCCCTACAGGCAAAGTAACAATTGCTCTGAAGAAACTTACTGGTTTATCAGAAGAACTTAAAGAAAATTCAGGGATCAAGGATCCATGGGACCAGTATTTCTCATGGATGAGTGGCTGGCAGAAATGGTTAGTTCAGGTAGGGGATGGCAATTCTTGTAATAATGATTATATTAGCGATGATGGCATGTTGTGTTGTTCCTTGTATATGGAAACTAATACAAAAAACTGTGGATCCTATAATGGTAATGACTGATGAGGAAACTAATAACTGGACAAAAGAATCTTTGGCAACAATCCAGATTAAACAGTCAGTCTTAAGTAATAAGTCTAACACTTGATTGTGGCACCTGTATAATTCCCTTGTTTGTCATGGTTTGTGTGTGTTCCTGTCCATCCGGCAGTGTAGCAGACAGGTTTGTCTGGGGAATCCGACCTCGACTGGCTCCTCCCAGTAGGGGAGGAGAAGTACGTGGGCAGGTCTGTGTGTTTGCACTTCGGCTGGAGCGTTCACCCACTGCCAAAGAAGGGAACTGTGAAAGCAGTATTCATTTAGTTATATCTAGAATTTATATTATTAAATGTAACCTCTATATTCTTTTGTGTGAAAATTTTTGCTATGTATTTCTACAAGTGCTAAGCAGAGAGGGGATCTGATGAAGGGTTTCAAAAATGTTTTTAGGTGGGACTGTTAAAGATAAGATTCTAAAATCTACTTAAAAAAAGATTATATGAAACTCTGATGCATACTAAATATCTATACTTATATTTTGTTATATGTTATGATTCATGTTTTGCATATATCTGTTATATTGGATATCATTTAGTCATATATACCCTCACTTTAATATATTATGAAAACCTTGATATATACAGTACAGACCAAAAGTTTGGACAGAACTTCTCATTTAAAGATTTTTCTGTATTTTAATGACTATGAAAATTGTACATTCACACTGAAGGCATCAAAACTATGAATTGACACATGTGGAATTATATACTTAACAAAAAAGTGTGACACAACTGAAAATATGTCTTATTTACTAGGTTCTTCAAAGTAGCCACCTTTTGCTTTGATGACTTCTTTGCACACTCTTGGCATTCTCTTTAGTGGGTCTCCCATAGGCTTTGCCTATGCCTTCCAAGCAAAAGCTGCCAAAAATTACTACGGAGGAACTTGCAATGCCCCTTACAAGAGCCATGCTGTACAGCATATTAAAAACATTATTCCCATTATTGGGGGGTGGGTCTCCCATAGTCTTTGCCTATGCCTTCCAAGGAAAAGCTGCCAAAAATTAGGACAGAGGAACTTGCAATGCTGGCAACACGGACCACGGTCACCCTGGTGGTATAGTGGTGGTGGAGGCTGAGGATATGGAGAAGAGCAAAAAACAGCTGAAATGAGGAAGCATATACCCATGTGTGGGTGTGATGCGGTGCATGGGAATACACCTCCTGAAATAACACAGTGGATTTGACTTTATGTTACTCTGCTGTCATTTGGTGGTGATGAGAAGTCTGGCCCAATCCAGCCCTTGTTCATTTTGATAAGGGTCAGCTTGTCAGCATTGTCAGTTGACAGGCGAGTGCACTTATCAGTTATAATTAACCCAGCGGCACTGAAAACACGCTCCTTTAACACGCTAGCGGCAGAGTAGGCCAGGACCTCCAAGGCGTACAAAGCAAATTCATTACAAGTGTCCAGCTTGGATACCCAATAATTAAAATGCACAGAGGAATCACGGAGGATGCTGGTACTGTCGGCAAGGTTCTCCCTCACCATCTTTTGAAACTTTCTACTCCTTGTGAGTGTACCCCGCGCCTCAGGACCTGTAAGCTGGGCGGGTCCCAGAAAACTGTCCCAGAACGTTGACAGTGTTCCCCTGCCTCTGCTGGATTGGAGTTGCGTCTCTCTCACCTGTATGTAATTTCCAGTTGTTCATATATTTTTATGTTATAGGCATTTTGGTAAAACAACTCTATTTTGGGACTACCCCATATTCACATACCAGGGGCCTTTTAGGTCTGTACTTGGTTTACATGTGATCCTCAGTCTTTTTGTGTGTATTGTTACTTAGAGGGAAAACATATCGCTTCAGGAAGAAAATAAACATGGAAAAATATAACAAAAGAGGAGCTATATGGTTATATTGCCCTTACTCTTCTGGTAGGGTGTACAAAATTGTATGATTTTCCAATCAGAGAATTATTTCTGAACCCTTTTTCAGATCCACACTACAAAGCTACAATGTCAGTCAATAGATTTGAGAATATTCGGAGAAGCCTTCGTTTTGATGATAAGAGAACTCGTCCTGTGAGGTTGGAAACAGATAAATTAGCCCATATTAGCTACATCTGGAATATTTTCATCAAAAACTGTACAAAGCTTTACCATTCTAATGACAATGTGACAGTGGATAAGCAACTTCTTGCCTTTAGGGGACGTTGCAAATTCATTCAGTATATGCCCAGTAAACCTGCCAAGTATGGCATAAAAATGTTCTGGATGTGTGATTCTACAAGCTATTATGGCATGAATGGTCTGATTTACTGTAGCAAAGGAGCTGATGCTCCAGTCCAGAAAGACCTATGTTCTGACATAGTAAAAAAAACTTGCAGCACCAATTTTCAATTCTGGAAAAAATATAACAATGGACAACTACTTTACCAATCTGGAACTGGGCAAATTTTTGC